>NW_026126511.1:7950000-10350000 GCF_943737965.1 Phodopus roborovskii | reverse complement strand
GAAAAGATTGAGAAATTCAAGAAGGATAAAGAAATGTGCTGTCCAAAATTTAATGGTACTTTGCAATAACTCTAGTTGCTATTTTTTGGTAAATGAATAAAGAGTAACCAAAATATACATATGTATTTATTAAGTAGTTAGTATAAGAGATTCATGTAAATCAAGACATGAAAATAAAGACTTGATTTCTTCATTCTCAATGTCTCATTCATATTTTCAAGTTTTAAACTAATATAATAGCCTAAAATAGGGAATAATAAATCTCTCTTCATCGAAATGGAAGAAATGCTTTTAGAAGGGTAATTTATTTCTACTGTAGCAGCTAAAGCTGGAATTGCCTTGGAGAAAATTGTGATTCTCTGGCACATTTAAGAACTTTTCACTTACAAATGTGGAATAAGATAGAAGATGAAGATAAACCTTTTTGTTCCAGTTTCTGTCATGAGTTTCCACAAAACATTAAATTTTAGTTGGGTTAAAATTTAATAAATATAGAGAAAATGGAGGTAAAAATAATGCCAAGTCCCCTCTTAAACTGTTTCTTTTGAAAACAGAGAAGAAAGGCAATTATTCTTGTGAAGTTTGCTTACAAATCATTGCAGGCTTTCTTCACACAAGCCTGAATAAGAAAAATTGATGGAGCATGAATATTTTCCTCCTTAAAAATTAGATGCCAGTATGTTGGAGTCATTGTTTGGTGCATTTTCAGAATTGCAGTGATCTGATTCCAAACAACCTAGTTTAGCTCTTACAAATGCAAGAGCATGTTCCATATTAATCCTTTCTGCTTAGTCTCTCAGCAGGATGAATTTAAAGTCCTCTCAATGGCCCCAAGCGATATTTTAAAAAAAGAAGCACAGAAAAATCCTAATAGATCATCTGGTTCTTTATGATGCCAGAAACATTGCTAACTACAGCCCTAAACTGCTTTCACTCAAAGTCACTTTCCACTTCTCATGAAATGCAGCTTACACCTCAGAAGGAGAGATTAATCAGGAGAAAATTTATAGAGTTAGGGAAAGTAGTTCAAAATGAATTGGATCCTTATGCTACTGAGTATGAGCTGATAACTGCACACTCTGCAAGGAGCCTGGATTGTGTCACAACTGCTACATTTTACAAACAGAAAATTGAACCTGTTTGGGTGTCAGTAATTAAGATATAAGGATTCTACAAAATAATGCATTACATTTTTTTGTTGGAAATGAAGACAAAATATGTAGCAATGAATTAAAATTGTGTTCTTTTCAGATTATAATACTAGAATGCTATTTTACATATAATACTGTGATGTTTCTCAGGAGAAAAAGAAAAATTGATTGTGACCTACAATTATACATCTCTTGGTTTACACACTGTGGAAAATAACATCATCAAAATATGTCTGTAGGATAAATGACATTGTTTACAATGAATAATTTGTGAGAAATCTGAGAATATAATTTTATGACTTTAAAAGGCACAGAATACCTATTTTTTTTCAGATATGAGTCTTTGTGTATTTTATCAGAAAATTAAGTATTCAAACTTGAATTCCAGCTGGAAGAGTACTATAGTAACACGAGAAAGTCAGATTGCCATGAACATAAGGCCAAAAAAAAAAAAAAAAGACTTACTTGTGATCATACTCCTGGTACAATGAACTCTTGATTGGGGAAAATATCAGGAGATGGATTTTAGAGACAAACCCTGCAATTACAGCAGACCAAGAGGAGGTTCATTTCCCTAGAAAAGTTAATTTCCTAGGAAGAGTCAAGGAAGCCTTGGTCTGCTAAACATCTTAGAGGAAGCTTATTCAGAGAAGGAAAGAAAATTGTTTTTTCTGTCATGAAGGATGCTGTTTCAGGTGTTGGGTGGTCGGGTTGCTTAAAAAGTATAGGCTCAAGATAGCTGATCTCTCTTAGCCCATTTAGTGTGACATGAATAGGTTTTGTACTAGAAAAAAAGGCAGACCATGACTGTTCTTTATTTTACATATTCACAACTGCAGAAATGTATGCATAATCACAACTGCAGAAATGTATGAATAAAATTACTGGATTTGTTTCAGGAGAAATGGATTTTTTTGGGTGGGGATAAACTTGTTTAACTGCATAAATTTTTCTGGTAAACTACTGTATATGTGTCATATAACATGGTATTAAAAATCAAGTATTACATTAAATGAAGTGAGAGGATATGTCTTTTTGTATTCCTCTAAAAGTGTTGTCATTGCATTTAAGAATGAGATTGTGCATAGAATGTTTTGGTATTTAAAAAGAGAGCAGTGAAGTATAAAAGCTTAATGAGACAATAGAAAGACAGGATGTGTAAGGCATTCCATGTTCAATTTTGCTTTTAAATCCATTGCTTTTTAATCCATTAAAATTAATGCCTGAGAGTTTGACTCATGTATGTTGCCATTTTTGGTATATTCATTAAATGTTAGCGCACACAATCTGCACGATACAAAACACATTTTAACAAATAAAATTACCTCTATTACAAAAAGTGATTTGGGAAATAGTATTTAACAATATCATATAAAATTAGTTTATTTTTCAAATTGCCATTATAGCACATACAAATTCTGTGTGTTTCCTCTATGTCATTTTTATCTTATCCCAAGTGTGATAGACTACCCATCATTTTATATTGTTCTACCCAGTGAAGATTAAGTAAATTCTCCCCCAAAAAAGTGTTGGTTGGATATATGATAACATAAAAATAAAGATTGATTTAGGGTGATTTGTGACAGCATGGCATTAATGATGAGTTACAGATATTTTTACAACCTCAACACTACAAGTCTGAAGCAGAGACAGAGGCTCTGAGATTTACAGCTGGGAGAAAGTACCAGGTGAATTTCCTGTGCCAGGGAAGGGAGAAGTGCTGAAGGCCACACAGTGAAACAAACACAGGGGACACCAAGGAACTTGGGAGTGAAAAACAAAAATAATGCCTTCTCCTGTTTGGCTGAGCTCTGTCCCATGACAATGGAATAGAACATTCTTGCTTTGGAATCCTTTTACTCTTCAACACTTTGTCGCATCTGCTAGTGGAATCATTAAAGCAAGCCAGATACATAGACAGGAAGCTCTAATTATCAGCATGAAGTTTGTGGACAAGTTACTCACGCTGCAGAAACACATAGAGACAGCTGACCTGAACAAGGAGGAGCTAACGGCCCCCCAGACTGATAGCTGGGAAGCCAGCATGGGACTGACTCAGGCCCCCTGAATATGGGTCTCAGCTAGAAGGCCTGGGCAGTCTAAGGGACCTCAGACAGTGGAACCAGGATGTATTCTTGATGCACAAAAGGACCTTGCGGGCACATCCCCCATGGAAGGATAACTCGCTTAACCTATAGGCAAGAGGGAGAGCCTAGGTCCTACTCCAAATGACTTGACAGATTTAGATGACCCCTCCTGGAGGCATCACCCTATATGTGGAATGGAAGGGGATGAGAGGGGAGGTGGTCAGGGTGCATGTGGGGCGGGGAGGGAAAGAGAAAGGGAAGGAGGGAGAGTGATCCATATTTAAAAAAAAAAATATTTGTTGACTCCTGGTTAACTTTTGAAGTCATCAACATAGTAAATTAACAGCAAAGGAATTAATGCTGTGAAATAAAATCAAAATAATCACATATAAAACTAAAACAAACCTTAATGAAAGAATGCAGTGTGTATATAAAGCAAAGGAAACGATGGTAAATATTCATCATTCTTGATGATACAGCAATAGACACTACCTTCCCTGAACACATGCAGAAATAACATGTAAAATAAAACAAAAAAATACGATACTTTTTTTCAATTTTATTATTAGTTAATACTGTCAAGAAAAACAAATGAGCCAGGCAGTAGTGATTCATGCCTTTAATACCAGCACTGAGACAGAGGCAGGTAAGTTCAGGGCAAGCCTAGTCTACAATGAGCATTCGATACACAGAGAAACCCTCATTCACAAAACAAACAAACAAAAATAAAAATTGAAGAAGGAGAAATGAAGGAACAAAACCTTTTTATTTAGGCCCTAGTGTCTTCAAAATGGGTGTATTTACTCATCTGCTTCATCTGGTCATTCAAGTTTTCCTAATGTTACTAACCTGTATGAGTACTATAAACCCCAGGCTTGCTGACTAAAATTAAGAACTGACTAAAATTAAGTTACTTTTATGTGCAATGTTAACAAGCCATTAATTGCACAGGAGGCCATTCCTTTTATTGCTATTAGGCTTTTCCATTTCGTTTTCCTGAACCTGGATGGAAAAAAAAATTATGCTATCTAAGAGAATTGCTTGACTTATTTCACTATATCTCTGAAGAATCATCTAAATAGATGATTCTGATGGCCACTCCTGTGCAATCCTTCAGGGCTACCACAGCCCATATAATTATGTAGAAGTCTTATGATGTATTCTATTCCCACAGATAAAAGCCATTTCCTCCTAATTTCTCACATAACTTGATGGTAGGTGATAGAGTGATTTTGTACTGTACTGTCTTCTTTGAAAATCAAAAGCCACCCACACATTTTACATTATGACTAATGGGTTAATGAAACAATGAAAAATAGACAAACAAGAGAATGTTATCAAAGTATAAACCATAACAAGGAAAAATGTAGCAACTATTGATTAATTATAATTTAAAAAAATAGTATTTTTCCGGTTCTTTAGACCTTTACTATTATGAAGGTTTCCCACTTTCCATGTTATGACATTCATTATTTGTTTGGAAGCAACCTATAATTAGTGAAGACTGTGTTGTTTCATGAAATTCTTTTTATTGTCATATTAATGCTATAGTTTCCCATAAGCTTTCAGCTGTCAAATCCTGTTGCATTTTAGAAAAAATTGAGATGGCTTCTTTCCATAGCACAAATTGTCCTAAGAAAGGATACTGAAAGAAATTGAGCATGTATGAGACAAAGGGGAATGCTAATAAAGTTATAGAACACTGAAACTGTCATTGAAACTCAATTTGACAAACACTGAAATATTTTGTTCTTACAGCATACTGTTCTTCGAAATTGTGACTATATCACATACTTCATAGGACAAATCTTGTTGTTTATGTTATGAGCTATTCACTATCCAACATAATAACTCGAGAAAGTTTAAAACTGAGTATTCCATGGATACAAGTAAATATTTATATTAACCTATAAACTTGTTTACTATAAATATCTAACAATAGACACTAAACAAAACAATGTGAAAGATTATGTTTTAAAAAGTTGTTTTAAAAAGTAGATGGTATATATATTAATCACTCTGTAAAATAATTGAAAGTGAATGAGTTTTAAAGAAAACGTTGAAGACATTCTCATGTGATAGGAACACCGTGTGGTGACATATTTTTCTTTCTCAGCCACAGCTCTGAAACAGTCATTTAGCATGGATGTGCAATTCCCTGGGAAACAAGACAGCAAATGAAAATTTCATTTTAATATTGCACAGGAGTAGCCAAAATTAGATTGCTAATTATAGACTCTCTAATTAGAAGTATGGCATCCTTATGCATAAAGCATGTTTTATAAAAATGTCAATGAATATTGTCATTTAGAGATGAGCCTAGGTAGAATATGATTCTCGGTACAGATTTCAAATTTCTCTAATGCCACATAGAAACATTAGCGATAATATTGGAAAGTGTTGCTTGGCTTTAGCTCTTTTACTGTTTTCTGGAAGAAGCGTGATACTAGCTAGCTCTCGGCCTATTGAAAGCCTTATCCCTTGGTGGAAATCATTTAAATCCCTTGAAAAGTACATTTCAATTCTGGGTTTTATAATTAGCTTTGCATTATATACACATTTTCAGTAATCAAATCCTAACTTGTGCTACCGAACATCAATTTGTTTCAAAAGCATTGTTTATAGTGAATATATCCCTTGGGCAATACACAACTTGAACAAGATACTCACATAGGCATGAGTAGCCTGTGGGGAAATTTAAAGTTGCATTGTTCTTATATCCATGACATTATAACACCATGGTTTGTGCAATATTGACTTATAATTTATGTTACCTCTGTCTGTTTAAAGTTTTAATTGAAAGGGAACTCTTGGGATATTATTTAACTTATTATGGGTTTATATGGAAATGGTAAACTAAAATGTAAAGATTTTTGATAATATTTTTAGCTTACCTATATTAACAATTATCCTAAATCTAAGTGCTGCTTTGAAAAATACATATTCACTATGTATCCCATTTACCTAATTTGAAAAACAAATAAGTAAACAGAATACATAGATGAAATATAGCATGGAGTTAAAGGTTTCTTGCTCAGTCTATCATCTTCCAAGTAAATATTCTAAGACTTAATATTAATTATAATTGTTTGACCAATGGCTCAGAACTATTGCTTACTGTCTCTCACAAGCTAACTCATTTCATTTATATACTTTCCATGATGCTGTGAATGTCACATTTTGCTTCTCGGCAGCTACATGGGGACTCCTTGACTTGTCTTTGTTTTCTCTGTAACCCTATTAGGACTTCCTGCCTAACTGTATTCTGCTGGCCATTGGTCAAAGGAGCTTTACTCAACAACCTATAAAGGCAACACATATTTTCAGCATACAGAAGGACATCCCACACCAGCTCCCCTTTTCTGTCTAAAAAGGATGGATTTTGTAGTGGGATATTCACTTTGTCTTCTTCTGTGTCAATGACCATGCCCATTGGGGGTGGAGCCAGGGGCGGAAGTGACCAGTGCAACTAGGTCTGAGGAGGAGTCAGAGAACTCTCTTTTGCTGGTGGGACTCGGAGAGGAGAGCATCCAGTGGAACTTGCTGGTGTTCATCTGCCTAGGTTGTAAGTTATTTCTCCCTGAATCAACATCTGTTCAGGCAATTTGTTTATCCTGATCCTTATTAACCCCTGACGGGTTTTAACTTAAACATAGTAAAATTATAGCTAACAAAACATTTATCAAGCAAAATTTATAATTATAATATTTAGTCCATTTGCATTTGGCAAAATTTAAAAAATCCCGTCATCTATTCTAAGTTTGTGAAGCTAAAGTTTTATATGTAATTTATATTTTACATAACCAAGGAAAACTATAACAATAACTATCTGTCTTCAACTCCATAAATGAAGACATTTAGAAAACTTCAACTGTGAGGCAGACTGAGCCATCCAGCATCTGCCTTCATCTCAGTCTTGGAACTGTACCCACAGAAGGAGGTGAGTGCCAGGCCTTTTCTGCCCACCTTTCCCTGCTGATCTACCCTGCCCTGACGCACAGCCCCCAGTCCGGTCCCTCCACTTAACCCCGGAGACAGACCTGGAGGCAGACCTTCCACCAGGTAGCATCTGCTGCTACTGGAATTTTAGACCCACCTGTATTGTTTCCAACTGATTCCTTAATCCACTTTAGATTGCCCTCCCTGGGTTTTCTTCCTCAGTCTGTCTTAACTTCCACTCCATTTGATCCTCCGGTCCCAGTGCCTCCCTTTGCCTGTCTATCAAAAACTAACATTCTATTTTCCCTTCCTAGAGAGATCGTAACCTCCTCCCACTAGACATTTTCTCAACACCTGTCCTCTGTGGTACAGTGGATTGTACCCTGCTTATCAAACACTTCACAGTAACGTACTGTCATTTTTAAAACAAAAAAAAAAAAAGAAAAAAATATGTTCAAACATTATATGGTATTACAGTACAACTTTTATAAGAAAGGAAATTTGAAATCATTTGAAAACAATATTAAGACTTCATATACTTTTTTAATAAAGAGATATAATTTATGAAATGTTATGAATAATTTCTAATGGTCTAAAAATTAAATTATATTCTAGGGATTTTTGATCTCACACGTTTTCCATCCCAAGTATTAACAATATTAGCTGATAACTGTAGAGTGATGATCAGCTACTTTGTTCTATCTTGAAAAGATTGTAAGATTTGAAATCTACAGCTTGATATATGCCAAATGCCCATAGCTAGAAAATTATAAAATATGTTACTGTTTATTTACTTTAGAATTGCATTTTAAGAAACTATGAAGGTTTAGTTGTCTTTGATTCAAATTTAATGGGTATGTACATCATTTTTAGTTAAAGTAGCTTTGAGAACTAAATAGTCACTTGCATTTTGAATTAAAATGTCACATATGTAATTGTGATAAGAAAAATAAAAGCTGTTGAATTATATATCTAAGGTAGGAAATGTCAGATTAAAAAAAAACAAATCATTTTATTATATGAATAAATACAATTTCTAAAGTAAAGAATTTGAATATTTCAGCACAGTAAAGGATGATCATATTTGAGAATTTACTTCCATGTTAGATATTTAAAGTTTAAATTATTTCATTTAAAAAATGTTGTACACTTTATACATTTCTTTATTGCATAGTAAGGGATAGTTGAGTTACAAAAGTGATCATGTAAGCATTTATGATTTTTGAGAATGCATCACAATATGATCACACTGTATATAAACTTCAAGAAAGTCTAAGTCTTGAGAAGAAATTGTTTAAGCTAAAAGAGAAGGACCAGTGGTAGAAAGAAAGAGATCGTGGTAGAAAAGCAGTGGTTAGTCTTGAAGACAAAATTTGTCAAAATAATGATGATTCAGTGTCCTACCACAGATATATTCAGTCATGACCAAGAAGAGAATATGAATTCAGAAGAGAATATAAGGAATGATTGTGAAACTCAGAGATCAGACAAGACAAGAGAAAACTATCCTCGGCATATGACATGACTTCATGACTCATGAATGTACAGGACTTATGTCTGCCTGAACAAGACTTATAACAGATCAATCCAGTGAACATTCTACAGTATAAGGAGTTATTGACACCTTGCTCACCTTCCCTGACTGAGGAGATATTGACAGTTTTTGTTTTGTTTTTAAGTTGTGCCCACATGTCCATCGCCATGCTCCAGTGGATAGCCCCACACCTATGCTTTTATGGAAAGCTAATATTGGACTCAATGAATTGTTAAAAATCACCAAAGCACCAACAAAATTGTCTAGAGACTGAGAGGTAGAGTTGATCTGGGAAGAAGTAAAATAGTACAGAGTGAACTCAATCAAAACCTAACATACTGTATATTTTTGTCTATAAACATCAAAAATATTTTTGTGTTGTCTTTTTGATATTATTTTATTTAAATTTGAAACAAGCTTGTTTTACATGTCAATCCCAGTTCTCCTTCCCCTTTTCTCTTCCCAACCCCCATATCATCTGCTTTCTGATCCCCAGCATGGGTAAAGCATTCCATGGAGGATCTTCAAAGTCTGTCATACCATTTGGAGCAGAGCCTAGGCCCTCCCAGGGTCTCAGGTGACAGAGTATCCCTCTATGGGGAATGGGCTCCCAAAGTCCATTTGTGTACAAGAGATAAATACTGTTCTACTACCATTGACCCCATAGACTGCCCAGTCCTCCTAACTAACACCAACTTTCAAGGTCACTGCCCCCTTTATTTTCTGTCTGATATATATACATACATGATGTGTATATGTTACATATATATATATATATATATATATATATATATATATATATATCATGATTTTTTTTGTCTTACTGATTTTCTCTGCTTTCCTCCTATTATGCCTCAATATATGGGCTTCTTTATATCAAATTCCCATGTGGGTGTTTGCTTCAGAGATGACTCAAATTAAACACACTGTACCTAAATGAAATTTCATTATGAGATTATTGAGACATCATGCAGGAGTGACATGATTTAGAGTTGTAATTATAGTACTATTGAGAATGGCAGTTGATTGATAAATGTATTTAATTGAGATGGCTATAGTACATGTGACTATTTGCAGATGATATTTTCAGAGTGTAAAATAACCTATGCATATAGCTGATCAATATTAACTAAAGGTTACAGAATATTTTACAGTCAACTATTTTTGGCTGATTTTTCTCTCTCTCTCTGACTCTTTGTGAGCCAGCCATCAAGCTACCAAATAAATACACACGGAGGCTCATTCTCTCTTGTAAATACCTGATTTTAGCATGGCTTGTTTGTTACCAGATTTTCTTAATTTAAATAATCCTGTCGATTATTTAATCCTGTGGGCTTTCTCCATTTCTTACTTCTGTAATCTTATATTCACTCCCTATGGATGGGTTGTTGGCCCTTCTTTTCTCTCTCCTCCAAATCTCTTGCATTTTTCTTCTGTCCCAAAATTGTTCTTTGATTCTCTCTGCCTGGAAGCCCCACATATCATTTATCCTGTCTCACCATTGTCTATTCAACCCTTGATTAGACCAGGAGTTGTTTTAGACAGGCAAAGTGACACAGCTTTACAGAGTCAAAAATTGCAACATAATAGAAGGTAGCATTTCTCTGCATCATTAAAGCAAAAGTGTCACAGCAAAAACAAATGTAACGCATCTTAAAATAATATTTTACAACAGCCAGCTGTGGAATCAACCATGAAATTATAAGTTGAAGGTCCTCAATGAAAGTGAGCATATAGAATATGTAAAAAACTTTTCTATTTTCTTGGGGCATAAGATTCACAAAAGAGCTAATAGCATGTATTAAGTTTTCAGTGAGGACCTCTTTTGATGCCTGGAGAAGTTGACAACTAATAGTCAACAGAGTAGAAATAATTAAACTTTTTTTCCATCAACAGAGATCTGGATATAGAAGCTGAAGGGAGTGTACTTTCTTGTATTATTCATAAAATTGGAGCATAGAATAACTTTTGAGTCCTGTATAATACAGTCCCTCATAGTTGCCTTCATTTCACTGTCATGAAATCATGTTAAATGGAAAGGCAAAAAAGTAATATTTGGAGAGTTAGAGAGGTTTGTAAAGTATAAAGGATCACTGATGTCCAGTTCAACATTAGCTTTGCATTTCAGGAATTGGGAACACTTGGTTCATAAACACACACACACACACACACACACACACACACACACACACACGAATTACACTAAACACACACGTAATAGTAATTTAATCTTTGGAATCCAGAAGAATACATCGGTCCAGTAATCACTTGGAGTGGAGAAGTGGGCAAGTAAATTTCACTCTCTCTTAACTGTTGATGACCATTAAATAATGGTCTCCTTCTGGGGTCTAAATAGGTGTTGAAGTGAAGGAAATTTATAGTACTCAATCAAAAAATACTGTTAGTTCTGCTAAAATCTGAATTCTTAACTTTGATCCATTTGGAAACAGAAATACGGGTGAAGTGGATGTACTAAAGACAGTACTTTCATCAGTACATTAAGTTTATTTTCTGTTCATTCACCAAATCTTTCTCTAAGCATATGTGTTATTATTCAGTTTGTTGACTCAGTGCTGAAGAAAGGCAGATTATCAGATGATTTTAAAGCTACTGAGCTCAAAGTTCTGTGATGACATATGTTTACTGACAGATGCCCAATTGTCTCTCTATGGTCTTATTAAAGTTCTGCCTTTAAAGAAATGACATCATAGTTTATAGAGAATAAGTTGGAGAGTCAGATACTCTTAATGAGAACTGATGTAGCCTTCAGTTAGAATAATCTCAAAGCCTCTGTTCATGGGCATATAAAACTAACCTAGCAGAAAATATCAGACAAAACCTATGAAATCACAAGTTTTCCACCACTTAATCCAGTATGAGTTATTTGACATTGTCAAAAGAAAATGCTTACCTTATAAGCAAATGGTAAAAAAGCATCCTTATCCAGCAAAAGGAAGCTAAGCATAATAAAAGGAAATGAGGAATCATTTAGGAATATCTTCACAACCTTATCAGTATCAAATAATTAAAATAATACTAAAGACAAATTAAACTTTTAGAAATAGATTGAAAGCATATTATGCCAGTATAGTATAATAGTGAATAAATATAGAATGATTAGCCAAACATGGCATAATTCAAATTATATCTGCAGTCTCAAATGCTATATGAAGGCACTGCTTTGGGTAGAAATCCTAGATAAATAAATTCAAAAAAGGTGAAGTTTCTAAGACAGGATTTTCAGTTCAGAATTACCTTTGCAATGATTGTTCAGCTGATAGAAGTGTTCAAACCAGACACCTACTTCTTCCAATGGTTTATGGACCATGAATCTCACAGAGTAAAAAAAGGAAATGAAATGAAGAATCTCAGTTGAATACATTGTTAGTCTGGAAAGATGGCTCAGGTGTTAAGTGCTCACAATGATCATACAAAGGATGTAAATAAGGTTCTTAGAATCTACTCTGGGGCATTGTCAGACCTGATTTCCATCTCCAAGTTATAGGTTTCCAGGGCATCCCACCCCACCCCTGCATACACACACACACACACACACACACACACACACACACACACACACACATGTGCAACACACACACACACATACATGCACACACAGCACTTAGATATAAAGTAAAACTTTTAAATAGAATGTGATTCAAAATACTCCACTTATTTCTGAGATTGAAGTGATGCCTACAGAGAATTATGATGAGATAATGGATAAAAGTAAAATCTGGGATTTTAATTCAGCTCTGAACTTTTCACAGGTTTCTGGGAAGGGTCTGTTTCTTTTTTACAATTTCTATATGGAACTGGAAAGGTAGAAAATGGAATTTTAGTAATTTCAAACTTTCAGGATATTTATTACATAAGTAATTTGTCATCAAGACCCTTACTCTACTGAGTGTAGACACTTTAACAAAGAATTGACATATGCCAATTTATCTTCACATAAATTGGGAAAATGATCTGAAAAGCATTACACTGAATAAATCTAACATGATATTTTCTGATTCTTTGGAGGTATTAGAGTTCAAACAGGGAATTTGTGCATGTTAGAAAACCAGTGCACCACTAAGATATGTCAAAACACTGGCATTTATTCATTTATAAAAAATAGCATAAAAGGAAAATTATGAGGGGGTAGTATTTGAGCAATATTTTAATTGCAGTGACTTGAAATATAAAGTCATAGGGCTAGATACTCATTTTTTTTTTGTAATTATTAGGTAGATGTGAGCAAATGTGGAGACTCTTCAACTCTTTTAGGATACACTGTTTTTGGAAATTCATTATACTTCATATGGTAATCGTCAATATTTATATTCTAATTGTCAATTTATTTAACAACCGATATGAGCTACTTCTGGAAGTCTACTTTTCACTAAAGTACACTATGCAATTTTCTAAAGCTAAGACAGGAACATTGCTCTCTGGGAGCTTGCACACTCCATTTCTGCTAGTGGCCTTGCTTCCTGCTGGGGGTTGGAACTGTGCCTGGAGAACGAAGCGAGTAAACAACAGGATACAGTAATGAGAGTGGGAAGATAAGAAATGATAGAGAGTTGAGGGCAAATACATTATATATGGTGAGATATGATTCTGAGGTAAAGAGCTCTTGTCTTACCCTTTCTCAAATGATGTTGCTTGTCCAGTAAACAGTCTTGATTCACAAGTGCTTGATTTCTGATTTCATCCTATCGAAGTAAAAATGAAGATAGGAATTAGAGTGACTGACTCCAGTAAAACGACTTTAACACTATAATATTCAATGTTGTGTTATTTTAAAAGAATATATAACTTACTGTTAGGTGAGTCATGGTAGAGCTAATATATGGGTCATTTTGCTTTTGGTAACTCATGTTAGTTATATTATCATTCATTTTATTAGATTGGAGCCTTCTTCCCAAAAGGTCATTTTTCTGTTTTGTTTTCCTTTTGCACTTAGATGTAGTTCAACAATACTTTAACAAATAATTTTTTAATCCTATTATATTTTGTATTTTATCGACATTTTTAATGCCTGATGTGTGATTCATCTTCTCTAGTTGTGATAAAGAAATCCTTATTTAAGGTTAAGCTAAGTGACTAACACATTAAATTCATTAAAGAGGAGACAATTTCTTTCACTTTTTATTCAACACGGTAGCATATAATATGCAATTGGCTGTATAAAACATTCTCTAAATGAAGGTATTGATGTAGTACCCTTATTTTCTGTTGTTGTTCTGCATGCAAAGATGCTCTCTCATTTATTACCTCCATGTCATAGGCAATCTCTCTTAATTCCCATGTTTCAAGTAATAGGATGCTCTATTTTCAGCATGAAAATCTATTTTTATGAGTTTTTACAATTCCAATCAAGCATAAAATCTCACTACTGGTTTATACAAATTCTAATAATATCAGAATCAAAATTAATACTATTAGTTCAACCCAACCCAAGATATGTGTTTAAAATTTATACTGTCTTAAAAGTAAACAGGTGCATTTTAGAAAAGTAGAAAGGAATGTTTCATTAACTACCATATGTAACAGCAACAGAACAGTCCTTCAGAGAGGATTTGTGTGTGTGTGTGTGTGTGTGTGTGTGTGTATGTGTGTTTCTAAAACACATATAAGATAGAGCCTTCTACTTTGTTTTCTGATTCAGGGTCTCTCACAGGGACCTAGAACTCCTGATTACAACATGCTAGCTTTACTACTTCTTTTAAATCCACTGGTATAGATTGCATATATAAGTAATGCACATACTTCCACAAACATATTTTCAAAAACCCTTAAGTTCTCTCCTATATTTTAAGATTTTTAAAAATAATGTTAAAGTACAAGTTATGAATAAAACATTCAGATTCTCCCTGGAATAAATAGTCATCATGAAGTCAACTGACTATGCATGAAAATCATCAAGGAGATGTCATCAACCCTGATAAGAAAGAGCTTTCTTTTCATATTCTAAAGGTGTTCACTGCTATCCATCTATGGATATTAGCCAAAGGCCCCAACAACATCCCTATGTACCACTGTCACAAGATGCAATGTTAAATTTACCAGATGATATGGTTCAAGGGACAGAAATACTTTCACAGAGACCTGGACCTGCTATAGCACTGTCTTGATGATTTATGTCAAATTCAAAAGTACCAACTTGTTGAGTCACTCAGTAATTCATCCAGAAAAATACTCTCAGGTCAGGCTTATGTTGCTTCCAATAAAACCCACTGAATATTGTATGTCTTTTAGATGTCGGATAGGCTGGTTACAAAATTCATACCCCCAAGTAGGATATAGCCACATGCCCACACCACTATATTTCTAAAATGTTTCCTGAGGTACAATGACGCTGTATATTTTTAACAGATTCCTTTTCTATTTCATTTCCATTTAGTCTAAAATATTAACATTTGGTCCACTGAGTACAATTGGTTTAGTATCACCACATAATGCACCAGTATGATATCTTCTAGGAAGTAAATGTAATCGAGATTCCTGCAATCTAAGTAATGTGATAAGGTAAGTGGATTGTTACTGCCTGAGGAAGGTCAGTGAAAGGGTGAAAGTGTACTGCTGGCTTGGTAACTGTAGTCTATTACAACCTGGTAGGGTTTAAGAATGTGGAGGGAGGGAAAGGCATATTTCTTTTCATTTTCTGATAGGTTTTGGATAATTAAGTATAACATATTATGATTATTGTTGCCTTTCCCCAATTCTTAGTTAATTGATTTCGTCTTCTCTGTAATCATTTTAAAGTCTTTGCAATTTTCTTATAATATAATTTAAACATATTCACCATACCTAATCTCTCACATCTCCACCATCTCCAGCCTCCCCTATGTTTCCAAGCAACTTTGAGAATATTTCTCCTTATGATTTTTCTTCCTTCCCTATAGTGTCCTGTTTGTGTTGAATAGCTAGCTAGTCTTAGGACTGGTGCCTGCTTTAGTACATATTCAACCTACTAGAGGTGGTGCAGTCAAAACAAAATCTTACTCACTCTCTTCGCTTGAAAGGAATTACATGCCTTTAGCTTCTCAGCTAGTGATGCAATTACATACCCATATATCTTCTCCAATCCTAACAACCCTAAATACCCATAAAGCACTCTTTCCTCAAAAGGTCTTATCCCTCTGACTATTAAGTCATTTCTTCTTCCACTTCGGGAACAATACTAAATCTTGGTGTAGGTCATAAATGTCCAGTCTAAGATTGCCATAGCTCCCAGGGTTCACAGCTAGGTAGAGAGGACAATGGCATCTCCTCTGTGATAACATCAATTCCACCTCCATGGTTCTGAGGTCAAGGTGTGCTCTATTACACCTAGCTAGAAGAAAGTTTCAGCTAAAAATAATTTAGACTAATGAGCTAATTTTTTTACACTTACATGTAGCAATTTATTTTACTTGCAAAATAAATGAACACTACAAATTAGCCCTTCCATAGTTGAAACTAGTTTTCCAAATTTATCTGGTTTAATTTTTCTTTGCATTACCTCTTGAAAACATACCTTAGTGCATTGTTACATGCTTCAATCTGTTCTCTTATCAGCAATTCCTTTTTTAGTTAATGTCTGTCCTCAAGATAAAGGACACTATTGTTGACTGAAAAAAGAACTACTATCTAAGCATTGTAATTAGGCATTCATAATTATAATTCCTAGGATCTAGGAATTATAAAGGAATCCTGAATATTTTTACTAATATTTAGTAATTTAGACTAATTTCAATAATAAATTATGGATTTAAGCAAAGAAATGTATATCCTCGCTAATTCCTATACTATAGTTTTAAGATTTTTTTTCATTTTTGAGTTTATGAATGAATAGTGCATGTATGCATATATAAGTTTGAACATTTGGGGGTCTATATAAAGGTACATATCATCCATGTATATATGTAGAGCTTGGAAAGCAATATGAGAAATCTTATCTCTTTTCTGCCTCATCTTTGAGACAAGTTCTCACACTCAAACACAGAGATCACCAGAATAGCTAGGCTCACTAGCCACTTTCCTATGGGGAACCTGTCTCTGCATTCTAAGGCTGAAATGACAGAAAACTATGGTATATACCTCACTTTATGTGGGGTCAAGATATTAAAATACTTGTCATATTGCTTGTGACATTAGTTCTTCAATTGCTATGTCATATCCCTATGTACATTACTGTGATTTTATATATCATTTATAAATTCAAGTTAAAAACTGAAATTATTTTAATTTGAAACATAAATTACTAAACATCAGTTAAAGTTCATGAAAATGATCTTCAAAAATGCTTGATAATCATCATAATGCATTTCCCTCTGAAGTATGACATCATTGGTTTTCAAAATTAATCGAAGAGTGAGGGCATGACCTGGCTTTAGTCATTCATCAGAAAAGAAGCACGAACCATTAGCATTCATGAGGACATTTGAAACTAGCACATAATCTCATAATTTAGTACTCTCCTTTCCTGCTAACCTAAATTTAACTAAATTATATCTTCTTTCATAAACACACACCCTTCTCTTCACAACATATTTCTATTAAGAAAGATTTTTCTCCATATAAATTTGAACCAACTATTAGTATTATACATACATACATAAGCATTCATACACACACACACATATATGTATACATAATTATGCACACACATGTATGTATGTATGTAAGTATGTATGAAACCATGGCGTATGAACACTAATTCTTCTCTGCATAGATTATATTAAGGTTGTAAGTGTGTTTACACATGAATGTACACTATAACATACAAATATTGTAAAATTATCATGCACTTTACATACAAACAAATTCAACCATATTATTCAACTTCTTTTAGAAAAACACAATTTACAAACAATGGTAGTACAATTCTTAGTTACCCAAGCAAATTTAACACTGACCTGCATGTAATATTGATATCATGATTACTAAAAATCTTAATATGTTTCATTGGTTATAATAAAATAATAGTAATATCAAAGCCAAAGTAATAGCAGAGTAATGACTCTCCTTTTTTAAATACATGTTTTATTGAATTTAATGTAACTTCATTATCACTGTGTAAATTTCACAAATTGGATAAGTAGTTGAAGAGATTTTAAGGAAGAGGTAAACTTAGTATATTTTGTGGTTCAAAGTTGTGTGTTGTATATTATGGCATTATTCTGAAGATTTACCTTTACATTTAAAATATATGAAGGGAGGGAGGGACAGAAGGAGGGAAGGAGAGGGAACTAGGATTGATATGCAAAATAAGAAAACAGAAAAATAAAAAACAGAATATATGTCAAATCATTTAACAGTGACATAGTCATGGCTCAGTACAAAATCCACACTCATGATTTTATCTTAGGCACAGGGTACAGGTGTGTCTCTGTGTCTGTGTGTGTCTGTGTGTGTGTGTGTGTGTGTCTGTGTGTGTGTGGGGGTCTGTGTCTGTGTGTGTATGTGTCTATGAGTGTGTGTATGTGTGTGTGTGTGTCTGTGTGTGTATTTGTGTCTGTGTGGGTGGGGGTCTGTGTATGTGTCTATGAGTGTGTTTCTCTGTGTGTGTGTGTGTGTGTGTATGTGTCTATGAGTGTGTGTATGTGTGTGTGTGTGTGTCTGTGTGTGTGTATTTGTGTCTGTGTGGGTGGGGGTCTGTGTATGTGTCTATGAGTGTGTTTCTGTGTGTGTGTGTGTGTGTATGTGTCTCTGTGTGTGTGTATGTGAATGTGTTTAAGTGTGTGTGTGTGAAGATTGAAATCCAGCTGGAAAGTCACTGGCTTTACTCATAACATTCCTGCAACTCCTGCACCAGTGCTCAAATGTTGACATGTTGATCATTATTTTTTCAAGAGGTAACACAGAAGTAAAAATGATGAGGGTTATTTCCTCTGCAGTTTGCACACTGCATTCCAACCATGTAGAAAGAGTCATAAGGCTGAAGCTTCCAAATCGGAAAATTTTTTCATGTTTATGATTAAAGTTCATAATTTCAACAGCAATAGTGCCTTACTGACAAGAAGTAGTCACCCAGAGCATTGGCAATAGTCTGTAATTCAATTTTTACACTGTAAATATTAGAAGTTTACATTACGTTGCTAGTAAACAAGACCAAATAGTTAAGCATGTCATTTTATTTGTTGTTATCTTGTCCTATCCAGTAAGGACATTCATTGTTTTTCTGTTAAAAGGAAAATTTATTTAACTTTTTTACATGTATGAACACATATGTGTGTGTTCATATTTCCTGAAGCTTGTACAGTATTAATTGTCAATATTTCTTTTAAAAAGCATATTTGGTGTTAGTGTTCCAATCTCACATTTTCTCTTCTATCCTGTCTTCCAGTCCACAAGTTCAAAGGAAAACGCTCATACATTGGACACGCTTGCCATGTTTACTTCTGCCTTTCTAGACGCTGTGTAGATGTGTGGGGATATATTTTGAATGTGACTTTCTTTTAATGTGGAATATATG
Source organism: Phodopus roborovskii (assembly GCF_943737965.1). Lineage (NCBI taxonomy): Eukaryota > Metazoa > Chordata > Mammalia > Rodentia > Cricetidae > Phodopus > Phodopus roborovskii. The sequence continues at coordinate 10,330,842 of NW_026126511.1, read as the reverse complement.
AAAATCAGTATATAAAGGATCATTGAGAAACAGACAAATGAAAACCAGACAAACTAGAGCAAAATGAATCTGCACATAATTTGGCTTAATGTGTTTGGCTAGTTCATGAGAAAGAGAAAATAAAATATAATTTGTTTTCTTCTTAATCCTACCAAGCTTCTACTAATAATGTATTATATATTTAATAAATCAATAATAATGGATATTTATAGAATATTCTTTTAAACTAATTAAATTTTTTTGAGAATTCCCTACTGTATTTCCATAGTTTCTAACATTAATTCCCCTCCAACTCCTCCAACATTCCATATCATCTATCCTCTCTCAAATTCATAATTTTGTCTTATTTCTTTTATATTTCTATATGTATGTGTCTGTGTGTGTACTATATATATATATATATATATATATATATATATATTACTGCGTCCATCTAGTACTTTTAGTACAAATATTTATTTAAGGCAGGTCTCTTTGATTTGGTTGATATCACAGGGCTTCTACTTGAGGAAGACTCTTTTTTCCTATTTTAGCAGCCATTACTTCCCTAGAGCTTTAAGCTGTGGAGGAAAAATTAATACTACCACTACCTAACCCTGTATAATTTCTAACTGTATTATTTTATATTCACAAATACATGTAGCTCTTATTTTTCAATAAAGATTTTTTTCCTCAGTGGATAGGGACTGTTTAAAGAATCCACAGCTTGGCAAAATGCAGTAAAGAACTAACTATAGGATAACGAACCCCAGTTGATACACCAAAAAAGCAACCCCCAGAGGAAATGCTGCAAAAGAGAGAAACAAAATTGTTTAAGAGCAAAAGATTCAGGAATTATGTTATGAAATGGTATCTTCTGTATATTTCAAGGACATTCCACCCATAAAATGTCAGTAATATTACTGCCTAAACTACAATTGGATACTGACAGCATCAAATCACATGCCTAAGATCATTAGTTGAAGATTATGAGGCCCTTAGGTGACACTCAGTAGATTATTGTCTATTTCAGAAGATAAACTATTAGTCAGAATATTCTGGACTTGTCATTCTAGGTATTTCTCATTCTTTTATTCATCTGAATGCTCATCTGAGGGCCTGTGCATTTGGTTCACTGCTGGAGTTCTTGTCTAATAGGCTGGAAGCCCCCATGGTTTCATCTTCAATACCATGTACATGAACATGAAAAATTGCTTTCAGTTCTCCTTCAGAGATTAAATACATACTATGCTCAGCATCATTAATAGTTACAGGAAAAAGTTGAACCAAAGGCAGGTTAAAGTCAACTGTAACTCAAAGTTAAATCAAGACTTTTAGTCAATCATTCCTCAACTAGGAACATAATGTCATGAATACATACAGTGGTTTTAATGGAATTTTGAGTAGCTTAATTTTGTGAAAGCCTTGAGCATTTAGCCATAGCTACTATCAGTTCGTTTGTGCTGAGGTGGCTGGGGAAAAGATTCAGTTTTATCCTAAGAGATTACATAGCCACCAAAATCAGCACCAATGCATGTGCACATACAGGCAGGCACTGGTAATTGGACACAGAGAGTTTATATGTATAAGAAGCTAGCTTGGTCTACAGAGAGCGTTCCAGAATTGCCAGGCAGCCAGGAGAGTTACATATAGAAACCTTGGGTCATAAAACCATAAATAAATAAATGGATGAATAAATACAAAGCAACAATAACAACAAAAAAAACCAGAAATTTCAGGAGAAAATGGTAAAGTAAAAGGTAAGTGTTTGATGGGAAGGAATTTGGGGATAGTTTAGATCAAAATGCATGCATAATATTCTGATTATAATGATACAAATAAATATTATTTCATTGGAATTAAAAACTAAGTGGGGATTGGGCAATATTTAGTAGATAAGAAATTTTCACATTCTGCACTGTTGTAAATTAATGAAATTAATTACAAGTAGGATATAATAACTAATAAAATTTTATTATATATTACAAAATCAACATTCAGCCTTTGCTCATTAACAGATTCATACTAATACTAATTTACTAATTGCTGCCAAATTTAATTAGTTTAAATGTTTTCCTATTTTTTCAATGTTAAATAAGACCATCTAATTAATAGACTCAGATGATTTATGAATTAGTTTCAATAGTGATACTAAAACTTAAATTGGTAAAATTACTACTCAGCACATAAATCTGTTTCACCAATGAAGTAGTAAAAGCACTTCATTGCATTAATGAGTCCCATTTCATTAACAATTCAACAGAAGTTTAGGTGATGGATGAAGATATTTGGGATTCAGATTCAGTTCATCAGTCATTGTACTGAGTATATAGAAGCCTTATTTTAAAAAAAAAAATGGTAGGAAGGAAAGGAAATCACCTTTTTATGGGACCATCCTGGTTATCAAAGAGAAGCTGATTTTCCACTCAGAACCCTGGCTCTACAACATCATGTCATATCTTGAAGGCTGATAGCAGCCACCTGACAATAGGTTCAGTAATTAAAGGTCTAACCATAAAGTCACTGCACCTGTGCTTGTCAGCTCTTGATCTATTTCACACCAGCAGAGAAAATGTCCCACAGATTAACCCCAGGTAAAATCATGATAGCTACCCTCTAGTGAACCTTTGTAAACCCCCAGGGAAGAGTCAGAAGCAAAGATGTAATTATTAGTGCGAGTGTCTGGTTTAAGTTTTTTATGTTTACTCCCCATAAAACGTCTCTTGAGTTATCCTCATCATCAAGAGCAGTCACCCAATCATCAAGGTCTACAGAAGCCCATTAATCTTTCACAGAGAAAGACATGCGAGGAAAACAGAAGGAACAGAGAGTAGAAATATTGAAACACTATTCTGTGAATTTTGTCCATTTGAATACAAGCTTATACCATCAACACTGGGATAAAAACAGTTTAGAATGGCATGCAATCTCTATGAAGATATTAGGAACTGATTTATAATTTTGTTAGATCTACAAAGAAGCTGGTTGATAATACTACTTAAGTAGATTTAAGAAAATAATTTCACATGCTTTAGGAAAAATATAGGATAAATTTCATGTACAAATACATCAATAAATGAACAAAATCTTTATAAGATAAAAAAAATCACTAAATGATACTGATTTTTAAATTAAAAACAAGAGGCTAGATTGATGGCTCAATGGTTGTAAAAACTGCCTACTTATCTAGATGACTCAGATTCAATTCCCGGCACACCATGGTAGCTCACATTGTCTGCAATCTAGTTTCAAGGAATCTGACATCTTCTCCTGACCTATATAAACAAGTACTCATGCAGGATGCAGTCATAACGTTCATATACATAAATAAAAATAAACCTTTAAAATTGTACATGCATACATCACATATAAGTATATATACATTCAGGCACACACATAGTAATTCAAGAGAAAAATAGAATTACAAAATTGGGCTACTTTATTTGGAAATAAAGACAATCCTAATAGGTTTTTATATTCAAAGGTTCTGCTTCAAGATGAGACAGATAATTCATTTAACCCTTAATATTTTTGAGTTTAAGGTACTAAATATCAGTAACACACATTGGTTTGAGGGAGAATATGAAGCTAATAATTTTTCTAGTTCTAACGTTGTCATGGAGGTTTTGTGTTTATGGTACAGATGTACATAAAATACATTTGATAATAAGATACGAAATTTAATGTGAAGTCCCACAGCTTCTGTTCTGCGTGCCTGCTTCACAGCATAGAAGTTCACTGAATTGTGTCTAATGTAGGCCTTGTTAATTTTAATTTATTTGAAAATTCTTTTTTTTTTTTTTACAATAAACCCTTTAAATTTAAAAGGATAAACAAAGGAATGCAAGGTTGAAGGATATCAAACACTATTTTTTCTGTCACTATTCATGTAATTTTGTTGTCATCTAAGTTTTGCCTCTTTGCAACTTTCGGTGTAGCATATTTTTAGAGATATTTTAAAAGGCTGATAAAGGACAATTCCTTTATAATTAGAAAAATAAAGAGAACTGAGGGAACACTGTTGGGTATGGAAGGGGATGCTTAGACTCGGGTATCTTTTTTAGACAGGGATAGGGCGTGGTTGGGAAAGGTATGGTTTCGATGGGATATGGGTAGATTAGCCTATCTTCTTGTAAATTATTTTACTAATAGTGAGATATTAGTATTATACAGCTTATATTGTTATAGATTCTTATATGTGGTAACCTATGTAAAATTAAGTTTATTCCCTTCCCAGAACTGTATATAAACTGTATATTTTTTCATATTGTGAAAATCTCTTCAGTTATGATTTTTGCACAATATCCTTACCATATTCTATGTATGAATACTTTTATTTATGTTCAAGATATTTTTGTATATTGATATAATTTAGGATATTTTTACCATGCTGCACTTAATAGTTCTACCTCTGGTCTAGACATTTCTATCTACCTCTGTTTTAGGGATTTGCACACACACACACACACACACACACACACACACACACACACACACACATATATATATATATATATATATATATATATATATTAGGTATTTCTTCCTGCTTTACTCAGGGAAGTTTTAATCAGTGTTATAGTCAGGTTCCAGAGTATTACAGATTATCTTTACCCATGTTTCCTATGCCTATGAGATTAGTCAGACATAGATGCTTAATGTTCAAACACTTCATAGACCTTCAGAACATGGCATTTAAATGTTTTAATATTAGTACTCCATTGACATGAGACACTATTGCTCCTGACAACCCCACCATGCACCTTCCCGAAAAAATTTTGGACACTGTTGTTGCCCTTTCTGGAGTCCATTCTTGCTTCAGCTATGGCTTCATGGGCAAATAACTGTCCCCACCTCGAACACTGATTTAGACTTGCGGTCCTATGTGCTTGCAGTAGACAAACATAGAAGACTGCTGAACCCTGCCAAGTCAGGGTAAGACAGTATTTTTACCTCCCTGCTTTTGTTGTCTGTCAGGTATTCTATGCCTTAGCCAAAACTGGCTGTACCAACATTGCTGTGAGATCTTGGGTTACTGTCCAGGTAGCCTGCTGTTTCTGTCCTTGCTGCACCTATTGGAAGTTGCCCATCTGTATTTCCTGCCTACCCTAGTATTGTTATTTTTCTTCTCAGCTCTTTGATGAGGTTGAAGATTAAATTATCGCAATTATTATTCTCTCTTTCTAGTTAGATATTTTAGGTACTATACTTAAGCTTTCCCACTTAGGACAACTCTATTGTAAACCCCATTTCAACCTCACTCTAGGACTAGATAGCTGTCTTAAGTTTGTATGTTCTCTATTTTCCTTTTCTTAGAGCACACTTGTTATTCACTGTTTTGTATATTGTTATTATATCTAGCCCAAATCTTTTCTTTAGACTAAAAGAGGAATTGTAGTGGATGTTCGCCTTGTCCACACCTGTGGCACATACCACGCCCATTGTGGGTGGAGACAGGGCTGGATGTTACCTGAGGGAACTAAGTCGGAGGAGGGGGCTCGGAGAGTTCTATTGCTTGCAGCATGGGGACAGGAGTACATCTGGAGGCATCCTTGGGACCAGCAACCTGCTGGTGTTCATCTGTCTATGTTGTAAGTTATTTCTCCCTGAATAAACATCTATTCTCCCAATTTGTTTCTCCTGATCCTTATAAAACATCAATACAATACAGCCTATGAAGCTTTCTTTTCCATTGAATTGATTCACGTTTACAGAATTATAGCAACATATGTTCTTAACACCTACTTTGCATCTATCAAATGACCTACTTTATTAGCTATCTTATACAAATGAATACTAATTTAACTTAAAGCTGAAAAATACATATGTATGTAAATAACATTTTAATGTGAATAAAATATCAAACTGCAAGAAACATTTTAAAACTTTGAGCCATATGTATGGTAAAGGTGATTTGTTATTTATCCTAGTTATACAAAGTTCTAAATCTCTAAATTAGATAATATTGAACATCTGTTATCGGTTTAAATGTTCATTTACATCTCTATGAGCCTATAATATTTCCATCATTAAACAATGAATAACCGTGTTGTGTGAATCTCTGTGTTTAATAATATTTTATTAGATATATTGTTGGTGCAGTAACATTTAATTCTGGCAAGTAGTACTAGAATTCATGTTTTCTTCCTCAATATACTTTCTTCTCTCCCTGACTCTTAACAGGACACTTTAAGATAACTCTCACAATTTCTATACTAAATGTGGAATTCATGTTAAATGGATAAACTATTGAAAAGAGCACAAAATTAAAAAGTCACAGCTCTAAATATATGATGAAATATAACTAAGTATAAGAGCTGACTGAGGCAGGAAGACAGAACACCCTTATTTTTACACAAGCTGTGAATGCTTGTGTCAGGTGATTATAATTTCTTAGGGCTCTAGCCATGTGAATGAACGAGTATAGAACAACCATGAATATCTGTTGCGAATTACATGTAAGTAAATGTTTTCTTTCAAGAAAAATTGAAAATATATAATATGAATGTATGAAGGGGCTATTTTAATGTACATGTTTTACTCTGTGTAATGAGTTATGTGTATAAATCAGTATGTTGACGCCATTTTCAACTCATGGAATAGTGATTTCTTTTTATTAATGGTGTATATACAAACAAAAGTTATACATCAACTCATACATGGCATTATTAAATTGTAATGACACTTAAATTACTTTGTTGCAAATTTTAACCAATACATCAAATATTTGTTACCAATCTGAGGGGATTGGCTAATTAACTAAAGAGTGATGAATGACTTTTATGTGTTCACCAAATCTTGAGTTGAAGGATAGCTAAGAAAAAGATCCATTTCTTTTTTAACCAATGTCAAACACTGGAGTTGGAATAGAAGATGGAAGTTTGACCCTCTTTCTTTGTAAAGTGTGTTGTAATGTGTGTGTCCAACACTGATTTAGTCTTGTTTATGATTCAGGACACTGGCAATTTGAAATGTCCCGGAGTAGCTTGGCAGTTTAAGATATTTGAAAAGGAGGGAGGATGTTCAGGTAGCAGAACCTCACTAGCATGAAGTTTTTTTTTGTTTTCCTTTTTCTTGGCAACTTTATGATTGATGTTTTCACAGAAGTTGTAGGCACACACTGAGAACTCTAATTAAGAGAGTGATGTCCATCTGTGCAGGGTTAAGGGTCCACTTCAATCAAGTAGAACCTGTATAGTGTGAATAGGATAAGGAGGTGAAGGCAAAGAAATAAACTGAGTTCTTGGCCAAGGAACACCATGAAGAAGCTTTTTACTGGAGGGAAAATATCCTTCAATCTTGTTCAGACAGTTTTAGCTGAAGCCAATTTTATTCGAACTCTGGGTTGGTTCTCTTGCTCTTGGGATTGCTGACTTAACACAACTTTCATTTACCAACGTGTGATGCTCCTATGGCAACTTTTATTGGGCAATGAGATATGCTTCTCTCCAGATGGAAAAATTTCGTTAAAATGCATTATCCTTAGAAATTTACATTATTCTAGAATACTTTTAGAGAAGAAGAATCTCAAAAAAATTAAATTTGAAATATAATTAAATGCTGTTGATTTAATATGTTTCTTCAAAGGGGAAACTTGCCTCTAGGATTGGTGAGGGCATACATAATCTAGTTTGTATCATGATTTTCTTTTGTGATTCTCATGTTTTCTAATATCACTAATTATTGTTCTTGGAACCTAGTATACTTCAAAGTATTTTATGGTTATATTCAGAAGTACTGCCATCCTTCATCTTGGAGAAGCATCATATTATCCTCTAGAAATTTTGGACACTTTAAAACACTGGTATTTATCTGTGTGAAATGAGAAATCATTTAAAATCAATGCATGGTTTTATTAAATATTAAATATTAAAATATGGTTATCACTTCACATAGAAACTCAATCATTGATTATGTTGAAATTATTTTATTAGACAATAATATCCAATCCAACTGATTTGGGACTTTAGGAAGGCCATTGAACACTGTAAGTGTGAACTAACAGCCATTCTGTTAGGTTTGTTGAAAGCAGAAATGCTGAGAACAGTATGAATGGAAGCCTCCTAGCTCAAGAGGTTTCAAAGGGAACAATATTAGCATCTTGGCTAGATACCATTTTTATGATATTTGGAAAAGAATGTGACTGCTCTTTTATCTAGTCTTCAGAACCTGCCTGAGCTAATTTGAAAATTAATAGACCAACTTCTTTGAAGGAGATTGCAAGATAGTGTCATATTGTCTACGTTGCTTCTTTCTTAGTAGTCCCTCTTATGCAGTTCAACAATGAAAATTACATAGTGAGGGGAAAGGAAACACAAAATGTGTAATTTGAAAATAGGGATGGCAGCAGATAACTTAAAGTTGGAGCACTGGCTTGTGCTGAAAGAGAGATACTATCTGAAATGGAATAAGAGGGGTGCCCTTAGGTCAAGATTTCGCCCAACTAACTTTCCAACTTGTAAAGACAAAGGGGGAAAGGCTCTGGCTTTTAATTCATGAGTATGCAAGGGTAAAGTTGCTGTGTCATATCCATCCCCACTTTAGGAGTGTAGCACAGGTCAGGTCTGTGAAAAGTCATTGCATGAAGCTATGAATGTAAACCCTGGATTTATTTACACCCAAAAATATTGGAGATGCCAAAGCTGTGGGATACCAATGGGTGAAACCAGTCCGAGATAGAAAAGCACCTTGTCAGCAGAAAAGCAACAATGGGGGAAACGTGAATGCCTTTAGGTATCCGACATCAAGTAGAAAAATCTGGAGTTTGCCCTGTTAGGTTTCAATTTTACTTCAGTCTAATCTTTTCCTCTCAAACCCCCACTACCACCTATACCTCAATTTTGTAATGGCAAAATGTATTCTGGGTCATCGTGTATTGGAAGTATGTAATTTGCTTTTAGATTTTTGACTTTGGAGGAGGTTAGAGTTACAAGATTGCCTTGAGTCTCTGAGACACTTTTGACTTTTAAACTGTGTTGAATCGGATCCAATTTTTGTGACAAAATGGCTACAAGTCAGTGAGAACAAAGGAGCGGAATGCTGTTTGCATGAGAATAGTGACCATCAGAGGCTCATATATTTGAAAACCTTGGTCCTGAGAGAGTTGAACGACTTAGGAAGGACTAGGTGGTGTAGACTTGTTGGAGGAAGTACGTCACTGAGACCTTGCTTTGAGTTTTCAAAATATTCAAGCCATTCTCTATCTGTGTGTCTCTCTGTGCCTCATGGGTAGCAATCCCCTGAATCCACAAACCACATTAGATGATTCCTTTTATAAGAAATAAGGGAATACTCACTAGGTCAAACAATGTCTCTCAAAAACATCAAATTATATTTCCTCCTATCTATATAAATTTTAAAAACTGAAGTAGTCAATTGAGTAGTGGAGATGCATGAATGTAATTATCTATTCTAACATTACTTTAAACAATGTTACACCTTCACTTCTGTTGAGCACCTTTAATAATTTGCCTTTCAATTCTGTTTATCTCTTCATTTTGCATTTTCTCTAAAGGACTCACTCACTCCAATGGTGAGTGACATTAAATTTGTCATCAATTTTTCATGAAGTATAAGGTCATGATAATTTTCTCACACAGTCAACTTCGAGAATGTGTTTATTAAAGCATATATAATTTTTGTTATAAGTATGTATTATTGATATATTGTTGGTTGTTGGCAGTTGTACATAATTGTCTAATTTTATTAAGAGTGTAGATTATATACCATATAATCCATAATTGACTTTCAACCACTTTTAATGTTCTCATTGAAATATTTTTATGTGCAACTCTTTCTTGCCACCATTAGAAATAGTGTGTTGGGTATTAGTTAAGAACTTCTTCACCCAAAATCTTCTGAAGTTGCTAGGGCATACTCCATCCATCATGCTTGTTTCTGCTTTCATGTATTTATTTAGTAAATATGTATTTATTACCTCAAAGCATATGGAGTGTGCAGCTTGTTTCCTTCCACAGATCAATCATCCAACTCCTTTTGGTTTATACATTGCCTCATCTCTTTGCTGTGTTAACTATTCATTAAAAGTTTTCTAACATTCATTAATTTTGTTTCAGATCACATTTGACATTTCTTTCACATTCAAGGTTTGTACTCATTTCTTAATATGTGACACACATTTGAACACTTACCCTCTAAAGCACAGCTCATATAAATCAGCTGTAACTTTTTCTTTAGATAAATTTCTCCTACATAAAAGTTCTCCTTTACATTTTAAAATATTTAAAATTTATATAATGTATACAAGTTTTAAAATTTAATGGTTATTGAATTATGCATGTATTTTTTGTTTCTCTGTAGATAACAACATCAAGTAACAGACCTTTAATTTCACTCAGATATTGATTAGATTTATCTGCAGGTTTATAAGAAAATATGAAAAAGTTTGATGACAGTAGTAGTTATTTAGTTAGATTGAGGACTTTCAGTGTGGTTTATTGTTATTGCTGTTTCAATGAGACTTGTGTTTATAATTCACATGATTTGAAGTGATTTTATTTAATTGATTAATTTTATTTCACATCTGTCTCTATTGCAATATTTCTTATTTATAATATGTTATCTACATATAAAATTTCTAGTTTAATGATTTTATAGAACATTTTATTGATTTAATAATATACTTGTTTCATATATTAATAGACAGATACAAAGTATTAATGAGACTCATGTCCTGGTTTCAATGATGTGTTAATTCAAATATAGTGTTGGTCTTCAAAATTTTTAGCATATTTATTTCAAAAATAATTTGCTAATTGTGTTAGATTAATATTTTAATATGTTTATATTTATAGAACTTTCAACAATGATATAATCAATGTTGACGCCATTAATTACCAGTTAAAGATAGTATTGTGAAATTGAAATTTAGAGAATTAAACCTTTATACTACAATGTATGGTATAATATGTTGCACATCATAATGATTCCTATCTACACAAAGCAACGAGATTTTTGTAAACCTCATTATTTTATAATTTCTGTTTAATATTTGATTTCAGATGTTTAAATCTTTGTTAGATTAAATCACTAAAGCAGTTTCAGTCAGCATCTTGTATTATGTAGAAATATATTCCTTTTATAGCTGATGTGAATTGTCTGTTTTGACCTATAGAAGTCAAATTTTACCTTAAAAATTACAATCACAGGAAAGTGATTGTAAGTGTTCTTAGTTCCTCTACAAATTGAATACTGACTTTGAGCATATTTTCTTTTCTGTGTATTATTTTTATTAGAATTCTATAAGGAAGTATAGAAGTACAAAAGCAGAATGTATCAGTTGAGTTTACATAGCAAAAGAAGCAACTGATGTGGATAAGGGAAAGAGACAGTGCTAGCAATGATAAAAAAAATAGGTGGCATTTCGTGGTATTGTATCAGGCTAATTAAGAAGAGAAGAATTTAAAGTTTGGAGCCTCATTTTCTCACACAAAAGACAGAAATGAAATATCTGAGATTTTGGCAGTGTTAAAAATTGACACTGTCACAAACTGATCCAAATCACATCCATCAGTACAGGGCACTGGGGAAATACGAACTCCAGAAGTATAGCTCTTGCATCGTTACTCCAAGTGGACTGGAAACAATAAGTTTTTGATGTAAGCAAGTATCAATATTTCTTTAAATATTTTGATCAATGCCATACAGTTCAAAATCTCTACCTTGGAACAATTTCTTTAGTAATATTACTCTTCTTCCAGTGTCTGTGGTTTAATGTTTTTCAGATACTAAAATGTGTTGATGTCACTAAAGCCCATTAAAGTCAAGCAAAAAAGCAAGAGAAATTGCAAAATAACAAAATACTATTTACAAATATCACACATAGCAGCCAAAGTAACTAGATCGAGACTTGCTCATTATGAAATATCTCTGTCTGTCTGTGTATGTATGTAAACTGACTCATGTAACCCCACTACTGTAAATAAATCCTGTCCACTAATAGCAATACTTTTAGTAATATATTGCTTTCTATAACTTTAGGAGAGTGCTAGTAATATTTCTTTGTATATGTGTGCCTCAAGGACAACTGTTTTTTTTTTTCATACCTCATAGATGTCAAGCCTTCAGCTGAAGTGAAAGGCGATGTGTTCATGCATCATCACTTTCCTATTCCCATGGGAAAAATGATGGTTTTACCCCATGTGAATCACACATTGATGCTGAGTGTGACAGTTGGCCCACTGCTGTTCCTCTCTTTCCATGTGAAGCATGCTCTCTTGATGTGAAGCAGCGCCTGGGTGAACACTTGCAGGGTGCTCTCTGCATACTGTGTTGATATTTTACCCTCATTGTGCTCCTGTGTCTGTCACCCTCCTGTCGTCTGTCTTCTGAGGACATCTTCCTCAGGACTACTGTTACAGTGAACATTGCCTCATTGCTCAAGAGTTGGCTGTGAGCCAAGAACTCGAGTGTTTATGAATGAAAGCCTTTGCCAATTTTCTGTCTCATGCAAAGCATACTGACATTTCACATTTAATAAAGAGCTCAGCTCAGATTTAGATGTTGCCACAGAAATGACTACAAAGAAATATCCTGAATTTCCTGAAAATTTCTATGTTTATTTAGAGCTGGAAGGGAATATAAATAAAGACTCTGTGTTGGAGTTATTAAAAGAATAGAATTAGAAGCATGAGAATTTTTACAGAAATAGAACTACTCTACAGAGCTGCCTCAATGAGTTAGCAATTTTGGGGGTGAAATGGAGGTTAGTAGCTTCTCACCTTGGTAAAACAATGTGTCTGAAGGCCAGCAAGCTAGCCCAGGAGTGATACAGTATAATCTAAAGGTAGAGGAGATTGAATTGTATTGTTTTCTTCTTGTTCATTCCTCGTTTTCTCTTACTTCTCATTCTTCTTAAGCTTTTAAGCAATAAACCTAGTACCATGTATAAAATCTTTATATCTACACAAAGCTTACAAATTTAAATGTTCTTATCTAAAAATGCTTTGTGAATTGACCTAAAATAAACCACCATGAGTGTGCATTATAGAATATCATTAGACTTTGTATAAGCTCATATTAAATTTATCTTTTTTTTCATTTGCACCATTGAATTCTTAGTTATATCCCACTAAGTTATATCTTAGTGGGAAACTTCTATTACATATGAATACAAATTACACTGAAGTGGTATCATCCTATAAACATGTATAAATGACCTAGTTGTGAGTGGGTTTGGCAAACCTCATACACATATTTATCTTAAGAAATGATTAATTTATTACACTTTGATTTATACTGTAGAGGGAAAAAATATAGTACCTATAATAAGATTGTTACAGTATACAGCACAGTGTGAGAATGTAATTGAAGTATAATAGTCAAATAGTAATTTATTTGTATTACATTACTTCTATCGATTTAGGTTTATATATAAACAACACTTTATATTTGGGGTAGAACATCTCCACTTTTATTTTGAGATCATTTTCAATGTATTTAAATTTTGGATGACATCATCTACATATTTTCCATGAGTCTTTTAAAATATATTTTATACTAGAAAAATAACTTGGCTTCTTTCTTAAAGGTAACGTCATTATTTACACTCAAATATTACAAGTAATGATAAAAATTTTATGATTTACTAATGTCAATATTCAATCATGACAGTAACTATCTTTCTGAATTTTTCCTTCTAGGAATGTTAATCTGAGATTATATTTATAATCATCTTCCAATAATATGTTAAAAATTATCTGTAGCTGTAATTGAATTAAATACATTTTATTACAGGCTTAGTTAAGTATTTGATATACAAAACATATTTTTAAACATATGTCTTTTGTTAAATGTAGGATAGATTTTTGCAAAATCAAAAAATGTTCATCAAAATAAATTAAATATGTATTTCTGATGTTTGGCCTTTTGAATATGATTTTTTATTGTTTGGAAGACTACGATATTTTTTTATTTCAGGTTATTTTCACTTGTAATTGTAAATACGCATTGTGCTTATTTTTCTAGTTTTTAGAAAGGTGGAACTTGGGGCTGGAGAGATGGCTCAGAGGTTAAGAGCACTGGTTACTCTTCCAAAGGTCCTGAGTTCAATTCCCAGCAACCACATGGTGGCTCACAGCCATTTGTAATTGGGTCTGGTGCCCTCTTCTGGTGTTGAAGCAGACATGTAAACAGAGCATTGTAAACACAATAAATAAATCTTTAAAAAAAAAAAAAAAAAAAGAAAGGTGGAACTTGACAATGTAATAACCATTCGTAATCACTGTGGAGAAAGTAGAACAAAGCCAAGGAATCTTGGAAATGTACACACACACACACACACACACACACACACACACACACAAAAAAAAAAAAAAAAAAAAAAAAAAAAAGAAAAGAAAAAAAAAAGAAAGAAATCCTGTGAAAAATGAATAAGAAAGCAAAAATAAAGTTTAAAATGCATTGTCTTGCTATCAAATTTACACCTTGATTGAGGTGAAGATTGGGCACCTCCTGCTCTCAAAATTAGAACACAAAACAGGCAATCCAGTAGCTCATTGTGGATTCAACTGCTGTTTCCATACACAGGATGCCTGCATCCAGAGTAAGTGTTGCTAAGTGCCTGATTACACTTAGCCAATAATGGGCTGCCAAGGCATTCCTTTACTTCATCTTCAGTGCTAAAGCCAATGGATATTGTGTAAGCAGAGCTGAAGAGAAGGCTAACATGGACACTCACAGATTTGAAGTGGGTTGTTTCCACTTAATCTTCTTTCCTACACACTTACACTTTAGAAGCTCAAGTAACAGATCTCTGGAAGCCAAATACTTTTATGAGAGAATATATAAAAATTCAAGGAAAAAATAGGATATTATATATATCTACATTCATCGACTTAAAAGTAACATTAAGCTCTTCACACATTCAAATTTGCTTAATCCAAATGATCGAACCTCTTCCATGTACATTTCATTACAGTTAAAACCCTAGCAAATGTTTCATGAAACTTGTATCAGATATTCATAAAAACATCTTGTCCCTTGTGTTAGTTCCAGCATTGATAAATCTGGAGAATGTAACCTAAAATATATTTTTACTTTGAAACTATAATACAGCTACATAATTCTCTCTTCCATTTCATCCCCCTAAATCCTCCCACTTTATCATTTTTGTTGTATAAATATTTGTGTATATATGTAGTAATACTTTCTTTTAACAAAAGCAAGAGAGTCACAGGAAGATAAATACTGTATTATTAATAAGATTCCAAGAAGAAGGCAAATTACAGACAGAAGGTACGAGAATGATTTTCAGGGGGTTCGGTTAAGAAATGGTTGTGAGTTGAGTTAATGCATACAGAGACTACTAGTATAAGACAAATTGTGAGATTTATCAATATGACAGTTCAGATTCATGTATCACCTGGGTTATACATGATTAAGGAGGTAAATACATTGCATCCTGACTGTAATTTCTCTCCATCCCTCCACTCCTCCCTTTCTGCCACAGACAACTTCCTCTCCCTAAGATCTGCTCATACCCTCTCCTACATTTCCTTGAATATTCAGCATCTTCCTTCAGAAAGGAAGAGGCCATCCACGGCCATAAATTGAATACTGCATAGCAAATTATAATAAGACTGAACAAAAACCCTGTTTTACAAGGCTAAATTATGAAACCCAGTAGAATGAAAAGGATACCAAAAGTAGACGACAGCCACCATCCTTTCCCACCGTTAGAAGTCCTATTAGAAGGGCAAACCGTAAGCTACATGCAGAGGACCTAGCTCAGACTCACAGGCTTCCTGATTATTGCTTCAGTCACTATTAGCCCCGTGTTAGTTGGTTCTTTGGGTTTTCTTGTGTTGTCTTTGATTCCTCTGGATCCTACAATCATTTGTTCACTCTTTCTCAGGGATTCCTGAGCTCTACCTAATGCTTACTTATTTTTATTTTTTTTTTCTTCAGGTGGCCTTCTGACATGTATTTTCCAGCCATGCTGAGGAGAGGCAGCAATCTGAGAATTGGAGGGGGTGCTTGTGGAGACAGAATCAATCCTTTCAGTCTGATGCAGAGGTAAGTGCTTAATGCTTTTCTGATCCTCACCTTGAAGCTTGAAACTATTGTCTGACTCTAGGTCATTTATTATTTGTGCTACAATTGGTGCTCAATAATAAAGTAAGAATACACAAAAAACTGCTTGGTGGCCACCAGCCCAGGCCAAGACATGAGCTGCAGGTCCGACTCCTGTTGAGTCCCTGCCAGCTGCTAGGTATTGTTTTGTTTATTTCATCCCAAAATCTTTCAGATTGTGGAATTTTTTGTTGTTGTTGTTGTTGTAGCTTTTCTAACCAGTATTTAAATGCCACCAAAACTCAGAAGGCTTTCATGCCCTCCCTATAGACTTTCTTCTCAGCCTGACACTCTTACTTCATGGGCACAAGCTAGTTCTCTGATTCACGCATGCTACACCTCACAGATCACTAACACTGTCAGCAGATTTGATTTGGCACATCTCTAATGCTCTGAGTGCCAAAGTTGTAAAAAAGGCATTCCTTGATCCTCTTTCCAGTCTCTCCCGCCCTCCCTCCTCCCCCCCCCTGTCTCTCTTTCTCACTCTAACTCTCTTTCTCTCTGCCTGGCTATTGGCCATTCAGCTCTTTATTACACCCATCACAGCAATACATCGTTACACAGTGTACAAACATCCCACAAACCACTGTTTGGCACACACCCAATGCACTGTTTCCTCTTAGTGATACTAGCTTTAGTAAGTGGGTTTTTGCTCCAGTCAAAATAATTGGAATCATCCTAGATAGTTTAATGTATCAATGGTTTATGAAAATGTGGTGCATATATAGAATGGAATTATATTCAACTGTAGTGAAAATTAAAATAATGAAATTTGCAATTAACCAACAGTATGGGATTATTTTCTTTTGAGGACAACAAACAAAATACTATACTCTTCTCAGTGACCTAGGCATTATTGTTCTGTTACCACTATGTTTGTGCAAATAGACATAGATTGAAAACTAAGGACCAAGCAGTAAAAGGAATGTAATTAATCATATGTGGCATTGTGTACTGATTTCTGAGTCAATTAATTATTTGGTAATTAATAGTTATTTTAGATTAATTTTCCCAATCTCATTTGCAACATTTTTTGCCATGTACCTCTAAACCTACCTGTAGTATGTCAGTGTAGGTGTTTCAGATTCTGAAATGGCTCTGTTATATTTCCAAATTCATTTTATCTGTCTTTGCATTTGTATCATCTTCCATGTATTCACACATATCTTCTATTACTTGTAACAGATTTTATGCCTTCTGTCTGGTACCATGAAGGCTATATGAAAATGACAGAATCCATGTGCTTTGCTTTGAAGAACTCCCAGGGAGTCTAGCAGGTCATTATTGGATTTTGTTTCCTTTCTATGCTAGAGACCAAATGCAGGGCCTAGCACAAAATATCCAAGTGGTTTAACACTGCACAATATCCCTAGCCCTAGTCATTCAGTTCTACTTTACTTATTGGATGAGGAGGAACTACACAGTCTTAGTACTAAAATTTTACTGATAAAATGCTATTTCCCTACAAAGGCATTTTAAAAATAGCATATGGACTTAGTTATCACACATATATATTATAGTAATTACAGACATTATGGGTAGTTAAAATTTTGATCACTAAAATAGATTTCACTTCAAGCTATATCAATGATATTAAAACATCACTTACAATGAAGTAATTATTGAAGGAATAATTACTGAAACATTGAATCATTGCTTTACCTATCTCTATAAATATATGCTTTTTTTAATACAGAACTCATTACAATCATGCCTATCTTCTTTCTAAATGTAAATATATTTTAAGTTATATTTCATTGCATATAAATAGCATTTGTTTGGCTTATTTTATTTAACATCATTTAAAATGCATTGTGATATATAAAAATTTCTATTATCAGCTTATCCCTTTAAATGAACCAATACATAGACTAGACTGGCAGCTATTGTTTAGGCTTTCAAATATATTTTTCATGAGGAAAAACTGTTATGATTTTAAGTACAATTCAGGATGAATTCATGAATTGATCTTGATAACTTATAAAAACTACTCACATCAACTTTTTCATTATTCTATGCTTAATAGAGCCATAAAATTGCATATTTTTTCATTAAACATATTTTTTACATTCTTAGTGCCATAATTTCAGAAAAAGAGAGAAAAGGACATAAGACTACACTTCTGTCACATTATCTCTATCAATCTCTATAAATCGGCTGTATGAGTTTAGTGAAGTTCATTACACTTGGGAGCCTAAATTTACTCACTGGTTGTCATTGTTAAATGAAACCATATATAGTTTTCAATCAATACTAGAAAACTAAAAATACCTAAGGTGTAAACACCATGACTCTGTTTATTTCATGATTAAGTTGTAAGTTTAGCTTTTTTAGCATAACATGTTACCAAAAGTAATGTGGGAACTATATATATATATATATATACATACATATATATATATATATGTATGTATATATATATATATATACACTATACACACACATATATATGTGTGTATATATGTGTAAGTATGTGTGTTTATATGTGAATACATTAATAATATACAATGTCAATATATTTAAAATATATATATATAGATAGATAGATAGATAGATAGATAGATAGATAGATAGATAGATATATCAGCCTGTTCTACATAGATAGTTCCAAGATTGGCTCCAAAAAAATACACAGAAATCCTGTCTTGGAAAACCAAAATAAATAAATAAATAAAAACATATATATATACATATATATATGTGTTTTTAAAAAAAAAAAGGTCAGGGGAAATAACAGTGATATATATAGACTGAGGAAGATGAAAGTTTTTCATTGATAAACTGATATTTGCATTTACAACTGAATCCAATTATCTAATTTGTAACTTCTGTCATGATAGAGTTATAGACACAAGACAAGCCCTTATTATTAAACCACTATATAAGTGTGAAGAGAAGACATGACTAAAAGTGATTTTAGATTTAGGGTCAACAAGCAGGTCAGAACCTGTGAGAAAAAGATAATAAAGTGGAGAGTTCCACAATGGCCATGAATTTGCCTTGGGATAGTTCTAAACATGTGTTCAGGTAAGGACCAGTGCTGACTGTCTCAATCTCATTAATCTGAGAAGAGCCGAAGTCTGATTTCAGAGTCCTTGACATGGCCATTCAGTACAGACTGATCATTTCAGGAAGAAGCAGTCTGGGAGAGAAAACCATACTATAAGAAAAATCCTATTTTTCAGTTTCCTGTAGAATTCCATACATGTTTAGTGTTTTTGAGAGGATAGAGAAAGAAAAGAACAAGGAATAAATCTCCATGGACCATGAATCCTAGATATTAAAAGAGCTAGAAAGGTAGTAGTTATCACAATGCACAAATTAAGTTGTGTCCCTCAAGTTTGCAAATGCCTCAGAATGCAGTAGCTACACACACACACACACACACACACACACACTATATCATATTTTATTTTCACATAATTTAAACTGAAAGAATATATTCTTCATAGGACTATACAATATATTCTTATCTAGAAAACTGGGTTAATTTCAGTAGTACTTGAGGAAATTAAGCAAGACATGAAACACTATATTTAGGGAAATATTTGTGTTGTTTTCAAGACAGTTAGATCTCTAACTGGCTTATTTGTTTATCACAAAGTTCCCAGGGATTGTTTTCCTCTCATGTAGATGGCACTACTTCTGATATTATGGGTAATGATCTGTTGTATATAAACATTTTTTTTTTTTTTTTTACTTCCATAGGTCAGGCATTTAGGCTGCACACACTATTGACCATTGTGAAATTTTACAATGAACATAGACTATGGTTATCTCTTGCAGATAATGGTTTCAATTTTTGGAATGAAAGTAAAATTTATGAAAACAATGATGAGAAAATTAGAGACAGAAGAGATTGTATTTACATTATATTTGACTAAGTAAGGACCATAGATATGCTAACAATGTGACAGACACATTCTACAAAGTGGGAGAATAAGATGTATAGATATACAAATTTCAGGACTCAGTACCTGGGTGTAACATTATATGATAATGTTTCTTCAATAAAAATAAATACACCTTAAATTTTAAAAATTGGCTTTCTAAGGCTTAGGTATTACTTTTTTCTACAGTTTCTTCTCTTACAATATTTCATCTCTATAATTTATAACAAAAACCTATGAAGCACATTAAAAGCCATAGAAATTTTGAATAATTACCTAGCATATAGCAAGTCATTATATTTCTATCAATCTACAGAGAAATTCCAGGAAATGGCAAAATTGTAATCTTAATGCTGATCTAATTCACATAACAGAGCTATCCTTGAATAAGCATTAGCCACAAAGTGTCATTATTGTAGAAATAAAACATGACATTGAGTATTAGGATGTGATTATAATTTTCTATACAAACTGAGAGGCTTATAATATTGTTAATACAAGTTTGAATTTACTCTTCTGACCAGGGTACTAGCAATTTCCCTTAATCATGAGAAGTCTTTATGTTTAGGATACAATGCACCCACAGACTAGGGGGAATGTTAATTCTGAAGTGGAGAGTGATGTGGGCACAATGAATCAGGATATGTTCTATATTGCTACAAATCCCACAAAGAGGCACTGTCACCAAGAGGTTCAAAATCACTGGCTTCAAACATATACTTAAAAATAACACAAGGAGGTTTGTCCTTGGCATTCAGTATGAGCTGCAGAAACCATTTCAAACACAAGCTAGTCTAATCTCATAGTAACTATAAAACATAAAGTTTTCTCATTTCAACTCTATTAAATTGTGGCTTGATTATCTGGTGGGTATTTGTTGTATCTTACAATTAAAATTGTTAAGAAATGAAAAAATGTTTGAAGAAGCCTAAAATGTTTCTTGAGGTTTTCCATGGTCTGTTTCCCAAACTAATGTCTTTAGTGGTATAATGAAATATTTAATCCTAGATTTCAACTCATTCTTTCTTAAGCATAGAATCAGTCATTCTTCATTTATTAGAACAATAAAACTCAATATTCTGTATACTCATTACATACAGTATATTTCATGATATTACGTATGTACATTATTTGTTAAGACACATTTTCAAGGAGTGTCTGGGAATGTTTGACTGCTCTTCAAGACTGGCCTCCAATATCTAAATGTCCATGCTCAGTCTTGAAATTCTGATATTCTCTTCGTCAGGGATTACATTTGCATCAGAAAGTACAATTACATGAATTCCAAGATATATTGCAATTTACTTTTAGTATGAGTACATTTATTTTGTGAACATGTCAAGGACAAATAATAATACTTGCAAGATAGACTGATCCCAAGATGTTCCAAGAAGGCACACTGCTTGACTAAGGCTTTAACACTGTCACCATGTAGCTGAGAATCACCTCAAGAATCAATGTGCATGATACCATAGAGTTACTACAGCGAAAACATCCTAGCTCATTGCACACAATGGTAAGGATATATTGAGCATGAATTGAGTTCTACATTCAAATGAATCACCAGAGGTCAATACAGCACAAACTGGGCTTGAATTTTTTTTAAACATTTTATTTTGTTCTTTTTTTAATTGGAAAAAGTCTTACATATGATAGATTCTGGTCATAATTTTCCCTCCACCAGGTCTTCTGAAAGATTCCTGGTTTTGCCTTCCTTCTGAATCCAAACCCTCTCTATGTTTCCATTGGAAACTAAGTAATCTAATGAATAACACATAGTAACTAGACGAAACAAAACAAACAAACCAGAATTTGGAAAAAATAGACAAAAAATGAGTAAGAAAAAAAAGCATGAAATATACATGTAAATACAGTGACATACATATGCAATATACTGAATAGTACGCTTAAATAGTGTAGCTATTTTTGTTGCTCTTCTAAATTATTGGTCATTAGACAAGTTTCTTAACACTACCCTAATCAACAAAAGTAGCTGATGATTTAGCACAAACATATTTTTCATTAATATGGAGTCTGGGAAAATTAAATTGAGGTCTTGGTAAAATTTGTTCCCTGAAACTCCAAAGAATGTTCAGTCCTATGAGTTTATTCATGTTTCTCTAATCTTCCAGAAAGTCTCTAAATATTGTTTTGTTTCATTGCTCAAGTTATACCCCAAATGTTACATGGACCAATTCTGTATTATGTGTGTCTGTCAGCATCTAAATTTCTCTTTGCTTTTATTATATTTACCATATCAGATTTAGAAAAATCAAACTTAATCCAAAGACATCAAAAATTGATTATATTTGTGAACACTGTATTTCTCAAGGAGATTATACTTCCAGTTTTATAACAGTAAAGGAATAGTTAGTGTTTGCTCATAACAGAATAGAATTATGAAGTGTAACTGTTAACAGTTTGGTGCCATTCTGACTCAGACACCTAAATTGATTCAATACAGTGAAGACCAGGGAACTTTTAATCTATTATTTGGTCTTTGGTTCATTAATAATATGTGCTTATTCAATAGAAGTACCTGTAATGGATATCAATAGTTTTCAAAAATAAAAAATAAAAAGAGAAGGAAATAGGGAGAGGGATGAAGAACAGAAATAGACATGTTAATAACAAAGCTTAATGTTCCATTTATTTTCTTTGAAACATATTTTCTTTGACTTTATCAGTAAATTTGACTAAAAATACTAATTATGACACTTCCAGTAATGAAGGGTTATTCCATTTCTTTAAGGAGGTCTCTTATGCAGCATCAAATCCCTATTTTCATTCTGATTCCCAAGCAACATTTTCTCAGGTTGAGATAACAAGAGGACACAGACCAGTAATAATAATCCAGTCTTAGAAACATTAAGACAGGATGACCCTGTGATATCACTAAGCTAAACAAACAAAACTTGTCAAATACTTCCTCAAAAAGCATCTGATGTAGTCACCATTGCTGATGTATTAAAATATGTAAAATATGAAATATTATACTCTAGTCTCTGCTAATATTTAACTTCAAAGTCTATTATGAGTCATTATGGAGCAAATGAGGCTAAGCATCAGCCCATTTCTGTCTCATCATGCAACAATTGCCTCTGTATGCAATGGAAATCACTGAAGTATATGCAAGGACTGCTAAACACAGACAATCTTTGCTTCAAGATTACTATCTTATTGATTCAGTCTTTGCTGGTAACTATAAGAATTTGCATTTAAATTAATTCTCTTACAGATTCTTATTTTAAAGTAAAAGGGGCATTGCTGTAGCCCAAACAGCATAGGTAAGAGTAGAAATTGACAGGAGAAGGAAGAGAAAGATCAAGAATTTGTTATTGTTGCTGTCATTGTTTTTGGTTTTGTTTCCATTGTGCCTCTCTCTCTCTCTCTCTTTCTCTCTCTCTCTCTCTCTGTCTCTCTCTCTCTCTGTCACTCTTTGTGTGTGTGTGTGTGTGTGTGTGTGTGTGTGTGTGTGTGTGTGTGTGTGCATTTAGAATGGGAAAATTGATTTAAATGCAGAAAGGTGACATACAATTATTGAAATATCCTCCTGTTGGAGTATTTAAACAGTACTATGGAGACACTCATGATTAATCAGAAACATTTGTTGGTTATTTGTAAAAGCATTCTTGTAAATGGAAGCTTTGCTTGATGTCTAGAGAATTTTCTTTTTTACTTTGTGGTTTAGCATTTCTTTTGTTTTATAAAATTATTTTTTCAGTTGCCATGAAAAGAGAAGAGTTTTTCATTGGAGGTTAGGTGAAATACAGTATACAAATACACCAGGGTTTCTCAGTTTTAATGTTAGCATGTTCATTCTTCCATTTTTAAGAGAAACATAAGTATAGTTTTAGATGTAATTATTTTCTGCTCTCTAATTTTAATACAGGGTAATGCTAGTAGTCCCTCTACATTTACTTGAACTCTTCATTGTTCAGCCCCCTTGGTGTGATTGTGTTACAGATCCCTGTCTCCTTTCTACTGATACTATGTCAGAGCAATATCAATATCCAGCGTATACTCTCTGATGTCAGTTAGACATTACGTCTGGGGGCAAGCATTAACCCGAGGAGCAAGCAGACTCCCTGCCTCTGATTCTTAATACAAACAGCAAACAGTCTGGAGCTTATGAGCACTATTCAGACAGAACAAAACAGATATGTACAATGGGAGAGAAGACAGAGTATTTTCTTTTTCTTCTGGCCTTCCAAAACCTAGTGAACATTGGAATATTGGAAGACAAACTTGTCTCTTTGATTTTTTTTTCAAAACTATATACCCTCTTCTTTACCATCCTCTCTATTTATCCCTCTCTCTGTCTCATTATTTCTTTGTTGTCCTTTGCTTATGCTTTGGCTGTTTTGTTTTTATTGCTACACAAAATATTATAATAATATCTTTATTTTTTCTTTTGGGGAAAAGTCCATTATTTTCACACATATATCCTGATTTTGTTTTGTCCTTCCTTTAATCTTCCCAGTCCCTCCCTACATAGCCTCCCATTTTGATCTGGCTTTTCTCAATCTCATTAGAAAGCAACAGGCTTAGGATAGAAATATAATAAGATAAAACTGTCACATTGAAATTGGACAAAATAAATAAACAGGAAGTAAACAGGCCAAGAAAAGACACACACAAAAACAAAACAAGAGACCCACTTATTAGCACACTCGGGATTTCCATAAAATCATTAAACTCAAAGCGTAGCGTAAATGCAGAAAACCTGCTGAAGACCATTGAAGTCTGTACATGCTGCCTCAGTGTACCTGAGTTCCTATGAGCTTATTTGCTTGGTGTCCTGCAACCCCTCTGGCTCTGTCTCTCTTTTTGCCTCCTCCTTTACTTTGTTCCTCGAACACTGAGGGGAGGGATGTGATAGAGATCTCCCTTTTTTATGGCTGAGTTCTTCAAGTTCTTTCCCTCTCTGTACAACGTCTGGCTGTGCTTTCTGTATTTTTTTTTTTACCCCATCTGCTGCAGGGAAAACTATTTTTGAATTGCTAAACTCATCATACTGTATTCAGGACAAACATAAATAGAAAGTGAACACTTCTTTACTAAATTTCAACGGAAAAGATCTTATTTCCAACCAAGATTGAAAGTTTTTCAAAGTAAATTATTTTTAGGAAATCTTTTTGACAACAATAATGACACAAGGAAGCACAATTGCCACAAGAAAGAGCAGAACATCAATGAATTCCATTTGAAATTTACATGAGATGAAAAGATATCAAAATGACTATGTAAATATAACTGAAAGTTTTACCTGAGTCATGGGCAAAACACATAAAAGTATTATATTTTTCTTCTCTCCCAGACTTAAATGGCTATATGCCAAATATAGTTTACAAACCTGACCAATTCATTTTATAAGGGAAGTGATTTCAACTATCCTTAGAGAATACAGAAGGAAAAAAACATGGGATTTCTGAGAGAACCGTACTTGGGGAATATCCCAGGAGACAGCCAAACATTTCTCTTGGAGTGTGTAATTCAATAAAACAGCTATATTTAACCAATTTTATATGGTCTTCTTAGAAACACTTATCAAGATAGAGCTTGTATTGTTTTTAAACTTTACTCTTTGTGAGGTCTACCACTCAAGTAAATATACAGAGGCTTATTATTTCTCATGAATGCCTGGCCTTAGGTTAGCTTATTTTTAGACAGCTTTTCTTAAACTAGCCCATCTGTCTTTTGTCTCTGTGTCTTTGTCTATTCTATAAACCTTTCTTTACTTCTTCCTCTGTGCTTGCTGCGTAGATGGCTAGCTGGCTGCTGGAGTCTTACTCTCTTACTCTTTTTTTGCTCCATGCTCTCTTCCTCTAAGATTTTCCTGTCACTTATTCTCTCTACCTGAAAGCTCCAACTTTCCTTTTCCCTACCTTACTATTGACCATCTAGGTCTTTATTAGACCAACAAGGTGTTATAGACAGGCAGAGTAAGACAGCATCACAGAATAAAACAAATGCAACATACATCATTAAATATATATCCCACAGCATGAACAAATATAATGCATCTTAAAGTAATATTCCATAACATCACATGTGTATATTTATGTTTATGCATGTGTATATAAGCCCTTAGTAGTATAAGTTTGGAACTGTCCACAGATAGGCACATTGTTTTACTTACACTTCCCAAAAAAGTTTGTTTAGTGTTTTGAATTTGTTTGGGAATGTCAAATATCCATTTAAAATATTTTGATCAAGTCCCCCATCCTTATTTCCTCTCTACAGATATCTTTTCTATTCTTCTACTGTTTTTCTCTCCCAACTTAATGTGTTCTATTTAAACCCCCACTAAGTCCATTTAGTGTTGTCTTGTATGTGAATACATACATTGTCCTCTGCTACATCTTTGGAAGCATTACCAAGATACATCCCTGAAGAAAAGAAATTATTCTACTGCCTACAACCACCCTTTGCCATGACATCATCAGCTAGGGATAGTAATTCATGAGTCTATTCTAGGTCACTTAGGAGATTTTAGATAGCATGATCTTATACATGTCTTAAATGCACAGCCATGGTCAACTGTGAATTCATCTGTGCAACTACACTGTCATTTCTATAACATACCATGTCACTGAAGATGTCCATTACCTCTGGTTCTTACAACTTTGCCACATGCTTTTCTAGGTATAGAACCCCAAGCCTTGATGTGATGCTTTTTGACATATATGTTCCTTTTATAATTGCACACTTCATATCTTAGCCTTTTATTTTTCCAACAGTAACCAGACTGTGACCTCTGAATACAATTGTTGTATACTTCTCTGTGGATCTAAAAGAAAGAACTTAGGTGAAACATGTTTATTACAAACACTCAGCAAATTAAGAGCATTCGGTTCTCATGAGAGACCAGGAAATTGAGGTAGGGGACGAACAGAGGAGAGAAAGAAAAGAGATATCATAATAGAGGGATCCATTTTAGGTTTGAAGAGAAAACTACCACTAGAGAAATGTCCAGAGACCTACAAGGATGACACTAAGAATATGAGCATTACTGGAGAGGCTATCTTAAATGCCCTTCCCTGATAATGAGATTGATAATTACATTCCTTAAATGCCACCCTGGTGTCCTCATCTAGTAGCTGATGGAAACAGAAGCAGACACTCACAACTAAACTCTGAGCCAAACTCTTGGAATCCGGTTGCATAGAGAGAAGGATGAGGAAAGGGGTCAAGACCAGGCTACAGAACCCCACAAAACTGCTGACCTGAACAAGGGGAAACTCATGGACCCCAGACTGATAGCTGGGAAACCAGCAAAGGACAGACACTGACCTCCTGAACATGGGTCTTAGTTAGAGGGCCTGGACAGTCTATGGGAACTCTGACAGTGGAATCAGGATGTATCTGTGATGCACAAAAGGACTTTGGGAGCCTATTCCTCATGGAGGGATACTCCCTTAACCTAGAGACATGAGGAAAGGCCTAAGCCCTACCCCAAATGACTTGACTGATTTTGAGGATTCCTCCTGGAAGGCCTCACCTTCCCTGTGGAGTGGGTGGGGAATGTGATGGGGTTGTGTGTGGGGAGGGCATGAGGATGGGAGGCAGAGGGAACTGGGATCAATATGTAAAATAAGAAAAATAAATAAATAAATAAACAAATAAGTAAATAACATTCGGTTCTCATTTTGCTCCAGAGACTTAGCCAGTGTAAGGTACTAGGTTTGAGTTCAGTCTTGTAAAATGTGTTTTATTCCAAGCAGAAAGTTATTAGTGATTTCCATACTGGCTATAACACTATTGTACTTATAGGCATATCTGGCTAGTCCAAGGTGTTTGAAGCTAGCAATGTTCACAATTGGGTTGCATAGTTGATTATGTTTTTCCCCAAGATCATAAATAGATCATTCAATAATTGTGAAAACTGTTCTGTTTCTTTGACATTTCTAGTGTGATAATAGCTTATGTGTATGTGTTCACTGACACAGTATATTGTACCTTCCAGGAAAGGTTATTACCATCAAGTTCTCAAGGGTATCATAGTAATGACAAGTGATGATGATGACTTTATATATATATTTTTATATATATGAATAAAGGATATTAATTTATTCTGACATAACTTGGCTTCCTTGGCTAAATCAAAGAAAAATAATACTTCATTGGTTTACTTACTGATTTTATTTGACCATAAATATTAAATATTACTAACTTCTGATACAAATGCACAGATACATACACATGTGCGCACACACACACACACACACACACACACACACCTTCTGCAGTTATTACAAAGGCCTCTGATTGAGTTATTTAACTGTTTTATATTCTGAATACAGTTTTGTCTGATATGGGTGAGTGCAGTAAAATAGCATGTTCCCAATGATGCAGCACAAGAAGTGTCAGCCATGCATAAGCCCAAGTCCATATGGGAGAAAGCTTCATAAGCATGCATGGAACACAAAGTATTTGTGTATAACTCAATTCATAAAGACATAAAAACAAAAACAAAAATCTGATTTTTATGTCAATCTTTCTTTTCTCTTATATTTTCCCCTTATATATTTAAATTTAAAACAAGGTTGTTCTACATGTCAATCCCAGTTCCCTCACCCTTCATGTTCACCTATCAATCACCCCCACAATTCCCAGCCCATCCTCTTTCTGCTCAATATATATATATATATATATATATATGTGTGTGTGTGTGTGTGTGTGTGTGTGTGTGTGTGTGTGTGTGTGTGTGTGTATATATATATATATTTCCTAATTCTAGTTGCCAGAAGTAATCTGAGATGCAAAAGTATTAAATGTGAAATTTTACAATAAACTAGATTAAATTTAAACTTTTGCTTTGGAGTGATGAATTTTCCTATTGTGTTGTTTTTTGTTATGAGCAGTTTTCCTGCCTGCCAGCGTAGAACCAGAGCCCCAAATAACACACAGAGACAGATATGCTCTATAGATCTATAGCTGTTGGCCTGTTACTAGCATTTCTTATTGCCTAGCTCTATCTTGAAACTTAACCCTAAGAGAGGGTTTGGAGTTCTGTACTCTCAAGTCCTCCTACCTGTCCCTGGATCCACCTTGTCTCCTAGTCCCACCTAACTTGCTTTCCTATTGGCCAAAAGGGTTTTATTCATTAACCAATAAGGGAATCATATTTACATAATGACATCTACCATCAGTCATTGCCAGTGTTTTCAGTCATTAACTTGTCTAGAAAACTTTCACAGGACATTCCTGTAGTAGCCTTCCTTTTTTGCACCACTATGCATTTTGAAAAGTTCAGTACTACTCATACTTTCAATCATTTCATTAGAATCTTTGATTACTATATTCTCTGTGGACAAGAAGGACTAATGTATTGATATGTAAGTAATTTTAGACAATATAAAAGGAATTTAATACAGAGGGAAAATATATTTATTTACATAATTATAAAAATACTCAGTATTTTTTGTATATAAAGTGCATGTGCTAACTAAATCTCCAAACAAAATTATAACATTGTACTGATTAGAAACAAAACACAGTTAATAGTATATAATGCTTATTATGGAAAAAATTTGACAAATTATAGTAAGAAATGAGCTAATGAGAGACATACTTCATCAGTAAATATAATGAAATTAATTATAGCTTCTAGAATATGTATACTTTGAAGAATTACAAAGCACTATTTATTAAAATATGAGAATTATATATTTTTAATTTTTTCTTATTTTACATATCGATCCCAGTTCCCTCTCCATCCCATCCTGAATGAGGTAACCTAGTCACAAAAAGAGGGACATGGTATGTTCTTGCTCATATATGGCTTTTAGACATAGAACAAAGAATCACCAGCCTATAATTCACACCACCAGAGAAACTTGGATACAAGGAGAATTCCAAGAGATTCATATAAGGTCCCTCACAGAAGGGGAAAGGGACAAGATCTCCAGAGCACATTTGTGAGTGGGGGACACTAAGTGGAGAGGTGGGTAGGAGAAAGAGAAGGGGAGGAGAGGAAAGCATGTGGGGCCAGGAAAATTGAGTCAGGGAGGGAATAGACGAGAGAAAAAAAGGAGAGAGAGAGATACCATAAAAGAGGGATCCATTATAGGTTTCAAGAGAAAACTGAATCTAGAGAAATGTTCAGAGACCTACAAGACTGACTTCCATCTAACAATTTGACCAACAGGGAATCGAATATTCTTTAAATGACAAAATCCAATCCAATGTGAATATATTATCACTTACAGCACAGTTGACCATATAATTAAAAATTAGCATTTTTCACTTTTGTAAAGAAGCTTATATGCCTATGTTACTTCAACCATTCTATGAAGTCTCATAAATACATGAAAAATAATAATAAGGACCTTACACTTCTCAGTCTTAACCATGATTACATTCTCTAAGTTTTGTTACTTTTAGTACAAAGGCTACAATCATAGTCTTCTATACTTTTCCCCAAATTTGAACCTCATAGAGATGAAACATTTTCAAGACTATTATTCACAACTATATTATCACCAGTCATTAGTGTCCAGCAGGAAACTAAAATTCCTTTTGTGTACTCTATAACCTACAGACTTGAAAAACATGATTGGCATTGCTTCACAATGGAGCCATGTTACAGGTCACAGATTCACAGATTGTCTTAAGATAAAAACAAAACAACAACAACAACAAAAAACTGTGACATCGACATCCCTTCAGCTGTACCCTCAAACTCTCCACAGGCTAAATGGTTTATCTCTTTCTGAATAAACAGAAAAATGGAAATGAGACTGTAATTTCAGCACCCACATACTGATCATTTGAGACAAAAAGGTGAGGTCACTGAGATATCTTAATATTTCTACAATGCATAGTCTGTTGCTATACAAAAAGTGAAATGCATGTTAATTTTACAGATGGTTTGTACCTTAAGATGAGTTTTAAAATAATTGGTACAAAAACTAAATTACACTCTATATTGTTTGACTTGTTTGCAAAGTATGTGTATAATTAAGTTTTCTATTTGTCTTATATGTTGTATCTACTGCTGTAAAGAGACACCATAACCACAACAACCATTATAAAGGTAAACATTTCACCGAGGTTGTGGCTTACAGTTCAGAGGTTCAGTATATCATCATCATTTTGAGGAGCGCGGCAGCATTCAGGTAGGCATGCTAATCTTGATCAGAAGGTAACAGGAAGTGACTTGACTGTCACTCTGAACAAAGAAACCTCAAAACCCATCCTTACAGTGACACACTTCCATCAATAATGCCACACCTACTTCAATAAGACCACACTACCCCATAGCTCCACTGGGGATAAATACTGGTTTTACTGCCAGAGGTCCCATAGACTGCACAAGGCCCACAAATGAAGCTGCATTCAACAGGCATGGTTCGGTTTTATGTTGGTTCCCCAGCTGTCAGTCTGGAGTCGTGAGCTCCTACTTGCTCAGGTCAGCTGTTTCATTGAGTTTCCACAGCATGGTCTTGACCACTTTGCTCCTCACTGCTACCTCTCTGCAACTGGGTTCCAGGAGTTCGGCTCAGTGTTTAGCTGTGGCTGTCTGCTTCTATTTCCATCAGCTACTGGTTTAAGGATCTAGGATGGCATTTAAGATATTCATCAATCTCATTATAGGGGAAGGGCATTTAGGGTACCCTATCCAATGTTGCTTAGATACCTTGATGGGGTCATCCTTGCTTAGATACCTTGTGGATTCCTTGGAATTTGCCTGTGCCAGGTTTCTTGTTAATCCCATAATGGCTCCCCATAACAAGGTATCTCTTTCCTTGTTCTCCTCTGTTCTACCCTCAGCTGGACCTTCCTGATCCCTCATGCTCTCTTTCCTCTCCTTTTCTTTCTCCCTCCTCTTTATCCTACCTTCCACCAAGCTCCTCCCATGCTCTCAATTTACTCAGGAGATCATGTTTCTTTCCCCTTCTGCAGGAGGTACAATATGTATATACTTGTCTCTTTTAGGGTATTCCATGTATCCTAGCTTCTCCGAGGTACGAGGTATGGATTGTAGACTAGTTATCCTTTGCTCTATGTCTATTGTTTTTAATTTAAATGAAAGGTTAATTAACAAAAATAATTAATTCTGTATTGAAGGAACATATTCACAGTTAAAGTCAGTTGTCTTTTATGTTTATGACTGTGTGCCTAAATATATAATTGTGTGTGGGGCAAGGTATGCATCTCTGCATGTATGGTGTGCAGACTTCAGGCTAGAAATCAAACACAAGTATTTACATACATTTTCTCAGAGTTAATTTTCAGAGTATAAACTCATCCTTGTTGAGCAGCATCAAATTGTGGAGAAATACCCATGGGTCACATTTTGTTGCAGCCACCAGAACTGCTGACTCTGACTTCTCTTTGCATTGTTCTGCCAAAGATAGACATGCCTGCAGGCAGTACCTGCTGAGATGTCTGGATACCCATTTTTCTCTGTTCTTTGATCCATGCATTCTGTCCCATTCATGTCTAAATCCTTAGGATGTGTGATCATCTGATTTTCTGACATGCTGTCACTTCACTCTAGGTGGCAAAGTGAATTAATGTATTATTAATTTTCCAAACCCTTAAATATAAGCTTGTATAGGAGACTTCCTTTGCCAGTGGGGTTTTTGTAATATGTCCAAGCAGATGCTCAGGAAATGTAGTCAGACAAGATTTTATCTTAGCTCCAAGCCTCCTAAAAAACTGTAGCCATCACAAGTGAGGGAGCAGAAGTTAATCTCTTCATTGATACTTATGACCATCTCTTGATATTCTGTACATTCTGCCTGGTAAGTAGCTTATAAGGCCACAGAGCCTGTGAAGAATCTTGTACAACAGGGTCCTCTATCAATATGTAAAAGCCACAAAGTAACTCATTCCCAAACAAGAAAATGAGGGTGGTAGACACTTTCATTTTAACTACAAAAATAAGAGTAATCATTTACAAAGTAGAAAGTAACAAAAGCAATGACCAAATTCACCAGGTATTCATCAACAGTCCATGATAACTTCTTAGTTTCCTAAGCATGAGGGTCACATTAGGTATATAAACACCCTTAATTGACAATATATTCTCTCTAAACTGAAATAAATTATGATTCTCTAAGTAAGGAAGAAGTATATTTATCTACAAAGAGAAATATTTTATAAGAAATGTAGGCAAGAAGGTGTTACAATATAGTCTAAGGTACGTTATTATTTAAAAATTAAAAACAGACAAAATTGTACTAATAAATAAATCATAGGTACATTTGACAAATGTTTTAGGTTAAAATTAAAAATAAAATTTAGGTTACATTTCATCATCTCTGTTTAACTGAAGAGTGTCTGTTTTGAATGATTATAACTACCATAGATGATTTAAATTGCAGAAAAGTCACATTTGTACTGATTTACTCAGTTATGTTCATATTAAAAAACAAATATTTTTTTTAAAATTATTTAGAAATGAATAAAAATATTTTGTGAAGGAAGAAGCAATGAGTGAAGTGCAATATATTTTAAATTTTCTTTAAGAAAAGACAATAGAAATTTTATAATTTCCCTGCATTCTAAAATAGATGTCAGCAACATTTGAGTAGAATGCAACTGTGCTTTTGAGCTTATCTCTCACTACTCAAATATTCAGTTGAATGGCCCTCAAAGAATAGCCAGAATCTGATTTTTTCTAAAATACATTATGCATTTGCAATTGCCTGCAGTGTATTAATTTCCCTCAGACATGAGAAGATGTGAATTGCATCTTAATAGTGCTGTACTAGGAGTATGTCCTATGTGTCTATGTTTAAGTGAATTATGATATTTTTTTGAAATCTTTAATCAAGCCAAAATAAATTCTATGAAATTTTAAAAGTCTATAAAGAAAGTGAGTGAATCTAAAGGATTTTTCAGTCCATACTTGAGAAATCAAAAGCCAAATGTAATATATACATCTGTAAAAGAGACCTCATAGCAGTCATGGGTCTGCCCATGCACAGCTGCAAAATTTCCACAGTTATTTCATGGCTTGAAAAAAAAAAAAAAGGAAGTTACACAAGATATTAGTTTTTCAAGGTTTGAGGATCACAGTAACTCAAGAAGAGTTGAAATTCCATTTTAATTGTATAAATTAGATTCCCAAATATAAAGAGAGAGTAAAATGGCTATTGTTTAAAAAAGGACATTCTCTAACTTATTTTAGAATGTGACTCAACATTATCCAAAGTTATGCCACCAGCACAGACATTATGAAGGTTAGTTAAACCAAAAAGAAAAAAAAAAATTAACCCCATAATGGCTCCCTCTATTAAGGTGTCTCTTTCCTTGCTCTTCCTCTCTGTCCTTTCCCCAACTGAATCTTCCTGGTCCCTCAAGTTCTCCTCCCCACTCCCCTTCTTCCCTGCTCTTTCTCCTACCTGCCTCCCCCTCCCTAGTGCTCGCAATTTATTCAGGAAATCTTGTCCATTTCTACTTCTCCGTGGGGCCATGTATGTCTCTCTTAGAGTCCTCCTTGTTTCCCTGCTTCTCTGGGTTTGTGGACAATAGGCAGGTTATCCTTTCCTCTATGTCTAACATCTACTTATGAATGAGTACATACTATGTTTGTCTTTCGTTATCTGGGTTTCCTCACTCAGGATACATGTGTTTTTCATTAGATGGAACATTGTGCTTGAAACATTTAATTACACTTTATTAATATATATATGGGGTTGTTCTATTTATGTTCCATTTTTACTTTACTATGCAGAGGATCATGTACGTGTTCAAGTGCAAATAACATTATGCACACGTAGGGTTATGAGAATAACTTGTGGAAGTCTGTTCTCTCCTCACACACGTTGTAAGAATTAACAACAAACACTGTCACATGCTGAGTTATCTCTCCAGGTTCCCTTTTTTTATTTTAATGTTCTGTGATAAATTCATCGAAGGCTGTTTCATAACCACAGATTGCGAGTACTCAATTTATCAATAATTATTCACCTATAGATTTTAATATGTTATTGTATTAACATGCATTTTTGAGGACTTTTGTACACTTTTTAAAGTTTCACTTTGAAATAACTTACGTTCTCCTGTGTTTTATCAATATTTCAAGCACAAATGTCAAAATTACCCACTACACAGATATAAAAGAGGTTCAAAAAAGAGGGTATACTTTTAGATTCAGAATTTTAATATATGAATGTCCACATTTGCTTTTATTTACCTTATAGTAAAATAATTTTATGGATAATCAGTTTTTAAAATTTAACGAATTATATGTGTCATAGTATAATGTTATGAAAAAACATTTTATAAATGAGATAGCATGTATATTCAATAATCCTTTGATATATGTAAAACATAATTTTAATTTAAAATGATAATTAAAATTAACACATAATCAAAATATGAAATGTTAAAACAGTTGTACAATAAGAGAGACTTAGTAAGAAATTAATTATTACTAAAACTATCACTATTGTTTTAGTATGGTATGAAAAAAATTTTAAAATGTCTGACAAAAATACAAAATCTATATTAAAATCATTTTATTTTAACATTTTTTTTCTGAAGAATTTATATTTTCTTATGAAAGAAGGCATTTTGATATAGGCATGCATGCCATTTTAAGAAATCTAAATAATTCTAAGTACCAGGGAGGAAGATTAAACTGGGATTGATATGTAAAATAAAAATAAAATAAAAAAATATATTCTAAGTACCACTTTAATATATGGCACATACAAATATACAGGAACAAAGTAGTAAATATGTTCTAAAAACATTCTGTTCAGGTAAAACACAGCTGGAAATATAACAAATACAATTTGAAAAGGGAAAAATGATATATACAGAATCAATATTTTGGTTAAAATATACAGCATGGTATACCTAGATAAATGTTTTCCAAAGTCCTATTGAGAGAAATAGCATTTCCCTAGCCAGTGATGATAGGAAGTAGCAGAATTTTAAAGTTTGGGATCAAGAAAAGAAGGTTGTATATTAGGACAAGTCTTTGAACATAGTTATTGACATGCCCAGATAACTCAAATTTACGCATTGTGTGGATTGTGAAAATTTATGACATTAGAATAAAGTTTAAATGCGTTCAAATCCATATTTTTATAGGTTCATAGCCATGATTTGCTATTACAATTATGGCATTTAAATATTGTCAATGTTTGTTCAATAAGTTATGCGATTTCATACAGTTGTGAAAGGCATTTGTTATTTATAAAATCAAAATAAATATATATAAGTTTCATATATGCAATGGCTAAAAAATAAGATTCTAGGAAATTAGCTTATCATTAATCATTACTGATATAATTTATTTATTTTTAGAAATTTTAGTTTTAGATTATGCTTATTGTAGAAAAGAAAGTTGTTTCAAAAGAAGGCCAGGGACAGATGGTATCAGAGCATAATTCTTCCAGACTTTCAAAGAAGATCTAATACCAATACTTCTCAAAATTTTCAACAAAACAGGCAGAATAAACAGCCAATTTCATTTTATGATTTCACAGTTACCCTGATACCTTAGGCACACACTCAACAAAGAGAATTACAGATCAAATACCCTCATGAACATTGATGCAAAAACACAAAGTAAAATTCTCAAAAAGCAAACCCCAGAACACATCACAAAGGTCATTTACATGTCCAAGTGTGCATTATCCTAGAAATGCAGGGAAGGCTAAGTATATGAGAAACTCTAGTGTAATCCACAATATAAACAAACTGAAAGAAAAAGCAATACAGGCTAATCTCATTAGATGCTCAAAAAGCTTTTGACATAATTTTAAGCAAGTGATAGACCTGTATGAAAAGAACTTTTTATGTCTTTGAAGAAATTATCAGAAGATAGAAAGATCCTCTATGCTCACGGATTGCTGGGATTAACATAGTAAATAGAGCCTTTTACCAAAAGCAATATAGAAATTCAATACAATTATCTTCAAAATGCCAATATAATTCTTTACAGACCTTGCAAGACAGTACTCAATTTCATATGCAAAAAGAAATAAACCCAGAAAATGTAAAACCGTCCTTACAACAAAAGACTATTTGGAGGTATCACCATCCCTGACACCAAACTGTACTACAGATCAATAGTAATTAAAGTCATTTGGTATTGAAATAAAAACAGAGAGTTGGGTCAATGGAATCGAAAAGAACATCAAGATATTTAATCACATACTTATGGACACCTGATTTCTGACTATGAATTCATAAATATATATTTAAAAATAAGAAATCCTCTTCAACAATTGGTCCTAGTCTAATTGGATGCCATCATATAGAAGAAATCAAATAGACACATATTTATTACCCTGTACAAAACTAAAGTTCAAGGGGATCAAACACCTTAACATAAAACCAGATACAATGAACCTGATAGAAGAGAAAGTGGATGATATCCTTGAACACATTGGCATAGGAGAAAACTGCCTGAATCAAACACCAATCACAAAAGCACTAAGATTGACAATTAGTAAATTTTACCTCCTAAAAGTGAAAAACTTCTGTAAGGCAAAGAACACCATTAAAAGACAAAACAGCATCCTACATAATGGGGAAAAATCTTAATCAACCCCACACCTGACAGAGACATAAGGTTGAAAATATATAAAGAACTCAAGAAACTAGACTTCAACAAACAATATATTCCAATTAAAAATGGGTTATGAATCTAAACAGAGAATTCACACAAAAGGAATATCAAATTGCCAAGAAACATTTAAAGATACAACAATATCCTTAGCCATCAGATAAATGAAAATTGAAACTACTCTGAGATTCCATTTTACACATGTGAAAGTGGATAAAACAAAAAAATATAAGCGATATTTCATGCAGGAGAGGATGTGGAGGAAAGGTACACTCCTCCATTGCTGGTGGGAGTGCATACTTGTAT
Source organism: Phodopus roborovskii (assembly GCF_943737965.1). Classification (NCBI taxonomy): domain Eukaryota; kingdom Metazoa; phylum Chordata; class Mammalia; order Rodentia; family Cricetidae; genus Phodopus; species Phodopus roborovskii. The sequence goes on along the minus strand of NW_026126511.1, from coordinate 10,293,033 downwards.
GGCCACTTGGGAAATCAATATGGTGTTTTCTCAGAAAATTGCAAATCTGTCTAAAGACCCTGTTATATCACTCCTGGACATATACCCAAGGGATGTTCTAACATACTATTAGGACATCTGCTGAACTATGTTCCTAGTGAGTACCTGGAAACAAACTAGATGTCTGTCACCTAAAAAAAATATTTAGAAAATATGGAACATTTATACAATGCAGTATTATACAGCTGTTAAAACGAGGTCATGAAATTTTCAAACAAATGGATGGTACTAGAAAAGATCACCCTGGGTGATGTAACTCAGACCCAAAAGGTAAACATGGTATGTAATCCCTTATGTGTGGATAACAGTCATAAGCTAAGAGTAACCAAACTATAATCCATAGATCCAAAGAAGGTAAATAAGAAAGAAGGCTTGGGGATGGAGCACATGAATCACACAGTTAAGGGTAAATACAATAGAGGTAGCAGATGGATGGGGGTAGGGTACTGGGTAGGAGTAAGAAGACATAGGAGCAGGATGCATCCAGTAGGTAGATGATAGATAGTACTGAAAAAGACCACTGGAATTATGGACATCTCCAGGATGAACTAGAAACTTCATGCATTGAAAAATCCTTGGAATCTATGAGCATAACCCTAGATATTACTCCTAGCAATGGAGGATATCAGAGAGCACTTAGTGTGGATGCGGTTGCGACTCCAAAACAGTCACATAATATTTAACCTATCCTTTGCCCAGACTACAATATGTGCAGAGGTAAATTTGGTGCAGGAATTAAAGGGATGGTCAAACAATGACTCATTTAGATTCATAACATGAGAAGGAGCCCAGGTCTCACACTGCCTGGAGGTTCAGCACTCAGAACCCAGAGGATGGATAGCACAGAGACTAAGATAGAAATAAACATGAGAGGCAAAAAAAAAAAATCAATGAAATGATTCTTCATTATATTTTGCTATATTCCTTGATAATTGCCTAATCGAATTGACATCAGAGAGGCTTCACTTAGCAACAGAGAGAAGCAGATGCAGAGACCTACACCCACACCTTAGGCAGACCCAGTAAATCCTATGTAAAAGTGGGGAAGAATGATCATGAGAGCAAGAGGGGCCAGGGACCTCACAAGAAAACCACAGAATCAAGTGATCTGGGCTAAAATGATTTCACAGAGACTGAACAATGAACCAGAGAACTTGGAATTTTTTTTTGTAGGACTTCTAACAGTAGGTGTGAGGAGGAGGAATGCTTCTGACTCTGACTCTGATAAATACCTTTGAGATTATTTCCTCCTATTGGGTTTCTTTGTCCAGACTCCATAAGGGAGGCGGTACTTGGTTTTCCTGGAACTTGATATACCATAGCTGACTTATATACATTGGTGGCCTCTCATTTTCTAAAGAGAAAGGAGGAGAAATGGATGGGAAGAGGGTAGATACAAGGGAGGGAGTAGGAGAAGAGGAGAGAGGGTCAACTTGAATTAATATGGGAAAATTAAATAATGAAATGAAAAGCAGGAAAAGCAGTTTCATGTATATGTCATCTACTTTGATCATATTCATTCTACAACCTTCTTTTTCTCCCTGTCTCTTGCTTTTTAGTTCATTGCAATATGTTTTCTCACTTATGAATAAAAGACTTCATGCAGAAAGTTTTCGGTACTTCAAATAATAATTAGAATTGAGAAAAACCAAGTAAACTATTCTTTTAATAAGTTAGAAGAATTAGCTAGTAATTGTAACTAAGAAATAACACATAGAATGTAAATATTTTATCCCTAGCAGACTTTGGGCAATTGACCTAGAGGAGAACCTACTACTGTCACTTTCCTAAATAAGTATGATTCTCAAATGTATCCTAAATACCTATCCTTATACCCACACATAGTGTAGCTCTCAGTTCTGCTTAAATGAAATTATTTTTGCAGCAGATAGCAGCAATTATGAAACTCCAATCAAACTAAACATTTAGAACTCCAACCTGGTGAGCTATGGCAGAAATGCATAGTTCATTGTACAATTGAAAGCACAATGACATGCCATGAATTTTATTGAGAGAACACAAAAGGACAGTGGTGCATAGGACTGTGTGGGTGGAACAAAGGGAAGGGTAAATGACATAATTTTATTAGAATCTCACAAATTTGAAATACTACTAAACAATAATAAAACTAGTAATGAAAAACAAAATTAAATGTAATTTTAAAACCAGAATGTAGCATACATTTATATGTAGTGTAATCCTGTTGTGAAATTTTTATTGATGTAATTTGAATATGTGACCTTTTTATTATATGAGTGGCCCAAAACACAGCTGGATCTACTTCAGACCCTTATAGAGAGACTGATTTTCTCAGTCAATCTATAGAACCTACCTTTATGAATGGAATACTGTGTCCATTAATAGTTTTGATATAGTCATATCTGATACTTTGTTCTTCGAGGGGATTAATATATGCTTTCTTATACAAAAGGGAAAGAGATAATTATCTCCCAGAAAATTTCACCAAATTGTGCTCCACTTCAATATACCTAAAATATTTTTTGGGTGGGGGGGTTAGACTTTTAAAGTTTAAGTCAACAATGTCTACATAGTTCTATTGGATTCTTACCTCCCACACATTGTTAATGTGCAGGCCACAGTGGTACCAAAGTCTCCAAAAATAAAACTTTAGTTTTGAAAGCCAGAAAGTCCCGGATAGATATTCTACAAACACTAAGAGACCAGCCCATTGTACTATACCCAGGAAAGTTTTCAATCACTATAGATCGAGAAAACAGGATATTCTATGACAAAACCAAATTTAAAAATACATATCCACTATTCTAGCTCTATAAAAAATACTGGAAGGAAAACTCCAACCTAAGGAAGTTAACTATACTCACAAGAATATAGGCAATGGATAATCCCACTTTACCAAGAGAAAAAAAAAAGTGGGGTAAATCTACACATAATACCACCACGAAAACCAAATTGAAAGCAAACAAGAATTAACAATCAATGATTGATATGAAAACAAAATCTATTCTTCTGCTGCATAGAAGAAACACTCCTCAACTTCAAAGACAGATATTATCTCAGAGTAAAAGGTTGGGAAGAGGTATTCCAATCAAATAGGCCCAAGAAACAAGCTGGTGTGTCTATACTATTATTTAACAAATTAGACTTCAAACTAAAATCATTCAAAAGAGATGAAGAAGGTCATTTCATATTCATCACAGGAGACATCCATCAGTACAAAGTCTCAATTCTGAAAATCTATTCCCCAAATACAAAGGCAACCATGTTCATAAAAGTAATATTAGTAAAAATCAAATCTCACATAAAACCTCACACGCGTATAGTGAGAGACTTCAATATCCCTCTCTCACAATGAGACAGGATCACAAGACAGAAACTTAGCAAATAAACAAAAAAACTAACAGATATTATGACACAAATGGATTGAACAGATTTATAGAACATTCCATCCAAACACAAAAGAATATACCTTCTTCTCAGCACCACATGAAACCTTCTCTAAAATCAACCACATATTCGGCAACATAACAAAACTGAACCAATAAAATAAATAAATAAATAAATAAATAAATAAATAAATAAATGTAATAACCCCCTGTATCTTATCAAACCACCCTGCTTTAGAGTAAGAATTCAACAACACTCAAATTGCAGAAACCCTTCTAACTATGGAAACTGAACAATGCTCAATTGCACCATTCCTGTGTCAAGGAAGAAATAAAGAAATTATTATTCAATGAGAGGAAGACACAACATATCCAATTTTTGAGACATTTTGAAAGCATTACTAAGAGGAATGTTCATAACACTAAGTGCCCACATGGAGAAACTAGAGACTAGCCAGATTAGATATTAACAGCACAGCTAAAAGCTCTAGGATAAAAAGAAGCAAACTCACCACAGAGGAGTAGATGCCAGGAAATAATCAATTGGAGGGCTGAGATCAATAAAATAGAAACAAAGAAAACAATACAAAGAATAAATATAGCAAAGAGTTGTTTCTTCAAGAAAATCAACAAGACCAAAAAGACATTATCCAAACTAAACAAGAAGCAGAGAGAGAACATACAAAATAAAAAAATCAGAAATGAAAAAGTGGACATAATAATGGGTACTAAGGAAATCCAGAGAATCTTCAGGTCATATTTTGAAAAACTGTACTCTACAAATTTAAAAAAAAAAAGGAAATTAAAATTTTTCTGAATAGATATTACTTACCAAAATTAAATTAAAAATAGATAAGCAATTTAAATATACCTATAACCCCTCATTGAAATAGAAGCAGTCAACAAAGTCTCCCAACCAAAAAAAAAAAAAAAAAAAAAAAAGCCAGGGCCAGAAGGTTTCAGGGCAGAATGCTACTAGAAATTCAAAGAGCTAATACCAATACTCTTCAATGTATTCCACACAATAAAAGCAGAAGGTTCATTTCCAAACTCTATTTTACCAGGCTACAATTACCTTGAAACCCAAGCCACACAAGACACAACTAAGAAAGAGAACTACAGACCAATATTCCTCATGAACATTGATGCAAAACAACTCAATAAAATACTGGCAAATGGAAACAAAGAGCACATCAGAAAAATCATCCACCATGATCAAGTAGGCTTCATCCCTGAGATGAAGGGATGGTTCAACATACAAAAATATATCAATGCAATCCACCATCTATATAAATAAAATAAAGAAGAAAAACCCCATGCTGTAAAACAAAATCCAACACCCCTTCATGATAAAGGTCTTGAAGATATTAGGGATAACAGGAACATACATAAACATAATAAAAGCAATATCCAGTAAACCAAAAGCCAACAAAAATATAAATAAAGAGAAACTCAATATGATTCATCTAAAATCAAGAACAAGACAAGGCTGTCCACTCTCTCCATATCTCTGCAATTTTTGTACTTGAAGTTCTAGATAGAGCAATAAGAAAACAAAAGGACATCAATGGGAAACAAATTGGAGAGGAATAAGTCAAACTTTCCCTATTTGCAGATGATAGGATAGTTTACATAAGTGACCTGAAAAACTCTACCAGGCAACTCTTACAGTTGATAAATGTCTTCAGCAAAATGGCAGTATTCAAGATTAACTCATAAGAATCAGTAACCCTATGATATACAGATGATAAATGGGCTGAAAGAGAAATCAGAGAAACATCAGCCTTTACAATAGCCACAAACAACATAAAATATCTTGTGGTAACACTAACTAAACAAGTGAAACACCTGTATAGCAAGAACTTTGAGTCTTTAAAGGAAGAAATTAAAGAAGATACCAGAAAATGGAAAGATCTCCCATGTTCCTGAATAGGTAGGATCAACATAGTAAAAGTGGCAATCTTGCTAAAAGCAATCTACAGATTCAATGCAATCCCTATAAATTAAGCAAGTTAATGGCACAATTATTCACAGACCATGAAAGAATAATACTCAACTTTATATGAAAAAACAAAGGACCCAGGAAAATCAAAACAACCCTGTACAATAAAGGAACTTCTGGAAGCATCACCATCTCTGACTTCAAGCTCTAATTAGAGCTAAACACTGAGCCCAACTCTTGGAATCCAGTTGCAGACACGGAAGAGTGATGAGCAAAGAGGTCAAGACCATGATGAGGAAACCCACAGAAACAGCTGACCTAAACAAGGGGGAGCTCCTGGACCCCAGTTTGATAGCTCGGGAACCAGCATAGGAGGGACCCAGATCCCCTGAACATGGGTGTCAGTGAGGAGGCCTGGGCCTCTGGTAGTGGATCAGTATCCCTAGTATAGGAATGGACACTGGGAGCCCATTCCACATAGAGGTATACTCTCTTAGGCTTGACACACAGGGGAGGGAGTAGGACCTGTTCCAAATGATATGATAGACTTACAGATCCCCCATGGAAGGCCACACCCTCCCTGGGGAGCAGAAAGAGGGTGGGGGTTGTTGGCGAGGAGCAGGGCAAGAAAGGAGGGAAAAGGATATATAAAACATGCTTGTTTCAAATTTAAATCTGCTCTATTATTGTTTTTTAATTATAATGCAAAAACCAAGGCCAAATTCATCTGATGAGAGGAAAATGTAGTGTGGTTATGGTTGTGAGGAGTGATCCATCATGACAGAGAAACATGGTAGCAAGTGGTGGACATGATGACAGGAGGAGGAAACTTCCTCTATCAAGGAGACATCAGGGAAAACAATCTAAAATAGGGTGACTTTCAAGTTCTCAAAGCTTGTCTAGTATGATGTCTCAGTTCCTCTAGAAAGGTCAAACCTTCTTCTAATCTTTACTAAATATTACCAATAACTCAGAGCAAAATGTTCAGACACCTACGCATATGGGAGACATTTACTATTAAATCTCCACAGATGACAAGGAATTTTCCTCAACTAATTTGGTTTTCATTACCAAGAGTGAGTATACAAACCTTAACATGAAACTTTATCCCACTACAAACTTTATAAATAATAAATAGTTGCTTGGAAGGATAATTCATTTTGAATAGGGTTCTGCCTTAGTTAATATTTCTAGCATCATAACAACACCATGATCAAAAAGGTTGGGGAAAAAAAAAGGTTTCTTTTGTTTTATAGTTTGTAGTCCGTCATCCAAGGCAGGAATTTAATTCCAGAATCTAAAGTCAAGAACTGATGTAGCACCTTAGAGGAGTATTGTTCAGTCTCATTGTTTTCTCACTTTGCTTATACAACTAAAAACTACTTACCATTTATCGACCATTGCCACAGTATGCTGGGCTTCGCCACATCAATCATTAATCAGGAAAATAAACAAAGGACTTGCCAACAGGTCAGTCTCATGGAGACATCTTATCAAGTAAAATTCCCCCCTCCTGGGCATGTCTAGGGTTGTGTTAAGAGAATGAAAACGCTAATGCTTAAGTAGCTCCTGAATTGTAGATCCTGTCAGTGGGGCTTGGGTTTTGTTTTCTGGGCATCTGTGTACTGGGAAGACCACTTGCTTCATTCTGCTAGTGTGTTCCACAGTTGCAACCACTGCCTGGACTCTTCTTGGCAGTTCATACAATTTGCCAGCATGCTACAGAACTATCAGTTAATCCGAAGCACTAATGAGCTGAGCGACTTTTTAAAAGCAAGTGCCAGCACGCCACCCAGAGTGACTGCAGATGGCTTTTTAATTAATAGGTAGCCAACTTTTCTGATTTCTTATGTGTCAATAATGTAAGAAAGGAATTGAGTTTTCAAATTTGGCATATCAGTCCATAATGTTCCAAACCAGGAGAAAATGTTGATCCCCCCCCCAATAATATACTGTTCTGGAGACTTACTGCAGAATTACCATAGTTTTCTGTAATGCCTTATTATATATACTTTATAATGACTAAACCTCAAAATTTTTGTATTGTATTTTTTTTTGACTGTACACCTAATCTTTCCCAAGCAGTACCACTTCCTAGGGATGAACCTTTCAAATATATGAGCCTATAGGGATGGTATTCCTATTCCATCCACCTCACATGCCATCATCGAGACTAAACCCAATGTCCAAATTCTGTTGCTTTCCTGTGTAGCTTTTCTTTCTTTTTTATTTTATTTATTTATTATCTTTTATTTTACATGTCGAACCCAGGTCCCTCCCTCTTACACTCTCCATGCAACAAAGACATGTGCTGAACTATGTTCACAGCAGCATTATTTGTAATAGCAAGAACCTGGAAGAAACCTAGATGCCCCTCAACTGCAGAATGGATAAAGAAGATGTGGCTCATCTACATAAAGGAATACTATTCTGCAGAAAAATAATGAAATCTTGAAATTCTCAGGCAAGTGGATGGAACTTGAAGAAACCATGCTAAATGAGGAAACCCAGTCACTAAAAGAGGAACATGGTTTGTAAAAAAAAAAAAAAAAAAAGCTTGATGTATTTAAGTGCTTTAAGTCTCAAATGATAAGAAACAGCTAATCCTGGGGGGGGGGTCTTTAAAACTAGTGCTTACACTTTAAAAAGAATCTTCTGTTTGCATAGAAATTGCAGTTTTCCCTCCTGTCCTTCTCCTTCCTGCCCCCCCCAAACTGCTCCCTTTCCATTTTACTCAGCAAGGTTAATGCATCTCATAAGTAAATAACAGGACCAAACCCTTGCTTGCTGCATGGAGGCTAACCAAGGGATCCCACCATAGGGAGTAGGCTTCAAAAAGTCAGTTCATGTAATTCATGTACCAGGGATGAATCCTGGTCACGTTCCCAGGATTCCCACAAACAGACCAAACTACACTGCTATAATCCACATGCAGGGGGCTTCCTTTGGTCCCATGAAGGATACCCTGCTGTTAGTCTAGAGAATCTGATCTGTTGTGAGCTAAGTTCAGCTGTCACTGTGTGTTTTCCCATCTTGATCTTGCCCCCCCACCACTTCTCTGTCTCTTTGACTGGACTCCCAGAGTGCTTGGTGCTTGGCTATGGATCTCTGCATCTGCTTCCACCAGTTACAGGATGAAGGTTCTATAACAATATTAAAGGGAGTCCATAATCAGATTTCAGGAGAGGGCCAATTCAGATACCTTGTCCACTGTTGCTAGAACTCTTAGCTTGGGTCATCCTTGTGGATATCTGGGAATTTCCTTAGCACCAGATTTCCCCCTAACCCTATAATGGTTCCCCCTCTTTCATTCATTGCTTCCACTCTCTGTCCCTACCCCAACTTGACCATCCCCATATATTCTCACCTCCCATCCCTCCCCCCTTTACTGCACCCAATCTACAGCTTACCTAGGAGATCTTATCCATTCCATTTCCCAGCAGATTCATGTGTCTCTCTTAGGACTTTCCTGGTTACTGATGGGAAATGCCATTCTGTATATGTTTCTCATACTGGTTAATGAATAAAGCACTGCTGGCCAATAGGAAAGCTAGATAGGCAGGACTAGAAGACGAGGAGGAAAGAGGAAGTAGTAAGGTGGAGTCAAGATGGAGAGTCTGGAGAGAAGAGAACCGCCAGCCGCCTCTCTCTGGTAAGACCATGTGGAAATAACAGAAATGGGTTAATACTTAAGACAGAGCTAGCTGATAAGAAACAAGTAACGGGCCAATAGAATTATATCTAATACAGAGCCTTAGTGTGTTAATTGGGACTGGTGCAGCAGCAGGACAAGACCAAGTGACGGGAAGAAAAACCGTACTCCTTACAGGTTACCTCTAAAGAAATTATTCATAGAGCTTGAAAGAACAGTATTTAACTCTATATAGGAAGCAAACAAACAAAAATCCAGGATAGCTAAAACAACCCTGCATAATAAAGGGACTTCTGGAAGCATCGCCATCACTGATTTTAAGCTGTACAATAGAGCTATAACAATAAACATAGCTTGATGTGGTATGCCTCTCTATATGGTATGAATATGTTTTATTACCACTGCTTAATACAGAGGATTTTTTGGCCATTGGCTAGGTGGAATATAGCTAGGCATGAAATCTGAACAGAGATACAGGGACCAAGAAAGAAGAGTCAAGGAGATGCCATCTAGCCACATGAGGCAAGCAACAGCACAGTGGCAACACACTGATTAATAGAAATGGGTTCATTTATATTGCAACAGCTAGTTAATAATATGCCTGAGCTATTGGCCAAGCAATTATAATTAAAATTAAACCTCTGGTTTGTTATTTGGGAACTGGTGGGCAGGAGAGAAAATTCGGGTTCCAACAGCTTGATCTTGACTTAAAAACAGACACATGGATGAATGGATTCAAGTTGAAAGCTCTGACACTAATTTACAAACCGATGAGCCCGTGAATTTTGACAAAGAAACCAAAATTGTACAATAAAAAAAAAAGAAAGGAAGGAAGAAAGACAGAAATAAGGAAAGAAGGAGAGAGAGAGAGGAAGCATCTCCTCTCTCTCTTAAACTGGACTCCTATAGCTAGGCCCAGTGCTTGGCTGTGGATCTCTGCATCTGCTTCCATCAGGTCCTGGATGAAGGCTCTATGATGACCATTACGATAGTCAATGATCTGTACCTTCTTAAATGAGACGTGGCATCTACATTAACAGTGTGGATATACAACTATTTTGAAAGCGGTTTGGATTTATACTGATTTGTGAAAGGTTCTCTAAGGTTCATGACCTGGCTAGCCCCATGCATATGGCTAGATTTATATACAGTGCCTGGCATAATTTCCCCTCTGTATCTTAGGTTTTGAGTCCATTTACAGAGTTATTGGTTACTGCAGAGATATGTGTGGCACTATCACACCTTTATGAATATCTTGGCCTGATGGCCATTTTTGTGGTATTGTAGGCATTGGAGAAAGGTAAGACTATTGAATGCCTTTCTGTTTTACCAGTTTGCATATAAGCAGAGGAGACCATTGAAGAATGCATGAGTAGTCAAAGGACGGAAAACAATGGAGCATGTAATACTCAGCCAAAATAGGCACATCTAAAACATAATCTCTATATCTAGGTCTGAGGGAACATCATAAAACAGGAAGCAGAAATATACTCCGAGAGGGGAACAGCAAGTATACAGTGAGATTGGTCCTTCTAGTTGGTTTTGAGAAGCTGCACCCATGAAATCTGAACAAGGAAACATAAACAATTCCAACAACAGTAGACATACCATCATAAATGGCAAAAATGTCATACATAGGATTCCATCCCTATGTCAAGAGGTACACACAATTTATAACTCCTGAGAGATAGAGAATTAATCATCCCCAGGGATGAGCCCCAGACTGCTTACAAAAAAAAAAAAAAAAAAATGGTCAGGCCTAGAATCTTTTACTTAATAAACTCAGTGGATTGTATTCATATGTTTATTCATTTGTAAATGTATGCTGCAACAATTGTTAAAGAATCAGAAGTTATGAATTTAAGAGGGAGTAAGGGAGACATATGAGGTACAAATGAAAAGAGCAATGATGGAAATTGCATTTTAATTATATTTTAAATGAGTAAAAATGACAATGAAAAGGATTGGATTTTAAATAAGAACAATATTTTGAGTAATTGAGAAAAAGGAAAACTATGTTTATTAAAAATATACTGGAACTAGAAATCTGATGGGAGATGTCATTCTGTATATGTTTTTCATACTGGTTAATAATAAAACACTGTTGGCCAATAAGAAAGGAAGATAGGAGGGACTAGGAGACAAGGAGGAAATAGGAAGTAGGAAGGAGGAGTCAAGATGGAGAGTCTGAAGAAAGCAGTATGCCGCCGGCTCCCTGGTAAGAGAAATACATAGATCAGCAGAAATGGGTTAATAATTAAGGCAGAGCTAACCGATAAGAAACAAGTAACCGGGCCAACAGCATTTTATCAAATACAGAGTCTCTGTGTATTATTTGGGGCTGGCGCAGCGGCGGGACAAGACCGGGTGGCGGCAAGCGGAAAAACTTACTTGTTACAGAGATCAATGTAATTCTAAGCAAAATAAAAGATAATACATTTATCCAATGTTTAAATTAATGATACATTTCTGGTTTGGTCCCAGTAGCTGTCTCAGAATTGGCTTTTGACACTTGTTGTTAATGTGTCTGCAGCATTCCTTTATTTCTTTTGAAGTCAATAAAATGTCTCCTGCAATAGTCATATTGTTGTCTAACCCAATTGTAACCATAAAGGCATCAACAACCAGCTGATAAGAGTAGAAGCAGATGCACAGCCAAACAATAGGCTGGGCCAGGAAAATTGTGCAGAAAAGTGAGAGGAAGGATTATAGGAGCCAGAGGGGTAAAAGACACCATGAGGACATGGCCTATAGAATCGACTAAAGAGGCCTTCTAGGACTCACAGGATGAAGCTGCCCTCTTGGAGCCTGCATGAGTATATGCTATATATGTTATGGTTGTTAGCTTGGTGTTCTTGTGTGACTCCTGACAGTGAAGGGGAGGGTGTGGTGGACTCTCTTGCCTGCACTTGGGACTCTTTCCTTTACTGGCTTGTCTCATCCACCATTGACATGGGGGTTTGTGTCTACACTTACTGTAAGTTGTTATGCATCTTCAGACGATATCCTTGGGAGACTGCTCTACATATTTGAAGGAAAACAGAATGGGGTGTTTCTTGGGGATAGTGGAGATAGGGGGAAGCGCTTGGAGGAATGGAGGGAGGGGAAACTCCAGTCAGGATTGGGTACATGGAAGAATAGTAAAAATGTACATTTTATGATTTTGTAAAATCAGGTTTCACAGTATTGGGATTTTCTAATAAACAATACTATGATCATGATTTTGATACTGTATGTTTTTGCTAAATAATAAATTTCTTTTTAATTGCAATTATTATGTTTTTCCTTTTATTGGAAATAGATTTTTCTCATCTAATACATCCTGATATTGTTTTCCCCTCCTTCTGCTCTTCCCAGTTACTCCCCACTTCCCCTCCCAGCTGGTATACCTCCTTTTTGTCTCTCATTAGGAAACAAATAGGCTTTGAAAGTATAATTATAAAATAAAATAAAGCAAAACAACAATAACTATCATATAGGGAAAAACAAATCATAGAAGAAAAAAGAGCCCAAGAGAAGGCACAAGCGAAAGACCCACTTTTTCAAACATCCAGGAATTCCATTAAAATAGAAAATAGAAAACAATAACATATGTGCAAAGAACTGTAGAATATAAAAAGAAAGAACATGACCATATACATATTTTTATATGTAATTACATAAGCTAATATATACTGTGAAATTAAATATAGATAATTTTATGCATATAATTATTTCTTTTTATTTATTATATTTTCCATATATAGTCTTCCCTCCCTACTGTTTCCTAATACCTGTTCTTCCTGCAAGAGGTACTGTATCAATGGTGGCTCCGAGCTTGTATAAGTGGTCAGCCAATGACTAGTCTTGACTTGAGGCCCACAACATGAGACGGATCTCATGCTAGGCATTTCCCAGATGGACAGGATTCTAAAGTTGGATAGCGCAGAGGACTTGGGGAGAGCCAAATATGACTGATAAAAAAGTCAATGATATTTTACTATATTTATAGAATCAGTGCCTACCCCAATTGTTGTCAGAGAGGTTTGTTCCAGCAACTGGTTGGAGGAGATGGGGAGACCACAACCAGACATTAGGCAGAGTGAGGGAAACCTCAGAACAGTGGGAGGAAAGATTATAGGATCTAGAGTTGTCAAGGATACATGAAGTACACAACATCACCACAGTCAACAAAGCAGCTTTCTGTTGGGGCCTACAGAGACTGAAGTGGAAACCCTGAGCCCACATGAGTCTGCACTAAGGCTTCTGCACACATGCTGTGGTTGTTTAGCTTGAGATCTTGTTGGACTCCTTGTTGTTTCTTTGGTTACAGTTATAAGAAGAAAAGCTGGAGAAGGGGTGGGGGTAAGTGGTCCTGAGTGAGGGTCCCAAGTGAGTGGGGTCCCAAGGTAAGAGACCACTGGGAAACCATAGCAGGGGAAGGTGACTGAGGCAGAGAAGCGGAGGGAATAACACAGCCAGGCAGATAGAGTTCAAATGAGGAGTTTATTTAGAAAGGGGAGTGAGGGAGAAGGGAGGAGACATAGAGGCACCAGGAACAGAAGAGGAGAGAGAGGGGGAGAGAAGAGGAGGGGGATAGATGGTGGCCAAGCGAAAGCAGGAGAGAGCAAAAGAGAGTGTAAGTGGGCAGGTGTCTGACTTTTAAAGGGGTCCTTTACACCTGCCTGCAGACTAGTGCTTAGAGAACCTTGGCTGACCAGAGCACTGCCTGAGTGCACTCTGCCAGGTGACCGGCAGGCCAGCATAATGCCTGAGTCCTTACACTCCTAACAATAGGAGTGGGGATATCTCAGACTCTTGTGTCTGTTCATGGGATCTTTCTCTCCTTACTGGGTTGCCTAGTCCATCCTTGATATGAGGTTTATGCCTAACCTTACCGCACATTGCTATGCTGGGTTGGGTTGATATCCCCGAGAGGCATGCTCTTTCCCAAAGGAAAGCAGAGGAGCAGTGAATCTGGGACTGAGGAGAAGTGGGGACTAGGGGAGGGAAGGGAGTGAATGAAGTATGTGAGAGAAGCATGCATTAAAAATGATACTTCACAAATGCCTTCACTTTTGTGTTTGGTTATGTAAAAGCTTAGTTTTAAAAAAAATGAGTCAGTTGTCACTATATTTATTAAGGAAAAGAATGGTTTCTCCTTCCAGTAAATCTAAGAGGTGAAGAAAAAAAAAAAGTAAGCATTTGTTTCTTAGGTCTGACAACAAAAAGAAAAAAAAAAAAAAAAAAAAGGAAAATAAAGAAAAAAATGTCAATGGACACTAAACTTGGGACCTGATTCATATGGTGTATACTTTCTCCTTGCTCCTTCTCTTCTATTGTATTTTACTAACGTTACATAACTGCCAACTCTCTCTCCCCTGTGAACATTTTACCTCTCCTATAAAAGGATCCTCCAGAGTCCTGGAGTAGGTGCTCTCCAAAAATCTCGATTTAGGGAGAAGCAGCTGAATCTCTGGTCCCAGGCACACAATGAAATAAATCTTGCTTCTATTGGACAGTCATGAACTCACTCTTTCTCCTAGAAATTTTTATGTTGAACGTGTTTTATTAGCAACAGAATTAGAGATGAGACTGTGGAATCAGATTTGCTGGAGAGTAGGGAGAAGGAAGATCAGCAGCTTGCCTACCTGTTCCCTAGCTGAGTGCCCCACAGTATGAACCTAATTACCATCTGAATATTTACATACCTATGCATTTATATGAGTGATTATCCTTTGGAATAGAGGCAGGGTCTTTTGTGAACTCCACTATTCCTGGTGTCCTACCTAAGCTTACCCCAGGGATTCTCTGCCTTTAGAGTGCTGGAATTACAGGCATCCAGCGCTCTGGCCCAGTGTTAGCATGGTTCTGGAGATTCAAACGGTATCTCAAAAAAAAAAAAAAAAAAAAAAAAAAAAAAAGCAAGGAATGGCTGATGAATGATGAAGATAGATGACAACTTCCTCTGGAATTCACATTCATTCATAGGCAGTTGTAAACCCCAACACACAAAACTCTCTCTCTCTCTCTCTCTCTCTCTCTCTCTCTCTCTCTCTCTCTCGCTCTCTCTCTCTCTCTGTGTGTGTGTGTGTGTGAGAGAGAGAGAGAGAGAGAGAGACAGGAAGAGTAAAGTGATACCTATCTTTTCCCTTTTCAGTGTTTGTGTGATCAAGCATTGCTTCTTATAGTGACATTTTAAAATGCCAAGATCTGAGCAAATTGGGAGCAGGGTGAGGGGTGGATGGGAGAGGGAGTTAGGAGAAGGGGAGAAGAGGAGGGGAGGAGAGAACATGAGGGGCTAGGAAGATTGAGTCCGGGGACAAATAGACAAGAGCAAATAAAGACAACTATAATAGAGGGGTCCATTATAGGTTTAAGGAGAAATCTGGCACTAGGGAAATGTCCAGAGACCTATAAGGACAATCCAAATTAACAACCTAAGCGATAGTAGAAAGGCTTCCTTAAATGCCTTTCCCCAATAATGAAATTGACAACTACCTTATATGCTATCCTAGAGCCTTTATCCAGTAGCTGACAGAAGTAGAAGAAGACACCCACAAATAAACACTGAGCTGAATTCTGGAATCCAGTTGAAGAAAGGGAAAAGTGATGAGCAAAGGGGTCAAGACCAGCTAGAGAAACTCACAGAAACAGCAGACTTGAACAAGGGGGAGCTTATGGACCTCAGACTGATACCTGGGAAACCAGCATAGGACCAATCCATGTCCCCTGAATGTGGGTCTTAGGTGGCCTTGGAAATTTATGGGACTTCTGGTAGTGGAACCAGGATGTATCCCTAGTGCACCAAAGGATTGGGGAGGCCATTTCCCATTCCCTTAGCCTAGAGACATAGGGAAGGGCCTAGGACCTACACCAAATAACTTGTCAGATTTTGATTTTCCTTCATGGAAAGCCTCACCCTCCTTGTGAAATGGATGGGGGATGGGAGGAGGGTCGTTGTGGGCATGGGAGGATGGGAGGGAGAGTTAACTGGGATCTATATATAAATAAGAAAAAAATTTAATAATAATAGTAATAATAAGGAAGCATGCATAAACTAAAGGCGAGCATTCATTAATAAATGACATTTTAAAATTCAACAATAACTTTTATAATTCTCAGGGTAAATCTTGTTTTTACCACTACATTAAGTAGAGAACATCTAATCATCTAGCTATAGCTTAAATCACATTTTTACCTACAAAATATTCAAGGCTCTCTTAAATATCTCCATAACTTACCAATATTACTTCTAATCTTCAACTTGTATAGTTTAATTTCTGTATAATAACGATTAAATTAAAGCACTTTTTTCATATAAGGCTAGCATCGTTTATTGTTTTCAGCTTATTTTCATGAAAGCATCCTCTCAGATACTTTTCCTGTTGCTGGGTGAAATTTCCCATCTAAAGCACTTAATAAAGTTCCTAGTCCATGTAGCAGGGATGTACAAGCAGATGTTATTTGCAGCTGGTTATATCATATCTTCAATCAGTCAACAGATGCCTAATCAATGCATGTTTTTGCCAGTTCTCTTTCTCTGTTTATAGAGTCCAGCATCCTATCCATCATAGATGTAATTAAAGTCACTGCTTTCAACTAGCTGAACTCCATCACCTAAAGTCATCTCTCATTGGCATGGCCGAAAGATAAATATTTCCTGACCCTTAATCCTGAAGGCTTCCTTTTAGTTTCTGTGACATTCAATTAATATTCATAATCACAAATATGTAGGTAATCATAATTATGTAAATTCCACATGATTACAAATATCTCTGTTTTCTGAGTTTTAGCTTAGCTGTGTCCTTGTATTTTGTGATGTATAGATCGATGCATTGTCAGAAAGTTATTTCTCTACACATATTTCAAATAAATTTCTTAAAATTGATTTATCAAATCAATGCACTACTTTAGTTTGCCAGGTAAGAATACCTAAACATTTTGTTCATAGATCTTGTTCTTATTTAATCATGTGATAACCAATATAATATATACAGTGCTTGGGAAAGTTTTATTTCTCATTCAATACTTATAATTATTTCAAAGAATTTTGAATTGGAAATAATTCAATAAAAACGTCAAATTCTTGTTTCTTTGTGTATTTATGTGCAAGTAGTATAATTCAATTCAAAACCAAATTGATTCCATATTATTGCTGCTCAGCATATAAATGGCATTTCATTAGCCAGTCATATTTTGCTATGTTCATTTGCTTTGAATTTTTCTACTTATATGTATGTTAAAGCACTTTTCTAAACCACTATCTAATTAGTCTTGCTGAGACTATATTTCAAACTGCTTAAAATTGATGAAAACTAAATGAAAAGTTTACAACCTTAGTGTCTTTTAAATATATGCAGGAGCTATTCTGAAGAATTAATAACATACCAAGATTACTAATACAAGGCTGTCACAATTATTCAAACTTCTGAGTATAATCCCTCAAACATGAAGGTACTAAAATTTCTTTGCCATCAATATCAAATCTTGAAAGCATATTATGAAAAATGTCATGATGTATTCATGGAAAGAAATCATGTTTGAATAAATGGAAACCCTGTTTGTGAAAAATAGAATAAATAATACTAATATATTATTATTGAAACATTAAAAAACTCTACCTGCAAAACCACAAAGTATACATAGGGGACTTGGATTGCTAATAAATTAAATGAAATTAATAATTGATCACACATGTTAATCCAAATTCTTGAAGATATCTTTCATATAAGTAAAGTGTTTAGTCTACTCTTACAATGGATAATATTAAGTTCTAACCATAGGCATCCAATTTAGAATGACTTTGGTTATATTTATTGATTTGAACTTAGTTTTCTTTGCTTTTTTAAATAAAACTTGCTCTTTACTATTTTTGTTAATACATTCAGCACATTCTGATTATGTGTTCCATTCTAACACTATCAACTTCACTCCACAAAATCTGCTTCCATATTCCTTTAGTTTTTATTTTTTCATACTTGATTTGAGTTAGGCAAACTGATTATAGTAAACAAAAAAAGAAAATATAAAGAATACATTATTTGATTTACAGATTCATTCTGCTACAAGATTCTAAAACATGAAATGGATATTTATATCCATTAGTGAAAATTTATAATAAAAATGATCTAAGACAATATCTGGGGATACTGAGTTGAACAGAACAGTAAGTCAAACTTAACAAACATGGAACACAATGAGTTCACAGTGATTTTTATAAAAGTAATGCTAAAAGACATGAAAAGGAAAGTATGAGTTTGTAAATATGACAAGAGGAGTTCAACATATGTCAAGCTATAAGAAATTAATAGGTCATAAGGCCAATAGAAAGAGAATATTCAGTGAACATATAAAATTAAAAATGTATTAATATTAAAATTACACATTGACATGATTAATTACCAAATTCCTGGATCATTTACATTAAATTATTTATTGTGTTATTAATATAAAACTGTAAAGTCAAAACACAAAACAACCTTTTACAAAGCAATGTACGTTTTTTGCCTCATGTTATATTCCACAGAATAATTTACACAGTGGGGTATTTATCTTGGTTGACATGACTGATGTGTAACCAACTGAAGTATACACATATACACATGAAACAAATAAGATATTTATCTATTTATTTTTTTTATAAAATCTTATTTATGTGCAAAATATATAAGATGTTATCTTAAATGCACTCATTAAAATTTTTTCAGAAGGATGATTGCCAATTTGATTGAAAGAATTATATTTAGTATTATTTTAAAAAGAAAACTTTATTTTATAAATATACCATTTAATTTGCTATGTTATACTCATATATCATTGATCAGAATTACTGAAGTATTGATTATATCCTTCACATATTCTAAAATTTCAAATAATTAATTAAACAAATAATTGGCACTATGTGTCTTGTGAACCAAGGCTTATTTTCATGGATTTTTCCTCATACCTGATTCAAATGATTACTCATGACAGACAGTCAAGACAAGCTTAGTTTTACATTATCCATTCACATAAATTACTATGAATATAAATTAGTATGAAAATATCAGCACAGCAACAGAAGATATGAGGGCTAAAATGTAGTAGTAATGTAGTAGTGTAGTAATATAATATAGAATTAATGACTATCCAAAAAACATTTTAAACTAAATGCATTTAGATAGATATTGCTGCTGTTAGCAAAATATTAAAACAGAAAACCTGCACTTTTTATCATATGAAATATGTATATTTATGAAAAGCAAGTATTAGAATAAAATCCTAACTTGATTTCTCTATGTAGAATTTTTTCTTGTTTATGAGATGACATATAAGACTAAGATCACTGTTTTGAAATATTACATTCTTAGACACTTACTGAGAAAGATTAATTCTAGCATCTGTTCTTTTCTATTAATTATTTCAAGTTGATGTTAGCTTTGAAATGAGGCATTACCAGTTGTTCAACTTTGCCATTTTTTATATTATATACAGTAACTTTGGCTATAACAATAGCAAAAAGAAAACATACAGAAGCTGGAATGAGAATTAGCAGAGAGTTAGCTTGGAATTTGTCATATAGCGTGCTGAAATATGTAGAATGATACTGAAATGTGTAGAATGATTCACATAGCTATGGTAAAAATAATGTGACCTTTATGGCCATATAGTGGATATAATCAGCATTATAATTGCTAAAATAATTTTTGGACACAGTAGCCTTAGAAGTAATTAATCATGTAATTGAGTTTTTTGTTATTTTGATATTATGTAAGTGAATATGACCAGTTCACTTAATCTTTCTAGGCTACCGTAAAGTGTAAAGGTTATTTTATAACACAATTCAAAATTAAAATCATGTGTTATGAATGAATCAATGTCACTTTTCATTTCATGATACATTAAGGTATTCCAAGTTATGGAAAGTAAAACAAAAATCACTTGTATATATAATAAAGATAGTGACTTGGGAGGTCATCAGTGATAGTCAAAGCAGTCCCAGGAAGTCCTGCTCTTTTCCAAAGAACAAATAGGAAAGTAGTGCTTCGTTTCACAATCTGTTTTGGTGTATTTTAAGATCTCTCTTAGGAATGAACACTTCTAACTCAGTAGAATGTTGTCAAATTTTACAAAGAGCCTTAATAGGGAAACAATAATTTAAATGGAATTTATCTCAAGTAGATGTGTTTAGTACATCAAAGTCCTTCATAAGGCATCATTCACACAGAAAATTGACCTTCACTCATCTTCAGCTGAATAATACATCGTTCTCACTTTCTTTTAATTTTTCAATTTTGGAAAGCTCATTATTCAGATTATATGCCACACTTACTGGAAATTCATACTTGGTCATTGATAAGTCTGGCAATTCTCTTATTTATGTACTTAGTCTCGAGTTCTGAGCCTGCTGACAGCAAATACAATCTTTATGATCAGAGTACCACAGAATTCTGCTTGAGGGATATTAACATTTTTAGACATAAGTGAGAAATAATGAGTTTCTCAAGTTTCCTGGAAATGTATCTATATGTGACTCAGTCACAGCCAGGAAATTGTGCACACTATTTGAAGTAAGGAAAAGAATTGGATCCAATGAATATTACAATCAATGAGAAGAGTATGTTCTTTCCGTTGCTTAAAAAAAAAAAAAAAAAAAAAGAATTTGTGGTCATTTTCCAGAATATTCAAATATTGTGTCCATTAAGCTATTATAAGAATAGTGCATTCAAATAAAATGTACTGCAACACACCATGATTCATGAATATATATGGGGAATCTACCAACAAATAAAACAAGAGCAGTCGCTGAATTTTAATCTAGAAACTGCCTTCATTATTTGAATGCCAGCCAACATTGTCTGGCTTTATTTGTGGTTGTAAGTTTGACTAAGTTCTTGCTGATATGATGTGGTCCAATGTAATTGAGCTGTAGAAGTTTCTTCTGAATTTTTACATTGGGCTCACTTCTATATTTATTTATTTTTATTATGGTTGAAATCAGAAAGACTCACTTACAAAATTCTTAATAAATGTTTACAGAATGACATATGGACATCTACAATGAAATGAAGTTTAACTACCCACATGTGCCAGAAAATTATAAATTAAAATCAGAGAAGAGAATTCATACTTTTAAGAATTTATTCTCAATATTTTTAATTAAATTCAAATAAAAATAAACACTAAGATTCTGGAGATTAATAGTTCACTTTTATTTTTGGATTGAATATTTAATTCATGCATAAATTTAAGATATTATAGAACTAAAAATCCTTAAAACTAGTAAGTTAAGTCTTCAATATACTTTTCTTACTTCTTATGGTTAATAACATAAATGAGCACTTGGTATCTGTTCAAGTCATTTTCATTTTAAAGGAATAGTAAACAAGGGATTAGTAAATTTTGTGAAAAGATTTATTACTGTAGGAAGTAAGATGTTGGTAAGCAGGTTACTAAAAGTTTAATGGGACTTGTAATATAAAATTAACATTTCATTTCATTCGTAAACTTCATTAGTGCTAATCTATACCTGATTTATAGCCAGCGTAGACAAATCTAAAAGGCAATTTTTGAATATCCTTTTTGATGGAAACAAGTCATTTTAGTTATTTTAAATAGATGATTTACGTATGTTGTCAGATAAAGTGTTAGAAGAAAATTACCAAAATTTCACATAAAACATACATTATAAGTGTTTCATAATTTATTTGAAGAACTAACTGTACCTAGTAAGATACAATTATTTTCAGTATAAACTATTCTTAAAATAACAAGTAAATGAAAGATTTTATTAATGAGATATCATCTGCAAGTAGTTATATGTTTATTTAAGTGTCTGTTTTGGCTATAATATGAAATTATTTTCATTCTGGTGGTGCACTGTATGTATGTATGTTTATGTCTGTCTTTCTATATACACAGTCAAAGAGAAAGAGAAAGATTATACAAGGCATTCTTCACTGTGGAACAATATGTTCAGCACCCAAAGCCTATACATTTAATTTAAGAATGATTTCTCAATATGCTGTAGTCCCAATTTAATAATAAATTTCAAATTCACATGAAAATCTAAACAGGTGTATTGGTTCATGTACATTGTTAAAGACACTTGCTATACCACTGTGAGAACTAGAGTTTGGATAACAAAGACCCATGTCAATGCTTCACACCCTAAAAAAAAAAAAAAAAAAAAAAAATCATCTGAAATCTCAGCATATACCTAAAGCAAAGTGGGAGGTGAATATGAGACAATGTGCAAGAGTTTGTGGGTCAGTAAGTCAGCTTCCATCAGTGAGCAGACTGTTCAAAATGAGTTGGGACTGCAAGGATGTCAGCTTGCAGTTATTCTCTGAACCACCACAATTGTGTTCATTAAGGTGGAATATAGACAATCCATCGAGAGTGAACTTTCCTTTTGGTTTTCTCCAGATGTGAGATCTGTGTTAACTGCCATCGACAACAAGAAGCATCTCTAATGAAGGTTGGTTGAGTCAACAACACACAGAGATCTATGTCGGAAATAACAACTAGCAAGTTACACTTGCTCTTGTCACTGATCTTGGTAAAGCCACTTGTTTTTCCAGCTATCTGAGAAGAATCATTTATTTGATGTGTCTTCAGTGCCATATTTCTTGTGAATAGATGTTTATTCGCATGTATTCAGGAAAAGTCACATATACTTGCTCTCCCCAAGTAGGTATGCATATCTGCTACTATTGCTAGTAGCCATCTAACTCAAGGGCTTTGTGCTGCAAAAGTGAAGATGTAGTTTCATGTGTCTTGGGATTCTCCACAGTTTCTGGTTAGGCTGGATGTATGTTTTACTCTCTTACTTGTTCTGTAGTGTCCGGCTTAATAACTCAATGATGTTGGCTTCCCTAGATATTACTTCCCAAACATTGTAGTGATTTCAGCAACCAAAGCATGTGAGACAATCTAATATAATGTTACCAATATATAATTATATAGAACATTGCTTTGTTTATTTTGAAAACGTGAGCAATATCTAATATGAATTTTAAACTTAATATTCTACTATGAGTAAATGCTCTGCAATAAAAACACCAGTGAGGCATGCTTTATTGCAGCAGGTGTTTTATTGGGAATACCTGATATTCATTTCACTGGTTTCTTAAATTAAGCCTCTGTATGATTATCAAATATTAAATTTAAATAATGTGAAATAATGTTGTGTTTTAAATATTTAATTACTATCTAATTTTATTTTATAGACAATAAGAGCCTGAGGTTGTTTACCAATCATTTTCCAAGTATGACTTTCTAAGTAGACACTAAAATATACAAAGTTACATCAGTCATTAGAATCCTCCAAAACCTTGATCTTCAACACAACTAGAGAATCTACACACACTGCAATAGGTCATTACAGTGCACTGTATATCAAACTTTTAACTCCGATGTTCATTTAAACCCCAATGTTTAATGGGTACTGAACTAGATATGACAATAAACACAAAAAGACACTTACACACATGTTCAAACACACCCAAGACCTGTGTATACTCCTTGCTCAAGGGTTATCAGCCAACAACAATTGGAATCCATGTTTTGTTTGTACTGTTTTGTTTTGTTTAAAGAGAGAGAAAGAACACAATGTAGCTAAGGAGGTACTGCAGGGTTGGAAGGATGAACAGGGGGGGAAAGAGTATGACAAAAATATATTCTAGGAAATGTTCAAAGAATCAATTAAAACATATTTGAAAAAGTCACACACACACACACACACACACACACACACACACACACACACACACTGTGGCTGACAATTAACAAAACCACATCCTTGGATCTCCTTGGACAGCTTAGGCAGCCACAATAGCCACGGGATCAGTTATAAATGATTATATAACCTTCTGAGTCCTTTAAATATGAGAAGTGTTTGAGTCTTGAACATTTGGGAGCTTCCTGAGTTTCCTGAATATCTCTGGTCTCTCTAGGAGTGACTTAATTTGAATGAAATAGTTACAGAACAAAGGGATCCTAAGAACATTAGCTTTCTGCTCCCTCTTATTTTTCTTCTGATTTGGACTACTTTGTATCGGAATTTTAAGTGCACAATCCAGGTGTTTCTACACCATTCAATCCACACATCTACACTCACTGTATAGTTTTAAAGCCTTTAAACACAATATTAAGTGTCTCCTAAGTGAAATGAACTTAGTGCCAAAATATTAAATACCAACATTTGAATTTAAACATAGTTTATTTTTTAAACCAAAGTCTACTGATAATTTTTTAGGAGGCTGCTAGAGGGGTTTGTCTCTGATTTTATGACCATGACTGACTAGAGTCATGTATGTTGAGGGTTACTGTAACTTTGAGAAGTTCTTATCATAATGGACAAAGAAATACACTAATACATTTTATCCAGAGATTTTTTTCCCCTGATGTTTGCTGTTATAGTTGACAACATTTTAACAAGGGCACACCTTCTCAAAACTTGTTACTGCAATATAAATTAAGTTTATGTAATATAATGCTTTATTTTGTTATACGTAGTACCTTCACAAGCATCTTTCCCAAGATTAGATTCCTCATCATGAATGTAGTTTTGCTGGCAGAAGAAAAGTCATCATCTCTCAAAGCTCCATTTCCAGTTCTAGTTTGCTTGTTGTTTATATCACATGTGTAACTTCTGGGGTATAGAGTTCCTCAAAATCCAAAGGGTGATTTGAAATCCATTTTTTTAAACCAAAATGTTGGTCATATTGGGGCCACTTGCCAAAAATTATAAATGTTTTTAGTAACATCTATGATGGCAAAAGTTTCTGGTAATTTCCAATTAATTACACAAAGATCTTTTAGTGTAATCACTAAAGAAGGCACCCTCTTCCAAAGCACACTTAATGAATGTACTGCAAGTAAACTTAAAAATTAATTTACTTAATTTTGAGATGTAGAATGGATATTGCATTACCAGTCAGAGAAATGGCATTAATCTTACACGTCTGCATCTCATCATCACATCTGCTGAGTGACCATGTCTATGGCTGATGAAAATGAATGTTTTGAAAGGAACATTTGTTAGAGCAGTACTTCTTAATGGTAGGCTTAAAATATTCAGCCAACTGCTTCAAAATATGTTGAATCATCCAGATTTTGTTTTTCTATTTGTAGAAAAAAATAGCAAAAAAAAAAAAAAAAATTAGCATCATACCCTGAGCTTTCAAAGTGACAAATTGGCTTTAACTTGGGGTCATCAGCTGCAGTAGATGCACTATCCTACCTCTCAAAGCTTCAGAAAAAAAAAAAATCACTGACTTCTCTTTAGTTACAAGAATTCTAGAAGGTGCCCACTGATGTGTCCTGCTTCTACCCGTACATTGGAAATGTGTTAACAGTCCATGCAATGTCTCTGCTAGAAAGTTATCATTTGCTGTAATTTCTCCTTTATCTCTCTATTCATCACAAACTCTAAGGTTTAGAGACATTCCTTCCATTCCATCAAAGTTCTTTAACTTAGTTAAACTTTCTTTTTTTACAATATTTTTTATTTTAATAAACAACCTTATTTTATATACCAATCCCAGTTTCCTCTTTCCCATCGTCCCACTTCCCAGCCACTCTTCCGCGAGGGTGTGTCCTTGCTTGGGGAATTATCAAAGTCTGTCAAATCATTTGGGACAGGGCCAAGGCCCTACCCCCTGTATCTAGGCTGAGAGAGTATCCCTCCATAGGGAATGTGCTCCAAAACACCAGTTAATGCACTAAGAATAAATACTGGTTCCACCACCAGAGGCCCCATAGACTGCCCAAGACACCCACATTCGGGGACCTAGTTCAGTATTAGGCAGGTTCCCCAGCTGTCAGTATGGATTCAGTAAGCTCTCACTTGCTCAGTTCAGCAGTTTCTGTGGGTTTCCCTATCATGGCCATAACCCCTTTGCTCATCACTTCTCCCTCATTACAACTGGATTCCATGAGTTTGGCTCAATGTTTAACTGTGGGTGTCTGCTTCTGCTTCCATCAGCTACTGTGTGAAGGCTCTAGGATGGCATATAAGGTAGTCATCAATCTCATAATAGGTGAAGAACATTTAAGGTAGCCTTCACTATGTCTTAGATTCTTAGTTTCAAAATACTTCCCAGCTAACAAAATCTTCAAAATAATAATCTTTCTTATTGCTAAATCACAGAATTAGGAACAAAGCCTTTATGGAAGTTGGAATGTGCAGTAAATATTATTAGAAATGACCACAGTCAGCCAAAAATTTCAAGATGTATGTAAGTAAATTCACGATCACTGTCAGCTAATTGTAAATTATTGAGGCAAATAGAGAAGTTCTTCTAAAATCTAGAGAATTCACAATCCTCACATACTATACATTAAATATAAAAAGATGAAACAATAAAAATAAAGTGTCTTATCTCACACAAGGAAATAAAATGTGAACCTTATAGTAGAAAGATAATTTAAAAAGCTCAAAATATGTTTCTGAATAATAGACAAAATATCCATTAAAATTTATAAAAAAACTTAATTTGAAAATTAAGGATGTCTATATTTCTACAATAAAAGAAATGAAGGAAATTACAATTGGAAAATAAGATATAAATTATCCTGTTAATATAAATATGGGCTTATGACAGAAATAAATAAAATAAGGACTAATTGTAATGTATTAACATTATCAAGATCCTAATAATTCTCATCATTGTATTGACTAAATAATAATATAATAAATAGAGTCCTACCTTTTGAAGTTAAAGAAAATTTTAACATGAAATGAATATTTCAAAATAAATACATTTCTATAATTATTCACTTATGGTTCCATGAAGAAATGTATGAAAAAATAATTTTAAAGTAAATACAGACAAGGAATTATTAAAAAGTCAAAGTAATGAAACTGGGAACAAGAAACCAGTACAAAAATATGTATGATACTACTTCCTTTCTTTTAAGCGATACTAAAAATCAATGATCCTTTTGTCTATACATGTAAGAAAATTCCAGGAGTTTAGGATAATTAATATCAAAATGAAAGAAGAGATATTAAAGCAAATTTCATGGATATTAAAGTACAATATACAAAATGAAATTTTATTTAGGCATAAAGAAAAATTAAATTATGATTTCTTCAAAAAATACAGTTAATTTATGGTTATAATTAACTTGTTACAAGCTCATTTAATCCTGTGTCTCATTAGAAGAATAATAGTAGCAGGATTTCAGCAGGGTCTATTGTCTGTCTAACAATGGGTTCTTTGCTTCAGTATTATGCCAGTAATGCATTATACTGGTTTAAGTTAATTGAGAAGGTGGTTAAATCTTCCCATAAAGGAGGAGGAGAGGGAAAGTAGGTATTCTTTAGGAGGGTATCCCTTGGTAGATTGGCAACATTTGGCTAGAATTCCACAGATTTGCATGGATACAGAAGAGGTTTTAATCTAGGAGAAATTGGGGGCGGGCAGTGAATATGATCACAACATATTTCATAGATTACAAATATTGGAAAAGAAAGCAGACAGAAAAAAAAATGAGACCCACACAGCGTAACAGTATCATACAGCCTTCTTTCCTGTAGCACTTAGGTTTCATTCAGAAATCTAAGTATTTAAAAAAAATACACTCCACTTTTAATATTACTCAATTTAAATCGTTTACTGATTTTAAACTTCTTCACTATGTGAGCTTGCACATCTAGAATTAAAAGAATAATTTGACATTCATTCTTTCAAAGGTCTTATGAGTGCAATAATCTTTTACAGCCACATAAAAAAGGTTTGCTCAAGCTGCTAGACACAGCCTATGGAAAAGTAACACATTAATGTTAAATGAGGCAAGGAAGGCCACAAATGTGCACAACAGGCTTCCATTTGAATGTTACATTTTAGAAGAAAATACTCAACCCTGAAACATTTGTTTTGGAGTTGTATGAAGAAGGACAATAGGAAACACAAGACATTAGTGAATTAAAGTTCATTTTAAAATATTCATATTCTCAAATATACATTAAACCCGTGGTTCTCAACATTGCCAATTCTTTAACTTGTTAGTATACTTCATCATGTGTGCAGATGCTAACTGAAAAATGATCTTCTTTTTACTTCATAATTATAATTATGCTACTGTTATGAACTGTAATTAGTATCAGATATGTGAACACCAAAAAGGGGTCAGTTTGAACAGATTAATAGGCACTGCTGTAAATTAATTTTAGAATAATGAGTATTTTATATACTATATAATGAAATTTAATTTATATAAACCCTGAGTATATTTTATATATAATATAATGTATAATGGTATTTTATATACCATATAGATGTTATAGTATATAAAATAAAATTATATACTATGTAGCATAATGAATTTATGGTAAAAATAATGGATATATATAAATATAATATAATAAATGAAATAAAAATTAATTAACATGAATGTGTTAATTAATGAAACAATGTAATGATATATAATGAATATAAGTAATATAATATATACTTAATATAATTTTATATACTATTTAATGATTTTTAATTTTTATATGTACTGTATAATAAATATTTTAGAATCATGAAAATGTAAGTATTTTTATCTAACAAACATTTTCTTTTTAATTCAAGGACTACATTAAATAAATAGTTGCTTCTTGTTTCTAGAAAATTCAATTAATTAATGTTTTATACTTAAGGCAGTATGATTAGAGTTTATTTTTGTAGATTGTGATTTACATATGAGAAATAATTGGAGGCATTTGACAAGATAGTATGCTAGCAAATGTAAATGTTTTCTTGAGTCTCTTACCATGTTAAGAGTATTCATAATCAGCAAGAAAGAGTTGTCACATAGCTTTAATCCCAGTAGGCAGCAGCAGGCTGATTTCTATCTCTCTGAGTTCGAGGCCAGTATGTTATACAAAGTAAGTTCTAGGACAAGCTGGGCTTTTACACAGAGAAACCTTGTACTGAATACAAACAAAAGTGCTTAAACTCATCCTACCCCATCCTTTCTCTTTCTTCCTTCATATAACCTATGCCCCCCTCTTTTGAAGTCTTACCTCTCCTGGGCCTTTATTAGTTTCCTATAGTTTCTAAAAATTTACCCTGTATCATCATTTGTAATGATGGAGAAAAGCATTAAACAAAACAAAATTATTATAGAAATCAAAAAATATTAGTACAATTTTTTATTCAAAACTACTTTAATTACTCTTGACAAACAAATAATTGGAAGAAATCAATAAATCCCTTAAGGAAAGCCAAGAAACCAAAACAAACAAACAATTGCAATACCTAAAAATTGAAATGGAGACAATTAAAAAAAACACAAATGTAGGAAATTCCAGAAATGGAAAATCTTGGCAAATGAATAGGAGCTGCAGATGCAAGCATAACCAACAGAATGCAAGATAAGGAAGAGACAATCTCAAGTGTTGAAGATACATTAGATGAAATAGATTCATCTTTCTGTGCTACTGTGTTATATTTAGGAAGTAGTCTCCTCTGTCAATGCCTTTCAGGTTATTTTCTACTGTCTTTTCTATCAGGTTCAATGTAGCTGGATTTATATTGGGGTCATTTATCCACTTGGATTTGAGTTCTGTGCATGGTGATAGATATGGATCTACTTGCAGTCTTCTGCATGTTAACCTCTATCTATTTCATCACCATTTGTTAAAGAGGTTTCCCTTTTCCCTTGTACCATTTTGGCTCCTTTGCCAAAAATCAGGTGTCCATAGGTGTGTGGATTGATATCAGGTTCTTTAATTTGATTCCATTGATCCACCTGTCTGTTTTTATGCCAGTACCAAGCTGTTAGTATTACTGTAGCTCTGTAGTAGAGGCTGCAGTCTGGGACGGTGATGCCTCCAGAAGTTCCTTTATTGTATGGGATTGTTTTTAACTTTTATGGACATAAGATTTAAGTCATGAAATCAGCCTGAAGTGTAGAATAAGAAATGTATTTTTGGCTTTGGCTTTATAGAAAACCTGTCTATAGAGGGCTATGGGACTGTACAGCAATGACAGCTAGTGTTTAACAAGACAACTCACTTGGGAGCCTCCTTGGCAAAGCTGTGGAGTTTGTTTTTAGTCCATACTTCCTCAAGTGCCACTACCATACATCACTATAAGAACAGCTGTGGGGTTCTTTCCACAACCTTTTGCTGGTGTATTTTACACTTATTGGGCACACATATAGTTGTGAGAAAGAAAAGTTATATACGTATAAATTATTTATATCATATATATGACCCATAAATATGTACTTTAATTATATATTAACACACACACACACACACACACACACACACATATATATGTGATATCCAAAAATTTCATTGTTTTCTTGCTATGTACTTGTTTCTTAGATATATTTTAAAGATGGTATGCTATCATGCCAAACCTTTATTTTATCATTCAGAAAGTTTAAGCAATCCAGTTTCTGTGAATATGAGTACAACACTGACTACATGGTGAGTAAAATCCACTGAGGAATCATTAGAAGAAGTAATGATATCACATTGTTTGAAATTTTCAATAATTGCCCTTCTCTTGCCAATATCTTAACTGCCTCATTGCTTATATTTTTCCAGCCACAGTCTTCCCTACAACTATAAAATGATACCATATATTTTACTAATTCCTCCTTTCTCCCTTGAGACTTGCTCATGTCACTTTCCATCGTATTTCTTCCTTTCTGTCCCTGAAATGTACAACAAGTTAAATGTACTGGCATTAAAACACACACACACACACACACACACACACACACACACACACACACACACACACACAAAACATAAACGAAAACAAAAACAAATATTTAAGGCTGGCAGTGGTGGCAATCAGCTTTAATCCCAACATTTGGGAGGCAGAGGCAGAGGCATCTCTGTGAGTTTAGACCAGCTTGATATACAAGAGCTAGTTCTAGGACAGGCTCCAAAGCTACACAGAGAAACCCTGTCTTGAACACCCCCCCCAAAAGAAATCATAGGTATGGTTAATATGTGAGAGAGCATTGGTCTTTCCCAGTCTGAGTTACCCCACTAGTGGAATATTTTCCAGGTAAATCTATTTAACTCAAGAATTTTATAATTTTTATGACCTGAATAAAATCCCGTTATGTATTTCTTCCTCTTTTTGCAATCCACCCACCAGTTGGTGCAATCTAGGCTACATCTCTTTCATCTGTTTTGAATAGGGCATCAATTGTTGGTAGTTATGTTTAATGGTACCAGTATTTTTTCCCCTGAAAAATGTTGATATCTTTATTTTTATATTGCTTATGATTTTTTTTCTTATTTTACATATCAATCGCAGCTCTTTCTCCTTGCCTCCCTCCCATGCCTCCTGATCACCCTCCCATCCCATTCCCCCACCCACTCCACAGGGAGGGTGATGCCTAATCTAAGTTCTTTTAGAGTGATTAAAAAATTGCATTCTTATATTCATGAACTTGAATACTTATAAAAATATTGTATAATTCTTAATTTTGTAGTGGATTTGTTAATACATGAGCTTTGTATAGATTTATGTTTTTGGTTTCATTAGTAATCACATTCAGTTTTCTTGCTTTCACCTCAATTGAGAATTTTATCATTATCATTTTTAACATTTTTCATTTCTTATTTATACTCAAATTATTTGGATTACTAGTACAGGTAAGCCTCAATGCACAATATTTCTTTTTGTTTGTTTGTTTTGGTTTGGTTTTGGTTTTGGTTTTTTGGTTTTTGGAGATAGGATTTCTCTGTATTGCTTTGGAGTCTGTCCTGGAACCCACTCTGTAGACCAGGCTGGCATAGTACTCAAATTGATCCACCTACCTCTGCCTCCCAAGTGCTGGAATTAAATGTGTGAGCTACCAATGCCCAGTTTGTTTGTTATTGTCTTAGTGGGGGAAGAGGATGGACATGTACAATATTTCAACAGAGTTTAGATATGTTTACTTTTGAATGTCTTTCTCTGTCTCTATATGCCTGTTTCTGTCTATTTCTCTCTCTCTCTTCCTCTCTCTCTCTCTCTCTCTCTGTGTGTGTGTGTGTGTGTTTTGTTAGATAATGGAAGTGAAAAGTAAACTAAATGTTGATGAAAACTGAGTGAATATTTTCATATACGGAAATATACTTTTTGATATTCTGCTAGAATTTGCACTTGAAGTTTTCTTTTAAATAAGTTGTCTTTAAAATGTTGCAGGAACTATTCCTAAAATCAGAAGTTTTAACACACTGTAGCTAACAAACATACTTGAGCTGTATAATTTCTCTTGACAGTAAATTGGAATACTTAGGTTTTTCAAAGCTAATTGCTCTCTCATTTAGTTAATGAACATTTTCAGTAGCAATATTATGATTCCTGTTTCTTTGGGAAAGAACAAATGATACTTACAAAGTGTTGAGGTTACTCAACAAGACATGTGGCTACTTGGGGATTTTTTAAAACTTTTAAAACAATTATCTTAATTTTACACTGCCAATTATGTCTTACAGAAATCTAATCCTTTACTGCAAATGTATTCATAATGCCTAGAATAATGAAGGTACTGTACAACAACATCATTACTATTCTAAAGAAAAATTGCCTTGAATCTATCAGTTGTAATTATTTTTTCTCTATGAACAAGATTCTGTGCTAAAAATCAGTAGCTGATAATCTCTTCACTTAATATAGAATCATTCAAAAACACATAGACAATGATGGTCCTTTTTAAAATTGTTTCAATTATTACTTTTATTAATGGACATCATTTTAAATAAAAAATAATTAAAATATGATTAGATGATTAACTTCCTTCCTTACCTTCCCTTTACCCACCCCATGCCCCTACCACTGTTTTTAATTGATGACATTCTTATTGTTGTTACATATAAATACCTAATTACTTAAACATGAATAAAACATGATGGATATGTTTAGTGTGGCTTGTATATATGTTAATTCAGGAGTAATAGCTTTGTACCAAAAAAAATATTAATAATTAGGGGTTTATCCCTGGGAGAAGTTAATTCCTTTCCCTCTGAAAGTATTAGTTGCCTCTAGATTTATTGCCTGGGTTTTGCACTCAGTGTTATTTTATGTTAGCATGTCTATTGACAGGACAATTGTTGAGTTCTTTTAGGCAACCTTATTGTTATAATATCAAGTGCTTAATATAAGGCTCAGAAAACATCAAGAACTTTGGACAGGAAGATTGTATTCATTATTTTTAGGAGTCAGATTTTGTGGAAGTGAATTACTATTAATGCTGAAATTTTTCAAATTTTAAATATCATTTTAATTAAAACTTAATTGCATCATTTCCCCATTTCTTCACTTTGCATCACTCTCATGACACATGTTCAAATTCAAGGCCTCTTTTACTTGAGTAATTAATTACATTACACCAACATATGCAAATAGAACCAATTGAGTTTAGTGTTACTTTCTATGTATATCATTTTTAAGCCTTGGGTACAGGAATTGTGTTAAAACTGTTGCCTCAGTTTGGTCAATTTGCATAAGACAGATCCTTTATACTTCAATACTGAAATTATTTCATTTACCTATAAATTCCTAGGATTCACTTGTCACATTTATATTTTACAGAGTGGTCCCTTGATGTTATATATAAATTTGATTTTATATACATGTGTCCAATATCATTGTACATACTAGAAATTCCTGGAGGTGTTTGTGTACAAATATTATCCAATTATACCTTTATTATGAAATGTCATATGTTTTTTTAAAAAGTCAGACATTGAAATTGACCACATCCAACATTGCTCAACTCCAAGAATGTCAATAATGTTAGAATAGACATTCAATCATTCCTAACCCCTAATATTTGGCTTTTCTGTCTCTTTTTTACAAAATAATATACTGTGTCCCTTGTGTATTTATTTACATACATACAAATATTATTGGCTAGATTCTACATATGAGAATGAACACGATTATTTTAGATCACATGCTTATAGAAAAACTGATGAATATCTCAAGCAGCTCCCCAGTTAAAGCAAAAGTTTGAGCACAACTTTTCTTTTCAAATGGGATTTTATATATTTTAGATTCATAATTTGGTAAAGTATTGACTGGCTTTAAAACTGTTCTAACCCATCTTTAATTGATATGGATTTGAGTTTATTAAGTTTTTGTTTACATGTATTTTTTTGAGACAATAACTCTCTATTTAGTACTGACTGACCTGAAACTTGTTGGTTACTTTAATTTATTATAGATAATATAATTTTTATTACAGTCTCAAAGTCAGAAATATCTGTCTGCCTTTAGTGTTGGTTGTATTTATAGAGAAAGAATAAATAATATTTTTATTTTAATTTTTAAATTCCTTATACAGTGTTTAGTAAAAGGCATAGAGAATAATGTTTTTGAGAATACAATGATACCAGTAAAATGATCACTGCTCTGGTAAATTCAGTACAGTAAGAAAAATAATGAACAAAAAAGAAAAATAATGATGTAAAGGAGGATCGTATTCCTTACAAATGAAATAAATAAATCATTTTTTATATATAAAATACAATTGGTAATGTCTGGACCATGTTATTATTACTGATAGTAAAATCAGATAATTGTACTTTAAACAATAACTGACATATATACGTAAATATACATATGTATGTACATACAAACACACACACATGTATACACACACACTTTTTTAGTATTACATATGCAATAATTTGGGGGAACATTGATCTTCAATTTATTATAGGTAGACTGTACAATCAGGAATTTTACATAAAATAATTGGATGTCCCTCATTTCTTATCTGCTTTATCCTTTAAAATTTTTGGTTTCATCTTATAGTCTAAACATTGGGGGAAAGGATTTATAAATAGTTTTTTTTTCCCTAAGATGTCATTTCTCCCTGAAGGAAATAGCTGGAATACAGAGTGTCATTGGTTGCCCATTAAATATTTTAAATGTAGAATTATACCATCTATAAAATGCAATAATTCAAGTAATTGATATTATTTTAACACCTCATAGTTTGTTGCAAATTTAGTCATCCATGCCAAATTTAATTTATTCCACAAGTCAGTATCATAAATAGAAAATTTTGAAAGTATCTTTAATAGAAACACTATGATAAATCATATTGCAGATATTGTTATTGTAAATTTCAGTTTTAATTAGTCTAGCAGGATGTTGTAATCAAAACTTCATTCTTCTTAATTAAGAAAACAATAAAAGTTTAACTAATCTAAATGATTTATGATCTTTGCAGCATCAGCTTACTAACCTGAAAGTCAGATTTAGGAATGTCAGGTTGCAAAGAAATGGTTTAAATTATAAATATAATAGTAGTCTTCAACTACTCCTCCCTATTCCTCCCCTGCAGATACATTCCTTTTCTCTCTTTCATTAGAAAAGGCTTATAAGAGATAACAGTCAAACATACAAAAAAAATAATAATATCAAGATGAAGGACAAACTGTTCAATTGAAATGGACACAGTAGCTCTACAGAAACAATATGAGATAGAGTCCCAGAATCAGACAAAAGAATCAGAGATCCACACATTAACAAAGTCATGAGTTCCATAACAATACTAAGCTAGTAGCCATAACCGATGTACAGAAGTTCTGTTACAGGCCCTTCTAGGCTGTGTGTGCTGCTTCTGTCTGTGTGTGCTCAAATGTGTCTTGCTTAGTTGAATCGAGGAGTCTTGTTCTCCTAAGAGCTTATATCCCTCCTAACACTTACTGCCTCCTCTTTCTGGGGATTTGCTAAATTTGGAGGGAAGGGATTTAATGCAGACCTCCAATTTGGACTCAGCATGATATATGGCTGTTGCTGTCTGTATCTGTTCTCCTCTGAGGCATGAAGAAGCATCTCTGATGATGACTGGATAAGACACTGATCTATACCTATAGCATAATATCTTTGGGAATCATTTTATTGACTTTTTTAGAGTTGTTTTAACCGCAGGTCTCTGGATTATCTAGTTTTTCAAGCTGTATTTGTTATGAGTTCCTTCTCATTGAGTGCCCATAACGTTGAATCAGGCATTGATTGGCTACTCCCATACATGTTCTGTCACCATTGAACCCTAGCATGTTACCTAGGCAGGACAGGTGGAAGATTGTGTTGCTGGGTTGTCCATATTTCTCTTTCCATAGTCTGCAAAGTTCCTTCTTGAACAAAAGAAACTGGGATGTAGGTGTGAGGACTCTGCTTGGGCACCACTTCAACTTCTCCATGTGTTGTGGGGGAATTGTTCTTGGCAATGGAGCGCCACTGTTGGTTTTGGGGAATCAACCTTCTGTGTTAGAATCTGCCAGGGCTGTTGGAGATTTCCATCAAACCTTTTGGCCAACAACTAAGTTGACTGTCACTTAGTTTGGCCAATGGAACTCTTACCTGGCTACAAGAGAT
Organism: Phodopus roborovskii; assembly: GCF_943737965.1. Taxonomy (NCBI): domain Eukaryota; kingdom Metazoa; phylum Chordata; class Mammalia; order Rodentia; family Cricetidae; genus Phodopus; species Phodopus roborovskii. Next base: position 10,256,727 of record NW_026126511.1, on the reverse strand, counting down.
AAGCAGTATGTATATTCTCCATTACTGGGAGTAATCATAAGCTTCATCATTCATATATTCCAGGAAGTTTCCACTACAGTTTTTATCCAATACTTCAAAAATGCTTCCCCCCCCTGACACATATTCTAGATATGTCTTTCTACACTCTTTCTATACATCCCACTTCCTTGTCCCCGGATGCCCATGCTCCCACGCACATCTACCCCCAGTCTGCCTGAAAAATCTATTCCTCCATTCTCTTGTCCCTTCTCAGGGAAATACCTATGTCCTGCTCCCACACTGTCCTTTAGCTATTACCTCTGGCTCTGCGGATTGTAGCTTGGTTATCATTTGCTTAAGGGCTATGCCCCTAGAAGTGAGTACATATCACATTTATCTTTTAGAGTCTGCACACCTCACTCCGGATGCTACTTTTTCTAGTTCCATCCATTTGCCTGAAAATTTCATGATGTCTTTTTACTTTGTTTGTTTGTTACTGTAGCACTTCACTTTTCATTATACATTTTTTTTTTTTTGTTACACAATGACATATTGCTTGGGCCTAACACACTCATTGGCCAGTAGAAAACAATTTTCCATTTTTTTAAAGAGTTGAATACAAAAACCTTACATAAGTTAAGACAATTAAATACATTTCCAGGTGTCAATTCAAATACGTCCCAACTCAAGGCAAGTAGCAACTCACAGTGGTCAGTAGTGAAAACACCAGGGAGAAAACTGGGTCTGAAGTTTTAGAGTCTTCCATCCTGTTAGTCTGAGAAGATGAAAGGGGTAACAAGTTCAGGAACCCTTGCCATCCTAGAGGAAATCTGGTGGTCATCTGTTGGTTAATACCCTGTACAGATCACTTTGTGGTACTCACACAGATCTACCTGGGTGGGGATTTCTCTTCCACAGCGTGCTCTGCCCAGCTACCAAATGACAAGCTATGTTGACTAAGGACCAAATCAATTTACCCACATGGTTTCAAACATACATCAAGGGAAAAGAACTCAAGTACAAGGTCAAATATCAGCAACAGATTCTACCATAAAGCACTGTTTGCATACAAAGTTCAAGGACAGATTTTTTTTCCCAAAGGCTATTCCAGTTTTATGAGGCTTGCATGAGGTATGCAAATTTGCCAGGGCTAATCGATACTTCAGAATCAGCTCATGGAGGAAGTGCCTGCAGAGTCCACTTCTTAGCAATTGCAGTGAACAGTGGAGAGGCTTGAACTATCATACTCTTGCTTGCTGGTCCACATCTACTTGAAGCTGGACAGAGAGGACAGGCACTAATTTAGACTGAATAGTTACATTCAGGGGTATCAAGGATTTTCATCTTCATTGTGCTTAATTCTAGGGCTATAGTGTTAGGAACATGTTTTCCCACCTGCCTGGCCCCAGAGCCACCCAGTCCTAGATAATACACAGAGACACTGTATTAGATAAAACGCTGTTGGCCTATTACTAGTGTTTGTTATTGGCTAGCTCTGTCTTAAATTTCAACCCATTTTTATTAATCTAAATGTTTCTATGTGGTCTTGGAGAAAGGGTCTAGGGTTCTGTTCTCTCCATCTCCATATTACCTCCTCCTCAAATTCTCCTTGTCTCCTAGTCCCCCTATCTTGCCTTCCTATTGGCGACCAGTGCTTTCTTCATTAACCAATATGAGAAACATATTTGTAGAATGATATCTCCCATCACTATGGTCTCCTTCTGCATCTTCTAATCACTTCCTGGATACATGGTAGTACCACCGGACAACACTGTGTTGGTATGCAGGTCCAAAGACAATCAACTTGGAATGTGATTTGATATTAAGGGCTCTGCTTCTAACCATAATAAGCCTATAGGTGAATTCATATTTGAACATTATTATCAGGATGCCGTGAAACTTGTGTACATAGCCCAGATGAAGAAAGTGACTTGCAGTGTTTCTCTCTCTGTAGGAGATACATTGCTTCTGTGTTGTCTTTTATTTCTCTGTTTATTATTCATATCGCTCTTGTCTACATTAAAATAGCATGTTATTAAACTGCCTAGATAATAAATAGGTATTTATGGAGAGCTCCAGAAAGGACAATTGATTGAGAGTTTCCTCAAATTAAAAATAAAATACATTATGCATAAGTTAATGGGACATGATTTTCTCAAAAAAGGAATTTAAGCAGTGATGTTAGATGGAGGTTTTGTTCAGGCTAAAAGCTTGTTACTTTTTATGAAAAACAGAAAAAAAATTCACTGAGGTATTTTTCATTTGTGTTTTAGTATTGAATCCTTTGTATTCATTTTGTTTAATAGATAATGAAAATTAGACTGATTTTAAATTATAGCTAAAGTATGTTATCACTCTTATTTACATTATTTGCTTTCCTCAAAGTTATTATTGTACTGTATGCTTTGTATATATTTGTGCTAATGCTTCACTTTATTTTTATTTGTACTTAGACTATAGATATATTTGCAAAATATTCAAAGAAATATTTAGCTATCTTCTTCAGTGTCTCTATATTTGCAGCAGTTAGTCTTGTATCTCTGCAACTGATTATGCAAATATATAAATATCCATAATGGACATGCTGAGATTCTATTATAAGTAGAATGAACATGTAGATCAACTTCTGACATCTTAATAACACCAATTCATACCACTCATATACGTGGTACCCCTTGGCTACTCACTTGGGACTTCTTCAATTTCTATCCATAATGATTATAATTTTCAGGGTTTTTTTTTTTGTTTGTTTGTTTTAGTTTAAGTTCTGTGAATCCCATACATGTCTATTATACATTTTGATCTTATCCATAGAAAATAGTCCTTCTCAAACTCTTCCCACACCTCTCTATCCAGGCTACATTTCCTCATCTTCTTTTGTTCTAAAATGGTCTGTAGGCTCCAAATTCATGGTAGTGAAATGCAACTGAGTATGAAACCATGGTCAAACTTCCTCAGCTACAGGACTCAAGAAACCAACACTCCCTTCCCAGTCACAATGCCACTGACAATAGATGCTCAGCAGCAAGGCGGTGAGCCTGTCATACCACCTTTTCATCCATGCTAAGCTGCTTATTGTCTTGATCTTGTGCAGATCCTGTGCAAGCCCACTTAGCTCCTGTTGGTGTTCAGAAGATACTGGTGGGCAACAGTCCTCCTTTTTTGCTCACTCTTGAAATCTTACATTTCATCTTTTATTATACTCTCTAAGCCTTAGGGAAAGAGAGTGATACGGATGTCTCATTTTGAGATGAGCACTCCATAGATGTATGTTCTGTGCACTTTGCTAAAGTGAGTCTTATCCCAACAGAGATCATATAAGGCAATCTCTACACACCTTCCCATTGTAACTTCCACACTATGCACCTTAACATGGCCCAACATGGCCCATGTGAACCACAAACATAGGACCAGCTTTTTATCATATAAGGCTATCACTCTATTCCTCATAGCCTGAGATCCCTGCCTGACCCTTGAGCATGGACATTATCAGCAATCCAACCTCCCAACTACCCTTCATTCTCTACTGAATGTCATTTCATGTTGACTTTTGAGCACCAAACTGCTATTCTAAAAACATATAGTGACAGTCACAAACAACAACCTCATGTCAGAAGCCCAGTATCACTTGAAAAATACACAGAACAAAAAATATAAAAAAAATATACCCTACAATATAACTTAATCTCATTGTTCTAATAACTTAAAATTTAATAATCATTTTATATGTTTTATATCTTGTTTGACATTTAATGGTATTGATTCACTTTGATTTCTTTCTATATTTAGATTGTGAAAGTAACATCTTTTAAGATTCATTGATCTTTAATTATATAACTTTGGTACAGTCACTTTTAAGTTCGACTGATATGAGTATTAATTAAATGTATACACTGATGATTTTCAGGAAACTTATATTCATAATCTGAGATACTGACATTGATTTCTGAGAAGAAGGCAGCCCAGTTATTAAGCAGTTATACTAGGCTAGAAAATAATGTTAATCCAAGACATATTACAACAAATATCAAGTGGAATTAAATTAATATGGAAGTAGGACTTATTCTTTATTTTCAATTTCTAAAATGAGAAAAATAATTACATTTAACCAATTACAATTTCAAAGATTAAAATAATATTATGCAAAGCTCTTAAAATTATCCAGAATTGTAACTCATGACAATGAAATTTGTGTATTTTTCATATGCATGCACAATTATTAAGTGAATTGAATCTTGGAAAAAATAGATGTTTGATGTTAATGCAAATATTACCTGAATACCATTGAAACTAAATATGTTCTATTTTATTTAACCCATCTGAACTCTATTTATATATCCCAATATCACCATTGATCAGGAGTTTATACTTCTTTACTTTTGATTCACAACAAAAGTATATGAATGTAGAGAAAACACTGGAATAAAATAGGCATTCTAATATGAGAAATAATAGTTTCTGATTAATTTTCCATGCATTTTCTTACCTCTATAAAAATGTAGGTTTGGTCAGCATGTTGGTGAATCATCAGAGTTATAGCTTCTGATATATATATATATATATATATATATATATATATATATATATATGGACATTTAAAGAAAAAGAGAACATAAATTTGAAGGATAACATGAAGGGGGTCCATGGAAATGATTTGAAGAGGCAAAGGGAGGGGGGGAAGGTTTCAATTACACTATCATCTCAAAATTAAGAAAAAAGTAAATAGGTTGTTCTTCATTTCCCTGTGATCACTGTTGTTTCATCATCCCTCTCAAACAGTCAATGTAAAAGATGGATAGTTAGTTACTTCTGGGCTATAGCAAACACTATACATAATTGCAACAAAATCTTTTATTATATTGCTTGCTATGTATATATTTCTTGCTAGCAGTGCAAAGAAATAAAAATAAACAAATTAATAGCAGGTATAAGGTATGAAAACAAAAGAAATTTGCCCTGGAGGTATAAACAAATGCTTAAAAATTCAAATAATGGACAATTGTGTTTGGTAAATTATAATATAGAATAAACAGATAGAAGCTGATGTTATGTTACCCTTTTATACATGTAATATTATAAAATTCATGTCAAATTCTACACTTATGACTCATGCAAAGTCACTGGTGAGTGAGAGGAAAGACCGTTAGAGCCAAAGGCACAAGTTGTATGTTCTGAGATTGCATATTCTAGATATTATGATGCTTTATCTGTGAAATGTCAACAACATGGTTCTCCAACTAAGACCTACCAAAGACATGCACGCATACACACACACACTCTCACACACACACACTTACATGGGCACACAGCATTCATGCACATTCTCATACATTCACACATATGCACACACTCACTTGTATGCACACATGCTTGCACACACACATGCATAAGACTGTAATGTGTAGAAGAAGCCATAAATATGAGAAAGAATAGGATTCACTGGAAGGGAAAGGAAGAGGAAGTAGCAGAAATCATGTAAATATATTATTTTGTATGAAATTCTCAAGAAATAACCAATCAATAAAACAGTAAATCAATAAAAACATAACCTCTGTGGTACATGATATTAATCCCATGCCTCTGCTGTCAGGAGCAAGCAGATCACTGTGAAGTCAAGCCATCTTGTTCTACACAGTAGGTTCTGTGTTAGGCTAGCACAAAGTACATTAGGAGATACTGTCCCTGAAGAAAAGGGACAGAGAGAAAATTATATTTTCAGAACTATTCTCAAACATAAATATAACCAAGCCCAATTTAATACCTATTAAATATGAAGTCAACTTTTCAATTAATAAAACGTTCTAAAAAGCAGTAAAGGAGTAAAAGATTTTTTAATTAACCATGTGTAATTTACCTATGCAGTTTTTTTTCCCAAATAAATTTGAGTATCATATTATGGAATGATTTGTCAGCCTGAGTTTTATGGTGGAAGAATTTTATATGACTTTAAATGCATGCCCGAGGATTGAATTGATACTACAAATATGCTTTCATAGTTCTATATGAATATCTATACACAAAGATGAAAAATTTGGGTGAATGCTTAAATTTCAGACAGACACCGCTCAAAAGCTTTTAAATATAAGAAATATGCAGATATCCATTTTTAAATAGCTATATAATTTTAAGTGGTCACCCACTGATTGAATAAAAAATTTTTCAAAGACAGGATGTAGATATGAGGGCAAATGGTCCCCAGCCCCCTTGGCAAAGATCTTTGCCTGTGTGCACAGCTATAAAAGTAGGGAAGCCATTTTTAGACTTATGCTGATTGGGATAATCTCCATGTTGTGCTTTTTCCAAATCCTGATATCCCTAGGGATGTATTTGGAAAGATGTAAATCGGTTTCCTAACACTACATTTGGCAATGTGTAAATTAATAGCTTGACATTTCACAGCTGTTTTAAAGGCTATGCTTTACAGGATAAATTATCAATCACAAATATACATCTACCCAGAAATGTCAAATCCTACCCAAATGAATACCTCTGCAAATTAGCAGCAGGTCCTAGTACTCTGCTGTCTTTCATGTGTGATGCATTTCCTTTCTTCTCAGGTTAAGGGTTCCTTGGGAGAGGCTGAAACCCCACATAAAAGATGACTAGTAAGCTGCTTTAAAAACAGATCACAGTAACTAAATTCTAAGCTTATTTGAAAGAGGCAGTGTAGTATCCTTTAAAAAAGAAATTAAACTAGAATTAAAAATATCTGGATTGAGTGTCCAAGCTCACCCTCAAATTATATGTAGTGCCTCTCCAAATCAGACTAACTTCTGATAACATTATTTTTAAATTGTTATTAAATATATTTTTGTAGTGTGTGTGTGTGTGTGTGTGTGTGTGTGTGTGTGTGTGTGTGTGTACATATATGGGTAGATGGAAGAGCATTCTGATGTCCTTATGAATGTCAGAGTACACCTATCTAGATTCGGTTCTCTACCTACATCAAGTATATCAAGAAGACAGTGTTTGGGTGATAAGTATTACAGTTTTTCCCATACACCACTTTGCTGGCCTCTCATAGAATTATTTTAAATTGCGTTGTTAATCACACAGAGGTTCATGAAGTTCATACAATTTAGGAAATTTCAGATTTCTAAAGAATTCAATGGGACTTTTAATTCTATGAAGAATAGTGATTTCTTTCTTTTTATATACATTCAGGGCAATATTTACATCCTACTCATGGTTTCTCAAAAGGAATGTCAACTTGACTCATAATATTCAAAAAAAGCCCTGTTTAGTATTTGAGACCATCTGAGGTAAGTATGGGCCTAAGATACTTTCCTAAACTTTTTGTCAAAGGGACCTCTGTTGTCTCTATATATATATTTCAAATGGTGTTCCAAAATTTTGTGCTTAGCTATGCCCTGTCATATGCAATTAATGGTGGGCCCTTTAATTAAAATACTTCTGTACTAATTATTCAAATTGAGTATAAATAATATTCAAGATTAGATATGTTTTAGTAATTATAGTGGATGGGTAATCCCAGATAGTCTGACATAATTTACAATCACAGCAAGAATACCATAACCTATATACTTTATTGACTTTTCACATGGATGAAGGTCAAAATTTACACAATGCAGATATGCCAAATTTAATTGAATACAATGGGTTACGATGCAAGAACCATTTTACCACCTCCAGTATATATCCTTAAAATGGGAATAGTAATTAATTTTTGCATAGCCTGCATATAAATCAAGGCTGTCTAAAAAATGTTGTCAGTGAATGAACACATAGTAAATAAATAAATAATGCACACATTAATTATATATTACATTTAATGTTATCCTCCTGAGAGTCAAACAATATTTCTCTGTCTATTTAAAAAGATTCCCACATGAAGAATACTCTTAAGTAAGCATTTTCTCTCATTGATTAATATAAATATGAATTATAGGACTATATTCTATCTAATATATTTTTATTTAATATATAATATATATTATTTAATTCTCCAAACAATAAAACAGGACAATTATTCTACAATTTCAGCAGGATATACTTATGAAATTTTTAATGAGTTTGATTTTAAATATGAATTTGTTTCATGTAGCAAATTTCTTATGCTATACCTCTGTAGCATTGGCTTATATTGATAGTGATGATATTCTGTAACATATAATTTGGATAGCTTTCCAAAGCAAAGGAAGAACTGAAAATGTGTCACAATTTTACTTATAAAAATGAGCAAATATCATATAATCCACATCATAAACCCAGAGAGTTGAAAAACTTGCATGGTTTACAATTGAATTCCTGGATTATTTTTAAAAGGTAACATCTATCTACAAACAAAATTTACAGAAATATTTTTTGAGGCCAGGCAGGTACATTATTATAATATAGTAAAGCACCAGTTATGTATTCAACATCATTTTTATGTTATCCATAGTAATAGTTCATACAGTACTTTAGAGATAGTGTTTCCTTCTATGTGCAGAAAACTTAGGTTTGAAATATCCCAACTAATAAGCCAAGTAACATTCTTGGCTGATAAAATATTTGTAGAAATCTAAAGTTGTTGATGGCCATTTAACTGTCTTGTTTATTAGAAAATGTATGAGTAATAGAGTTCCAAAAAAGATTTCCTTTTAGCTTTCAAAAATAAATCAATCTTAATTTCTCAAAATTTAACTGATTACCTCCTTCTTTTTTCAATCAGAAATATGGGATGATTATAACAGCCTTTGATGCATCCATATGAAAATATCCTATATAAAAAAATCATGATGAAAACTTTAATTTCCCTCAATAAATGTGTTACTTTGTCTCAGACACCATGTTCATCAGGTACTGCCTGTTAACACAAGCACCACTCCAATCAGGGCATCGAGTAGGCTGAAGGCAGACATGCACACCTCTAGTACTGGTACTGTGATCTGGCCTACCTTCCCTCACATGGCATTCCCAGTTCTGCAGAAAAGAACCTGCTGTGGTCTCCCTTTCCTCTCTGATGTCACCTCAGTGGCTCACAAAGACCTTCTCCTCCAATTTTCCTTCTCTCTACTCATCCCCATATCATAGCCTATCAGACAAGGAGGAATTCCCTGTGAACACACCAGCTGAACATGTCTGGAAATCATTCAATATATAGCCATCACACTCTCCAAAAATCAAGAAACCAAAAAGGAAAACATCTACCCCAAAATCACAAATCTAGCAATTTGCAACTTGACCTATAACCATCCTAAACTCAGATGTCAAGACAGCAGAATATAATCGCAATCAAAAGGGTCCCAAACAAAAGTAGCATCTGCTGCTACAAGTTTCACAAGATCAACTACACAACTGTCACATATATCCAGAGGGACTTGGTCAGTCCCATGCAAGCTCCTTGATTGTCCATCTAGTATCTGTGATCTCTGTGTGGGGTTTTCTTGAGATGTCCATGATCCCTCTGGCTTTTTTGGATCATTCCTTTCTCTCTATGGCAGGATTCTCTGAGTTGGGCCTAATGTTTGACTGAGGGTCTCTGCTTTTTTCCCCCTACCAGTTGCTAGATGACGCATCTCTGATGACTATTGGAATAGGCAGGCACAGCCTAATAAAGGCCAGATGTTTAGTCTTACTATAACTTAATATGTCATGTTTTATTGATATCCAAGGGAGGCCTGCCCATTTCTGAATAAAAGAGGAAGTGGGGTGGATGGTGCATGGGAAGGTAGAAGGGAGATTGGGGGAAAGGACTGGAAGGAGAGGAGGGCCTAGAAATTGCAGTGGCAATGTGAACTGAATAAATAGGAGAAAAAAGTGCAATCAACAACATCCAAGGCTATATATCTCCAGTAGAACTTAACTAATCTACCACAACAGGCCCAAGATATCCCAACACAGATGAATAAAGAGAAAAATCAATTCAAATGATCTTTAGGATTAAGAGAGAGGTATTGAAAGAAGAAATGAATAAATCCCTTAAAGATATCCAGAAAAACACCAACAAACAAAAAATATAAGGAACTAAAACTGTTCAAGACTTCAAACTGGAAATAGAATCAATAAAAAATAATAATAATAAACTTCATTGAGGGAATTAGGAAAATGAAAAATTTAGGATTTTATACAGGAACTATGCAGGAAGTACAGAGGCATTTCACCAAGATAATTCAAGCGCTGGAAGAGAGAATTGCAGAAATTGGAGATACTTTAGAAGATATGGATATATATGTTCATGAAAATGTAACATATGAATGCAGACATATTGGAATTATTCTCAATTTGTCAGTGGAGACTCTAAAGCTAGAAGCACCTAGACAGAAGCATTAAAAACTCTAAGAGACCAAAGATGCTAGCCAGACTAAAATACACAGCAAAATTTTCTATCATTATAGGTAGAGTAAGAGTTAAATGTAAGCAGTGTTTTTCTGTAAATACAGCCCCACAGATGGTGTTAAGAAGGGGCACTCTAACATAAGGAGGTATACTAAACCCAGAAAAACAGCGGAAATAAATAATCTCACACCATCACACAAGCAAAATCAAAACAAGGGAAGCAAACTCCCACATAGACCACCACCCCCACTGCCAACAACAACAACAAAAGCAAACTATGATGCATCAACTATCATTGCTTCGTCACTAATATCTCTCAATATAAGTGATCTCAATTAAAAAAATAGCAGACTAAAAGAATTTTTGAGAAAACTGAAACTGCTCTTCTGTTTTATAAAAAGCAAAACAAAAAACAAAAACAAAACACTTCCATATCAGGAGAAAACATTGTGCTGCCCATGCTAGGTGCAGGGCTCTTCCAAGTGTTGAAGCCGGAGGGAGCAGGGTCAGTTCTTGTGCTCTTTGGACCGCAGTATCAGCGCTCCCACATGCTTTAGATGTTGAGGAGGGGGCATCTCTCCCCCATCCGTGCCACCACAAGCCAGATGAGTAATGGGGACAGCCCTTCCCTGCTCACAACCTAAGGACTGGCTCATGCAAACAGCTATCAAGAGGGTCAGCTCTACTCATCTGTCATGGGCAGGGTAGAGATGCATACCTCCAACAGCACGTGCTAGCAGTTGGGGCAGATGGAAGAAATGACCCCAAATTAATAAAAATAAAAAGTAGAGGTGTCCCTGCTCCTCATCAGCTACAGCACTCAGGAGAGTGACCCCTCTACCTCGCCTGGGTAACACAGTCAAGTACAGCTGGCCCTAAAGGTTTAGTGTGGGAGAACCCGCCCTGAGGAGGTGAAAGCAGGGCACCTGGCTCTGTCTGCCCCTTGATCACTGTTGCAAGAGGTGAATTCACCAGGGCAATGCTGGAGAGATGGCCTCTTTGGTAAAAAAAAAAAAAAAAAAAAAAAAAAAAAAAAAAGAGGCCTGGTGGGCTATCGTGGTTTAGTGAGGATCAGGAGAAACAAATAGGCTGAACAGATGTTTATTCAGGGAGAAATAACTTACAGCATAGACAGATGAACACCAACAATTTCCTCCAGATGCTCTCCTGTCTGCAACCTGCAAGCAAGAGACGTCTCCTGGGCTCCTTCTCATGCCTAGTTGCCCCAGGTCACCTCTGCCCCTGTATCCACCTGCAATGGGCATGGTCAGTGCCACAGATGCGGACAAAGTGAGTATCTCACTACAGTGGGCTGCCCAACCTTGCTTCTACCGACACCCAGAACCAGGGTTCTGTGTTGACCCACCCCAACATCCACCTTTTCTGTGATCTGCTGGAGCACTTGGGACTGGAAGATTGTCCTTTGTACCCAGGGCTTCCGGATCTCCATTATAAAGGTCAGCAACACAATGTCCAAGAAGAGTTCCTGGAGAGCCCAGTTTAGTGATATATTTTTTTTATTTATTTACTTATTTTATATAACCAAGTCCATTTAAATGAAAACAAACATTTATAGACAATATTTGGGAATTTGGGCATTGTTCTTTCCAAACTACTTCCTGCTGGTAAGGGGCGCTGTCATGGGGGATTCTAAGAAGATTCAAAATCCTGGCTGTAGTCTGTAAGGCTGCTTTGTCCAGCTGTTTTGAATGTAGGATCACCTGGTACAGTTGTTTCAGGTGGTCTGGCTTGATCAAACCATTAGTCTGGAAGGAATCCACATCTTTTCATTTTCTGTGATATATTTTTTTATGATTTATTAAAGCTTGACTGAGGATTCAGAAAGCAAAGTCAGCCACGAGTCATATAAGCCAGGCACACATCTTCAATCCCAGCAGCCAGAAGCTAGGAGGTGATGGTACTCACCTTTAATCTTCTATGACTCAGGATTAAGAGATGGACAGATCTCTGTGAGTCCAAGGCCACCCATATCTATACAAGAGTGAGCCAGTCTAAAATAAAATTATAGCTCAAACTTTTAATCCAATATTATATAAAACAGAAACAAGGTCTCGGAGAGGCATTGGTTCTCTCTCTAGGCACAGTGAAGATGGGACAATTCCTTCTCCAGCCACACTGATGAGAGGTAGCTGTTTGAGGCTTGGTAAAGAGCTCCTGCATAGATCAACCCTTTCATCATGAGGTAGAGGTGAAAGCTAGTGGCTGACAGCCTTGCTGTTCTGATATTCAGAAGTTTGAACCCAATATCTGTCTCTGGGTCTTTTATTTTTTTTGTTACAGCCCAGCATCCATCATGTAGTAGAGACCAGAGGCCTTTTACCAGATCAATGATTTTTTTTGATGAATGCCTGCATGTAAAAATGTGTGGATTAAGGGGTTTAGTGCGTGACTCACTGTATCACACTGAAAAGTTAAAAAAAAAAAAAAAAAAAACAAGAATAAACATTACCTGAGGGTAAAATGGTGGAAAATGATATTCCAAGCAAATGCCTGTAACCATTTTAATGTCTAATAAAATAGACTTCAAGCCAAACTTAATTAAAAAAGATGTGGATGGAGCACTAAACACACATCAAAGGAAAAATCTACCAAAACGACATTTCATTTGTTAACATCTATGTCCCAAGCACAGGGGAAACACTAGTACAGCTTACGTCATATATTGACCCTCTCACACTGATAGTGAGAGACTTCAATACCCCGTATTCACCAAAGGATATATCATCCAGAAAAAATAAACACAAATATGTTGGAGCAAACAGACCTTTTAAACCAAATGGAAAAGAATGGAATTTATACAACATTTCACTCAAATACAAGAGAAGATACCTTCTTATTAATAATACCTTATGGAAATTTCTCTACTATTAATCACATACTTGGACACAAAGAAACTCTCCAGACATACAATAAAATTGAATAATTCTCCTTATTCTGTCAGACTACCACAGATTATAGCTGAATAACAAAAGCAACAGAAACAGCAGAAAGCTTACAGATTCATGGAATCTGAACAACTCTGTATTCAACGAAAAATGTGTTAAGATAGAAGTAAAAGAAAGAAAGAAAAAGAATTAATGTCTCTCTGCAATTCAATGAAAATTAATATGCTGCTTATGCAAATTTATGGTACACAATGAAAGTTCATAGCACCAATGAAAAAGGAAAGTTCATAACACTAAGATCCTACATTTAAAAAATGCAGAGATCTCATCCACAGTTGCAATTTGAAAGAACATCTGAAGCTCAGGGATATAAAGAAGCAATGGCACACAGGAGAGCAGACAGCAAGAAATAATTAAAACATAAAACAGAGTAAAATACAAGCAATCTAACAAAGATTTGGTCCTTCGAGACATAACACACACAAGGGCATACATAAATACATACACACACATACGGGCACACATAAATACACACAAACACATACACACACACACACACACACACACACACACACACACACACACGCTTATACACAAACCTAGTTTAGAATAGTGTTAAGAAACCAGAAGATGCAAAGCAAAATGCTGAAATGTCAGGACAGCTAAATTTTTCAAATGAGCTCTAACATATCTTGAGGTTAGGAGTTGTACTTTTATCATATTTTGTGTATGCAAAAAGCTCATTTGTTTCTGGGATCTGTCTCTCTTTCTCCGGAGTTCAGAGCATTGTATCTTCCTTCTAAGAAATATTTAATCTATAATACCTGTGATGACTATTGAGAATGTCAATTTTGGAAGCAATAGTACTGACCTAGTGGGTTTTTTCCTTTGTCAAATATAAATTTTGTATCAGTGATGAGTGAGATATGCTTTAACAAATTAAGTAGAGACAAACACAAACCAAAACAAAAAAACAAACGAACAAAAAACTCTTGGGGGATTTTCTATGACTATATTTTCTAAAAAAAAATTCTTAAATGTGCTTTTGAAAGGTCCTCAGTTTTCAAAAAGTATTTTTGATATTTATCAGTTCTTGTTTTTAAAAATTGCCTCATCTCTATAGTGGTCCATTGTCATTTAAATTACATTTAAGTATTTTCATAGTTTAGAGTTTTGGTTTTTAATGGCCAGGCTGTTTCTGAGAACATTATTATTAAGGGGAAACAAGACTTATGAAAAAGTGATCCTGCCAGGTTGACAGTCAGTTAGCGAAGTTCCTTAGGCTCAATACCTGTTTATCTTTTGCTTTTCTTGTTCTTTCCACAACATGAAAAAGGTAATTTTCATCTAGTTCTCCTAGGAGTGCTCATTGACACAACACTTCTGGTCTTTTCTCTAACTCCATTACCTGTACAGTTTCCAAAAATTAGAGTGGAAACCTATGATTTTTACTTTCAGATCATCTCCAGATATGATGGATAGGAAGAAAAGGTAGGCAGGAAAGCAGTGGTGGTGGAGAACATGTAAATGTAAAAATAACATCATGTAAAATAACTATAGATGTGTTGTCTTAAAATGTGTTCAAACTGTTGCACAGATAACTTTGAAACACTGGGATGTGCTAGAAATTAGTCATCATTGTGTTTTTAATGAACCACATTTCAAATCATAATATTAAAGATTAATAAACCCAAATAATAAGTTGTAGTGAATACCTTTCTTCAGCTTATGTGGACCAATATCCATCTTCAGAAAGTTTTATTGTGAGACAGACAAAACATGCAAACCTACTAAAAATAGATTTTTAACATATAGTATTTGGGAACATAAAAAGAATAAGAGAAATGATTACTATATTGTCACTTTATTATTAAAGAAAATACAATTCATAGTAAAATAATCAAAATGCATTATATATACAGACATACTTATGCACACTTATTTTGACATGGTTAATAAGTTAGAAATAAAACATGTCCAATTAAATTTATGAATTATTTGAATTTATTTTTCTATATAATACATAAAACCTAAGGAAGTATTAAGACCGAGAAGCAAGGGATGGAGAAGGGGAAGAAGGAAACCATGAAAGAGGAAGAGGAGGAGAAGTACACTAAAAATAACTATTTGATTTATTTCAAGACAATGTACTTGCACTAAAGAACTGAGTAAGCCAATAATAGTGATTCAGAACTTAAGATGTATAAGTCAAAATGAAACCTAATATTTTTGTAGACTAATAAATTATCCAAAAACACTTCAAAATTGTAACGTGTGAATATTTTCATAATCTAAAAAAAAGAAATGGATTATTTAAATAACAAGCATATACATGTAAAAATATTCAATAAAATTTAGTTAGAAAATCTAAGTGGCAAAATAACATTAAATTTAAAACACTAATGAAAGCATGAAAAAAAGCTTTGTGTTATCTGATAATAATCTGTTTTCCAGGTTGAGAGATGGCTCAAAGGACCTGGGTTCAAGTTTAAGCACCCACATGACAACTCAGAGCTGTTGGCTTCTCCAGTCCCGGGGATACAACACCCTCACATGGACATAAATGCAGACAGAACACCAATGCCACATAAAATAAAAACCAATAGATCAATAACAAAAATAAATTACATCTTAGAACTTTAAACTTTGGGGAAACATTACTAAAAAACCATGTCCTACTGTATCCTATGTAAATTTATTCATGAAAGTATTTTACCTATAAATTATTTCAGTTTTTAACCACAGCTGTCAATTGAATCGCTCGAAGGGAGTTTTGATTTACCTGAAAACTAAACGTGAGAAGGCTGGATAAAATAACATTAGTGGCAACTTAATCTCTCTTCCATAATAGGGTGGAGTCTCAGGTCATCTGGTATTGACATTCATTTTAGAATCCACATCCTCTGAATAATTTCCATCACCTTTAATTGACAGGCACATTGAGAAAGCAGTGGAGAGGGATGGCCTTTCATACCATTTTCAGATTTACAAACATCTTTCCATCCCCTACAATAACGTTAATAAGGTTCTAAACCTTTCAATTGATTATAAGAATCCTTCATAACTCCTGGAATCCAGATGCAGAGGAACAAGAATAATAAGAATAGGGGTCAAGACCAGGCTACAAAACCCCACAGAGACAGCTGACCTGAACAAGGAGCAGCTAATGGACCCCTCCCCCCTTCAGACTGATGGCTGGGAAACCAGCATTGAACTGACTCACATGCCCTGAACTGGGGTCTCAGTTAGAAGGCCTGGGCAGTCTAAGAGACCTCTGACAGTGGAACCAGGATATATCACTGGTGCACAAAAGGACTTTGGGAACACATTTCCCATGGAGGGATACTCCCTAACCTAGAGGATGAAAGGAGGGCCTAGTCCCTACTCCAAAATGACTTGACAGAATTGTTGATCATTCCTGTAAGGTATCACACTCCCAGTGGATTGGGGGGGGGGGCATGGGAGGTAGGAAGAGATGGAGGGAGGAAAAGAAGGAGGCAGGGAGAGGGAACCTGTATTGATATGTAAAATAAGAAAAAAATAAAACAAAAAATCCTTCACATACATTTTGTGGATTGCTAAAACTTAAATATTTACTTATGATGATACAAACATTTCCAAAAATGCACAAGGAACTTGACAATTTTAACATTATGAATTATGTCTGCATATTCATCTTCACTGTGTGTGAGGAAGTAGATCTTAACATTTCCAGTTTTCACATAACTTATATAACATAGCACAGAATCTACATGTATACTTATAAATAGTCTTGTGAACTTTAAATGTTCTGTATATTTATTATTATTATTATTTTACTTCTGATATCTTTTTCAATTACTGTTTTAAGTGTATTAAGTTTCTTTATTTGTTTTATTTTGTTTTTTTCATTTTTCTTATTTTACAAATCGACCCCTCTCCTTCTCTTCCTCTTTCTCTCTCCCTCCCTCTCTCTCATTCCATATCCCCCAACTCCACAGAGAGGGTGTTCCCTTCCAGGGGGGATCAACAAAATCGGTCAAGTCATTTGGAGTAGGGACTAGGCCTTCTCTCTGGTCTCTAGGTTAAGGGAGTATCCCTCCATGGGGAATGTGCCCCCAAAGTCCTTTTGTGCACCAGGGATACATCCCGGTTCCACTGTCTGAGGTCCCTTTGACTGCCCAGGCTTTCTAATTGAGACCCATGTTCAGTGGGTCTGAGTCAGTCCAATGCTGGTTTCCCAGATATCAGTCTGTGGGTTCATGAGCTCCTCCTTGTTCAGGTCAGCTGTCACTGTGGGTTTTTGTAGCCTGGTCTTGACCCCTTTTATCACTCCTTCTTCTCTGCAACTGGATTCCAGGAGTTTAGCTCAGTGTTTAGTATGGATGAGGGCTCTATGATGGCAGATATTGTGTGTATATAATATTTTTGTATACATGCCATGTGAAAGTCATAAAACCATTTGTTGGAGCTACTTGTTCTATTCTACTTTTATGTACATAGAAGGTGTAAAACTCAAGTCACCAGACTTGCACAATAATATCCCTGACCATGCAACCATAGCATAAGCCCCCATCCTTAATTTTAAAGTATTTTACTTTTTATATGTGTAGCTGTTTTGCCTGCATTTGTGTCTGCATATTAACAGTGTGCCATGTGCGTGCCATCATATATTCAAAAGAAGGACTCTGGATTACAAACCTGAAGTTACAGACAGTTGTGAGCCACTGTGTGGGTGCTGGGAATCAAACCTGTAGTACAACTAATAAAAAACCAGAGATGGATATTGAGGTTCAAGCTGAAGATCAGAAAAGCAAGGCAACCAACCACTAGAAAGTTTGCCAAGGCTGTGTCAATCCCATCCTCAACATGGCTGAAGACTTAATACTGCATCTGAGCCTGAGCTCTCTATTGCTGAGATTAAAGTCATACAACCCCACTGCCTGGCTTCTAGAGCTCCAGGTGCCCTGGAAGAAAACCTGGTCTCTTAACCCTGGAACCATCTCTCCAGTACTACTGACCTCAAATTTTTGAATGTTTTCAATCCTTTGTGGGTTGAATCCACAGACACAGAACACATATATGGAAAGGGAAAGCTTCCTCTCCCATTTAACTTACCTTCTGAATCTACATTGTGTGACACCAACCTTGCACCATTTTCTGTGCTAAGAATCTTCCTGAGAGATATATCTCCATTGAAGTCGCAAGAAACAAAGCAACTCCATTCCTTTACTCTTACCATAGAAATAAATATATTTAAACTGACAGACAAATTAAGCAATTGCATGCAAGCAAAACATCAAAAACTCTCATATTTGGGGGCATGTCACTCTTTATCTCCTGGAATAAGTTCACACCAGTAACTCTAGACAACATGGTGAAGGCTTCTGTTCATGTGACCAGAACCTATGCATATTTCCTGAACAAGCACAAAAGAATGAGTGAAGCATCTAAAGAATCAAAGAAGGGGCACAAAAAATAAATGTTTTGTCTATTCTCTCTATTCCTGGAAAAAGAGGAGGTAGTCCAATCTTTCTAAGTATAAGCCAGATAGGAGAGATGGATGTGTGTTAACACATGCAGGTTCTAAATTACTGCTCTCTCTGTTCTATAGATGAGAGATTTAAATCTTGTGGAAACAAATCAACTCATCTATTATTATACCTAACAATTATGAGGAAAGTTAGAAGGCAGAACACATATGCTTCATTCAGAAATCCCTAATTCATATATGCATCTACTTATTCATCACCATGACAGGAGATACTATCAAGTTTATAACTTTAGCACTAAATAAACACTATCATGAGATGCATTAAGAAAGACACACTATTAATCACACGTGGAACAAATGGTACAGGAGGAACATCATTAAAAAATTTTTACTTGGTAAAGTGTGGGACTAAGGAAATTTAGTATGTTGTATAATTGCACAGGAGGGCATATAATCTTCTCCTAAGGGCACCTTTTAAGGTTTGTGAAAAGAAATTACTTCTGAATAATGGCTAAAAACTGGAAAGGTGAATGAATCATGATCGGAAGTGGAAATAGCAATAAAATGTTGCATTTTGTGCAAATCAAGGCATTAAAAGAAATATAGAGTCACTCAGGAAATGAAAGATATTTAATTTTATGAATAAGATATTACTTGTAAGGTTGATTTGTAAAAAGCAGGAAATTAGGTTTTCCTGGAAAACAGGGGTCACATTAGTCAAGGTGACTTAAAACCTGCTAAAGACACAGAATGACATTTTTAAAAGCAAGGAGAACACTTGAAGATTTTTAGGAAGTAAAATTCCATCTAATTTGCATTTGAAATGGTGCTCTTCCCCGGTTGTTTGGAAAATGGATTAGAAAGAATTAGAGTCCCAGTTAAAAGAATGTAATTAGTAAAAGGCTGTAACAATGCAAATAAGAAATGTTATTTACCTAGAGTAGAAAGTGACCCTGCCAGGAGAAAACAATGTGGATAAATTCTGAGAACAAATGCAAACCAAAAGAATGAGAAGACTGACATATATTGAAAGACAGATCTTTTGAAAAGGAATTCAATCTTATCCTGAGGACAATTAGTTGAATTGTAGTGTTTCTCACTAAGGCCTGAAACCTATTCTGAGGGCATAGTAAAAATGATGTTGTAAAATTTGAGGTGCTAAATTAAAAGTGAGGTTAGCATTTTTTTCCACACGCTGGTGTGGGGTAGCAAGGAGGATAGGCAGATTCAAGAGAACTCCATCAAAGGGAACAGTGTTTATTTGAGTGTTAGAAGTTCATTTCAGAAAGGAAGCTGAAGAGCAATATCAGAATGAATATGTTAAAAGGACAGATTTTAGTATGGAATTCATTGCTTAGAGCTCAAAGCAACCTTCTGAGATGCTCCTGTATTGGTGAGGTAGAGAATCCCTGGTACTACTTGAAAGACAAAAAAGGAAAGTTAAGGACAAACTGACCTGGAAAGCTAACGCAGACCAATATCTGTTCCTTAGAATTTGCTAACGTCCCCCTCACAAGGCCCTGAGATAACAAGATATCAAGAATTCACACTGCCCCTCCTTTCTTGTGAGTCAGCAGGTGGTGACTAGGGTCCTTAAGAAACAAAGAGATAACTGTACCTCAGGTTTGCCCAGACAAGACAAGATTAGATTTTCAAGGCCTATGTGTATGTCTGTGTGGGTTTATATATGTATGTATGTTTAACTGATTTTGTTATTTATTACAAGGTCAAATTGGAAAGGAAGCGTAACCTAGAATTCTTAGTTCAATGTCCTCTATGAAACTTACAACCTCATTCTCATACATTACTTTTGTATTTATATTATACTGGACACTTATTAAAAATTAGTAGATTAAGAACACATATTTAAAATACATTTGAACTTTGAACATTTTTCTACTTCTTAAATTTTCTTTGTTGAAGACTTGAGATGGATTTTAGGGAGAAGGGAAGTTGTTGACTACAATTGTGAATCCATTGATGACCCCACCAATCCCCAAAGATAGCTTCAATCCAGCGGTTACACAGATGGTCCCTGTTAAACAAAGTAGGTCCAAATCTAATCCTAAAGTCCTGAATCTGGGAGTAGGACAGATAGGGAGTATTCAGCTTGGTACAGACTGCATAGGACCTATAACTCTTTCTCAGGAGAGAACAATCATATGTATTATATAAATAAAAGAATTTATCAAAACAATTATTTAAATAAAATTAGCTCTAATTCTTAGGATTTTGTGACATTTGGAAAAGCAGTCATTTACCAAGTGAAACTTTTGAAGAAATATGGTTTACTACATGTGCTGTTAAGTAGAGGTGAAAACACATGGTGTACATAGCTGATATAATTAGCAGATAGTTGATGCTAAGACAATGAAATAAAATGCATTTGCTTCAGATGTGAACATAACCTGCCACCTATG
This sequence comes from Phodopus roborovskii, assembly GCF_943737965.1. Classification (NCBI taxonomy): domain Eukaryota; kingdom Metazoa; phylum Chordata; class Mammalia; order Rodentia; family Cricetidae; genus Phodopus; species Phodopus roborovskii. The sequence continues at coordinate 10,235,668 of NW_026126511.1, read as the reverse complement.
ATATGATATTAGCTGGCAGAGTAATTTGGTTTGTAAATATGGCTGTTCATTTTGAAAATACGGGACTCTTTGAGCAGAATTCTCTGGTTGACCCTGATGAATCCAAAGTATAACACCTACTGCCAGGCATGCACTTTAAACTGATATGTTGTCACTTTGAATTACTCTGCATTGACATCTGTGGTTATTTAGTATTACAAGTTAATTTGGCTGACTTCCAGAACAAATAAACAAGTGCAAAACTGTCTCAATGCATTTATTGTGCTTGAATGATTGAAGGCCATTTTGTGTGTGTGTATGGCTTTAATGTTCCAGAATAATTTTATCTAACAGCAGGAGTCAGCTAGACTTACAAACTGTTCTTTTATTGTAAATTATATGAAATCTACATGAAAGGGGCATTTGGTTTTAATTACAATAATAATAAATAGAAAAATGACTAAACATCTTATGGAAGATTCTAAGCATAACACAATAACTATAATAACAATAACACTAAAATACAAATGGGAATGTTTATAGAAAAACTTGAAATAATTAATGGAAAAATAAAAATTTGAAATGCTAGAAATAAAGTGATCATAATTTAATAAACAGAAAAGCAAAGCAGTTAAAAAGCAATGAAATACAAACAAAAAAAAATGCAATGCTAAGTAATGACTTTTCCCAATGAGAATTCCAAATTATATACTATTTGAAAAACATCAGGCACCAAAAAAGTATTTATTCATCCATTATGGCTATGGTGATATGCAAAGTTCTGAGTTTCTTTTTATAATTTCTTCATGCGAAAATCATCTCCAGTGTGGTGGCTTGGATGAGTATTGTCTTCATAGGCCCTAATGTTTAAATGGTTGATTGCCAGGTAGTGGACTTTTAGGACAAAGTAGTAGATGTAGCCTTGATGGAATGTATTCCATTGTATTTCATTGGAATGCTCTTTCTTTAGGTTTTGAAGGTCCTATGCAAGGCCCGCGTTCCCTCTTTTTCTGCTCGCTGCCTTCAGAGGAGAATATAGCTCTCTGCTACAACTCTAGGGCTATACCTGCCTGTTGTCATACTACACTGTCATGAAGACAGACTAAACCCCTGAACTGTAATAAACCCCCCCAATTAAATGCTTTCTGTATTTGTCACCTAGGCTTAGTGTTTCATCCGAACAATAAAAAAGTATCCAACACACCCATGTACACATCTGGATTTGAAAGGAGGGACTGAAGATTAAGTGGCATGGGGTGTGCTCCTCTCTTTACAACTCTATTCTCCTCCTATATAGTCACACCACATGCATGACTTAGTGTTATTAGAATTCTGAGTAATAGTAAAATACATATTACAAGCATAGTAAAATTTTCATAGTGAGCTTGTAATAATGAAATACTCTATTTTCCTTCCCAGAAAATACTCCTAAGAGGATGTTGTATACAGCAATTCCTGAAAGATAACTAGGAAATATCAATTTTGTGTAGTTGTTCAGTAAATAGAAAATTTGAAAGGTTAAACAAGGAGAATAATACATTAATTGGAAAGCAGGATGGTCTTTGGAACATTCTGTGTTAAGGCGCAATTGACTTGTTAGCATAACAATTACAGCAACAGGTGTGAAGGCTGTGCTCAGTCTATGGAACATAAATTCCTACTCCCCAAGCCAGTGTGTCTATTACTATTGCTTAGTGCAGAATTTTCTAGTATCAAGGCCATTGCTCATTATAAAAATTCACATAATTCAGCAGTAAACTAGATTATATTGCCGAACATGGTAAGTGCAGTAAATATCCTCTATACTGGCTAGGTTTATGTCAAGATGCAGCAAGCTGGAGACATAAGAGAAGATAGGTCCTTAAGCAAACCTACAGGTCATTTCTTAATTAATGATCCAAGGGGGAGGGCCAGCCCATTGGGTCTGCTGCTACTTCTGCGAGGGTGGTCCTGAGTTGTATAAGCAAGTAAACAGAGCAAGTGTGATAAGCAAGGCAGTAAGCATCACTCAATCATGGCCTGTGCTTCAGCTCCTGCCTGCAGTTTCCTGACCAGCTTGAGTTCCTGCCCTCACTGATTTTGCTGATGAACTGATATATGAAGGGAAATACATCCTTTCCTCCCCATGTTGGTTTTGGTCGTGATGTTACACCACAACAATCATAAGCCTAAGACACCTTATATTGAAGAATTGACACTTGTTTGTTGTAAATAAAGTTAGCATTTATTCTGCATATGGAAGTTTTTTCAGTGCATGCAATGGACCTTCACCAATTGTCGGCTCTCTGTACACTGATAACATATCCACATTTGTAGTTTTCTCTGTTGAGAGTTTGTCCCTTACTTATTCCTGACCTCTTTTAAATTACAAATATACTAACTTTGTTTCGAATTTAACATGGATATCACAGTCTGTTTCTATTTTTCTTTGTTCATACATAATTTTTATTGTTAGAGAATTACCTTTCACCCTTCGCATCAAATCCATAATTCAGCTAATTCTGTGACTTGTTTTATCCTGTCTTCTCGTTTTGAGAGCCATATGTGTGAACACTGCTCAACAGTCCAATTACAGCAGCATAGACCAGGGAACTTTATGGCCACCATATCAAACCCTGCCTATCTAGCTGAGATGACCACCACAGTATTGACCACTCAGCAGCAAGAATAAGACAGAAAGCCTCATATGGTGTTCACACAGAGGGGAGAATAGGAGCATTATGGTAATTTTATGGCAGAACTTTACCACAGTTCAAATTGTGGGTTCTGAATTTTGTGACTATAGACTAGGATAGAGAATAGACAGCTGGTACCATCATCGCTCATGTTTATTCAATAAAATAGGAACACAGGCACTGCTCTGAAGGAAAATTTCAGGATGTAATTGAAGTCCTAAGTCATGGAAAATTGACAAAAGATTGTTATCTTCAGTAAACAACCTACTCAGGTGTCTAATTCATAGAACTTTTGAAGGCAAAGGTGTTGTGATGATGAAGGTATCACCATAATATGATGTGTAGATGCAAAAATTATTTTTAAGCCATCTGTTATTTCTGGTAACTTACAAGACTGCAGCCAACTAACAATTTGAGCAATTGTGGAAAGGCTACCATAAATACCCTTCCCAGATAGTGAAATCAACAACTAACTTATCTACCATCATGGAGCCCTCATTTAGTACCTGTTGAAAACAGAAGCAAACACCCGTACCTAAACACTGAGTCCAGATGCAAAGGGAAAGGACAAGATCAGATTGCAGAAACACATAGAGATAGCTGACCTGAACAAGGAGGAACTAATGGGCCTCCAGACTGATAGCTAGGAATCCAGCATGGAACTGACTCAGACCCTCTGAATATGGGTCTCAGCCAGAAGGACTGAGCAGTCTAAGGGACCTCAGACAGTGGAACCAGGATATATTCCTTATGCACATAAGGACCTTGCAGACACATCCCCCATGGAGGGATACTGCCTTAACCTAGAGACAGGAGAGAAGTTCTAGTCCCAACTTCAAATGACTTGATAGATTTACATGACCCCACCTGGATGGCATTGCTCTACATGTGGGGTGGGGGGGATGGGAGGGGAGGGTGGTCAGGGTGCATGTGAGGGGACAGAGAGGGTAAGAGAGAGAGGGAAGGAGGGAGGGAGAGGGAACTGGGATCGACATGTAAAATAAAAAATAATTAAATAAATAAAAAAGACTAAAATTATTATACCATGCAGTTATTTACCACTGAAGCCAAGATATGAAACTAGCCTTGTGTGGTGGCACATGGACTCAGACTCATGTCTCATAAAGAAGAGGCAAGTAATTTCTTTTAAGTTCAGATGCAGTTTGATCTACATGGATAGTTCAGGCCATCTAGGCCTGCAGAGTGAAACCCTGAACTTAAGAAAGCATAACAGAAATTAGCCCAGACAACAACCAACATACAATAGGAAAAAGAAATATGTAGTATACATTTAAAATAGATTGTTATTCAGACTTTTAAAGACAAATATGAGCAACCTCCCTTATATGTAAGGCCTATTTTGTTTTATATATATATATGTGTGTGTGTGTGTGTGTGTGTGTGTGTGTGTGTTTGTGTGTATGTGTGTGTGTATGTGTATATATATATATATATATGAAAACTGAGACGAGAATGAAGTGAACAAACAAGACTACAAGTGATATAAATATGGCCCCGGATTGACCACTCAGGGTAAAGGCTAAAAGTGGGGTACACAGAGTGATGGGCATAAGATAAACAAAAAATAGACTTTGTGAAAATCCCATAAAAACTCATTAATCTGTATGTTAATGAATGCACACACACACACACACACACAAAACAGTGATGCTTAAATGAATTCGAGACATACTCTAAATGTTAGAGTTAGCTTCTACCCCTGCAGGGTATTCTGGTGTTTTATTTATATAAATTAGATGAGTAAAATATGTTTAATCTATCTTCTGCTGTCGTTTCATGCCATGCGTATGGAGAAATATTCAGGGTTCCTGTGTTCCATTTTACCATGAGACATCGTGATGACTTTGTCCATTTGCATTTAGCCACCTGTTCCTACCCGTCCTTCCCCACCAGGGTCAGTTGGCTAATGTTGTCTCACAGGAGATTCCTTTTGTGCCACGCAGTCTGAGACTTTGTACTGCGGACTCTGCCTACCATGCCTTCAGGTCACAACCTGCTGCTATCCAGCCTTTGCTTGTACCAAGGCCCACAGAGCTGCAATGGTGCAGAACACTGTTGACAGACTGGCCTTGTCCCAAGTCCTTGTTGGGAGGATGTCTGTCTTGCCATTTGGTCTCTCTCTTTGGGGTGACAGACGATTTGAATCTCCTTGTATTCTAGCCCTGGGAACATTCTTTTCTTTCACAGAACTGCATTACTTTTTTTTAGCTGATGTGATGCTCTGTTTTACAGTAGGTCAACTTTGAACATTTTGCTAACAAATTCATAGAAAAATGATTTTGAGAAATTTTTCTCACATAATTCTTAACATCACTAGGTTTTGAAATTTTGTGCATCACATGTTTGAGGAATTACAGAGAGAGAAATAGAGAGAGAGAGAGAGAGAGAGAGAGAGAGAGAGAGAGAAAAACAGAGGGGAATAGGTAGATATGAAGACACTAGTGTGTGAAATCAAGTACCTATCTACTTCTAAATAGGTGAGAATTACATTGGAATTAAAAGCAAATTAATGTATATAGAGAATTTAATCTATCACATATCATCTACTCTCTCTCTATATATATATACATATATATATATGTATATATATATATATATGCTATTTTCCTTTATTGTACATAAAGAAGCAACCAACCTAACATGGAATACTGACTATTAATTATTTTCATGCAGATATTCATTTATATAATATACCACAATAGATTTTATCATACAAAAATAATGTTTTCGGACTGACTTGTATTCATGAAAACAATTCATGTTGTAATAATATACTGAAAGTTTGTGTTGAAATATAAAAGTTTTAAAGAAATATTTTCCTACTATGTAATTTTCAAAAATGTCATATTAAAAATATTTTTTTAAAAAGGCTTTCACCTTGTCTGTCATGTTATAAAAATATCTTGATTTGTAGTGTTTGATTGTTGTATACTGAGGCCTGCTCTTTCTGAAGGGAGGGAGATCTGCAGAAGAGCTGGGAAGAATTGAGGGAGGGAAATTGTGGTTAGGATGTGAAGAATCTATTTTTGTTTTAAAAAAAGTAGGAAAAATTCATGAAGGATATTAATAAATATAAAAATAATAAGACAGGATATAAAATATTAAGTACTACTGATGAGTCATTAGCAAGAGTAAGGAGCTTAAGGAAATATTCAAAGGTCCCTGTAAAGACTCAAGTCCATGGAAGTACTAATAAAAACGTGTATATAAACATGTATATACACGTCAGACATTGTAAAATGAAATTAAGCTATTAGGGAAATGCAGAAGTTCACAAGGCATATATATATATATATATATATATATATATATATATATATGTACATAAGGGAACTAAGTATTTGTTGTAGTTAATATTTATAAACCAATAAACCCAGAAGGTATCATGAAGGTTGTCATACGAGTAAATTTCAAAATAATTATATAAATATTATGTTTCAGTATAATATTCTACGAATTCATGAGAATTCAGTATAGTATATTTTGGTCATAATCATCGCCAAGCTCTCAGGTTAAGTTCTCTGAGATCCATCACTATAACTCTATACCTGTTCCACCCCACACTTCATAGACTATTTTCATTTTTATTTAGTAGCACTTAGAGTGCAATGTAGGCTATCTATGTCCTCTTAGATGTGCGGCATCAACTGGAGTGCAGTCCACCTGGCAAAAATCCCACATTCAATGAAAACTCTCTCCCCCAGATTATGAACTGTCCATGGCTGTTTCGGTGGATTTTAAAGCGTTAAAAAAGGGTGGGATCACGTTTAGTATTTCATGATCCTCTTGCTCTGAAAACAATTAAAATTTCAGTCTTACTAAAAATATTAACTACCCTTAATTTTGAAATTATGCTGAGAATTAGGTCTTTAAAAAACATTTGAAATAAAAAAGTACGTTATAAAAATAAGAAATTATTGATTTTAATATAGATTTAGTATAGAGTTTAATATCTGTATTTGAATTTATTATTTAAAGTAAAGGTACTCTGAAGCCAACAAAAGAATTGTACAATGATTTTTTAAGCCGATGAAACGTAAGATCCATTTAACTTTGTTTTTTCCTACATGACGATAGTTATGAGAGAAAAAGTATATGCATTTAAGATGGAGTAATATCAATATAAAAGGAGAATGTAGGCAGGGAGTTCAACATCAGTGTATTCTTTGTAATGCGTACAATTATTGCTTCATAGACTCTACTAATATGATGCATAGACATTTCTTTGAACCTCAAACTACTATACTATACTTGAAGTAAATAATAGCAAAAAATAGATCCTTTACAAAGATAATAAAATCTTTTAAACAAAAATTAGATCCTTATATTTTTCTTGGATTTTGCAGCTAGGACTAGTTACTTTTCTAACTTCCCTGACTGATTACTGTCAAAAACAACCTAATGAAGTATTCATGTGCATTTGTAATTCAAAGAGACACTGTCTATCATAGGATGGAATGCATGGTGGCAAGAACACAGACAATCTGGTAACGTAGATTCATGTTCAGAAATAAAATGGAGATAAATGCTTGCACTTGGCTCCACTTCTCTTCAGTCTGGGTGTTTATTTCTTAGCATTGTGAAGCACACACTTATGGCTGGTCTTTGACTTCGTTTGCACTCATTAACAATCACCTCTGAGTCTCCAATAATACAATGAGGTCACATTCAGAAAATTCAAAAATATTCACTATGTTTGCTAAATATTCACATCCATAGCATATGGTCTGTATAATCTCATATCAAGGCTAGAATTTATGCTGACAAAACTCATTTTAATTGATTGTCATACTGTTATTGCTCCCCAAATAGAAAGTTCATCTTTAATACCATTTATCTCTAATGACTCAAATATGATATTCAAAGAATTACAGACACCGTGAAAATAAAGTACCTTAATAGTAAAACCTAACTGTACAATTTTAAAAGTGATCCAATACTTTTTAATTGTTTTATTTTCATTTTTCATTTACTTTATATTCCAACCACAGTTTCCTCACTGTCTTTCCTCAGTTCCCTCCCCCTGATGCCCATCTACCACTCTCCTCAGCATCCATTCAGAAGAGCAGGACATCCATGGGCTTGAACATAGAATGGCACATCATAAGTGGACATTAGGAGTAAACTAAAGGAAAACCAGCCCACACTCCACAGCCCCAGAGAGGATAGATAACAAAGAGGGCACAAAGTGGATGCACGGGTTTCCCTGAGAAGGGGAAATAGAAGAGATCTCCTGAGTAACTCAAAAGCTTTCATAGAAGATCATATGTCATTGCTCTCATTATTAATATTTCATTGATCTATAACATGACTTATTGTTTTTTGTGACTAAAATCTAAGAAATTTTTAATAAATGATGTGTACCATTCTGAGTTATGACAAGAATGTTTTGAGATAATGAATACTAAATTACATTCTTCACTTATAAATCATTGCAAAGAAAAGGCATTAATAACCTAAAAATCAAAAGTAGAGAAATGCTTTGTATTAAAATACATTAGGTTGGTTTAAAATGTTATAAATTGTTCATGCATTTTCAAGAACAATAAAAATAAAATAGAAATATTACTGTTATAGAGTTTTATATTTAAATTACTCTTCCATGTCCTGAATGCAGAAGCTATCTTGGCTCTTGAAAGTTATATACAGAATAATTCTTGGCAAATGTTTCACATGATATCTGAATGCATTATAATTTACTGTGATGTAACCTCAAATTTTAGTCAATCTATCCCTTCCTTATTACTTCTGAAATGATAACTGGAAAAACAAATTTTGAACTGAACTTGCCATCCAATTAATATCTTTTTTTTTCAAACTCAACATTTTATTTTATTACTCTGTATAAAATTGTTTGCCCACCTATTCTACTAGCCCTACCTATTACATAGTTATTTTTTTCTTGGAAGTATGTTGAGTGATGTAGAAAATGTAAAATTATCAAAATGTTTACAAAAACAGAGATATATTAAACAATAAGTCAATATTGTTAAAGTTATACACAGATGCTCACTATCAGCTATAATAATAGATGACTGAAGACATTGCCATAATGATTTAACAATTAATACTTTGAATGGATTAATGAAGTAAAAATTAGTGGTTTTACATGTAATTTAGTCTTTTGTAACATGTGAGTTTGAACAATTATCACATAAGCTTATGCTTATTATAGCATTGTCTTATTCTACTAGAAGACTATCAAAAACTGTCAGATTGTTCCTGAGAACATCATTAAATTTAGATTTCAGAAAATGAAAAATGCATTGGTAGTTGAGTTTCTACATTTAAGAAGAAAAATAAACTTTACCATATATGTAGAATGCATCAAATTCTGTTTCCCCACCATCAGAACTCAGAAGCCTATTTAACCCTTGAAAATGTAAATCTGAATATATTTATTTCCCATCTCCTGTTTATGCAGTAAGTCCCAGGCTCATAGTGAAAAATATCATAAATTACTAATGCCGAACAAATTACATGATAATTGGAAAGCAGAGCATAAATTTTAAAACAGAATAATGGCTAACTATAGCAGATGCTCTGACAGCAATACAAGGCATGCAATGGTTATGGATCAGCTCAAGGGCCAATTTCCATGGCAGTGATTGCCATATTCAAGAATCAGCAGTTCAGTAAAATTCAAATTATGTAAATGGGTCCATTAGCAGAGCACAAAATGTATAGGGGTCTAAGGACAAAATGGACTAGGTAAGTCTTAGGTACAAAAAAATGTTCCATGTGTAGCAAGTAGTCCCTGGGCGGATAAGAGACTGCACCAGGGTTTCTTCTTCTTAACTGTTTCTATACTGCAATTCTATTTACTTTTTAACCAAACTGGCTTCAAAGAATTCTTTAAAATTCTCCCTTCTTTATCATTTCAGGCATCTGCTTCATTAAAAATCAAGTCTGCTTGGAACTGTTTTTAAACTACTTCAAATAAATTAAGTGCTCCCATTTTATTGGACCCATTACCCCTAAGGCCTAGTTGAGAAGTGAAAGTCTATATTTACTCCTGAATTTCTCTTTCTTAGAGTTCTACAATTTAATAATACATAAATCAGTTTCCCTGAGAAGATCATTTCAAGTAGCACAAATGTCCTAATCACTTCGAGTCTGAAGTTGGATACTACAGTATTTGCAACTGGCAAGATAGATTGTTAGTTATAGTTCTTTAAGAATATCCTCTAAACTTTATGGTCTTCATTGTCATATCTCCAAGTTTATATGTTTCTAAGTGAAACTTTAGATATATTTTGCAGAATGCAAAAAAACATATCCATCCTTTCTGTTTCTTTTTTCTTTTTTTATTAGACAGTCCATCATTTGACAAGTAGTGAACACAAAATTGTAGAGATATATTATTTATGATTTATTAAAGCTTGTCTGAGGGCTCAGAATTCAAAAACAGATGCAAGCCTTAGAGGGTAGGCAGTGGTGGTACACACTTTTAAATCCCAGGATTCAAGAGACAGATGCAAATGGATCTCTTGTTAGTTCAAGGCCACACTGAGCTACATGAAATTGATCTATTCTAAAGAGAAACAGAGCTCACACAAAGGGATCCTGCGCCTTTAATCCCAGCACTAAGGAAGTGGAGACATGAGTGATGTGGTTTGGCAGAGAGAGGTATATAAGTAAGAGACAAAGTTGGTCTTAGGCAATTAGTCTCCAGCCACATTACAGAGAGGCAGCAATATAAGGATTCTGAGATTTGGTGGAGAGCAGTGCAGTTTGGAGATGCAATCAGCAGATACAATTGCCCCTTTGGTCTGAGCATTGGTATAGATGAGAAATCTGTAGTGGCTGACTGATTTTCTTCTTTGATCTTTCAGCTTGAACCTCAATATCTGTCTCAGAGATGAAATTATTCATGTTATACACAATTCCTTCCTTGAATACTCAGAAACAAGAAATATTAGGATTGGCCAATTCTTTATCCATTCCTCTCTATTATTCCAGCAAGCTATTATAACAGTAATGTTATATGGATACACAGGCAAAAATAAAAAATAGTAAAATCCCACTTTTCAAAACAATTTTCTCACTTAGTGTTTAAATGCAATTCCTGGCTCTGAGGTAAATGAGTCTTATCAGAAGGCAAAAGAGCCTCTTCTATATTTTTTATTTATGGAAAACTCTTTCTGCAGAGCCTTACTGGTTTCTTAGAGCATTGCATTTTAAACAGTTTAATGCAGATAAACTGTAGGAATATCAGTAGAGGCAAAAAACAAAAAGGGGAAAAGGGAAGAGAGAGAGAGAGAGAGAGAGAGAGAGAGAGAGAGAGAGAGAGAGAGAGAGAGGGAGGGAGAGAGAAGGAAGGAGAAAAGAAAGGAAGAGATAGGGAAAGAAAAGAAAAGATTGAAAAGTAAAAATAGGCCAAAGAACAGACAGATTATGACTAACATCACAGGGAATTTGTGCTCTCTGCTGCCTTTCTGCCCTCAGAAGGATGAAAGGATGAGTAGACATATGCCCCCAGGTGCATCCTCTCTTCCATCTGTATGTGTTTCTTTTCTCACCCATTATGAAATCAGAGTATGTTAGTTCTCATTTCTAATGATGTTAGAGACAACAGTTTCATGGGTTTTATAATCAATTATGTGTCAGAAAATACATTTTCTTAAAGAATAATAGATGTGTGAGCATTGTGTGTGTATTCCTCTTATAATTAAAATGGTTCAAACTGGCATTTCATCCAAATTTATCATCAGATTATATTTACTAGTATTGGCTGATAAATGAGTAGGTTAAATCTGCATTCTTGTATCTGAGTTAAAATAAGAGAAATTAAATAAAGCATTCATGATTACTGACTTTCTCAAAATACAAATGCTTGGTGAGCGTATGTCTAAGATTGATGACAATTTGGTTAGTACAGCAGAATATCATTAGGAATCACTTTATTGATTTTTTTTTCAAGCCCAGGTCTTTGCACTATCCAGCATCCAGTTCCTGATTATCTAGTCAGTGTCAAACATGTGCTCTCTCTGGGGACATGAGCCTTAACTTATAGTGGTCATCATTTGGCCACTCCCCCAAGTTCTGCCTCTCTATTTCCCCAGCACATCTCAGGTAGAAAAGATTGTTGGTTAAAGAAAAACTGGAAAGTTTTTTTCCCCCTGTGGTTTTTCTTGTGATGTCCTTGCCCTCTCCAGTTCCTACAATCCTTCCTTTGTCTCTTCAGTAGGATTCCCTAAGCTCTACCTAATATTTGTGGGTCTCTGCATCTATTTCTCTCAGTTACTGGATGAAGGCTTTCTGATGTCTATTGGATTATTCAGCAACATGATCAAAGGAGCTGGCCAATTCAGGCTACCAATCAACTATTGTAAGGAGATACAGCTGGAGCCATCCTTGTAGATTTCTGGGAGTTCTCCTTGTGTCAGGTTTCTACCCTTAACCAGAACTATACATCCTTTCCAGTCATCTCTCAATACTCTTCCTCTCCATCCAATCCCAACACAATCTCTCAAATTCCCACACCCTCCTGCTTCCTGTCCACCCAGGAGATGTCTTCTGTTTCCTCTTTTAAAGGAGATCCATGCATTTCACCTTTCATAGAAACTCACAATGTTAAAACCAACTGCCAGGGAGCCTGTATTGGACCAACTTAGGCCCTCTATATTTATCTGACAGTTCTGCACAATGGTCTACTTGTGGAATTCCTAACTGTGAGAGCAGGGGATGTCCATAACTCTTTGCCTTGCTCCTGGAAATCTATTGCTCACACTGGATTACATGCCTGGCCTTAATTAAAAGGAGGTACTTAGTCTTAATGTAACTTGATACCCAAGGGAGGCCTTCCTCTTTTTAAGTAGAAATAGAGGAGTAGATATTTGGAGGGGTGAAGGGAGGAGGAAATTGGAGGAGAATAGGGTGGAGGAACTACAGTAGGGGTGTAAAATAAACAAACAAATGAAATAGTTTAAATAAAAAACTAAAGTTTTAATCATAACTTTAAATTAAAAGAAATATTATTTTTTGAATCTTTCACAAAGTATGAGAGCTATAAATTTGCTTTACAAATTTGCTTTAAAATATAGCCAAAGCCTATTAGATATTTTCAACTCTAGTAGGTAGAATAATTGCTAATTATGCTCCTTTTCCAAAGTATGTATTCCATATCTTTTTAACTCTCACCAGTCAAGTTTTCTACCTTATTCAGTCATCAAAAGGAGAGGTCATTTATACCCATGAGAACTTTTGTCCTATAAAAATGAAAAAAGACAGAAAACTTACATTGCTAAGAAATTACAGATTTAACCTCAATATGAATTGCCATTTTTTTGTAATGCTTATGACATTTTATCACTTTAAAAATGACATTGTATCAATCCAGAGAAATAGAAATATGTAATTATCTGAACGGTAGATACATATAAAATAATCACTCAGAGATTATTAATTATAATTGTTTGTCCAATGGCTCAGGCTTATTGTGATCTACCTCTTTTATATATATTAACCCATTTTTATTAATTTGTGTATTACCACATGGTCTGTGACTTCCTGGTCCTCCTCCAGAAGCTGCTGGTGTCTCTAGACTCCAACTTTTTTCTCCTGGATTCACTTTGGCTAGTTATATTCTGCTCTTCCCTAGGCCAAAGGATCCTTCTTCATCAACTAATAAAAGCAAACATATTCACAGCATACAGGAAGGCATCTCATTGCATATGAATATATTCTTAGCCTGAAAGCAAAGCTAGCCCCAAGCCAAAAGCCACAGAGCCAGTCATTGGTGGCACACACCTTTAATCCCAGGACTCAAGACACAAGCAAATGGATCTCTGTTAGTTCAAGGCCACAGACAGGACCCATGAAAAGGAGTCCATTTCATTTTGACTATAGGTCAGAGAGTTTTAAAATGTTCTTATTTCCTTAAGCCTATAGTTTGCTGTCTACAGGATGTTTTGGCCTTAGTAGTGGATGTATATTATCTAAGTAACAGTAGACTTGACCCTGAAGGCCTGGTAACAGGCATGGCTATTAAATACTTGGAGGATTAAGGGAAGTAAATCTCTTTGCCCCTTATGCATGATAATGTAAGTCTTCTGCAATTTTGTCAGCACTGGTGGTCGAACACATAAGATGGTGAAAGAATAAACCAGGGGCTCATGCAGTGTGGAGGGACTGCCCCCCCCCCAGGTCCACCACCACCACCATAGATATTCTGAGTCTCTATCCTGGATTATATATATATATATATATATATATATATATATATATATATATATATAAAACCAAGTCCATTTAAATGAAAACAAACATTTATAGACAATATTTGGGAATTTGGGCGTCGTTCTTTCCAAACTACTTCCTGCTGGTAAGGGACGCTGTCATGGGGGAATCCTAAGAAGATGCAGGAATCCTGGCTGTAGTTTGTAAGGCTGCTTTGTCCAGCTGTTTTGAATGTAGGATCACCTGGTACTCTGTTTCAGGCGGTCTGGCTTGATCAAACCACATTAGTCTGGGAGGAATCCACAGCTTTTCATTTTCTGTGGAAACAAAAATAGAAATCCTTTTCCCCAGTAACTTGTCCTTGAACTTAAATTTTGGAGTCAAAAGCTTTTTTCCATCCACACTCCCCCTGCTTGGCTGGGTCCACTTGACTACATGCAGCCCCCCTATACACACCCTGCAAAGACAGCTTCCCACAGGCCACATGATGCTACATGAAACTGATCCAGTCCTAAAGAGAAACAGCTCACACAAAGGTGATCTCAGTACTTGTGATGCCACGCCTTTAATCCCAGCCTCAGGGAGGTATAAATGGAAGAATCAATGGCTTTTATGAGATTTATTCTCAAGCCACACTGAGAGGTAGCCCTTTCAGCCTGAGATAGCTGAATGAGCTTGTGGCCCTACAGCTTCGATTTTCTGATCTTAAGCTTTAAGCCTGAGCCATAGTATGTGTTTCTGGATTTTTAATTTTTGTGTTACATACTACATATTAAATGAACTGAATAGACATAATACCTTAAACAAGAATATAAATATAGTATAAACAATTGACTTTAAATAAGTAGTGATTAATAAAAATCTATTAGCAAGAATAGAAACACATATCCAGTATAAAAATTAACTTTAAATTTATATACTCTACCAAAATCCATGGCAATGCAAAATATCTGAGATTGACAGTTGTCTTTTTATCCTATATTCCCCTAAATATAGCAAACATTCACAACCTACTAAATAACCAAAGGCCACCTGTAACTCCCAGCTCTTGGAATGTGGAATTCATTTTCTCTAAATTGCTTCTTGCTGTATGTGGACAAAGTATCTTTAGGGTCCCTGAGAATATTTGAGATGATAGCCAAGTACTGACTGGGGTATTTTGTGAGGTTGGTATGTCTCAGCCAGTAGCCTTGAAGCTACTGTAGATCTGGTACATCGTTTCCATCAGATATGGGGTCTTGTTCTATCAAACCACATTAACCAAGAAGGAATGAACTTCTCTTCTGTGGAAAGCAGAACCTTTTTTCAGAACAACACATGCTTAGACTTCAATTTGAAGTCACCATGCCTTTAAAATATATATGTTTGTGTAACTTAGTAGTTCCCTCAATCAAATGTCTCTCAGAAGTTAGCTCATTAAATGTCAAAAAAATTTAAAGAAAACCCAATAATATACAAAACATAGACTCTATGTATTTGCCTTATTTACATGACTTATTTTTATTACTTTTACTGTCTTCTTAAAGATTTTATTTCTATAGCTGTCTGTAATGTTTCCTTTCCCAAATATAGATACTTTTTCTAAAAACAATGTGACATATTAACAGGTTTCTTTGTTGTCCGAAACTGTCTTTATTGTGTATGTGCAGTCTTTCTCTGACCATCGCTTTAAACTGCTAAGCGAGCATGGCTAGGAGCAAGGAGGCAGCTTTGGGTGCTGGCTTTACCATGTTTAGCTTCTCAACATGACAGATGTACCTAGAACTTACCCCCTCTTCAGATGTTGCTATCGGGTAACACCACGCAATCAGCCCGCAAAACCTTTTTATGAGTGAAAACTAAATCCATCTCTGTGGTTTTCCCCATAAGGATCTTGACAGCACTTGCCCATATGCCCATATGATCCCTCCTCCCTCTCTTCAACTGAACTCCAGGAGCCTAGCCCAGGGCTCTGCCGTGGGTCATTGTGTCTGTTTCTGTCAGTTACTTTATGTAGGTTCTCTGATAACAATTATGGTTTTATGGGGGAAGGCCAGTTCAGGAACCCACTCCACTATTGCCAGGAGTCTTATCTGGGTCATCCTTGTGGATATCTGGGAGCTTACCTAGCAACAGGTTTCTCACTAACCCCATAACGATTCCCTCTATCAGTATAACTCCTTTTTTGCTCTCCTCCATTTCTTCCCCACAGAGACAGCTGACCTTAGCTAGTAGGAGTTCATGAACTCTGGACAAACAGCTTGGGAATCTGCGTGGGCCCAAATTAGGCCCTCTGAATGTGAGTGAGTTATGCCACTTGATATGTTGGAGAACCCTTGGCAGTGGGACCAGGACTTATCTTGGGTTAATGAACTGGCTTTTGGTGGAGCCCATTCCCTATGGTGGGATATCTTGCTCAACCTTAGTATCAGGGAGGGACTTGGTCCTGACTCAACTTGATATGCCAGACTTTGTGGACTCCCCAGAGGAGACCTTAGCCCCTCTGAGGAAGGGATGGGATGGAAAGTCGGGAGGTTTGTGGGGGCAAGAGAAGGGGAGGGAAGGGCAACTTTGGTTGTTATGTAATATGAAATACGTAAATTCAAAGAATGTATTGAAAAATAGCAGCACTTTGCTTGACTTGAAGATCCCATTGTGTTCCACGGAGGGAATACTCCATGATGTGCTCAAGCCAAAATGCCACAGAATCTTTGTACCTCAGCCTGTATGACAGACACAACTAGAAAGCTATTTTTGGCACTGAATTTTGTGTGTCTAGAAATCTCCTTTTTAAGCTTTCTTAGGCCATAAGGAAATTCAATAGCCCCATATTTCTATGCCAAATGTAGCCCAAGCTTTTCTGTGTCCCACCCTGTTCTGCATCCGCTTATAAAATAATCTTTCAGAGGCTTAATATTGATTATAATTGCTTGGCAGATGGCCAAGGTGCATTACTAGCTAGCTCTTAAATATAAACTAATCCATTTCTACTAATCTGTGTATCACCATGTGGCCCGTGGTTTACGGGCAATACTTTGGCATTGTATGCTTCCAGTGGCTGTTGGCATCTCTCTGATTCCCCCTTCTTTCTCCCTGATTTCACTTTGGCTTTCCTACCTATATACCCGGCCCTCCCATGGGCCAATACCGCTTTATTCATCAACCAATAAAAGCAACATATATTCACAGTGTAGAAGACATCCTACATTTTATGGATATATTCTTTGGCTGATAATATGAAAAACAGTTCATGTTGAGATCATCTGTTTAAGAAAATTACTGGAACACTTATAAAGTATCAGATAATCAATCCTCTTTACTAAAGTAAAAAAATGAATTTATAAATGGGTGTGAAGGCATATCCTTGTGGTCTAAGTATTAATGATTACTTAGCCTCTCTTGTACAGCAATAACTTGCCAAAAAAAATGCAGCAATACTGGCATATTTATTGGCAGGTAATTGAGGACCATGTTTAACAATGAGAACGGCAACATATACTGACACTGTGTATTTTTTGTTCGTTTTGTTTTTTTATGTCTTTGTTGCTTTTCCACATATTTTACACTAGTGACTTAGGCATTTAGTTTCAGATTTCAGTTTCTATCCCTTAAGAATTGTTTTCATTTCCCTTATATTTATGCATTCAACATAATAATCTATGCCTTGTTGTGTTACCTCTTATATGCATATCAATGTTAGGTTGAACACTGTTACGAGTAGTTTTCCCTTCTTCCTGGTCCCTGACATCTCCCATCAGAGCACCTTTGATTGTCCTCAACTTGATTCCAGTACACATATATGTTCCTCATATAATACACAAATTTGAAATGTCCAGGTTGCAGTGATTAAGAACAATCAATTCAGAGATATTCTATGGTTCCCTAAAGCTATTTCGTGTTAGTCACGGAATTTCTAACTTTCGTAGTGGTTAAGAAAAGTCATTTTGAGCTTTCCTGTTTCAGTAAATATTTGTTATTATTTAATTTTCTGATTTCTCAAAAGACAACCTTTAAAAGTAGATTGTATAATAAACTATTGGCTACCATATCTTTGAATTCAGCTATCTATTGGCCAAGATATTGTTTTGGTGCTTTGCCAAAAAAATAATAATAATTCTGTGATCAACCTTATCACACTTTGTTTATTGAGTAGTGGCATATTATATACTGCATGATAATCAGATATGCTATCTTTAAGAAAACAGAATTTTATTTAACTTCATTTTGAATAGAAAGCCAATGTATTTGTATACATAATTTTGCTAAAAGTAAAATAGTATATATTAATTGAAACAAGATATTTTAGTTTAAGAACACAGAATCAAGTAAAACTGTCTTGCTATGAAACTCAACTAACTTTTTTTTGTAAAGTAATAAACTCAAACAAGTTAGAGTCCAGCAGATTGATTTGAAGTTGGTTAAATGAGTAGAATCTAGCAGATTGGTCCAAGGATGAAAGTGAAAATGGAAAAAACAGGAAAAGCATTTGATAAGTAAGGCCATATTAAGGTATGGATGGAACCAATTATCTCAGCCAACTTTCAGAATACTGACAAGAACCTTAGGTTTAAGTCAACAGTAAAGTTGTGATTTACTTTGCCATTATGGATCAATTTATGGTTTTCTGAATCACTTTCTCCTTCCTCACTGTACTCCAAAGAAGCTCTTTTTATTGAGGGAAAATATTTTCTTATTAAATGGTTTCACCTGTCTTCATTTTCATGCCTTCATAATCATAGGGGATGGCATCAATTATTGTCACTGTGGACCTGCCCCAGTTTAGCGGGTACCTTAGCATGGAGTGTTGTGCCTGTGATAGTCAACCATTCCTGGCTTAGAAAGTAACATCAGATTTAAAAGTAATCACTGGAAAACTTCAGGAACATTTTGTGACACTGTAATAGGTACTTGTTAAAGCTGCAGCAGAATGCCATGGTTAGTTTTTCTTTGTTCTTTGAAGCCTGTAATAGAATGCATCAACTAAAGGGGAACTAACTTTATACCAACGGGTTTTAAAATGAACAGTAAGTGTTTAATATTGCAATGAACACCCAGCCACCAATCTGATGCCAGGTAAAGAATACCTAGAGAAAGTAGTGACAAAAATTTAAAGCTTCATATGGCTTTTAGTTGGTGCATAGAGTAAGTGTGGACTAGGTGTTTTTAACAAATGGGAGTCTACAGCCTTCTATATGCATAAGATCTTAGGTATCCACTAATACAAATTAAGCCTATTTTCACACACACACACACACACACACACACACACACACACACACACACTCACACACAATGAATAATGCAAGATGTCTTTTTTATAATAAAACGTTTGATATAAAAAGTAAAATTAAAAGAGTGCAATCCTCAATAAGTTGTGTGAAAGTGATTTAATTAAATATTCTGTCAACTGCTTAAGTATATGTGTACAAACACATCTCCATGTCATTTTTCATCAGTTCTTGAACCACAGTTCTTGGGAATATGTGTGTTCATATACCAAAATTGCAACATAAGTATCTATAGAGCATATTTAAAAGATATTGTATGAAGCAATTCTAAATGTAGTTTTAAAAATATGTGGCTGTCATGACTGGTTATTACAACACAAATCTTGTGAGGGCCTATAGCTCTTAAAATCCCTTGCTGCTGAATGTCCTAGAAATTAAATTATATTTTTCTTCTCCACTCTACAGAATTTTGCCTGATCTTTGAGGTTAAATCACTTTTTTGACCTCAAAGATCTTTCCAAAAGTATTCATAAGAAGCTGTAAGAAGCTGTCTCTGGAGCTTTCTACTTTAAAGTAACAAATGATCTGAACTGTGCAGCTCATGAGGAAAAATGTCAGGAAAGACTTAGGAAAGAGAATCCAAAACTCCCCAAATTATATTACTTTTACAAATGGTTGTCATTTCCTCATTTTTTTTATAAAAAAACCTATAAAATAAAATAATAGTATGTTATAACATGCTATTATTAGAAAAGAAATTTGGTTTTCAATTAAGTAATCACATTTCAAAAAAGATGTTTTCTTTAACTATCAATGAATTTAGGGACAAGTATCTATGTTTCAGAATCATGATACCTTTAGTTACATGGAAAGTAAAGATCAGCGTTCATATTTCTTAACTGATCCCAACTACTTTCTCAAAAATCTATGATATTAAATGTTACTAAATATTTTTTTACTCTATCAGTTGTTTTCTAGATGCCCAGGAGGAATAATATTATTATTTTTAAGTATGATTTTTAAGTAGATGTAATTTTTCTGTTATTTGAAATATTAAAACTGCATTCAGGAGGAAAACTTTTTTTCCCATTTAGGTGATTATAAACTAAAAGTTTCCTAATGATACAGTGATAATTGTGATATACATAAGCATTTCTAGAGTTTTTTTCAAATATATTTGATTAAGGAAAGTGGTTCATATCTCATTGAACATAACCATGGACTACAGCTGTAATAATAAAGTATTTACTTATTTATTTCAAAATTTAAGAATTATTTTTAAGTAAATACTTATTTTCATGTAATGTGTATGGATGATTTGCTAGCATGTATATATGTGCATCATATAACTACATTACCTATGGAAGCACTATCCAAGCATCAGATCCCCTGTAACTGGAGTTATTTATTGTTGTGAACTGCCATGTAAATGCATGTAATCAAATCTGGTCTCCTTATAGTTCAGTCCTCTTAACTGTTCAGCCACATCTGTAGATCAAGTTTAAAAAATAATTTTAAAGTATGGAAATATATTCCAATTAATTTTAAGACAAATAGAGGACCTTTCTAAGCTAGCTATTTTTTTTGTCCTTTTTCTTACAAATGTCCTTATTACTTTACTCTCTGATACTGCAAGGTTCTTTCCTCTTTTTCTAAAGACGTGACTAAAAAAATATAGAGAAAAACAGTGTGATCCTCCATCAAAACAAACCGAATTAAAACAAAAACTGATGATACTAAAGGAGGTTGTATATAGGATACAGAAAGCTCTTTGTGGTATAAATATTACTAAAGTTTATAAAGGTAAGCATGCCTGCAATATATATGTGAAAATACACATGCATTAAATAAGTTCTTAGAGGGACTACGATGATGATTCAGTCTCTTTCTACTTGTAATGCAATCACTAATTAAGATCACCAGGTGTCTTAGGGTTCCTACTGCTGTGAAGAGACACAATGATCACAGCTCTGGTAAGGAGAACATGCATTTGAGAGATATCTTCTCCAGTTTCGTAGGTTCAGTCCATTATTCTCATGCTAGGGAGTATGGTGGCACACACGCAGAAGGGTTGCTGGAGCTGACAGTGGTACATCTTTCAAGCAACAGGAAGTCAACTGCCTCACTGGGTGCTACCCTGAGCATAAGAAACTCCAAAGCCCAACCCCACTGTGACACTCTTCCTGCAGCAGGTCCTAACCACTTCAACAGAGACACACTTCCTAAGAGTGCCACTTCCTATGAGATAATGGGGGTCAGTTACACTCAAACTGCTGTACCAGGGTACACGCCTCAAGTGTCATTTGATGATGTACATCTGTACCCCGAGCATTAAGTGAATGGTAGAGTTTTATTTAGCCAACTGGTGAACTCTGAGTTCAGTAGTAGACTGTGTTTAAACTGAAGGTTGAGAATGAGTGAGGAAAGCCACATGCCAAAACGTCTTCAGCAAATGCAAATAACACACACACACACACACACACACACAGAGAGAGAGAGAGAGAGAGAGAGAGAGAGAGAGAGAGAGAGAGAGAGAGAGAGGGAGAGACAGAGAGAGACAGAGAGAGACAGAGACATAGAGGCTAAGAGAGACAGACTGGGAGAGACTTATAACAAAACCGGCAGTTACCCCTTAAATGGTATACATTTTAAATATGGATTTTGATAGCCACAAGCTACTAAACTAACAAGGCTGCTAAACATCTATAGTAATAAAATAATAAAAACAATTTAAGAAACTGTCAAGATGGTACCTACCTCCTAAAGATTACAGAGTACTATCTCCTTTATCATTGAGTTTAAATTAAACTACAATGTTTTAAAGCAACTTCTAAATTCTTGTTGTTATTCTACTTTACAGAAATCACTCAATTTTGTGCATAAAGGTGTTTGCTACTTCTGAATTATGTTTAAGTACAGATTAGCTTCAATTCAGTCAAACAAATAAATTTGCAATGTTATCTGACTTGTACTTGTGAGAGTGTGCATATATATATGTATATATATACAAACATATATATATATACATATACATATATATATGTGTGTGTGTGTGTGTCTTTGTGTGTTTGTGTCTGTGTGTATATGTGTGTATGAGTGTATGTCTTTATGCATGTGTCTATAAATGTGTGGATGTGCATGAGTGTATATAGATATGTTTCACACCAGATAGATTCTGTTATTCAGTGATTATCAAAATCTTTTTCTTCCTATCTATAGTGCTAAGCATTGGGCAAGGCATGAAGAGAACAGGTACCTTTTTATTAGTCTGTTGGCAGGTGGAATATTCAATTTACAGTGACAAAGTAGACATTTCTAACACAAATGCCTCCTAGCTATGCTTCAGAATGAAATTTTTTTTTCCTAGAAGACACTGTACAAACCCATTTGAACAAGCTGTCATATCTTTTACAAATCCACCAGCTACTTTTTATGAGGTTCAGCAGCTCTTTATGACTGTAATAAAGGAAGAGTAGAGGCCATGTGTATACCCAATGAGCCCCAAAGCAAGCATCCTAACACACAAAATCTAATGAGATCTTTGGATGTTCTTTCCCTACAGCTGCCTGGTTACTCTCTTAGCACATTTTCTCATAACCATTTCATTGTCACTGTAATAATGAAGGCTTATGAGTGATAGACATATTGAGTATGTTGGGCAGTCATTATTAGTAAATCTAATAATTGTCAAAATATTATACCACCATGAAAATTAATTACTAAGTCAAATGAAAGTTAAAATTTCCAGAAATTCAAACACACAATGGAATATAAACTTGTGATATATTTAACTAATAGTATATCTCTTTTTGTACCATATCGATATGTTATTTTAAAAATAAAAATTTAAAAGTTTTAAGTATAACTGAAGGTTACATTTTTAATGTGGCTTAGTTAAAATGTTTCTAAATATTTCTCAAATCATATATTATGTTATAGTGATAGAATAATAAAAAGTATAAGCCCTTAATTTATATGTTAATATATGTATTATTTTGCAAATTTAGTCTGTCATAGTCTTGTTTTGCAATCTGTACTTATCATGAAACATGTTCATAGAAAATAGTACCAAAATTTCATTAATAAATTCTAGTAACGATGTTCAGTAGACTGAAATAAAAAGTATGAGCTATAAATATCAGGTTTCAATGTTAAAATATTGGAATTTTAAATTTCTTCAGTTGTGTTTGCTATAGAAATAGAGATACAAAAATTAGTGACTTTATTTCTTTCATTTCTATACAAGTCAGGAGATCTTGTCTATTTTCCCTTCTCAGACAAATCTGTGTATGTTCTCATAGGATTCTCCTTGTTGCCTAGCTTCTATAAAAGTCAATGCTAAATTCTGTCCTTATATACAAATAGCATATAAGTATATTACACAGTGTAGTTTTAACTTTTCTTATCAATAACTAAATGTACTTGACCTCACTACATTTCCTTTTTTAATTCTGTGTCTTTTTTTATAATTTTTGTATGTAAATTATAGCACACTAATGGTTAATTCACATCTTTTGAAAGTTTTCCTAGATCTACTGTTAAAGAAAGGTAACATGTGAAAAATCAAGATTCTTATTCTACACTTCTTTTCAGCTCTGACTTAATTACAGTGTCCATTTTTCTCTACATCTATCTTATTTTCATGAAATAATTTCTATTAAGCACAATTGATATTCAGGAATCTGTGTGGCAGCCTAGGATCCTGCTGCCAACATGTGGAAAGTCTATGCTCCCTTGTATGTTCTGAAGCGCTGTCTATTTGTTTTGCTCTTGATTCCACTTAAGATTTAATTTTAAAATTGATTTTTCTATTAAAGATACTTCTGAAATCTCTCATAACTTATACAAGTACAGGACTCAGTTAAGATTTGGGAAGCAAGAACAAAATGAGTTAAAATCTAATAAATGGGAAGGGTAAATAAAAAGAAGAGTAGATATTAGTCAAGTAGATGAAGGACGCAATTCAAAAAATGAATTGCTCTAAGTGCTGGTTTTATTATTTTTTTTATTTAGAAGATAAACAGATCTATAGAATTACAGTCCACAAAAAAATAGAAAGGAAAGAAATTACACAAAAGGGCAGATATGAACACGGGAACAATACAACAGAAACCATGTTTGTTTAATTAACTAATTTGTTTGTGCCTTTTCTTCTTTTTCTTTTGCTTTTTCTCTAATGTAAAAGTTTAGAGCTATCAATTTCCCCTGCAAGACTAATTCTAATGTGTCCAAGAAACTTGGTTGTGTTTCTATATTTACCTACTTGTGGGTTATTTTTCTTCCTGTTTTATTCTTTGACCCATTCATAATTTACTACTGTGATATTTAAAAAACCATTCTGAGTCAGTGTCAGCTTGAATCCATATTCTTTATATTTACTATATTGATTGATATTGTATAATTCATCTAATTTTGTAATTTGTTATCTACATAATTTAATTCAAATATTATAAAATATTTTAGTAACTTAAATTATTATTGAATAAAATAAAGTTTAAACTTTAAATGTTTTAATTATGTTGCTAAAGGCAAATATTGGTACATTTTATTTCCCACAGTGTCTCTCTTAAATGTTGTAGATTATTTTGTGTTACTGTTTATTAGAGTGAAATGATAGATTCTTTTGCCACTACTTATTAAACAATATATTAATTTCTTTACCAATTTCTGCCTCAATTTCTCATTCTTTCTTGTTTGTATTTCATTTTGCATATCCTTTCATTCTCCTAGAAGTGCCTCCTTATCTTAATGTTAAATTTTCTAAAAATTATTTAATTTGACTAAATATTTGTTTTGTCTTAGAATTATGAAAGGATTTTTTGTTGCATACAGATTTTAAGTGTATCACTGAGTTCTTTCAGCATATTGTTAACATTGGTTGATCTTAGTCTAGCATTGGTTTTTGACAGGTTTATAAACCTCTTTTGAATAGCATAAGACCTTCATTGGAAAGGTTTTGGGGTTTTGTTTCTCTATACTTTATCATTTTCCTAAATATTAGTTATAATTGAAAATTCTTTTTTTATAGGAATCACTGAAGTTTTTGAATCTGTGAACATGTACCTTCTGTATGCTTTAGAAAATTCTCAGCTACAGTTTACCTGGTATTTGATGCCCCTCCCTTCTCTCCTCCCCTGCTTTGACTAAGAAAAATGCAATTAATCTACTTACTGCACCTTTTTTGCTTATTCAGTTTGTATTAATAATTTTTTTCAGTTTAATCCACCTATAGAACTAGTAATTTATTTTCAACCAGTGAGTTCCTTACACACTCTATAAGTCAGTGCTTGAAAGAAACATTTTTGGTTTTTGAAGGGAAAAGAGAATCATACACTAAGAAAAAAGTGAATAGATACATTTAAATTTCCATCTCTCCATACATGTGTGGTGAGTATGTGTGTGTGTATACTTTAAGGATGATCTATGTTTGAAAGTTAAAAACTAAATTAAATCAGTAAGGTAATTTATTGAAGGGAATGAGATTGTTAGTGAGGGCATAAACATTATCAAAAATAAATAAATATCAATGAGGTGTTAAAAATATCATGAAATTAGAAGGCAAATGGATGATACTAGAAAAAAAAAATCATGCTAAATTAGGTAAACCAAACCCAGAAAGGCTAAGTAACAAAGAGGGCTCAAGGGAGGAATGCCTGGAGTTTCCTGGGAAGGGGAAATAGAGTTTGTGGGTAGACTAGGTGTGGGGAGTAAAGGGAGAGGGTTCAAGAAGAGATGAATACATTAGAGAATGTGGGGGGCAACTTGGAAACCTAGAGCAGAAGAGATTCCCAGGATTCTACGAGGGTTACCCTAGGGAAGATTCCAAGTAATGGTGGGTGTGGAACATGTACGGACATCTTCTTTAGCAAGGCAACTCCAGTAGTGGAAGTAGGACACCAACAGAACCACAAAAAGTTCTACATATTATCTACCTTTCTTGAAAGATATGCTGGGGCAACGAAGGTGCAGATCACTCGGGAGTGGCCAAGCAAGAATTGCTTTCAAGTGAGCCCCATACCACATGAGGGACACCATGCCCAACACTGCTAGGATGATCAAGAACATGAGGCTAGATATCCCAGAGACATAAGAAAGAAAAAGTATCAATAAAATGATTCCTTATAATATTCTACTATACTCATAAATTTGGTGCCTACTTCTATCGTCATCGGAGAGTCTTCCTCCAGCCGATATTAGGAACTGATATGAGACCAACAGCCAAATATTAGGCAGAGAGAGGGCCTGAATTGCAGACATCTATTGGGTCCCTCCCTTTGAAGCTTGGATAATTTTACAGAAGAGGGAAAGGAAAAATTGTATGAGCCAGACGGATGGAAGAGCAGGAGAAGTTGCCCACAATATCAGCAAAGCAGCCCTCACAAGGGCTCACAGACTCAAGTGACAATCACAGAGTGTGCATGGGTCTGTGCGGCAATCATGGAGTAGCTTTCCTATATGTATATCAACAATTGTAATTTTAAACGTGGGAGAATTTAGCAATCAGTAGGTGTTCTGAAGGGAAAACAGGTACCAAAACACTTCAGACAATCCTAAGGTTTCAGCAATGGTTTGGGGGTATTCTCTGTGCAAACAGGAATAAAAAGATAAATTCCATCCAGATAAATCAAATAAAATGTCCATACTGAATTGTTACATAAATAAAATAAAATAAATCACTAAAGATGTTCAATGTACTGTATAGGAAGAGAGAAAGGGCTAGCATTGATAGTACAGAAACAGTTACATTTGCAACAAAGAGCATATGTCTAGTAAGATGACCCAGATGAGAAAGGCACTCGCTGCAGTTCTGAAGAATTGCATTCCAACTACAAATCCACACTGTAGAAAGGGATAGTTAGTACCTAAAAGATGTTCTTTACCTCTACATCCACAACTTGTCATGAACACACACACACACACACACACACACGAAATAGATATATTTCATATTTAGCTTTTATTTACTTTCCTAAATGATCATGTATGTTTATTCCTATTGGTTTTTATAGCATCAAATGCAAGAGATGAATTTTGTTTATTTTGTCGGATATTTGCTAACTAGATTAATACACTTCCTTCAATCAATATTCCTTCTAATACAAATTGGGGATATCAACAAACATGCTTATTTATGAAGTGAAGTATTAATCATTTCCCTCCCTATTTCAGTAAGATTTCTATTTTATTTTTCCTGCTTATGTGTTACATAGACAGACCCTTCTCATTATCAACATCCTTGTGTAATACCCTTGGATAATACTGATACTGCAATTCTAATTCTCTAACAGTTCCAAACCAATGGGGTGGAGAACCTAAGAGAATGACATTATGAAATTTGAAACTAATGATGCATTGACTGGGAAGTTTGGCCATAAATCTAGGGAATAAACAAAGCCCAGCTGTCTTCACAGGTGCAGTGCAGGTGGACCTTGGTAAATAATTTTGAATTGTGATTGTTGCCATCTCAGTTGAAACTACAGTAGAAAATTGTGAAGTTGTATCATTCTAATTAAGACTCACTTCAAAAGAGGTTAGCACTTCAATGTATACTTTCCCCAAGTAGAACTGTGTTAATATTTTTAAGGTGTATGGAAATGTATACATCTATTGTAAATATTGATTTTATTCATAGTTAATGAGTCTTATAATGATTTTCAGGAATAAATATAATCAATTATATACCGTTTATTAGTCTCAAAATTTGAGTTTTGATTTTACACTTAGAAAATAAAGCTATTATAAAATTTGTATAAATAATATCCTCCCGTACTTAACTGACAGTTTCATAGAGCACTTCAAAGGTCAGTATGATCAGAAAATGAGGAAAAGGAATGATTATAAGTCAAGAAATATGACAAACATTAATTTAGATTTGTTTTCAAAGCTAGCATCAGCTTCTTAATTTCTTCTATTGTAGTAGACAATCTTTGGAAATATGTCCGTTTTTCTTTGTTTGCTTCCTTTCTAAAAGCATGGCCCCAGCTTATTCAAGAAGTGAACAATAAACCCATATCTAAACCTTGTTAGAAGACACCTGACTGTGATCATTCTAAGCCGCCCAGAGAAGAACAGATAGATGACTCAGTGGTTAAAAGAATTTGCTACTAGCTCAGAAGTCTCTATTGCAGGACCCAACTTGGGTGCTATAAAACTGCCTATAACCCCAACTCCTGGGATGCTACACAATATTCTGGTCTAACTCAGGTATCTGAAAAAAATGTAGCATGAATTTAAAGAAAACATAAGTTGCTTTTCAAAATGAAATAAACTCTCTCCAGTGATGTGAAGCAAGGGGAGCCTGACTAACTGTGGAAACAGGAATAGACATCAAAAACACGATGGCAATACAATGTAATTTAGTGATCTGCATAGGACTTGGGGAAATGAAATTAGACACATCAATATAGATGAACTTAGTAGGGTATGATTGTCTTTGATAATTAAGCGCTATGAGATTTTTATTACAAATGCAACTGATCACTTAATAATAGAGAAAACTGCAATGTATAGAAATTCTGTTCCACTTTTGACAATTTACTGTGATATGCAAGTGTGTCTGTGAACTATAGTGAGATGTGGTGTAAAGGCTGTGTGCTTCGTGTCTGTGGAAGTGGACTGCATCCCAAGCTTCTGTGTGTCATTCAAAATCTACATATAGGTGCTGTTGATGACACTCCTCACACTGATCACATTCTATTGTCACCAAATAATGTCCGTGGGTCTGAAGAACTCAATTCAGATGGAATTTGTGAGACATGAAAATTCTTCCTCAGGTCTGCCAAACCTCTTGGAATGGAATATAGCAATCAGTTTTCTTGTCACCGGCTCCACATTTCACACTAACATATGATAAATGTAGACTAAAATCCAGAAACTCACAATTCATTCATCCTTTCCTCTTATGTCTTACTGTTGTCTGAGTAGGAATGGGAGATACACTACAGGTGAAGGCTTGGCTTGATGGATTAGTGTGAGTACACTAAATTCCAGAAATGATTTACCAGATTATCTTATACTTAATGGAGTTTGAGTTAAAATGATTGGATCCGAATGGTTTGTCCACTGAAGACCAAGCTCAGTAGTTGTGAACTGCCCATGAATGCCATCTCTAGATGTCAGTTATGAATCAGTGATAAATCCACAGAGATCCTTATTCATTTTGATGAACTATTGTCTACCATTTGTTTATATGGTGGAAGAGGAAATAATTGGCTTTGATTAAATAAACACTGAAAGTTCCACAGACTCCAGGGCATGGTTCAAATCCACAGTGACACAGACAGTACTGCTGAAATTCAGTTGATCTAAATAAGGGGAAGTGGTGTAAGGCAGTAACAAGGATAGAAGGAAGATTAGAGAAGATGAGGCTTTCATTACTCAGATGTATTTTAAATGTACTTTATATATGTATGAAAGAGTCAAATAACACATTTACTAAAAGTTAAAGGAGGGGAAAAGTATATTAAAGAAAATTTATGTCCCTCCAAACAATTAACAATCATAGTAAAAAAATAAAATCTGTGAATTGGTTGAGTCTTCCACCCTACTCATATCCAGAACCAGACTATTTACTCATCATATTATTTTTTTTGATATTCTCACCTCTATTTATTAAATAGGTAAATGGAGGCTGGCTGAAATTGTCTAATATGCATGATATAATGTTTTGTAATTTCAGTAGTGAAAACAATGAATGACTGAATATATATATACATATATATAATTTATATCTTCTTGATTAATATCAATGATGTTAATTGATTTTTTAATATAAAGCTACAAATACTATTATTTTATAAAATCCTATTTCTTAAAAGAGTTGGAGAGAGCGCCTGTTCCCATTGTTAAGAATCCCACAGGGACACCAAGAAACACAATTTTAAAATATTGTAGAGTGTCTAAGTCAGTCCCATGCAGACACTCTGGTGTCGGTTCAGTCTCTTCCAGCCCCTATGAGCCTTTTGGTTGTGTGAGACTTCCTGTGGTGTCTTTGACTCCTCTGGCTCCCACTCTTCTTTCTCCCCCTGTTCAGAAGGCTTCCCCAACTCATACCTAATGTTTAGCTGTGGGTCTCTGCATCTGTCTCTGCTGGATGACAGTTAGTCCAGGTCACAGGGCACAGCCAGGGACCCTATTATGTACTGGCTTGCCTTGCCCCATTTAATACATGGGGTGGTGTTTAGTCTTACTGCAAATTTATAAGCCATGTTTTATTGTTACTCATGAGAGACCTGCTCTTTCCTGGATGGAGACAAAAGTGGAAGGTATTACAGGGTGAGAGGAAGGTCATGAGGGAATGGGAGGGGAGGATGGGGGTGAGGCTGCAGCTGAAATGTAAAAGAGATACATAAAAAAATCCTCATATACAGTATAGTTTCTCTATTTTCTATGCTATCACTTCTTTCAAATGCTTATAGTCATTAATGACAGAAATTACTACATAATTCCAGTCTTCTGTCTAGATGTGACAATTTCTATAAAATATGCACCAAGAAATTCTGGACCACAATTTATGTCAATGTCTTCTATTTTCTTCAGTACACTGAGTGATTATTTTAATTACTTTTCCGACTGAATATTAAGTATGTATTTATCCATGTACAAGTGGCTTTTACATGAATTTTAATTTTAGTACATTAGATGGGGTTATTCCACTACTGAGAGTACAGGGAATCAACTTCAAATTATAAGGAGAAATATATTTTCAAACATTGCCTTGTTATCTAGTTATTCTCCTTTTTAATCAGTGGTTCATTATTCTCAATGCCTTATAGGACATCATATGAATGTAGATGCATAGGCTTTTATTATTTTCTGACATGTATGACTTAATTTGTCTGCTGATGGAATATGGATAAGGAGCAGTCATTGTCTTTAGTTCTAGTCTCAATGATCAGTCTTCCACAGATAGGTCCAAACCAAGGATCACAAGGAAGACCCTCTTTAAACTCATTAGGTCATCAGAAAAGACATGAGTATACACAAGAGACTTATGTGGTAAAGAAAATGAATGAAAGCAGATATAGGAAAGGTGAATAGTAACGGTAAGTATAAGGAACCATACAAATATGTGCAAAATTTTAAGAAAGTTACTAAAAAAGTAACAAAAAAATGCAAGATAGAAACTGCAACTAAAAGAAATAATTATTGTTAATGATAAAGGATCTCATTTTTCTGAAAACTGAAGTTTGAAGTTTGGAAAAATATTCATCAAGTGATTTAGAACTTTAAGCGTAGAGGAAGAAATGTACCCATTGCTTTGTTTAGAACTTATTTTGGTCATATGGTTAAACATGACTGACAGACAGGAATGTCTGAAATAAATATTACCAAAGGGGGAGGTTATTACTCCTGTAAGTGAGGAAAGACAAAACTCAGTAGAGCCAAACTGAGATCATGGCTCCTTGACCCCAAGAAGCTGAGATTCTTCCTCTTTTATCTTCCTGACATCTGACATCTCTTAACCTGGGCTGCACTCAGTATCTGAGATAATTGTTCAAGATGTCAATGCTTTATATGTAAACAAGTAAATAAATTAGAAAGCAGGAATGGACCATGGAACAATCTGTTGTAAATAGCCCATTTCCATATAGCTGACTGACACTTCCAGAGAAGAGGACTGTGAGTCTTTGCTTTTCTAACACTGTATCATTTGTAGACTCTGCTCCAGTTTTTTTCAATACTTAACCACATGTCAACCAAGCAATGGATTGAGGGATTTTAACAAACCTGGTTTTGGCACCAAAGTCTCTATTGTTTGAGTTACAGATGTAAACTTTCCTATCTGCCTGATGATTTATTAAAGAAAAACTTTGATTCATGCTTAACTTGTTCCCAGTTGTTATTAATTTCCATGGAAGTAATGTATTTCTTAGATCATGATTTTATCCATATATTCAAGAATGCTAATGTTAAAATAAGTAGACTCCACTTAATTTGACATAGAAAGATAAAATGTAATACTTTCGCCTATTTAAATATTGTCCCATAGTTTTCATATTTCTCCAGGTGAAATCTTCATTTGGGAATATTTTCCAATAAGTCCAATGGAAATACCCTGGTATCAGCACTGAACATGGGAAGAATAACTAATTTTAAAATTTTCCAGCTCATACAATTTTCAATTTTTTTCCTATTATAATTATTTTATCATGTGTATGGATGTTTTGCTTAAATGAAAGTCTGTGCATTCTTAAAGCTTTCTCTGGCTAGTGAATTTCCTAGAACTGGAGTTACAGATTTCATACTGAGAGGCAAATCTTGTCCTCTGTAAAAGCAACCAATACTCCCAAACTTTAGTCATCTAGTCAGTCCCTAACATAAGTTAAGGCAAAGTAATGGTCTGAATCTCAGCAAGCAACTAGAATATTAAAGAATTTCACTTAAAATTAGCATGTGTATGTGCTGCACGTGTGTGTGTGTGTGTGTGTGTGTGTGTGTGTGTGTGTGTTATGGATACTGGGGGCTAGGGTGAGGTAAGAAGACAATTTTCTGTAGTTAAGTCTCTCTTTATTCATGTGAATCCCAGGAATTTAAACTAGGTCATCAGGCTTAGTTTTGAAGGCTTTCACCTTTTAGCCATCGGACTGGCCTAGGTTCAATTTTTAAAAAGATGCCAAATAAATTTATAGGACTTGTTTTCAGGTCATTCATTATTATGACACCTGCTACTGTTTTAAAAATTCCCCCCGCTAGTATAGAACTATCAATAGTGGAGAATAACTTTATATCATAAGTTAAGGTCAATTAAATGGAGCTATTAACACATATATAAAGATAGACTTATCATAATTATCGCAAAATATATATGTTCTTTAATATAAGACTTAAAATGAGAATAGTATTCTAGAGAAAAGCATACACAGTTGTGAATACATGATCTGAGGAAAGTGAACCTATGCTAATTTGATGTTGTTAGTTCAATATAAGATATCACAGACTCTAAAGATTTTATGACAGGTCCCTAAATGACACATTACAACTTAAGAAAGGTGTTGTATCGAATAAAAATTGTCTCATATGCATAAACCCAGGTCCATATTTAAAAATGAGAGTATTACTCAGGGATATGGGTGGTACTGTGCAGTTTCTGGTGAATTCTGATGCAGTAACTCACAGGTTTCAGCTCCTCCAGTACATCTGTGCAGTCAGCAGGGAAACA
Organism: Phodopus roborovskii; assembly: GCF_943737965.1. Classification (NCBI taxonomy): domain Eukaryota; kingdom Metazoa; phylum Chordata; class Mammalia; order Rodentia; family Cricetidae; genus Phodopus; species Phodopus roborovskii. Next base: position 10,202,444 of record NW_026126511.1, on the reverse strand, counting down.
TCCAATTATTTGTGATTTTTATATGCTTGTTGGCCAAGTTTGAACACCAAATGCAAAACTGTACACGTGGGGGCATTACAGAGGTTTGTGACTCTTTCTGGAGGATGTTACCTACATGCCAACAAGAGAGCCATAAATGAGACCATCTGGAAGGTATGTACCTCTCATCCCCACTGGTGCTTATGCTGTACCAGCCCTGGGAATCGTCAAAACAGAAGGTGGTCCCATAATCATGGATAAACTGAAATTGGATCCTGCAGATTAACCTGGCATTTTCTTTGGGAGATACGGGCTTTTTGGAGCAGAGTGTGATATTACAATGGATACCAATCCTTAATTTAAAACTCTGGAAGTGACAGAGGATATACAATAAGGATGAAAATTTTTCAGATCCATATGAATTTGGCTGAGTAGCTTGAGTAGATTCACAATTTTGGGACATGCAAATATATAAACATATCTTACTAATTACACAAAATTATGTGTTAGTTAATGTGAGTCTTGCAATGGTACTGAATTGCATAGAGAATGACTCATTTAATTGCTATATGTATCAAGTAAAACTATTAAATAGATTTTCTCTGGTATTATGAAAAGATATTTGGATTCATTTTGTCATAATTTCAACATTCCCAGGTATAGATGAACTTGGAATTTGAAGGATTTTTTGTTTTTTTTTTTTTATACTAAAATTTTTTCTACCAGTTTAAAAACATTATCACCTCTACTACCCTATACTACTTGAATTGTTTCTTATGCTTAGACTAAAATAATTTTTATTTTGTACTTTTTTTTTGTTTTTTCAAGACAAGATTTCTCTGTAGTTTTGGAGACTCTCTTGGAACTGGCTCTGTAGTGAAGGTGGATGTCCTTGTGTATGCTGTGATGATATGTTTCCCTTATTGGTGGATGAATTAGCCATTCTGAGCAATGGGCAGGCAGGATTTAGCCAGTCAGGAAATATAGAAAGGGCTACCAGGCTAGGAGAATGCTGGGAAGAGGAACACAAAGAGTGAGACTCAGTAGAGAGGCCATGTAGCCAACAGAGAGATTAGACACATAGCCATTCTCCAGTAAACCAAGATCATGTGGTGATACATAGATTAATGGAAATAAGTGAATCATTTAATATTGCTAACCAATAAGAAGCCCGAGCCATTGGTAAAACAGTGTCCAAATCTATAAGCCTCTGTATATTTATTTGGGACTAAATAGCTGTGGAATTTGGCAGTACAGAAATTTCAGACTACTGTAGACAAGGCTGGCCTGGAACTCACAGAAATCTTCTTCTCTGCCTTACTAGTAGTGGGATTAAAGACATGTGTTACCACCACCCAGAAGTTTTATGCACTTCTAGCCTTTAATTAACCTGAGATATATGATTAGTTGACATGATTTACTAAAAATAGTTTGCTCTGACTTTCAAGATCTATGATAGTTCCTCATATATGTGTAAATCATAAATGAGAAAAGAAATCTCTCTCTCCCTCTCCTTATCTGTCTCCCTTTATCTATCTCTCTTACATGCACACACACACACACACACACACACACAATTAATAAAACAGCATATTCTTTCCAAGCTTACATAATACTGCTATAATTATTGTTAATGTACAGGCATCATTTTGGTTAGCAACCAACAAGGTAACACAGCCCTAATTTTTTTCCCACCGAAATATGTGCTTTGCAGATTATTCTACAGTTTGATAGCATGAAAATGAAACGTGGCTATCATTAACTCATAAGTGGTGGCACCCTTGAGTGGGATTGGTAAACTTGTACCTTCTTCAGTAAGAGAACCTATCATCAATAGAGAATATATTCCCCAATCACTAAGGAGACTGATACTCCTCCAGTGTATTTATCATAGACTTACCAGTTTCCAGATATTTTGTGTAAATTATGTTGTTAATACATTACTCAGGTCTCAGTATTCTCTTATAAGAGCCCATATGTAAATGAAAAAAAAGAAAGAAAAACAAATGAGTTCTGTTGTGACCTGCTTTGTGTCCTAAAAGACAGTCAACTTTAAAATATGATGAGCTTCTGAGGAGAATGTCTGTTCTGCAGTATTTGCATTAGATGATCGGTCTGTGTCTATTAGGTCAATTTTATTTATCATGTCATTTGATTTCAGAATTTCAGTGTCTGTTCTGAAGTTTTGTTGTTGTTTGTTTGTGTGTTTATTTATCAGATGACTTGTCTATTAGTAAGAGTGAGGTATTAAAGTCATCCAAAGACACTATGTTATGGCTATTCTGTGGGCTTACATCTAATATCCCACAGAGATTTTATCTTTCTTATTGATTATTTTTTAAATGAAGCACAGTAAAAACATGTTCTGTGCCTACAGTTTAGCTTATCTGTGTGTGGTGGGGCCACAAAGTCCACAGAGGAATTTTAATTATCTCTGTGTTTTAAATCTCTAAAAACCTGATGCCAGGATATTCTTTTCTAGTGTGTGATTCTTGAGTCCTTGTTCATGGTCCAGGATGCCAGCTGAAGTTGTTAGTGAAGTGTAACTGAACTTGGAAGAAGAGAGTAGGTTCCCCTGTTATTTTTCTAGATTTATGAGTTGCACATCAAATCTGGGGCTGATCACTCTGGCCTTGAACTACCTACCTGTGAGGTTCACAAAATTCTTCCTGGAAGTGTGATTATCAATGATGTCAAAGTCATAGCGTAGCCTTGTTTTATAATCACAGTTCCTAACAGAGTGATGGCCTTGGAGCAAGGCCTGATAAGGACATAGTGTTTGCTTCACTTTCAGCCCTGGTGATGCTTCTGTGAGCACTGGGAAAATATTCACCCACACTGTGGTGACTCCATGAAATATGGCCAAAATCCATAATTAGCTTCTAAGAAGGGGGGAGAGAAGAACATGAGAGACAGTATTTCATGTAACCCCAAACATGTCTCTGGGTCACTAAGTTCATGAGACTGAAACTGAATGTCTTTTTCCTTTCTTCTTTGTTATCACTGATATATGTGCATGGTGTACTTGTGAGCAGGCACATGTGAACACTTGCATAAAGTTAAGTAGGTGATGCGGAGGAATCTCCTGTGATTATCATCTCTATTTTTTATTGAGGTACAGAATTTCATTTAACCTAAAGCCAGGCAATTCTAGGTGTTCTAGTAGCCAGCTTGCCTTGCGGATTTTCTGGCTCTGCTTTCTAAGCCCTGTAATATCTGGTGGCCTGTATAGTGCCTCTTCCCTTTGATGTGAGTTCCGGGAATCTGAATTCCAGTCTTCATACTTGCACAGTAAATAATTGAACATGTCTTGAACTGTCTCCCCAGCCTGACACAGAACATGTATTTTTCCTGGCTCCACCTCCTGAGAGCTGTGAAAAAGGCTCATGCCACTAGGTCCACTTTACTTTAAGCTGAAGGTTGATCCAAGGGCTACATGAAAGCTCGTTGTACTGAATAGCAATCCCAGACACTCCAGAGGGGTTTTAATTATTCTTTACACTATTCTTCCTGTGGCCTAAATGTCTGTAAGGTTATTTCCTTCAAATTTTGTTGTCCAATTTTTTTTGGCACATCTACAATAGTTTTATTTATTGCCTACCACTTCATCATTGAATTTTTTTTAACTTTTTAAAAAATTTATTCTTTGTGTCTTTCACATCATTCTCCTTGAATCCATTCGTTTTTCTCATCCCTTCATATCTGGCCTTTGCCCTTGCAACATCCCCCTTCAAAATTAAATTGAAGAGAGAGAGAGAAAGAGAGAGAGAAAGAGAGAGAGAGAGAGAGAGAGAGAGAGAGAGAGAGAGAGAGAGAGAGAGAGAGAGGAAGTAATCTCATCAGGGAAGAAAAAGAGTGACACAGTGAGTCATGCAGTAAGCGCTTTCGTTCATACATCTTTACTAGCAAATATTTATTGAAGAGTCATTGGTCTGGTTTGAGACCTCTGGTTTCTGCTACCCTGTCAATGCTAGGTTCTCACTGGGATATCCTGTTGTTGCCCTGTGTCATGGGGGGTTCTGCAGCTTTGTATCTATAGGACTAGCTGCTTCACATGCTCCTTCAGATCATAGAAGAGATGGATGTTGTGGTGCACCAACTCATAACCTTGGGTAGCCGCAGGTGTTGGTCATCCCACCAGCTCTCCCCTGTCCTCACCAGAGTAAGCTCTCCAGCACTGCCCTGGCTAGTTCACTCCTGGCAGCCATGAGAAAGAGCTGGACCAGTTCTATTTTCATGGCCTCAGGGTCAGCTATTCCAAATCTACACACATCAGAGACATCTGTTCTCTGTAGGCCAGGTGAGATGCAGGATTAAGTCTCTGGAGTGAGTGCTGTAGCTAGTGAGGGGCAGAGACAACTCTTACCCTCTTTTGACCCCAGGGACAGCTCTGTTACTTGGCACAGGTGGCAGGAATGTGGGTGGGAGAGAGCATCTCTGTCTTATGCCCACACCACCATATGGCTTCTTAAAATAAGGTCAAACTTTATTAGCTGGAATTTTAAAGTTCAAAGCTTTAAAAGTAAATTGTTTATCTAAGCTACCAAAGCCTCCCTCAAGAGTTATGTATTTTCAAAGCAAAAACAATTATAGGAATGAGTAGTTGTCCTTTGAATTTTATTGGTCACCTTTATCTAAGAGGTTCATAAAGGATTTTTTGACATAGGACACAGGGAATCCAACATAAATCTGAAAGTCTTTTCTCTCAGAATTAGTTCTCATGTACCAGAAGGTGCCAAACAAGCTTGCAAGGGAGGAACTCCAACTATCAATGGTACTACCCATCTATGATACTTATGAACCACAATAATGACTATTGTAGCACAGTAGGCCCAAGAGTTATGGAATATAATTTTAAGTTGTGTTGCATTTGTTTATGCTGTGGAACATTTGTTTAATAATACGGAGTTGTGCTGCAATCTGTTATGTTACATTTGGTTAACCCTGTGAAACTGTGTTACTTTCCTGTCTATAAAACACCAGATTGATCGAGGCAGATGAAAAGATAGACAAGGGCTCTCAGACAAGGAGACTAAGAAGAAGGAAAACACTAGGAGAAAAAAATTCAAGGAGCAAAAGTAGAGTGGGGCCAATCACCCAGCCAGAAACAGACTAAGAACGAAAGAAAAGATATACAGAAATAGAGAAGGTAAAAGCCCAGAGGAGGGGATAATTTTCAAAAAGGTGGCTAGAAATAAGTCAAGCTAAGGCTGGGCTTTCATAAGGAAAACTAAACCTCAGTGTGAACTTCTTTGTGAGTTGGTGGCAGGCCTCACAAAAGAGACAAAGAGCCCAAAGAGTAAAAACAAACAACCTCACCTAAGGAAAAATAAATAGTGTGTTTGCATCTGTTCATGGAAATCAATATGTCTCTTATGGCTCCTCAGGGCTACTCAAAAGGAAGGATTGCATGTCTTGTACTGGAAACTTGGCAGAATAACCAGGACTACTGAATCTATTACTCTTTGAGGAGAATCTACAACCACCAATATGCTAAATCACCGTAATTCCTACTTATATTCTTTATACTCTGTCCCTGTACCCACCAGTAAGGATAGTTCTCAGCCCTTATCAAAAATTTTTTTTCTTTTTTGCAACAGAGAGGGACTATTACAGAAAACCACAAATAGTCAAAATACAATGGTATAGACCCAATCCCAAATGATGTACATACAACACAAGTTCCACACATGAGGCTCAGGAGTAAATGCAGGAGAAAAGGCAGAAAGATTTTAAGAGATAGCATTGGTATTTTGTTGTCATATTGTTTCTCCTGGAAATGTCAGAGAAGTGGCTGGGCTCCATAGCATGACCTGAACAAGGAACCAACAACAGATATACTAATGTGGAAAGGGGAAAGGTCATGAGCTCTCAAATCTGGCAAAAGTTCCAGAGAACACAAAAGATTGCTGAGAGCTGAGAGCAGGAGGAGCCTCAGCCTGGAAAGAGAATACCATTTTTTTTTACTGAATACCAGAGGGTCAGCTCTGCAAATACATGCATATAATTAATATTATATAGGCAGGATCCTATTCCTATATTTAGAAATTGAATATATATACATGGTATATACTTAACATTCTATATTATATATGTAACAATAATTAAAGAAAAGAGGCTATCAATTGGTGAGATACAGGGGAGCGTTTAGAGGGATAAAAAGTGAAGGAGAAATGATATTTTATATTAAAATATTAAAAATGCTTCTAAAACATCAGTGTTATGTTCATAATCATCCTTATAAAAGTCATTTTTCTCTTAGTATTTCATTATTTTTTAATTCCTTGTTTTCTTATTTTACATATTGACATATTGATTCCAGTTCCCTCTCCATCTCATCCTCCCACCCCCCATCCCCTCCCATCACATTCCCCCCCCCCACTCCACAGGGAGAGTGAGGCCTTCCAGGAGGGACCATCTAAATCTGCCAAATTACTTGGAGTTGGGCCTAGGCCCTCCTTTCTGTCACTTCAATCCCTTAATTCATCTCTTTTGACCAAATATGAGCAGATTAGATGTAAAAGAGAATTGTCTTTATCTAACCTTTCTCTAGTCCTCATGGCTACGTCTCAAGAAAGATAATCACATTAACTTCATTATTTTCTTTATATTTAATTATGAAATATTTATTATTTTAATTATTTCAAATAGACTGTAAAATACAGAATCCATTCATAATTTACATTATGTGCACGAAAATCCTCATATATACCTACCTTCTCTCGTCTTCATTATGTTCCTCAAATGTAGAATAATAAGCCATCAATTGTTAGGAAAACATAATCACAAGCACATTTTTTTTTAACTATTACCTCTTTATGTTTGTCTTAATTGCATCTCATCAGGTGAAACAGCATGAGAAGTTTAAAGTCACAATAATTTAAAAACCAAACAATTGCTCAGCACAATTCCAGAAATAATGATTCTTAAATGCAAGAATTTCTCTTTTGTGTACTTTAAGCTGATTCACCCCAAGTAGTCTTAGCAGATATCCAGAGAGCCATGCCTTCATTCATTTTTCACATTAGTGAACTTAGCACTTTCTTCCTACCAAACCCAATTTGTCCTCAATTCCTCCCTTTCATTCCATTTTCATCTTTTACATTATATGTTATAATATCCCTAGATTAACAACCACATAAAAGAAAGAATAGCTGTCATTTATCCCATTTGTGATTTGCAGGTCTATAACAGTTTCCGTTAGACAGCCAACTCATAAGTTAGTAATCATTAAATCCTATTTTATTACAATCTACTTTAAAATGGGCTTCTGGTTGTAAGTGTATGACTGAATGTCTTTTTAAAGGGAGTGTAGCCACTTTGTCCTGGAACTCAAGGATGCTTTTTGTCAAATATTTCCAGAAGCTGAGATTACAGGTATTTAAAAGCATTCCAGGTCTGAATAAAATTTAATATAGAGAAAGGCATTTTCTCCATGCCAAACATTCTGAATCAAACTTTGGATAGTATGCCTGTATTTTACTGTAATAAAAAATGGAAGTATACTAAAACAGGTGATTTAACTACTTTTGGAAGCATTTCCATTTGAATGCTACTGAATTACCAAAAGCATACTTTTTCAAGATACAGGTACACAGAATTTTAAAAAACATTTTCATGTCAGATTAAAGTCTTGATTTTGTGTGTTTGGGAGTAACAGTATGTCAGAACATGGTCTATATGTATCATGTGGTATTTAATTAGTTTATCTGCAAGAGTTGATAAACCTCACCTTCTTCTTTTCCTTATCAATGCAAGTTTCTTTGTCCCAGAACTAATAAGTTAGCCCTGAAGATGAACCATCACAACTCATTGTTATTTGATTGGGAATCATGTTTAAAGACACTCTTTAAGTGTATATGGAGCACACATCACTAAAAATTTTAGTACGAAATACTACTCCAAGAGTCTTATAGAACCCTGCTTTGATGATTGATTGATTGAGAAGTGCAAAATGGAAGAGATGACAGAAGGAATCAGGTAACATGAGTGGAGACAGAAAAGGAAAGGCACACATTCTCAGCTCGAAGTAATGCAAAAGTAGTGTCGTGAAGTGCTACTTCACAGTCTCTCCATCTATGCTATTCCTGGAATGTGTGAGCCTTGAAACACGTCTTAGACAGTTTTTCTATCTCTCCCTGGACACTGAACTAATGCCCAGCACAATTTCACTTTGCACAAAACTGCCAGCCAGGGCTGCCAATTCTTCCTTTAATGTCCTTTTCCTTCCAGTGTCTCACATTTCCTGCTCATTCCTTCTCTCCAGACACCTTCACTGTCCTTATTATTGATTCACACTTTATATTCAAAGTAGGAATGTACTCCCAGTTTCTAACGAAAATGTGTTTTTCTTAATAATCTAAATCCTTATACTGACATGGAGCCTTCGAGTAAAATTATTCTAATTACTTTCTTAAAGCCTAAGAAAATTGAAAAAAAAATGGAAGATTTAAATCTCTCTCATCCACACAAGACATCCAGTTTCTTGATCAAAGAATAGCATGACTGGGAATTCTTAATTTGCCTAAGAAGTTATCACACAATCAAGAATCATATAGAAATACACAATTACAACAAAAAATATATTTCACCTAATAAAACAAAAAGAATAAAATACTAGAGATACTATGAAACAGCAGTACTGAGTCTGTCTTATCAGTTCTAACAACCAGCCACCACAGAAATAAGTACGATACATAAAATGAAATTGCCTTTATTTTTGTTCACAAGGAGAGCCTTCTATGCATTTCCACCCTCTATGAAAAGCTTGTGACTGAGACTTTGCCGTATTTCAGTGCACAACAGTGTGCAATGTGGAATCTACTCACATTCTGAGGTGTGCTTCTGGAAGTCAGGGAACTTCTTCACCCCAGTATACCATGACTGACATTCTCCTAAAATGCTGACACTCTGACTGTTTAGAATTTGTTCATTTGTCTACGGCCATACCACCCAGAACGCACCCGGTCTTGTCTGATCTCGGAAGCTAAGCAGGGACAGGCCTGATTAGTACTTGGATGGGAGAATTTGTTCATTTATCTTATAAAAACTACTGCATACAGAATCTATTCTATACAGTGTTTTGTCAGGACTGTCTGGGTTAATCCTATAGACAAATTAATAAAATGTGTATTTAAAAAAATTAGTGCAGATAGACAGAATAACACATTTAATATCCTCTCAATCTGCAGACTGAGGTATGAGTTAGGCCAATAAATCAATATCAGCTACTGAGTGGTTCACAGAGAAGCCTTGACTATCTAGTGATGCCCCATGTTAACACATTAGCAGTATGGTGTCAATAGAGAAATAACAAAGTAAAAAAGTTGTAATCAAATAAGTTATAGTTTTGTTCTCATATCTCAAGCTGCTGGTATGTATTAACAAATGAATTCAACATATATAAGCATGTATTGGGAAATTAACCTTAGTGCTAAATCATCTCTGGCATCAAGTAAATGTGAGATTATAAACTCAATTTTAAAGATTATAATTTGCAAATTCCTAAAGCAGGGATATTTGGAAGAACACTGAAAAATTAGTTGAAGCCAATATTATCTGTATAAAACATAAAAGCTCTCTTCTGTCAGAGGATGCCTGTTCTATTCATCTATGTGCTGTCAAGTTTTATGTCAACTTGACACAAGCTGGAGTTATGCTAAAGGAGGGAACTCCAATTCCTCTATATTTCTCCAATGCCTCTATAACATCTGACTGTAGAGTTTTTATTTTATTTTAAAATATTTTTATTTAAATTAAAGACAATCTTATTGTATATACCAGTCCCAGTTCCCTCTCCCTCCCATCTGCCCATAACCCCAGGTCATCCCCCAAAACCATCTCCCATCCACTCCCCAGGGAGGTTGAGGCCTCCCATTGGGAATCATAAAAATTTGTCACATCATTTGGAGCATGGCCTAGGCCCTCCAATGTGTATCTAGATTGAAAGTGTATCCCTCCATGGAAAATGGGCTTCCGGAGTCTGTTTGTCCAATAGGGATAAACCCTGGTTCCACTGCCAGATGCACATATACTGCCCAGGCCTCCTAAATGACACCCACTTTCTGGTGGCCTGGTTGGTCCTATGCTGGTTCCCCTGCTGTCAAACTGGCTTCCATGAGCTCCCACTTGCTCAGATCAGCTGTTTCTGTGTTTTTTCCTCAGCATGGTCTTGGCCCATTTGTTCATCACTCCTCGTCTCTAAAACTGGAGTCCAGGAGTTCTGCTCAGTGCTTAGCTTAGGATCTTGTACTTGTATGTACCATGTATGTCTCCCTTAGAGACCATCTTTTTTTCCTAGCTTCTTCTGTAGTGGTGTGGATTGTAGTCTGGTAATCATTTGTTTCTTGCCTAAAATCCATATATGAGTACATACCATGTTTGTCTTTCAGTGTCTCAGTATCCTCTCTCAGGATGGTTTTGCCTAGTGCCATCCATTTGCCTGCAAATTTCCAGATGTCATTTCTTTCTTTCTGCTGAGTAGGACTCCACTGGGTAAATGTACCACATTTTTCTTTATCCATCCTTCATCGAGGGGCATCTAGCTTGCTTCCAGGTTTCCCCTCTCTCTTCTGCTCCCAGGTCCCACCCATCTTCTTTCCCTCATACCAACACCTCTTTCTTTCTCTTTAGAAAAAGGCAGGCCTACCAGAAATATCAAGCAAACATGGCATGTCAAGTTAAAATAAAACTAGGCACATCCCCTAATATCGATGTTGGTCACTGCAACCCAGTAGGAGGAATAGGATATCAGAAGCAGACAAAAGAATCAGAGACAGTCCCAGCTCCTACTGTCAGGAGTCCCAAAGGAGCACCAACCTATGCAAATATAAGATCAAGGCAAAGGCCCTAGATCAGCCCAAACAGACTCCCTGATTGTCATTTCAGTCTTTGTGAGCTCAGATGAGCCCCAGTTAGTTGATTCTGTGGGATGTGTTCTTGTGGTATCTTGATACCTCTGTCTCCTACAACCCTTCCCCGCCTTATTCTGCAGAATATCCAGAGCTCCACCTAATGTTTGGCTAAAGGGCTCTGCAACAGCTGCCATCTATTACAGGATGGAGTCTCTGTGATGATGACTCTGCTAGTCTCTGGTCTAAGAGAATGGCAAAATATCATTAAGTACCATTTCATTGGCAGGTTTTTTGTTTTGTTTTCTGATTAGATTTTTTTTTCTATCCTTGGTCTTTAGGCTATCCAGATTCTGGTTCCTGACCTTGTAGGGAGTGTCTGGCATGGGCACCGTCTGGTAGAACAGGTCTTAATTTGGGCCAGTTATTGATGGGCCAACCCACAAGTTCTGTGCCAGCTTTACCCAAACACATACTGGCAGGGATAATTATCAGACAAAGGTCTGAGTCTGTTTTGTTGCACCCAATTCCTTCACTGAAAATCTTGCTGGTTACAGGAGATGGCCAATTCAGTTTCCATATCCCCCATTAACTGGGATCTCCCTTAGGCTCATCCTCTGTGGATGCATAGAATATTCTATTGCACCAGGTTTCTACCTTGACACTAAAATACATGTAATTCCAGTTATCTCTCCAGTACTTCCTCTCTCTGCTCCCATTAACTAATCAATACTGTTCCCATCCCCGAATGTGCCTAGGCTACCCATGAAATCATTTCTATTTCTCCTTCCCAAGTAGAACCATGCGTTATCCCTTGGGACTTCCTTGTTTCTTAGCCTCTCTGGGTCTATCGATGGTAACATGATTATCCTTTATTTTACATCTAATATCCACTTATAAGTGAGTATACTTGTAAGTGTCTTTCTGTTTCTGGGTTTCTGGGTTTCTCTAATTAGATTTGTGCCTTATTTTAAATTGCATTATTTGTTTTGGCAATGTCCAGTTTCTTGAGTTCTTTATGTATTTTGGATAATAGCCTTATGTCAAATATGGGGTTGCTGAACACCTTTTTTCATTCTGCAGGTTGCCATTTTGTCCTAACGATGGTATCCTTTTCCTCACAGGAGGTTTTCAGTTTCATGATGTTCCATTCAGGAAGTTATCTCCTGTAACAATGCATTCAAAGCCATTCTCCACTTCCTTTCTATCAAGTTCAGTGTATCTAGATTTATGTTGAGGTGTTTCATCCTTTTGCATTTGGGTTTTGTGCAAGGTGATTGATTTAGATCTATTTGTATTCACATACATGCCAACATACAAATAGACCAGAATCATTTGTAGATGATGATTTATCTTTTTCATTGTATATTTCTGGATATATATATATATCCATCCCTGACTGAGGTAGGTTTTCACTCCTCTTTGGTTTCTCCATCATAAAACCTTCAATATTTCCCTGCCCTATAACAATCTGCTTGTAGATGCTGCTCCTTTAAACTTAACTCAGTTCACTGGAACTATATCACTTGGTACAGGACCAGGGTCCCCCTAGCAATTTCTTCCATGCCTTTCCCCAGTTATTTTTTGTCTTACATCAGTGTCATTCCAGGATCCCCTCCTGCCACCTGACCTCAAACCCTCTAAGGACAGTGACTCTTGGTATGGATATAATCCCCTTGGCTCTTGCCTGGAACCCATATCAGCCTTCTTTCCTAGTAAATCTTCATTGCACATTGCCAGCCATGGGAATGACCTACAGAAGCACATTTTAACATGCAAGCTCCAACTACCAAACATCCCTAAGATACAAAAAAGACAAAAGAGACCATGGAATGGACAACAACCCTACAAAGACAAGATAGAACCAACATTTTGTGGAGAACAACCTAGTTAGTCTCTGCCGAAAATTATAGAATGCATCAATGGCTTAAAGGGGGAAAACAATTATTTAACAATGTCATGTGAATATTCAGAACACATTTTTATCTCCGTAAGAGTTTTTTCTTTTTTCTTATAAACAAGAGAAGAGGGGGAGGAAGGATTGTAAAAGCCAGAAGGGTCAAGGACGCTTGAAGAACATGGCCTACAGAATCAAATAAGCAGGCTCACAGAGACAGAAGCTTCAATAATAGAGACTGCAAGCGTCCTCTACAAATATCTTGTGCTTATTTAGCTTGGCATTACAGTGAGACTCCTAAAAATAGAAGTGGTGGCTGTCTCTGACACTTTTGCCTGTTCTTTGGTTGCTTTGTCCAGCCATGGTATGAGGGTTTGTGTCTGGTCTTCTTATATTTTTTTATATTATTGTCTTCAGCTGATTTCCCTGGGAGGCCTGCTCTTTCATGAAGCAGAAAGGAACAGAGAGGGTAGGTAGTTGGAAGACTAGGATATGTGGGAGGTAGGGTTGGCTATGCTCAGGAGGCACTCTATGAGAGAAGAATAAGTAAAAAGAAAATATAATATAAAAATTCTGCATATCAAATACATCATAAAACTTTAAGAAATGTTTACAATAACTGATTATTGGTAAGTATGTTTGTTGTATTTTCAATTCATTTAGGGTCCAGTGCATGTCAGACAAATGCTCTGCCACAAATATATGTCAATATTTCTTAAATAATTTATAATCTCCAAAAAGAAATAATAATATTGAAATCAAATTCTGAAAGCATAATTTAAGAATGAGAAAATAAAACTATTATTTTACAGAAGTGAAACCAATAAAACAATGCTGTCCAATTATTGTATATAGAACCAACTAAATAAGTTCTCATAAAGAGCAATTGTCATTGAGACATGTGATGAATCGAGTAAAATCTAATAGCTGTACTTCAAATAGTTACTGATATTCACAACCAGTGCTGTTGGATGATCTGGTTTATGAATAAGCCCATAATTAAAAGTCTGAATTTTGAAGTCTAAGACAGTGATTATAAAACAAATGATAGATAAGTCAAAAATAAAGGTCATTTGCAGACAGAAATTTAAATCTATAACAAGCTAAATCAGATTTTATTCTTAAATATTTACCATGAACAAAGGCTCAACAAAATATAAAGCGTGAAAAATAATAACGTCTGGAATCAAGACTTAAAAATAATATCCATGCAATATTATATTTCTTGCATTTCTACAGGAAATGGTTTCAGAGGAGAGGTATACTGTGGAATATTTTGATTCAATCTGTCTTAATGACTCACATTTTGGAAGCTATCTCCGTTTAAGGCTTCCAGAAAGGGGTGCATGACAAATTAGGCAGTAAGTAAGCATCTCATTAGCTACTAGCAAATGTCAAACTCATTTACACATTCAGAGAGTTAATGATGTGTTTCTAGATATTTTCTTATAAATTACTATTTTCTACCTAGCTTTAGAACACCTAAAGAGTCATATTTTTATTTTCTGAATTATAAAAATTAAACTTTTTAAGTAATTTAAGTAATTCTCAACTTGTGAAATCTCTGAGAACTCTTACATTAAACTGTGTTTGGTAATTTTAGATGGATTAAAATAATGTATGATATATATATATATATATATATAATTCTTTATATAATAGCCAGCGCAATGCTATTTTTATCATAATTGAAACTATATGAATGATGTTCAACTGTATATACCTACTTCTTATATATAGAGTTCATATCATCTTAAGGATGTGAGGAGCTTTGTAATAATGGCAAATGAATTATTTCTGTGTAATCTATATTTCATATCTCTAATTAGATATAAATACTTTCCCTTTTTCATAATTACTCTATATACCAAAAGAAACATGTAACTACACCATACTTTTTCTTATAAAATTTTATTAGAATGAAAGAGTAAACTGATGGTAACAAATAACATGTTATATAAAACTTGGTTTATGGGGTACACAGTAAATAGTTTAAAGATCCAAATAAACTTAATAAAATTTTCTAAATGATTTTTTCCCAAAATGTTCATATTTTCTGTTTCAGCATACTCATGCATGTTTTCTACAATAGTATTATTGATTGTCACCACAGGAATAGTAGGCATAGATATCTCTTTATGTCAATTACATCTGTATTTCTGTAAATTTTTTTAATGAATATAAGAGATGGTTTCTGAGAAGATAAGATTGGGGAATGTATGGGTCACAATGTGGTTACCCAAAATAAAAATAGTGATGATATTAAGGGAAACTGTACAACATACATCAAGGAAATTTATGATATTATTATGAAATTGTATAAAAATTTATACTCAATGAAGTTCAAAGAAAAGAAATAGAGGAATTTCTATATGCATCTGAACCACCAAAGTTAAAATAGAACAAACAAACAAAGAAAAAAACAATTAACAACTTAGAGACATAAAATTTTAGGAAATCCAAACTGTAATAAAAGGCATTCTGACAGAATAAAAGGAAAAAAAGAAACAAACAAAATACCAAGGTACAGTTGTATATATACCAAATTCTATTGGATTGCAAGGAGCTACAAGTAATACATCTTAAGTTACATTACTAAAAAATGAGGATCACACCAAGCTCTTTTTAAAAAGTATTACTCAATACTAAGTCAGATAAAGACCCAATAAATGTAAGAAAACTATAATCCAGTATTCCTCATGAACATTCATGCAAAGTGTGTCAGTGGAGTACTTGGAAATGGAAATACAGAAACATCAAGAATATAAATCATATTCATAGATTTAAATATAAAAATCATGTGCTGATCTCAGTAGGCAGACCAAAATGTCCTTGACAAAGTCCAACATGACTTCATTATATATATATCCTAGAGAAATGGAATTATAGGGAAAATACTTCAATAAAATAGGTGCTATTTATTTCAAACATACAAACATAATCAACCTAAATGGTGAAAATTTCAAAGAAATTCCATTAAAGTAAAATATGAGACAGTGTTGTTGATTATTCCTGACTGTTTAGAGTACAAGAGAAGGAAACTAAAGGAATAAAATAGGAAGTAAGCCTAACTATCCATATTTTGTGATAACAATATACATGATACCTGAAAACTTGTACCACAAAACTTTTAAAAATGATCAATCCTTTCTAAACAATGGCAGAATACAAAAACCAAATAACAAAAATCAGTAGGCATTCTATATACCACTAACAATCATGCTAATAACAAGATAATGGAATATCCTAAAATGAATTTAGGAATAAATGTAAAATCTAACATGAAAGATCTCTGTAATGGAACTGTTAAATGTCTGAAAAAGAACAAAAAGAAGGATAGAAAACATTCTTATGTTCATGGTTTGGTAGAATTGATATGATCATTGCATGTAAAAAGAATATAGAGGTTCATTGACATTCCAGTCAAAATCCCCATATTTGATTTTTTTTGTAATGGAATACTAAGAATAGATATAGAAACACTTGGGCCATCTTAACTGTTATGATTACCCACTTAAACAGTTTACATTTCTCTCCTATATTCAATTGCATCTTAACTGATTCTGAGCGTATCAAATGTATTCACTTCTCCACTAAGAACCAATTTACCCTAGCCAATTGTTGTTTTACCTATGCATAGCTGCAAGTGAGAACAGGAATCCCAGGAAGATGGTAAGTGTGGAATATTCCTTTATTATGCCATGTCAATATGACATGTTGTTGTGATTGGTTTAATAAAGAAGCCAGCTGTGCACTAGCTGGATAGGAAAAGTTTAGGCCGAAGAGCCAAACAGAATACTGGGAGGAAGAAGAGCAGAGATAAGAGTCTTGGGCAAAGGCAAAAAGAAGTACTCTATACTGAGAAAAGGTACCAAGCCACATGGCAATACATATGTGGATGGAAGTTTCTGTACAATTGTGTCCTGTAGCTATTTATTCCCGAATGTGCACAGAGTCTTATATTAATTATAAACTGGTTGGTCAATTTCTCAGGCTTCTTATCGGCTCTCTTAATTATTAGACCATTTAAATTAATCTGTTTTTTTCCATGATCTTGGCGTACTGGAGAATACGTTGGCATTCTACCTTCCAGGTAGCTGCATGGCATCTCTTGGCATCTCTCTGCGTTCCACCTTCCAATATTCTCCTAGTCAGGTAGTTCAGCCTGTATTTCCTGCTTGGCTATATTCTCCTGTCCATTTGACAAAACAGCATTATTCATCAACCAATAAGAGAAACATATATTCACAGCACACAGAAGGATATCCCTCTTCAAACATAGATTTAAAAAGAAAAGTGTTAATTTAAATGTGAGAATTAGCTAGTAGCAAGCCTATGCTATTTTCTAATCTTCTATAATTAATATTATTACTCTGTGTGTTTAGTTGGGAGAATTTTGTGGGACAAAAAGTTCCATCTACAGGAAAGATTAATGGAAATATGAAAAATCTGGAAGAGGCCATGGGATTTTAGAGAAGGCCATTTTAGTAGTCAAAGCGTGAGTTAAAAGTGTGTAATTGACTCCAATGTTCAACCTTGTCATTTGACCTTTACATTTCAATCTTTTCTTCCTCTCTCTCTCTTTCTCCATTTTGGTTCACAGTTTTTAAAGAATTAACTTGTTGTTTGAGAATCTCATGCATTTTATTTTTGATACTATATTTCAATTAAAATATTTGTTGTTCCTTTACCTCACTCCTAAACCTCTCATTTAAACTTTCCCCTCTCTCTTTCAAATTCATGACCTATTTATTTTTCAATTCCTACCTTGAAGTCATTTAAAAATATTTTAATAATTTCTTAAGAAATTCATGCAACTAGTTTTGATAATATTCATTCCAATTTCCACCACTTAATTCAAATTCTTCCTCCAAATTTTCCCTTTCAACTTTGTGGCTATTTTATTTTAAACCCATCAGTACTGATCTGTACTATCCAAAACTTTTTGTATGTGTGGTATTCCACACATACAATGTTTGAAAAGTTACTTTGTCTTAGCACCTGACAATTGCAAACGGATCATTGACAATGAGTGGGGCTTCATGCTCCACTCCATTCTTCTTTCTGGGATTTAGTCTATTGTTGACTTACAAATGTCCTGTGCATGCTGGTAAAACAAAATAATTTCACCCATGAAGCTGATCCATCTACAATGCATTATATGCTTGTAGTTACTTACTAATTCTGGTTCTTAAGTTCCCTGACTTCTTCAGCAAAGATCCCTGAATGGTGGGAAGTGGGAGTTTGATATGCATGTTCATTTGTGGTTCAGATTTCTGTATTCTTTTATTCTCTTCACCCTGGAAAGGTGTGGATCTCTATGTCAATCTCTTTGTAGATGTGTGTTTGTATATACCAATTGTTGGAGAACTCCATTTCTCCAGCTCTGAATTCTCCAGTTTCTTTTTCTTTTTGGGGGTTGCACACCCATGAACTTCCCTCATTTGCTGTAAACATGTCCATTTGTGTCTTCATTGTTGTTCCCTCCTTAGACAGCCAAGTTGATGAGAATTCTTGATGGTGTTGTCTTTCAAGAGACTCATTCTCTCTCCAAATTTCCTGTTTCTCTGGCTATTACAATCTTCATGGACCATCTTATAGTTCTTTAATGCCTTAGATTTTTATTGAATAACATCTTTCATAATATAAAATAATCTGACTACAGATACTTTCCTTATATAAGAACTCTTATTAAGATTCACTTTATTTTTAAATTATGGGTTTCTGTTTATGAATACATGAATATGTGTGTACACCTGCCAGCACGATTCATAAAGAAAGTGTCAGGTACATTCAGGATTGAGTTGCAGACATTGTGAGCCTCTAGCTGTGTGGGTGGAAACAGAACTCTCTTCCTCTGCAAGTGTAGCATGTGCTCTTAGATGCTGAGCAATCTCTCCAGCCCCTTTGGATAAGAAATCTTATTAGACCTTTTCTTCAATGTTTTTTAGTGGTATTTTTCTCTTTTGTTTGGATAAATGCAAAAACGAAAAAAGTACATTGTTTACATCTGTAAAGACATATTCTTGTATATTCCCATGAATAGTTTGGAAAGTAAATTAACCTTACTTGAAGTTGTCTCCTTCTAATAATAGATTCAATAAAACAACAAAGACCAGACAATGCTCATTCTTACCATGAATCTTGATTTCTCCAGAGAAATAGAATCTATCACCTTTTATTATCCTTCAAAAGATATCAGAGGTAGATTTTTAATTATGTGTATAAAAGATAGTTGTTAGCACTTTCCCAGGCTTTCTGGGCTGGGATCTCTGATCAGTATTCCCAGCACAAGTATTTGCAGTTTTCCCAAAGCATCAGGGTATATGCAATACTCTCTGCTTTGGTCAGAAGAGGTAAGACCTAAGTGCTATTTTATGCACAGGAAGACTTGAAGATTTTAGTTTAGTATGAATAATTGAAGAAAATTTAATTCTAAAAGGCTTCATTGCATTGTCACTCTAAAAAATACTCTATTTAAGTCATCAATGGACATTTAATAATAAAACTCAAAAGCATTCTTGTTTATATAGAGTTATAAATCATTTTCAGTGACCAAACAATGTGTTAGAATTTGTTTCTAACACTTTAATTTCTTCTACCTCATTGGAGTCCTGGTGCTTTAATTTTTCCTGTCTTTCTTGCACTGTTTTTCTTCTTTTTCTGCTCTCTCTTTGTGGTAAATCATCTATCTACCTTTGTTATTTTATATTTTGGTCAACTATAACTTTTGTTTCAGAAACTTAATTATATACTCATAAGTAACTTGCAAGCATCATACTCCCTTTGTTTATATAAAACTATTGAACTAAGTCTATTTTATGAGACAGTATTTCTTCAACAATAATTTCATGAAAAACTTTTTGTACTCTCCTTGTTTCCTCAGAGACAGAATTTAGCTTGGTCCTTTTGTTGGGCTGATGAGTGTCTATAATTATTTTTTCAACAAAGAAAATAAATATTATGTGTTACATTTTCCTGGTATGAGGAATCTACTCTCCCTGGTTGGTTGAAATTATGGGAGCTGGTCATAAATGGTATAATCTATGTATAAATTTTACATCATATCTCTTCCAATGATACTCACATTAATAATATTACTAGGGAAGTTTGTATTTGTTTCTTTCTTTTTTGACAATGTTTCTAGTATGTGTATCTAGGTGGAGGATCCATTGATGTATCATTTTATTTTCCCTCCTACAAATAGCATGATTGCAGTTAACCTTTCCATATTTGTTACACTAAAATCTGAACCAATCACTGATTCTATAGAACAATTTAGTAAAAATGAAACATTGTACCTGAAAGTAGATCCATTTTTTGTTTGTTTGTTTTTTTATTTTTTCTTATTTTGCATATTAATTAATTTTTCAATATTTATGTGTCCATATTCATACTCATATAATTATGAAAATGTATATGCATGCATTCCTATGTCTATTTATGTATATACATACATACATACATATATATATATATATATATATATTTCTAAATACATTAACTTTAACTTCATCAGTTTGTATAATGTTATTTTTCTTCATGGTTTATATGGCACATAGCATTGATGATGCAAATTTTTGGAATGTCTTTGGGAATTTCCAGAGAAATGTAAGGAAGAATGTAAGATCTATCAGAAAACTTGGAAGTAGCATGCATTTTTCTGGTGTTGTTGAATGAATAGAAATGGGTAAAGGAGAAATTCTGACAAACATTAACTTAACATTTTCATCTCTTTTCTGTACAGTGCTTTGGTCCATCCAACAATTCATGGTGATATGCCTTCACTGCCAAGAGAGACAGTATTCACCTGATCAGTGGGCCAAAATATCTATCCTTTAAGCTTTTGATTTGTTTTATGTCAAGGATCTGGTTACAATGATAGAAAAAATAAACTAAAAATTATTTATCCTTTTCATTATACTATGTTTCTATAAAGTCTCAAGTAACCTGTTCTATAGCAGACAATATCATTCCAAGAACCTTGAACACAGTTTCCTGGCTCATGACAACTCACACCTGATGTGGTATAAAATATCCCCTTATTCCATTAAAAATTAATTTGCAACTTTATTGGAAGAACATTTAAACAACTTTCTTGTAGTCATTTGGAGTTGGCTATGGAAGCTGACAAAACTCATTATCAATAGTCAAAAGTTAGGAATGCAGAGTTTGTAATGGTACAGATTCAGTGAAGTTTAAAGCTTACTTGCAAAGCTGATAATTGCTGCCTCAACACTGTTCTTACTGCAATAACCATGATAATAAATCATGTATGTTAGGTATATCTCCAACTATGAAAGCAAAAGACTAATGTCCCATACGGGAGACAATCACACCAAGAAATGAATTTTCTTACTACAATTCCGCTGAGCAAGAATACTATCCAAACTTGGGAAAGGATTAGATGAGGTTCACTAAATCATGTTGTGCAATAGGCTTTCATTTTAATATACTCAGTACAGTGTTGACTTTACTTAGAGACATCTTTGCAGAGAAACCCCAAATAAAATTTAAAGAAATATATTTACACTCCATGGTTCAGACAAATAGGAATAATAGGTAAATAGATTAACTATAAATGGATGGATAGATAGATGATTGTTAGATAGATAGATAGATAGAGACACACAAATAGATATTTGTTTATGAAATGTTACTCAAATATCATGTGCTAGATTATTTTCCTCTGCTGTTTGTGACATTTATAGTAACTCGTGGAATTAGAGCATTTGCTAAAGACAGTAGATTATTTCAATTATTTTATAAGATGTTTACTTATTTTCTTCCACATCATTTTAATTCATCCCTTTAAAAGTTTTGTTATTTCAAGTGTGTACCTTATGCCACCATGTTCAATATTACCAGAGAACAGATAAGAAAGAAACACTGAGTAGATTTTTGTTCCTACCTTACATACTGGCTGCTCAAAGGCTCACCATCAGGCAGAAACTCTTTCAAGCTCTCTCAGGCACTGTGTAAATTTGAGGCCCAGGCTGGTGTGGTAAAACATAAATGTCTGCCATACTACAAGCAGTATCTTTCCAGAACTCTGGTGAAGTTGAATACAGTTCTTGGTCACAAACTCCCTACCTGACTGTGTGCTTCAGGTTTTGCTTTCACAGATCAAGAAGCAGAGGGGGCCAGCCACCCACACTGCAGAAATGCTGCTTAGCAGTTTAAAGTTTGCTCATGTGGTCATCAAGGCTAAAAGATATGCGATAAAGGAGGTGCAGATGGAGAAACCTCTAAATAGGTTCCAGTGTGTTTAGCGATGGTGTAGGCTTAAGGAAGAAAAGAAAATGGGTATAGACACTCACAGAAAGAACACAGGAAAATACAGTCTCTCTCTCTCTCTCTCTCTCTCTCTCTCTCTCTCTCTCTCTCTTTAAGGGGAGTAAAATAATACAAAAGAAAAAAAGGCACGAAGGATGGGAAATACACAGAGAGTCTGGGTCCTGTATGTTACTGTGTTGATTTTGAATTTTTTGATTGTTGAGAAGCAAACACTAGCTGTGAACTTGACTGCAAAACTGAACCAGTCTTGATGATTTAGGGCTATCTTAACTTTAAAAAAATAAGTCAAAAATGTATTTTTCAAATGGCAATAAAAAATGCTTTGTAGAGGAGATAAAAGGCTGTGGATTCCTTCAGGGTTGGTATGAATTAGGTTTGATCAGGCAGGACCACCTGAATCTTGATTGGTGATATCTGTGAATAAAGATCATAGTGGGTCTTCCCAGGACTTGGTCATTATCTCAAATTTTCTCTCTGGGACCCTAATGACACTTAATCGACAGTCAGCAGAAAGTATTGTAGAGAAAACAAGGTCCACATTCCTAAGATTTCAGGGATGTGGATGGTGGTCTTTGGTTATTTAGTGGTTCATCGATGTTTGTTATCATTTAGGGGAATATAGTATATTAATACAAATTTAAAGTTATTTTCATTACACTGTATATATGTTTCTACTCTTGTTTAAAGGAATTTTGTATATTGATATAAATTTAAGTTAATTTTTGTTACAACACACTATATGATTTCTACTTTTGTTTAAGGAATTATACCTATGCTAATAATTTGAATATATGAGGTAAAATGCTAATTTTTGAAAGATTATTATTATAAACTATTTAAGATAACCAGGAAACATAGGTTAGTAGTTAGTCATCTAAGAGTCATATTTGTAGATATGTTAGGTATGTTTTCAAGATCATATAGAGATATATTTTAGGTAAAAGTATAGATAGATAGATAGATAGATAGATAGATAGATAGATAGATAGATAGATGGTCTTCAAACACTTCAAATACCTACATAATCTGGCATTTAAAATGTTTAGTTAACATGGATTTTAATGACAGTGACACACATCTGCTACTGGTACTACCTATTTACTTCAGAGATGATAAGCATTGAAGAAACTCTTTATGAAATTTACATTCATTTTGGAAAGGTTAGCAACTGGGCAAAGAAACTGTTCTTGCCTTTGACTGCTGACAATGTGCTGTACAGACTGAACATGCAGGACACATAGGAAATTGTCCGCTGAACTGGTTAAAACAAGGCAGGTTAGTTCTTCAAAATTCCTGCTTCAAAGAAGAGTCTGCCAGACATTCTGCCAAACACAAAGGAAAGTGACTAACAAACTTGGTCAAAATAAGACAGCACAGTCCAAAATTCCTGCTTCATCAAAATATCTCCCAGATACTTTAAACCTGTAGGCTGAAGGTGGATGCCCAACATTGCAGAGGAACTCTGTTGTTAGATAGTATTACAACCCTTCGATGCAGGTGGAAACTAGTTAGGTATAGTTGTGATTTTTCTTAGTTATGATAGAAAGAAATTTTGTATAAAATTTTGCAGATGAAATATCATAGAAATAAATGCTTTTAAAAAGAAACTAATTTGTTGACAGTAGATTGGAAATTCTCTCCATACAGAAGAAAAGTCTACTTGAATGATGGACATTTACACGTAGGTTTGTTTGTGTGTTTGTTTTTCTGAATGGCATAGTGCTTCAGAAGGTTCAGTATTAGAGACTCAGGGAGCTCATAACATTTGTAGGACCCAAAAATAAGGAAACTTATTATACTTAAGTAGTCCTTCCCCATGGTGAAGTAAGTGGTGAACAATTGCTGATGTCAGAGAAAACACAGGTGGCATCATTGTCAGTAATATGTTCAGGGAACTATGGTGAAACATCATGAACCAACCCCATTGAGGAAGTGGGCTATTTGAGGCAGTTGCCACAATAACCCATACTACTGTAAGTAATCCCGGTAATATCATTAATTCACTAAGTTATATGTGACTGGAGTCAGGGCTTTGGTCTTCTGCTGTCCATTATATCTTAATTGGAGAGAAAGAGACTCAGTATGAAAGTCGTAGCAATAAAGCCAGAATGAGAAGGAGATGATGGTAGAGATGAAGAAAGAATCCTTAGAAACCATGTGGTTAATGCTTCGACAGCCGCAAGTATATAGTCATCAAAATGAGAGTATGTGGCACCATCAACAAAAAACCAGACATGTGAGAAAGGAAAGTTCACATGTAGAAAACGTCATGGCCAAGGCACAACGAGTGAATTTTGAGACAAATGTGTTAGAAACCATTGAAATGTCCAAGGAAAAGAGTTTTATATGACCTGGTATGCATCCTAAAGGCAGCTTTTCCACCTGAGGGAGAATAAGTGATGTATAAGACACAACCGGAGTGTGGAAAATGAAGCTAAAGAGGACTGCAAGTATTTCCAAAGCTTGGAACTGAATAGGTTGGCACTAAAGAGAATTTTTGAGTGAATGTTTTATGTTAAATTGGCAAGTATATCTAATGCCTGGTTTTGCAAAGCTGAAGTTAACAATATTTACTGTATAAATAACAATAATTTCTTACTTTTCTCTTTTTTTGCTTATTTTTTTTTTTAATTTAAGCAATGCCTCTTTTCCCTTTTATTTCACATACCAGTTTTTCCTCGCTCCTCTCCTATGGTGCCTTTCCTTTTCCTATATATCCCCCTCTCCATCCACTTCTCCTCCCTGTCCATTCAGAAACATCCAGTCTTTCCAGGCGCTCGCACAAAGCAAGGGACATCAAGAGGAGACAGGACCTAGCTTCTCCCGTTATGTAGAGGCAGAGCCAGGTAATCCAGCATGAGGAATGGGTTACTAAAAGCCAGCTAAGTTCCAGGGAGCAATCCAGCTCTCATTGTTAGAAGACTTAGTAAGAGACCAAGTTGCATGACTGTCACACACACATGCAGAGGGCCTGGGTCGATCGCTTGCAGGCTCCCTGCCTTTGGTCCAGCTTCCTTGAGTGTCCATGAACTGAGATCAGTTGTCATTTGTGGGTCCCGCCCCCCATCATGACTGCCCTGCATGATACAAGGTCTCCTCCCTTCTTCACTTTTATCTCGAAATAACCTTTGTTAGAACATGTTTTCTCACCATCGGATATTACATTTGGATATAATAAGTCTGTTACTTCCATATATTAGAAGTCTAAATTTGAAATGTTACCAAAGCTTACCTTAATTTAGTATATACATTAGTATATACATTAAAAGCTGCTTTTTATTTTTAAGTCTGCCTCCTATCTGGCTGGAGTCTGAGTTGGAAACTCAACAGATACGTATTAAAAAGGCATGTTGACTGCTTTATCACATCAGACTGTGCTTATTCTGTCCCACCGTGGCATTATAAAATTATTACATGAGGAATCAGAATTGATAATACCATCTGACTTGTAATTTAAGCTCTAATGTTGGTGAATCATTGAGGACAAGTAAATAAATTAGATGATGCTTGAGTTTATTCAAGTGAATTGAAGTTTGGTACAAATTGCTTCCTCTACCACAAAGTCTTCCCCAATTGCTGCTTCTTTCCAAACCAATGTCTTTCATGTTGCCCACAGCAGAGAGCTTTGGTATCTTCTCCAGAGTCACAGAAACAACACCACTGCCCTTGCAACTGGCACTACTGATGGATGCAGCTGAACCTGTGCAGCAAAAAGAGACTCAGACAGAAGCCAGGAGGCTGCCTGTGTCTTGACACACCTCTCCAGAGGGGCAGGACACATGATCATACAATCCCTCCCTTATTTTCTTAAACCTCTTGAAATTCACCAAGCAAGTGTTAAAACAAAGGGGGGCCCCCTCCTCCAGTAGAGAAAGGAAAGAGTGATAAAATGTTTTCAAGTATATAACATCTCCCTCACATTCCTTGAATACCTAATCTTTACAATCTAGAAATGAGAAATGGAAAAGATGGCACACCTAGTGTTGCATGGCTTTTAAAAATATGTCACATTTGCATTTTCTCAGATTTTTCTCTTTTATTAATATGCTTCCACACATACAATTTAACACTTATTTTTTTTCCATTAAAGCACTCACTGAAATCATCTGAGGTTGCCCAGATTTGCATTTGGTATTATCATGACAGTTCTAAAAATGAGATTTACTTGGTCACCTTTCAGAGGGCAAGTGGCTCACAGAAATAATATATATATATATATATACATATATATATGTATATATATATATTTACTTGTATGGTATATAATATATAAATAATAAAACCTAATGATATCAAATGATATTTGTTTTTGACAAAAAAATTCATGTCATTATCCTACAAATTTATAACATGACAATAACTTCTCCGATACATAAATAATCCATATTTTAAAGAGTATGTCTTATTTATTTAATAAGAGTAAGAGTCTCAAAGATAATTATTGCTTTACGATACATGTTACTTAACACAGAGTAAAATGTAAACCAGTGCATTTCTTTCCTCATCTACTAACATTGTTTTCAACATTTCCCTTTCCATCTCTCATGCAGTTTCCTCTAAATAAAAGCCAAGGTCTAAGAGGATTGGAATCTCCTCTTCGAACTTGACAAATAAGTTAAGTGATAACTGACCTGCAGTTTCATTTCAGACTCAGGAAAGAGGAAGCATAATTGAATCCTGGCTTGACTGAGAATTACGAGTTCTTATAAAACAAGAAAACAAAAGGAAAAATCTTTTAGAAAGATTATCTGCATCTGCACTTCATTTAGTATCTCTTTAATATATGGTTTTTAAAAGAGTTATAACTATTAACTTAAAAAAAAAAAAAACCTGTGTAATAACCAAGCTGAAAGAAGAAAGAGGGGAAAATACATCTATTATATATTCTTTGTTCACAGGAACTCAATATTCTGACCTGAAATACTCACCACCCACCCATGCATGTCACTAGGAAGAAAGCGTCTGCTGTACTGTTAGAGAAATATTTGTTCTGAAAACCAACAGTCCTAGACAAAGCAAAGTAACATTTATATGCTATTTGACCAAGCCTCTATCTTTTTAAATATTTGAATCTAAAACACTTTGAAATATTTATGCTTGACATTCCCTAGGGTACCTGCTATCAAATATCCTTTATCAACTCAAATTATTTTCTCATAAGAGACATAAATTATCTTTTATGCATAGAAATTGGAAAGGCTACGATATGGGAGACATACAGTCATAGACTTATTATCATAGTTCTATATAATACACATCATTTGTCTACTTAGTAGGCAAGTATACTTAGTAGGAAGATGCCATTTATTATCAGTAAAATCTCCATTTCAAAATAGATACATTCACACATATATGCATATGTATATTTGATAAAGATTTTTTCATTTGTATTGAAAATTATAAAAACTTGATATCAAAATGTTTCAAGAGTGTGAGCCCAAAAATTTTTGACACATGTTAATTATGTTTTTGGATACTGAATTGTCACCTTAGGTAATAAATTAATAGTGTACTGAGTGGTTTCTTATTAATCTGCTTCAAAGGAAAAGTTTGTGTGTGCTAATCAACCAGTGCACACATGTAGGATACATGTTCTAGCATTATACATTAACTTACAATTTGAAATGTTTGAGCTATCAGTCCCTCTGAAAATAATTAAATTACATAATTCCATGGGATGATATTTAAAATTCATTTCCACAGTAAATATACATGTGGGAGGGAAAATAAAAGGAAGTTTTGTTGTTATTTTCTCAGCGGTCTAATCCTGGGGGGGTACAATGTGACATGAAAGGAATAACACAGTTAATGATGTGCTTGGAAATCCTATCTCAATCACTATTATGAAATAAGAACACATTAACACATTCTGCCAAATGCTATGAGTGAAAATATTAAAAATACAGTTAGAATCAAAATAAACTCCTTTGAGAGTTTTTAAATTATAATTTCAAGATAGTTTAATGCAGGAATTTACATTATTTAGCTGTATTCCAAAAGACTAATATTTGTTTTTCAATAATCAAAGCTGCTCATATTAATCAAAAACTTCCAGCAATGATTTCTATCTCAGATACATGGATGGAATCAGATGCATGGGTGAATTCATTATGTCTTCTATGCTCTAAAAATCGTAAGTCAGTACACCTGTCATGCAAACTGTAGTAGCTCCTCTGGCTTATGCTCTTCTCACACCCCACTCTGCAATGATCTGTGTACTTTGGGGAAAAGGGTTATGGTTGAAACATCCCATTTAAGGATGGACCTTCTTCAATCTCTTATTCTATGTGTGTTAATTATTTATGGTTCTCTGTTTTAATAACATCTATGACAAATGAATAGAAGCTTCTTTGATGAGGGCTAGGGGATTGATTAATTCGTGTATGTAAAGAGAAGTCACTAGGAGTAAGCTAAACTATTTGGGCTTGTCCTGATTCAGAGCTGGATGCCACTTCATATTAAACTAATCTCCTTATCACTTTAACCCCAAGTTTTGGCTACAAAAATAAATTTCCTGGTGCTCTTTTTCTCTCAAGCTATTCATTCCATATTTCTTTCTCCCCCACTTTCTCTTTTGTAATATAGACCTGCATATTGAATTCAGTAATGCCTATGCTACAGATTCAATATAATGCTGACTTGGAATTTCTTTATCCAAATAAATTACTTTATTACTATTTAATTTGGTCTCAGAAAATTTTCTGGATGTGGGCATAGGAAGATAGATTCTTTGCAAAAGGATCTCATGAATGCCCTCTAGCCAAGTTGCTTTTAAATTCCTTCTTTTCTCCTTTAACTCTTATGATTAAAGCCTCTGCTATCCCCATTGATTTCGGCACTATGACCTTCCGAGCTCATTTATAGTAGGCTATTCAAGATTTGTTTACAGAATTCAATTGCTTTCCTACTCCAGAATAATAAAGTAGTCCACATTCCTCCAAAACCCAATATGGTCAGGGTCCTCACAGTAGCTCTACACTTTCTGACGCCAAATTCTTCATTAGTTATGTATCTGTTGCTGTGATACAATACAATATAAAAAAGGAAACATGGGCTGAAATATATTTGAACTAAACTAACAGTTCCAAAATATAAAAGACCATCATTGTTAGGAGGCACATTATCTAGTAGGAGGTAAGGGGATTGAATCATGTATGTGAAAGTCTACATCTTGCACCAGATGCATGAAACAAAGATAATAAAATGTAAGGAGCGTGAGGTTATATCACCTGAAAGCCCATCTCAAGGGCCATACTTTCTTACAAAAGTGTGTCCCATCCAAATCCTCCCCTAAATGCACCATCAAGTAGGAATCAAGTGTTAAATAACTAGCCCTCTGAGGAACATTGCTCACTCAAACTCAGCATGCAATATAAATTTCCCTTTTGTGTCTGAGCATTCAGCACTCTCTCCACTATTTTAATCAATACCTGTACTATCTTCATTACATTTTGCACTACTACCTTCTAAGCTCACCTTAATCACAACCTACTGAAAAAGAGTCTCTACGATGAGGATTTAGAGGTACATTAATTATGAACTCTTAATTCATTTAGCCGCATAATACTGCTAATTTTTACCATAAGGTCTCTGACTTCTCTCAACATAGATGTGTTTGTCAGTGTTTCCTAGAGGAAGATATATTAATTACTCAAGTACACAAATAAATACACAAGTATATATTTAGCCTGACATACAGGCTGCGGTCGAGCAGTTCCAACAATGGCTACCTCCAAGAGTGAAGGCGTGGAAATTAGGATTCACCAGACCCAGTATAACTGAAGTGGGGTTTATTAGTAAATACCTTACACGGAAAACAACAAGCTGCTGCGGAATTCCTCATCCAAGGAGACAGCCCCTGCTTCCTGATGCTCTCCACGACCTGAAGGAGCTTTCCACCTGATCTTTTTTTCTTTTAACCAGTCACATCGTCACCCCTGACCGCGCCCAAAAGGCATAGTGCAGGTGCAGAGGAAAGGGCAAGAAAAAGAATCTGGTGACTGTATAGGTCACAAAGATGAATGTATCGGCTGGAATTTAGTCAGCTGGAACCCTGATGAAGGGTGTTCCCATTACATGGAAATTTTATATTTAATTAATATGTATTGAGTGCTTATAAATCGATATTAGCAATCCTTATCACTATTTCTAAGATTTTTCACACGGCCTATTTCGCCTGACTGTGTCTTTTCAGTTATAGTGACCATCTGCTAGGTGTTTGGATACTAACTTCATGAAGATCTAGTAATTTATGTCTACTCAGTAGAAGGGATTATAGTAAACATGAAAATCAGGTATTCACTACCACTTCTGAAATATAAAACTTAAATATATGTATTGTGTTTCTAAATCAAATAACCACGAAAAAGAGGGCGATTTATCAATCTTTATGATGAAAATTATTGAAATTATCGGCATAGAGAACTTTTAATTCAGTCCTATTAGGACTAAAAGCCTGCTTAGGGCAAAAGGAGATTTCCATCCACTGAAAGGCAGTCTAATGCCAAACTTTAAATAGTGACTATAAATTGGTATAAAAAAAAAGAGGGGAAAAATGAAGAGAAAAGGGAAAGAAGTAATGCTGAGGGATTAAATTCACCTAATTTCTGTAAGGCAGCCTTCAGCCTTATCCTTCTGAGTAATGCAATGAACATCTCACCAACTGTGCATCTTTTATAGCATCTGTCAGAGCTTGAACCCCTTCCATTTTCACACTGATAGTGATATACCAACGAAGCAAAAACACGTATAACCTGCTTTCATGGTTCAGATTGGTCTGCAGTGATCTTAGGTTCAGGAATAGAAGTAGGAGGGACCAAGATGATTTCAGCAAAAACTATTAATAGTCTGTATAGTCTACTTGTGATTCAAAAGCATTACTCTCTCAATACTAAATTATGCTTGCTCTTAATATCTGGGTTTCTCCCAGCACGTTTCTTCACATGGACATGGGTCCACATTAAAATATGGGAGAGCTATCTTCCTAACCTTGAATATTTCTCAGCTCAGTTTTTTAAGGCTTTAAAAAACTGTTTCCACTGTTCCTATAGCAAATATATACCCAATAAACTCTTATAATATCGTCTCTACAACAACAGAATATAATAAGTATGGAAATACTTGATTCATTTTGGAAACAGAACTAAATTGCCATAACAAAGTTCCTAATGGCCTCCAAGTTCTCTTAATGTGGCCATTATACACTTTGGGTAGAGAAATATCAATGTATTTGATTAAGTAATACTGCCTCTGAACTTATTCAGAGTATCATATAGCATATGTGTATAGCATTACATCTTATCTCATATATATTCATAATTAAAATGGAGTTTATATGTATTTCTGAATCGGAGTGGTCTAAAGATCTCCAGTGATGAGGATGTGTGTTTGTTTGTGACTGAGTCATGAGCCACAACCTTCACGGAGCTGTGTTTAAATTCTCTTCCCACAGGAAAACCCTGGCAAGGCCATTTTCTTACTAGTTCAGAGTTGTCAATTTCAAATCCAGGATCAATTTTAAGGCAGGCCATGAAAGCCAAGAACATTTTCAGGAAAGGGATTGGTAAAAGAAAGTGGAGCTGTAAGTGTTTTTAAAATTGACTTATAAGCCAACTGTAGCATTCTTTAGTGGAACATAGACCGAAATACCTGACACTGTTTGCTGGGGAAAATCAGAGATGCCTAAGGCAAGGTGATTTTCTGATGTTCACAGGGCCATAGAAGAAAGGCAGTGTAAATGAAAGGAAACTTTTCATGCAGATAGACTATTTACCCAAACGCTTCTCTTGGTTTGAGCATACATTTCTTGATTTTCTGTCAATAACATACATGAAAATGAATCAAAATTTCTCTTGAAACATATACATGATTTAAAAATACTATTACAAATTTTAGGAAATGGCCCAGATGGAAGTATTCTCTTAATAGTAAAATGAACATTATATTTTACTTCATAAAATAGAAATCCAATTTAATTACTTTCATATATAATTTCATGTGTCATGGAAATGATTCATTAATTTTGAAAAGAGTACTTGATGTTTTTTTTCTCAATGCATTCCAAAGAAACTCTTGCTGTTATACCTCAAACTTCTCTAGATCAAACCCTGGTTCATTTCTGTGTTAG
Organism: Phodopus roborovskii; assembly: GCF_943737965.1. Lineage (NCBI taxonomy): Eukaryota > Metazoa > Chordata > Mammalia > Rodentia > Cricetidae > Phodopus > Phodopus roborovskii. The sequence continues at coordinate 10,170,295 of NW_026126511.1, read as the reverse complement.
AAAGACGTTTTTAAGCTTTTTTTTTTTTTTTTTTTGTTTCAGTAGCAATTTACAACTACATCTTTTCTTTCGGAAAGAGGAACAAAAGTAAACTAACTCTTTGGGCTCTTTAACATTAATCTAAAGAATTCAATTTATTTTAATTCTTTATGTCTTAGGTTTCATCAAGCCTTTCTTTAGAAGGACAGTCTTTTGCCTTAAATTGTGAAGTTGTATCTAGTTCAATGCATTTTCCACCTCAGGCCTTACTTGACAATGCTATGATTATCAAGCTGAACTGAGAATAAAAGGTGGCTTCTACTCCTCTGCTGGAGGAAAAACAATTATCATTGCAATCATGTTTAATGCTGAACTTTAGCAAAGATGAACAGAATTTGACTCTGGTGATCCACGTGACAAGTCTAAGAGTCTGAAGCTCAGTATCAAAAGCACCACATTGCCTTCTTACAATACACCCAACCAAAGCCTCACATTGAAAATAAATTACATCTAAATGACTCCATCACATTACATGAAATATGAAAACACCCATGGGTCTTTTGAATTTCCCTGCTTTGTTAGGAAAGATTGTTTGTTTCTTTGTTATTTCTAACAGGGCAGTATAGGGGTTGAGGAAGTAAATTTTTAGTGCTCAGAGGTAGGTGTATGGTTCACCCAGAATACATAGTTTTGAATGTAACATTTATTGCTAACACACACACACACACACACACACACACACACACACACACACACACACACATTCATTGTAAATATAAGATACCTACAAAAAGGTACTAAATAGCATATTGATTTTTGGCCAGTCACTTGTTATAATTCTCATGCTGCTAAGATGATAATTGTACTAAAACAGGCAGGAAATGTAAAAACAAGCTATTTTTGAAGATTTGTCATATTTTTAATTGTATGTATGTGTCATTGTGTTGGAATGTTAACAAAAGGGCAGATGCTCACAGAAACCAGAGGTACCAGTTTCTCCTGGAACTGGAGTGACAAAGGTTGTAAGTCCTCTGAAGTGTGTGTGTTGCATGTTATTCATGTATAAAGCATGCAGAGGCCAGAAAGGGGCAATAATTACAAGCAACTATGAGATGATTGACTTGATTGGTTGGGGATATCTGAACCTTGATTTTTATGATAATGCCAGAAGCTTTGTCTTTACAGGCCAGGGATCTCACTAAAAATAAATAAATAAATAAATAAAGCATGTGTGTTGTGTTGTGTTTGTTGTGTTTGCATTCATGTAACTCTTGCTGTGTGTATGTGTGTATATGCGCCATGGATACGATTGTTTAATCCTGTGAATTTTTCCTCCGTGCATCATACCTTTACTTTTTGAGAGGCGAACTCTTATTGAATCTATCTGTTCTTCACATTTTCCAGAGGCTATGGCAAGGTGCTCTTGGAATCTCTCTCTGCCCCCATTATGGTTGCAACCTTTTTATATATACTTTTTTTATTTTATATGTTGATCCCAGTTCCTTCTCCCTCCCTCCTCCCTCCCTCCTTCCCTCCCTCTGTCCCTCTTACCCTCTTTCTCCCCTCACATGCACCTTGACCACCCTCCCCTCCCATCCCCCCACCCCAATTCCACATGTAGGGTTATGCCATCCAGGTGGGGTCATGTAAGTCTCTCAAGTCATTTGAAGTAGGGACTAGGACATCTCTCCTGTCTCTAGGTTAAGGCAGTTATCCCTCCATGGGGGATGTGTCCTCAAGGTCCTTTTGTTCACCAGGAATACATCCTAGCTCCACAGTCTGAGGTCCCTTAGACTGCTCAGGTCTTCTAGCTGAGACCCATATTCAGGGTGTCTGAGTCTGTCCCATGCTGGATTCCCAGCTATCCATCTGGGGGGGGGGTCTTTAGCTCCTCCTCGTTCAGGTCAGCTGTCTCTATGTGTTTCTGCAATGTGATCTTATCCTATCTCTCTGCATCTGAATTCTAGTTCAACTCAGTGTTTAGTTATGGGTGTTTGCTTCTGTTTCCAACAGGTACTAGATGAGGGCTCCATGATGGTGGATAAGTTAGTTGTTGATCGCACTATCAGGGAAGGGCATTTATAGTAGCCTTTCCACAGTTGCTCAAATTGTTGGTTGGAGTCATTCTCATAGGTCTCTAGACCTGTCTTTAGGTTCGGTTTTCTCTTCAAACCAATTATGGCTCTCTCTTTTATGTTCTCTCTCTCTATCTTTCTCTCTCTCTCTTTCTCTCTCTCTCTCTTCTGTCTTGTATTCCTACCCTGACTCCATCTTCCTAGTCGCACTTGCTTTCCTCCCCTCCCCTTCTCTTTCTCCTACTTCTCTCTCCATTCACTGCCCCCTCCCACTTCCCATGTGCTCTGGGGGACTTGTCCCTTCCCCCTTTTGTGAGGGAACTTGTATGAATCTCTTAGAATACACCTTGTATCCTAGTACCTAGGAATGCAAACTCGTACAGCCATTTTGGAGCTCAGTATGGCGGTCCTCAGGAAAATGGGAATTAGTTTACCACAGGACCCAGCAATCCCCTCTTAGGCATAAACTCAAATGATCACATGATCACATCTACGCACCAAAGGCATGTGCTCAACTATGTTTATAGCAGCATTACTTGTAATCAAGAACCTGGAAGCAACCTAGATGCCCTCAACTGAAGAATGGATAAAGAAGATGTGGCACATCTACACAACGTAATACTACTCTGCAGAAAAAAAAAATTGGACTCTTGAAAGTCACAGGCAATTGGATGGAACTTGAAGAAACCATCCTGAATGAGGTAACCCAGTTACAAAAAGAGGAACATGGCATGTACTCACTTATATATGGATTTTAGACCTAGAGCAAAGGATCACCAGCCTATAATTCACACCACCAGAAGAGGAAATGTGTGGATCTTATATGAGTTTTCTGGCATTGATTTTAGTTTGGGTTTCTGAACATGGTTTCTTCTACATGGCATCCTGTCTAATGCAGTAGCATGATGATTCTTTCATCTACTTCAACCTCTGAGCAGAGCTCACACAGCTCCAGTGCAGTTCATATTAGAACAAAGGATGATTTTCAAAACATTACTATATTAAATTGGACTGAAAAGCAGTAGCCACTTGTCTTAATTTTCTTTTTCAATCAAGGACTTATATTTCCAAGATGTATGATGTCATAATTCCACAGTCAGATGCATGCAACTAGAGTCTGGTTTCAAGTTGATGCCATGATTGCAGATGAATAGAGACAAATTATGTTTCCAGATCAATTATAATTCTCTTCATCAAAATGGTGAGGGAAATTTTGATGGTGGTAACACCCATGGTGAGGATGGGTGAGGTTGGTGTTCTTTCATTCTCTGAACTTTCAGAAAGTATAAATTCACTACTCAAGAAAGATGGGCTTTCTCGGGGTTTTGTTTGTTTGTTTTTATATGTTTTGTTTTGTTTTTATTTTTTTTTGATACAATACAGGGTTTCTCTGTATTGTTTTGGAGCCTCTCCTGGAACTTGCTCTGTAGACCAAGCTGGCCTTGAAGTTGTAAAGATATGCCTGGCTCTGCCTTCCTAGTTCTGTGATGGGAGTAAAGACTACCATCCAGCTTAGAGTTCATGACTTCACAATTTATGAGCTGAAATGCTGATCATTGTAAGAGCTAATAATGGTTTCTTTGTCCTCTTCCAACAGATTACACTGCTGTAACCAGACCTTACTCTGTCAATTCTGGCTCTAGTATAATTATACTATAGGTATACTGCTTAAGAAGTTACCCTAAGATTGGACTTATCGTTTGTTTCTGTAACCCTAGATTTTTATAGCATTTTATCTCCTAATATATCTTAAATCTAAAGTAAAAACTGTGAGACTGTTTATCTTACAGATGTGGATGCCAACACTTAGAGCAAAAACACTTTCTTTTATTACAAACAATTAGGAAATATGAACTGGATATAGAGAAATTCAGTTTGTATTTTATTAAATGAACTGCATTGTATAAATTCAACATCAGTGGTGTCAGAAATAAATTAAAGTCTAATATATTATCATTTTGCATAGAAAACACAGCTTGATAATTCACGTATGTTAACAACAGAATGCATTTGACAAGAGAACATGTTGCTGTAGATAATAATATTAGGCTGAGGTTTTGGCTTCATGAACACAGAGGAAGTGGCAGCTTTTAAGGACAGGAACAGGAAGAAATAGCAGAATTTTGAGATGTGTTGCATGAACAGCCTGGCTGTGGGAGAAAAAAAAATGAGTAATGTTTGTCTGTGATGCCAAGGTAAAGTGGTTAAAAATGAGCCACTAAATACAAAGTGAGTAGAGACAGTCTGACAGAGATAAGGGAAGAAGGATGGGCACAAAGAAGGAGAGATCATGGTAGGTAAGTTTGACCAGTCCATGGCACTTGACATAATGAGTGTATTGAAGGAACAGAGATGGAGATCTTACCATTCCTTCTCTTCTATGCAAGCCAGCATCAAATTATATAACTACCAAGGACAGGAAAAAGGCTACTTCTTGTCATCACTTTGTTTAAAGTTTTAGCTTACTTAACTGTATACATTATTTTACCACTCCAAGGAATTCCATTTATAGAAAAAGCCTTAGCTTGTGAGTACATAGAAATGTAAAGGAAATACTGAAGAGGGATTAAAAAGTGTTACTCATTTTTTAGTTAAGGTACTCATTTTAAAAAATTAATTTAATAAATCAATAGGGAATGTGTCAGCACAGGTTGTCATTAAAATGAATTTACATGAAAATACAGATGTTACTGCAACATAGAAATTAGAAAAAAAAGACACATTCAGTGACAATGAAGCAGGGTAGAACATGTTTCTATGGATGTTTCTAAATACTGAATGCAGTAAGGAAGAGTAGAGGGAGCACCACCAGGGATTCAAATCCTCTTCAAGTATCTATTCCACAATCATTTTAGAGTCTTGCAATCTCATTTAATAGGAGGGCATGATGATTGATAAGACCTAGAGCTGATCTGCTGCTATCTCAGTCTATCTCGGCACTATGTAATCTGAAAGCATGCTTAGTACACATAAAAGAATCAGTTTTATTATGAATATCAAGATTTGCAGTGCTAAGGTAAATGGACAGACTACCACCTCTGCAGACATCTCATTCCTCTGTCTATTTAGCCATTCAACTGCTTTTGAAACACATGAAGACTATCCATCAAACATTTTTTGAAATATTAGGGATGGAGAAACACATTTAGTAAAAAACAGAACTTTCTCTTTTGAAGCTTACAATCTGAACAGGGAAGACAAATAATACAAAATATGTAAATTCTATTACATGCTACATGGTATTGAATAACACTGGAAAACTGGTATCAGTAATACATTTGCATGCTTAGGAAAACAAGAGACCATGTCTGTCTGATATGTTACCAATCAATTCCTTTATACCCAGGAATAAGTGTTGTAACTTGCATAAGATAAAATGGATTGTATGGAGAAACTGGTTAATAAACCTGGAGAGTGTTTTTCCCTAAAGCACTAAACACCATGGATCCTTTGTATTCTTGTTGGAAGAGGGAAAAACAGAGACTATCATAGCTTCAGAGCAAATAATGATTTGCATTTCTGTGCAAGTGAAATGAACATGAAGGGTGGCAATGCTTAGAGTAATGTGTTTGTTTGAATAAAGTCTTTATGTGTGTGAACTGATTCATAGGGTTTCTTATTTGAATATGATAGCTCCCAAGAAGGCATTTGTGGCACTGTTAACACACTAAAGAAGATCTGAGTAGCTCTGTTGTTTGTTTGAGAGAGAGAGAGAGAGAGAGAGAGAGAGAGAGAGAGAGAGAGAGAGAGAGAGAGCCTAGTTAGTATGTATCCCACTCTTGCCATGAACTCACTATATATCCTAGCCTGTCTTTAGAATTGTAATCCTACTTTCTTAGCTTCACTGATCCCGGGATACCTGTATGATTCAAAACACTCAGCACTTCTTTAACATTTCATCTAAGAGTTTGTCCTTTTCATGTGTGATTGCAGAGAACAAAATTACAGGAGGTTGAGCACTGCCCCAAAACAGCAGTCATACATTGCATTTGTATGTAGGTACAAGTTTAACTTTATTACCTGGTAATTATAATGGTTATAGCCTATTTGACATGTCCTTCTTTAATCTATTAACCACTTGGAGATAATATCAGACTGTAGTTTAAAATGAGAATTAGAAAAAACATTTACAAAAAATGTTTGTAATTTATAAAGAAAGGATTCTCACATGTGATTAGCAGTATAAATTAGCACAGCTGGTTTAAGGAATAGTAACATGGTCCTTTGAGAGGCTGAACAGCATATTGAGTTTATTCTAAAAGTGTGCCCGTACATCAGAGATGCACAACATTCATGCTAGTCACAGCACTGAGAACTTAGTTAGGAAATCAATATATGTGTCTATATCCATATCTACATAGAGATATGAAAGGGAAAGAGATGCGACAAGGAAACTTCATCATTCCTACTAAAAACAATATTACCTTGTTATTCTCTTAAAAGGTGGAACTAGGTGACACCTGAAGAGTAATACATTTCATTCATTCACAGAAATACAAGCGCTACAATTCCCTCTTATGTGGAAGCTTTTAAATGTATATTAAAATCATAATAATGTACATTAGAATTTTGGATAGGGAAGGCTAGAGAGCATAAATCTGAACAATTTCAGTCCACCCACAATTAAATAAAAAGCAACACATTCTAATGTTCCACAGTGCAGAAAAGTATGAAACAGCTTCTTGTATTTCAAGGCTATCTTCCATGCAATACTCTGCACTCTATTCCAATGCATTTTATCTATTCATGAATTATGCATTATGATATAAATTAATGCCTTGAATTTTTAAACATAATTTATGTTTTGAGTTTGTCATCCTAATAAATATTTCAGAATTTTATAAACATTTACAAAACCTCAAAGTGCAGCTTGTTATGCACTTTTTCAACTGAATCTCAAACTTCCCAAATACTCTTCAAATTAGAAATTTCTCTTTTCAGTGAAATAACAGGATGGAAAAATCACTTGTATTTTAGTATCTGTGAATGAGAGAAAACCCAAACTGGCTGTCAAATTTCTTTCTTTGTTTCTTCCTTCCTTCCTTCCTTCCTTCCTTCCTTTCTTTCTTTCTTTCTTTCTTTCTTTTTCCTTTAAGAACTGTGCCAATAATAAACAATTTTATCATGAATGTCACATTGAAGAATTCATTTTTTACATTGAGTGGCTTTTATTTGTTACACACTGAATTACTTAGGTTTGTCTCTCCTTGTGTAGTTCTCTTTTAAAAGGAGAGATAAATCATTTACAGCTGTCAAAAGGACAAGGAAATAGAAAGTTAATTTCTCCTCTACTGATTAAAGAATTAAAACAAAGAAAATAAGTGGCACATTCTTACATTGTGATATGTTTTCACCAGGAACAAGAACTGAATTGTTTCTAAATGACAGAGAAAAAGTAGATTCTCATATTGAAGTGAAATAAGCCAAATTCACAAAAGCAAGTGCCAGGTAATCTTACTTATCTGTATCACGAAAACATTGATTCCAGACTATTCCAGGTGGTGACTGGAAAATGTGAGCAAAAGATATGGTTAAGAGGTTTATGAATGAATACCAAGAAACAAGTAAACAGTAGCAAATGTCTTATTACTGTACAGTAGCATGACCAGAGACAATAATAACATGTTGCAAAATCCAAAATCTAGAAGGAAGGTTTTAATAAATGTCTCCTTACCTCTGATCAGAAATTAAGTATTTAAACATTGCTTGGGGGATTATTATCATTTAGCAATTTATAGTTTTGTAGATTATGAACATAATTTAAAATCAAGTGTATTTAGAAAAGAAATATAGTTCTATCATTTTAATTCCAGTATTGCTGAACAGTAATATTTTTTCATGAATACTCAGGCAAGTTTCCCTGTATAATTTTACAGTTGAGTATGTTTAATTGGTAACATTTTTTTTGTAAAAAATATTTACTAGACTTTTACATTTAAGCAGATGCCTATTTGTTTCAAATTTGAACTGGCATCACAAATGTTGGAAGTTAAAATTTTATTCCTTTCTTATTTAAGTATGAATTTTTTAAAATATTATAATTTATTCTAGTGCAATTTTTCTTGCCACCCAAGGCATTTCATGGAATGTTTACCTTATTTGCGCACAATAATTTTCTCCTATCTAGAATGATTGAAGACATTGTTTTCTGTAAAATCTCAGGATCTCATTTTCTATTTATGCTTTGGCAATAAGAAATAAAAGTGTCATGCTTTGCAAACCATAGAAAATGATGTATAGAAAGCTGCAAGGTATTAGCTAATGTAATGCAAAACCTGAAGTATTATTCTAAGTTTATGAATAGTTTTACCTGTCCACTAAGTTGGCCTTGACACTCATTTCCTAAACAAACGAGGAATTTCAAGCAGTTTTGCCATGGGATTCACCAAAATCAATGGAATTACATAGAAATGAATGCTTACAAATATTAAGATATGACACATACCTTTAGTAGTAAAAATTGTTTTATGATATATGACTTTGAATTTTTTGAATGTCTGCTCCCTGAAACTTATAGAAGAAATAGATATAGTGTGTGAATGAGTGAGAGAGACAGAGACAGAGACAGAGACAGAGATTACATTATTTTATTTGAGAACCATGGTTTTGTTGTGAGAATGAGAACTCAAACCTATACATGTTGTTTTGAGGGTAGATTCAGTGTGATTGTTCAGTTTTATTTTGAATCTCTTCCAATACAAATATCATTCAATGTTAATAAGTGACCAACCATTCCTGAACATGTAAGTTAAAAAAAATATTGATTACTTTTAATTCAGGCAACTAAATAATAACACATACTCACATGTGATAAGTGATTGATTTGTCTGAGTTACACTTAAAACTGTTCTTAAAAATTGTCATTATTGAGGGACCTGGAGGAGGCAGAACAAAGCATATAGTACCAGCTGCCATTTCTGTCTCAGCCCTCCCCTCCACTCTCCTGTAAAGAAGTGAGTACAGGGAGCTCCTCCAGTCACTCACCTCCCACTCTTCAAGTCCCTTGACCTGTGGTCACCACACCATTCCTGCCACCTAATCCCCCAGAGGGACCTGGATGCAGAAATAGCACCCAGCATTAGCCGCCATTCCTGTCTCATCCCTGTCCCTCTGGTACAGAGACAGACTTTGATGATCCCTCATGGAAGGCCTTACTCTCCCTGGGTTGTGGATGGGGGATAGGATGTGGGTGTTGTTGGGGGGCATGGGAGGATTGGAGGGAGAGGGATCTGGGATTAATAATGTAAAATAAGATAATTTATAATAAAATGAAATAAGATAGTCATTATTAGTTAATAGCAGTGTAATAATAATTATTAATATTTGACTTAATAGCATCACTAATATCAAAACACAAACAAACTTTTCATCAATACTATAAGAAATGAAAATAAATTATAAAGGCAAGCATGTTATGACACATTATGTTATTCCAATTATTCCTACTAAAAATTGTCTCTATTTACATTCATTTTAATCATAGGAATTATTAACCACATGAACAAATATTAAAGACTTTATTTTGTAGGTTTTATATTTTCTGAATAATTAATAAGTATTTTAGTATGTCTGGAAAATGAAATTAAATATTGTATTTTTCTGTATAAAGATAAAGAGAACTCAGCAAACTATAATTTTTTTCTGCAAATTAATACTTTAAAATTAATCATCTTATTTTACTTAATATACTGTGTAGTGTCACATGTATTTAATTGGACTGCATGGCTATTTAATCTTTCTGCATACATTTTCTATGGATTATGCATTAAAACTTTAAAGTACAATAATTATGAAGTTATACTTCTAATAAAGAAAACAAATATGGTTAGTCCCTTGCTCAACTAACAACAAAGACCCACAGCCAGACATTATCCAGAGTTTGATCTTATTATATTTTATTGTACTGTTGCCACCACAGACCAGTTAGTAGGAGCCTGTGATGGGAGATGTCATTCTGTATATGTTTCTCATACTGGTTAATGAATGAAGCACTGTTGGCCAATAGGAAAAGAAGATAGAAGCGGCTAGGATATAAGGAAGAAATAGTAAGTAGGAATGGGGGGTCAAGATGGAGAGTCTGGAGAGAACAGAACCTCCATTCCTCCTCTCTCAGTAAGACCACGTGGAAATACATAGAAATGGGTTAATAATTAAGATAGAGCTGGCCTATAAGAAACTAGTAACAGGCCAACAGGATTATATCAAATACAGAGTCTCTGTGTGTTAATTGGGGCTGGCGCTGCAGGACAAGACTGACAGCGGGAGGAAAAACCATACTCCTTACAAGCCTGCTGCAAACCTTCAGATGAGACTAGATGATTTCACTTGGAGGAATGGAGAGAGGGTGAAGATCTGCTGCTGTTAGCCTACCTGCTTGTCTGGCAGGAGTAGCCTATGTTTCCATAGGTAGTGCCTGCAGGATTTGGAAGCCGGGACAAATCAATGCTGGCAGAGGAGCTGGAGCAGGTCTGTGCTCTCCTCCAGAGATGGGGGTGAAAGGGGAGGGGAGGAAAGGTGCTCGGGTGCAGAGCAGGAGAGGAGACTGGAGGATAGTATTAGCGGGACAGGAAAGTTGAAGGTCAGTCAATCCGGTGTTAGCTAACCTGCTGCTTTGGTTGTGAGCATAGACTTTAGTGGCTGAGCTATCCCTCCAGCCCTAGTATGACTGTTTTCTAAGGAGAAGCAAAAAGGAAGTGAATCTGGATGTGAGGAGAGGTGGAAAGGAATTGGGAGGAATAGACGAAGGGGAATTCATAGTTGTCATTGGGATTTTGTATCTGAGGGGGGAAAAAAATCTGTTTTTCAATTAGAAATAGAAATGTGTCCATAAAAATTATTTTGTAATTAGTAAACTAAGAAATATGTCATGTGTACTCACTTCTCATGTCTCATGACACTATTGCAAATAAATTAATTAAAATACATTCAAGTGTAAATAATCTACCATTTAAACTGTCTCAGGCACTTAAATATTAGCAAGTTATAAGCTCTTCTAAACAAATAAATGTAAGAAAAGTACATCAAGAAAGCACATTTTAAGAATTAATAATAAGGGTATATCAAGGAAGATCATGCAAGTAATGAATAAAACCAGATTTTTAAAAGTCATATATGACCATTATTTGTACTTAATAAATTATTCACTGTACACCAAATGTTTGTGACTATTCTAAACCTGAAAGACTTCAAGGTATGTGTTATTACTAAGACAAAAAAATAAGTAGTAAACCATTAAGAGAAAGAAAGAATCTAACCGGGAAAATATGTTCTTGAGCCATCATTATTACTTTGTGCATAATCCATTTAGAGTCCTGTGTTTCACAACCAGTGGGACCCGAGATGTAGTGATGTCTGATTTTTGTCAGTGACTGAAAGTTCCGAATCTCTAAAGAGAACTTGCATACACTAAGCCATTACAGCTAAACAGTCACCCACTGCCTCTGACACAATCTAAATCAATTCTAGTATCAGTAACACAACAGGCACAGTGCGGATCATCAGCCAACAGCCACACTTATGAGCAGAATAATAGATATTGTTGTTGTTAATGTTCAGTTTTCAGTGAGATATTTACTCATCATTTTGTATCAGTCTCACACGTAGATCAGGCTTCCACAGGACCAGGATGCAGCAGCATTGAACTCCCAACCTTTCTGCCTCTGTCTTGAGTATGGAGATTGTTCATGTGAACAAACACCACTTACTGAATGACATGTTTCCTAGTGATGTTTTAACAAAATCTGACAAAAACTGGGGAGGAACAACAGATAAAATTGCGTGAAAGTTAAATGTGATTAGAAAGTCCTTCCAGAGAGCTGAAAAATTTCATATAATGTACACATATGGAACTTTGGCTGAAATTAACATTTCACTAGGAAGCTTTTGCCAATGCACCTAATAGACTTTGGTTTTATTTTCATCAAAAATTCTCCAGCAAAATGTCAGTAATGAGAGCTTCATTTGGAAAGTCATGACAAGATGACAAAATGGGCTCTAAAAGGATCTGGGGAGTTCATAAGCATAAATGAGAAAATGAGAAGAAAGATAAGGTTAAAATTGTTTCTAACCAAATGAAAGTTGTTACCAGTAAAAAGCAGCATCTAGAAAAAAGATCAAACCCAGAAGCTGTCATAAAATAAGCCATTATGACAGAGGAAAATATCAAAGACAGAGTAAGAGGATTCAGGTATTTCATGAGGCAAATTATGCTTCAGAATATTTTTAACCAAAAGTATCTGTAGTCCTGATGAGAGACAGAGAGAGGAAAAAGGACTGGGGGGGGGAAACAGAGGAGGGGCTGCAGTCTCAAAGGCTGTGTCATTTCAAAACCCAAACTAGAGATTGCAAAGAAACCTTAATAAATTCCACTAATTTGCAAGTTAGTTAAAAATATAATATTTTGAAGAAAGATTTTGAACAGAGGCATTCCATATTATTGACTATCACTCTGATGTGTTATGTCACAGATGAAAATCTCTCAGTCAGGTAGGTATAAGTTAACTCCCGAAAAGTTACTGGCCAGAGAGGCTGTAGAGGCATCCAAAACCAAGCCAGGTATTGTTACAGCTCCTTGTTGCCCACCATAACTAGTCAAATGATGTATTGCACAATATAGCACACATTTTGGTCATAAGAAACAGAGAAATCATTCTTAAACTGGTCAATAAATTCTCCCTGCTGTATATAGTTCATGTTGCTGAAAGGTTCTCTGCTGGCAACTGAGTAAGACAGGATATTAATAGTCTCATTCAACTCTAAACCCTGCATGTCTTAATACCAACCCAGTGGCAGTGTACAAACTGATACTATAGTGACAGTATTGTTTACAAGGATAAACAACCACTTTCTTTCATTTTGAGACACATTTGCAGAAATGAATTCATGTCTGGTACTTTAAGACTGTTCAAATTCTATGAGAAATCAGAGGCAGAAGGGGAGACCCTATTGATATTTCTCTTAATATTCCTATCAAACATATATATATATATATATATATATATATATATGTGTGTGTGTGTGTGTGTGTGTGTGTGTGTGTGTGCGTGTGTGTGTGCATGTGTGTGTGTGTGTGTGTGCATTATGTTATATATGTATCTTGGGTGTGTATGTGTATCACTTCTAAATTTATCCACATATTTTTCTTATTGCAGAGGGTTGTGTTTCATTCAGAAAACACTTTTGCTAAAGTGCTGAGAATAAACAATTGTTGCTTGTTGAGCATCATAGAGTGGATGTTTACATCAACTTTTTCTTCCTCACGTGTTTGAGAAAATCATAAAGAAGAAAGTACCCTCATTTTCATTATGGCAATCTTAGATCCAAAAGCAAGAGGTGTGTACTACTGATTCTGTCCTGGACCCTGGTAGGATGAAGGAAACAAGAAAGGAATATTCTCCAAATCAATCCCAGGGTCTTTTAGAACCCAGTGGACCTAAATCCAGTTGTGAATAAACAAAACCTCTTTTAAACCCTCAGAGCATCTCCACAAAGTGAAATCATTTGTCCGTGGCTCATGAAGGTCTGTTAACAACTGACTTTTACAGTGGTTTGCTTCTTTCCACCCATAAATATTAAGATATTGACATTGGTTAAGTTCTTCTCTTTTCATTCCCATATTGTTATTATTTTTTCTGATTGTAGGTCTCTGAACAAAACAAGCAACTTCAACAAAACAATCTCTGGGAATATGCAAGTATTAGGAAGGCATACAGGCAAGGTGTATTTTGAAGAACCATGTCAGATTGTTATAGAAGTAATTATTCTTCAATAACTAATTGCTTACAACTCTCTTTAGTGAGAATTTGTTTTTCTAACAGAATGCTTTTCCATATAACTGAATAATACTGAAACTGGCTAAAGACTTGTGTGTGAGAATAATAGGAGTCATGTTTTATCACGTTTTTTCCTTGTACATTCCCTTGATCTGTCACTGAAAATGGATAGGGCATGGCGCATGAAGTTTCCTAGCTTTAAACAGAAACTTGAAATTTTCCCTGATCCCTAATCCTCGGGGGACTAACTCCAAGCTTGATTAGACCCAGCTAAATCATAGCCTAAAGCTTCTCCAAGGAAGTGAAGACATTAAGAATAAGAGACAGTTTTCTCTTCAAACCTATATAATGACTCTAGAAAAATGTCCGGAGACCTACAAGACTGACCCCAACTAACAATTTGAGCAACAGTGCAAAGGCTACCATAAATGCCCTTCCCTGATAATGAGATTGATGACTAACTTATCCACCATCATAGAACCCTTATCTAATAGCTGATGGAAACATAAGCAGGCACCTACAACTAAACACTGAGCCAAACTGAATCCAGAGAGAGGACAATAGCAGGCTACAGAAACCCACAGAGTCAGCTAACCTGAACAATGGGCCCCCAGACTGATAGCTGGGAATCCAGCATTGTGCCAACTTAGACCCCTGAACATGGGTCTCAGTTAGAAGGCCTGGACAGTCTAAGGGACCTCAGACAATGGATTTATGGCTGGTGCACAAAAGGATTTTGGAGCCCTTCCCATATGGAGGGATGCTCTCTTAACCTAGAGACAGGAGAGAAGGCCTAATCCCTACTCCAAATGACTTAACAGATTTTGTTGATCCCTCCTGGATGGCATCACCCTTCCTGTGGAGTGGGGTTTGGGTTGGGACAGGAGGGTTGTCAGGGGGCATGGGATGGGAGGAAGAGAGGGAGGGAAAGACAGAGAGTGTACTGGAATCAATATGTAAAAGAGAAGAAGAAATAGAAGACGAAGCAGAAGCAGAAGCAGAAGCAGAAGCAGAAGCAGAAGCAGAAGCAGAAGCAGAAGCAGAAGCAGAAGCAGAAGCAGAAGAAGAAGAAGAAGAAGAAGAAGAAGAAGAAGAAGAAGAAGAAGAAGAAGAAGAAGAAGAAGAAGAAATGAAAGAATCAGAGACCTGAGCCTCTTGGGTTTAGAGTGTTTTGTTTACATAGAAGTCTTGTGCCAATTGATGATTTGAAATTATAGTGATTTCTTTCTATATGTGGTACACTGTAGCTAATTATGTACCTGAAAATTTCTCAGTTTAATTCTGGAAGTAATGTTTCTGTTATACCTGTTTGTCATTAGTCAGGAAAAAGTGAGCTACGTTATTTCCTTTAAATATATGCTACCACACAGAATGTATTATTGTAATAATTTTATGTTATTAGCTCATTTTTTATTCCAAATAACAAAACAGCAAAGAAGTTTATAGCTTTATTAAGACTGCATAAAAATTGAATGAGTATATGGAAATAGTACAGTTATCTTCTTTAACATGAACCCATTTATAATACACAACAACATTGTAAAGAATGAAGTATATGACATAATTAATTTTTAGAACTGGGTTGTGGTGCACTTTTGGAAAGATTAAGTACTGTTCTGACTTCCATCTTTTAAAAATTAGCTACATGAAACTTTCTTTTATTTATTGCAGACACAATGACTAATTGAATTTATGCAAGGAGTCCAAGCAGGGAATTGTTTCTACTTAGAGAATATCAAAATTTCACAGTGGCTGCACTTATTACTTATCTAAAAGAACATATAAACTCTCTCTCTCTCTCTCACTCTCTCTCTCTCTTTCTCTCTCTCTCTCTCTCTCTCTCTCTGTGTGTGTGTGTGTGTGTGTGTAAGTCTGAATATATGCTTCCCATAGTGCATACACAAGTCAGAAAACAATTTTGAGAATCTGTCCTTGATTCCACCTTGCATTTGACACAGTACCTCTTTGTTCATTGCTGACTTTTCCTAATGAGCTGGTCCACAAGCTTTCAGTTATTCTTTCCCCTGCACTTCCCATCTCATTGTTAGAGTGCTGGGATTAGAAACCCATGCTACCATATCTACCTTTAGATATGTTTGTGGTGCAAATTCAGGTTCTCCCACACTTGTGTGGTGAATCCTTTGTGTGTGACACCATTTATTTAGTCTAGAAAATCTTCCTTTGAAGTACAGATTGAAGAATTCCCAGAATTGGGATTATTTACGTTAAGGGAAATAGGAAATAATAGACCTTTGAAATGCACTAAATTACTTGCAGTTTAAATTTCTGAAAGTACAAACAAAATACAAGGCTTTGAAAGGCTTAGACATTATCTAACCACTCATATACCTGTCACTTTTTGGAAATAGGAAACACTAATATTTCTAAACTTTACAAGTAATAAAAAAATAAAGTATCTTCTAAAATATTACATTTTTACTGACCTATTTGGTTTATAGGCAAAACTCAAGTGATATTTCTATACTGTAAAGACTATATAAAATCTGAACTTAGCCCTCCTCAAATCCATTGTTAGAGACAGGCTCTCATTACGTAAACATGGTTAGTCTGAAATTTACTGTGCAGACAAGGATGAATGCGAACTTAGAGGTCAATCTGCCTTTGCCTCCTGAGTGCTGAGATTAAAATTATATGCCAGCATTCCCTGATAGTTTCCCCTTCTTAATATTAACAAATGGAAATATGAGTACATATAACAGCAATTCTGAAGCATCTAATTATTTCAAATATTTGGGACTTGGAGGCATAGGAAACAGATATAGGGCCTAGAGTTATTTTCCGGTCAAACTGAAGCTTGTAGGTATATAAGAAATATTGAATAATATGGTCACCAGATAGTATCTGGGGGCCTAAATATTCACATATGGGTAAGATGTCATGATTGGAGAAATACATAATTCAACAAATAGAATATATATTTGTAGATGAGAACTGAGTACAAAGCACGTAGGAATGAATGGAGTGTTACACAAGAGTGACTAAGGCTATTGAAGGAATAATAAGATTAATGAAATGAAATGATTGGGATAACAGAATTTATTTAGGAGTATGAGAATGGAGGAGGAAAAAAGATAATGGAGCTGGGAGTTTCAGGTGACTATACATGCAAGCATAAAGGAAGCTGGAGTATGGACTAAAAAGGAAATGTAGGACATTTGTCTCATGTGTATTTTTCTCAAACACCCTGACTCTGAAGTAAGACTGTGAAAAACCATTTACATCATTAAAAAATAACACTTTGAGCCAGGTGGAGGTAGTACGTACCTCTAGTCCCAACACTCTTGAGGTAGAAGCAGGAGGATCTCTGAGTTTCAGGTCCAGGATAACCAGAGACACATAGAGAAACCCTCTCTTGAAAAGACCACACAAGGATAGAGCCAAGCACTATTGGAGAGCAAAAGTCAACTTAAAAGATATTCTACCATAATCAGATGGATGCCTAGCCCAATTGTCATAAGAGACATTTAATCCATCAAATGATGGGTATTGATACAGAGACTCACAGCCAACCATTAGGCCAAGCTCCTAAGAATCTTGTTGAACAGGAGGAGAAAAAATTGTAGGAGCCAGAGGTGTCAAAGATACCACAAGAAAAAACACAATATCACCTTAACCTAGGCTCATAAGTGCTCACAGTCTGAACCTTCAGTCAGGGAAGCCTGTGTGGGACCAACCTAGGTCTTCTACATTTATGAGACAATTGTGAAGCTTGTCCTACTTGCTAAACACCTAACGATGGGAGCAGAGGCTGTCCCTAAGGCTTTGGCTGGCTTTTGGGAACCTGTTCTATTTACTGAGTTGCTGTGTCCAGCCTTAAAAGGGTGGGGGAAGTTTATTAGTCCTACTGCAATTTTGTATGTCGTGTCTTGCTGATATTAATGGAGGCCTGCTCTTTTCTGAACAGATATGTAGGAGTAAATAAGGGGGTACAGAAGGGGGGTAGGAGGAGGGGATGTGGTAAGGGAGGGATAAAAAACTATTGTCTAAATGTAAATAAAATACATGGAACTAATAAAAAGAAAGATAAAATTAAAAGACCCCACCCAAA
The DNA here is from genome assembly GCF_943737965.1 of Phodopus roborovskii. Taxonomy (NCBI): domain Eukaryota; kingdom Metazoa; phylum Chordata; class Mammalia; order Rodentia; family Cricetidae; genus Phodopus; species Phodopus roborovskii. The sequence continues at coordinate 10,152,401 of NW_026126511.1, read as the reverse complement.
AAGACTCTGATTATCAATGTACATCCAGAAACAACCTGTTCATCCAATTATTGTGCAAAAAATGAATTCATATTTACTATAATTTAATTCCTAATTACTATATAGTAATTATCTTAATTATTTAATTCCTATTTGTGAAAACAATTTTCATATTTTTGACTTCAAATTCTGTTTCTCCAAATGAAATATTTCCATTGAAAAAGAGTTCCTTAAATTAAAAAAATGTAAATTCTACATAAAAAATACACATTAAAATTAATATCCATTTCAAGGATAGTGTAAGTTCGATTGATATAAGAATCTAATTCCCATTTATTTTTTTAACTGAAATAATTACTTTTAAAACAATGGGTTCCTAACAACTATGAGGGAACATTGAAAAAAGAAATACAATTTTTTTCTTTATCATCATGAAACAGGTAATGTCTCTTATAAAGTAAAAGAACACATGAAGGGTTCACAGAATTAATGACAGAGTTGACTACATAAGAACTTGGGATTTCATACCACAGAATTATATAAAACACAGCAACAAACAGATCAAATAGGAAAAATTTCACTAATTTATTATATAAATAACAGTTGAATTCCTTGGTGAGCAAAAATATTCACAAATCCTTTAAACACTTAAAACATAATCAGCAAAAATGTAAAAAGATAATCCACAGTAAAAAAAAAATGTATTTCACAAATTTGTACAGAAAACTACTCCAAAGTACTTGTAGTATCTGAGAGAGCAAAGCAGTGGGAAAAATGCCTGCCCTAAAGTACATTCTGGTATGATGAGGGTGATCAGAGCAATTTTTCTAACACTATTAATAAGAAGGAATTATATACTTAATCCCAATTTAAAACTTGTACATTATTATTGATGAATGTAACATGCATTAATAATTAATAATAAACTTCATTTGTTTTCTGTATTGATAGTATTATTGGTATTTCAATTTGGATGCAGTTATTCTTGAGTTTTATCTAATGATCTCTCTCCTCTATTGGTAGTATATAGTATTTAAATAATTTGTTCACTGTTTTAGATGGTTAGTCTGTTCATTGTAAAAAAGGTGGAAGAGAATCAAATAATACAAAAAATATGAGTTTGCATAGTTAAAATTAGTAGGAAACAATTACACAACTAAATATTAAATATTAAAATATAAGAGAATGTGAAGTTGGAAGAAAGTTGGGAGAAATAGGAACAATTTAAAAGTATGGGAAGGTGAACATTATGAATTAATAAAATATAAGTGTATAAAACACATGAATTTTCAAGAGATTTTCAAGAGAAGGTTGATAGAATGCAGGTGGATAAGGCTAATAATGGGTAAGGAAAGACTTAGTATGATGGAGTTGTTATAGGAGAGAGTACTGGAAGACTCTCACTAAAGACATTTGGAAATTCCACATGAATACCTACTCTAAATTATGCTCAATACATAGACAAAAACCTGTGTAAAGGATCTTTTCTGATTTACAGAAGTATTTTCCAGTTTCTTGTAAGGGAAAAACGTACCTCCCACTGACACCATAGTCAACCAAATAAAAAAGCCAAGTGCAAGATATGAGTTGTTGGTGAACAGGGTTCCAAAGACCCTGTCAAAATAATGAAGGCTATTGCCATCACCCTTGGATACCCTCAAGAGCTTCATAGTAAGTGAAGATCCCCCATACTTGAGTCATAGAGCACGGCAACAGCAAGCTGGTAGTGACATGGAAACTCCATCCCTACTGATTGCTGTGGAACAATCCCATTCTGTGAGGACGTGTTCACCATGATTGTTTTAATAAGAAGGTGACTGGCCAATAGCTGAACAGGATAAAGTTAATCTTGAAAGCCAAATTGAGAATTCTGGGAAAGAGAAGGACAAAGCATGGGTATGCCAACCAGAAGCAGTAGGAGTAGGAAATAAAGGTGCCATGCTAAAAAGTGTACCTCCATGTAGCAGAGTTTAAATAAGGAATATAGGTTGAGTTAAGATATAAGAACTAGTTAGGAATAGGTCAGGCATTTGTAATTAATGTAAGCCTCTGTGTAGTAATTTGGGAGCAGTTCCCAGGACAGGAAGACTATTCCTGCAACTGACTTCCATTCATAGTTCTGTACAGTGCTTCTAGGGAAGAAAAACAGCCAACAGTCACAGCTAGTTGGGACTCCTGTGAACTGCAGTAACAACTGGCCTGACAAGGTATACCCACTGCAATAAATGTTGAACCTCGATGAGACTGCCTGTAATTTCGATTTGAAAATGCCAAGTTGTTGCAAAAGCTTGATGAACATGATAATATGACAGCCAAGTGAACTGTATAACAATCTGCTGTAGCATAACCCAACTTCCTTAATACGCACTGTGCATGAAGAAGTGCTTATTTAAGGTCAATTTAACTAGAAGGAAACTGAAGCATATTTTATCAAACTTGCTTGAATTCACAGACCATGTAGTTGATGCTTTGAAATTAAGCGCCTGGGATCAGTGTTGATGGCTCCCTACCATTCACATAATGGCAGGGACTACTTCTTTGGGGAATAAGCCTCTATGTCTCCAGATCTAGAAAGATGACAAGATAGCCAATGACCCAGTGGGAAGTTGGAAATATTGCTCTATACTAACATAAAATGTTCCCTTATGCGTCATTCCGGAACACATTTCACTGTTTTACTTAGTAAGTTTCTTTCTGATATAAGCTCAACTATTTCAGGTTGTAGACTTTAGCAATATTTCAGTGATTCTTCTTTTAGACTGGATTGCAAGTTAGCATTGTGCTATTTGCTTAAATGGATGTTTATTGTTTTCTAGAATGCAGACCATGTAATCAAATCTCTCCTCCTTTCGAATTACCTTCCTCATTTTCAGAAATGTTAAGAAAACACCACTCCTCGCTTGTCTTTCAAATCATCCCTCTTTATTAATTTTTTTAAAAAAATATTTAATTAAAACAAAAAATTCTTGGGGTCCTCCCTCCTAGTTATCTAGCTTCTCTGGGGATGAGGATTGTAACCTAGTAATCCTTTGCTTTACATCTAATATGGATCTCCCTGGGAACAGGAAATTGATGAGATGTCCTGGCTAAACTGGGAATAGGGGGTGGATTATAGGGTAGGGTATGGAGGGATGGGACATTAGGTATCAGGATGGTTGAGTTGTGTGGAGAGTAATGAAAAAAGATATCTTAATAGAGGAAGCCATTATGGGAAAATCTTGGTGCCAGGGAAACTCCTAGAAAAATACAAATATGTCCCTAGGTAAGATTCCTAGAAATAGTAGAGAGGGTGCCTGAACTGGCCTTACCCTGTAATCAAATTGGTAACTACATCTTATTGATGCAGATGCTGTAGACTCTGGACTGACATCTGGAAAGCTGGAATAGGACCAACTAGGTCTTCTGTGTGTAAAAGTTGTGTAGCTTAGTCTTTTGTGGGGCCCCAAGCAGTAGGCCCAGGATTTGTCCCTGGTTCATGAGCTGGCTCATTAGAACCTACTCCCTATGTTGGGATGCTTTGTTCAGCCTGGATGCAGGGGAGAGAACTTTGGTCTTGCTTGAACATGCTATGCCACGCCTTGAGGATTCCCATGGGAGGCCTTACCCCATCTGAGTGGAGAAGCAGGGAGAGTGAATGTGGAAATTGGAAGAGAGGAGGGAGGAAGAAATGGGTGGAGAGGAGGGAGGGGAAACTGTGTTTGGTAAGCTCAATATATAAAAATATGATATGTAAAAATCATTGTATATATATATATATATATATATATATACTGTACATGGTACTTTGTATATACAAGGATGCTTTTTAATATCATATGTAAAACAAATATAACATGTTATATGTCTTATAGTCATCCTTGATTCTAGTTTTTAAGTTTTAGTTCTATTTGTTGAATGTGTGTGTGCATGTGTGTAGAGTGTGTGTATGTTGAGTATACAAAAGTGCCACAGAGACCAGAAGAGGGTGTCAAGTCCCCATGTCCATGGTTACAGGCAGCCTTCACCCGCCCATCATGAGTTCTGGCAAGCAAACACTAGCTTTTTGTAAGCAGCAAGAGCTCTTAACTTCTAAGATGCTCCCCTGCGCCTCTATATCTTCCATATGTGTGTGGTAGTGAGAGCACATAAGGCCAGAGAACTGCAAAGGACCCATTAGAAACGAATGTGTGTTTATCCAGGCTTAAAGGAAGAAGGGGGTAATAGCATACGCATTCTACAAGACAGGAGAAGAAATGTAGGTGGAAGAGTTTAAGTAGCAATGGGGTTAAGGAAAAGCAGAAAGTAAAGGAACAATAAAAAATAACATTAAATTGCCATAATAACTTTTGACTACATAGAGTCTATTATCTTCCTTTTTATCCCTTTTCTGCTACTTTTTTTATAATGTATACATAAACAATATGATATTTCTAGGTATAGTCTAGGAGCTGAAAGAGAAAGCACAAGTTTTATCTATCTAATATGGAGTTAATACAATTATGTACTGTTTCACCTATTTTGTTGCAAATGGCTTAGTTTAGTTTTTCACTAGAGGAAGAATATTTGCATGACCTTTTGTTTATTCATCCCTTTGTTATTAGATACCCAGATTGGCTCCTTTACTCAGTTCTTATAGATAGTGCAGCATAAACATGGATAAGCCACAATCTCTGTAATATGTTTTCTGTAAATACAAAGCATTGGTGTGCCTAAGTTATTGTTAGGTGTGGTTTATTTTGAAGAAGACCATTACTGATTTATCTCCCTTTCTTGTGTTACTTAATATTTTGATTTCAAATCAGTTTATATTCTTACTAGCAGTTGGTAAAACTTGCCCTTTATTATCAGAGTACTCATTATTTGTTTCTTTTCATGTTTAAGGAAAACAATATTTTTATTTTCATGCAATATATTCTGCTTATAATTTCTCTTTCTTTAACTCATCCAAGATCCTCCCATTTTCCTACACACCCAACTCCCTGCCCTTTCCAGTCTCTCTTTCAAAAAAGCAAGCAAACTAACTATGCATCGTTTATAAAGTAGAAAAACGAAAGGGATATTTGATTTGTTAAATAAATTGTCATTTTAGCTGGGGTTAAATGGATTCCACTGTCTATACTTTAGCTACCAAAGGTCCCACCACATGAGTAAAATATTTTACAGGTAGAGAAATCCAAAGAAGGCATGAATCTTAGGGTATTTTTTTTTTAATCCAACTTCATCTCAAACAGACATTAATTCAATTGTAAATTAATGACTATCATCAAGAAACTTCCATTCCTTTCCTGAGATTCCCATCTAGCGTCCTCGTGTACTTGAGGTTTGTGCTTCACTGACTGTCTCTGTGTCTTTGGGGTTTTGTTTTGTTTTACTGACTATGCTGACTCACATCTCTGCACTTTTCTTCCTCCTGGTCCCTCGTAATGATAATTGCTACTTTAATTGTGTGTTCATATACCTATCTCTTTCAACCCATAAGCATTTCTTGAAGTAGATTCTATCTCCAGCATCATTGATGTCCCAAAAGTATGTCTTTTGAAACATAATTCACAAATTATGAAATACATATTTTTCTATCTATATCTTTTAGCTGAAAATTGTACTACCTCTTTTCTCCCTTTAGAGCAGGCAAACTGATTTTAGTTTGTAAATATAACCAGTGATCAAGGCTCCTTTATTGTATCTAGTTACATAGTAGATATCATCAAATGTTTGATTAACAGAGTGATGTGCTTTAAGATAGAGGAAAGATTCTGGTTCATACTGATTGCCTTTACTAAGAGTATGTACAACTCAATAAAAATTATGCATAATTTCACTACAGCCATGTATTTAAATGTAGTGATTAAAGCTTTTGAATGTTTGTGACAGACTCAATGATCTCATGGAGGCAAGAACCAAGCTGATCCTGTGTCAAGGGTGACCGAGGAACAGAAGAATGTAATCACAGGAGTCAAGCAAGAACATGTAAGTTAATGAATGATTATGTAATACAGTTAACTGCAGAACAATTACACTAGAAAGAGAGAAGAAGAATGGTAAAAAAATATGGATGCAAAGTCTTAGTCAAGATTCTTGGTGTTGCTGACTTATTTTGAAAACAGAGTATTAAAATAAGATAAAAGGACAAAATTGGTTTAACCTTGTAGAGTGGGTTAGTGAGATTTACCTGCGAAGCTAAGTAATTTTATGTCTCATCTACCAGAATGTTGAACTAACCAATAATGAGGGCCAGAGGTGTACTGAAAATTGGGACTAGTATTAAAGAATGGATTAAGAGCTAAATCTTAAAGGCCATGGGGAAAAGGACCTATAATGCAGGTTGAATGAAATAGTTTATATTCACAATGTACACCTATTTGTACACACACCTATTTGTGTGTGTCAGGACACAATGGGTTAAAAAAGAGAGAGAAAAATGAGTTGTAAGCAACTCCTAGAAAGTTGTTATAATTAAGTGAACTTTTATATATCAAAGTATTTAGAGAAAGACCTTTTCTATAAATTGTATAGACACTATTATTTATAAATATTTAGAATTCACAATGGACAAGTAAAACATTGTTGCTGTTTTTAAAAAGATGGCTGTAACTATATGGGCTTTGGTCTGTGTTTTTATTTTATTAATTTATGTAGTTAATTTTTCAGTGCTATGTTGCTTTTATAACAATAACTTGAAATTAGACATGATATTACACTTAGTACTACTTTTTATTCCATATTGCTAAGACTATGTGGAGTCCTATACAATTCCATATAGATTTTACTTTTAAAAAATTATTTTGGTAAGTGAAATTATAATTTTGATGAGGAGTGCTTTAACTATGTAGATTTGGTTTTGGTGGAATGATATTTTCAAAATATAAATCATTTCAATCCATGTTCATGGGAGATATTTATACCTAATGTCTTCTTCAATGTTTTAATTTAGTATTCTAAAGTTTTAATTGCAATGGCATTTCACTTCATTTGTTCAGTTTATTTCAGTATGAAATTCTTACCTCAATGACTTACAAAGTGAATCATTTATTTTGATTTGTTGTTTCTGTGTAAAATCCTCATGGTATATAAGATATGGTGCTAGTAGTGTCAGGCAGCTCTTTATAGTGTACCAATAATAAAGATGCAGAGGACAAGAGACTTCTTTCTCCTACATATATTATTTTAATTCTGTCTAGGACTCTAGACCATGAAAGCCTTATTAGGTGGAATACTCTATCTCAGTTATCAAATCTGGAGTGTTCACTACAAGTATCTTCAAAAATGAATTAATTCTAAATAATATATAACATCTATGTAGATAGGCTTGTGTTACAGATAACTCCAGAACACATAAAATTAATGATGTTTAACAATTTTATAAATTTTCTTTTACTTTATTTGCTGTTTTTCCTCCTTTGAGGCAATTTTTGTAGAATTGTTTTTCCTTATATCTTTTACAATGTGTTTGTGATTTGAAATTAAAGAAAATTGTTGAGTTTTGGTTGGTACTCTAATTTTGTATTTGTGCACTTTTCAATGTATTTTCTGTCACTGCTTTCCAAACACAAACTCCCAAAATCAAAACTCCTGCAAAGAAAAGCGAGGCCAGGTCTTTCACAACAATACCCTGATTCCTATAACCAATTTCTGGTTTTGTTAGAGTTTCTATGCTGTGAAGATACACCATGACCATGGCGAGTCTTAGAAAGGACAATATTTAATTGAGGTGGCTGCTTTCTGGGGTTTAGTCCATTATCATCATGGTAGGACATGGTTGCACACAGGTAGATTTGACACTGGAGAATTTGCTGAGAGTCCTACATCTTGTAAGCAATATGAAGAGAACTAATGCACTATTTAATATTTTGAGCACATATGAGCTCCTATAGTGACCAACTTCCTCCATCAACGCCACACCTACTCCAACATAGCCAAACTTATTAATAGGGCTACTAATTATGGAGGCCATTTTTTTTTCAAACTACTACACTGCCTTATGAAAAGAAATATTCTTACATCTTAAAATGTAAAGCATCCCTTTCTCTACAACTATAGCCCATAAATGTCCCTTTTGCATTATATGGGTATCAATTGAAAATAGAAGACAGAAAACTGTCTTCCAAACACATTTTCTTTTATTCCAGTATGATATAGCAATTTCCTCTGAGGCTCATGGATATTCAGTAAGTTATCTAAAATAGGACTTGTTAAGACTTGGAAAATTCAATATAGAGACTCATCAAAACCCAAGAAGTAAACAAGTAAAATGTATAAGAAAGTCCCTGAAATTTACCAAATACACAAGTCTTTCCTTCTAAACAGTTATGTAAGTAACCTTTCGAGGAGACAGATGCTGGCTGTTTTGTCTGAAAAAGCCTCGGACTAGTTAGGTCCCAAAAGAAACACTCCCCTACCTGATGACCTAACTGTACATCTTGTTGTCAGCTTGAGTTCCAGATTTCATGATCCATGACTCATGAAGGGTTTTGGTAAAGCAATTTCCTATGAGTTATCGATGTTTCTATATATAAACCCACACTCAAATTCCTTTCAATAACTCCGATGAATTCATTGGTCCATGAATTTAGACTTCAGTGATATCTGTACTTTTGTTTATCACTGGTTCTTTGTCTGTAGTGTGAAGTTGTTTATTCACACATCCTTGGGAATGTTGTGACAGAACCCATATTATTGCATAAATTATATTTTCTGCTTTCTTTTAAATTAAAAAAAATCTGTATATATTAGTTATATTAACATATTTATTCTTTCTCTTAATAGGAAACAGTGTCTAGGGAGGCTATTAGCTCTCAAATAAAGCTCTGTAAACATTAAGCTCCCACCTTGTTTGTTTCAAAGCCAATATGGAGATCACAAAAAAAAATGCAGAAAGAAGCTCATGATGCAGCTCACTTGGAGAAGTACTTTTCTAGCAAAAATCTAGTACCCATTAAAATCCAGTGCTGTGTGCAGTACAGACAGGTAATCCCAGTAATCATGGGGACCAGTTAAGATCAGAAGTTCAAGATCAAACTCAGGAGAACGTGATTACTTTGAGGTCGCTCTGTCCTCCACGAGTACCTGACTGTCTAAAATCAAAAGAACAAAATAGAATGTCAAAGTTTTTATGATACCAGGACCTCAACTGAATTTACTAAATGATGCTCACAGAAAGAGAAGCTTCTTCCATCTCTCTTGAGACATTAACCGTGCTTTATGATACAGTTTGAATGTAATCAGATTGTCTTCCATGAAAACAGCAGGGAAGTAGCAAGGAGGGCTTCATGTTTACATCGGGAATCACGATTGTATTACTGTCGCTTTTTTCATGGAAATGTCAGAAACATCATTGTGTGAGTCAAAACCACATATCTGAAAAATATTAAACTAGTAAAATTGTGAGCTAAGCCAATTTTAACATCTTATAAATGCATTCTTCATATTGTGGCATTATCTTCTATAATTGATGCTACAATTAGACTGTATCCCATATGTGAAGAATTCTTTTAAAAGGTATAGTTTATGAACAACTATATTAAGCACTAGCATCATTGTCATCTCAAATGCAGCAATCATTTTTAAATTACTTGTGAAGTAGATTTATATTGAGATAGGAAAATAATAACAGTAAAAGCTGCAAGCCATTTGAAAAGAAAGAGTAAAATACACTACCTGGTGATTTTATTCTACCACATATTAAATATTTTGCAGAGGGAAATGGTGTGCAGTAATTTCTTTTGTCATAAACTGTAGCAATCAAACCACCCTCAGTACTTTGGGTATTTTCTCCCACATATTTATTTAAGTAGCATCATCTGGGTGTAATGTAAAATATCAACTTGAGCATAAACAGAAAATGAAGCAGAATATAGAAGTCTATAAAACAGTTAAGGTTCTCAACCTTCTTAATTCTCAACCTTTAATATAGTTGCTCATGTTGCGGTGGCCCCAACCAAAAAATACTTTCGTTTTCATTGTTACTTCATGATATAATTTCCATACTGTTATGAATCATGATATAAACATCTGTATTTCTGATGGCCTCAGATGACCAATGTGAAAGATGTTTAACCCCAAAATGGGTCATGGCCACAGGTTGAGAAGCAGAGCTATGATGTAATCAACACTGAAGTATATAACAGGGAGTGCATCTAAACTGTGTTTACCAATAATGTGAATTTTAAAGTATTTTTAAAGTTTGTATTTGTGTGTGTGTGTCTGTGAATTTTCTACTTACATTTTTATGCCTGCAGGATCCAGAAGAGGGTGTCAGGTATATTTGACCTTTAAGTTACAGGCTGTTGCAAGGATATTTTCCCTGAGGTTTAGGATCTAATTCAAGTCTTTTACAACTTTTAACCATAGAACTCTGTCTCAAAGGCCTTGAAAGAAGATATTGTCCCTGTTTCCTCCCAGGTAATATGGGGTAATGTCAGTGTTAATATAATCAAACAAGTTTTAAAATCAAAGAGCTGAATAATAATCTCAGACAACTGTGAACTTTAAATCATACATATAGTGTCTACAAGTGCACTTGGTAGCACCACCAAATTCTAGTTTGGTTCAAACAACACATAACTGGCAAAAGTCATTTCTGAAACCATATGTTGTGACACTGAAAACACCATGATTCTGTTGTAATCAAATTCTATTTCAAAAGAGAATACTTTCAAGCGAAATATACACATAAAAATGAGAAAACTGATGCTAAAAAGAAAATATGTAAAAGGAATGAATAAACAATTTGATTATGAATATATACCTTCACTGAAATAATAAGATTGCTACTGGAATTGAAATAGACCTGAAATAAACTAAACATTTTGTCTAAATCACTTTGAAAATTAACTTTCACAATAAATTCAGTTTTGTAATTAAAATTTACATTTTTTTGTAAAATTTATTTTTGTAATATTTTAAACATGTATTAATTTATTTAGGTTATGGGTGAGGAGATGCAAAGATAACACATTATATGTATGTCATTATGGTCCTCCCAAAATTCAGAGGACTGCTTCCAAGTATTCTTTTTTTTCTTCCAGAATGTGGACTCTGAACACTGAAATCAGATTCTTGGGTCTGATAGTAAGGGCTTTATTAGTGACAGAGCTCAGTGGTCCTTATACATAATATTTTTATATAAAACTTAAAGATATTCATATAGAAAATTTGATCTTAATACTAATTATTCTAGTAATAGTTTTGAAACATGAATATATATTTTGAACTAATTATTAATTAAATGACTACCCAACAATGTTGTGGAATGACATATATCTACTCCAAAAACATACTAGTCCTTAGACCCTCGTGTCACTGTACTTCATAAATTTTGGATGCATAAACTACTAAATGTACTTTAGTATTACGAAAATAATTACTTTCAAAGAATACTATTTATGAATTGATATCAAGGAACAATTTATCAATGAATTTTGCACACATGGTTTTAATTTTAATTTTTCTCGTGTCTACACAAATTTAATGTGTATTTTTATAATCTATAGTATCAGTGTTTTCTCGTGAACACATAAAATTTAAGATTATTTTTATGTGGTACTTTAAGAAGTAAGCATATCCAGAAATTCTAATTATTTATGAATATAATTAGTAAAACAATCAATAAGGGTTTTGGTAATTAGTATTTTGATAAAAACTGTGCATGTATTATTTTAGGCTTCTGCAATTATTTTTGTGACTTTACATCCATGAATATGTTTCGATGTCCAATTTGAATCTAAATGTGGAAGCTAAATATTAAGTATTTCATCATAACTAGCCATAGATGGAAGGTATTTCCCAACAGGAATACCAATATCCTATGTATACTATTTGTTACATAATATTGATATATTTTACTCTCTACCTAAAATTAGGTGAAATATAATGGATGTAGGTTGAAAATCTGCATGAGAGGCTTACAATGCTACTATCCAAAGCTGATAGATATTCTCTACTGTTTAAAAAATAAATGATAATAGAAACTTGCTGGAAACTTAATGAAAACAAATCTGTGCATTATTGAAAATGGCCTACTTACACTTTCAGCTCAAACTAATAAAATTGAGTTTATTCATACTACTCAGTAGAAATAACACAATAACATGAAATTGTGTGATTTTAATAGGACACTTGCAAAAAACATAAAAATATAAAATATTCAAGGAAAGGCAATTATTATCTTATTCCATTATGGGTTTTTAAGTCTCAGGGGCTCCATTATATATGCACCAATTTTACTTGCTAATTTTATTTTCAAACTTCTAAAACTTCATTTTAAAGTACAAAATTACATTAGATAGACATCTTAGCATACTTTAACCCCCCCAAGTGGATAGACTTTGGAAGTCTTAGAGACTGAAATCGGAAAAGCAATTCTACCATATTTCAATTTGATTAGATTCTCGAATATTTATAAACATTTAATTGTATTATAACGATGGATTCATATATGGTTATTTCTCAAAGCTTTTACTATTTTTTCAATTATATTGCAATACCAGCATATTGTGAGTATAGATATCAAAACTTTGCCCAAAGTTTTAAGTCATGTTTATTTCAGTTTAACATGTATTATATTTCAATTTTATTATAATATACTATTTTTCATGTTAATATTTCTTACTATCATGGTCAACAAATATCACTTAGCCTTTCATCCTAATACTTTTAGACTCATTAATCCTATTTTTAAATTATTTTCATTAAAATATTCTTCAAACTTTGACAACATTTTATTGAAACTGTCATGCAATAAATCTATCATATTTTGTATATCAGCTATATTTAAATATTCTAATTTCCCATCTCTGAAAAATTTTCCATTCTAACTTTGACTTCTTTTTATGAATGACTTCATTTTAGGATATTAATAGAATAGCATAGAAATGTGAGATATATATTTATAGATGTATGTCTATATTATATATATATATATATATATATATGAAAAACATGTTCATTGTATGAATTATACAAAAATAGAAAAATTTGTTATAAATCATATTTTATTATGAAAATAAATGTGAATAATCTCTATAAATATTAGTAGGCATGTTCTCCTAATAGTTTTGCTCTTTAATTTTTTATTTCTAGATTATTCATTCATTGGAGTGTTAATAGATGGACTGAATCATATAATATACAATGTTTGCAACTACTTAGTTTCCTGTGTTTTTGCTCTGTGTCTACTTTTGGTGTTCATTGACATGAACTTCTGGCTCATACTCCTGCTACTGTGATTTTCTAGAATTGTGGTTCTGAAGAAGCGTTGAAGAACACATTGTGTAGAATTGGATTAGTGTGAATTTCAGCATCAATACAAGGTGATAGCCACAATTGTAAATGTGAACTACCCGACACAGAAAGAACAAATCCAAGGTGAGACAAGATGGTTAAAAGATTGTGAATACTGACAAATACAGTAGAGTTTGTAAGCATCAAGAGGATACTCAAGTACAAATTTTGCAATGTAAGAACTCCATCTGAGCTTAGAGGTATATCTCAGGTCTAAAGCATCATGAGATGCAAGAAAGCCTCATATGGGCATCATGACAAGTCTAGAAATGAATAAATCCAGGAGAGGGTGGATATGCTCTATCTACCAGTGTCAAAGAAATACAGAATGAGGGACATTGCAGAAGAATTTATATTTGTGGAGACATATTATCAAGAATAATGGAAAGTGTAAATTTGAAAAGAGTTGATTACTGTTAAATTATTCAGAGTAACTAACTTGAAAACATAACTTCAATCTGAACTTGTATAAAAACTATATGCTAGCTAAGAACTTTCAAGAGAAAAAACATTAGTACTTAATACAAACTAGTGAGTACGATTTAATAAATAGCATATAATATCATAAAGACTAAGATCTACATTTTTGAATATGAATTAATAGTATACAACAATATGTAATTTTTCAACAGCTATGTAAGAAAATACTTTTTGTAAAACCCATATTTCATAAAAGTCTCATCAATAAACAAGATACATTTAATTTAAGTAACTTCATTCTGAAAAGAAGACAACGAAGTTTCAAGTAGAAATGTGAGTGAGGGTCACAAGCAAGAGATATTATTTTATCAAAACCATTTTCTAAAGGATTATAATATAAATGTAAATAAAGTTTGCAGGACAGGAGAAGCAAGCAATGTAAACATAAAGTAGTCGACACAAATATTTTGTAGAAAATAACACAAATAGCCCAGAAATGTGTGAAAGCAGGTTAAATTTAAAAATAATTTTTAAAATCATGCCAACATTAAAAATAAGTATTTCCCCCCATATATTCCCCATAAATGTGACACTGGTTGGTGAAATTGCTTTCACCAAAAGTTTCCTTATATAGCACACTTAAAGAAAACTGGACGTAAGACCTAGGTATCGCTACCCTTTGAAGTATCCCCATAACCATGTATTTGACCAGGAAACATACCTTATTTTGGGAAGGTCCTTGCAAATCACAGCAGACAAGGGGAAATGATCAGGGTGAAGTCAGAAGGAAACTCATATTAGCCAGAGTTTGGTAACCAGTATTGGGCCAGGGCTTCTAGAGTCTTACTGAGATCACTTTACTTTGGCTATACATAAGCATAGCACAACTTCTGGGGGGGGGAAGTTGTAATGTCAATTAACTTAGTACTACTTAGTATACAACAATATTTTTCTTTTTACATATCGATCCCAGTTCCCTCTCCCTCCTTCCCTCCCTTTGTTCTTCCCACACTTCCTCCATCCTTCTCTCCTACCCTCCTATGTCACCCTACCACCCTACCAACTCATTCTCCCCACAACTTCACAGCGAGGGTGATGCCTTCCAGGAGGGATCAACAAAATCTGTCAAGTCATTTGAAGTAGGGTCTAGGCCCTTCCTCCTGCCTCTAGGTTAAGGGACTATCCCTCCATGGGGAATGTGCTCCTAAAGTCCTTTTGTGCACCAGGGATACATCCTGGTTCCACTGTCAGAGATCCCATAGACTGTCCAGGCCTTTTAACTGATACCCATGTTCAGGGGGTCTAAGTCGGTCCAATGCTGGATTCCAAACTATCAGTCTTGGGTTCCATTAGCTCCTCCTTGATCAGATCAGGTGTCTCTGTGGGTTTCTGTAGCCTGATAATGTGATTGATGGCTAACTTGTCCACCCTCATAGAGCCATCATCTAGTATCTTATGGAAACAGAAGCAGACACCCACAGCTAAACACTTAGCCAAACTGGAATCCAGATGCAGAGAACTAGGACAAGACCAGGCTCTGAGTATACAACAATCTTAAGACATGCAGATTGTCTACAAAGAATAATTAGCTTCTTCCCCAAGTGGTTGATTTTGACACAGAACAAAGATAGTGTCTAAGATTTAAGTCTGGGGAGACTGACTTATGTAAAAGTAACATCTGTGGGTATCAGGATTAGCCAGGCCATAAGATAACATAGAAGTCACCTAAACTGTTGAACAAATGACATCTCTCACATGGATAAAATTTACAGTCTACAAACAATGCTCAAAGTTTTAAGAAGAAAGGGTCTAGAAAAGGTCTAGGATAAGCTAAACGTAAATTCTGGAGGATATGGGTAGGGTCTACATCAACAGGTAGCAAAGGATTACCAGATAAAAACTACATGCTCCCCCAGTTCTCCAGAAAAAAGCAATTAAGTACCACATTCCATTGAAGAAGAAAGCTTTGTGATGAACTTTCCTGGCTTCTCTACATTGTATACACAAGCATTATTTTGCACTCCATAACTTTTAATGACACAATTGTAATAGTTGTATGAATATAGCATTTCAGATGTCAAACATAAGAAGATAAATATGGTTTCATATTCATACAATGGTGGTCATGCATCAAATAAAGTAAGAGTGTTATGTACCTAGGGTTAAGAATGGAAAGATCCTCAGCATCATATTATTAAACAGAATATACACACAGAAGGATGCATATAATACAATTATATACATGTGTATTACAAGAATTAGAAAAAAATTAAAAGAATATACATTCCTTAAGGATGCATTGTAGAGTATAAACCCTTTTAAAAATTTAATAATGTCAATACAAAAAAGAAAACAATTCTTACTTCAAACAAGTTTATTCTGAAGACAAATATAATAGGTCATTGCCCAGGAGCATGGAATAACACTGTTACAAATAACACATTCTAGTCATAGAACAGTTTTCTGTAGATTATGCAATTACATAATAAACAAAATGCATGAATACAAGAACTTTTAAAATTATGTGGGGGATGGGTATAAAGTTACTGTGCGTCAAAGTTCTGCTATAGGGCTCAGATGCTATCTGATAACAATCTGATTTTTTTTAATTCTCATACTGTCCAAAATGATTTTCTGAACAGGTACAAGGAGGTAAGGCTGAACATAAGCCTGGATAATGTATGCCACTAATGAGCTAGCAATAATCAAAGAAAAATTGGTTTTGCATCTGCAACCTTCCAACTTCACATATTCATAACTATTCTAACACAGTGAGTTTTGTCATAGACAATTTACCATGCATGTTGGAACTCCCAGTTCATGGTGGAAATCTGTGGGATTATTTTTTTTTTTATCAGGAAGTTGGAAGGGAAGTGTTGCTCCTTTGTGAGAGAAAGTTATAAATTATTTTTATATGTTATTATAATTGGGCTTTAATTTTCAGTATTTTTGCATGTTTTAGTTACATACATGCTGAAAATTAATATGTTATTAGTATGGTTATTTACTTAAAATTGAAGGCATATTGAAATATTTTATTAAAATGGATGTGTGCACATATGTATATACACATAAATTGTGTATTTACACACATGTAAAATGCTATTTTTACAGTAAGAAAATTCATGAGCTGAAAAACAGTGGGAGTTCCTATTGGAATAAATGAGTGGTATAAATATAATATTAATTGATTTTTAATTTTTGATTTTGATTTCATATTATGCCCTGTTTATACATTCAGTATTACACACCATAAGTCAATAACCAAATTAAAGTCTTAAAGTATATTGTAAACTATTTATATTAAAGAAATATCATTTCTGTTAAATGCATTTAATTATTAATAAGATTTTTAAAGTCGTACTTAAATTTAATATTAATTAAACAAATGGAATATTATTAAGTTTAAATAGTTCATGAGTAATTATTCTTAGTAGAAAACCACTCCATTGTTTAGGAAACCTAGTAAACTTGGAAAATGCAGTTAAATTAGTAACAAAAATTAATGCAATTAAGCAAAAGAAAATGGTAAATTTTAAGCAAGTAATTCACAGTAGATCACAGCAAATTCTTTAAGAAAGCAAACAACTTTACATTTAAAAGGAACTCTAGGAGATGTTTTGGAAAGCTACAATGGCAGAAAAAAATTATAATTTGCACACAAATCATTATTTTACACATTCACAAATGTGTATTTTAGTAACACTGACAATTGACAAAAAAAATAGATACAAAAGAAGCAATTCTGTATGGTATTATTTTTCTTGAGTAGGAAATGAGACTATAAGTTTTCTATACATATCACATTCAAATGTTCTTCTGAAAGAACTAATGGAAATGTTATATGTTATAGAAATGAGTTTATGGATGCTTCTAAAGCCCAACAAGTTCTAAGCTAATCATGCTTGAAGAAGAACTCAATGCTCTAATTCATGGAAGTTTCTCCCTGTGCCCCAGTAGAATGTACAAGACAATCTTCTTGTGTAGGAAGACATAAAGTACTAAACTCTTTTATAGAGGTTTAATTTTTTTTAATTTCTCAAGGAAAAAACTTCTTTACACTTGTCCAACTATATTCAGTCATTTCCAGCAATAATCCTTCATAAATCAATGAAATAACTTATCATGAACTCTGGGAAACATCCTAGTACCTTGGCATTGTATTTTAAGATTTTTTTATGATATATTTTTCCATACAATATTTTTGTGCAAAGAATGTCATCACTGTAAAATAAAAAGAAAATGTCACTATTGAAACAGTGGTTATGCCTTTCCTAGTAGGTTAATATTCTAGCATACAGTAGGTTCTTGGTAAGATCATGGATGTCATCCACCTATTTCAACAGCCTTCACAATATGTTCAAACACAGTGAAAGCTTGTTGCACAGGAAGAATGCCATGTTTTGCACTAGAAACATTGTCAATACTGAGGAAGTCATAAAGCAAAGCAGAAATCTTACTGATATTTTGTTAAAGGATCGTGTTAAACTGTTTTCTAAAAAATTCTGAGTATTTCCCTAGATGTCGTTGGTTCTCAAATTTGGTCAATAAAGACTCTCACTATTCTCAGTAGTGGTTAATGCAGAGACACATAATTGTTCAAAGTGTTGAAATGGCATAACTATACATGCATGCATGATTATCTGTATATACAAAATTTATATCATCCCCTTTGCCAATCACACAACATTGCTTAAGAGGAGGCAGAAGGAACATAATAGCAGAGAAAATTGAGCATATTCATGCAGGTATGACCTAATACAGTAATGTATCATTACATACCAACTATAGAAATATCTACCTGCAGTACATGCTGACTAACACAAATAAATAACAACTGATTAAAGTACAGAGAAGAAGACACTAGAGAATGGGCATTCCAAAATGACATGTTAATATCAAGTCTCATTCTCATTCCTTAAGAATTTCAGTGATCATAATGAAAGTGTGTATTAAACAAAAGTGGTAGATGGCTATAAGGGAAAACATTATTCTGCACACAAATGATAACTACCCAAATAAACTAATCTCAGCTGTGACAGCTCTCAAAAGACCTGTGCACACTCGAGCCAGACCAAATCAATATGGACAGAAGAAGGGTTTTCAATGTTAAACTAAGGATTTATTGGCAATTAATGGCTTATGAGAATTGAAGAATTCTATTTCTAAAGATATATCCCCTGTTAAGTCAACCATGCTCTAGTATGAAGGAAGGCCATATAGTTAAGAACACATGAGCAGCACAAATTGAACTTAGGTGTGTTAAAATAATAAAAACAAAAAAGACAAAACAAAGAAAAACAAGAAGAAACAAACAGAAAGAAAAATAGCTAAACTTGGGGTTGATATGAAAGATAATGAGGCTCAAAAACCCTGGGGGGAAGGTTTGTGATGATCCAAACATGATGCACAACATTTTCAAAGAAATCAAAACATAATTTATTTTATTTTCTGTTTAGCATCCATTGCAAGCAGTTCCAGAACAACGACTCAGATAAGTTAAGAATGGACAGACAAGTGGCTGTGAGTCACCATAAGGGTGCTAGCAATTGAACCCTGGCAACCAATGGTTAAAATGCCAGACATTTTTCCATCCCATAAGTATATTTCATTTTATTAAAACTATTTCTTTTCTCATACAATATATCCTGGTTTTGTGTCCCATCCTCTACTCTTACCAGTTCTTTCTCACCCTACTTCAATTCTGGATTTCTCCAAAAAAATAAAATAAAATAAAATAAGTAAAAAATAAAAAAAAACAGATTTTTTAGAGATAGTGTTACAAAGTTTGACAGGGCACCAACCAATATCTGATTTAACTTAAGACTCACTTCACAAGTTTGAATCCATTCCTGAAACCGCTGGTGAGACTAAAAGCTAAGACTAGACTTCCCGGAGACCTATATTAAAACCAAATACTAGTGTTCTAAAAGAAAGTAACAATAAAATGATTCCTAATGTTATTCTGCTGTTTTCATAGATCAGTGACTTACTCAGCCATCATGAGAGACTCGTTCTCCTGAGGGAGACGGGAAGAAACACAGACTCAATAGTCATGATATTAAGCATAAAGAGAATTCTTGGACCATACACGCAGCTCTAAATGGGGTGTCTTCATCAAATTCCTCCCCCTCAGATCTCAGAGAAATTTGTTGAAAAGGTAAGCAGAAAAAGTGTAAGAGCCAGAGGGGATGAAGGACTAGGAGAACAAGGTCCTCGAAATCAGCTGAGCAAAGATCCTATGAACTCACCCAGACTGATTTAGCAAGCACAAGGCCAACACAAGACTCCACCAGTTCCTCTGCTTATATAATACAGAGTCCAGTTTAGTATCTTTATGGGACTTCCAAGTGTGAGAAGGACTGGGTCTCTGATTCTTGTGCCTTCTCTTGATGCTCATTTTCATTTGTTGGTTGGTCTTGTCTAACTCCAATGTGATCATTTGTTTTATCTTATTATATTTTATTTTATTGTCATTTGCTATTATCTCTAATAATCTCCCTATTTTTAAATAAGAAGTAGAAAGGGGGTGAATGGTGATGAGATGAAGTAGACAAGAAATGAGAGAATTAGAGGGAGGGGAAACTATGATCTAGATATATTTTATGAGGAATAATCTACCTTTATTATAAGGGGAAATAAATTCTAAAAGTAAAAATTTCCAGCTGTTGGTGGTGCAACAGGCGGGAGACAGAGGCAATCAAATCCCTGAGAGTTGGAGGACAACCTGGTGTACAGAGCAAGTTCCCTCTTTAATTACATTTCTGTTCAATTTTGCCTATTTGATGTTTAACTTATATGTTTATTTATAGTTGACTATATTTCACAAATGTCAGTATTTTCTCTTGATCTTTCTTCCCTCCCTCTCCTCTTTCTGGATCTCTGTGTGTGTGTGTGTGTGTGTGTGTGTGTGTGTGTGTGTGTGTGTGTGTGTATTGTGCCTCTGTGTAACTGCACATGTATACATGTATGCAGGATGATTAGAGGTCAGTTTCGGCTATCATTCCACAGGTACTATGCAACCATCACTTTTCTGGAAACTGACTTTCAATGAGTAGTGAAATTTTCTATACAGGCTAGTCCAGCTGGTAAATAAACCCTACAAACCTGTGTTGACCTCACAGTTGCTAGAATTAAAGGCACCCACTACCCAACCTTTTTTTTTTTCATTAATAATCTGAAGATTAAACTAAAGTCCTCCAGCTTGCAGGACAATAATTCTATTGTCCTGTTGGATGACTCCCCAGCCTCTGCACTTTTCTATTATGTTGGCCATGTAGTATGGGTATAATTAGTAATTTCATTTTAATGTTACCTGACTTCTTTAAATGCATACATTATATTCTCAACAGTGTAAGGTGACAGACACTGTCCTTTGAAATGCAGAATATTGAGGCTGGTTATATATATAATCCCATGTAGAAAATGTGAACAGTCTGTTTGGTTTGAACATTTTGGAAAATTTCATGCATTTGATTTCTTTACATATTATAATCTTTGAAGACACACTTTCACTCAGATTTCCTGGGAAGAATGATCGTGTACCGCTGATTTCATACTCTGTCATGTATGCCTTCAAATGGGAATATTCCATGTATGCTTGCAGGCACTTTCCCACCGCAACTTCACCTCTACTAACTCGCTAACTCAAAATCTGCTCATATTATGAATTAGCAAAAACACCCTTTTTTGAAACTGCATGTAGATATCACATTCTGTCTCTGGAGTTTTCCCATCTCTGGAGTTTCAGCCAATCTTTTCAACACTACTGTGCATTCTGAAATCATTAAAGATAGGATTTGATTGTTTGTTCTGCTGAGGTGGCTTGAAAGACAAACATTTCTCCATAGTTTGATGTTTCTTAACACTTGGCACCCTGTTGGTGGTGCGTTTGGGAAATTTTTCCATGATAGAACCCTGCTGGGCAAATTCTCCATTGGGGCATTCCCACCCCACTTCCAATTCTCTCTCTGCTTTGTATACCTGTGGTTGAAGATATGCAGTATTACCTTCCTTCTGCTACACCCCATGATAGATTCTCACTATATGAATATAAGCCAAAATAAAGACTTTATTAACGAACTTTTGGTCATGGTTTTTTATCACAGCAACAAAAATGAACTAATTGACTTGACTTTACTTCATATCTTCAGTAGGAATGATAGGATAGTTTGATGTGAACTACTCTATAATACAGCTTACATGCAACATATCCATAGTTTGTTATGCACCTCTCTCTTTTAATATTTACAGGTATCACTGTCTTGGGTTAAGTATAATTCCATTTGAGGTTAATGTTGGCTTCTGAGATTTGAATCAGTATGTAAGTAGATTAGTAGAGCAGCTTTGGATTCTTCTTTTTACCAGTACCAGATAGTTTCTTATCTGTATTTAGTCACCTTATGTGATACACCATGCCATCATATGTATTCAGGAGGCAGAGACAGGAGGATCTCTATGAGTTCAAGGACAGCCAAGTTTACAGAGGGAGTTCCCAGACATCCTCCATACCAATAGAGAAATCCTGTCTGAACAAAGAAAATTAAATTAAATTATAATGCCATGTGTAGAACATATGTGCATATATGTGTGTGTATATATATATGTACAGATATATATGTATATATTTGAAAATATGCATTAAATACATATTTGGTTATAGGTTTCTTGCTACTTAGTCTCCATAAATATGTTACAGTATAAACTCTTGCTCTTATTATTATATTTCTAGTGGAAATGCCAGTAGAAACACACCTTACATGCTTTTTGAGTGATATAACAGCATAAGATACATTGGAGAATTTATGAAAACAAAAGTGTGCTGCTCACAATTAGGGAGACAGAACTCTGTGATGTATTATATGTGAAACATAGGGCCTGCTGCTATGTCCATTCATAGCAATCATCTGCTGTCTTTGGTCTCTTCATAGAGTCACTGCTCCTATCATCTCTCAATGGCCTACATCCCAGCTTCATTATATTGGGCAGTATATGTCAGCAAATGAACTTGGATAAACATTGATATTCACACAATGACATAGCATGCAGAAGATATTTTCACTATATTCCACTAACTATTTTCAGAGAGACTGGCAGATGTCTTTGATCCCAGGGTTATGGATAGTGAGGAATGATAATTAAGGGTGGATGATGATGAGAATCACAATGTATCAAAACATTACACATGAAATAAGTGTCTGTTTTATACCTATGTTTTTATGAAAACTTAGATCATGAAAAAGAATCAATATCTTAATTTTCAGATTACAAGTAAGACACAATATATTTTTATACTGAAATATCAGCAATTTCTATGTTTAATGTGGTCCCAAAATAAGTGTGACATTAACAAGGAGTAGTAAAGTAAGTTCTGAGTCTTCTCTCACCTAATTCCAAACTAATTGTAAGCCTGTGTACTCCTGCTCAATGTGAACCAGAATCCTCACAGTCTGCAGGGAGATTTGGAACATTCTGCACTCTGTACCACTCTTAACACACCGCTTCATGTAAACAGAAAACACCAAATTCTCTCTGGGGAGGGAAAAAATGGTTCCATGAATGCAATGCATTTATCTATGTAGTTTAGATCCCAAAATCCAAGCTTCTGAGTTGCAATACAAGACTCTTCCGAAAGGCTAGCAAAATATACCTGCCTGGGGGAGCATTCTGAGGCATGAGGGGCAATTAATCCAAGGGTCAAAATGTCCCCAAACACCTAGCAGAACTGCCTTATAGAACTCATATATGTAATAGAAACAAGCTGGGGTCCAGAAATGTTGTGTACATGTATGGGTAGTAGTTAGACAAGCATTTGCCAAAGCCCCTTCTCTAAGTTTAACATAAAACATTAAAACAAAGAATAGCACACCATCTCAATGTCTTTCTGGAGATTAAGACAAGGGTTGTTAGCTTTCTCCTTCAACATTTTGTGTTTCCTGCTTTGTGCATGAGACCAGATCTATGCTAGAATGTAACATAAAAAATAAAAGACCAAGAGACAGATGTTGGTGTTCAACCTGGTGCTAAATAAAACAGAAACTGCGTTTCAATTTCATTGTGAATTCAAGACATATTTCATAAGTTAGTGATGTTTCATGTATAGCTACTTGTAATTTTTATGTGTTCATTTTTAGTACCAATATTTAAATTGTGTGGGGTTATGTTTTACACATTATCTTCATGTCTAGTACCTAGAGGGCAGAAGACACAGGAAAAATCCCTGGAGTGGAGTTATAGATGGTTGTGAGGCACCAGGAGGGTAATGAGTGTTGAACCTGTGTCCTCTTAAAGAGCAGTCAGTGATCCTAACTACTAAATGGTCTCTCTACGCCATGTTGTACAATTCATAACAGTTAAGAAAAATTGCTTTCCAGTATAAGTAGTATATGTAACAGTACTAAAGACTAATAAAATTTTCATTCCAGGATATGCTTTAGTAATTTTCAGTGCAGAAACACAAAAGTTTTATTCATGTTTTAAAGATGATAGTTATGTTTAAGGTTGTTTTATTCGGTTAAATATTGAAGTGAATTGATAATAATATATAGAAATAAAAGCTATATTCACATGAATCACACTCAGTAATAATTTTTAAATCTAAATTTATCTGAGAAGTAAATTAAAAATTTACATAAATATTTAAAACAATTCATTTCAATGCTTTTATTTTATATCCTGGAGGACAATACTCCTTATTTGTGAGTCAAAACAGGTAGTCTTTGATTCACTTGCAAAGCTGCTTTGCTGAAGAGGTGTCACAAATATAGGCAACCATAATATTTCACTAGAAAACTGTCTCCATTAGTTCTTTAATTGTCCTCTCCTGAAGAGTGTTGTCCCCACACACACATTCACACATATCCACATAAATTGCTGTTTTCCTCATGCAAACGGTAGTTAAGTGCCTAAAAGTAATCCATAAAAGATTTGGGGCAGAGTGGAACCAGGAGTATCCCTGGAGCATGAAAGGACTTTGGGAGCACATTCCCCACGGAGGGATACTCCCCTAACATAGAGGCAGAAGGGAGGGCCTAGTCCCTACTCCAATGACTTGACAGATTTTGTTGACCCCTCCTGGAAGGCATCACCCTCCCTGTTGATTGGGGAGTGGTGAGATGGGAGAATGGTCAGGGGTCATGGGAGAGGGAAGGAGAGGGACCTGGGATCGATATGTAAAATAAGAAAAAAATATATTTGGGGCAGGCACTAAAGACAGTTATGTTTTCTGTGTCTGTGTATGCATGCATGTTTATGAGTTGTTCTACGTGTTTGTGCACATGTGCATATATGCATTAAAAAGACCAAAGGTAGTTTTTGGGAACCTTTCTCGCTTTCATTCCATTCAACCTCTTACAGCAGTGTCTCTTACTGAACCCAGGACACTCCAAATTAAGTAAGATTAGCAGAATGGCAGTCAAACACTTAGGATACTTCTTTATATCAGATCGATGGTTTATAATATTTACTATAAAACCCGCCTCAGGTAAATTACAATACAAAAAAGAAAAAGAGATTCTGGGGAAAATGAGAATTGATTGCCTATAAATAACGCTCTACGCTCTCCATTAAGCAAATCCAACCCAGAATCAGAAGCTCTTTGTAGACAAGTACTCTTTGCTTGTTTATAATCACTTCAACAAACAAAAGGCTCGTGTGACTGGGGGAGGGAAGGGGGAGTGTCTCTTTCCAGTACATCATCACATCTGCTGATCTCCTCGATGAGTCAATGTCCTTCTAACTAATTGCTCTGCTTCTTGCCCCATCTGTTAGTTGCTCTTCAACATATAATTTATGCATTCCTTTCAAAGTACATATGGGATTATGCTGTCTGATTCTTAGAACTTAAAACATCTCCATATTTCCTTCAAATAAATTTTACACCTAAATTGTCCACAATTTTTAATCTCATCTCCTTAGTCCCCAATTTTAAATACACACTGGAATTTCTCCCACCCATCTAATATGTCAAAGAGGCTCATGCCAAATCCCTGGAGCCCAAAACTGCTATAGCTGGTCCATGTCCATGCAAAACTTTAATGATTAACCTTGCTTTATATTCTGTTCTAAGGGGCATGTAGAATTAGTGTTGTCTCCTCTGCTCCAAGACCTTTTTTCTTCTTCTTATAATAGTCTTTTTACCAAGATGTATCCCCTTATAAAAAATGTACAACGATTCTTACTTTGGTGCTTATTATTTATATTCTTATCCCCTTAATTAAAATCTTAGCTCCATTAGAACAGGCCTATTTTTGCTGATGTGCTTACAGAAGAAGTTCTGTTTCTGTGATGGCTTTCACTAAATAGCACATGTGTTTCTGGAATTGATAGTGGATATTTTTGCCACCAACTGCTTCTTGCATTCTCCAGTATTGTGGTTATAAAGAGAACTGAATCGTATGAAGAAAATAAGTGAGCCAATTTTCCGAAAATATCAATGAAGGCATTTGTTACATTCTTTTCTCCTTTTCCTTCGGGCATTCATTTGATCAAGAATTATATGGGCACAGCTTGATTAAACTAGATGTCTGCTGTCAGCATATGAAGAGATCCTGGCAGAATAAAGGGAGAAATAATGCAGAAGAAAGCTAAGAAATGAATAAGAGACGCTACAGACTCACAAGAAAATATTTTCGATGTCTATTTGCTATCTTCTAATTCAACCACTTCCAGATTTTATTTGAATTAATTATCACACTCAATACATTCATTCAGATTTTCTATAATATTCAAAAGTGTCAGGCAGTCACTCTGGTATTCTGGAAAGTTTTATTGTTTCATTTCTGTGTTTTTTTCTGTAAAAGCTCTGAGTCATGTGTCTCTGGTATTTATTTCACTGAGGTGCCTGAATAGACTATAATGAGTATACACTATTCTCCATTAGCAAATATTATAAAGCTTATTAAGCACTGCTTATATATTTCAATATCACATTTCATTAATGATTTTTAATATTTAAGCTTTCTCACTCGCTCTGTCTCTCTCTCCTCTCACTGAGACAAGGTTTCTCTGTGCTGCCCTGGCTGTCCTGGAAGTTGCTCAATAGCGGAAGGCTAGTCTTGTACTCAGAAATCTGCCTACATATTCCTATTTACCACTGGGATGAAAGACTGTGCCACCACTGGTAACTAAGCCTGAATTGTTATTTTACATATTTCACCAATAATCCATCAATATTTTCCTCATAACTTCACTTAGAAAAGCCAGTTTATCTCCCCTTAATAATATTACATCTATCTCTAAGCCCATTAGCAACTCCCCCACTCTGTTCTATGACATGAATGTTTTCCTCTTGTAATTTGAATAGCTTTCAAATTCACAGTTTTGTTTGCTCTCATGTATCACAGGCAGACTTGAATTCCCATTTTCTAAAATACAAAGCTATTTACAGTTTTTTATTGCCCCACATCTCATGCTCAACTTCTGTAATTCAGATATCATTTTTATCTCCAAATCCATGTCATCGTCTAGGTAAAATTTCCCATCACTCCAAACCACAGAGATCTTCATTCACTTGCTATTCACTTGTCCTGTGAACAACGCTCCAAGAAATTATTGTGATGACATTTTCTGGATACATCCAATGACTGCCTTGTGTCCTCAGTTTAAACAAAATTCTGTATCCTTTAAAAAAGTATAAAACAGATTATTTATGTGTTCCCTGGAACTTCCTACTCTGTTTACTCATGTGATAGTATACTCCTTAAATGAAAGTTTTAAAATGTGCTTTTTTGCCATTTTACTTATATTTTAACTGAAAGTTTCTGTATTACACACTCCAGTGATTACATGGAATCTGAGCCTAATTCAATCCTTGAGGACATCAGAAACACATATTGTTCTTACAGTTCAGTGACTATTATTCATGTGACTTTTTCCTTAGTAGCCTTGATAACTTTTATTGCATTTATTCACAAGGGAACCCAGGTATCACCAAAGTTATGTTAGTTATGAATATGGATTTTAAAATACATTGCTCTGGAGAGACCCACAGAAACACCTGACCTGAATAAGGAGGACCCCATGGGCCCCAGACTGATGGCAGGACAAACATCATAGGACCAACCCAGACACCCTGAACATGGGTCTCAGTTAGGAGGCCTGTGAAGTCTATTGGGCCTCTGGCAGTGGAACCAGGGTGTATTCCTAGTGCTCCAAAGGACTTTTGGAGCACATTCCCCATGGAGGGATACTCCCTTATCCAAGAGACTGGAGGATGGGCCTAGGCCCTACTCCAAATGACTGGACAGACTTTGATGTCCCCTCATGGAAGGCCTGACCCTGCCTCTGGAGTGCATGGGTGATTGGATGTGGGGATTGGGGAGGGTATAGAGAATAAAAGGGAGAGGGAACTGGGGTTGATGTTTCAAACAAGAAAACAATTAATAATGAAAAAATACATTGCTCTTTGTGTATTTATTTTAATAACTTTTAATAACTATTTTCAGATTTATTAATGCCCTAAAAAGGATAGAATTTGCAACATGAGTGTCAAATCACTTCATTTTAAAAGTATACCTATCAATTAAACATATAAATTCTATCAAGTGTAGACTGAAAGAATGTCTAACATTCACACATATTAGTAACAATAGGATTAGTATTTTAATGAAAGTAATTCTTAATGACAGAACACCCTCTTCCCACCTGATAGGAAAGGGATACCAGTAACTTAAAGAGTAATGGAGAGAAAAAGTATGAGATATACCCATGTGTCTGCCTCCAGTACCTAACCCACGAGTTTTGACAATTATTCAGACTGCTTTGAATCTGGGAAAATTCATACAATAACTTAATATGAGAAAATAAATGCTGAGTGTGAAAACCTTATGTCCCTCCTATCATCCTGTTATTTCATTACAGTGGCAGACTTGACTTAAGTCTGATACTAGATTTAAGCATTTAAAGATTCAAAGAATATTACTGTTCCCTCCATTACTTACCAGGAACAAAGGCCCAAATGGCATTATTATGCAAATATGAGACATTATCTCCTAAATGTCTTACTGTTTAGGCTACATTGTGATCTAACCTCATTGAACTCAGTTTTATGTGCAGACTTTGAGGATTGGGCAAGCATATAATAAAGAATTATAAGGTATCATATATAAGCCTTCAAGTTGAAGTAAAAAGAGTAAAATAAAAGCAATTAGCCACACATGGATCATGCCTCAAATCCCAGGTCATGGTAGGTTCAGACAGCACAGGGATCTGTCAGTTCTAGGCCAGCTTGATGTATACAGTAGACTCAGGTCAGCCAGAAATACATTTTGAGAACCTTTGTCTCCAAAAATTGAATACCACAAACAAATTAACAGTAAAATGTAACTAACTAACAGTTGGGAACAAATCTTCCAAAAAGATTTAAACATTTGTTAGTAAAGTTCAAATATATATATATATATATATATATATATATATATATATATATATATGTGTGTGTGTGTGTGTGTTAGTATATACATATATATATATATATATTTATATATAATCACATTAATAGAGTGTTATTGTAAGAATTATTCAAATTTGAAATATGTTAATAGAAATACTAAACCTATATATTAATAGAAATGTTGGGATAGTAAAAAATTGAGTAATAAATATATAGACTTGAGTTTTAAATGCATTAAATTACGAGATCATAATTTAAAATTATGCACACAAGATGTGGTGCTTCCTAGAGTAGATAATGAATAAAATAAAATGGAGAAAATTATCCAAAACTTACCAGAATTGAATAATTCTTGTTATATAATCAAAAGTCACACTGAGAGATAATCATACCTGCTGAGTGATGCCATACCTTGTACACTTAGACAATCAGATTTTTGGGGAACAGAAGAAAACTATGGATAATGATATGGTTCCAGAATCTCTGAAATTAATATTTAATGTCACATGCAGGGGCTAAGAAGACAGCTCAGTGTTGCTGAATTTGTTTTCCTGGCAGATTCTGTGGATGCTTCAGCCACAAATAAACACTCGGGGAATTATATCAATTATAACTGTTGGCTGATGGCTAGGTCTTCTTATTGGCTAGTTTTGTCTTTATTATTATCCCATAACTACTAATCTATGTATTTCTACATGGCCTTACCTTACCACAGTACATAGAATGTCCTATCCTCCTGGTCTCCAAATGGTAATTCCATCTGCCTACCTTTCCCAGAATTCTCTTTGTCTCCTAGTCCCACCTATCTTCCTGTCTCCAGTGGCCAGACAGTGTTTTATTCATCAACCAACAAGAGAAACATATATAAAGAAGGACCTCAACATCAGCTCAGTCAATAAAGTGCTTGCTGTTAAAATGTGAGGACTAGATGTGGTATCATGTACCAAAAATCCCAATGTTGGGGAGGCATACACAGACAGATTCTTGCGGTTATCAGCCTGGCATGTGAGCAACAGATTCAGTGAAAGACCTTTTCTCAGAAAGCAATGACTTTAGTTCCTGTGGAAAAAAACCCAAGGGAGACATTTGACTTTCATGAGCATATGCACCTGCACACATATACCCATACTGCTTGTGTGTTGAAATTTTGTTTATGATCTAGTAATGTATGCCTGAATATTAGAATGCATAGATAGACACAGCCATAGAGGCCAGGCAGTGGTGGTATACACCTTTAATCCCAGGACTCAGGATTAAGAGGGAGATGGATGTCTGTGAGTTCAAGGCCATCCTGGACTATAAGAGACTGAATCAGTCTAAAAGAGAAACAGAGCTTACACTTTTGATTCCAGCACGTGGGATGACACACCTCTAATCCCAGCACTGGAAAGGAACCTAAAGTAGGAGCTGAATGCAGTCTGATGCAGTCTGAGGAGCAGTGTAATTTGGAGATGCAATCAGAAGACATGATCGACCCTTCACTCTGAGCTCGGGTACTGGAGAAAACTGCAGTGGCTGGCTGCTTTGTTTTTCTGGTCTTCAGCTTTAAACCCAGTATCTGTGATTTTATTATTCATACTACACTCATGGAAAAAGGACCAATTATTAGAAATAGTTTAAGTTTTTATGGCTCATGGGTGGAACTATGGCAATAAAGACAACTATAATATATTATAGTGAGAATATTTCAAAGGAAAACATGTTTCAGTAGGAAAGCTGGTGTAAATGCATGACAAAAAGATTTTGGTTTTAATGATGTTCTCAAACCTCTTCTCCAGAGTGAAGGTTTTAATCAGCAACATTCCCTAAATAATGGAAAATTTTACAAAAGAAAAGCAAATAGGGGCAAAAGAATCAAGAATGACCAATGATCAGTAAAATCCTACTTCAGTATTGAGAGGCGGCACACTAGAATATCTGTATATACCATGGGAGACACGTTTGACTCTGTGGCATTTAATTTGAGACCAGCTGAGATTGAGATTGGCACAACTACAAAGCAATATATCTCTTGCATGTATCAAATACAAGGTTAGCCAGGCCAACATTGTTTTTTATATCTTCTGGTTGTTTCCTTAATAAAATCCCATCTCTCCCTTTACAAAGCTTCAAGATCACTGGAGGTCATGCTTTCATCACACTAACGTTTCTGCTTTCGCTTCCTCCAAACAGCTGTAGTTAAACTCGTTCGAAGATAAAAGATATTAAAAATCACATTTGTATTTATAATATCCCTCATTAATGATCAGTATTAAGAGTGGTCCAAATTAGTATAATGTAGATAAGCTCAGTTTTGAGGCTCAATATGTTGTTCAGCTTTGTTGTTGTTTTTTGGTAGTTGAAAAGAAAACACTCCCAATTTTGACTTAAATATGTTCTTGGTTCCTTCTTTATGCGCATATTGGTCAAAATTAACTTCCCCATGATCATGTTGTCTCAGGTCTGAAATAGGAATGATTGCAGTCCTTAACATGGCTTTGTTTGGTTCAATCAAGTTTAAACCAGCATATGTATGTATACATACATACATATACATACATACATACATACATACATACATACATATATACATACATATGGTTTGGTTTTTAATTAGGTATTTTATAACATACAACTTATTTTGATCATATTATTTCCCCTTCTCCAGCTCCTCCCAAATTCTCCTCTCCGTACACCCAAAATAATAAATAATAATGTCTGTCTGTCTTGCTATATGTGCCTTTCTCTGTCTCTTTATCTAAAAAACAAAACAAAAAACAAAAACAAATAACAGGGTTCAGAAACAACAAAGAAAAATTAGGTCAAAGAATTCCTCTGGAGCATACACAAAAAGTATGGAGGCCATTGCATGTTCTGGACCACTATTCTTTGTCATCTGGCCCGCCCTGAAGTATGATTGATATAACCAGTAGCATTACATTGAGGACAATTGACTTTGTATTTCCCAGAAAACATCAATTACGGATAGGTTTCTGATTATTAGCGGGACTTTTTGTACACTTGCCTGGCTCACATTTGGAATTTTGTCAGACTTGAACTTTTATATGATTACGTGTGTTGTATTAGTCTCAGTCTCTGTGAGTTCATATTTAAGTCAGTTATAATAGTCGTCAAAGACACTGTTTCTGTGGAGGAGCCTTATACTGTTTTAGTCCTAACTTTCTACCTCCTTTTCTACATAGATACCTGAGACTTTAAGAGAGGGTCTCCTCTATCACTCATTTATTGCTGAATACTCCAATG
Organism: Phodopus roborovskii; assembly: GCF_943737965.1. Lineage (NCBI taxonomy): Eukaryota > Metazoa > Chordata > Mammalia > Rodentia > Cricetidae > Phodopus > Phodopus roborovskii. The sequence goes on along the minus strand of NW_026126511.1, from coordinate 10,120,111 downwards.
TCTCTCACTGTCTAAACTCGTTTTAATTGTTGGTCTCTGTGCTAATTGCCATCTACTTCAAGAATAATCTTTTGTGATGGGGACAGAATGATGCACTGATCTCTGTGTGTGGCAATATGTCAATAGAAATCATTACATCGCTATGTTCTTTTAGCAGAATAAAAGAACAGAAATATCTTAGTATTTTTCTTGATAGAAATCCCATTAAAATACTGGAGAGATGTCACAGCAATAAAGAACGTAATTTACTTTTGAAGAAGAGCTCTGTTTTATTCCAGGAACCCTTTCAGGCACCTTACTAATTCCTATTACTCCAATTCCAGGTGACCTAAACCTGTGGCCATGGGCACCTACATGTATATACACATGTGCACACACACAAACACACACATACATGTTCACATAAATAAATGCATATAATAAAAGAAATAAAGTTGTAAAACACCCTGCATGCTCCTGTTTAGCAGCTTCCACAACAGATATACTTTTAAGTAAATAAATAAATATTCAGAATATGATGCAAAAACCTTCCCTCATTGAATTTTGACATCCCCAAGGAGTCTCTGTTTAGTCCCTTATAATGACTGAGTAAATCTGTACCAAATTCCATGCCCTGCATTTCCATGAACAACAGTATGTCTTATAAAACCAGGTGAAATTCTGACTTTGACAAACATCCTATTTTTCTTTTTTATTTAAATTAGAATATATATATATATTTATATCAGTTTCCTCTCCTTCCCTTCCTCCCATGCACCCCATATATTCCCATACTTCTGCTCTATAGAAAGAGTGAGGCTTTCCATGGGGGATCATCAAAGTCTGTCACATCATTTGGGGCTGGGCCTAGGCCATCCCCCATGTGTCTAGGCTGAGAGAGTATCCGTCTAAGGGAATGGGTTTCCATTTGCCCATTTGTACAATAAGGACAAATTATGTTCCACCACCAGATGTCCCATAGAATTCCCAGGCCTCCTAACTGACACACACGTCCAGCATACCTGGTTCTGTCCTTTGCTGGTTTCCCAGCTGTCAGTCTGGAATCCATGATCTCCCCTAGTTCAGGTCAGCTATTTCCATGGGTTTCCCCAGCCTGGTCTTGAGCCCTTTGATCATCACTCCTTCCTCTCTACAATTGGATTCCAGGAGTTCAGTTCAGTGCTTAGTTTTTGGTCTCTGCCTCTACTTCCATTAGCTACTGGATGAAGGCTCTGGGATGGCATATAAGCTATTCATCAGTCTCATTATTGGGGAAGGGCATTTGAAGTTGGTATATTTTACTGGAGAAGGGTAAAGAGACAAGTTCTCCACAGCAAATTGGGAGCATGGATGGAGGGGAGAGGGAGTAAGGAGAAAAAGAAGGGGAGAAGAGGAGAGGTAGACATGAGGAAACAGGAAGATTGAGACAGTGTATGAATAGAGGAAAACAAGAAAAGAGATACTATAATAGAGGGAGCCATTATAGATTTAAGGAGAAATCTGGCACTAGGGAAATATTCAGAAATCTACAAAGATTACCCCAATAGACAAGCTAAGTAGTAGTGGAGAGGCTACCTTAAATGTCCTCTCATGATAATGAATTTGAGTTCTACCTTATATGCCATTCTGTAGTCTTCATTCACTAGCAGATGGAAATAGAAACAGACACCCACAGCTAAACACTGAGTCAAACTCCTGGAGTGATGAGGAAAGGGGTCAAGACCAGGCTGGAGAAACCCACAGAAACTGCTGACTTGAACAAGTGGGAGCTCATGCACCCCAGTCTGATAGCTGGGAAACCAGCATAGGACTGACTTATACCCTAACTGCTTGTTAGGTGGACTGGGCCTCTAGTAATTAATTAGTATTTATCTCTACTATATTAATGGACTTTGGGAGCCCATCCCACATACAGGGATACCTTCTCAGCTTAGACACATGGGGGAGGGCCTGGGACCTGCTCCCAATGATAAGACAGACTTTGAAGACTCCCCATTGAGAGCATCACCCTCCCAGGGAAGCAAAAAGGGGATGGGCTTGGGTTTGGTGGGGATCATAGGGGAAAGCAGAGATTGACTGTGAAACAACCTTGTTTCAAATTTAAATAAAGAAATGGAAAAAAAGAAAAATATGTTGATATATTTTAACTGAATGAATTAAATGCTATTGTTATGAATAATTTTATAATTTACTTGCAAATATGTTTTCTACTAGCATAGGTCATAGATGTGTAAAGAACCTCATTTCATTATATAATAATGAAATATATTATTAATGTAATCACATATATAATAATATGCATTAATCATATTAATTATATGTGTATACTATATAATATATATTAAAGAATATTAAAATAGTAATACCCATCATCCAATTTCTTTCTCTCTATCTAAATCTGATTTCTTGAAATTCAAATCTACTTTCCAGATCTAGGATTAATTGGTGCCCTAAATGTCCAGAACCAGGCATATACCATCAATTTCTTCAACATCTCCTTCCATTGTAACTGAGTATATACCAGTGAACAAAGATGAAAGCCAGGAACCTGGTAATTAAAGGATGTTCTTCATAATGAGAAGAAAATATACTATCAAAACAAAACACAAACAACACTACAAAAGTCCAAAAGATTAACAGACCTTACTATAACCAAAAACACTGACATGCAGTGCAGTTGGGTCATTTTTCATATTCTGACCAGTAAGATTATTATTGATAGGTACAACTTTATCTCTAACTTTTGCTGCCAACTTCATTGTGGCCCAAGTTCAATTTGCAATAGAAGGAAAGATGCATCCCCTCTTCTGAAAGACCTCGAGTGATCCAGGCATTACCGTACAGAAGATCAGGGGCACAATAAGGGATAGTACCTATCAGGTTCTGGAGAAATTGTTGGCGTGGGTTTCCTTGACTCCTTGAGAGTCCAAAATATGGCATTTTGGAAGTGTTACTCTTACAGCACCTTCAAATTAAAAATCTATGAGTCACACTTCAAAATGTACTCACTGTTCCCTTTATCTGGCACAGTGGTCTCAGTCTGGTTTCTTCCTACAATACCCTAAGCCTTTTACACATCTTCTTATAACTGAGGATGCACTACTTATATTCTTCTCCAAAGTTACATGTGTAAATTTGTTAGACTTTACAATTTAAATTGTTAATGGTAGTATTTCTAACTCTCAAACCTTATTGGGTTGTACAATAAGCAGAGAAGTCCCACTGCTTAGCAAACATGAAGGAGTATTTCCTTTGTATCCAAATGCATTTTAATAAAACAAGATTTGCCAAAATTTGGATCAGAGCTGGTAGATCTCAGATGATGCCTCAGGTTCTGAATATCTGATTTGTTCCAGTTACACTGGGTCTGACAGTCTTCAGACACCTCTCAGGTTATTTTGGAGAGATGAGGAGGTTAAGATAGAGGAATAGTGGTGTTAATAATGATAAAGATGATCTATCCCTTCAGATGCTTCCAAGACTCAAATCCTCCCAAAGCAGACAGAAGGTGATATAATTCTAAGAATCACTGTCAGAATATATTCATGCAAACTGAAATTTCAATCTTATTTTCATAACAAGAGTAACCCATTTTAACATAAGAAGTTTTTTTCATAGTTTATGTGCATATTTAAATTGCTTCTATCGCTGCTCTTCATTTATAGAGAAACAGCCAAAAACACAACAAGCATCTTACCCCAGAACCAGGAAAGGAAAAGGTGATGGATTTGTGACTAGTACTCAGTAAATTTGACTACTAAGCTGATGATTTTGATAGTTCTAGAGATTATGAAACTTAGAGTCCAAATGTATATAGGGCATGAGAAAGTGAACATTAACCAAATCACAAAATAAAATAACTGTGGAATATTTAACCGTTTCTAACCATCAATTCATAATTTTTTGTTGTTATCATCTTTTTCTGATGGTCTAAAATTTTTTAAATAGGAAGTTCATGCTCGTTATTGCAAAGATGCCAACCATATGGCATTAAATCAGAAGTCTCATGAATTATTTGGAAGCTTCTTTTGATCTCGGATGTGAAAACAGCATGATCTCATTTTTTTTTTTAATTTATTTTTTTTGTCAATCTTCTGCATTTATTTTGGAATCTTAACCTATTTAAAATAACTTTCATTTTCCTCATTCCTAGTGTCAATTTTAGAAGGGACCTTGAATGCTTGGGACTTTGCATTTGCCAAGATGACACTGTCCTTTAAATTTGCCAACAATTATACAATTAAAAATGGAAAATTCATATTCCATTATTTGTGAAAGAATTTGTTCCAAAGAGGCAAAATGTTTTCTTCTGAATAGATGAGAATACAGAAATGTTAAAGGAGAAGTGTTGTCTCATAACATCCTTGTCTGGTGAGACATTACCCAGAGAATCATGTTCTGCTCACAGTCTATGGTTTCAAAGGGTCATTTGAAAACAGGAACATTTTCAAAGAAAAGTCAATGATGACAAGAGAATTAGGAACCTGTCACATTGAATGAGTTTGCAAGCATAATGTGTTTGCAACCTTTAAAGTATAAATGAGACAAAATAGCTCTTTTCAAATATTTGAAGTACAACCTGTCATGTGGAAGACCTTATTTTCTTTGTGCCTTGAGAATAAGAGAATAGAGATGAATGCGTTAAAAACTGCAGGTGGCCTAACCCATAAACCGTGAAGACTATGAATCCCTAAAGATAAAATTGTCAGAATCAATGTTGTTAGTGATTTATTGATTATTTCATGAATAGATCATTATCTGCTGCTAGAATTGTTCTAAATGAACACAGAGATCTATCTTTGTTGATTTTGAATCTAATACAAATTGAAAGTAATAAAATAATTAATATAATTTGATAATAAGAACCAAAAATAAATAAAAATCAAGTGTCGAGAACTGCCATGTATAACTAATATGTGAGCTGAGAAGTAATTATGAGAATAAGATACTATTTGCAAAGGATTCCATGGTATCCTCCCACAATATTTACTATTTTGGTAGCTATGAATGCAAATGTAATATTATTTGGAGATGTAAACTTTGGGAGGTAATTAGGTTTAGATGAAGCAACCAGTTGGGAGACTCTAAACCAGGAAGAGACTGAAGGGACCATTGATGGGAGATATCATTCTGTAAATGTTTCTCATGCTGGTTAATGAATAAAGCACTGTTGTCCAATAGGAAAGGAAGATAGGAGGGACTAGGAGACAAGGAGGAAAGAGGAAGTAGTGAGGAGGAGTCAACATGGAGAGACTGGGGAGATGAGACTCTGGCCCCTTTCTCTGGTAAGAAGACCACGTGGAAATACATAGATTAACACAAATGGGTAAATAATTAAGGCAGAGCTAGCCGATAAGAAACTAGTACCTGGCCAACAGCCATCATATCAAATAAAGAGTTTCTGTGTATTAATTGGAGCTGGCGTGGCGGCTGGACAAGACTAGCAGCAGGAGGAAAACCCTTACTCCTTACAGACCATACTCAACTTTTTATCTACTAGGAAAAGATACATATAGGAAGGAATCATATGCTATCTAAGAAGATGCTTTCACCAAAACAGTGCTGCATTCGAATTGAAAATTCTAGTTTCTTGAACTCAGATAAAGACATTTGTGTTGTTTAAATTGTCGTGTCTGTTACACTTTAAAACTATTTTCTTTATCCTTATGTATCATACATAATTATAATGAAATATAATCACAATTATTCCCAGTTTGCCTTTCTCACTATCCCTAATACATCTTCCCTCCAATTTCATATCTTTATTTTTTAATGGAAGCAGAAACTAGGATTTTACATAATAATCCACAAGACAAATAAACAAATATAAACACATACATTAAATTACTGCCAAGCTTAGAGTTCCAGAACTGAATTCAGTCTTGTAATAAATGAAAAGGAAGATGCGCTAACTGAGATATAAAACAAAAGCAAACTTTGTCATGTCAACCTCAATCAACCAGATAAACTTCATGGCAAATGTCTCTAATTCACATCATAGAACTATTGAAAAATTCAGACACGATATTAAAATGTTGTTGGGGTAAACAATGACTATTGCTTTATATAAATCCAGGTAGACATGTTATCTTCCACAAAAGAGAAAAATGAAGATAAATTTAACATGGTATATTCTTTCCTTAGTTTGTAGTAAAAAGCTTTTAAGTTCTCTGTGCTTTTGAAATAAGAGTTAAAGCAATTCATAAAAAAAAAATAAGCACTTGATGTGTCTTCCTCTTAAACTTCTGGAAAAACTGTGCCTGATACAATACACAGTCCAAATCTTGGTCTTAAGGACTGTTCTACCTGACACCATCTACAATATCCTCCTCAAAATAAGACATCACATATCCTCCTCCAGGCTCTAGTGGGTAAGTATAGTTTGTACATATCACCAGGGAAATTTCTCTTTGCAATAGACAAAGACCACAACAGAAAAACACAACTAATCAATATGTGTACTTGTAGAGAGTAGTCCCAATGAATATATCTATAGACATTCTCACCCCTTAGGCTCAGGAGTCATTGCAGATGATGGGGGAGAAGGATTGCAAGACGCAGAGCATCAGAAACTGCTGTGAAACTGTTTCTTAATAACTTCAGCAGCTACACTCAAAAAGTCTCATAAGCATGTTGTCCCAAATGTGAGTTAAACCAGAAAGACACTGACAGCAATGCCAAACTGCATGCAATAAGGTCCACAAGACCTCAACCATACACAAGGAACTATAGGGAACTGAGTAAAGCTGAGAGTAGGAGAGGTGGCTGTCCACAGAAAGGAGAATACCAGCTGGTAAACTGTCAGGCCCAGAAACATACAGACAAGAAATGTACAGACTCAACAAACTATATTTGGGAACGAATATATGCACAAGTGTGTGTGTGTGTGTGTGTGTGTGTGTGTGTGTGTGTGTGTGTATATATATATATATATATATATATATATATATATATATGAATATATATATACATAATAACAGTTGATGTTAAAAGGAAGCCATGAAACTGAGAACCATCAGGGAGAGGTATATGGGAAGATTTGGAAGGATAGATATAATTGAAATACAATCTCAAAAGTTAACAGTCTACAACTACTGTAAGTTTTCTAATGATGGTCATCACTCCCACTCAACCATATTGCAATGAATATTACCCAAAGACATATAGGAATAGGAGAAATACCATCCCTGAAATAATCATCAACTTGCTGGTAGCAAAAATAAAACCTTGAGTGGAAGCCACTCAAATGAAGTAAGTCAACTAAAGAATTGTAGGGCAAGGCACAAAACAATTGTTATAGTAGAAGGCACTAATTTGTAGTGATGTTTCATAGAAATAATAACTAACTAGAACAAGTGACACCCATTCCTTATGAAACAACAACAACAACAACAAAAAAAAAAATAACTGCAAGTGATCTCTAATTTAACTCTGTGGAAATATGTTTTATAACCATTTTTGTTCTTCCTTAATGACCCAAGAGCAAACATATATCTAAAAGCTTTCCTAAAATGTTTCAGATAGTTTTAGAGTTCTACTCATTGGGTAGTATTTCAAATGATCTTATTGCACCCTGACCACCCTCCCCTCCTGTCTCCTCCCCCCCCCCATTTCACATGTAGGGCAATGCCATCCAGGTGGTGTCATGTAAATCTGTCAAGTCATTTGAAGTAGGAACTAGGACTTCTCTCCTGTCTCTAGGTTAAGGCAGTTATCCCTCCATGGGGATGTGCCCACAAGGTCCTTTTGTGCACCAGGGGTACAACCTGGTTCCCCTGTCTAAGGTCCCTTAGACTGCTCAGTCCTTCTAACTGAGACCCATGTTCAGGGGTCTGAGTCAGTCCCATGCTGGATTCCCAGCTAGGGTGCATGTGAGGGGAGAGATAGGGTAAAGGGGAGGGAGGGAGGGAAGGAGAGGAACTGGGATCGCCACGTAAAATAAAAAAGAAGAAGAAGTGGGAACCGGCCTAGATGCTTGCCACCTGATGAATGTGATGAATGGATTAAAATAAAAATGTGGTAAATGTAACACTTGTACCTTATTCATCCAAAATTTAAAAAAGAAAAAAAAAAGACATGGAAAGGGGAAAAAAATAAAATGATCTTATTGATGTATAGAATTTCATATAGCCTTTGTTTAAAGCCAATTTGTGGTTTTTGCAATGCCTCTTTTAGATAAGCACATTTTCCTGTAGCCAGCTACAATTGTGTCATATAAACCAGTACTATTGATTATATTAGTGTACTTTATAAACTATGTAACTCCTCTGTATTGATCCTTGCCTTTTTATTGTTAATGTGCTCTGGCATACTTTAAGCTTATCTCTTATTCTATGTTATGCTTCAGATTGCTATGTTACATGTTATTATGTAATGATTTAAAATCATAAGTTAAGGGAAAGTAAAAATAACACTAGAGTAATTCTAACTCATTAAATAAAGAATAGTAGATATTTTGTATTCTTTGGGACAGTTCAGCTGGAAGGTCAATCACTTACCTGTTCTTTGAACTGGTATGGGTTGTGTTCGCACAGCTGTAGTCTACTGGGGTTGCAGGAGAGAGTTGCCAATGCAGGTGGGGGTGGGGCAGGTATGACAAATTGAGGGATCCTGTTGGTCAGGATGGGAGCAGGAAGGACGGGAACAATAATGAAAGAGATAACTTGATAGAGGGGGCTATTATGGGGTTAGCAAAAAATCTGGCACAAAGGAAACAAATAGGAATTCACAAAGATGACCTCAGCTAAGACACTAGTGGAGAGGGTTCCTGAACTGCCCTTGCCCCATAATCAGATCAGTGACTATCCTAAGTCTCTTCAGAGAAACTTTACCCAGTACCTGATGGAAGCAGACAAAAAATCCACAGCCAAACACTGGGCAGAGCTGCAGAGTCCGGTTGAAGAGAGAGAGAGAGAGAGAGAGAGAGAGAGAGAGAGAGAGAGAGAGAGAGAGAGAGAGAGAGAGAGAGAGAGAGAGAGAGGATTGAAGGAGACAGGGTAGTCAAGGTAATGACAGGAGAACCCACAGAGACAGGTGACAGCTCATGTGGCAGGTCACTCACTCTGGACCCATAGCTAGGAAGTCTGCATGGCATTGACCAAGGTCCCACGTGTTTGTGACAGTTGTGTAACTGGGTCTGTTTTGGGGGATCCTAGCAATGTCCCTGGTGCTTGAGCTGGCTTTCAGAAACTTATTCCCCATGCTGGGTTGCCTAGCCCAGCTTTGATGCAGGGGACCAGGCTTGCTTCTGACTCAATTTGATGTGCTACATTTGTTGACACCTGATAGAGGCCTGCCCCTTTCTGAATAGAGACTAAGGAGGAATGGATGGAGGGGAGGAATCGGAAGGAGGTAAGGTGAGGGAAGGGAAGAAGAGGAGTGAGCGAAAACTGGTAGGTATGCAAAATAACTGAAAAATGTAATAAAAATATTTTATATTCAAATTTTGTGAACTAATCTTAAGCCAATATTTATTATTTATCTCAAGCAGCATATTATTATTCTATGGTTGAAAAAGAGAAGTTCTTACAAGAATGACTGAAATTTTTTGAAGCCAGAGAAGTTTAACATGTTACAACTTTTCAAAACAATACAGCAATCCTTGGTTATATAATTTGAAAACTTATATATAAAATCTAAGATCATTTTTTCTTTCTAGACCTCCTGGGTAATATAACATTTAATACAATATATTGAGAGAATTTTTTTTCTACTCAGGCTAAGAAAGAACTAGAAATGAAATTAAGATCAGTAGTAGAATACCTGCTTAACAAGTACAAGGTTACAATGTCCTGAGTTAATGCCCCCAAACCACCAATAATATCAATTAAAATACAACATTAAAAATTGCACATAGGGTTTATAACAACCATTTTTCTACATATTGACCATGGGAATAATAGAATATCAAATAGAATAAAACCACATATATATGTTTAAGAGAAATTATTGTTTTGTCACTTGGAAGCAAATCCCAAAAATAATTTAAGAAATGTGCACTAAATCTCAGAGATGTAAAAAAAAAATCAATACTGAATTCTAAATGTACACTTTTAAATGAACATCATACAGTTCCACCCTTCTTTATACATGAACACAGCAAGGGAAATTGTATCCAATAAACACAAATGACACAAATGAGAGCATACGCTCTCAAATATCTCTATCTCAGCCTTGCAATTGGTCTTTGCAAGGTCCACCATAGTATTTATATTCTTATCCAAAGTTTGAATCTTTCAAAATATGAAGATATCATTCAATGTTGTAAAGTACATATCACCACAGAAATTTTTTTTTGTTTTGTTTTGTTTTTGGTGTTGTCTGAAGATCAGCCTTATTTTCATGGGAATAGACTATGGGAAAAGTCATAAAACCAGTTGATAAAATAGCATATCTACATGAAACCATATTAGACTTATAATGATATACTAGTATCAACAGAAGTCCATTAAATTGGTCATGAAGCTTCTATATTCACATTAACAACAAAGACATAAAACCTAAAGGACCCTTGGTGAAATGTCTACATATCAATACAGCTGTTCCCATCAAAATTAGTACATGAATCAAATATTGGGTGAGGAAATAAAGCTATATAAATGAACAGAATACAAATCTGATGGTTTTAACACAATCGAGGCATAATTTGCTGATTTATTTCTGCCAACAGTACTTATACTTAATGTTTAGCTGGAATCTTGTGATTTACCAAATTTTGAAACATTTATTTTAAGTAAACATGGAATAATTGCATCCTCCTGTAATACACACATTCTGTTGGTCTCATTTTCTTGCATTCCAAGAAGTTACCAGTCAGTGTTTTATTCGTAAAGGTTTTCATTTCTGCACCTTAAGTGCTAATATACACCTTCCTTTTATCTGGTGTACTGTTTTAAGTTATCCCATTCCAAATACAGCTCCATAATCCTGGAGGTTTATCTATAACTGAACAGTACTCTGTCATAAGGCTATAACAATATGTGCACCATTTTCAATCCAGTGAACAATAATGCTACATTTATTCTGTGGATTTTTGGTGAAGTGTTGTTGAAAGCACCAACATGTTAGTTATGACTTGATTAGATATTTAAAAGTAAGATTACTAAGATAAGAAGTAACTTAAATGTATGTTGTTTTAGCCCTTTGGAAAATATAACACTGTATAGAAACTTGTGTGATAGAAACCATGTTAGTCAGAGACAACACAGTGATAATAATAAGGCTACAGTTGCATGGAAGAAGTAATACTTTTGTTGGAAGTTTGTGAGAATTTTGAAAGAAAAGATAGATGGAAAAGGGTTTCTTTTATTTATTTATTTATTTATTTTATATAACCAAGTCCATTTGAATGAAAACAAACATTTATAGACAATATTTGGGAATTTGGGCATCGTTCTTTCCAGACTACTTCCTGCTGGTAAGGGGCACTGTCATGGGGATTTCTGATTTAATATTGAATAGCTCTAGGGAAAAGCAACATGTTGAGTATAATAAATTAGAAAGAATAATAAATTATATAATTCTATTCATTTATAGTTGAAAACAAGGAAAACTTTACAACAAAGGAATCAAAATAAGGAAATATTTGGGATAAAAGCTTGCAGGCTTTGGCAACTGGGAAGAAGGGACAAGAAAGCTCTATTTGACATGTGACAGTCACATAAGTGGTGTTGTGCTAATACATTGTACATATATGTTTTGCTCACATTTCTATGTATGTGGAATATACTTCAACTTAAAAATCTAGAACTAAGAAAATACACACAAATGTTAATTAGCACTATCCATACATTTCCAATAGTATGCTAAAGATTACTTTCACATAGGCCATACAGATTCTGTGGCCACGGTAATGTTTCCCACATTGATATGCATCAATTAAATTGTAATTGATAATAGAAATACTTTTTAAACACATTTATGGTTAAAAACCTATTTTAATTGTAAGTACACATTAAATATGTCACAACAAATTAGTAGGTTTGAAATAATACCATCCTATCAGATAAACATTCACATGTACACTGTAAAAAAAGAATAAGGGGAAATTAGTATTATTATATAATTTCTAAAGTAGAAGCCAGAGGGTAGCAGAGACAGCACTCATATTTGAACAATTTACCTCAGTGATAATTTTTCTTCTTCACTCTCTTTTCATTTGGCATGCATCTCCTTGATGTTTTTCTATAAAGAAAATGGTGGACTTAGTGCAACTCCTCACAATTAAATTCCAAAGCAGCTAGGAACAGACTTAATGTAAAAAGCAGAAGTCATGAAATACATGAAATATCACTGGGGACAAGAAAGTCCTTTTCAACTATGAAAGATTTGGTTTGCAGGGATTCAATATTTCTTTCTGATTGAGAGCTTAAGAGGAAGGAAGGTAAAAGGAAAAAAATAGGAAAGGGGCTCGAGGTTTGGGCAAATTGTCATTAATGCATACTTCGAAAACCAAACCAAACAAAACCTCAATAATAACCTAAGCCCTACTTAAGCCCATGCAATGAACAATAACAGCTGAATCTCATCCCAGGACACTGCGTCAACAGTGTGGCAACACACATTTAAACACTGTGTAAGTATATTTTTTATATTCACTTTACATACCAACCCAGTTTCCCCTCCCTCCCCTCCTTTCACTGCCCCCAACTCCTCCCAACTCAACCCCCATCCACTCCTCAAACAGGTAAATCCTCCCATGGGGAGTCGACAAAACCTGGTACATTGAGGCAGGACCAAGCCCCCACATCAAGGCTGCCAAGGCTTCCAGCCATAGGGATTGGACTTCAAAAAGCCAGATAAAGCACCAAGGATAGATCCACAATGATGACCCCTGCTAAAACACCTAGGAATAGTGGAGAGGGTGTCTACATTGGCCTTCCCCTGTAATGAGATTGATGTCCTTAACTGTCATCAAAGGATCCTCATCGAGTAAGTGATGCAAGCCGATTCTGAGATATACATCCAAGCACCAGGCCAAGGTACTGAAAGGTAAGAAAGGGAGGATTGAATTTGTAGGCAGTGGAGGTCAAGATCATAAAAAGGAAACCCACAGAGATAGTTGACCTAAATTGGTCTACCTAAGATTGAATCAGTCTAAAAGAGACTATAGCTCACACCTTTAATCCCAGCACCAGAGGGTCATAAAAGATAGGAGCAAGCATTTAGTATGAGGAATTCACTCACCAAACACACTGAGGAGAGATTACAGTCTGAGGCTTGGTGAGAGCTCCTGGTGACAAGATCAGCTCATTCAGCCTGAAGTAGACGCAAATGTTAGTGACAAGCTGCTTTGCTTTTCTGATATTCAGCTTTGAGTTTGAACCTAACACCAGTCTCTGGGTCTTTTTATTATTTATGTTACAAAAAGCTATGCCCATAAAGTCTCCAAACATGACTAACTAAACATGACATGAAAACGGACAGCCACGTTACACTTGCTAATAAGAATGGAGAAGGGATGTTAGGAAGGTTGAACCCTACACAGAGAATTGAAGGCAACTAAGCATTGCTGAGATTGTGAAGGATTCTTTCTTAGAAAAAATAACACATATTGACTATCCAATGACAAATGATCATCCCTGAAAACACACATATATGTAGTACTATACAGACCGAGTAGATTCCATTTGTAGACTTAGGAACACAAATATCACACACACACACACACACACACACACACACATGCACATGCACACACACACACACACACACATACACACACTTCTCTCCAATATGCACATGATAATATTAATTAAAAAGAGGTCATAAATTTGAAAAAGTGAGAAGGGGTATATTGGAAGGCTTGGAGATTGGAATTGAAGAGGGCTGGGGTAATTAACTTATAATCTTTAAAAATTAAACATAAAAAGCATGAACATTTAAAAATACAAATTAAGTGAAAGCATATATGATCACTCACAATAGTAAGCATAGAGATAAAAACACTATGAGTGTGCCAGAAAATGTAAGGATTCATGACATCCTTGTGATTAAGGCTGGATGAATTTAAATGCTCTTATAATGATGGCCAAAGTAAATAAGTAAATGCTTCCCACTGCATTTTGCCACTATTGCAAGCTCATCATTCAGCTAGGTCACCATTGTAAACAGTAGTATATGTATCGGGTTTGGTGGTTACCTTTCTTCTCTGGAAGTGTGCATAATGCCTTTCAGTACCATGAACACTCGTCAGTAGCAGGCCATAGGTCATTTCTGTCATATATTTCTAAATATTAACTATAGAATATTACCTGTAGAAAATTATGATTAAATAAAGCATAATTTGTGATTATTTAGCTAGAAATAACCCCGCAATTATAGACCCTGATAATTTGCTTCCATTACGTCACTTAGAAACCAAAATAATTTCAGTAAAATTTAGCAATATAGCCCTATATATGTAAACACACATTTCAAACATCTAAATCAAAATCGAAGAATGTGTCATGAGATGTTTAGCAGGACAGAGCACAATGACTGAGGATCAGATCAAATCTCCAGAACCCACTTAAATATTTGGACATGAGAGATTCCTATGATAACCTTAGCACGTAAGGAGTTTAGATAGTGTGACTGCTGGTGTTTGAAGGCTACAAGCCCAGAATCAGGTTCAGTGAGAAGCTGTCTCTGAGGATTAAGGTATGCACTGATAGAACAGGACAACGTATGTCCTTGTATAACATCCATGGCCATGCATCTTTGAACAGATGTGCACGTACATCATATGTATGCTTAAATAAAGAAAAGACATGTTGTTTTCTTTTTAATGATAATATCTTCAAAATGAAATAGAATGGTTAACTTCTTGATGAGAAATGAAAAATGTCAAATTTGTTATACTTTCTGCCATCACTGTATAACATGCCTCCTACCTATAGTCAGTTCTTAGTAACGTCATACTATGATATTGATTAAATAGTTAAGTGTTGAATTTTCTTAGCTTATATCTAATACAGTCTTACAGTCTGAGGCAAATATACAGACCAAAATAACTCAGTTATATTCTCCACTTAAATATTATTCAGGTGTAATTGGCCAAACCATTGGGTGCTTCCTTCAGCAGTCTTCATCTTGCTGATAAATAGCATTATTACCTAAAAATTACAAAAGAAAAGTAGGCAAAGGCACCTTCATTTTTTCCCATTCATTTCTGTGTTCACTCTTTGGGATTTCTATTAGCATCTTTTTCTCTGTTCTGTAATTTTATATCAGTACAACTTTAAAAGACATGCAATTGCCTTCCTTGGTCTTCTTGACTCTACATTTGAAATTTTATCCGTTATAGTTGTTTCTTCTCCAGAGAGTATAGGTTTCCTTCAGTGCATGCAAATTACTTATTTTTTTTGTTTGGAGGTCACTTTCCTAATTATTTTTCCAGGATATTATGTCTCCTTATACAGCAGAACTGATTAGGATTCCCATTGCCCCAAAAATCTGTTTTATATGAAGGAAAGGAAGTTTCCCATTTAACATTTGTTCATATCAACACTTACAGCATTTGTGACCAGATATCAAGAGACTATCTCTAAAATCAGTGGATAATTTCATCATCATATCATATACAGTGAGCTGACCAGAAAAATCAACCGAGAAATTCAAAAGAATTAATCAGAAAGACACAATATCCCAGATGCATTTTTCTTCACCAGATATTGGAAAAAGATCAATTATTTCATAAATGCAACCCATTGTAGTTTTCTGGTTCTGTTGCTACAGACCATGACCCTATTATATATACTAACAAGGTAGTTATATCCAAAGCTGAAAATGCAGAGAATTTCAGGTTGTACATGTGAGTCAAACAAAAGGAAATGCCTATAACTGTTTTAAACCCACAGTAAGTGGTTTGACAGCGAACTCTCATTTGAATCATTTCTTTTTTTTAACAGAGGATCTAGTTTTCAGAGTTAGAGGAAATGCTTGGAAAATACAGGTCTTGTCTTTACATTAGTAAGACCTATGTTGTAGCATTAGCTAACTTCTGTCACACTGGAAACAGGTTTGGGATCTTTGTTATTCTTATGCCTATTAACTATATTTTAGATATTTTTGAGTGTGCTTTTATTTTTCCCCAGAACATGAAATTAGCTTTCATTAATAAATGTTCACCATTTAAAGTAAGTACTTGGGTTCACTCTATTCCTTAAGGTCTGTACCAAATGATAAGTTCAACCTTGATACCATATTGATTATAAGGATATTAGGGAAGATAGTAGATTATCTCACCTATCTAGTCTTACCTAATATTGATAGGAACTTGTTTAATCTCAACCTCCAAGTGTTTTCCATAAAGGGAAGGAAATGTGCTTACATACCACCATCGCTATCTGTACTATAAAACTCATACCAGGCAATAGATAATACATTTAATGACAATACGTAATGAGAACTACATAAGGTAATTGTAATAGCTACCAATACCACATAGTTTCTGGACTACGTTCCACATGATATGCACTTTCCTATAACTTTAATATTGAACTGAATCAGTGTTCAATATTTTAATCCCAAATACATAATAAATAATTGGTCATATTAAAGATATGAATATTTTTCTTCATAATTACATATTTCTAATGATATATATTATATCATTTATTATGCTAATTACTTTTGTTGAGCAAAATATTTTTAAAATTTCTGTATTACAGAGAGATACAACTATGAATTAATAAATAATATTTTGGTTACAATTTTTGTTATGACCATTTATTCTAATGCATTTCTTTAGGTTCCTCTTAGCTAGTGTGTGTCTACTTGACTTGGAACTTACAGGAATAAAAAGCACTCACATGTGCACTCCAACTTCTCGTGTTTTCTATATAAATTCTTTTCTATTAAAAAAATCACAGGAGGCTAGTAAGAGTTTATTTAAGAATGCTGTACTTGTATTACTTATAAATTATATAAAATATGAAATTTATATTACTTTACATTACAAATTGATTACATTTTAAGAATATAAATAGTGATATTCTATGTATAAAAACTGTGTTCAAATACTGGCTCATTTATCTGATTCTTAAACCAATGAGTTATTTATGTGGAATATAAGTATTATTATTTTTAAAAGGCAAGAAGCTACAATGTGCAAGGATTATATAAGACTCACAGCCAGATATATGATAGCATTTATTATTCGTGATCCAAAGTCCCAGAAACATCAACATAATGTCTATTTAAGCAATATATAGTATTAAAATAGATAATAAATAAATAATTAAATTTTTATTTCATAAGAGTCTAATATCCCTTGAATGATTTCTGCCAGAGGCCATGGGAGTATACAGCAGGTGACAACTAGTATTCAGCAGGCCCACCTACCAGATGAGTGATTTTTATTTTTTTATAGTGAGCTCCACTTTGCAAAACCACAGGGAAACTGAATGTAGATAACTATTTGTTTCTGTCTGTAGTTTTTCTCATATACCACTAGTAACAGCTATGGGTAATTTTTCCACTGCTTGTGTGTTTATGAAAATATCTCATCTACAAGGCACTCACACATAGCTATGGTTGATCAGGAACATAATTTCTGCTAAGCCTGTGTAATACTGATGAATATGCATAGTACTAGGCTATTTTTCATTGCTCAGACTGACAGAGGAAAGAAAGAGTATTCTCAGTCAGTGAGACAGCTAATTTTATACTTCAGAACAAATTCAAAGCAGACAGGTTGACTTTGGAGATGAATGTCTGTAGGCCCTAGAAACAAATACTTGATGTCAATTTCCCAGGTGTTTATTCTAATTGAAGACCAGGGCATGGTCTTTAGTAGACATAACTTGCTCAAGCAATGAACATTCCACATATACCCCCCAACTTCAAGGTTCAGCCAACTAATTGTTTATTGTTTAAGTCCTGAGTTTAGGTGATACTCTCTGTCTGGGAGACCTGACCACCTTGAGCTACATGACTACTTTACTCACTTGCTGATCAGTGCAACCTCTGTAGCCTAAGAGAAACTGTGTGATCAGTTTGGCTCTGTTTCTTATTGTTTATTGAAGAAAACCTGTGTGCACCCGAAAATGACCCTGAAAATGTGATTCCTTTTTGTGCAGAGATTTTGGCTATGAGCAGAAGTGAAAGAGATGCAGGAGGGGAGATGTATGATGAGGAGAGAAGTGTGAGAGATATAGGAAGATGGAGGAGAGCAGTAGAGGGAATTAGGAAGAAATGTGAGAGAAGTATGTATTTTTGTGTTGGTCGGAAGATGTAGCTAAATGTGCAGAGAAAGAAGGAGGGGGAGTAGGAGAGATGTTAGAGAAGTATGTGTGTGTGTGTGTGTGTGTGTGTGTGTGTGTGTGTGTTCTAAGGGAGATGTAGCTGAATGTACAGAAAAAGAGAAGTTTGGAGAGATGTAGCTAAGTGAACAGAGAGATATAGAATATAGAATAAGTAGCTATATAGAAGTGTGTATGTAGGAGAGATATATGTGAATGAAGAAGTATATAGCTGTGTGGAGAATGTGACTGTATGGAGCGATATGTGTCTGTGTAAAGAAGAAGGAATGTGAAGGTATGCAGGTGCATGGAGAATGGAACTGTGTGAAGACAGACATAAGTATGTATAGAGATGTGTGGCTGTGTAGAGAGTGGATGTAGCTTGGTAGAGATATGTAACTGAGAGAAAAGAGATATAAATGTGTGTGGAGATGTGTGGCTTTCCAGGACCTCTCTCTCTCTCTCTCTCTCTCTCTCTCTGTGTGTGTGTGTGTGTGTGTGTGTGTGTGTGTGTGTGTGTGTGTGTGTGTGTGTGTGTGTGCATGTGAGACAGAACATGTAACTGTATGTAAAGAGATGTAACTGTGTAGAAAGATAGGTTATTTAAGATGAGGTAAGAAAGTGTACCATCCAGGACACATGTGCTTCTTCCTTTTCTTGCTTAACTTCCCATCAGAAAGTGTGTGTTTCTGTGTTTATAAGATAGAAAGTCTAGCCCTAGACACATTCATTTTTTTTAAACATACCCTAGAGGCAGCCTTGGAGCAGGGTCTCCAAAAGGCCACCATTATAGAGAAGAAAAATTTTCTAATTTCCTTGATAATATGAGAAGGCATTCTTTTTGTTACCCTGGGTGCAGTCCTGGGAGTTGGCCTCCTGGGATGCAACACATTTCATTCTGTAAATGAATAAATATACAAATATTTCCCATAGATATTTCTATTCTCTTTATAAAGGATATACTCCAACCTTTAGATTCTATATGAAACAACAGTAATTGTCTCAGCACAAATATACCACCAACACACCTTCAGAAACTTCTATAGAGACTGGATGATGTGTCCAATGGATTCCTCACTAAGAAGCTTGGAATACAGACTGTGAAGTGACAAGTGATTTAGATATGCAGGATTAAGCTGTAAAAATAGATTTGTACACAGTTTCTTGAACTCACATGGGAAAGACTTTCATGATACTGAAAGTTGTTTGTTAGGCAGCCATGTACAAAAAAGCAATGGGAGCATATTCATACAAAGAAAAAGATAAGAGAGTCAAGCAAAAGACTGAGTTATTTACCCCTGAATCAGAAGGGAACTGTACTACCATAACAATGAGAACTAAACTCCTGCATGAATACAGTATGTTTGACTTTGTAGCTATTACTCAATATAATACTATAATGATTCAGTATGGGAAATAATGCTCTGAAAACCTACCTTCTGAAGAAGACGTGAATGCTGTTCCCATGAACTAAAAACAGCTGTGTCTACATGCATAAGACTTAACCCAGCAATATTCTATCCTGGGGATATAAATGCTCAAGTCAATAAGTAGGAATATTTTTCTTCCTCAGTGGGAACACTAGTTAGTGCCCCCTATTCAAGTAAATATTCCCCCATGCATGCACTATGCCATAAAAAAAAAAAGCTTGAAACTAGGAAAAGAACTTGTTGGGAAGAGAGGTTTAGTGGATGAGGGAAACAGACAAAAAAGAATAGTTATGAATAATATGATCAAAGTACAATGTGTGTGTGTATGTGTGTGTGTGTGTATAAAATATATGTGGTATCATGTTATGAAAGTATGAACAAAAAATGAACATTGAAAAATTAATACTAGAAAGAGTTCTAATATCTACTAGGATTTTGTCTTTGTACAAGTGAATTAGTTTAACTGTCAGAGTTGGTAAATTAACATGAAATCAATAATCTATAATGCATACACTGATAAATGAAATAAACATTATTTTTCACAATCCAAGAAGTATATACCTGGTACAAAGTATACATACACAAAGATTAAGTAAAAGTAAGAAAAATAAAATGAACATCAAAAATAAATCCTAGCATGGAGATTCGAGGTGACCATAAAGTCAGACCATGTAAAGGGTCCAGAGCCAACTGATGACTACAAAGTTGGTTTCCTCCAGAACTGCAAAATGTGAGAGGCTACTCATACTAATGGGTTTAGGATCATCTACTGGAGGAATCATTCATATTATCCTAACACTAAGATAACTTAATGGATTTTTAAAAATGAGGGTAAATTTAGAATGAATAATGCTGGGGAAAAGAGGTGAGAATTGCGTATGTGATGACTGGACAGCAAGACCAAAAAGAACACATAATATGCATATATGAAATTATCTTTTTTGATAATTTTGTATTTAAAGTTGAAACAGGCTTGTCTTATATATCAATCCCAGTTCATGCACCCTCCTGACCTCCCCAACCCACCACACCAACGCTCATCCTATTTCTTTCTGCTCCCCAGGGAGGGTGAGGCCTTCCATGGGGAGTCTTCAAAGTCTTTCATATCATTTGGGCAGAGCCTAGGCCCTCCCCCATGTGTCTAGGCAGAGGGAGTATCCCTGTATGTGGAATGGGCTCCCAAATTACATTCCTGTACTAGGGATAAAGACTGATCCACTATCAGAGTCCCCATAAGACTGCCAAGACCTCCCAACTAACACCACATTCAGGGAATCAAATTATCAAACTAAAAAGGGATAAACATTATTTACATCTATGAACTCTTATATTCTTCAAATTACTGAGATATTTCCAAAGGTTTTCATAGTGATAGCTTTATCTATAGAGGATATATTAGTAATTAAAACAGTAATAATCAAAATATTTACTAATTTTGCTGATTTTCTAATCATGCTGATTAATACAATTACGTTAATGTCAACAGAAGTAACATATTATAAATACATCTACAGAGCAAACTTAATTTGTGAGCAATATTGTGTATCCTTTATGAATGTCATTAATGTGAAATTTAATGAGAAACTGCTGAGTTTTGCCCTGTTTTGACATTTCTTGATTAAATTGAACGAAGCTGATCCAGCAATCTATAAATATGTGAAATCACAGGAACAGTCCCTAGAATGGTGGAAAATCTTGGGGTCCTCAAAGGTACATTAACACATCCTGTGACACCCATTGTTTTGATGTAAGTATGATTTTAACATAAATTACTAATAAAAATATAAAACTTAAAAGTTTGCAAAATAGTCTGAGGAGAAGATCAAATATCAATATTATTTCTGATTTTATAGCATGCAATAATTAGAGATCTACAATCCCAAACCAAAATCCAGAGAGCACTAAAATCAGTTGTCTCTATTGCTTTCTGTTCAGATCATTTCCAAGAATATCATTTAGGTAAATGGATTAAATGTCTTAATCCTGGATTTACATCCTTGTCAGCTCCTATTATAAGACCTCAGTCATTTTCTTTATCTTCTAAGTGTTATTTTCTTATGGAATGGAAATTTTCATAGAGCTAATTAAATCTATACCATTTGAGAGTTCAGTAAAGGAAAATTAATGCCTCCTGAAGTTTTATTGCTCAGGAAGAAATAGTTACCTATGTTGTAGAGGAAAATGTTTACTATTCAAGTATGTGAAAGCCTAACATGTTGTCTGGAATTTTAAAATAGTTTTAGTCCTTTCCATGTCACATGTAAACTTTTAACTGGCAGAGACCACTCCAAAGAAACCCTGTCTTGATAAATAATAATACTAACAACAACAATAAATACAATACTTTTACAAAATGTTTTAGATTTAAAGATTTTAGTACCATCTTTTTATTTAATTGGATCTCTAGATGTATTGAAGATTAGACACCTAGAAAGGACAGATTCTCACCGGTTATGATTCCTCTTGTATGTTTACCCCTACAGACTGGTAGCAACTTAAAAGCAGACACTGGATTTGCATGTCAAAAATGAAACTTGTCTTTTCATTGATATGAATAACACATTCTGTCAAATTTAAAAACGATCTCAGTTTCCTTTTTTATATTTTGGAAATTAAATCTCACAGCAAGGAGGAAGGTGTTTCAACATTTCACATAGTTCCAAGTCTGAAAGTGAGGCAGTGTTAGCATACAGTTTCAGCTACATAATGTGATTTAATTAATGAAAACTTTTCTGAAATGACACAGGAAAAAAAAAGTG
Source organism: Phodopus roborovskii (assembly GCF_943737965.1). Lineage (NCBI taxonomy): Eukaryota > Metazoa > Chordata > Mammalia > Rodentia > Cricetidae > Phodopus > Phodopus roborovskii. The sequence continues at coordinate 10,097,719 of NW_026126511.1, read as the reverse complement.
ACTGAGGTAGTAAATACCTGCCATCTCACTTCTTAGGAGGCAGGGGGGAAAGCATTGGTCTGAGGTCAGCCTAGGGTATGTATCAAAAAGAAAAATGAAAAAGAAGGAAAACAATATCTTTTCAGTGAATTTTATAATATCATGTCCTAGAAATTTTATCTGGTACACACACAGGTGGCAGATATGCATGAGTATGTAAAACCAAAGTTTACATGGGAAGGGTCTATGTCAGAAAGCAAGATGAAATAGGAGAAAATATTTTAACTAAGTTAAGTGTGTGCAGTGATGTAATAACTCAGTTCTGAATTTCTAGCTAGATCAGCAAATATGTGAAGAATAGATATACAGTATATGTGTGTATATATGCAAATGTATAAATAAACACATATGTAGGCTACATACACCACAAAAAAATTATTGGTTTAGAGTATTATTGAAGACACAATGGAATATTCCTCAGCTGTTAAAAACAAACATAAAAAATTTGAAGGCAACTGGATGGAACTAGAAAAAACTCATCCTCAGTAAGGTAACCTAGAACCAAAAATACCATGTACTCACCAGTAACTGGATATTAGCTGTATAAATAAAGGACAATCATGCTTTTAGTCCACAGATCTAGAGAGCCTGCATAGTAAGGATGGCCCCAGAGGGTGTGCATGGATCTCTCTGGGAAAGGAAAATAGAAGAAAGCTAATGAATTTAGCTGCAAAATGTTGATATGTTAGGACCCAATAGGAGTTTGCCTGAGGCAAGGAGGAGGTCATTAACAGGAAGCTTCAATCCCTAAGTCAGAGAATCTTCCTTCCTACTTTAATCTGCTAATAAATATGTGAAAAAAAATATACACAACGAAGCAAGCAATTTCTTTACCTTAAAGATGGAGGAGAAACACTTCACACTTAAAATTTTCTGTTTGATTCCAGTATCAACATAAGTGGGCTAACCCTATTAATTGGCTACTTAAAATAGAGTTCCTTAGGGATGGGGAAATGTGTGTGCTTCAGCTCTAGGACTCTGTTGGAGCAGAACCAGACAGGCTCTGTACATACTGCTGCAGTGTCTGTCAGTTCCTACGATCTTTGCTCAGTTGATTTAGAGGTTGTTTTCTTGGTATCCTCTTATCTCCTCAGGCTCTTAACATTTTTCTGCCTCCTCTTTCCCAATGTTCCCTGGGTCCTGAGAGGACTGAGTGTTCTACCTTCTCGCACTCCGCATAATGTCTGGCTTTGGGTTTCTGTGCTTTGTACCATCTGCTACAAGAAGAAACTTCTCTGATAGTAGCTGAGCAAGGCATATTGAATGTAGTCATTTTGTTGGTACTTTTCATTGTTGTTGTTTTGCTTTCTAACAGTAGTTTTAGGCTTTACCATTAGTTCATGGGCAAACTAGTCTTCAGTCCTTGGTCAGCCACGCTGTGTCAAGTACGGTATGGGCCATAAGTCAAGTCAGATATTGGTTGGTTACCTTCACAAACTTTGTGCCACCACTGCCCTAGTGTATCTTGCAGAAAGGACACCAATATAGATCAAAAGATTTGTAGCTGGGTTGGTGTTTATGTTGCTATTTTAGTAGCATGCAGACTATCTTCCTGTACCAAAGATACTATCTCATAGTGATGAAGCCTGTAGGTAGACCCTGGTGGATATTCTCTGAGTTCCATGATTTCAGAAGGTGCTATCTTTAGCAGTCATCCTTTCCATCTGTTTGAAAAGAGCAACCTGTTGTCCTGGCAACAGTTTAGATTATTTGACAATTCCCATGGGAATTAAAAATTAATCATAATTTTTTTAAGCAGGCTATGTAACATTTCTTTGTGTTATATGAATGTCGCTTGGACTTTAACTTACTGTGAAGGCTGCCAGATCCTTGGCTACCTAAAATGGTTGGATTAAGTGCCTTTTGAGGGCTCTTATCTAAGCATGATATTACACTATTCCATCTAACGAATGCAGCACATTTTAAAAAGGAAGAAAGGAGGTTTTACAACCCAGGTAATATGATGAAGTACTTAAAAATGTTACTCTGTAGTCCTGATATAAACCTTTGCAATCATGAAATAAACATGTAACATCAGCTCAGCCACCATACAGTGCTTCACAACTAGTCAACGCGAAGAGGATGAGAGACTTTGGCATGCTCAGCCTCCAATATAATATTTTAAGAAAAAAGAAGAAGAAGAAAAATCATCTATATTCTACCCTATATTCTACCCTTTCATCCATGACTCAGGGTTCACGGAAGAGACATTGACAGATTGTAGGATCCAGAAGTAGTGGATGATTATAAAACAAACTAACTCTGTTTTCCACAAACTCCAGGACAGTTACTCACAGTGATTATGACATTCAATAGTATTTAAAATATTTAGATATTATTAATACTGAATGATGATAATTGTTAATATACAGATTAAATCGAGAAAGCTTCTAGTAATGTAATAATACGAAATACTTCAGGGAAGTAAGAGTATATTTCTCAATTATACTTCTGAAATGTGAAGCTCTCGGTGACAGGCCCCTATGTCATTATATATTTATATGCATATGTGACATACATGCATATACATATTAATATGCAAAAAAGTTATGAAGTCAGGGTAATACAATGTGGGATCCTTGATGGACTTCATATGTGAAGTAAATGGTGACTATAAATATTGCTGTTACTGTAGCTGAAATGAAACTGGTATTTAAAATATCCTGATATAACAAATGTTTCTAGTATTGTAAAGGCAATATGAAAATATTGGGGAATTATAGGTTTAATTTTGAATATTCATGCTTAGCATGATTAGAAAAGAAGCATGCAGGGTTCTATTTAGAGTAAAAGCTAAGAAAAGCTGTTGATTGGGTAGCAACCATAGAGAAATGGTAAGTTTCCAATACAGATTTTTTTGTATGCTTATGATTGGTGTATTATTTTGGTGCTTCTCTGAAAGTATAACAATGCTTATTGTTTAAAAAAAGAAAAAAATAGTAGATCAAAAATTGAGGGAAAATTTAAAATATATCTATTCTATGCCAGTTATGAAAGGAAAAGATACTCTTATATTTCCCTTAAAGATTTAAAGCATTGTAGAGAGATACATAGATGCCTATTGTGGGGTAAAATTGGTAAACTTGCCTTGGGAGGCTCAGGTAGCCAGGAACCACACCCAATACTCCATTGGCCCACTCTACTTTTTGCTGAAATGTATACTAAATTATTTTCAATCCATGAAAAATGGTAGCAAAAATTAGTTTTACTGACTGTGCACTAGCCCTTCAGTTATTATTTCATATTTCAACTCACTTATCCTTATTTTAGGAAACATTTTAATAAATTCACTTTATTTTTTAATGTAACTTAATATTATAGAAAGACATTTCCTTTTCCTAAGATAAAGACTTATGAGAATGAGGGGAATCAGAAATTGTAATTTAAACAAAGTTAGCTAGATATAGGAAGACATAGTACATGATATATATATTTCAAATCTAGGGGAAACTAATCTAAGCAAAGTCTGCATGAAACAGAGAAGAGATGATTATGTAAGAAGAAAGGAATCAAGTGTACCTAATAAGGATGGATATGACTGATGAGCTGTATGCATTATGAAAATTTCACAACAAAATCCATATATATATATATATATATATATATATATATATATATCGATAATTTGGTGATATATTGCTTGTACAAGTAAGCCTGTCTGAAAGTCAGAGAGTAAAACTTGCCACTAACTAACATCAGAGATCTGAAGGTGTGTATAGAGAGACAGTAAGTGAGACAACTGGGTGGAAACAGGATAAACAGGATACAATAGTTACAAACTTTAAATTTTATTTATATTAACAATTAAAATAATACCAATAGCATTATTGTATTTAAAAAATGTATGTTCTAAAGGTCAATAACTGAGGTTACTAAGGTTCTTTTTAGAAAAATATAGATATAATTATAAGTATCATAAGCTATTATAGAATAATGGCTACCTTTTATGTTCCTTACAATATGTGGAATTTTCACACTATGGCTTCATTACATAGTTATTATCCTAATTTGCTTATGAAAATGAGTCTTACATTGTTCTACTAACCTGTCTCATTCTAAAGGATATTATACAAATACCATTAGCCCATTCTTTTTATTAAGGTAAGTATGGTCCTGTATAAGGATGTACATTTTTAACGATAAAGTTTTAAAGATAATTATCATGTGTGTACCATGATTCTCCTTTGTTGTAAAAGCTGACAATTATATGGGCTACTTAATATTTCTTTTCAATATAGGATTTTCCTGTCTTGAATATCTCCATATATGGACATCTATTGGTTATTAAGAACTTATGGTATTTAGATAATGATATAAATTATATAATTAATATTATTAATCACATGTTTGGCTTTTGGGTCAAATTTGCTATCTGTATTATAGATTGAAAACAAACAATACAATTTCTTTTTCAATTAAAATAATGTTTCTTTGCTCCAAAAAATAACATGATTGCTTTCATAATGTGTCTACTATATTTCCAAGAATATAGGTTATATAATTAAGGATCCAGTATAACACCATGTGGGCATTAACTATGTATTCAAATAGAAATATTCAGCAAATTAAATCTGTATGGTTCATGTAAGAATGAAAAGGGGAAAAAAAGATTACTTGGTGAGTATAAATGTAACACAGGTTAAATTTCCTCAACTTTTAGCTATAACATTTCATAAGTGATGAACGTGTCTGTTTGTATACATTTTAAATATTTATTTCAAAACTTTTTGAAAATATATTCAAGTTGTCATATCTTACTATTTTTTCAGGTTTATCTCTGTGACAAAATAGATAAGTCTCTAAAGTACAGCAACAAAACATTTTCTGGAAACTTGGCTTAATGCAGGCTAACAACAAAAAATAGTCTCATTTTAATGTCACCAATGGTATGAATATATATTTAGCTAACATACACTCATATATTTTCAGGTGGCATAAAATTTATAAGACAAGAATATCATCATTCATGTAGTTTAATATTATTTTCATCCCTTTTTTGGCAATATAGCCCCATAATTTCAAAATATCAAAGGTTCAGTCTAGCAGTTACAAACATCTTTTAGGATATTTACACCATAGCCTAGAAAACTGCATCCCTCTAGACTAGCCATTCACTTCCAGCATAAATTCTAAAAGAGGAGAGCTAAAATGGATGTGATTCTCTCCTGTAACATTATTCATATTTGCAAAAGTGAACTTTTGGTTTTCTTTTGGTTGGTTTTATTGCACTTTAGGTAACTTGCAGTGAGTTCTGTCCTTCATACACTTGATTTGTAAGGATAGATATAGAGGTCACTTCAGGAGAGAAACTAAGGAATCCTGAGGAAATCAGAAAAAAAAAATATTTGTGCCCAAGAGATCTGATCTCTTTGTTTCCATAATAATCTATTTGTGTGTACTTTTATTTGTGAGAGATTTAGGAATTTCCCCCAAATAAAGCTTTAACTGAACATTAACTGGAAGCATTGATGGCTTCCAACACAGAAAATAAGTTTTAACTCACTTAAGTGAGTAAAACTACTGTATTTAATTTTGCTTACCAGTATTTAAAATGAAAAAGTTTTCTTCCAATATAATCAACATAGGAAAATCTAATGTCATTGTTCACTCTGTCTGCATCTATTATTTGCCTGTGGTGGCACAGGGCCCTGGGTTGTAACTCTCTTGATCCTGTAAGCATAACCTTGCCATGAGAGGCCTCAAGCACTCTGATCATCCATCTTTCTCTGCTACTCATATATAAACTCCATCTATTTCAACTATGTGTTTCCCATAGCTCCAGTTTAGTCCCTACTTGTTCTCAAGCTAAGTACAACTGACCACTTGTTAAAGAAAGGAAGATGTTCTTTTAAATGACTTCATCATTGGCCACAGAAACAAATTAATGTGCTGTAGATCTGGAACCCTGATCCCTTCTATTGAACGTAATAGTCTGTTGTCTCACATTTAACTTGGATTATGTTAAAATCCTTTAAGGAATCTGGAGGTTATGGAGGGGAATCCTTGATTTTATGTCTGTTACAACATTTGCACTTCCATGTTAACTCCAGAAGTAGATCTGTTTTATTTTTACATAAAATATCAGAATCATCACTCCTGCATTTTCTAGAGTCATGCAATGAAAGCTCAGATAGGAAGAGGATACTAACAAGTAATGAACAAAATTTATAGATATTTGTGTTGTCATCCAAGTCCCAATGGATTCGTGACTCTGGTTAGTCTATATAAAGCTTTAAGAGCTTCCTCTGTCTGGAGCATTGGCAAGCTTAACATCTCTAAGAGCTACACTAATTGGATACTTGGAAGACTGCCCAATGCACTTTGCAGTAGCCACCATGCTTCCAATACTACAACTCTCATGTTGAAGGCATAACAAAGACAGCCAGCTCTCCAAATCTCAAAGTGACTACAGGTAAAATCGATATTTAAGTAGCACAAAGGAATCTCAGATTGATTTACACACCGTCAAGTTCTTGTGGCTGGGTGCCTTTCTGCCGGTTGTCTTCCCACAGGAAGGAGTGAACAAGGGAAAACCCTAAAATTATATCCAGTGAGAACTGATCAGAATTTCAGTCCTCGCATTTTCATACTAATTAAAAATGTCTCTACTCTAGGATAGTAGTTTGTTGATAGGAGAATGTTTCCCATTAAATGTTCAAATTAGAAATGTTGCATTAATGTTATAAAATAAATAGATTTGTGGGATAAAGTCTTTTTTTCCCACTGTGAATGATGAGAGATAGAATATTCCCTAAGGAAGAGTATTTAAACAGCACAAAGCAAGAAGTTTGGAAGAAAAATAGGAACAATTTTCTCCAGAGAAATTTACTATCTTTTTTTTAATATTTATTTTTTATTTGTATTTTACATATCGATCCCAGTTCCCTCTCCCTCCTTCCCTCCCTATTTCCTTCTCTTCCACCCTCTCTGGCCCCTTACTACCCTCCCCTTCCATCCACCCCCCCCAGTCCACATGTAGGGTGATGCCCTCCAGGAAGGGTCATCTAAATCTGTCAAGTCATTTGAATTAGGGGCTAGGACTTCTCTCTTTAGGTTAAAGAAGTATCCCTCCATAATGGATATTCCCCCAAATCCTTTTATGTACCACAGATCCATCCCCGTTCCACAATCCAAGGTCCCTTAGAATGCTCAGGCCTTCTAGCTGAGACCCATGTTCAAGGGCTCTGAGTCGGTCCCATGCTGGTTTCCCAGCTCTCAGTCTGGGGGCCCATTAGATCCTCTTTGTTCAGGTCAACTTTCTCTTTGTATTTCTTCAGCCTGATCTTGTCCTCTTTCTCTGCATCTGGATTCCAGTTTGGCTCAGTGTTTAGTTGTGGGTGTTTACTTCTGTTTCCATTAGCTACTAGATGAGGGCTCTACGATGGTGGATAAGTTAGTCAATGATCTCATTATCAAAGAAGGGCATTAGCCTTTCCACTGTTGCTCAAATTGATATTTAGGGTCAGTCTTGTAGGTCTCTGAACATTTCTAGAGTTTCAGTTTTCTCTCCAAACCTATAATGGCTCACTCTTTTAGGGTCTTTCACTGTCTCTGTCTCTCTCTATATCTCTCTATCTCTCTCATATATTCCTCCCCTACTCAATCTTCCTAGTCCCATGTGCTTTCCTCTCTTCCCATCTCTTTCTCCTAGTTCCCTCTCTACTCACTGCCCCCCCCACTCCCCATATGCTCTGGAGATCTTGTTCCTTCGCCCTTCTGTGAGGGACCTTATATGAATCTCTTAGAATCCTCCTTGTATCCTAGTTTCTCAGGCAGTGTGAATTATAGACTGGTCATTCTTTGTTCTACGACTAAAGTCCATATATGAGCAAGAACATACCATGTCCTTCTTTTTGTGACTAGTTTACCCCATTCAGAATAGTGTCTTCAAGTTCCATCCACTTGTCTATGAATTTAAAGATTCCATTTTTTTTTGCAAAGTAGTATGCAATTGTGTAAATGTGCCACGCCTTCTTTATCCATTTTTCAGTAGAGTGGCATATAGGGGGCTTCTATGTTCTTGCTTTTAGAAATAATGCTTCTAAGAACATAGTTGAGCACATGACTTTGTTGCATGGATGTGGATCATTTGGATATATGCCTAAGAGGGGGATTGACAGGTCCTGTGGTAAACTAATTCCCATTTTCCCGAGGAACCGCCATACTGATCTCCAAAATGGCTGTGCAAGTTTGCACTCCCACCAGCAATGGAGGAGTGTTCCCCTTTCCCCACATCCTCTCCAGCATAAGTTGTCACTGGTGTTTCTAATTTTAGCCATTCTGGCAGGAGTAAGATGGTATCTCAGAGTTGTTTTGATTTGTATTTCCCTGGGAGCTAAGGATGTTGAACACTTTCTTAAGTGTCTTGGATAGATAGAATAAGCATAGTAAAAATGACAATCTTGCAAAAAAACTATCTACAGATTCAATGCAATCCCCATTAAAACCCCAGAAAAATTCTTCACTGACTTTGTAATGATAATAATCAACTTTATATGGGAAAACAAAAGACCCAGGATAGCCAAAACAACCCTGTACAATGAAAGAACTTCAGGAGGTATCACCATTCCTGACTTTAAGCTCTACTACAGAGCTATAATCCTGAAAATAGCCTGGCATTGGCACAAAAATAGACAAGTATACCAATGGAATCTAATCAAAAATCCTGATATTAACCCACACACCTACGAACACCTGATTTTTGACAAAACAGCTAAAAGTATACAATGGGAGGAGGAAAGCATCTTCAACAAATGGTGCTGGTACAACTAGATGATGGTGTGTAGAAGACTGCAGATAGACTCTTGTCTATCACCATGCACAAAATTCAAGTCCAAATGGATCAAAGACCTCAACATAAATCCAGCCTCTTAGAAGACCTGAACCTCTTAGAAGAGAAAGTGGGAGGTCCCCTTGAACAAATTGGTATAGGAGACCACTTCCTGAACATAACTCCAATAGCACAGACACTGATTTCGACAATTAATGAATGGGACCTTCTCAAACTGGGAAGCTTTTGTAAGTCAAGGGACACAGCTGTCTCCGTGGCTTTCTGCATCACGCTCTTGACTCCACCATGTTCATATGATATCTTTTCCCTGTCTTCAAATTAACTCTAAGAACTCAACCCATTGCTTGGCTGTGGATCACTGCATCTACTTCTATCAGTTACTGGATGTAGGTTCTGTGATGACTATTAGGGCAGTCACGAATCTGATTAAAGGGGAATGCCTGTTCAGATACCCTTTCCAATGTTGGCAGGAGTCTTAGCTGGGGTCATCCTTGTGATTCCTGGGAATTTCTAGCACCAGGTTTCCCCCTAACCTCATAACGCCTACCTCTCTCAACATATCTCTTTCATTGCTCTCCCCCTTCTGTCCCTCCTCCAACTCAGTCTTCTTGATCCCTCATGTTTCCAGCACAAAACATCCAACATACTCATTTTAGTTTCTTAAATGCTATCTTTGCTGACTCTGATGATAATGAGAATAGAGAATAGGTAAATCCCTAGGAAAGGAAGGAAAAGGATTCCATACATTAGGCTTCCTAGGTATCTTAAGTTTTTGTGATTTTTTTTAAAAAATTTTTTATTTATTTATTTTTTTGCAGCCTGCTTCCTCACTGAGAATGATTCCTGAAGTCTTCACACCTCCAGATTCATATCTTTACTCAACTCCTTCTTCAGAGGTTTTCTAACTTTTTTAATGTAATCTTATAGTCACATATATTTCACCTGAAAACATTTTCATACTTCTGAATTCAAATTAAAAATTCTGAGAAGTCTTTCAATTTTGCCAACTTTATATGTGCTGTTTCTAGGTGGATCAAGATCATGATGGGAAACCCATAGTGGCAACTGGCCCACAGTCAGTCTTGAGAGTTCACAGACTCTGGATCAACAGCCGAGGAACTTGCATGGGACTGAACTAGGTCCTGCTAACGAGAGTGACAATTGTGTGGCTTTGTCCCTTTGTGGGGACAAAGCAGGGGATCCCCTGGCAGTGGGATCAGAATCAATACCTGGAGAACGAGCTGGATATTTTGGCATCCACTCCTTATGGTGAGATGTCCTGCTAAGCCTTGATGCAGGGGGAGGGGCTTGGTCCTGACTCAACTTGATTTGCGGTCTTGTTGACTCCCATGGGAGACCTTACACTTTCTGAAGGGTGGGCGTGAGGGAGGGGTGGTAGAAGGGAGCAGGTGGTTGGGAGGGAGGGAAAACTATGGTTGGTATGTAAAGTAAATATAAAATTTTAAAATAAAAAATGTCCTTTCCCCATGATAATAAATATAACTACAAAATCCAATAAATAAATAAGTAGGTAAGATGTGCTGCTTCTACTCAAAGGCTCAAAAGAATACTAACACTTGCTAAAGGGAAAATTCTAGACTTCATTTCAATCATAGAAGAAAATGTATTCTTAGCAATTATTCTATTATAATTCTAACTACTCAATCCAAAATTTTATGTCCACATAACCTGCTTTCTAAACTGTATTGCTGCTACCTAGCATCTGCTGCTACTTTTATTTACTTACTATTTTCCTGTATATTCTTCATGCAGTACAAAACCTTGAAATTTGAAAAATAATAATAATCACATTATGTTACTTGCTGCTGAGACTGCTGTTTTCTTGAAAATACCCGTTTGTACTTTCACTGATAACAAAATATGTACGGAAAGTACATATTTCACCTGTATATATCCCTGTATGTTACTATTACATATACGTATTACCCAATCAAAGAGTAACTACTTTGTGCGTGCGTGCGTGCGTGTGTGTGTGTATGTGTGTGTGTGTGTGTGTGTCACTTACGAAGAATGTGGAATGCATATAGTTCCTTGGCCTTTACCCCTCACACAAAATACGAGGCCTTTTAGAACAGCTCAGCATTAAAAGTCAGAGTTGAGCATTCATCTTTACTTATATCAGACCAGGCACATCCATCCTGGACTGTTATATTTAAAATCCACAAGAACAGGAGAAATGAAAGCCATTGTACATTTGAATTCTTAATGTCTGATCTTAAGTTCTGTGGACTCCAATACTGTGCCATATTCTGCCCACTCTTGTACAGTGTTACAGTTTTAAACTGAGCGTGGTGTCTGCCACCTTTAATTCTTAAACCAGTTATCTCTATCATAAATAATGTTACAGATTCCTAGCCCTTGGCTAACAAACTTCATGGGGGTTATGTTATGCTTTTCAACCTTGGAATCTAGCTACCACGATTCACACAGCAATGACTAAATTTTCCCAAGTGGAAAGATCACGTTTCTTGAGCCCTGGAGAATGTAATGACAGAGGGATAGCTGGTAAGAGCACACAGGATTAACAAGCTTCTGGCACATCTGTTTTTACCACATACAAGCTCAAACTGAACCAGCTGTAACTTCTACTTAGCAGCCACCAAAAGATTTCCAGCTCTCTAAGATATTTGTCATGATCCTTCTATCTCATAGGGTAATAATAGCAACAATTTTCACAAAATGACCATAAATTATTTTTGTACTCGCCCCCACCAGATTAGATCAATGGGGGCAGAGACAGTAAACATTCTGGAATATTAAGGAATAGGACTGAGAAAAGAACTTCAGGCAAACCTGCATTATACATCATGGAAATTATTGGATGTTTCAGAAGACAAAGAGCATAAAGGGAAAAGCAAAGAGCAGTGAAGACTCATCCCAATGAGCTAACAACAGTTTTATAGCAGGATTTAAAATGGTTCTGGACTAGTACATGCTCTGTGATTCTGAGCCATCCAGCCCCTCAGTGGTTATTGTTATTATCCCCTTCCTGTTCAAGCAATAAATGCTGGGTGGATTGGGGCCAATAACTGGCCTCCTCTATTCCTCAGGCACTATTTCAGGCACTATGCTTAAGCAGAAATAATTAAGAACAACACCTAAGAGGCATTATTCTTATATTTATATAATCAAGATGATGAGATATTGGTCATTTGCTATGTTCCTGATGAAATAAAAATTATGACAATCTATAGTGCAGGTAACTGTACATTGCAAAATGAAAATCAGAAAATAGGAGAAAAAAATGTATAACCAAATTATTCAGTTTTTAACACTGTTCATTTTGAGACTGTGCAAACTTTCTAAAGTCAGTACAATGTGGTAGAAGTTGTTATACCAGTGTCCACAATGTGTCTATCGGCACTTTCTCATTTCCACGTTTTATTATTGGCATTATTACTGTGTACCCAGCTACCATGCAGTGAAAAACATATTCAGGCTGCTGATAATTTTTATATGTACCTCAAAGGAAAAGTGTAATATACATTACATGTGGAATGAATTCTGATTGAATGGTACATATAAGTTTTATTGGCCATCTTTTCTGATCACATGGTGAAATACCAGGTATTGACACAGGAGCATGTATAAGCCAAGGAAACAGAATTATGTTGATTCCACTGATTCATGAGTATTCAAGAGATAGGTTTATTGGTAGCTCAACTTTTTTGTTACTAATGTGGATAAATTCCATGCTGCATAACTTTGGACACACTGTGGATATTCATCTCTTTCTTCTTCATTGCTGTCTCTCGTGATTCCAGACAATCTTGGAACTTAGTCCTCTGTCAGGAAGCTCAATTTATGATAATTTTTCTATCTCCTCCTTACAAGCTGTTGCCCAATTCTTAAGCCCATATGGTTCCAGAACAATTTATTTAGAACAAAATTTCACCCCAGATGATATGTTAGTGAAGATATCACATTTAATATTTACTTTTAACATCCATTGGAAACATACAGTTCTAATATTAAAAATATGTTAAATGATATCAATACAATTACCTCTTTTCTTAGAAAAAGGTAAAAGACTAGGATTAACTAATGTAACACTAACAGGATAAAAATTTAAATGTGTCTGATTCAGAATGACTAAGTTTTCTCTTTATATATCTAAAATATGTTTCAATCCTACACATCATTTTTACTTAAGTGTTTTTTCAGAGCATTTCCAGTTGCATGCACTATAACGAATATGAATTAGAATATACAAAGATGAGTTTATTTCATGCAACACAAGTAACTCTGATCATTACCTTGTATTTCATATGACATGAACCGAGGTTTTCGTTAGCAATAATCTGGTAGGGAAAATTTTATGAGACTTATATTCAAATTCATGGACAATTTTTAAATCCTTGAATAAGATACTCAAATTCAATTCAAAGAATTTCCAGATCTCACTTGGTGAGGCCACTGCTGTTATTTGTAGGAATTATTTTAACATACTGTGAAGTAGTTTCTTTCTATGTCTCCTTGTTATATAATGTATTTCTGATACTGCCAACAGTATTCTCCATAATACTCACATCTGATATAATGAAGACATGGTGTAATTTTTCTCCACTCCTACAAAGCATATACAATTTAAACTTAATTTTACTTCACATTGAGTTTTATGAAGGCAGATTGTAGTTATTTTTTTAATTGAAAATAGATTCTTCTCTCAGTCAATATATCCAAGCACAGTTTCTTCACCCACTGCCTCTCCCAGAACTCCCTTCTTTCCCATTCGGCAGAGCCTTTCCCCCTCCATTGCTTCCACAGAAATCAACAGGCCTCCAAAAACCAAGAGCCAAGCAGGACCAAACAAAACACAAAACAACATGGAAAAAATCTCTTATAGCAAAGCTAGACATGGCAATCCTACAGGAGGAAAACGAGTCCCAAGATCAGGCAAATAGAGTCAGAGACATGCCCACTCCCAGTCAGGAATCCAACAAGAAAAGCAAGGTAACAGTCATCACAGACATGCTGAGGACCATGCAACCTCCATGTTTGCCACTTTAATTCAACCTTTTATACTAGTAAATATTTTTTTTAAAGTTCAGAGTATATATAAACACAACCTTTTCTTATACCCAGTGGAGAAACTGAAATTACATGTCTAGTTTGTCTTTTTTATATATTTACAACTTTTGTAAGGAATATCCAAAGGAAGCTACAAATGATGATGAAGGGCTCATACTAACTTACAAAAGGTATGTCTATATAGTATGCAGCATAAAAATGGGGATGCTTGAATGACAGAGTGCTTGCCTAGCATGCACAAGACCCTATGTTCTATTCACAATAGCACATATGTCTACTGTCATCGCACTCAGAAAATGAAGACAGGAAATCAGAAGCTCATGGCCACCTTTGATTTGATAATGAGATAAAAGTCTACCTGTCCCTACAAAGCTCATATCTTCAATAACTATTTTTTATTTTTATGTTACATCCTTATTTTTTTATTTTAGGGAATACATGTAGATGTGCAACATACAATGGCACACTTGTTAAAATCAGAGGATGTTTCGTGTGAATTAACACTCTCCTTACATCAGGTCCCAGATACCTTGGCAGTTGGCACCTTTACTTACTGAGATTTTTATCAATCACCAATTACTGAATATTTTTACATATTCTGAGAGCATATCATAGCAAAGAAAATGCTGACTTTCCAGAAATAGGAACACATGAAGTTAGTCAAGTTTTGATGCAAATTATTTGTCAATATTTATTAAACAGCATTATTATAATCACCTTTATTTAAAAATCTTTTAAGTTTATGAAGGGTTTGACAATAGTTTTAAACTACTGGGTAGACACTATTTTCTACCCAGTAGTTTAAAACTTAAAATATAAAAAAAATATCCACCATGGTATACACAGCATATGCATGTTTGTGCTGGAGGAGGGCCTGAGCATCTAGGGACTAGGACTCTACCTCTGAAGTACTAGGGTTATAGTGTTGTACTGTCAGTCACTGCAACATGTCAAAATTTTAAAATAAAAGAATATTTTACTAATTAAAATAAATCAGCATTACTTGTAAGAAGTATGGTTTTTCTGCCCGCCACCGCTGGTCTTGCCCCGCTGCCGTGCCAGCCCCAATTAATACACAGAGACTCTGTATTTGATGTAATCCTGTTGTCCCGGTTACTTGTTTCTTATCGGCTAGCTCTGCCTTAATTATTAACCCATTTCTGCTGATCTATGTATTTCTCTTACCAGGGAGCCAGCCGGCATACTGCTTTCTCTCGACTCTCCATCTTGGCTCCTCCCTACTACTTCCTCTTTCCTCCTTGTCACGTAGTCCCTCCTATCTAGCTTTCCTATTGGCCAACAGTGCTTTATTCATTAAACCAGTATGAGAAACATATATACATAATGGCATCTCCCATCAATTACTCATTGTGAGAAAAATTTTGTGACCTCAGCTCTAAAATGAACATTGACACGGCCAATTTGAACTTATCAATAACCCTGAGTAAAGATAGTGTTTTCTTATGACACTATCTGCCATTTCATTCTGCTTTTCCTAATTTCTTTTCTCACTCTTCCCTTCAAGAAATTAAACCATTCTATCCAAACATTTCATTACAATGTCACTGGAAGCCACTTTATAATAAAGTATTACCTGGTTATGAAAAGGAAGGATTATTATGTTTAGATAATTGTGACTAAAAAATAAAATAATGTAGTTTAACATTTAAGTGCTTCAAACTTTCAATAATTATACATAATACAATATAAATATTAATTACACAAATTTGGTAAATATATGAAAATAAATTAATAGTGATTATAATGTATGTGCAGAATTAAAAATACTTCAGAAATTGAATTTCTATTACATATCTCAGTGAATATCAAAATAATTGGATTTTTGTTCATAACTTGTAATATTATATAATTTGATAATGCACAAAAAATAAATATGACAAGAAAATCAGGACTATATCAGATAACTTCCTAATTAAATATAAGTATGTAAAATTATAAGCATAATAATAAGTATGCAAAATTGAGATGAAGTTATCAACTCATTAATACATACAAATTAAAATAATTTGCCATACCATATCAACTTTTTAAGAATTTTAAACATGAATTTGATTTTTTTCTGTCATTTAGTATTAAATTTCAGTGATATTCAGACATAGAGCATTTGTTTTTGAGTTATAAAACAGATATTTGAAACTCCTTGCTATATTTTTTTCCATAAAGATTAACACAAATTTAACCTAGTATGGATCTCTTCTTTTGAAATACTTAGAAAAACAAAGAAAAATTACTATTACTTAAAAATGCAAAAATTCTCAACTGAGATGTGCTTCAATTACTACGGAATATGGACAGCAGAAGAGACACCATTTTCTAAGCCTGTACCTCCTACTAGAAAGCCTATGTTCATTTTTGAAGTGTACTTATATAACTAAATTGTGTAAATAATTAAAGAAAATATGTAAGTCCGAGTTGCCCAGGCTCCTCTTCTGCTGATACAGAGTCAAGGAAGAATTTCCAAGTGAGTCAGGAAAGGTAAAGAGTTGAAGTCGGTAAGAAGGGTTGGTCGCCAATCGCCAGTAGAGGTGAGAAAGCAAATATACATCTTACAGATGACATTTAAACTGCTTTAGAGTATACATATTTGAAAGTTGTTGCAAATAATGCCACGTTATTATGTACAGTGCTCAATTTCAGAAAAAAAGAAATTACATTTTATTCATTGGGGAATTCAAAGCAATGGGAATTCTTCCTTCAAAATTTGCATGATCCAAATTCTCCTTTTAAAAGAAAGCATCATCAGAAAGTAATGCATTATATATGTAACATCAGAAAATGTTTAGAGGCAAATAAATCACATGAAACTTCCCTATAATTCTCTGGATGAAAGGTCATGGGACCCTTGAGAGTGTTTTGTGGCAATGGAAATAGAAAGGAAAGAACAGATTTGAGCCATTGTGTGACATAAATTGAGTGAGCTTCCTGAACAATTGGAAATAGAAATAGAAAGAAGAGCGAGATGTATCCATGACAATACTCTGGAGTGTGCTGAGGTAAGACTGACAGCAAATGTGAGCTCTTCATGTTATCCATCAGTTATTAATATCGCTAGCAACGTGTGTTGTGCTAATACACTGCTAATTCTCAGTTCTCAGACTATATGAAAAGTATGAGGAAAATGCTTGTGATTTTGTGTTATCAGTTTTGATTTATAAATAATGTGTTAGCGGTTGCTATGGAAAACGGGAAATGTTTCTCTTTGTGCTCTTCCCTCTGATGACATTCAGCCCTCAGTGAAACACTTCCCATATGTTAACTCTGTGTGGAATAACTGGGAAAATGATTTAATAACAATAATAGGGAAATTATAGTTCAAGAAGCTTGTGGTAGAGGGAAGTGGAAACCAGTTTTAAAGATGTGTGTGTGGTGTTTAACCACAAGTTTTAGAAACATCACTGCGCAGGAAGGAAGGAGGGAGATTGAAGGGCTACTAAGTGATTAATGAAAGACAAAAGTCAAAGGCGTTAAAATCTGGCAGAAGTGATAAAAGAATACATTACAACAACTTGGAGGGTTATCAATCAGATAACTATAAAGAAAATGAAGAAAGTATGAGATATCATCTCATACAGGTCCCTGGATAAGACTTTCAAAGTGGAAAGATGTCAATTGAAGTCAAATGCTGCATCACTGAGGAGAACGATGGGGATAATCACAATAGCATTGTTCACCAGATGCTGCTTGTATTCAAGTGCACGAGGGTGAGCTCTCAAAACACCTTCAGCAAAAAGGCCTTCAACAAAACTTACAAATCAAGTTCAAGTGTTGGGATTTTAGAAAAATGTTTGAAGAAAATTAGATACATTTTTGCTCAATTTATTGCTTTGAATTCTGTAATACTGTCTACTATGGTGTCTGGATTTGCTTGGGAATTAAGGAGCAATCATAGGTATGTCAGAAAAGAGTAACAAAGAAACATTTTTGTTAAACTGTATAAAAACACAACTTTGTAAATAATAACTATACACTAGAATTTTAGCAAATGCCTGACTATGTTGACTAGTAGTTATAACGAGATTAGAAATTCATTTCAGAGATTTCACTGAAAAAAAATCTTACAAGAAACCTTATGGTTTGAAAGAATATGAGCATTGACATCAGATTTCAGCTTTATATTTTTCTATGATACACCGAGTATTTTGATGAACACCTCCATAACTACCGGAGGAAGTGTGTACAATCTGGAAAAGGTTTTCAAGTATGGATATTTTGACAAAGAAAATTGGAGTAAGGCAAAGACAGTTATCTAAGGAACAGAAATGTGTTAGTAAGAATTTCTATAAAAGCATATTGAAGGCAAAGGGAAAAATGGTGTTATGCATGCACTTTCTTCTTGTGGCTCTGAGATGTCTTAATTTCTGTATGAATGAAGTACAGAAAGAATACAGTACAGTATGAGCTTGGCCTTAGGAAAAAAAAGAAATGATCTAAACAATGTACAGCTAAACAAGGAGGAAAATGTGAGAAACTGTAAATAGGAGGAAACATAGTATTATCGACATGGTCTCTGTTGTGCAACTTTCGTGCAATCAAAACAATTTAGTGTGCTACTAAGATGGAAAAGCCATGAGCAAATGTGCACTTTTAATCTAGAACATACTAACCAACTCTTCTATATAAATTGATTGAAGACCAATGATAAACTTTATCTCAAATCTAGCTAGCTCATTCTAAAATATTAATGTGTATGTGTGTGTGTTAAATATTGGATGTAATCATGTATTCATATTATTGAATGAATTCTAACTACAAACAAATTTCATAAGGATTCAGCTTTTAATTAAAGACATTCATTACATTAGAATTTATGTATTGTTTGTAATGCATATGAATCTATCAGTATTCATGCCTTTGACAATATAATGGCAATCATTATTTCAAGTATTTTTAAATATTGTTGAAGTTTGAATGCCTCTATGTATAATACAGAATATTTTTATGATATAGTATAAGAAAGTTTTCTTTATAGATAAAAAATTATTTCAAGTATAATTTCATGTAAAAGTTTTGTTTCAGTGAAAAATCGTATTAGAATAACTTTCTGTCTGGTCAAAAATGGCAATATTTTTCTCTTATTCAGTAAAAGACATTTAAAATAGAAAAGTAGAAAATGATTTGTCATTCAGATATGTGCTTTTATATTAGGAGATGTACAAGAAAGAAATTGAGTTAAGAAAAGACGAAAATTTCTTACATGTTACCTTACATTTAGATTCAGTTTTATAATTGGCCATTATATGGAGATTTCCTGTTATGGCTACTGTCAATTCTAGTATCTTTTAAAACTAGGTTATAAAAGTCCTGAATTGAATGATAATGTAAATGCATAACATGTAAATCCCTTTCAATTCCAGTGTCAAAGCAAGAATTAGGAACTAATCAACAAACAATTCATATAGAAGGACAGAAATATATGCAAAACTATGTGTGAAAAATTGTAAAAATGAATACCTTAGTTCTCCATCAATAAAATAGAAATAGCATGACAATAAAAATGTAAGTTTTAGATAACGGTTACATTTTCTAATAAGTGATCCTGTTCACCAGAATAATTGTTTATTTTTGAGTGTCATAATTTGAAGGTAAGTATTTTGAAATAACAGGCATTTTATTCTTTTGAAAATGCTCATCTTCATATAGAGAATCTAATGAAGTATAGAAGGAGCCTTGAGTGATACTACTTATCAGGGACTTTGCAAACATGCTAAATTCCCAGTTACTTCATAGTTCATTAAAAGTGACTATTGAGAAAGGTTATTAGATTCTAATTTAAAATCAGTTACATGAGTACTTACTGTGTAAAGATATAAGTAAATGTATGCCCTGTCTCTTTCCGGTTAAAATAATGAAGAAATAAAAATTACAACTTTTTCTCAAGGGTGTTTCAGCAATCCTCAGTATTTTGGCTGCCAGTTTTATGCCATGAAAATTTCCATCATCTGTCTACCTATCACTAATCTATTTATCAAAGAATCAAATGACAAATTCAATTAATTAATATCTGAATAGAGCAATTAAGATGAGAAATATTGGGGCATATATATCCATATAAAATACACAGAACACATGAAGGAAAGAACCATGTTATTTTACATGAAGTAGTTTATACATGAGTAATAACTAGCCAAATATAGAATTCTTTCCGTTTAAGTTCCTGCCACCACAAATCACAGGTCTCCTTGTGCTTATTATGACTTATCATTTGTTATTCCTTGAGACTCTGAAAAGTATTTAACATCTGTTAGACCCAATCGCTCACATTGCTGCAGCTGGTTTAGAGGAAAAGATTCATTCTATAGTGCAACCCGGACTGGAAATCAGGCTATAAAATAGTTTATTGTGATCCTACTGTCTCATCATCCTGATTACTAGGATTACAGGCAAAATCTAGCATACCTGCCTCCAGTTCTTCTATTTGTGAAGAAGTGTTATCACTGACACCATTTTAATGTAGTACAGAATATGAGATAGTGAATTATATGATTTGAAAAATAGATTAGAAATTCATACCCAGCACACATTCAATACATGTCATGATATTGTTTTAATAATAATATTACTGCTAGAGTTTGGAGGCTGTACTTATGGCAATACTATACTAATAACCTGTAAATGTTTAGGTTGCCCTAACTGTTCAGTAAACATATATACATATATATCTACATACATATAAAAAGCACATTCATACATACAATATACATACAAATATAAATATTTCTGGATGATACAAAGATACACACATACATACCCACACCATATATATATATATATATATATATATAACATGTATTCTTATACACATACATGTAGCCTACTGTAATACAATATGCATAAAGGCTTATGTAGACTTATTTTTCAATAAACTGATTCTCAAATATTTTAAGTATTAAAATGTTAATATTCCCATTAATATCTTTCAGATTCACATCTTATAAAACCCTAAATTTTACTATACTACATTGTAATCCAATTATTTTAGGTTGACAAGAAAAGTAGCTCAGATATATTAATTAATTTAGTCATAATTTAGTATTTTTTGACAGTTACAATTTGATTCTTCACTAATTATGTCAAAAATGTTTAAAAAATTAAGTGTTAGATATAAGGGTGCAATTAATTTAATGTTATTAATATCATATTTGACAATATATCACAACACATTTCCCAAATACCACAATCATAAAAGCTGATCTGCTTCATAAAGTTTTTGACAGTAATTATTCAAATTACAATAAGTATGTCATACATACAGTAAAAAAAAAAATAACAATTCCACCAGACAATATTTCAAGGGTTAGTATCCAATATACTTAACACCTATAGATCCAACATCATGATTATAACAATATTGTTTCCTTATATAAGGAGATGGGATGCTTAGGGGTTATGAGTACAAATTCTACAATATCATAGGTGAATTTTAAATATTATATGCTAGCATCACTAAATAGTGATGCAATATCTAATGTTACTTCATGTCCTGTAACTTAGTCACATTATATGAACATTATAAATCTCTAAAAAAGGCTATAACATAATGAGAATTAAGATAGCAAAACATTGCAGCATTCCTAAACCTGTTCAAACTCTTATTCAGACATTCCCATTTACTTGTGAGTTCCTATCATTGAATATAGGCAAGATACAAACACAAGCTGATTACTTCACCTTAAAAAAATAGTTTCTCTCCTTCCCCATCACTCTTAAAGAATAAAACTTTGCCTCTTTCAGATTACATTCTACCATACTATGTGACCAGGATCATATGTCATAAACTGATTTTAGTTTAATTAGTCTGGATTCTTGTGTAAGATTACACCAGCTTTTGTTATATGCTGTTGCATTTTGAAGCATCTCACTGGCCTTCTTAATAATACTTAAAAAAAAAAAAAAACAAATAAAATGGTTCGTGGGCCCATTGACCTTTCTCTTAGACATTCCTATCACAGAAATAGTGGGTATATCTCAGTAATACAACAGGGCTCTTTGTTATATAGATTTGTTATAAAGACTCCTTGAGCCTTAGGTACAGAATATTTTTGTAGATTACTTCACTGGGCCTGGACTCCTCAACTCTGCACATTAATTTTTTGCAGTTTCCTGTAATTGTCTATGTCTGATACAAAGAGGCATTTTCTTGATGAGCAGTGAGGACTACAGCTATGTGTAGGTATAGACAAACATTTAGAATGCAGATGGTATTGTGCAGCTTTGGTAAAGTGGTGGTTGTGTTGGTTCTTCTCTGTGATCCATGATGTCACTGGGACCAAACAGTTCAATATGCTTCAGGTACCAGGCACAGCTTCCCTCTTGACAAGCCAGTCTTGAGTACAACTTAAGAGCTGCAGTTTGGGCCGAGTTTGCATACCATTGCTACACCCTTAGGGATATCTTGCAATGCAATTCTTTGTTGGGTTTCATAGGCATAAAGCTGGCTAGAATTATTAGCTGCCTCCCTTTAGAAGCTTCTATTGTGCCTTCTAGTAACAGAAAAGCTAGTCCTCAGAGACAAAGGACCCAGTTCAGTTCTAGCTGAGGAGCTTCTTTCTGTGCCCTGTATCTTTTGTAATAGGTTATTACTTTCCATTCTGGGTGACAACCAAGGGAAGTGGTAATAGTGTATAATGTGTGAATTACTTGAACAACCTTGATCAACAACTTAAACTAGAGTTTTTTTTTTTATTTCAACTTGAATTTAAAAATCATAGTTTATAATAGCGGACAATGAAGCAAATGTGTTCAAAAGTAAACATTGACTTTACTGTGCTTTATTATTAATGCTTGAAATCATGGTGATTTACAGTTGCCTAAAAGTTTCCAATGTCAACATGGTTATCATAGTTGCATTTTGATGGAACTTGTATACTTTCACTTTTGCTTTTAACTGCTGATTAACAACAGTTTGCTTCAGAGGAACTCATCCAAGCTATGGTTGTTCTGCCACAATATATCTCCTATCATCAACTCTAAATCCTTCCTAAAATTTCAGAGTGAGGATTCAAACAACTGGTCATCTCAACTACATGTGATTGAAAATTTTCAGCACTGAAGGTTTTGTAAGTCATGATAGAGGTAGAAGAAGGGCAATACAATTTTAAACTTATAATCACTTTATGGCCAATAAAACAAAATCTGACATACAGTATATTTAACGTATTACCACCTCATACCTTATATTTTAACACAAACTTAAAAGAGACTCATTCAATTTTTCCAATGATAGTCTCAAATCTAAATCAAATTAAATGTCATCAGTGAAATAGACAACTACTGGGGTGTGATGTCATCACATCCCATCTTTATGGAAAAGCAACCCAATTCTTTACAATCAACCTGTATGTAAACTGTAACAGTGTTTGTATAAACTATTTCTTAATTTCCTCATTCAGAATTTATTTGTGGAAAATTATTTAGTGATTTCCAAGTACCTCAAATGTTCCCAAATATTCATGTTTTTCTGGAAGTCTTACCCATGTTTCAAATACAGAACGTAGTATTGCTAAATAGGTAGTTTTCCTTCTTACCAGTTGTGAGAGGATTTGCAAACTTTGGAAATAGCCTGACCAAATTCATGAGTCTCTTACACAAATATTGTTACATTATTTTAATTTTTATCTTCTCCATTTTATAGCTTCAGTTCTGTACTTTCTTTATTTCACAGTTTACATTTATTCATGTTTGGTTATATTGGGACATGTATTTCTTTTGTCCAGTGCATCAAATATGTGAATACAATACAATAATTGTATGTGAAATAAATACAATAAGGAAGCAGAAAATTGGAATGAAAAAGGAATATAAAATAGAATCACACATATTTTCAATGAAAGGCACCTAAGTAGAGGTACCTTTAAAAAGCAGAGACTATGTCTTGTTTTGTTGAATGTTGTAGTGAACAGGTCTAACATGTCCACTTTTAGCTACCCTAGCCACTACTCCAGAAATACTTTGTCTTCTAACATGTGAATTCAATATAGGAAGGTGTCACCTTTGAGCCAGGGAGTATGTTGTCAGCATATAAAGCATGCATGAGTTCTTTCACCTTGGATTTGTGTGACTTCTGGAGCATGAGGGAAAACACCACTCTTATTTCTATTCAATGCTCAATGGATACTTTTAGCTGCATTATCCTCTCCTGAGTGTTCTGCTTTACAATTATCCCTGTCGGTGAACATAGATCTTTGAAATCTCTGCAACCACCACAAACTCAATAAATTCAAATTAAACCCAGTACTTCCTCTGAGATAATAAAAAAAATCTTGTGTTACTACTGATAAAGAGTAAACAACATTATGAAGCCCAAAGACCAAATAACTTAGACAATTTGATGAGCTTCCAATTCAGCAAGAGTCCTTGCTTTAAAAATCATAAGATAGAGAGCCGTCAATGAAAGACATACCACACCGTAGTCATCCACATGCATGAGCACACCAGTGTACACTCACTTACATCCACATATTCACACACACACACACACACACACACACACAGTGGCATGCACATACCTGCAATAACAGGCACATTTACCATAACATCACAACACAAACAAAAAAGAGAGTATTGATAAAGGAGTAATAATAAAATCTATGCTTCATATGAGATTATGGAAAATTTTATACCTCCTTTTTGCAGACGCAAACCTAGACAATTATAATATAAAAATAAAAGTGATATAAACATATGTTTGAAGAGTAACCTTTACAAGAGCTGAATGAAAGTGTTCTTGGGAGATGTATAACATTAATAAAAGTGTATTCATATCTACTACTCTGAAAGATTAAACTTATTTATTTACATTATCGCAAAGGGCAAATAATCATTTTAAGGTAAGGATTAGGAAAAAAACACCCCCTTTGTTAAAGTAATCAATTACGTGGCAAAGTTTTTCTATAAAATACACATTATTTTCCTAAATTCCTTTTGGCCATTTGTCAAATTAGACACATTATATTAGAGTTTTGTTTTCAAAATTATTCAAGGCAATAGAGACAAAACATTAGGTTGACCATGAGTACCCCTTTTATTTACTTTCAATTTTTGTGAGTGTATTTTCTATTGATAGAATATACTAACAGTCTACAAGCAATAATGCATAATTAATTAAATATGTATTCATGTGCATATACTTTTCTGATATTTTGCAATTAGCAATATTGAATCCTTGTTCTAAGCAGATTCAGAGAACAGAAATGTTGAATGTTAGTTACATAGGTGTTTAGAGCTAGGCACACACTAAAAGTTCAAGTCAGAGTGAGTCCTGAAAGGTACCATTACATTGTTACTGAGTCCTATATATTTTGAAGTAAATGGCCAATTAATAATCAATGGCAATTTTTCGATGCCAGAACACATAAGCCATGGACACCCTGCAGTAGGACTCTTTAACTGGTTACACAATTGAAAGACATGAAAGTGAAATAAGTCACTGTAAACCATTTAAAGGAACAAATGTAAGATGGGTCTACACCAAAACCCCTGGATGTGTTAACATTAACAGTAAGTAAAGCAACCAGACACCTTTTGTAAACAAAAGGAGACTCTGAAAACTGAAACAAAGAAGAGATACCTACCCTGCTCTATAAAGGTGCATGGATGCTCAAGCATGAACAAAGGAAGTTAATGCAAGAATGGATGGCTAAGGTCATGTCTCCAAGTTGTCCACCATGAAGCAGTGTTCCCACAATAAAAACGGCATCACCAGTTCAGGCAGCTACAAATTGGACAGTAGGTTTGCTACTCTTTAGTTTAGCATCTGGTGGATGGAGATATCATGAGGAGTTATGAACTTGAAGGTGTAAAGGGAAGCAATCTACTTTTGTATCTGGGATTGGGGGGGGGGGTACCTTCACCAGGCTTCATGAAACAGACCTGTAAACACAGTCCCCTGGGAGATTGAGGCAGGAAGAGTAGAGGTTCAAGTCCTGAATAGGGTATTTAGAAAGACCTTATAAAAATAAAACTAACAAAATTATCAACCAACAACCAGGCTGCAAGATGTGAGAATGCATTTTGTAGTAGAAGACTTGCTTACGATTGTATACAAAAAGGAAAATATAACAGTTTGTAGGTAGACAGAAGGGAACAAAACTTTGTGTATTCTGATGCCAGGGTCAAGGATGTATAACCTATACTAAGATCATTTTGTTTTAATTAGCATTTTAGATACTCAAACAGTTTTCAATGAAAATGTATTTTATATCAAAACTCTAATAATTTATAGATCAAAACAATTATAGATCAAAATAGTAATAAATACTATTAATATTTACTGTGCTTGACCTAAGGAAATGATTTTGACTTTGGAAGAAACCTTCATTTATTTATATTATTTAAATGCTGTTGT
Source organism: Phodopus roborovskii (assembly GCF_943737965.1). Classification (NCBI taxonomy): domain Eukaryota; kingdom Metazoa; phylum Chordata; class Mammalia; order Rodentia; family Cricetidae; genus Phodopus; species Phodopus roborovskii. Next base: position 10,071,473 of record NW_026126511.1, on the reverse strand, counting down.
GACATTATGTCTATAGACTTTGTGTATTCCTTAGAAATAATAAATACCTTAGGTATTGACAATCTGTCTCCCAGGTTTACTTAAGATTTCTAGTGTTCTGAGGCTTGACATGGTCTTTGACTACATCAATATCTTAGGGCATTCTGGTAAAACACTGTTGTAATTAACCATAGTAAGCTGTCAATGAAATCAGTTATTAGCTGGAGGTATCCTAGAAAGACAAAACTAGGATTGAGACAGAAATGTTGTAAAAAATTTAGAAAATTCTCATTAAAGGGATCAATGAATAAATTAGAAAAGTCAGAAAGAGTTAATAAAGAACCTCAGCTATGTGTGTTGAAAATTTTCACTTAAAAATGTTAAGAAAATTATATATACACATATAATTTGAAGTTAATGTGTGTTGATAATTTTCACATGGAATTTCTACTCCAACCATACATTTTATATATTTTAATTAAAATGTAATTTCATAACGTTTCTTCTATTTTCTTCCTCCAAACCTTCCCCTGTATCCGATCTGGGCTTTTATTATGAAGACCTATTAGAACTTATGCTATACTACAGACTACTCCATAATAAAAGTATAAGACTAAGTTAAATATTTCATTATGGAAAAGATCTGCATTGTTTTCACTCACATATGTTAAGTTGTAATCCAAGGATGCTAGCTAGGGGTCTAAATATGTAGATGTACAGAAGTGCATCCTGTTTTCTTTTTCATTACTTAAATTCCAGCAGAGCTTTTACAGTGTTTATTATGGGAATATGAAAACATTTTGTGTACCAATAATGCTAAAACACAACTTCTATTAAAACCATGTTTAAAATGTTATTTCCTGCAATTCAATTATTTAAATGCCTTCTTTGCAGATTTCACTTTTATATTATTTTTAGATGCATGAAAATAAGCTGATTTGACCCAATAAATGCATAATGGAATAAACAAAATTTGCCATTGACATCTATTATTTATTTATTCATTCTGATGATGTTAGGGGCAATAAATTCAGTATCACATATTATATAAGAGTGCTTTGACTCTCAGCCTAGACACACCACAGGGGAAAGGCCTAGGTCCTGACACAAATTATGTGACAGACTTTGATGATCCCCCATGGAAGGCCTCTGTAAGGAGTACGGGTTTTTTCTGCCTGCCGCCGAGTCTTGTCCCGCAGCCGCGCCAGCCCCAAATAACACACAGAGACTCTGTATTTGATATTATACTGTTGGCCAGTTACTACTTTCTTGTCGGCTAGCTCTGCCTTAATTATTAACCATTTCTATGTATTTCCACGTGGTCTTACTAACGAGAGGCGGCTAGCAGTTCTATTCTCTCCAGATTCTCCATCTTGACTCCTCCTTCCTACTTCCTCTTCCTCCTTGTCTCCTAGTCCCTCCTATCTTCCTTTCCCATTGGCCAACAGTGCTTTATTATTAACCAGTATGAGAAACATATATACATAATGGCATCTCCCATCAGGCCTCACCCTCTCTGGGGAGTGAATGGGGGAGTGGATGGGGTGGTGGAATGGTCGGGTGGGTGGGGATCATGGGAGAATGGGAGGAAGAGGGTATATAAAATAACATTATTTCTAATTTATATAAAAATCATAGATAAAAAGCTGAAGGTATAAAACAGATATTTGAATATATTGGCTTTCAAAATATTTATTCTATATCAATTATGTAACTGTTACATTGATAACACAACTTAATTCACAGCTTAATGATAAATATGTTGCAAAATATATTCTTACATGATGAATGTTAATTTTCAACAGACAAGATCAGGCTGCAGAAACACATCAGGCCAGCAGAGCTGAATAAGGAGGAGCCAATGCCCCCCCCCCCAGACTGATAGCTAGGAATCCAGCATGGGACTGAACATGGGTCTCAGCTAGAAGGCCTGAGCAGTATAAGGGACCTCAGACAGTGGAACCAGGATGTATTCCTGGTGAACAAAAGGACCTTATGGACACAGCCCTCGTGGAGGGATACTCCCTAGAGACAGGAGAGAAGCCCTAGTCCCTACTTCAAATGACTTGACAGATTTACATGATCCCACCTGGATGGCATTGCCCTACACGGAATGGGGGTGGGGGGGATGGGAGGGGAGTGTGGTCAGAGTGCATGTGAGGGGGAAGAGAGTGTAAGAGGGAGGGAAGGTAGGGAAGGAGAGGGAACTGGGATTGATATATAAAATAAAATTAATATTTAAGAAAAGACAGACTAATACAGAAATTTTCCTGCCTGTCTTAAGGAATAATTATGGTGGAGGCTGGTAATAATTTATATAAACATCATGAAAACAAACAAGGTAAAGGAAAAATTTCAACTAAAGCTGTCACTTTGAGTCACTTTAAATTAACAAATGCATTTTAGAATTAATTTTAAGAGAACAAATTTTATTTCAGGTAACACAGTTTCTTCCAGGTTCACCCATGTTGTCATAAAGACATTATAGCATTTCCCAGTGTTTATACATACCACATTCTCTTTTCTTTATCTTCAGAAACATTTCAGTTTGCTATAGTGAATACTATTGATAATCATGCGTGGGTACATACCTTCAGCATACTGGTTAAATTTTCTTTGCATAAGCAATGATGGGGTTGCCACATCAGACAGTGAAGAGATGTGTGTGCTTTCCCTAGGAGAACTGTCTCAGAAGCTCTTTATAAATAAGTTACAGAAACTCTAGCTTGCCCTCTTTGGGAAAGTGGAACTATTTCAAGGTTCCTAAGGAAAAATAATTTATTGATGTCTAGTTTATCCTGGTGAAGTCTAGCACACTCAAAATGTTTGTTCCTAGCAGGGACTATACGCGGAATTTTTCTTTGGGTCACCTGCTCACAAAAAAATACACAGAGACTTGTCCCATTACCTCTTATAACTTAAATTAACCCATAGCATTTAATCTACATTCTTTTACATGGCTCAGTCACCTTTACTCTGTATTGCCCATCCTGCTTCCTCAACACCTGGCTTTCTTCTTCCCAGAACTCTGATGCCAGAAAACCTGCCTAACATCTTCCTGTCTAGCTAATTACCATTCATGTGTAGCTAATTACCATTCAGTTCTTATTGTCCTCTAACACTTGACTTTCAGTCTCAAAACTATCGATTGTTTTCAAATTTTTCATTTGAGGTTATAATATAATTACATCTTTTCTCACCATTTTTCCTCTCTCCAAATCTTAACTATTAACTCTTCTTGCTCTCTTTCATAATCAAAAAGTCTTTACTCATGCATTTTATTATATTTATATGTATATAAGTAAATAAATATAGTCATATAAATTATTCAGGGAAATGTAGTAAACCTTCAATAACAGAGTATTTTTCTCTGAAAAATAAAGCAATTGTTGCTTTCCAAATGCAAGCTAAAATCCTCATTTTTTTTTTTTTTTTTTACTTTTGTGACTAGATGAACATACATCAATGAGCATGTGAGTCATGAGCTAGAAGTTTCTAAGCCTTTTGAAAACAGAGATTTGACATTCCTGAAATTCACAACAACTGTGTTTAATTTACATTTAAATTACAGCAAAGTAAAGTGGCAGGCAGAAAAGACATAAAATAGTACCAGTTTCTGAGAAAGTTATCCAGGGAAAGTGTCACTGCATTTCCTGTGTAAGACTTTTCCAACTGTAATGATGAGACATCAAAACAACAGGAAACCCTTTCTGAGTTTTAGAGACTAACAAATTCAAGATCAATGTTTGGATGTGTGTCTGAGGCTGTCATTCCTAACACTCAGAAGACAGAGGTGGAATACTTGGAAGTATCCCAATCATTCTTAGCTATGTAGTAGCTATGTAGTGAATTTCAGCCTGGGGTACCTGATCTCTGTCTCAAAATAAATGTATGAATAAGTAAATAAATAAATAAATCTGAATATAGAACAAATTGCTTACTCTTTCTACCAAACAATATAAAAGTGTGAGAAAAATAAATGAGTAAATATATTTACCTTGAAAAAGCATCATATAAATTCATATAATCTCATTGCCAATCATATAATATCAATGCATATATTCTATCAAAATTAATAACAAAAATACATTGTGGCAATATTCAATGTTGAGACAGCCACATATACTGCTATATATCTGTGGTAAATTAATGTTTTAACTTTCAATCTTTGAAAGCTTAAAGCGACTCATTCATTTTCTATAAAATTATCCATCATTTTCCTATCTAAATATTGACTTTGATGTTGCAGACAAATTAATACAGTCAAATCACACACTTATCCCACAGACAGCTTTAATAGCTTTTTTACAATTTCTTTTTAGCACTTCAAAATATGTTGTATACTCAAAATTCATTTATATAGCTCATATAATTTCACCACTACACATAATTTTTGGAAGTTTGAAGAAGTTTCTTTATACATAGATCTTAAGTAGATATCACTGGAACTATTGTCTTTCAAACACTGCCAATTTTTAATTCCACTAAGCAAAAATCGTTCATGAAACCTGACACCCAATACTCACTTAAGCTTTTGATGATGGATTCTTGGGTATGACAAACCCACTACTAATTAAAATCAACCAGTAATAAAACTTTCCTTAAAGAATACCTATTATGAAAAAAAAATCTTTCAGGTGTTGCTTTCCTCAAGGGTTTCTTTATCACACAGATACAAATTACTCTGATGTCTGTGAAATTTACCAATAGTATAATGAAGCTATCAGTCCTAACCATTAACTGTGATGAGTAGTTTTCCCACCAGCCTGGTCCCACAGCTGAATCAGCCCCAAATAACACACAGTATTAGATATAGAACTGTTGGCCTATTTTTAGTGTTTCTTATTGGCTGGCTCTGTCTTAAATATTAATCCATTTCTATTAATCTAAGTGTTTCCACGTGGTCGTATCTTACTGGAGAGAGGATCCAGCCCTTCTCCCTCAAATCTCTACATGTTGAATCTTTTCCTACCTGTCCCTGAATCTTCCTTGTCTCTTAGTCCCACATATCTTGCTTTCCTATTTGCCAACAGTGCTTTATCCATTAGCCAATATGAGAAAATATTAACAGAATGACATCTCCCATCCTCTTCTCTTTTCTGTCTAAAATAAAAAGAAGGGTTTTAACCTTAACATAGTAAAATATATAACAAAACAATTATCAAATAAGAACCACAGTTAACCATATTCAGTCCATTAACATTTAGCAAGATTTAAAGAAATTATTTCATTATCTATGTTATCTTTGTGAGTCTAAAGTCCTATATGTAACTTATCTTTAATCCTAACTAAGAAAACTATAAGAATAACTATCTGTCTTCAACTCCATGAAAGACCACAGAACTCTAGAAAAGATAGAAACAACTCACCTGGTCAGTCACCTGAAGTCCTTCTGTAATGTTCCATCTTCAGCCTATAGGCCATAGTGCATCTAGCAGACTCCTCAGCAAAGCAGGAAACTTTAAACTGTCTACCTGTGTGGGCAGTTTGTCAGTCACTTTTCTCTGTGTCCTGCAGACTGTCTGGCAGACTCTTCCATGAAGCAGGAACCCTGTAGTACTTTCCATCTAGTATCAGCAGTCACTTTCCTGTGGGTCCTGCATGTCCAGTTTATACAGCATAAAGTGAAACAGTCCAGACAAGAGTAGTATCTTGCCCAAATGGCTAGTTTTGCCATATTGGAACTAAACCCCATAACGAATTTCTTCGATGTCCACCTTCCTTTCTGACTCAGGTTGTGTTGTCACGAGAGGTTGTGCCTCACTGTTAAGAAAAACCCTAAACCATTTTAAATGCCATATCTTGGAGGTCTTTGAAAGGTTTGAATATATCTCTGTATAGCTAGAACTATATAAACACAATACCTAAACAAGAGAAATATGCATATCACAAATATGACCTTAAATTTGTATCAATAAATGAAAATATATTCCAAAAAAGACGATAATCCCCTTTTTTAACTTTAAAAAAGAGATTGGTTTTAGGGGGTTTGCTTGATCAAACCATGTTAGTCTAGAAAGAATCCATAGCTTTTGATTTTCTGTGGAAACAAAAATAGAAATCCTTTTCCCTAGTAACCTGTCCTTAGACTTAAATTTTGGAGTCAAAGCATTTTTAAAATATATAAATTGGATTAATCCAGGAGCATTTCTTTTAACATTTGTTGCTATTTCCCCAGCAGTTGAACAATACAAAGACAACACAATAGCATACAGTATCAAGACTCTGTCTGTGCTTTCCATCTTTTGTAGCGTTTTTATTACTCTGTTTCTTCTATTTTTTCATTTTTTTAAGACAGGGTTTCTCTTTGTAACTTTCACCTGTCCTGGAATTAACTTTGTATACCAGGTTCACACTGAAATCACACATATCTGCTTACCTCTGCCTCGCAAGTGCTGGATTAAAGGTGTGTGCCACCATACGCACCTTCTTTCTTTTTTTATTTTTTAAAGCCATTTTATCCTATTTCTTTTTCTCTCCCAAGCCCACATAAATTTTAGAACACATTGTAAACCTTTAGATGTATTTTTTATGCGAATCTGTCTTTATTGTAAACCTTTATCTCTTTATAATTATTATTATTATTATTTTGCCACAAGTCTTTTATTGATAATCAACATTGGTAAAATTAAAGGCACAGCTGTATTAGCTGTGGTATATCAAAATGGTGGGGGTTCTTTTACTACCAGAACTGAGAGCTGTGCTCACTGCCTTGGTCTACCAAGTACCCATGTTGCAGGTGCCATTTTTGGTATGAGCAGTTTTCCAGCCAGCCTGGTCCCACAGCTGTGTCAGCTGCAAATAACACACAGAGACACCGTATTAGATATAAAGCTGTTGGCCTGTTACTAGAGTTTTTTTTTTATTGGCTAGCTCTGTCTTAAATATTAACCGATTTCTATTAATCTAAGTGCTTCCATGTGGTTTTATCTTCCCAGAGGTCCAGACCTTTGCTCTCTCAAGTTTTTACAACTTGAAATCTCCTACTACATCTCCCTGAATCCTCCTTGTCTCCTAGTCTTGCCTATCTTGGTTTCCTATTTGCTAACAGTGCTTTATTCATTAACCAATACGAGAACCATATTTATAGAATGACATCCATGTGGAATATCTATAACTTTTCTAAACAAAAAATGTAAATTTTACTAGGAAACAAGAGCATTTATTTAACTAAATTAAAGAGCATTTTAAATATTTAACAAAAATAAAAAATAGTATCAGAAAACCAAAGAAATGTTCATTAAAATTTTCTCCAATTACTCACTACATTATGCAAAGTTGTCTTGCATGTTAAAAAACAGCAAAACAATAAAAAGGGCCCATGCTTCAGTTTTAAAGCATTAATTATTTTGCTAAACAATAATTAGAGTAAAGAAGTTTTGTTTTGCCTAGTATAAAATAAGTATGCATAAACAATGATTTGATAAAAACCATTATACACTAATTATGATTTCTATTTGATCTTCTCTACAACTTTTCTTAAATGGCATTGGAACAAGTGTCTATTTCTCAGTTGTCTTGTACTTATTGTAGAAAACCAGACAAAAAGAATGTTGGAGCAGGAAGCTAGGAAGCTTGGAAGGTCTATACCATCATTGCAATCAGCAACTCCCTGCAGCTGAGGATGGTTCAAAATGTCTGCACAAACACATATTTGTCAATAGTCATGACTGAAGGAAGGAATGGTTAGGGGTCATAATTTTGCTTCTCACTGCTGAACACTACCTACTGATAGACGCAGGGACAGATGGGAATCATGTCATTCAGTTGTGTACCAACTGATAACCACACTGGCCTCTTGTGGGCAATTCTAATTCTATGGTCAAACAAATGACCCTTGCTAAACTAAATGGTTAAGAAATTATGATTCAGAAAATCAATTGGCTCAGATGTGGGCATTGTTGAAGAAGATGGTGAGTAAAGAAGAGGCAGGAATAGAAACAATTATATATATATATGTATATATGTATATGTATATATATATGTATATATGTATATGTATATATGTATATATATGAAATTGATGTGAAATAAAATTCATCAAAATAATGCCCATAAAGTATAAAATATACTAAGGCAATCTAAATACATACCCATGACATTGCGTTAACAGACATTAGACAAGTACAGAATAGCCCAATAGCAGAAAGAACATATACCACATAAGAATTATTGTCTCAATTAAAAAAAGAATAGAACACACTAATCACAGAGAAGCATTGTCTACAGTAAGCTAATCTTGGCTTGACACTTTTTGTAAGAGTTAGGGCATGTGTCCATGGTCACAGTTTTATAGCTTTCTTTATGAACTTAATGCTCACCTTATGTGAAGAAAGTCTTTGGTTATTCAAGCTTAACTTATAAAGACAATACATTAGTATCTGATCATCATATGTAAATTATGGGTAATGCTGACCAATAAATGCATAGAACCTGCGTCTAGTAGTGCTATTTCTGTACAGATATTTTCAGAGTAAATTACCAGCTACACTTAAGCATTTAGTTCAGATCCTTATACAACCATCTGGGCGTCAGAAAATTGGGAGGCTGCTCTGGTTTTCTGATAATCAGGCACTAGCCTCTGGGTACCAATCATACTGACTGCTTCTTTAAATTAATGTATAACAGCTGAAGACATGGCTCAGCCATGAGCATCACTGTCTACTCTTCCACAACCCAGAGTTAGTTCCCAACACCAAGCTACCGCTAATAACCATCTGTAATTCCAGTCCCAGAGAATAAAATGCCTTTTCTGATCTTCTTAGGAACTTCATGTACATGATTTACAGATATTTATGCAAGCAAAACATGAATACACATAACATTAAATGAATACATTTTAAAAATAAGTATGTAATGCTGTATCTTCATTAGACCTAGCATTTCTGAAATTAATATAAAGTGACTATATTTTGTTATTGTTTCTTAAAACAATCTCTAAAATTCACAGAGGATGCTGGAAATATTTTTACATTAGTCTTTCACTACAGAATAAATTTTCTGCAAAATAAATCTTAGCAAATCAGAGCATATTGATATATTTAGTTATCAATCCATACATTTCAAATGCATTCCTCTATTTTAAAGGGGAAAAAATGAATAGATATTTAACCATGGGTTAATCTACTTGCCCCTGTATTGAATAAACAGGGCTAAACTTTAACAGAAAGGATTTTTTTAAAATCTCGTTTTGAAAACTCAGAAATTAAAACAGCTTGCAAAACTATTTTACAAAACATAATTAAAAGTCTGATATGACTTTAATCTTTTGATCTCTATTGGAACATAGAATATATGAGTAAACATTTTCAGGAAATTAATCATTTCACCTGAAAACAAAATCTAAAAATAAACTGTGGTGCATTGTTACAAAATGAAAATCTTATTTGCAAATGTAAGTTCATTTGATGTGACTTTCCTAAGCCGCATTGTACCTTTCGGGAGCTAGGTTGTTCTACTCTTTGTGTAAAGTGGGAAGTGGGATAGAAATACAAAATACCTGCACAGGGGTGCTAGTCCTCAGATTTTGCTCACACCTAGCACTTATTCTCAGATTCCGGTTTATATTGCAATTGTTACACTGCTAAAGTTTATCCAACCACTGCCAAGAGATATCTGTGTTTGCCCAGGCAATGTTATTGACACAGTTTATTGCAACACAAAGTACTTTCTTTGGCAATGGAAATTTGCTACAAAACTACTGCAGTAGAATTAATGTTGTAAGGCAATGGTGTTTCATAAACTGTGAATATTTAATTACTTATTACTCAAGACTAAGTATTCTGTGAAGTATTTCCTATGGCAGAAATCATTGCCGTCATCAGATTTTAGTTTCTCCAGCTTTTGTGAGTGTGCTGGAAGCATTGACACAGTGTCATGTGCCTTGTGGGCACCTAATACCTGACAGATGTGAGTGCACCCATGACTCTTTGACTCGGAGTTTCTGGAAAATCTCCAAGATGCAGCCTCAAGTCCAACAATGCTAGAAGGTGGTGAGAATCGCCATGTATTCCCAAGGTGGAGGTGTACAAGTAGTTCTCCCTACACACAACCGCTTTGCACACACAAAAGTGCAAACAAGTATAATTGGTCAAAAGGATAGTCAGTAACAAATCAAATTTCTATAATTCTCACCACTTGGAAATTTACACTACATTTAGTTTCTTTATTCAAAGTATGTTTACAGGGAGCAAATGTCGATGTAAATACAGGGAAATAAGTTGCAAACCTTTTAGAGCAATATGAAAATTTTTGCAATTGTTGGTTCATATTCTAAAATGTTCATACAATAGGTTTTTATTATGCTTTAGATTTATATATTATATATGAAGGAGTAGGTGTGACTTTTCTGATATTTTTGACTTTTGCGGGTTATATACAATGCTCCTATGACTCCTACTTACTGAGTACAAACGTATTAATAATTATTAAAACTCAAACACCAAAAAATCTTAATATAGACATTTAATAATCTTTTAAACTGTGTGTGTGTGTGTGTGTGTGTGTGTGTGTGTTCAGGTTTCAGCACTTAGGCAGAGTTCAGAACACAAGAAGCAGAAGTTAGTTCTCTATTCCTATCACGTCATTATGTGAGTCTGAGAGAGTACAATCAGGTATCCAGTTTTGGAAAACTTCATCTTTTTTACACACTCTGTAAACCAGCTTGCCATGCTGGCCAGGGATCCAGGTAGGTGATCTTCACTATCCATCTCATCTTCCAATTCCAAAGTTTTATCCTCAGCCCTATATAAGACTACCTAAAGGGGCCTCTCTCCCTTGTCTTCCTTCATTGCCTGGGGTCTCCAAAGATCCTGATGGAAGACCAAGCATTCCTCCCTCCTGTGGACACTCTCATCTATCCACCCTTCTAGCCCATCCCCACTTCTTCCTGTCAGTTCCTAATACCTAGAAACAAGTTCTACCTGAGACACCAAGCCCACAGCTGCAGGGACTCAGAAGCACCCACTGCCAGGTGTCCCATAGGCACCACAGGTTCCTAAGACCAGAAATGGCAACTGAAACCAAAGAAAGAAAAACTACCCCAAAAAGAAAGGACCAGTTATCAACTCCTAGAAGTAGAATCACCCAAAACCCAGATCCCTAGACATCAGCCTAAAAATGCAATCAAAAACATCTTGAACAATATGTGCCCACTAGAGTCCAGCAACCCAATCAACCCAATTACAGTAAAGCTTGAGAAATGCAAAATAGCTGAAACACAAAACAAGGACTTCAAAATTACTATAATGGATATGTTTAAGGACCTTAAAAAGTGATGTGAACAAATACATTTTTGAAATCCATGAAAATGAACACAATGGAATGACATGAAGAAAAGTTTCAAGATATGAGTTAGGAAATGGACTCAATAAAAAAACCCAAAACCGGGTAGTGGTGGTGCATGCCTTTAGCCCCAGCCCTCAGGAGGCAGAGGGAGGCAGATCTCTGTAAGTTCGAGTTCAAGAAACAAGCAAAAACAGACAAAAAGCAAAAACAGAGAAAGAAAGAATGAAACAAAGAAAGAAGGAAGGAAGGAAGGAACGAAGGAAGGAACAAAGGAAGAAAGAAGAAAAAGAAACCCAAACTGAGGTAAAATAGAAATGAAAAACTTAGGAGTTTGTATAGGAACCACAGAGACAAGCCTTTCCAACAGAATACAAGAGATAGTAAAGAACATCATACACTGAAGATATGATGGAATAAATGGGTACATCAGCCCAAAAGAATTTTAAATATAAAAACAAAAGTTTCCTGGCACAAAACATCAAGGAAATCTGGAATACTATATAAACACCAAATCTAAGAATAATAGGAGTAAAGGAAGGAATTCAGATCAAAGGCACAGAAAGTATTTTCAACAAAATAGAGAATTTTCCTAAGCTACAGAAGGAGGTGTCATATCAAGACAAGAAATACACAGCTATGCAGGGTGTTGGTGTCTCATGCCTTTAATCCTAGCACTCAGGAGGCAGAGGCAGGTGGATCTCTGTGAGTTCAAGGCCAGCCTGGTCTCCAGGACTGGCTCCAAAGTAATACAGAGTACCCTGTCTCAAAAAAACAAAACAAAAATAATAAAATAAAATAAAATAAAATACACAACTAAATAGACAGGAGCAGAAAAGAAATTCCCATGACACATAGTAATAACAACATTAAATGTTCAAAACAAAGAATATGAAAATCTGCAAGGGAAAAAAAACTAATTAATATACTAGACATATTAGAAAAATGTGTGATTTTTAATGGAGACTCTGAAAGCCTCTTAGACCACATAGAAGGCATAGAAAGGCATAGAAAGACTCTTGGACCACAGATACTAGCCTGGTCTTCTATACCTGGCAAAATTTCTGTCATAATAAGCAGAGAAAGAAAGACATTCAAGCTCTACAAAAAACAAAGGAAAAAAATACCTTCAAAAAGAAGAGGTTTACAACACCTAAAAAAATACCACGAGTAAAAAATTCCAGACCAGCATTTCAAAGTAAGAGGAAGGAGCACATACTTCAACAACAAAATAACGGGAATCAACATGTCCTGTTAATAGATAACCCAACAGTAAATGGTCTGTATTCCCCAGTAAAAATCGACTGGATATGAGAACAAAATCCATCATTCTGCTGCATCCAAGAAATAAATCTTAACATCAAGCATATTATTATAGAAACATAACTGTAACATAAATCTCATATTAACCCACACACAGTGATGGTGACTGAGTAACTTTAGTGCCCTATTCTAGCCAATATAGAGGCCATCCAGACAAAAGCTAAACAGAGGAAGGTTGTAGCTAAATGATGTTATAGCCCAAACGAACATAACATATATTAACAGAATATTTCATCCAATCACAAAAGAATATACTTTCTTCTCAGTACCTCATATGTATTTCTCCAAAACTGAGAACCATAATTTGACACAAAGTAAATCCCAGTAGATACAGAAAGATTGAAATAACTTGCTGCACCCTGTCTGTCATCAGCAAAGTGGTATTTCAACAACAAGCACCACAGACAGCAAACAAACTCACTGAAACTGAACAAGTCACTACTTGACACAGGAATTAAGACTGAAATTAAGAATAAAAGTAAAAGCTTTCTAGAATAGAATGAAGATGAAAACACAACAAGCCTAAACTTATGTAACACAATGAAGGTGATTCTAAGAGGCAAGTTCACAGTACTAAAGGCTAAAATTACAAAAAACATTAGCAAGTATATCAGTAACATAATAGCATAACTGAATGCTTTAGAACCAAAATAGAAACAACAAAATTACAAAGAATCAATGAAACAAAGAGTTGGTTCTGTGACAAAATCAGCAGGCTTGACAAACCCTAATCCATTTTAACTAAAAAAGCAGAGGAATAAGGTTTAAATTGATAAAATTTGAGATGAAAAGGAGATATAACAAGAGATCCCGAGGAAATCCAGAGAAATCAAAAAGTATATGTTAAAAAGCTATACTTGATCAAATTGGAAAAATCTAAAAGAAATGAATAAATTTCTTGATGTACTTTATCCACCAAACTTAAATCAAGAACAGATAATCACAATTTAAATTGACCTATATCACTAGAGACAGAGCAACAACACTAAGTGTCCAAACTAAAAGAAGCTCACAGTCAATGATGTTGCTCATAATTGTACCAGACTTCCAAAGAATTTATACTAATAATCACAAATTTATTTTTAAATATAAAAACAAAGGAACATTACCCAGTTCTTTCTATGACACAATTGCATTAATATCTTAACCCCATAAAGACTCCAAAAGAAAGAGAATTACAGAATAATTTCTCATATAAGCGTAGATGCAATTTTTTTCAATAAAGTACTTGTTAACCATCATCAAATAGACTCCATTCCAAAGATACAAGGATGAATCAATATATGTAGTATATATAAATCAATAAAGGTAATCCAACATACAAATGAAATGCAAAATGTAACATTGTCATCTCATAAGCAAAAAAAATAAAGGCATTTGATGCACTCCAACACCCCTTCATGACAATTAAGGATACAAGGGACATAATTCAATATAACAAAGGCAGTATACCTCAAGCCCATCTCCAAAACCAGCTTAAATGTAAACATGACAAGGTTATCAACTCTTTTCATACATATTTCACATAGTATTTAAAATCTTAGGTGAGGATACAACTGAAGGAGGTCAAGGGGTTACAAATAGGAAGGAAAGACTCCAATGTATCCTAATGGATATATTATATGAGTGTAAAATACATGACCCTAAATATGCTACCTAGAAACTCCTATGGCTGATGCAAAAAGTTAAGAGTATACAAAATTAGTAGACAAAAATCAGTAGCCTTCCTACATACAAATGCCAAAATTAGAAAGGAATCAGGAAAACAACACCTTTCACAATGTACTCAAAAACATAAAATATCCTGTAGTAAACTAATTCCCATTTTCCCGAGGAACCGCCATACTGATCTCCAAAATGGCTGTACAAGTTTGCACTCCCACCAGCAGTGGAGGAGTGTTCCCCTTTCTCCACATCCTCTCCAGCATAAGTTGTCATTGGTGTTCCTAATTTTAGCCATTCTGGCAGGAGTAAGATGGTATCTCAGAGTAGTTTGGTTTTGCATATCCCTGATAGCTAAGGATGTTGAACACTTTAAGTGTCTTCTTTCAGCCTTTTCAATTTCCTTTATTGAAATTCTCTCTTCAGTTCTGAATCCCATTTTTAATGCAGTTCTTTTTTTTTTTTTTTTTTTTTTTTTTTTTTTTTGGTGTCTTGGTGACTAGTTTCTTGATTTCTTTGTATATTTTGGAGATCAGCCCTATGAGCTGATGGGCCCCCAGACTGATAGCTGGGAATCCAGCATGGGACTGACTCAGACCCCTGAACATGGGTCTCAGTTAGAAGGCCTGGGCAGTTTAAGGAGCCTCTGACTGTGAAACCAGGATGTATTCCTGGTGCACAAAAGAGCACATTCCCCATGGAGGGACACTCCTTAGGATGTAGGGCCTGGCCCTACTGCAAATGACTTGACAGATTTAGATGACCTACCAGGAAGGCATCACTCTCCACGTGGAGTGGGGAGGGGTGGGATGGGAGGATGGTCGGGGGACATAGGAGGGTGGGAAATAGGGATGGAGGGAGGAAGGCAGAGGGAACTGGAATCAATATGTAAAATAAGAAAACTAAATTTCAAAAAGGAAAAAAACCCATAAAATATCTTTGGTTTACTCTAACCTAGCAATGAGAAAGGGTGATATAATAAAAATTTTAAGAAACTGAATTAAAACATTGAAGAAAATGTCAGGAGAAGAAAGGATTTCCTGTGCTCATAGATTGGGAGAATTAATAAAGTAAAAATTTCCACCCTTCCAAAAGCAATCTACAGAACCAATGCATCCCTCATGAAATTCTAACACAATCCTTTACAGACCTTGCAGAACAATTTTCAGGTTTATATTGAGACATGACAGGAAGGACAAAAGAACAAGGTGAACAAAACATACTGAAATATGTTTTATTTTATTCATATATTATATGTATTTTTATACTTATAAAAGAATATTTGGAGGTATCACCATCCCCAGTCACAATTTCTACTACAAAGCTGTAGTTAAAAAAAATATTTCAAATGGATTAATGCCTATTGTTGAACACAACACTTATACATCCCACATGGAAAAATTGAACTGAAACCCACTGAGGGCTTCACCACCACTGACTAGTGTTCATAGTACTGAAAAACTCTCTGCACACTGCCAAAGGAGAGAGGTAAACCACAATTTAGCTGCAAACCCTTCTATCTAAAATGGTGACCTGTCTCTAAGATGTACTGCTTCAATAGAGGTAGGAAGTCTCTGAGTAGCCAATCCATATCTCATTGGACTTAAGTCCTGCTCCATGAGATGGACCCCTTTCTGACACTGCTTATGTGACCAACAGCCTGAAATTAGACGCCCCTCAAGTATCTTGGTATACACAAAATATACTATTGTGCTAAAAATAAAATCAGATAACAATAAAATGAGTCTTAATGAGATTTCGCTATACCCATAGATCAGTGGCTTGCTCAGCAAGCGTCAGATAAATTTCCTCCTGGAGCTGACTGGAACTAAAGCAGAGACCCACATTGTAGAGTGAGACACCTTGGAACACTCAACATTGAAGGGGATGTCGCCATCAAATTCACCCCTTCAGGGTTCAGGGAATTCTGGGTAAAGGAGGCAGATAGAGCAAGAGTGAATGGCTTCAACCAAGCATTGCCACAGAAACACAAAAGCCCACCACTGTTAAGTGTAGGCTACATGCTCAGCAGTGGATGGCTAATACCACATAAATGCCATGTTATTTTATATCCTTTGTTTCATATTGCTTAGTCGGGGCATTATTATTATATTTTTCTTTGCAGATTCTTTGTATGTATGTTTTTGTTTCCAGTTTTCTGTTTTGTTTTGTTTTTTTTTTCTGTATGTGCAAATGTATGTGTCTCTGAATTTATTTGATTTTGTTTTCCTTGATAAGTTTTTTGTGTTTGTTTATCTTCTTCTTTTTTATGTTATCTTACTTTATCATATCATTTTATGCTCCTATTTGTATTCTAGTGTGAGGGAGAAAGGAAGAGTATCCTTATTTTTTGTCTGTTATTTTTAATTTCTTGGTGTTATTTATTCATGTATTTTAATTATATTTTTCTGTGATTCTAATACAATTATATTATTCGCCTTCCCTTACCTGCCTTCAAACACTTGCATACTTGTCCTAGGGCTGGCTAGTGTGGCCACTAGATGTGGCCTCATATTTTCATTAATTGTTATTCCTTGTGGTTTTTGAGAATAACTATATTGCAACTTCCTGTTTATTTTGAACTTAATCTCTCAAAGAATTAATCACCTTTCTGATTTTATTAATTTTTTTATTAAAACTTTGGGCCAATTTTGTAATAATCATTATAAAGTTATGATAAACAAATCTAGTTTGATTTTAGTAAACTACACTAATTCATTGTGGCAAGGGCTGATCCCCTGACTTACTACAACTTTAAAAATTTTGACAATGACTTTATTCAAAGAAGACTTATCCAACTTTCCACAGAAATCAATAATCATCCTAAGTCACTCCATTATTTGTTAACTTACTATATTTAACTATAATTTGCTGTTCAAACTCTGCCCACTCTGATAGCTGGAAACATCCCAAGCTGACATCCATTTTCTTAAGTGGGTGAAATGCAGGGCTGGAGAGATGTCTCCATTGCGAAAGTGACTGCAGAGCAAGCATGAAGACATCAGTTTAGCCATGTCAAAGCCATGCTGCAAATACCTATGCAGTTCAGGAAAGGCAGGGGGAGTCAGATTCAAGTTGATGACTTCCAGGTTCAACGACCATCCTATCTCAAAACATAAGGTAGATAGCATGTGTAGGCAACATACAAAACAGATACATGCGTAACACATGTATTGCTACATACCTGTGGGCACACTAACATAAACATGCCTACACACATAAAAATAAATAGATAAATAAAATGAGAAACTGCAGAGATTGCTCAGTGGTTACAACATGTCCATCACTTAGAACAGCAACATCAGCATCTGAAACTTCAGCTCCATGGTATCTGTTAACCCTCCTCATCCTCCGCAGCCATTGCACTAACACATACAACCACACACAGACAGACACACACATGCACGCATGATTAAAGTTGGGAAATGAAGTACATGAGAAGGGAATACAATAAAATAGATGAAGTGAAAATGTTTAAAAACTGTTGTTACTGACTGACAGACATCATTATACACAGATTTTATTCTTGATAATGACTAAACTATAATACCCATGAGAAACGTTCATTTTTTAGACCTGCTAATAACCCAGCCTAAAAGAATATAAGGACTTTGTAAAGAACTTTGTCAAGCATGAAAAGGGTCCTCTTCTCTAATGATATTTTATTGATTTAAACCAATATTCCTTTGCTTGTTTATAGGAGCAAACTGGGGACTACAGTGAAGACATTTGAGATGCCAGAAATATTACTTGAGCTCTTTAATGACTGTAGTAAGAGCCTTTACTGATTGTAGTTTAGAAGAACTGAAGAGACCCTCAGTAAAATAAAGATCAGGCCTCTTGTCATATGTGGGTTGTTATTGACATTGTTTATTGTAGGTATCAAAATGATAGTCATTACTTATGAGTACAGCTGTTCATATTTGATTGAATTTTCAAGGTGTCCCAGAAATTGCACAAGAAACAGAGCTCGGGTCTTTTAGGAATTTTTATTCTAACAGTACAGTGTCTAATATGGAGCTATTAGCTGCATATGACTGTTTGAACTAACTCCAAGTAACAGTGCATTCTTCCCACATTTCAATGGCACCATGATGTACAATGGTGATCTAGACAAATATTATTAAAATAAATGTCCATATAATGCCACCATTGTATACTCTATACTATGCATTTTGAGGATATGATGTAGATTATCAGAAGGGGCAGCATATCTATGACCATTGGAATTTAATTATGTGATTCAAGTAGTTTTCCTGTGTGTGAGCTCAACACTGCTGAGTGAAGAAGTTCACAGACAAGTAAAATTTTTACATAGGAAGTATTTTCTGGAATTTGTATTCTTGCTTTCTTGCTATAGAAAGGGAACAACAATGTGCTAATGCCAACAAGGAATACTATTCTGTTTTCAAAGGAAATAAAAACAATAGATCAGGAAATAAAAAAGTGTTGAACCAATGGTCAGGAAATGCAAATGAATATTTAGATGCACAAGTCTTCACTGCTGCAGTACAAACCAATGTATCGTCCCTTGGGAAAACCTGATCACTTTGAGGGAACAAAGAGATGTTGAGAGTATCTTAGTGAATGGAATGTCCTAATTAACAAAGCTGAATACAGTATATCAAATTACATATTCTAATATAGGAAGTAATAGAGTTGGGTTTAAGAAAAACAAAATGCTTTGTTAACTGAAAAAGAGAGCGTGTAAAAACCAGACAAAGCACCATGCTTGCAACCACATAAGGTGAGGACTGAGTTAACAGTGTTTAGCACAGGCATAGTCACTGTTGTAGCAGAGATAGACATAGAAACCCAAACTAGCTGTGTACTAAATCAGCCTCTCTCCAATGGTACGCCGTGTTTTAATGCCAGAGCAAGCCAGATGGTGTGACCTTTGTGTTATGTCTGATGAGAGTCTGTACATTTAAACATGCCACATGTGCTTATATCCCATGCAGATATCAGGAAAGACTGAAAGCTTATATCAAAGGATTTTTTCATGTCCTTACTCTGCAGACTCATTTTGATCTTTTTTTTCACACCCAAGACAATAAGATGAAACCAATGTTCTGGGGAACAAGATGGTTATGAACACTCAACCTGAGGAAAGCCTGGTTCTGTTAGTTGATATTGCGGGCCAGAAATGAAATCCACAAGTAAGAGTTGCTAGGAGAAATTAACCTACACTCATTTTCAAAACTATTCAGGGTCTGTATTAATACTACCATTTATGGGCAACATAAAATATATTTCATATCTATTGGATAGAGATTAAGTTTAAGAATTGATTCACAACTGTTCACCAGAAGTCACATGCTTAGTCCAAATATTGGTATGCTTGAAGTCCATATTGACCTTTTAAAAATTTCTTTTTATAAGTGTGCATATAAACTGAAATTTTCTGTAGTAAAATTTAGAGTATAGGTTAAATCCAAAACCAGTAATGTTTTTTTTATTTTCAAGAGTTCCAATTTTCTGAGCGGTAATGATCATTAATGGATTTGTGCATGTCTATCTTTCAAGAAAAAACCCATCTTTCTCCTCTCTCTTTCTCTCTCTCCCTCTCTCTCTCTCCCCCTCCCTCCAAGTCTCCTGTCTCATTCTACCTGTCCCTTCCCTCCTCTTTCCTTCACAGGAAAATATATAAAGCTATACTGACATACTGCACAAATAATGACAGCGCGGCACTCCTGTATTCAAGGATGAACAAAATTTCAAAGCGTAGATAACTACTTACTGTCTTGGTATTTAGGTTTAGGTTGTTCTTAGGGATGCCCAAATTGGACAAACAAAATAAACAAAACAAACAAAATAAAACAGATTGCCCTCAACCATCAAAGTTCCACATTTTTCTTTGCCGCTACATTTGTACCTTCCTATTTTGGTAGACTACTTTCTGAAAAGGTAACAGTTTAAAAATTAAATGCATCTTAAAGTTCGGTAGATATTGCTTAGGTCGTTCCAGGAAGATTCATATGATAAACCCAAAATTATTAAACATATATTTACAATGAAAATCTGACAATAGATATATGTATATACATATGCATATGCATATATACATACACACACATACACACACACACACACACACACACACACACACACACACATATATATATATATATATATATATATATATATATAAAATCAAGGCTCATGAAACACATTTAAAGAATCCAAATTACTGTCCATGGAAAAATGAATAACCTCAGTGATGTTAGCCACCTGTGATCACCTGTGATCACCATTGTGGTTTTCTCAAATGATTCTACTGTGCTTGTTGCTGCTGCAGCTGTAGCAAACTAGATAAGAGCACTTTGTATCAAGAAGCAAGCACAAATGATGACTCAGTTTTCTCAATACAGAAAGCATTCAGTTTCTCCTTTCAGAAGTCTATAATGGATTTAGCTTTGACATCAAAGCCTTATGACAAATATATACATATATATATATATGTATATATATATATATGTATATATATGTATATATATATATAAATTCAGATTAAATTTAATAAACGAATTGTAGGAAATTCTGATTTACAAAAGTAACATTTGAACTACTTTAGGGGAGGTCTGAAATCTAGCATTAGACTTTCTACTCATAATTCACCATGTAATTTAACAAAATAAAGGGAAGTCCTAATAGCTTTGGAGTTCGGTGACGTTAATCAATGCTCATACCATCTCTCTGGTATTACTGAAGAATTATAATTCCTGTTAGGTTGCTTCAGAATGGTCTGTAATTCTTGACTAAGCATTTTGATATGTTGAAGAAACAACACAGTGTCAAGGCAAACAATATTTTAACAACAATAAACAATTGTTTTAACATAAACAATAGTTTAATTTACTGTAGGAATCATTCCAAAATATTCATAGGTCACTGAGAATATTTAATATGATATCTATAATAATAATTTAAAAGCCATTGAAAATATGTGCTCCACTTCAAGACATAAGTTGAAATTGTAATGTGACTTTAAATTTTAATATGCTGTTACCAAATCATATATCTAGGTGACATGTATTGCTGATAGGTGTTATTTCATGGTCTTTCATGGTGTTAGTATGTTCACAAACATTTGGTGATATGTCCCCAGCTTTGTACAGCCTACTTAATTAAACAATGTTGTACTTAGAAAATTTATACCTTAATTCTTGAAATAAGTTGTTGATCATTAGTTTCATTTTCCAGTATCCAGATGTGTTTTTTCATAATCATTTGTGTTTACTTAAGTATTGTATGAAAGCATGGGTGCATATCACGTGACTCTCTGATGAGTAGTGCAGATGAAGCAAATGTATTTGGTCCTGTGAGTGAAATTCTTGGCTCTAATTTCTTCTATATATGATCCATTTCTATATTTCCCATGAAATAGTCAGCTGTCAGAGCAAATACAGGTCTGTGCATTAAAATTGAGTCCTTTATTTCTGTGGTGATTTTCCTACTGCAGTATATTCTAGTTTCTATGTCACAGAATGTCTTAAAATTCACTTCCCAGCAGAGCAGTTTATAGGGACACCTAGTGGTGAGAGTGGGCAACGGGGAGACTTGAATCAGTGCTAGAAAGCTTTGGGGTTTTTCAGGTTTTGTTTTGTTTTGTTTAAACCACACAAGGAAATCTGAAGTGTGGGTACAAATGTTTCCTGCATGTATTTGATGTTCAGTATGTGTTTGATAGAAAATATATCTTAAATAGGGTACTATTTAAAATAAAATAATACGAAGTAGAGTATAAACCCCTGTGTATGTTGAGTGGAACTGTGAAGGCGATGCCCACAAATATTACAGTACAGATATCCTGGGAAGTCTTATAACTATGACATTCTGTAACTTATTGGAACTTCTATTGAGTTAGTAATCATTAACCATTAGGCTGCTGAAGGCGAGTGCACCTGAAAAATTAAATAGTCACAATTTAAATACATAAAGGTGACATATTTTCACTTTGAAAGAAAATTTATACATTTTAAGACAGATTATGGGATATCAATGATGATATAGAGACTATTGCTTTTAAAGTAAATTTTGATGCACACCTGAGGCAAATACCTGTCATTCCTATGGAAAAAAAAAAACAAGCAAATTTAATAGAATTCTATGGTTTCCGTTGTCTGACTTCACATGTATGTCAGCCCTTTTCTCCCTTGCAGACTACACAAACTTGCATGAAATACACAAAACTATTTCAAAGTGCTTATGGCTCAGCTAAAAATATATGCATAGAAGATTTATTTAGAGGAAAATTTAAAAGCATTTCACATTTCAAGAGGTTGAAATAAAGCACTACCTCAATATAAACCCTTGAAATTCAACACAGATGGATGCTGTAAAGAGCAGTTCACACACACACAGACACACACACACACACACACACACACACACACACACACACACACTGGTTCTGGATTCTTTTCATGTCAACCACATGTTTGACCAGAGTATATCCACACTAATGTCCCCTAGTTTAAACCCAGAGAATATTAGAGCATAATTTCAGCATAGGAAGAGTAAAATGCATTTGCATGACAGGAGTACCCACCCATCTGTGACAACATGAAGCAAGTGAGCAGGCTGCCCTGGGCCACTAACTCTAAACAACTTTCCTTTGCCCCTTGCGAAGAAGACTGCAGGCCTAACATTCCTAAACGCATCTTTTGAACACACAAACCTTCTCCAGGGGACGAAGTTGACTGGTTTCCTGGAAGAAACCAGTCATACTTACCATGCAGGGGATCAGGATTTGTTCCTCAGGTGAGGCTTCCACAAACTCGCTCTCAAAGGGCACTGCCTTGGTTTCAGTTGTTTCCAGCTTCCTAGTTTGCTTAGTGTATTCACTTTCCTTCTGGAGAACCTCCCCGACATACTTGTAAAACGTGATTCTTTAAAAAAAAGAAAAAGAAAAAGAAAAAAAAGAGGGGTATAAATAACGCACTCCGCACTCTCTATAGTTAGGACCAGCCACTCCCTCCAGGGTCCTTTACTGGAGACGCTAGCTGTAAGGACTCTCTGGTAAAGGGCAGAGGCATCTAGGCAAAAGGCAATCTGTAGGAAGCATCTGTCCCTGGTCACCACCGAGCCTAGCACCGGCAGGGTTATTTCCAATCCTCCCTTTTCCAAGAAGACGATTGCACACTCCTACGCTCGAATTGTGCACATGGTCCAAGACTCCTCTGTCTCCACGAATGTGACATCGAAGTGGGCTCTGGCTGCGCCTCCAGAGCCCAGAGACGCCGTCGCCCTCGGCTGCCATCTACCGGCCACCGGCCGCCCGCTTAGCCCGGGGCCCATCATGTCTGCTGCAGCTTGGCTCGCACCAGCGGCGCGACAATAAACAAGTGCAGCGGACGGGCCCTGCACCCGCTACCCGGCAGATGTGGCCGCCTCCTCAGCTCCCAGGAGAGAAGACACGACTTTTCCTGAGTTCTTTTTAGAGCGGCCAGGCTGCCAGGACATGCCACAGGCGTAGAACAACGCCGCCCCTGCCTCCCCGGACCCCTCAAAGGATGTCGGAGATAAAGAGTTGCAAATAATGAGGATCCTGCGCCGCATCTGGGGAGGGCTAGCGAAAATCCGCTGCAAACCCTGGGAACCGTGAAGCCGCCAAGAGGATGCGGGAGCCTTTCAAACACTAATTAGGGGCCGCGACTGCAGGTTCGCCTCGGGGACAGCGGCATCCCGGCCGCAGTGGTCGCGGCGCGCCGGGGGAGAGGAGCACACAGCGGAGGAAGCGCCGGCGGAGCAGCCCCGGGGCCAGCAGCAGCTTCCCTCGCCCCCTCACTACCATGTACAGTGTGCGCTGCAAGAAGAAGGCGGGCGATGCACGCACACCCTCGAGCCCCGCTCCCTCCGGCTCGTCCCGGGGCGTGCGCCACTGACCAGGGGGGGAATGTGGTGAAGACGGCGAGCCGGAGAGACTAGGGGGGAGGGGAGGGCCGGCCCGCGCAATCCCAGGCCGGAGGGTGCCGGGAGCCTGAGGCGGCTGGAGGGGGCGGCTGCCATCGCTGGGTCGGAGAAAGTTGCCCTCGGTGCAGATGGGAACAGTAAGTACCCGCCCGGGCTGGGGTGTCCGGAGAAGGGGCCCTGAGACCTGGGGATCGCGCGTGGGAGCCACGCTGCGAGGGAGCGTGAGTGAGATGGGATGCGAGCGCTCGCCCAGGCTCCCCAGCACGTTCCCCGGGCGGCCGAGCCCGGCAGCCCGCTCCGCGGCCCCCTCCCCGGTCCTCCCCACTTGCCCTCCCCACTGCGCCCTCCCCGCCCTGCCGGGAGCTGCCGACTGCCTGGCCGTCCCTTCCCCCACTCCCCCACCCCACCGCCCGCTCGGGCGGCCGCGGAGAGCGCCAGGGAGAGCCCTTCGGGGAGCCCGGGAACCCGCGGTCGCCACCGCGGCGGCGGCCCGGGGCTAGCGGCGTCCTGGGGCCGCTTCCCCCCCCCCCCCGGCGGTTCAGCCTGCACCGTTGGCAGCCTTCTGCGTCTGCCTAGGCTTCGAAGATCAGTGCACACCCCGAAGAGGCGTCTCTTCCTAAGGGTTAGCGCTGATGAGTGGGGGCCCTGAGATGGGAGACGCGGTAAGTCCGCGGTTTACTTTGCAAAAGGCGTTCGTGTGTGTGTGTGTGCCTGCGTGGTGTGGCGAAGCGGCTTTCTTGGCTTCCCTCCCTCCCCTTCTTCCTCCCTTTACCCTTCCTTTGCTTTGGGGCGGGGTGGGGGAGGGGGAGCCTCGGGTCCTGGAACTCCGCTTGCCTCCGCCTGAGCGGCTTTTCCAGCAGCTGTGCCGGGAGCCGCGGGTCCGGCCTGGCTTTGGGCTCCAACCGGAGCGGCTCCGTGCTGCTTAATGCAGGGAGATGGCAGGCGGTGATCCAGGCTCTAAATTCTTGGGGAGAGAACAAATACAGTTCCCCCGTCCCCGCCCTCTAGCCTTCTTTTTTTTTTTTTCTTTTTTCTTTTTCTTTTTGTTTTAATAAACCAAAAACGTGTGGTGCACCCGCGAGTTTACATCGGTGGTGCTTTTCCCTGCCTCGGTGCTAGCATTCCCAGCTCATTCAACTTTATTTTCTCAAATCTTCAGTCTCCTTTGATGGCTGGGGACGGCGGGGGAGGGGGTGAATGGAGAGGCGCTTTGGAAAAGGCTGTTCGACCCCGGCTAGCCAGAACTGAATAAAAGTTGTCAACGTTCGAATGTAATACTGCCTGGACACAATTTGCAATGGACTCTGAGATGGGGAAGGAGGTGAATGGGGGCGGGGAAGCACCGCGAGGGAGGGGGAGGGGATGCAACCCAGCTGAATGGATGTGCACATTTGATCCAACGGAGAACACAGATTTCAAGGTAAACGTTTTGCTTTGGTACCAGGGTGTTTAAAACCCGAGCCTTCTACTGTCGTGAAGGGGGAGGTCTGGTATTCTAGTGAGGTTTGTGTACTGTGGTTCTGATCTGTCTCGGTAGGTCTGGGTGGCCAAATGTCAGTGATTCGTAGGCACACTTGCACACGGCGTGCGAATGCAGACGCTCTGAATCAGGGGGGTTGATGCGACTTGGTGATCGTGTGCAAGGTTTCCAAGCTTGCACCTGTGCTTTAGAAACGTCCGGGCTTTAGTTCTGGTTTGAGATTCTCAGCAGCTTTTGGTGGGAGGCAGGAACAAGGTTGGCCACAGGAAAGGCATAGGTTCTGAACACTAACACTCTCCTAGCAACCCAGCACTCTACAATAATCCACTTGTGACCTACCATCCTCTCAGAGTGTTGCTGTCAACCCAAAGTAGTAAGTCAAAGGAAGCCTTCCAGTGACAGAAGAGCAGAAGGGGGAGGGGATGAAAGCGGCTTCTTGGGGAGATTAAATTCAAATGTTGAAACACTGGCCTGTGACACTAGCCTCTACTTCATCTCTTAATCACCTCAGCCTTCCTTTCTACCAGGAAGGGAAATAAGGGAGGGGACCATTGACATTTAAATGTAAAAAGCAACTTCAAAGATGGAGATGCTGGCAAGGCGGCAGTGCCTTCCAAATTTGGTTAATTCAGAAGGGCTACTTTTGCATACCGGGGGGCAAACTGACTTGGAGCCCGGGGTAATAGAGCATTTGCCTCTGATCCTTGGCTTACTTTATCTGCTTCGGGGGGGGGGGTAAGAGTTAGAAATGTTCTCTTTAGAACCACAGATTCAGAGGTGCTCTGAGATTGCAGATATCTGTGCTGAGTTCTTTATAATCCATCGTGCAGAACTATTACAGTGGTTAAAGATGCGGTTTTGTAGTGTCGCTGGCGTGATCAATGACAAGAAGTCGACTCAGGATGATCTAGAAGAGCTGCTAAGTGGCATGGAGCATACAATCAGGGCTCTGATATGCTTAATAGCTGTGGTGAAGTCCACCATCAAAGCGAACTCGCTCCCAACCCCCTAGCCCCCCCCACACACACACACCTCTACATTCTCAGCGCTCCCCAGGACAATTGGTGATTTAAAAGCTTCTCTGATTCCTCTTGATGCCTAATCTTGCATCCGTTTTTGCCTCTGAAAAGTGTTCTTCACGTTCCCACACTGACATGTCTTGTGGTGTTTTAAAATAGCTCAAAGTGTTGTGGCCCCCGCTCGCCTGTAAAAATGGGAGACCTCAACGGTAAAGTGCTGTCACAGAAGATTCTGAAAGAAAGCAAGCAGGGCTGGGGTCTATGTGAAGTAGAGAACCAACCCTGTTGAAAGAAATTACGCTTCTTTCTCTTAAATTAGAGCCACAAAACTGCACTGACAGCCATTGTATGTATGTTTATGGGTTAGTTTTGATGGAGGAGGACAGAGAAGACCAACACCGGATTTTATCTGCCTTTATCTTCTAAAGAGCAGAAAATTGGTGCCATGCTCATTGGGAAATACCATGAGACTCCAAATCAAAATGAGTGGCCAATCTTGGTTAAGTCTGAAGGATATCACTGTTGTTCTACTTGGAAAAAAGAGGAGGTGAAATATATATATATATATTTCACCTCCTGGCTTTCAGAGAAGAGCATTAGGAGAAGGGGACTTTCTGATTAACCCCTTACTTTGTGTGTGTGTGATATTGTTATTTCCTATCTCCTTTCTCCCTTGCAGGAGGTAAAATGCACCTTTGCTGCCCCCCAGTAACTTTGGAACAGGACCTTCACAGAAAAATGCATAGCTGGATGCTGCACACTCTAGCGTTTGCTGTAACATCTCTCGTGCTTTCCTGTGCAGAAACCATCGATTATTATGGGGAAATCTGTGACAATGCATGTCCTTGTGAGGAAAAGGATGGCATTTTAACTGTGAGCTGTGAAAACCGGGGAATCATCAGTCTCTCTGAAATTAGCCCTCCTCGGTTCCCTATCTATCACCTCTTGTTGTCTGGGAACCTTCTGAACCGTCTCTATCCCAATGAGTTTGTCAATTACACTGGGGCTTCAATTTTACATTTGGGAAGCAATGTTATCCAAGACATCGAGACTGGGGCTTTCCATGGGCTGCGGGGTTTGAGGCGACTTCATCTAAACAATAACAAACTAGAGCTTCTTCGGGATGACACCTTCCTTGGCTTGGAGAACTTAGAATACCTGCAGGTCGATTACAATTACATCAGTGTCATTGAACCCAATGCTTTTGGGAAACTGCATATGTTGCAGGTGCTCATCCTCAATGACAATCTCTTGTCAGGTTTACCCAACAATCTTTTCCGTTTTGTGCCCTTAACGCATTTGGACTTGCGGGGGAACAGACTGAAGCTTCTGCCCTATGCCGGGTTGTTGCAACACATGGATAAGGTTGTGGAATTACAGCTGGAGGAAAATCCCTGGAATTGCTCCTGTGAACTGATTTCTCTCAAGGACTGGCTAGACAGCATCTCCTACTCAGCCCTCGTGGGTGATGTGGTCTGCGAGACCCCCTTCCGTTTACACGGCAGGGACTTGGATGAGGTATCCAAGCAGGAACTTTGTCCAAGGAAACTTATTTCTGACTATGAGATGAGGCCACAGACTCCTTTAAGCACCACGGGGTATTTACATACCACCCCAGCATCTGTGAATTCTGTGGCCACTTCTTCCTCTGCTGTTTACAAACCCCCCTTGAAGCCTCCTAAGGGGACCCGCCAGCCCAACAAACCCAGAGTGCGCCCTACATCGAGGCAGCCCTCTAAAGACTTGGGCTACAGTAACTATGGCCCCAGCATAGCCTACCAGACCAAATCCCCGGTGCCTTTGGAGTGTCCTGCCGCATGCACTTGCAACCTCCAGATCTCTGATCTGGGCCTCAATGTCAACTGCCAAGAGCGGAAGATCGAGAGCATAGCAGAGCTGCAGCCCAAGCCCTACAATCCCAAGAAAATGTACCTAACGGAGAACTACATCACTGTTGTGCGCAGAACAGATTTCCTGGAAGCCACCGGACTGGACCTCCTTCACCTGGGTAACAACCGTATCTCCATGATCCAGGACAGGGCCTTTGGGGATCTCAGCAACCTGAGACGTCTCTATCTGAATGGCAACAGGATTGAGAGGCTGAGCCCAGAGTTGTTCTATGGCCTGCAGAGCCTGCAGTATCTCTTCCTCCAGTACAATCTCATCCGCGAGATCCAGTCTGGGACTTTCGATCCAGTCCCAAACCTCCAGCTGCTATTCTTGAACAACAACCAACTGCAGGCCATGCCTTCGGGTGTCTTCTCTGGCCTGACTCTTCTCAGGCTAAACCTGAGGAGCAACAGCTTCACCTCCTTGCCAGTGAGTGGAGTTTTGGATCAGCTGACTTCTCTCATCCAAATCGATCTTCATGACAATCCGTGGGATTGTACCTGCGATGTGGTGGGCATGAAGCTGTGGATTGAGCAACTCAAAGTGGGGGTGTTAGTGGATGAAGTGATCTGTAAGGCGCCCAAGAAATTCGCCGAGACCTACATGCGCTCCATCAAGTCGGAACTGCTGTGTCCAGACTATTCTGACGTAGTGGTTTCCACGCCCACACCCTCTTCCATCCAGGTACCATCCAGAACCAATGCAGCCACGCCGGCTGTGAGGTTGAACGGCACTGGGGCCCCCGCGGGCTTGGGTGCTGGCTCCGGGGCTTCCTCGGTGCCTTTATCCGTGTTGATCCTCAGCCTGCTGCTGGTTTTCATCATGTCTGTCTTCGTGGCAGCAGGCCTCTTCGTGCTCGTCATGAAACGCAGGAAGAAGAACCAGAGCGACCACACCAGCACCAACAACTCCGACGTGAGCTCTTTTAACATGCAGTACAGCGTGTATGGGGGTGGAGGCGGCGGCGGGGGCGGCCACCCACACGCCCACGTGCACCACCGCGGACCGGCGTTGCCCAAGGTGAAGACTCCCGCGGGCCACGTGTATGAATACATCCCTCACCCACTGGGCCACATGTGCAAAAACCCCATCTACCGGTCTCGAGAAGGCAACTCCGTGGAGGATTACAAAGACCTGCACGAGCTCAAGGTCACCTACAGCAGCAACCATCACCTGCAGCAGCAGCAGCAGCCACCGCTGCCGCAGCAGCCCCAGCAGCAGCCCCCTCCGCAGCTGCAGCTGCAGCCGGGGGAGGAGGAGAGGAGGGAAAGCCACCACTTGCGGAGCCCCGCCTACAGCGTCAGCACCATCGAGCCCCGAGAGGACCTACTGTCGCCGGTGCAGGACGCCGATCGCTTTTACAGGGGCATTTTAGAGCCAGACAAACACTGCTCCACAAGCCCTGCCGGCAGCAGCCTCCCGGAATACCCCAAGTTCCCATGCAGCTCGGCTGCTTACACTTTTTCCCCAAACTATGACCTGCGACGCCCCCACCAGTATTTGCACCCGGGGGCAGGGGACAGCAGGCTGCGGGAACCGGTGCTCTACAGCCCTCCCGGTGCTGTCTTTGTAGAACCGAACCGGAATGAGTATCTGGAGTTAAAAGCAAAATTAAATGTTGAGCCGGACTACCTCGAAGTGCTGGAAAAACAGACCACATTCAGTCAGTTCTAAAAAAAAAAAAAAAAACCAAGAAACTCCTTTGGAGCTTTTGCGTTTCAAACAAACAAGCAAGCAGACACACTCAGTGAACACATTTGATTAATTGTGTCGTTTCAACACTTAGGGTGAAGTGCCTTGGCACGGGGTTCTCAGCTTCGGTGGAAGCTAGCTGAAAGGGTGTGCAATTTCCTTTTAATTTTACACGCGGGAAACATTTATGTAAACTAGGCACATCGCTTTCTCCTTCTTGTGTGTGGGGGAAGAGAGAAGGGCTTTTTGGAGGGCAGTTTGCATCAAGGGTGACCTTAAGCAGGTTGTAGCCCCTTTTGCAGTGCTTGGAAGGGTGGGGGTGGACGCCGCTTAGAATCTACTCATCCTTTTTGCTCCTCTTCTCATACCCTTCTTGTCCTAAGAGCCATGGCATTGGTTGAGAGATTAGCACACCCGACTTTAATAGGAAGTCTGTTCTCTCTCCCTTCCCGCCCCCTCCCACCTTCCCTCTTAACCCTGTCCTTTGTTTTTAAAGGATGTGTTTGTATGCATTCTGGACATTTGAATTAAAATAAACAAAAAAAAAATCTTGTGATCCTGAAAGGCTCACTATAGATGTGGACAAATCATTGAAATTACAGAGCTATATGATCCATAATTGATTAGTCAAAATAACTTATTGATGAAATATACAAATATTTTATTGTAGCACCTATTTTTATATGCACATTTAGCATTCCTCTTTCCTTCACTAGTTAGCCTATGATTTTCACAGAGGCGTTGTTGCACTGTACAAGGAGCTGCATTTCCAAACCTAGAGTGCTATCAGAAAGGCCTACTAAATAGTTAATGACATGGAGCACTTAATGACAAAAGTCTTTAAAAGTCCATGAAACCCATCCAATGGGACTTGCGATTAGAAAATAAATAAACTAAAAACTGAAGCTGATTGTATCCCACTGCATAAAATGGAGAAGATGGAGCAAATAATTGGGTTGTTTGATTGAGAAATGTGTGGAAGTTTTTGGTTATAACAGAGAAGGTTGAAAATTATTTTTATTAGTGAACCAAAATGATGTATTGATTTGACTACTATTGTAGCCGCTTTTTGATTGTGTAACCAAACCCAGTTGCATTTGTACAGTTCCACGTGCCTGTGCACCTCAGAAGACCAAATGATGGGCTGTACACGTCTATGTACGATGTCTTTCTTCCTCTGGGCAGATGCTGGTGACAAACAGGACCTCTGTAAGATGGAACTGCTATTGTTACAATCTCATATGTATCCCAGCACATGTAATTTTTTAAATAGTTTCTGAATAAACACTTGATAACTATGTCAACTTTGAGGGATGTAAGTAATGATTCTGGGAGATGGTGGAACCTCCTTATTAAGAATTTAGGAACCAGTAGCTATTTTCCTCCTAGTAAGACTAAGTTTCCCTAATCGCAAAAATTTCTATGTATGTCCATTTATGCATACACATACATAAAATTTATTCTTTTTTCCGAATGTGTCACTTAATATATTTATTAATGGGATTTTCATTGTATGTTTCCTCACTGGAGTGTAATTCTAATACTTGGATCATGGTAAGTAATATGTTACATTTTCATTCCTTTTGTAGAGTTTTACATTTTGCCACATACATGCTATTTATACAGCCTGAATTCTTCTGTATCTTCATTTATATGAAATTGTTCCTCAGTTCTGACAGATACCTTATCTAAACTTAATGGATGCCATAGATGTTTGGGATGTTTGTGGGTATAAACTGTCCACCTCTGAATAAGGTTTGGCAGTGAATTTAGATGAGTGTTTAATGGTAGAAAACAGTGGACCCCATATGACAATCAAAAAACCAAACACTCCTTTGCTACTACTGCTCCTCTGTCTGGTCTCACCTAAAAAGTGGGCAATATCCCCGGCTGTTTATGAACTTCCTGTTTAAGGAACAATTGCCGTGGCATTCTGCCACAAAGAGGCAGCATTCAGCCATGAGTAAATTGACAGTGACTACTTGAACTCAGATTGAAATGGTAGACATGGTTTCCCTAAAGACTTATAAAAAGTCACATAGTTATAATGCCACATTGACCAAGAGCAGAAAGCTATCCACTCTTCATATTTGCTCTCCCAAATATTTTTTTCCCCAAAGGAGAAAAAAGAATAAGCTTCGTAGTGCCACATAGTAACAGGAAAATAAAACCTATCTCAGATTCCTGCCTACCTCCTCTACCTTAGATCCAAGGATTATAAATAAACAAAACAAAACAAAAAAAGCATTATATCATATTGGCGTTGTTGCTTGTATTTTTTTCAGACTGTGTTTTCTTTTCTTTGAAAATGCTACTCTTATTTTCACAGTATTAATACATTCAAAGATGATAGTATTTTATAAATTGTAAAAAACTGATGCCATGAAGAACCCTCTGTGTAGTGAAGCTTTATAATTACTCAATATCAAGACATATTGCTGAGCAACAAAACTAACAATTTCCAAAGAAAATTCATTGATATAGTTTCAATTATTTTTTTTTCAAATCAACACTAATTTGTGTGATCTCGTATGATAATTCCCTTTGTTGTCCTCTTTCTATAATATCACCTGAGGTTTTTAGAATGCAACTTTTTAATCAAGAAAATTGACAATTATATAGATTATTAACAAAGGTTACTTTAAAATCTTTTAAAATTTCCCAAGATATTAAATTCATCTTGAGTTTGATAATTTTGAAGAAATACTGTTTCAGAATCATTTTGCATAAAATGTGTAATAAATAATCTTTCCCCTTTTGTATGTTTCACATTGATACATTTTTTACACACAATACAAGCTTAGATGTACATTTTCATATATTGCTATTTTATCTTCACCTTTGTAAGTTATCAGACCAGGAATGTGGTGGTGTATGATTGGTGTGGAGCTCAGCAGATTCTCCCCATAAAAGTTTTGGAGTCCAGCATGCAAAGTTTCTGTCACTGAGTAAAGTTGGGATGCAAGCTAGGATGTTGCTCTTTGTGATTATTCTTTTAAATACGTGGCATAATCTAATGTAAATATACTTTCAGGTAGATATAAGTATTATTTTAATTTTTCTCTGATTATGATGTAAAAACTTTGATGATCTTGGAGACGTCTACTCCATAATTTTCATACTAAGAGATAAGCCACACATTGCATTATTGATAAATATTTTCATTTTGATATTAGCATCATGGTCACAAATGGAACACCACTTCACATGTGGACAGTGGACCTTTATGCCTGACCTATGTATCTTATCCTTCCTGTCCCCCTCTACTTTCTCTTTGATCACAAACAGGAAAAATTAACAGCAAATAACAGAAATGTACACATCTGTGGTTACTGTGGTCTACTGATGATATTCCTGCTATCTGGTTGTATTTTGGGCAAATAACTGAAATTATTGCATATTATTTTATTTCCTCAGTCGATTATGATTTACTTTTCCTTACCTTCCCTCCTCCTTCATTCTCCTCTCCTACCTTTTCTTTATTTTTCAGTAGAGGAAGGGAAGAAGTGAAAAAAGTTTAGTCCCAAATATCAAAAACTAGCCATTCAATTGCAAGAGTTCAGTGGTTTCCCCTCCCCACCCGCGGTCACATGACTGCAAATTACTGAAAGTGAATTGGGGCACGAATAGTCTCTGAATTCAGTTGGAAACATGTTCTTGTACTTTTTGGAAGAGTCCTAGTTAAGGTAACTGCTGATGTAAAAAAAAGAAAAACGAAGTGTTTTTTACAACTAATTTTTGAAAAAATATATTTTAAATGGTGGAAACAGTGAATGTACTCCTCTAAATACTGTAACCCAGTCATATTTAATTTTTGACTTTGGAAGCAGAGAATATCATAAATGTGTTAACTAAATTGTTAATCCATTTAATTGTTTGACTTTAGTTGGACATAGGCTGAAAGGTATCAGGCATCTTGCAAATGCAAATACATTTTGATAACCCTAAAGTAGCTGGATAGATAGTTATGTGCCTAAAGTAACTTAGTATGTATATCCAACCAATATGTTGTATATATTTATGTTCTCTTTAATAAATTCATTTTACCTTTATTTTAAATAATTTCCAATGCTTTCCTGCAATAGCATCATCCATACACACACACACACGCACACACGCACACACGCATGTGTGTGTGTGTAAATATATATATATATATATATGTGTATGTATGTATGTCCTTGAGTAGATCATTGCATATTAAATTTTCATAAATCTTTCCTTTGAAATTTCAAATTAAGCTTTCATGTTTTGTGGTTTTAAGAATGTTAGATTGGAAAGAAAAGAATTTGATGTAGTATGTATGCACGAAACAACAGACTAATGATATTTTTCTGTCTTCTTTTTGTTTTTCTTATCAGACCATTTGGCTCAAAAGTCACAGATCAAATATATCTAATGGTAACTATGTGAATATTATAAAATGAACACTTTAATGTTAATTTCTATGGAGACCAGCATTTAACTCATGAATTTGGAGTGATATAGGTTATTTCTTATTAGAGGCTGCTGAAGACCAATATACAAATACTGAAGGGAGCACTGACGCGAGGCAAGGGTTAAGTAATCTGACTTTCTCCAATTCTGCTGAATGACAACATTAAAGCATGACACTATATTGCATACTGAAAAACACGTCAGGTCTAGTTCTATTAAGTATCAGAATGCCACTTACTAGATGGAGCATTATCATAGAAATATGTGTGAAATAAAAAAAAAAAAAAACCTCTAATGATTTTAGGTGGGCAATAGTCAGATAACTTAATGATATGTTGTGTATATCCAGGATAATACATGTAGTTTTTTAAAATTTAGTTGTGTTTATAAAGTGGAATTTCTGAGCCAGTATGTGATGGATATTTTATGATTTGAAATGTTCCTAGATAGAGCTATGGCTTGCTGAGAGCTCACTAATCTTAGTATGCTGTGGGAAAAAAAAGGTATTTGCATTTTGCTCATTGTAAGAAATGTTTTTAACATATCAGCTTATTTGAGTTCAATTTAGATTTTTTTTGTAATAGCTCAATATTGAATCATACATTCATAACCATACATCTCTATATAAAAATTTATAGTTTAGAAAATGAATTTTTTTAACTTTTGTGTATAAATCATTTTCACTATTAATGGTAATTTCTGTGATCGCAACTTACATACTTTAAAGATTATTTTGTATAGCTCATTGAAAACAAAGCTTAATATTGGGCACTGACAACAAACTTGCTGTATGTTTGCAGTGCGGTGCCTGTATATTTAAATAAAATGTAAAAGATAGCATTAACACTAATTTAATTGTTTAGCCACATTGTTTCTCAAATACCATATAGTTTTGATCAGCAAACTTCATACATGAAAGCAGTCATCTTGTCTCATTATATCCTTGGCTTGTTTGTCTTTTTCAAGCTCTGTAAGCAAGGTTAGACAGTCATACTGAGAGAGTGTCAGCTCTGGGAGACAGTCAGTCTACTGAAATAATGTTGTTTTTGCAATGAGCATGTCTCTGCCTCTTTTTTTTTTTTTAACAAGTTAGTTTAGTTCTCTAAAGAATTAATTCCAATTATAGTAATGCAACCTCCTTGTGTTAAAAGTAAACAAAAGTTATTCCACACCTTGCTGATTAAATACCAAGTAAGCCAGACAATGTGAGAAAGGGGGTGTGGATTTCAAATTGTCATTAAATACTTGTCCCTGACTAATGATCACCCTGTAAGCACAGAATCTTTGAAAACTATAAGCTTTTTAGTTCACTTAAACTAACACACTTTGTTAAATATATAGCCCCCCCACTGTACTTTAACAAATATTCCACTGTACTTTAATAAGCATTAATTAATGCAGAGGGAGACCTGCAAGTTAAGTAAAGAAAAATCTGGGATTTATTTGTCAGAACAGATTGATTTCTTTTTTTCTAGACAAATTGGAATTGATCAAATTTTGAACTAGTCGAGTACCCTCCATATAGTCGTAACCTCTCATGTTAACACAATATTATATTTCCTGTTAGGATGTAAGAGTGTTTACATGTTAAACATATTTAAATATATTCCGTCCCTGTGATGTATGTGGCCAAGTCATGTGTTCGGAGTTCTTATTTTATGGCTTGCCAGAGAGAAATGAATAAATATATGAAGTGGCAGATTTATTAGAATTATAACATAAAAAACTAAACTGTAATAAAAATCAGACTGTATTATGCTAAAATGTTAATGCTATGCTAGAAATATGTGTTTAAGTGCCAAGGTTACTCATTTAGAATGTCTTGAACTCTCTCAGAGAGAACCATTGAACTGCTTAGGATATTTTGTTGCATAGTTAGTCTGCTACATTATCATAAGAAAAGCTGCAGCAGTAACTTGGGATTTACTTTAATTTGCAGAGAAAATGATTGTTGCATCTTGTGCTGTGTGCTTCTTGCAAAATGTTCAAGTTCTGAGTTCTTAGGGTACTACAGGTCAGCTCAATGATAACAAACGAAACGCAACAAAAAAACAAGTATTAGTTTCTAGAAGAATCTTTTAGAGGGTGACAGCTAACTTGGTAAATTTGATTCTTTTTAATTAGTTTTGATTTTTAAAAGTAGGATTCAGAGTTGCCAAAAAATGATGTCAATGTATTTGAACACAATAATCATACAGGTAATACTTATTTTTCACCAGTAGTAGCTGATTTTGCTGGTTGTTGTGAATTGATTGCATACCTACCAAAATAACAAATAATGTGATGGAATTCACAGACTCGCCCTGTGTCCTTGATATATATGTAATTAGCATACTATGCAAAATATTTTAAAATTTTACATTTAGTGTTTTCTACCAAAAAATATATTTACTAGGTAAAGGAACCCCGTGGATATGGTATTTCTTTTTACTATCAACTTGTGTCATATATCATACTTTCTCCCTTCTTGAATGTGAAGTATGTTTTTGCAGAAATAATGATATTATATTCACAATTATTTACAGCTAATTTGCAACACACTGCGATGGATGGATAAAAGTTCAAGTTACAATTCTAGGATCTAGAAACTTTCTCCCATGGTGTGTCTTTTGCGACTTTGGTAAACAACCCCAAATTAATTTGACATTTTACAAGAAGAAAATTATCAAATCAGTTTTTAAAAGTCAAAATATAGATTTTAAGTTCTTTTCTACTGGGTATATGTCAGCTCTGGTCCTAATTTAGTAACTTAATAATTGATTATCATTATTTCTGGAATGACACCCCCTACATGTATTATGTCAAATTTTTGGATGAAGCCATCTTTCATTTACTATAGTATATATGTACTCTGTAAAAAAAAAAAAAAAACACTTCAAAATGCATTTGTAGACAACTTAAAATGGTTAAAATGGTAACTAAAAAAATAATTTTTCAATGTAATATCTTGAGTTTGGAGTATAAACTTGCCCATTAAAATACCATTCTGAAATTTAAACATAATTTAAATATATATTTTCATCATTTCTATTAAAATGAGTATGCATTTAGATGGTGATTTTTATCATATATTAATTTGTTTGCATTTAAAACATTTAGAAAAATGTACTTTAAGTTATTTCCATTATTGTGATTTTAATTCAAGCAAACAAGAATTGAAAACTTGCTTTTTATAGAATTAAATAGAAGAAAAACAATAAATATGTGAGACAATATTTTTTGTTTTAATATGCAAAGGTTGATAATTACTCTCACTTATTGACTATTAATGAGTAGTCCTGTATTCTAGGTTTTTTTACTTTGAAACAATTTGCATTATCAGCCCAACACTAAAAAAAGTTTCTTAGATGTTTCAAATATTGCAGCAAGTGTTATTTAGTAGTCACAATGACAATCTCAGATCTTTCTCAAATGCCTTCAGGAACCATAAGAACTTTACAGAGAGCTTTACTAATTAGAATTTTGAGCATTAACTATGAGAAATCTCTTATAAGTATAATAACTAAACCATTACCAAATTATTAATAAGCAGAATCAAGTACAGTAAAATAATAAAAGCATATTAGTAGATATTAGCTTGCAATATCTGATACAAAAATGTGGCTTCATTTTACATAAGTGTTCATTGTGGGTCAATCATCCAGAATCTTCTAACTATATAGGAGTACTATACTTTGTACCACACTTAGTACATATTATGAAAGGTAGGGAAGGATAGAGGTTCACTTGGGTTGAGTGTATCTATCAGAGGATCATAGTTCTATGCCTGGAACTTACCCGGAATTCTACAAATAAGCAAATGTTTATTGACAGATGTCTGCAGCATAGTTGGATTTAGTGGCTATCATATGCTTCATGAGTTACCCATCTCAGAACCAATTTCAGGGATGGCTAAATAATTAATAATATTAAGTAAAAACTGATATTTCTTGTAGTAGAGTAATAGAAGTCTTCTTGTTCTTTTCTAGCATTCTGGAGACCCTGAAATTGATCATACACACACACACACACACACACACACACACACACACACACAAATATTTTATATTTGTCTCTTTTCCTTCCCTACCCAGTTAAAGAAAAAGAGTTAAGGGAAATGGAAATAAATTAAGGTATATCATAAAACTATTACTACATTCTTACTATTGTAATTGTTTGCTTTTGTCTGTTAACATAATTTCTGTTCTGCCATTGCATTATCTTAAAGTTAGGAACACCGAGTATCAGAGAAACGGGTGAAGCAACGGGAATGTCTGGCACCATCGGCACATTCCAGTCCTGGTGTTTTGAGCCTGGTGAGGTGTTTATCTATTTATTTAGAAATCCTTTCTGGACAGTGTGTATTGCCCCTAGCCATGAGAAAATGAGTTCATCTTTTTAATGAGAATGTTACCTCCAGGGAGAAAGCAATCCAAAAGGAATGATGCATTCCTCAGGGCACCCGCATTCACGGAGATTCATTTTTCTCTAGGGTTGACTACATGCATATTTTAGTGGATAGTGTTAATATTTTAAAATATTGCATTTTGTTACAACTCACCATGACTGCAAAACAGGATATTTTAGGGACTATATATTTTTCTAAGTACTTTACATAGATCAGTCATAATTCAGGTAGCTATTTTGAGCATTTCAGCTTTCTTCATATTTGAAACTAAATGAAATTATTTACATGCAACTTGTATGCTTGGACTAACTTAACAGAAAACAGGATACTTCCTTGATTACTACTCTATTGATTTCATTATGAATTCTGAACATTATGATTTCTAAACAAAATGATGTCTTTGAGATATTTTAACAAGAAATTTTGTATTGTTATTTTCTCATTGCAAATTTTCTTCATTTCAGAGTTTGGGAGCATTTGAGTAATGAAGTACTTGTTTGTTGATATCATTTGAAGCACTTCAGGGATTTTTACATTGAGTTTGTAAATGTAGGGATTGCTAAGAATCTTCTCATGCTTCAGCATGACACTAATGTTACCCTATTTCCAAATTAAGTCACTTCTTTGAAACATTATAATGAATATTGGAATACTAATGACAAACTTTTTAAAATAAACATTTTGTTCATATTTAGAAACTTCTATCGCTCCCTTAAATTATCAATTGTATGCACAATATTAACCCATTGTAACGGGTTGTTGTTGTATTTTTCCATGTACAATGTATACCGACATAGCAATTCCTATACAAAATAACTTCATTTCACAAAAAAATACTACCACCAGTATTATCAAATAACTTCAATAGAAATCTCAAGAGAAACATGAAAAATACATTACAAAAAAGCTGAAAATTAGAGTTTTGTCTGTTGTATTTTCTCTTAGTTTCAAATTAATTTCTTATATTATTATTCAATGTACACTTTTTTATTTATTCATTGCTGTTATGAAACTAAAATTCCATTTATTATTTGAAAAAAAAACATATTTGTTAAGAGGTAATTATAGTACCAGTTTGTACAATTGAATTGTTTGTACTAAAATAAAATCAAATTATTTCAAAAATGAATTTCATAAATTAAAATATAAAATTTACCATTTATATTAATGTCCAGTAAACGCCTCAAAAGAAAAAATTACTAGCTGTTCTATTAAATAAATGTCTTTTATTTGGCAAGTGACTCAGTGTTCCCTACTGAGCTGTGAACTTCTATTTAGCCTTTTTTTTCAGGGTAAGGTAGGTATTGATATACTACATAATTTTTTCAGTAGCTTAAGTTATTATTTCTGTTTTGACAAAAAAAAGGAAAGACAGAATTAGGCAATCTGTTATTCTTAATATTGAATCAAATAGTATTGTAGAATTCATTGTAAATCAAATTTATCTTGAGATATAATCTATATCTGTACTTTGTTATAAGTTGTTTCCTCCCCCCCCCTCCCAGTCAGGTCCCACAGCCACACCAACCCCAAATAACACACAGAGATGTTGTATTAGATATAAAGCTGTTGGCCTGCTATTAATTTCTTATTGGCTAGGTCTGTCTTAAATATTAACCAATTTCTATTACTCTAAGTACTTCCATTTGGCCTCATCTTACTGGAGAGAGGGACTGGGGTTCTGCTCTCTCCATCCTCCATCTTGGATCCTCCATACTACTTCCAGAATATTCCTTGTCTCCTAGTGCTTGCTATTGGCAAACAGTAGATTATTCATTAACCAATAAGAGAAACATATTTACAGAATGACATCTCCCATCAGTGCCTATCTTGGTTTTCTACCTGGATCTGTACTAGTAGTTTGAGTGTTCATACTCTTATCTATCCACTTATTTTAACAATTAGAAACCAAAATTTATATTAAAACTGCAAATTTTAGAATAGTATGTCATACATTAATAATACACATATTGAAAACTACCTTTTGCATATTCTTGGATACCATTATGGAAATCTTACAAATATAAAAAGGGGGGTAAAAATGTCTCATTTAGTTTTGTTCTTATATTTATTAAGAAGATTGATTCAAATTTAAAAATATTTCTGTGAAATAGAAATTTTCTAATGGAGATGAAATGGGATGAACACTGGAAAAGAAATTCAGAGCATGGATATGACAAAACAGGGATAAATTTTAAAATAGTGAACCTTAAATTAACTTTAAAAGTTATGCATTCAATACCTATTATGTATTTAATGATCAGGATTTAAATTTTTCATTAAATGTTTTAAATACTTAAAACTATTGTACTGTGAAGTGTTTTAACATTGATCTTAATTTTTATGCTGAAATTTAGGATTGCTATATTGAATTCCATTTGGTATAATTTTTCTCAAAGGAGACAGGTTATTGCTACTCTTTTACCCCTAGAAGTCATTATGTGTTTAAAGCCCAAAGTTCGATCTTTCATCAAAACATGTTGCATTTGGTGTATGGGTGCCATGAAGTAATGGGAAATTAATTACATAAATAGAAGTAATTATTAAATCAGTACATCTGTCTTTTTCTATTTAATATGTTAGTGTTTTATAAATAAAATTATAGAAATTCAGAATTCATTTACTACTTGAAGTTTGTAATCTAGTATCTTTGTCAGGTTTTTGAAATCCCTAATGTACACAAAATTTTGTTTAACTATTTATATTGTGAACTATTTATATTGTTTAGTTATGTTTTGCCATTTCAGCTAGATTATTTTTACAGTATAGTAATATGCCAGTGTCTATAATTACTCTAGATTAATGATTTTATTAACCCATCTGCTTCTGTTTTACCCAATTCTTGTCCTGAATATAATACCTATTACATCACAATATTTTTTTCTAATGAAATGAACCAGATGAACTTCTAAGCAACATAGAATACAATAATTTGTGTATGCTTGTACGTGGAAGTCAAAATGTTTTAAAGTAATATATCTTTGTACATGATGACAACATTTACAATATTTAGTTTTATGAAATGCTATAATTATATATGTGCATGTGTGTATGTGTTTGTATGTATGTACATAGTTCTACTGTTTAATTTATTGACCTAACTTTGAGCTCTGTTTTTTTAAAGTATTTGTATCATTACATTTGTCATATTTGTGAAAGTCATTGTAACTGCTGACACTCTAATCAAACTACAATAGCCGGTGATACCTTCACTAGGACTATTGAACTTTGTTGGCCATCATTATAAACTGAGGTTTGTCCCTATAGGAACCTCGACCCCTCGTTAGCAGTGTGCCCTCGGTTAAATTGTGTATGATATGGTGCCTCAGGAAAGTGCTAATCTGGTGATGGGGTCTCTTAGATCAGGAGATTTCAAGACTGAAAATGTCATTGTAACCGTACCACTAACTGTAGTCTATGTGAAGAGAAAAGATGAGAAAGATTCTAGAATAAACAATTTAGCTGAAGACAGAACATTTATAGAGTTACACCTTGTGTATGGGATCGAGAGGAAGAATCCAGTTGATTGTGAAGAAAATGAGACAACAAAGATGAAGACACATCTATCTTTTCAGATTATATTTGCAACTTTGGTTATAAAACATGAAAAAAATATAGGTGACGGGAAATATATAGGATCAGTGTGAAACGACAATTGAAAGGATGTTTTAACCAAATCCAAATATTTTAGGTAGTGTAAATTATGGTTGACTAAAATAAATAATTTTACT
The DNA here is from genome assembly GCF_943737965.1 of Phodopus roborovskii. Classification (NCBI taxonomy): domain Eukaryota; kingdom Metazoa; phylum Chordata; class Mammalia; order Rodentia; family Cricetidae; genus Phodopus; species Phodopus roborovskii. The sequence continues at coordinate 10,028,675 of NW_026126511.1, read as the reverse complement.
ACATTTGCCTCAATCATTTCTGATTAAAATAAAATTTACTACATGTATGATTTATCAATGTTCTCATAAATGAGAGATGTTTGTTAAGAAATTAGTTTATTTTGCAAACTAATAAATTTGAAATAGTATTAGTTTGTTTTCTATTGCTGTGATAAAGTACACAAAAAATAACTTTGGTAGAAATTAGTTTATTTCTGCTTACAGCTGACAACCAATCCATCATGAGAAAAATCAGATAAGAATTGAATCTAAGGTCATGGAGAGAGACTGGTTATTGGATTGCTCCATGGTTCACTCAGTTTGCTTTCATGTCAACCCAGGATGAACGATTTGCTAAAGGATGGCATTGCCCACAAAGGGCTGAACACAAACACACACACACACACACACACACACACGTCATAAGCTTAGGAAATCTATATATAGGAACTACATGCTATCCACCTAAAGTCATGTACTGCTACTTAACTTTTATTTCTACTTTATGGGTATAATTCTGTTTGGTGAAACTTGTGTTCAAATGAGCAAGTGATTATCTCCATTAAAATGAAACTTTTAATACTAAATTAAATAAGAGACAACCAAATGTATAATTCTTGTATAACTTTACTATGAAATTCTTTTCTGAATAAAATAGATTCTGTGCTTATTCATTTCATTTAGGTGATAATCTAAATAAGTCTTACAAATAGAAGTTTGAGGAAGCAAGTTAAACAGGTATAAAATCCTTTTGATTTAAGTCTTTTGATAATACACACTCTTCACATTTTCCAGACTTCAGTTTATGAATATTTTCATACATATTTAGATGTATGAAATAATTACCAGTGGGAGAGAACTTAAATATTAGCAATTGTAAGCTGATATAACTTTTTCTGTTCTCATGTATGAGAGGAATGAATACTTATCCCTTGTCCTCTTTCAGCCACATGATCTTAGATTATGATTTGCACATCTTTAAAATGCTGTATTATAAAAGAGCTGATTAATTAACTGTCCATCCTTTGTATCTCTTAAAATATATAGTTAGTAATCCAGTATGGACACTTGGCATGAGCTGCCATGTGCTATAATGTGCAGGTTGGTGAAAGAAGAGCAAAGAACCTCCAGCAACCTTCATAACTCACTCAATGACCAGCAGAGAATGAAGTTATGATTTATGAGCTATAATGCTCATTGCTCACATTTTTGAGGATGTGTGCAGCTTCTGAATGTTGTGGAATGAGGCAACACCTGGCCCAGTGTGTGCTTTTCATGTGACCTAAGAGATGGCAGAGAAGACATGAACATCTTCTTCTTTTTCTTTGTAATGAAACTATTTTACTATTATCTCATACAATATGCTGTGACTATGATTGCCCCTCCTTCCACTCCATTCTTCTCAGGTTAACTTCTCATCTCCTCCACCTGGAAACATCTGCATCTCATTAGAAAGCAAGCAGCCATCCAGGGGAATGCCATATAATATAATTGATATGGCAAAAAAAAAAAAAAAAAAAAAAAACAAACATATTGGAATCATCTAAAACTAACAAATAGAAAGGAAAGAACTCAAGAACAGGAGCAAGAGACAAATACAGATCACAAGCCACTTATTCACATACCTGGGAATCACATAACATTAAACAAGAGTCTGTATGATAAAAGAGAAAAAAAAACAAAACAATTAAAATAAAACAGATATAAAATTTAGGAAAAGAAGGAAAAAGGGCACCAACATGACTTTCTGATATGAATGAAGACCCTCAAGTTTTGAGTACATTTTCTGTTGACTAGGTACTGCTGGGTTTATGGCCTGTCCTTAAGAGTACTTTGTGTTCCTAGTGAGAATCTCTTTGAGAAAACTAAATATTTATTTGCAAATGGTTGTCAACTGGAGACAGCTTCTGGTTAGGAGTGGTGACCCCCCCCCCCCCTTTTTTTTTTTTTTTTTTTTTTTTTTTTTTTTTTGTTTAGCTCTAACACTATCTGGTATAGACTAATGCCAGTCCTATGCATGCTGCCTCAGTCTCTGCGCGTTCATCTGTAAACCATCCTTCCTGATTTTCAGGGCCTTGTTTCCTTAGTATCCCCTATATCCTCTGGCTCTTGTACTAATTTCAGATTTCCTTTCCCAGCCATTGACATTAATTTTATTTATTCGTTTCCTGAAAGGTTTCTTTATGTAGCTCTACCTGTTCTGGAATTATCTACACAGACCGAGCTGGCCTTGAACTCATAGAGACTCACCTTCATTGGCCTCCCAATTACTGGGATTAAAGAAACGTGTCACCATACCCAGGTAACAACAGTATCTTTTCTTGACCTCATTTGTCAATGAAAACTACAGTTTCCAAAAATTGTTTTGCTTTTCCTACTTTCTTTTTAAAATTAATCTATGCAGTAAGGCTGTTCTGAACAGTTCTGTTAAAACCTCTAAAGGAAATACTTTCAGTTTATTTGTGTGAAGCTTTTATATTTTCATAGAAATTATTGTTCTTGTGTGCAATTTAATTTTCTTCCTTCTAACCTAAAGCAATTAGGTTTATTTGGATAGTTGTGTATTGGGTTAGATCTCATTAGGGTTTGAAGCTCCCATCCAAAAATACATGAAGAAATTCAGTTTCTGTTATAATGTGATCCAGGGGTGAAATATTAAGAGATATTCAGGTCATGCAGGCTCTGTGCTCACAAATGAAATACAGCTCTTATTTCAGGAGTTAGTTATGGGAGATACTTCCAGGCAAATTTGCTCTCCTCTTACACGTGTTTTCTTGTTCTTCTGTCAAATTATGGCACAGCATGGAGACCTCCGGCAGATACCAGAGAAATGTTATTGTTGGACTTTCCTTCCTTACAAACGTAACCAATACATTAAAAAAAAAATTACCAACTACAAGATATTCTGGTACAGCAGCAAGAATTTGAGGGCAACAGATATTCAATAAGAGATCCCAAAAGGAGAAATAATACTAGATATAACATCTTAGATCCCTTGCAGGTCTTACTTCTACCAGGACATTACCTAACCACAGGCAAACCAAACAGTGAGCTTCTTTGACTTGTCTTCAGTAACACTCCCATCTTTTCATTCATCGAATAAGCACCTAGAATACTTAGCTGAGTTCTGCCACAACTAGTTGCCAAAAGGGTAGGGGACAATGCCTTTTCAATGATTCCTGGACTAGCTTTAATGAAATCAATGGCAACAAGTTTACAGTGGCAAGACTACTCACCTGAAAGGTGAGACTGTAATTTGTAAGTGTGTTTCTCACATAAGCTCTATGATTATTTTAGGTTCAGGACTTTAAGCTACACTTATCAAGAAAACTGACAGATCAAATAAATACAATAATTTTGTCAAGTTTGTAAAAAAAAAAAAAAAAAAACCTTAAGGTTACAGAACTTCATTGAGTGCTTCCAAATCTGAAAAATAGTTTATATTTCAATTCTAGAAACCTTATGTAAAACCATATCTCAAATTCATAACAAATCAAACAATACTGGTGACCTTATAAAAAAGTAAATCATCTAAGACGTACTAAAACATCTGATAGAAGTTTCCTGTCCCACTGTGTCTGATATATTAGTAACAAAAGCTTAATATATAAAATATTGAAGAGCAGAATTTGCAGTAAATTTTTATTATTTTGATCGTCTAAGTTACTAGAAACCATGCTAAATGGTGGCTCAGTTTTGTATTTTATATTCAAAATTAGGCCTATTTATTACAATTGCTCACCGGTCAATACTGTTATAGATGCAAATAGAGTACAGATACTTGCCAACATATACGCTTTTTTAATACCTCCTCAGAAAACAGTCTTTTGGAAATAATAATTTTACATGTTGGCTGTGAATGTCAACAGAATATCATATAGGTTATTTCAATCAGCTGAATATTTATTTTCTTTGGGGTTGTGCACTTTAGAGAGGAAGGAAAGTGTTTCAGAAGGTTTAGTTCACATCAAATAGAAAGTCAGTAAGTAAGAAATTTAGAAATAATACTAAATCCCAACAGTGTTCACTGAAGGCCATTTTGTATATCAGCAATGAGGAACAAGGGTTGATGGTACACATGTAACACATTAAGGTGTGTCTAATGTATTTTAATGTAGCATGTGCATTCATCAATAATGAAGAGTTAGAAAGAAAATGTAACTAAAACAAAACTATATGTTTATAAGCACAGGAATACCAAATGTGAGATATTCCTTCTCTGAAATTCCTCAGTACTATTTAAATGCCTAGAGCTCAGTAGTCACCATGTACATTGTGAATGTACATTGTTCTAAATCAGTACATTTCATAAATATATACCACATATTTAATATGACCAAGGCATTGTACCAAAATCAATGATATAACATTGTACTATCTTTGTCTTAAAATTTCCAGTCATTTTCTCCAAGTAGTAGTCTATAGACATAGCAACCTTATTGATTTCAATAAACAATATATATTCCTACTTAGTTGTGAAAATTCAAGTATTCATATTTATCTCATAAAGGATGTATGAACACAAAAGCAATATTTTATGTCTACTTCCAAACCTAAGAATGTATTCAAATTAGATATAAGGAAAGACAGAGATAAATATAATAAGAAGAGAAGAAGAGAAGCTCTGAAAATGTAAATAATAGAATACATACCCAGTGTTAAAAATGTTTCAGAGAAGATAGTTGTGGAGTATAGCTGCCAACTCATGAAAACCAGGAATTCCTGATGCAAACCTGAGATTTAGAGTAAACTGGTTAAAATTTTATATTTATATTAGAATCCATTTAGAGATGTTATGGGAGTACATTCTAGAAAGTTACACTAGTATTTTTTTTTAATATGACAGTAAAGCACTTATAAGTTTGGATGCAGAAGTTTACATTATTTTAAACATATTTTATCAAAGTGATATTTACCAGAGATATTTAAATACATAAAGTTTAGAATCATCTGGGTGAGCTGGTACAAGTCTTTAATCCCAACAAACAAGAGACAAAGGAAATAAGATATCTGAGTAAGAGGCTAGACTGGTCTCCAGAGTGAATTCCACGACATCTTGAGCAACACAGAAAAACCTTGTCTAGAAAATCAAAACAACACAAAATAAGATTATATGCAATGAATAGAAGAGCAATTCTTGAGTAGGCCTAAGTATTTGTTCTTAACAGTATTCAGAGTTAATAATTATCTGGATATTAACAAGCTATAACCATTCGAATATAGGTCATGCAAACATAAATTTTGGAGGGGTAGGATTTCTATTTTTTTTTATTTTGTGTGTGTGTGTGTGTGTGTGTGTGTGTGTGTGTGTGTGTGTGTGTGTGTGTGTGTGTGATTTTTCAACACAGGGTTTCTCTGTGTAGCATTTCTTGTCCTGGAACTCCCTTGCTAGGCCAGATTGGCCTATAAACTCACAGGAATCTGCCTGCCTGTGCTTCCCAAGATCAGGGAAATACCACCCCTGCTGGGATACTATTTTTCCATCTCGAATATCAAATTCCCAACAAGCATGTGGAATTCAGGAAGCATTCAAAAATAATGTCAATCAACAAAATAATATAGATGAAGGAGAGATAGTGAAATAATATGAACACTTTTACACAGTCTAGCACAATATATTTGTTATATTTTTTGTGGTTCTAAATGTCATCAGCAGCTTGCATTCAAGTAGCTATATATACAATACTATAAAATATAGTTAGTAGAAAATACATACATACATACATGTATATATTAGTTGTACAATGTTAACTACAGACAGAAATACTTCACAAAAGTTAATTAAAGAGAATTATTACATTTTTTTTTTTACTTATTTACTTATCTATTTATTAATTTGTATGTGTGTGCCCATATGGACACAAGCTTGCTTGTGCATGCAATTACAGCGGTCAAAGAAAAACCTAAGTAAGGTTTTTGTTGTCGTTTTCTCCTCCAATATGTGGGATTGAGGGAGCAAACTCAGACTGTAAACCTTCATAATGAATGACATTATCCACTGAGCCATTTTGCTGGCACAACAATCGAGTTTTTTTTTAAATACTCTTGGATATGTTTTCAGTGTTACAAGCTGATATGCATGTAACTGTAGTTTGCATTTCCTATACATGAAAAGTGATAGAGTAAAATATGATTATTTTCCATTGAATGACAATCAAATACCTTTTTATATTGTCATGTGAATACATTTTCAGTTTTGTATGCATATGCATTCACACATTTCCTTACAGAGAATGCATTGTATTTTTTTTTTTAACACGGAATAATGCCTTTGATTACTTAAATCTCTCTTGCTTCTAGCTTTATTATGGTGAGGAGATTTCTCAGTTTTCACATGGGAAAATTATGAACTTCTATGCTACTGTTTAAGATAGTGACATATAACCAGGAGTTATCAAGATCCCTTTGATGTTCTTTTGGCACATAGGTTTTAATGACATTGCCTTCCTAGAAGTAGCCCATAGTTTTCAAACAACTTAACAGACCTTCTATGTCAGACCTATGAAGATGTATTTCACTCCATACTTTGTAATGTAAGCTGGAGGCACCCTGCTCAAATGTTTATTTATGAGGATATCGCCTTGCATCCTAACTTCTCTGGTGGTATGAATTGTAGGCTGGTGATCCTTTGCTCTGTGTCTAAAATCCATGTATGAGTGAGTACATACCATGTTCCTCTTTTTGTGACTGGATTACCTCACTCAAGATGGTTTCTTCACATTCCATCTATTTGCCTGTGAATTCCAAGATTCCATCGCTCCCCCACCCCCGCAGAGTAGTATTCCATTGTGTAAATGTACCACATCTTCTTTATCTATTTTTTATTTGAGGGGCATCTACGTTGTTTCCAGGTTCTGATACTGATGCTGTATTTCCTCACAACTGTTAGTTGTTCTTTCCTTTGTCCACTATGGCAGAAGGTTTCTTACTTTCCTTTGCAACTTGTGTTTCACAAATGAAGCACTCGGTTTGTAAATCAGCTCATGATAATGAAGGATTATCTACAAGAAATTCGGCTTTCTTGCAGATGCTGCTTGCTTCCAACCAATGCTTTGGCCAGACCTCCCTTTTCCTCTCTATCCTGGAACAGAGCCACGTAGAATTGCTTTGTGAGAGCTTGCATAGAAGTGCCTCGGCTCTGGGAGAGAAGGCAATGTTAAAAACTGGACATAGATCTTCCAGCTTTCTTTTGAGTCTCACATAAAGAAGAAAAGACATTAAACTATGATGTTGTCAGAAATTATTAAATTCTGAATACATTACCTAAGACTTAAAATGTTGTGTATATTTTGGTCAGTTCCATCATATACTGTTTTGTCCCTGAATGACAATCTGTCTTTGAACTCCTGTTTGCTATGCATTTGGATAAATAACCATAGTTGTATGGTCATTTAATATTTTTTTGAGAAATTAGAGTATGGCTTTTCACAGCAACTATACCATAAGATATTTTCCCAGCAAAGTACAAATTGTTTTCTCCATAAGCTCACCAACATTTGTTATTCTGGTTTTTAGCACAATAGACATTTCAACGAAGTGCAAGTGACACTTAAAAGCAGTTTTTACTTGATTACTGATATTGGACACACTGTCCTGCATTTATTGACAGGTATTTATCTTCTTTAGGAAAAAAAAAGTCTGTTCCTTTCCCCAATTTTAATCAGAGTGTAAGCGTTCATGGCTTAGTGCCAGGGTCTCCTTATACATTTAGCTCTCTATCTTTTTTAATATATGTACATATAATTATATAGGTATACTTTGTTAAGCTTTTACAAATATGAGGTGATTTCTTAATGCCATTCTATTGTGCAGAGGCTTTTAATGATTGTGTAGGTCAGCTTGGGATCCTTTCTTTTGTTCTCTGGGCTTTGGTGAAATAGCAAAGCAATCATTGCTTAATCCAATATCATACTGGTTTCTCCTTTGTTTTATTTACACTTTTATGCTGCTTTGCTTTTAATTTCATTTACTTGCATTTGCTAGATATATGTCCAGCCTGATCTATGCTTTTTCATTGTATTGTAATTTTGTACAATTTTGTCATTACGATTTTGTCAGTGATTTGTGTATATGTATGGCCTTGACTTTTCCTTGTGTACAAACTTCCTGATACACGCCACACTTTTCTTATGAAAATTAAGTGAAGATTATTAGTATAACAAATTATACCTTAAATTCCAGGATCGTTGTCCAATTCCTCATGCTCTATTCCTTAGTACTAACTTATTAAACACCACTTTTGGCCTGCTTGTGCTGCTTGTGTTTGCAGATTCTGTCCTTTTCTTTAGAATGCTCTCATCTCTAGACCACACCTCGGGCAGGAAATACTTCCCATAACTCATCATTTTCTAAGTACTGTAATGTTGCATGTGCACCATTAAATCTGACTCTTAGCTCTGGAGACAGATTGATGGAATCTTTTAAAATTAGACATGCCTGCCTGTCACCTTTCCATCCTAAATTATTCACTCCTTGCACAAGGAAGTGTTTTACTCACCATTATATCCCCATAATATTAAGGTGGTGTTGAATTGGTGGCTTCAAATAGAAGGAAACTTGAAGACCATGTAGGTTTAGATATATGTGCCATATATGAGGTTGAAAGGAGAGGAAGTCCATTCTATCCCCGAGAAAAACAAAGTTGAGATTGAACCAGACTCCCTAAGTGTGGGTATTAGCTAGAAGTCTATGCAGCCTCTAGTAAGGAATCAGTATTTATCCGCAGTATACGAATGGACTTTGGGAGTCCATCCCACATAGAGGGATAATTTCTCAGCCTAGACACACAGGGGTGGGACTAGGCCCTGCCCCAATTGATATGACAGACTTTGAAGACTCCCCATGGAAGGCCTCACCCTTCCTGCGGAGCAGGAAAGAGATGGGCTGGGATTTGGTGGAGGTGATTTTGGAGGATGCGCGGGTGAGGGATCTGGGATTGACATATAAAAAATCTTGTTTCGTATTTAAATTTAGAAAGGGAATATGTGGGGATCTCTTTAAAAGGTCCCAGATTAACACAAAAGGCAGTTTCTTGAATCCTTGAATTCTTGTGAATGAACAATCTTGATGAAGCAAGCAATTGAATACACGGAGCTGAATCAGAGTTTTGACGGAGGGAGGTCACCTGACTTTGTAGGTCAAAAGCATCTAGCAAAATAGTGTTTCATTCTGGGCCAAATGCCAACAAGAAAATTTGCTCAAGAAGCATAGCTATCTCCTTATTAAGAAGCAAAACCCATTGTCAGCAGTAGCTGATCAGCGGCTGCAGCAGGGTAACTATACATGTAGAAATGTTTCCTATAAAAGAAGACAATGACATATTTCTTGACTCAGATGTTTATAGTACCTGGAGGAAGATGTACATCAAGTATTATCTACCCTTCACCCACTTTGGTTGCTACTTACTCCTTGCTGTAGATAAACAATGGAACGAAATTGGAGAAATGGGAACCAATGGTGGAGGTTTTTGTTTTTCAAGGATGTGTAATCGGGTTGTGAAAGTGGGATATACATGCAGCACACAAATCTTGGCATTCTATAACCTCCAAAACCAAATATTCAGATGATAGATCAAAACTGATCATAACTTTTTAAGTACTTGTTTCTGATTCACTCTAATGGCAGAAATTTTGTGTTGCTTTGTTTATGGTAAAGCATGAAATAATATTATTTAAGATATAATCTTAAATTATTTTTTTAAATTGTTTTATGTTTTGACTTTGAGGTATATGTTAATGTATCTATTAACATCTTCTCCTATACTGACTTACGTTCATAATTTACTGTATTAGTCTTGATACATAGCTAAAGTTTTAATTAAATATGGTTCCAAAGTTTAAAATACTGACAAATTGAAAATACTTACTATACTGTCTATTATAAAGATGCTTGTTAAAATTAAATCATGCAAGCTAATATTATCAGATCCTATGCAATATCAAGGAATATCTTGACAAAAAAACATATTAATCTATTACTGGTATTGGGAATGCATAAAATTATGGACAAAGATATTTCTAGCAGTATTGTATTATATTCCAGCATTTTCTTCTCTTCTGCCAATATTTTCAAGTGTAATATTTACTTAAAGAAAAATACATTAAGTTTAACTACAACTTGAAGACATTTGGTGCATGTAATGATGGCTTCTACATTCAGGGCTGTATAAATTCTCTCTGTGAGTATAATCTGGTTTGAGCAATGGAATACACAGTTCTTCCATACCTTAGAGAACTTTCCAAAAGTGTGGTAAATGTGAGCAAACAGTCCTCATTTTTACCAATACGTGACAGTCAGATTTACTGAGAGCAAAGAGAAAGGTACAAAGCTCTAAGAGGGGACCCCGGTTACATGGCTATCTTCTAATAGATAACATTCGGGATTATTACCCTGATAAGAATAATGACTTTTAGCATTACATTGATTGAAAGAATAGTTTGTGTTTTTCTGAGCCCATTTATGATAGTTGGTGACAGTATTTTCCCTCCCTCATTCTTCCTTCTCAGATTCCATTTCCTTGCCATCTGCTGTCCTATCCTCTAATTCCCTTTCCTTCTCCTTTGCCCTTCCGTCCCCTCCCCGCCCCTCCCCTCTGCGTCTCTTCCCTTCTCTTCTCTCCCCTCCATCCTTTTCTATCCTTCTTCCCTTCCCTTCCCCCTTTCTGTCCTTTCCTCCTCTCTTCTCTCCCTTTCTCTTCTATTCTCTCCTCTCCCCTCCCCTCCTCTCTCCTCCCTTCCCATCCTTTCACCCCCGCCCTCCTCTCCCCTTTTTTTCTTCCTTCTCTTCTCTTCTTTGTTTCCCAACTTCTCCTATCACCTCTTTCCCTCACTCCCTTCTCCTTGCTTTTCCTTCTTTCATACCAGATATTATTGTTTTCGATTTTGCCCTTTTTTTTTAAATTAAAAATTCACACTATTCTTTCCATTTACTTCATCAGATGTTATTCCTGAGGAAGAGATTTCTATTCCAGGGTAAATTCTAAAAGAAACATTAAGTCAGAATATTTGACATTGGGAAATTGTCTTATATATAGGCAATTGAAAACAAAATATAAAGCAAAGTTCCTTAAAACAGGAAGGAAAGAAGACCAAAGACGAAGGCATTGGATGAGGGAAACAGGGATGAGTGACTTAACAAAGGGATGCTGGTCTTCAGTAGAAGCAGATGGAGGTAAGATCTGTATTTTGCTTAGAAGACCGAGCAGTTAAGTGACCTCAGCAAGAGTTTGAATTTAATCTATGAAGTCTTTCAGAGATCTGACACCCCAAATGCGAGCAAAACAAATGGTTCTTTTTTTTGTATCAATTATTTTATTTTATTATTTGCTTATTTTATATAACCAAGTCCATTTAAATGAAAACAAATATAGACAATATTTGGGAATTTAGGCGTTGTTCTTTCCAAACTACTTCCTGCTGGTAAGGGGCTCTTTCATGGGGGATTCGAAGAAGATTCAGAAATCCTGGCTGTAGTCTGTAAGGCTGCTTTGTCCAGCTGTTTTGAATGTAGGATCACCTGGTACTCTGTTTCAGGTGGTCTGGCTTGATCAAACCACATTAGTCTGGAAGGAATCATGTCTTTTCATTTTCTGTGGAAAAAAAAAATAGAAATCCTTTTCCCCAGTAACTTGTCCTTGAACTTAAATTTTGGAGTCAAAGCATTTTTTTAATTTAATTTATTATTTTACATGTCGATCCCAGTTCCCTCTCCCTCCCTCACTCCCTTCCTCCTCCACTCCTATCCTCCCTTTTACCCTCTCTGCCCTCTCACATGCACTCTAAACACCCTCCCCTCCCATCACCGCACCCAATTCCATATGTAGGGAAATGCCATCTAGTTGGGGTCATGTAGGTCTGACAGGTCATGTGAAGTAGGGACTAGGGCTTCTCTCCTGTCTATAGATTTAGGCAGGTATCCCTCCATGGGGGATATGTTCGCAAGTCCTTTTGTGCACCAGGGATACATCCTGGCTCCACTGTCTGAGGTCCCTTAGACTGCTCAGTCCTTCTGGCTGAGACCCATATTCAGGGGGGCCTGAGTCAGTCCCATGCTGGCTTCCCAGCTATCAGTCTGGGGCCCATTAGCTCCTCCTTGTTCAGGTAAGCTGTCTCTATGTGTTTCTGCCACCTGGTCTTGTCCTGTCCATCTGCATCTGGGTTCTACTTCGACTCAGTGTTTATGTATGGGTGTTTGCTCCTATTTCCAACAGGCATTAGTTGAGGACTCCATGGAGAAGTTACTTGTTGATCCTTACTCTCTGGGAAGGGCATTTATGGTAGCCTTTACACAGAAGCTCAAATTGTTAGTTGGCAGCAGTCTTATAGTTCTCTAAACCTTTATTTGTGTTCAATTTTATCTTCAAACTAATATTTGCTCCCTCTTTTATGTTCTCTCTCTCTCTCTCTCTCTCTCTCTCTCTCTCTCTCCCTCCCTCTCTCCCTCCCTCCCTCCTTCTCTCTCTCTCTCTCTCTCTCTCTCTCCTGTCTTTTATTCCTAACCAGGCTCAATCTTCCTGGTCACACATGTTTTCCTTTCCTCCCCCTCATTTTCTCCTACTTCTCTCTCCATTCGCTGCCCCCCCCACTTCCCCGGAGCTCTGAGGGACTTGTCCCTTACCAGTTCTGTGAGGGACTTTGTATGAATCTCTTAGAATACACCTTGTATCCTAGTTCCTCTGGTTGTGTGAATTATAGGCTAGTGATCCTTTGATCTAGGTCTAAAATCCATATATGAGTGAGTACATACTGTGTTACTCTTTTTGTGACTGGGTTACCTCATTCAGTGCCATCCACTTGCCTGCGAATTTCAACATTCCATTATTTTTTTCTGCAGAGTAGTATTCCATTGTGTAGATGTGCCACATCTTCATTAACCATTCTTCAATTGAGGGACATGTAGGTTGCTTACAGGTTCTTACTATTACAAATAGTGCTGCTATGAACATAGTTGAACAGATGTCTTTGTTGCATGGATGTGAATCCTTTGGGTATATGACTAAGAGGGGGATTGCCAGGTCCTGTGGAAAACTAATTGCCATTTTCCTGAGGAACCGCCATACTGATCTCCAAAATGGCTGTATGAGTTTGCACTCCCACCAGCAGTGGAGGAGTGTTCCCCTTTCTCCATATCCTCTCCAACATGAGTCATCATTGGTGTTTCTAATTTTAGCCATTCTGGAAGGAGTAAGATGGTATCGCAAAGTTGTTTTGATTTGCATTTCCCTGACAGCTAAGGATGTGGAGCATTTTCTTAAGTGTCTTTCAGCCTTTTTGATTTCCTCTATTGAGAATTATTTCTTCAGTTCTGTACCCCATTTTTTAATAGGGTTATTTGGTGTTTTGTTGACTAGTTTCTTGAGTTCTTTGTATATTTTGGAGATAAGCCCTTTGTCGGATATAGGATTGTTTAAAATCATTTCTCAGTCTGTGGGCTGCCGTTTGGTCTTGTCGACTGTGTCCTTTGCCTTGTTACAGAAGCTTCTAAGTTTGAAGAGGTCCCATTTATTAATTGTTTCTCTCAGTGTCTGTGCCCCTGGAGTTATGTTCAGGAAGCGATCTCCTATACCAATTTAAAAAAATGGTTCTTATATGAAGCTGCAAGTTTATAGTGAGTTTTTATTCCTGCATCAGAACATGATATATATTAGAAATATATAGATGCTTTGTTATTAAATACCACAGTCTCTTATTTAATTAATTTGAATGTAGTTAAATAGACAGTTCTAGAATAATTCTGGGCAGGGTTCTATAATGCAACCATATGGTAAAATGTAAGAATGTTTTGTATTAAATTAATCATGGTATTCTAGAGAGATTACACTGCTTAAAGATATCAATTGAAATGTCTTGAATATTTTCAATGGTCTACTAGGTTTAATTATCAGCTAATTGCCTGAAGCACTGATAACTTTAAAATATTCACATAACTTCAATTTGGAAAATAAAATCATAGAAAGTAATGTTTTGTTTTTGCCAATAAATGGTATTTGAAGGATGTATTTTAAAATTTCTGCTGGGAAAAATTTAAGACAATGGAAAATACTTAAGAAAATACTATTGATATTCAATATGGCTTTATAAAGACAAATGATGTTGAGTAAAATAAAATTATTTAAACACTTAAATATTTTTAAATATAATATTTCTGTTGATAACATAGTTATGTTAGCAGAATATTTTCCCCATGTACCTTAAGTTGTTTTAGTGATATCGAGTTTCTGTAAGAGTAGGCTATTCGGGAATTTTGTGTGTTTTGTTTTTTTCACTTTGTTTTGGTTTCATTTGGTTTGGTTTCTTGTATTTCAAAACAAAACATGTACTATTGAAGAAGCAAAGATAATCTGGGCATATATTAACAGACACATGTTCACGAAGTTGGTTATAGACTGGGTCTACATATCTGGAAGAGGAGAAACAAGAAGCAAACTTAAAATATGGAGATGATTTAAATTAATGAAATGGAAAAACAGTCATAATAAAAATTTAGGAACATACAGAATGATCTGCGATAAATTTAAAAGTGATAAATAAAGCCTTCCATAAAATTTGAGAACTCTTTTAAATTCACACAAATATTTTACTAAAGTGACTAATTTTGTTTATTTGAGAAGCATCACATTTTCCTTCAAGCTTTTAAATAACTCTGCTAACAATTTATTGTTGTGTATGAGAGATGGCAATGGCAGTGACCACATCTCCAAGCCGGCAGCATGCTTTCTGGGTGGCAGCGCAGACCAAGGCGGTGAGCACAGCTTTCCGTGCTGGGGGTAAAAGTACCTCCCACCATCTTTGGTAAACCGCGGCTGACACAGCTATGACTTTCATTTTAACAATGTTGTTGTTTACCAGATAAAAGACTTGTGGCCAGACGAAGATAAAGATTTACAGTAAAGACAGATTCATATTAAGAAAAACCTCTAAAGGTTTACAGTGTGTTTTAAAATATACGTAGACATGAAAAAAAAATGGTTTTAAAGAGACAAAGAGGAACTGGGTGTTGTAGCACACGCCTTTAATCCCAGTGCTCAGGAGACAGAGGCAAGCAGATCTCTTGTGATTTCAAAGTAAACCTGGTATGCAGAGTGAATTCCAGGACAGATAAGAGTTACACAGAGAAACCTGTCTCAAAAAATAAAAAATAAAAGAAACGGAGTAATAATACAGCCACGTAAAGATGAAAAGCTCAGAGAGAATCTGGTTACTGTATGTTATTGTGTTGTCTCTACCTTGTTTGACTGCTGAGAAAATAACAACAACTGATAAAGGAAATGCTGCTGCATTAATTCAATTTATATATTTTAAAAATGCTTTGACTCCAACATTTAAGTTCAAGGACATGTTACTGGGGAAAAGGATTTCTATTTTTGTTTCCACAGAAAATGAAAAGCTGTGGATTCCTTGCAGACTAATGTGGTTTGATCAAGCCAGGCCCCCTGAAACAGTCGCTGATGATCCAACATTCAAAACAGCTTGGACAAAGCAGCCTCGAAGACTACAGCCAAGATTTCTACAACTTCTTAGGATCCCCCATGACAGCGCCCCCTGTCAGCAGAAAGTAGTTTGGAAAGAACGACGCCCAAATTCCCAAATATTGTTTAGAAATGTTTGTTTTCATTTAAATGGATTTGGTTATAAATGGTTAATGATCAAAGCCAAATTCTTTTTAAAGGTAAAAAGGGAATTATGGTATAGATATGAATACTTTGTTTTGGAATGGATTTTCATTTATTGATACAATTTAAGGTCAATTTTGTGATATATATATTTCTCTTGTTTAAGTATTGTTTAGAAATGTAATGTATAATTCAATACAGATTATAGATAATATCTATGATAGTCAGATATAGTTAAGTTAGTTAAGTTTTCTAGATATACAGAGATGTATTTGAGATGAATAGGCATTCTTCAAACATTTCAAAGACCTACAGAATATGGCATTTAAAATGGTTTAGGGTTTTTGTGACAGTGAGACATAATTGCTCTTGGCAATACCACCTGCACCAGAAAGGAAGATGGACATAGAAGAAACGTGTTATGAAGTTTGCTTTCAATATAGCAAGACTAGCCTTTTGGACAAGGCTACTGCTCTTGTCTGGACTGTTTGACTTTGTGATGTATAAATTGGACATGCAGGACCCACAGGAAAGTGACTCCTGATTCACGATGGACATTGCTACAGAGATCCTGCTTCATGGAAGAGTCTGCGAGACAGTATGCAGAACACAGAAAAAAATGACTGTCAAACTGCCAATACAAAAAGACAGTTTAAAGTTTCCTGCTTTGCTGAAGAGTCAGCTAGACACACTATGGCCTATGGGCTGAAGATGGAAGATTATAAAAGAACTTCAGGTGACCAGGCAGTGAGTTGTCTCTGTCATTTCTAGAGCTTATATTATCCTTCTGTGGTCTTTGAAGGAGTTGAAGACAGATAGTTATGGTTATAGTTTTCCTTAGTTAGGCTTACAGATAAGTTACAAATAGGACTTTGGACTCACAAATATAGGATAGATGATAGAATAGTTTCTTTTAATCTTGATAAATGTTAATGGACTAAATATTGTTAACTGTGATTCTTATTTGATAACTGTTATGCAATATATTTTGCTATGCTAAGGTTAAAACCCTTCCTTTTATTTAGACAGAAAAGAGGAGATGATGGGAGATGTCATTCTGTATATGTTTCTCATACTGGTTAATAAATAAAGCACTGTTGGCCAATAGGAAAGGAAGATAGGAGGGACTAGGAGACAAGGAGGAAAGAGGAAGTAGGAAGGAGGAGTCAAGATGGAGAGTCTAGAGAGTGCTGGACGCCAGCCGCCTCCCCGGTAAGAGAAATACATAGATCAGCAGAAATGGGTTCATAATTAAAGGCAGAGCTAGCCGATAAGAAACAAGTAACCGGGCCAACAGCATTGTATCAAATACAGAGTCTCTGAGTGTTATTTGGGGCTGGCGCTGCAGCAGGCGGAAAAACCCGTACTTGTTACATATGATCTTTCCTTTTTAGAGGCTTATAACATAATAATGTAAAATTATTTGTAAATGATATTTAATTTCATATATTTTCCCATGGTTTAAATGACTTATAATGGTTAAAGTTTCCATTTAAAAGGATTTTATATTTCACGTACATAAATACCCCAGTATGTTTGAAAATTCATTTCACAGTTTCTTCTCCGATGAGCCAGTTACATATAATCTATTCATGAACAAAGCTAGATATAATTGGTGTCTGAGACAAATGTGCTGATTCATATATGTAACCCCTTCATTCAGGAGAGCCAACAGGATGTCTAGAAGTACAAAGACATCTGAAGCTCCACAGAGACCTCAAATCCAACCCCATCTATATGGCAAGACAATATCTAAAAAGGAGATTAAATAAAAGTGTTTTTATAACAATAATTGAGGTAATAAAATCACTGTCTCTATATTTCTAAATAGCATGATTTTAAGAATGCATGGAAATTTGAAAACATTTATACCACTTCTGAGCATAAATACTAATTTAGTTAACAATTACTGAGTGTTTGCCAAATGCCAAATACAATTCAAAGTATTTTAAATGCACTATAAGTTTGGAGCTATTAATAAGAAATCAACCCAGGGACAAAGAGAGCTATCATTACCATCATTTTATTATTAAACATCTTAGAGACTAAAGAATTTCTTCAAGTTCCCAAGGACCCATAATTTTCCTTCTTTAATGCTCAACTTTCACTGTTGTTGATTATGTTGGGTTCTCAGTGTTATACCCACACAAATATTTATTTTGAATTTAATACCTTTCTGAAACAAAGAGTTCTCTTTCTGTCAACAAATGTTCTACAATGGATACACTGACAAAAGAATTCCATCAAAATAACTTTCGTCCCAAATTTGAATAAGTTTATGCTGTCATTTGTATCATCAGTTGGTGTTTTTGTGGTCACGGGTATGATTTAAAACAGTCTATGTTTTCCTGTATTAGAATCAGTTGTTCTGTCCTTCAACATTGAACAATGTAAAAATAATTGAAGAATAAACTCAGGACTTTAATTGTATTAACATTATGCTCATTTGTATAAGCATTTTATAAGAGAAACTTTCCCCATCAATGAAGGTGTATTTTTTTTTCCAAAGCAAGCCTTGAGTTGAGCTACTTATATTATAATTCCACATGAATTATAATATAAACATCAAACTTATACTTTAGAATACTCAAAATATCATTCCAATTAGTAATTCAAGTTTAAATGATCAGAGACACATGCATTTTCCTGATATTATCTCTAACACCTTGGTTATTTTTTAAATGAAAGAAGTCACATCTTGATTCTGTATCTCATTTCTGTGTTAAATTGCTAGATATAAAAACCAGTACCTGTGTCTGTGTGTCTGTTTCTGTGTGTTTGTGTGTGTCTGTGTGTCTGTGTGTGTGTGTGTGTGTGTGTGTGTGCGTGCATGTGTGTGTGCATGTGTGTGCGTGTGTCTGTGTGTGTGTCTATGTGTGCGCATGTCAATGTAAAGTTCAGAGGGCAGCCTCAGATGGCATTTCTCCAGCACCTTTCAATTAGATTATTTGAGGCAGGTTTTCTTACTGCTCTGCAGTTTACCAAGTAGGCTAGTTTTGCTGCCAAGTTAGCACCATGGATCTTCTTGTCTCTGCCTCCTCATCCTTACATTTACAACCCAATGTTACTAATGCCTGGCTTTTACATGGCTCTCTGAAGAAGGAACCCCCATCCTCATGCATTTTACAAACTGACATATGTCTGTATTCCTATCAGTATTATTAAAGTTACAGACAGCTAGTGGCCACTGAGAAAAAGAAATGTTTGCTTTTCAAGAGACAACCCTTGTAATTGGGTTCCAATCCCAAGTGATCATCTCTAAACATATACACATATGAGCAACATTAAATAGACATAGTGGTTTATATTTTACACACACACGTGCACACACATACACTCATATTCTGTCTTGCCCTTTGAGTTCTCATGAGATATCCATGTAAGGATAAATATTGTTATTACTATTACCATATAGAATTTATTTCTCATTTTTATTGTTCAGTGGCAAAGACTTTAGACAATACTTTTTGTTATAGAACAATTCAGTGTAGAGAACAGATACTGTATTTGAGAGGCTGGGGACACTGAGGAGCTGGAGGTGGGAAAGGAGTTGGTAGATATGATGTAGATACAGTCCTCAGGTATGAAAACTTCAAAAACATCTTAAATTAAACTAAAAATAATCAACCCAATGGAAAACACCAACAACTCCAAGTGTTAGGGACGTGGGCTAAAAGGAGCACTCATCAGTGTCAGTCATACTGTAGAATAGCATGCCCACTTTGCAAGACATCCGGACAACTTCTTTTAAAACTAAAGACAGGATTTTAATAGGGAAACACTTTTCATTTATGATCTGGGATTTAAACTTAACTGTTTTCTCTAAGTACTTGCCCTGTATAATGTTCCTCTGCAGTGGATGACACAGTTGATAGACAACAGAAGGGAAATATCTTGCTCCTATGAGTAGGAAAAAAAAAAAAAAAAGAGTATTGCATAAGGAACTCCTGTCCCATGGAAGAGTCAACACAATAAGAAAGAACAGTGAAAATTCCTTTGGTCCTTTAAAGACACAAAAATTCAGATTGTTTATAACCCCAAATTTGTCCTTGAATCACGTGGAAAGTTAATGAGTTCATTGAATACTGCCTGGCTGAGAGCTTACTTTTTAGTACTTTCAGGCTTTAGGGACTATTCATTCCCATGCAATTCCTCACCCAATACCTTGTTCTCTTGGGACTAGGGGGGGTTTCTATAAACTACATGAAGTACAGTGGAATTCTCTCGTGACATGCCTGTCTCTTCCCACACTTGTCACTGACTGATTCAGTTAAAGCATGAATTTGACATCAAAGTTGCTATTGAGGATGCCATTTCACTCTCTGAGAATGATCCAGGGGTTTGTGTCAACCAGAGACACATCCTTCCCCACACTCAGCTGTTTGTCCCCAAGTTTCACTAAAGCCATCCCTTTCCAGTTTCATGTTATCTGTATGGAGTCTAGCCATTCTGTAAAGGTAGTCAGTCCTCCCTGAGGACTTCGATGCAATCACCACAAAAATAATATAAATTTTACAAATAGTATTATTTAAGTTGTCTTCTAAATCAAACAAACATGGTATTGGTTTGCTGTATATTGCTCTTATTATGTTTAGGTATGTTCCTGTTATCCTTGATCTCTCCAAGAGCTTTATCATGAAAGGGTGTTGAATTTTGTCAAAGGCTTTTTCAGCATCTAGGGAGATGATCATATGGTTTTTCTTGTTCAGTTTGCTTATATGGTGGATCACGTTGATAGATTTTCGTATGTTAAACCATCCCTGCAATCCAGGGATGAAACCTACTTGTTCATGGTGGATGATTTCTCTGATGTGTTCTTGAATTCAGTTTGTCAGTATTTTATTGACTTTTTTTGCATCGATGTTCATGAGGGATATTGGTCTGTACTTTCCTTTCTTAGTTATGTCTTTATGAGGCTTGGTTACCAAGGTTATTGTGGCCTTGTAAAAAAGAGTTTAGCAATGAACCTTCTGTTTCTATTGTGTGGAACAATTTGAGGAATATTGGTATTAGTTCTTCTTTGAATGTCTGGTAGAATTCTGCACTGAAACCATCTGGCCCTGCAATTGAAGAATGGATAAAGAAGCTTTGGCACATCTACACAATGGAATAATACTCTGCAGAAAAAAATAATGGAATGTTGAAATTCGCAGGCAAGTGGATGGCACTTGAAGAAACCATCCTGAATGAGGTAACCCAGTCACAAAAAGAGGAACACAGTATGTACTCACTCACATATGGATTTTAGACCTAGATCAAAGGATCACCAGCCTATAATTCACATCACCAGAGGAACTAGGATACAGGGTGTATTCTAAGAGATTCATATAAAGTCCGCCAAAGAAGGGGGAAGCGACAAGTATCCCATAGTACAGGGGATGTGGGGGGCAGTGAATGGAGAGAGAAGTAGGAAAATGAGAGGGGAAGGAGAGGAAAACACATGTGACTAGGAAGATTGAGTCAGGATAAGAATAGGATACAGGAGAGAGAGAGAGAGAGAGAGAGAGAGAGAGAGAGAGAGAGAGAGAGAGAGAGAACATAAAAGAGGGAGCCATTACTGGTTTGAAGAGAAAACTGAACCTAAAGAAAGGTCTAGAGACCTTTAGGACTGCCGCCAACTAACAATTTGAGCAACCATGGGAAGGCTACCATAAATGCCCTTCCCAGATAGTGAGATCAACAACTAACTTATCCATAGAGCCCTCATCTAATACCTGTTGGAAACAGAAGCAAACGCCCATACCTAAACACTAAGTCAAACTGGAATACAGATGCAGATGGAGAAGACAAGAACAGGTTGCAGAAACACTTAGAGACAGCTGACCTGAACAAGGAGGAGCTAATGGGCCCCCAGACTGTTAGCTGGGAATCCAGCATGGGACTGACTCAGGCCCCCCTGAATATGGGTCTCAGCCAGAAGGACTGAGCAGTCTAAGGGACCTCAGACAGTGGAGCCAGGAGGTATCCCTGGTACACAAAAGGACTTTGCAAACACATCCCTCACGGAGGGATACTGCCTTAACCTAGAGACAGGAGAAAAGTCCTAATCCCTATTTCAAATGACCTGTCAGACCTACATGGATGGCATTGCCATAAATGTGGAATTGCTGTGGGGGAAATGGGAGGGGAGGGTGGTCATGGTGCATGTGAGGGAGCAGAGAGGGTAAAAGGGAGGAGAGAGAGAGTTAGGGAGGGAGAGGGAAAAAGGTTCTGCCCTTTGATGGCTATGTCCCTCATGCTGTAAACTAGGCTCTCCCATACCAATGAAGACTATGCACCACAAATTTGTCTGCAGACCAATCTTGTGGCAGCATTTTATTTTTTTAAATTGAGGCTCTTTTCCAAAATGATTTGAGCATATGTCAAGTTGATAAAAGACTAGATAACACATCTGCTTTTCAGGAAAAATAACGAAGCTTTCCATTTTGTGCTACTCAGAATCTCCTAGAAAAATATGTTTTATATTATGTCTTCTAGGTATTTGACTTTCTGTTTTGAAGATATATATATATCTTGTGATTTAAGGAGAACTAAATATTATTTACATAAAGGTCTATTCTCTCCACCAATTATTACTAGCACAGTTGTTGAAGGAAGATCATAAAGTCTATGGTATAAAATAAAAATTATTTTTCTAGTTGTCTGTGAATAACTTAAAGTTCAGACTATGTTTTCCTTTTTTTGGAGGGGGGGGAGAAGGTGGTGGTTCCAGACAGGGTTTCTCTCTATTGCTTTGGAGTGGAGCCTGTCCTGGAACTAGCTCTGAAGACCAGGGTGGCCTTGAACTCACAGAGATCTGTCTGCTTTTACCTTCCAACTGCTGAGATTAAAGTCATGAGCTATCAACCCCTGGCTACGGACTATGTTTTCATTCATCTTTATATAGCTAACAAAGTAATGAAGAAAGTATTGTGTTGGATTTAATGTGTCACTCATT
The DNA here is from genome assembly GCF_943737965.1 of Phodopus roborovskii. Classification (NCBI taxonomy): domain Eukaryota; kingdom Metazoa; phylum Chordata; class Mammalia; order Rodentia; family Cricetidae; genus Phodopus; species Phodopus roborovskii. The sequence goes on along the minus strand of NW_026126511.1, from coordinate 10,006,149 downwards.
ACCACCACACCCATAATTGAACATTTGAGCACTTAATAATGTTGAAGAGCTGAGAGTAATGTTTGTGGCCTTGCTGGAAGAATTATGATACACTTGGGGTGGTTTTGTTTTTTTTTACTTGGTTAGGTTTTTATTAATTAATCAAATAATTCAAAATCTTCTAGGCAGATCACAGTTTTCCATCTCCTTTTCCTCTTCTCCCAGTCCCTACCTTCAACTCCTCCTCCCAATCCACTCCCTCTCCATTCCCTTCATAAAAAGTGAAGGCCTGCCATGTATATCATCAGCCAGCCCTGTGATATCACATTGCTGGAAGATTAGGCACCTCCTCTCCTATTAAGGCTGGACTAGGCAAGCCAGCAGAAGGAAAAGGTCCCAAGAGCAGGCAACAGAGTCAGTGGTAAGCCCCCACACACCTGGTTCCTCTGCCAGGAGTCCCACAATAAGACCAAACCACACAACTGCAATTCATGTGTGAAGGGCCCATGTCAGTCCAATGCAAATTCCCTGCTTGGTTCCTTGAGTCCCCAAGAGCCCAGGTCATTCGATTGTGTTTTCCCATGATACTCCTGGATCCTCTGACTTTTGGGTGGGTTTTGAGAGTTAAAAACTGAAGTCATAGTTTGCTCTCTCTACCTTGTACTGTGGCGCAAGATATGAGTTCTCAACTTCTTGCTCCAACTACCCTTCCTGCAGCCTGATGGGTCCATTCTACCATCAGGTACTCTAACTTACTGGAAGACAAAATAAACTGTTTCTTCTGTAAGTTGCTTGGTCATGGTGTTTTATCACAACAGTAGAAAAACAACAAATATACATACTAAGAAGTAAAAGTAATTGTATTATTAATGCTGTAAGTATATATTAATTTAGACTCTTGAACAATAAATGTTTATACTCTTGACCTCTCTCCTGTTATGTTGGACACCTTGCTTTGCATGTAGATTGTCTTCAACAGAATTATGGGGCCTTCAATTCAGTTCAACTTGGTCTGTGAATTTGACCTACTTCTCTGGTCATTCTGACTCTTCAAAGTTTCATAATATTCAATAGTGTGGGCCTGCCGAGTACTTGTTCAGAATGTTCCAATGTTTCTTAAAAAAAAAAAAAAAAAAAAAAAAAAAAACAGAAGTAGGTCTTCTTCAAGTGCTAAAACATGTGGAATCTTCACTATTTGAACACCCAGAAAGAGAAAATAAAATAAAACATGCAAAAATAGCAGCTATCAAATAATGTGATTTAGAAGAGATAGGGAAGAAGATATCAAAATTGTAATGCTCAGTTATATGGAGCAAATATCTTTGTTCTTATTTTATTTCAGTTACGCTCCATGATGGGGTATACATAGCCGATAGAAAACAATAGAATCAGAATCATGTGTTAGATTGTCTGAAAATCTATTACTAATTAGGTTATAGGCTTGATCTGTTTATTTCATGATGTATTTTAAAATGACAACACATTTTATAGCATGAATATATGCAGCAATAACTCGACAGTAAACAATTTAAACAAAGCCACCACGACTTCAGAATGAAGACTATAGAACCAGAAATGAATACATAAGACTCGTGACCACCTTGTATGCTGGTGTCCTAACCATCAGTTCTGTGGAGAATACATTTGTGAAGCCTGTGGGAAATTCTTTAAACTTAGGATTAAAATACATCATATGAAAAATTAATTTAATAAAGTATGAAACTGCATGATAAATCATAGCTCTATGCTCAGGTTCTTAGTAATTTTGTAGATGATTGGCAGTTTATGAACCATTCTTGAAGATATCATAACTACATAGAATAGGTTGTTTCTTATATATGTCTGTGTGTAGTTATATATCCCAGTCCCAACACCTCTCTACATGCCATAATTTAGACAAAGAACAAGAGAGTTTTTTATACCTGCAGGCAGCCTGTGGATTTTTGGAGAAAAAAAGGCCAACAATGCTGGCAGGGCACTCTTTGAGGAAGGCTAATGCAAATTTAAATGTTCAAGTCTGTTCTGAGGGAATAGGGGCATAGAAGCAACTGGCCACAGCCAATGCAATTTAATCCCACTTTGGAGGACATTGCCACCTGCATCCAACTGTTACATAGGTGACTGATTCAGGATTTGGGAATCTGCATGTCTTCCCTTGGGAATCCCTACTGACAGATGTTACTAAGTTACAGAGAAAAAGACAGTCAGAATTGAAAGGAGCCTGGGGAATTTTTAAGACACAGCTTCCACAGAAAATCAGGTTAAAACATGCATTAATTTTCTTATATTTATATTAACCCAAGACTACACTTACCTCTATACTGACTTTAATATTACACTTAGCCTTAAAATGACCTTAAAATTAAATTCAACACAAACTTATTTAAAACCATAGTTTTATGGGAATTTTTTTAATGGTTTAAGATTAGAAAATGCCACACATTTGCATGTATATTTTCTCCCTGCTAGCAAGTTATGTTTTATAAAGTGATCCAAAAATTTGTTTGCAACAAATTTATTCTTAGTTTAGCATTAGAAAGAGCTACATGAGATGGAGACTGATATTTTATGGACTTGGAGACTTACGAATGGTTAGGTACTATTGTCTAGCACCTAAATCCTCCTCTTCATCTCTATCATACCTGCTCACAGTCAGTGACTAGGACTATCCTGAGACATTGTTTGCCATGTGTTTTGTTTGTCTTCATCTATATTATGCTAAGTTAACATATAAGTGTGTAATGTAAGATACAAAGTTATAAAACATAATGTACAGCCAAATGCTGGGAGGTTTTCCTTTGAAAATTCATTTCTTAAATGTACAGAAAAGGTATAGAGAATTAGATGCAGTGATGCTCTTGAAAACTAGGAAAGGATTATGAAATTTAGAGTTTCAGATAAAAAAATTATAAGAACAATATGGCTGATTAATATTTTTACATGAAATAAAAAGTTTCCATATATTTTATCTTAGTACACATAAAAAATATTGGTGACTTTTGTAGCAACAATGATATATGACAGATATTGCTATCAACTTTAAAACATTTTTAAAAGATTAGGTTTTTTTTCTAGGAAAAATGGTTTCCCTGTCCTAGAATTTAATCAGTAGCCTTCCTTCATTTTATCCTTTCTTCTCTCCCACCTCTCTTTCTCTCACACATTCACAGACACACATATAGACACACACACACACACACACACACACAAAACCCACATAAACACATGCACTGACACTCACACAGACACACATACATGAAAAACAAACTTAAGACTATGATTTAAATCCAATATAGCAAAAACACTCGAGTCATCTATTTTTTCCTAATACTAGAGTTTATATCATACTGAATTAAGCTTGATTTCTTTATTTTTTCTTTTGTTGTTATTGAAGAAGAGATTGGAGTAAAATGTATATATTAATAATGGACACTGACAATTTACTTTTACATAAAGATTTTATGGAGACTGTAACATAATTTTTGATAATATAAAATTAAATACAATTTTATTTAGTAAATGTATAGTTGTATAGGGAACAGTATATATAATAATTTAAGTTGGTTTAGATTAGGTGTAAAGGTTCACATTTAGTCTCAATGTGTTTGAATACTGGTCTGCAGGTTGTGATGCTCTTTGGGGAGGTTGCAAGCCACATTTATTCTCAATGTGTTTGAATACTGGTCTGCAGGTTGTGATGCTCTTTGGGGAGGTTGCAAGCCCTTAGGAGATGAGGCCTGTCTGGAAGAAGTTTGTTTTCTCAGGATGAGCCTTGCTTCCTCTAATCCAGACCTGGGTCCAGGCAGATTCTTTCTCTGTTCCCTGGTGTGCCTCTGGGGCCATCCGTGAACAATCCTCCCACAACCTCCCCATGACAATGAATATCTCCTCAGATACCAACCGACTTAAATCCGAGTACTGTTACACTGTGACTTCTTTAAGAAAATTTGGTCACAGCCACCAAAATAAAACAGAACCAATGCAGATGGCGGAGCCAGAAGCGGCAGCACATACCTTGTGTTCTAGTTTACGAGATGCTGATGTGAGGCAGTTTGAGAAGAGACTGGAGAACATAATGGGTCCTGAGGTATGCGGAACTAGAGTTTTACATCCTGTCCCTCAAAATGGAACCAATGAAAATGATTACTTTCCCAATGCATGTGCTGGTCTTTTAAAATCTATCTGTGGAAGTCATTTTTATTTGTCACAACACGCAAGATACAGGCAATTTGAGTATACAATTTAGAAAGTCGTATCACTGTTAATATTAACACATTTCGATTAAAGCTTAAAAATTAAATAAGAATGAATGTTTCTTGACAACAGCATCAAAAATAGAAACAAGGAGAAAAGAAAGACCAGGAAAGAAATTCAATACCAAGATGTGGCGCCTTGTGTTAAACGTGCTATTCCTACGCCTTTAGACCTGATTTTGTGAGTAAAGACTTATCCCACACTCGTGTCTAGGGAAGGAAGCTCTAGAATTCTAAACATAGAAATTCAAGGCCAACCCAGTGTGACTGAGCAAGGTCTAGAGTGTTTTTACAAATCGGTCAGCTTAAAGAGTTTAAAGAGACAATGTAATCATGAATGTTAAAGTAATCACAATTAAAGAGAAATTTAGAACCCTGTACTGGGTCAACAGAATTGCAACATGAAGGCAGGCCCTCACACATCCAAATCTCCATATGTAAATGCATTTAAGAAGGGTATTTGAACGAGAAAACTTTTGGAGCATTTTCGTTAGTCAGAGTTACATAGAGATAAGTTTTCTCCTGCTCATCCTCGCGTGTTCTTGGAGGCCGTTGCTGTCAACTTCCAAGGAAAATGGCTACATTTTGAGTTGAAAGCAGAACTTGGAATCTTTGGGTTGTCCCGGCCAGTTGGAAGCAAGAACAAAGAAGTTGTTGAAGTTTGTGCCAAAGTTCCAGAAATCAGCTGAGGTCAAGCAACTTTAACAGCTGTCTCCCTTAATTGGACTGTAACTAAAGCAATGGAGATGAAGCTCCGTTTACTCTGAAGACTATAAAATGATAGAGATGCCTGAAATACTTGCATGCAGTGAGACTGTCCCATAAGACATGCTAGGTATCTGCACTCTACACAGCAGAACTGAAAACACATGGCTATTCCAAGCCCACTGTAGTTTCAGGGATGCCATCCCCATCTACAAAACCTAGACACAAGGTTTGGTGTTTAGCCTGAAAGTCTTCATCCTAGTTAGGAGCTAGCTAATTTGGAGCCAGTCTTTCCTTGATTCTTCCTATTCTCCCTACAGAGAATGGCAATGTTTACTGTTGCCTTTATATATTGGAATGGTCTGAATTGTTTAAGTTCTAAAATTTCAGGATTAGAGACTTAGTGAAATCCAAGTATTTATGGAGTGGTGGTGGTGGAATTTGAGATACTTGCATAAAAGTCTTATGAGGATGGTTTATATAAAAGATTTTAATTCCTTGCTTTAAAAAAATGTTTGCTGTGTTTGAAAGAAATGTCTAACATTTGATGTTTCAAGCAGACTGAACACATTTAACAGTATGAGATAGTCATGAACCCTAATGGAAGTCAAGGATGGAGTGCTGTGTTTCAGCTGTAACGTATCCTCTACTTCTCGTGTTGGAATGTTTGAAAATCTGATCCCCAGATGACGGTGTTTGGTGAAGCTGGGTTGTGAAACATTAGTGTGGTAAAGCCTGGCAGAAGTAAGGGTTAGCAAAGGTGGGGAGGTGGGGGAAGCAATACATTTGCAGCGAAGGAATAGCCCCGACCTGTTCCCAGTCCCAGTCTCTACTTCTGCCTCTCTACCATGTTTTACCCATTGTCAAAAACAAAAACAAAAACAAACAAAAAACTTAAGTGATTAATCAACGGAAAATAATAAGTAAATATTAATAATTTATCTCAACCAGGTATGATGTTAGCACACTCTTTCTGTCAGTGTCTAACCTATGATAAAACAATTCAAAAAAGCAAATGCTGCTAACAATAGTGTGTAAGTATATGAATACTTTTTCTGTTGTAAATATTAAACTATTTAGGACAAGTGTCTTTATCTATCAAAGACTGCACAATGTATTCAAATGACATCTACTGTTAATAAGTGAAAAATTTGAAGAGAAATTGGTAAGAGTTTCAACAAGCTTACAAGACTGTGGTTGACTTTTCTTATGCTGTTAAGGTCATTTGTTTCATTAACTTCCATCTGAGCAAATAGATTATAGAATGCTCTTTATGGTGTCCATCTTAACTACAATTCACATATGTCCTGTGACAGAGTACCTAATTTATAATATAATTGAAACATTGAAGAAAAAAGATAACCCAAGGTAGAAATTAGTGATAGTGATGGGCTTCATTAACATCTAAGGTAATGTTTAACCTTTATGTTATAATAGTTGATAACATTATAATAACTATAATTAAGTACTCGATAGTGAAGAAACATATGGTACATGTCCGCTGAGGATTTTGTCACAGAGGAAAAAATATGTGGGATGTGAATAATGGCTTTGTTTTAAAGCAGTGCTGTACATCTGGGTGACAAGACTCTTGGTAATCACGTAGATTAATATGCAGTTTCCATACTACATTTACTACTATGTCCATTAGTGCTTACAAGGGCTATGCATTTAGACAGACCAATCTGTAGCAATATGTCTACTGAAAACACCTGTATAGAACTTGTAAAGGGTAGGATCTAGTTAGAGTGCTCATTTCATAACAGTTGCATATCATGTTACTAACTTTTACAGAAATGGAAAAACCTAGACACATATGATATCTAGATAGGTAATAGAAAATATGCTGACGTATATGAATTTAATTTGACTTGAGTATAGTCATTTTGAGTTACAAGCACCACAATTACCTGATTAACTAAATACAACTGTTTCTTCATCGAGGGGGTGCCTAAGGTACTGAATAGGTAATTAATTGTTTTGGGACCCAATTTCTTTCTTCTTTTCTTCATATTTTCTACGTCATTTATAAATCCCTCATGTCTACTGTTTACTTTTCTTGCCATTGATGTGGTATCTTGATGTTTAAAATGGTAAAGAAAAAAATATTAAAGCTAGAGTTATAGCCCCAAACTTGGATTTGTCAGTCAGGACAATGTAGTAGTATGCATGTTTTCTCACTACAGCTCTTTGAGGTATGATATTAGCCAAGGCTGACCTGAGGGTGAACCTCTGATGCTCTCAGGCACAAAGGGATTATCTTTATTCTTTTGCTCTGTCTGTCTCCCTCCCTAACTGCCTTAAGAAGAACTTTGTACCATTGTTTTACAAATAAAGCAAATTAAAGCTTAATGGGGTTTCACAGTGGGAAGGCTTGAAGAAAGCATTCACTATGATTATTTCCCTTTTAACACTAGAATAGTTTACTGAAATAGAAAGGTTTTCCTCTCCATTCCTTTCACAGTTGGTATATTCTCCTAAAAAGTCTTTCACACTTCCCCTTTTTGGGCTGAAGCCACCTCTTGTACTTAAATGCTATTATTGTGATCAAGGAATGCCAAGCTCCATATCTAAAAGTTAGCAGTTAATTGAACTTTATCAAATTTAAGAAACAGTATAAGAATAATAAAGGAAAATTTAATACAAATATATTTAGGTATTGCTTTAAAAGTAACTTAGTAGAATGCTTCCTTTCTGTCTTTCCTACTTCAAATTTTGTGGGATGTTACACCGCTTTGTTAGCTTTGTGTAGTAGGTTTAACTAAAAAAGAACAATAACTTTGAAGATTATTGGTAGAAATTAAGATATACAAGCTTAGAGAATCCAGAAACTTGATGGCAAATAAATTGGACACCACTTGTTTTTAATCTTCAAGGCTATAATTTAGTTTCTGACAAGTCTAAAAGCCACATAATGCTGTTAAGAAGAACAAATGTGGTAAAGTATAAATGAAAAAATAAAAGAAATTTCTACAACGTCATTTTCATAATGTTCCCTCAAAAAAACAAAACAAACAAACAAACAAAACAACAAAAACAAAAAAAAAAAACAAAAAACCACTTTGATCTTTACACCATGATAAGTTCAGTGAGGAATGGAGAGAAAGGAGGAAAGAGAGAAGGGAAGGGAGGCGGGCTTTCTCCTTTAGAGGGCAGAAAGGATCCAGGGAAAAAGATATTGGGACAATGTTGAACGATAACAGAAGAGAAAAGCAAACACCATTTAGGTGAATGCTTTTGTACATCGAAATCTAAAAAAAAAAAAAATTAAATAAATAAAATAAAACAATAAACAAACACATCATAAACCAAAAATGTGGAAGACTACAAACAGCGTTTCAAAGACAGAATGAAAGCGGAATCTTTCAAGATGATGTTGCCTTAATTCAGTGAAAAGGTGATGCCCACTTGAATTCAGAGTCTTCTCAGAAGTTCAGGAGCTACTAAGGAAGCAAAAATCAATAAAGCTTACATTTCACTGACATGCAAGTGGGAAAAGATGAATTGGTAGATTCTTAGGTTTCCAATATATACAGTTGGATCAGAATTTGCTATTCTTCATTAAGATGGCAGCCAGTGGAGGAAGACACCACAAGCTTACTTTGCAAAGAAAGGAATAAATGTGCTGTTGGATTTACAGGGATAGAATTCAATAGAGACTAAGGTGCAGTCAGATATTTGCATATTTCTTGTAAATATACTTGAAAACCTAAGCCAGGTAGGTGGTATGGATATGTAACTGAAGACATGGGGGAGCAGAGATACAGGATAGTTCAGCAAAGACAGAGAGATTAAACAATTAAGGACCAAATGTAAGAAAATGATTTATGAGTTAGAGGGACAAGTAAAATTCCACAGGACTGATGTGCAACAATGAGCCGTACTGGCATACTGTTAGCTCTATTCCTGTTGTCATGATTAGCATTATTCCTTAGGGGTGTGCTAAAATTTCTGACAACTTCAACATTGGAAAGTGTGCATGGGTAAATAGTCAAGAGTTCCTATAATACAGGGGCTAGAGAAAGGGCTCTACTCTCATACAGGATGTGGTCTGGCTGTCAATCTGGGGTCCAGGAGCTCCCACTTGGTCAGGCCAGCAGTTTCTGTGGGTTTCCTCAGCATGGTCTTGACCTTTTTGCTCATCACTCCTCACTCTCTACAATTAGACTTTTAAAGGTACTGAGATTTTCCTAGACTTTCAGACTTGCCCGTTTAGAAACTTTGTTCATATTTATTGAAGTCTCTATAGGCCAAGTTTCAGGACTGGAGTTATCCATATAGTATAATCACTGAGCACACATCTTTAGGCCCAAATGACATTTTGTAACTACTCAAATGAAACTTGGTCAAATTATTGCAAATTGACTTTGTATGGAAGATTTTCTTCATTGTTAATCTTTGCCCTCACAAAAGCCTTGTTTATTTACATGGACTACAGTAAGATAATTAACATTAAATTTTCAGCACTGATCCAGGACTGAGTTTTTCAAAAAAAGTATATTTAGTAACTTTAATAGACGAATTTTACTTTTAATCAATAATTTTGGAAGACTTACTATAGTTACAATTAGTGTAACTTGAAAATATATTTTAATACACAACAAATAAGAATATTTAGGAAGTTTTTAATAGAGGGTATATATTTTAACTTTTATAAGCTACTTATTAGCTTAATCATGCATAAAATGGAAATAATTGTATGAATAAATTGTATATAATTGCTCTAGATGTTTACTTTGAATTGAAAAAAATATGAAATGTATTTTGGGCAGTCTAAATATCATTTGTAAAATCTCTCTCTTTCCCCCTTTACCTTTCCTTCAACCTTTCTCTCTCTCTTGTTTTCTTCATCCATCTCTTCTTCCTTCCACATGGCTTCATAGATATACATTTAGAAAACACTCCTTCCTCCCAATTCTTAGGTCCTTTTTAAAATTTTACTGAATCCACTTAGAGATGCCCGTAGGTTTTATTTTATATCTGAAAAAAAGCTTTATAGCTTCTCAGCTAGTGGTGGGACACCATGATCCCCTCACCCATTCTTTCTAGAATTTTGATTGGCCTGGTCCTGTGAAAGTTTTGAGCACTGTTGGTTCATGTGTGCAATGGCACTGTGATAGCCTGATAATTTTGGTTTGCTAAGATATTCACTGGTCCTGCCTCTTATATTCACTCTGCCCATGTTCTCTGGTGATCTCTGAGCTTCAGGGAAAAGGGTTGCAATAACTGATGGAGGTTCATAACCGGGTACTTATCCATCTTCACTGATGATCTATTCACAGTAACTAGTAAATGGAAACAATGTATAATCATCAACTTAATGAAAAAATGTGGCTCATATACATAATAAAATTTTATTTTTTAAAAAATAGCATGCAGGTAAATAGATGGAGCTGGAAACAATCCTTTTGAGGGAGTTAAAGGTAAACATTCCATTTCTTTTTATCCATTGTAGAGGATTTCTTTCAAACTTTAGATTGCAGTACCCATGTAAAGTAGGCCCTAGTAAGGAGCCATAGTGGTGGATTTCAAAGAAAGGAGAATAGACCACAGATGTTATGAAATGAGAAGTGTGAATAATGGATAAGGAAGAGTTAAAAATGTTAGGGATGGTGAGAAAGAGATAGATAGGGAAGAGTTTAGTAACAATAAACTTTTATGGTTTCCCAAAACAATATTTTATCTAACCACATGTCCATTGCCAGGTATGGGTTGTCTTCTTTAGAGCTATGAGCTTTTATAGTCCTTTCCCCTGAAATGTATGAGGCTATGGACATTGGCCTTGGTTACTTTCCAGAATTTGATGGTAAGACTCTGTTGCAGAAGACAATGCATTCTTGACTCCTAGGACATGAAAATAGCCAAGCTGGTACCTACTGGGAACAACTCATTGCCACTAGCTAGGTTCTTACAGTGTTTCTATCACTTTGTTCAATAGTTTTATTCCAACCTAGTTTGTTCTAATTTTTTGTTCAATTTAATATGTTCTTTGATTCTAATTTTTGTAACTTGGATAATTTATAATTTTAAACATTTTGCAGACTAGTCTCTATTACAACATGATTAATCAAACCTGAGGGCAAAGTAAGAAATCTTAATGAATTATGCCAGATTTCTCACTGTAGTCTTCATCTAGACTTCAGCTCAATGTCTATATAAATAAGCTTGGGCTACATGCCTAACTCATAGGTAATCTTAGAGTGGAAAGTGGACTTCCCATGAACAGAGACTGATTTGTGATTTGACCTCATAGGACTCTGTTATGGATTCGGCTGGAAATGAGTTTGAACTTTACACAATTGCTACATATTTTATAGTGAGACAGTCACTTAAAATGTTCAGATTTCATTTATTGTAACATGAATAATAAAAATCCCGAGACAGATATTGGGTTTCAAGCTGAAGATCAGAAAAGCAAAGCAGCCTCAGACAGAAATGGGAGGTCTTACCTCCATGAGTTCTCAGACTACAATTCTCTGACTTCCTCTCTCCTCCCAGCAATATCATTCATGTCTCCACCTTCCTAGTACTGGAATTAAAGGCATGTGATCTCGAGTGCGGGGATCAAAGATATGAGCTCCATCTCTCTTTTAGACTGACTCACTCTTATGTGGCCCCGGTTGGCCTTGAACTCACTGCCTCTGTCTCCTGAGTTCTTGGATTAAAGGTATGTACAACCACTTTCTGGCCTCTATGGCTGTGGTTAGTTTTGCATTCTGACCTCCAGGCAAGCTTTATTAGATCATAAAAAAATATATCACCACAATTTATTTTACCTATAATATGCAAATAATTAATTCGTAAAGTAATTCAGGGTACTAGAGATGAAAAAATAAGGTACCTTGAATTTTTGTAAATGATCATTTAAATAATTTCATTATTATATTGAAAATAATTCAAGAACCTGATAAGCTTAGGCAGACTGAGCATTATGCCTTTTATACCACATGCTAAATTTGAAATTAGGTTCATAAATGTCATTTAATTGTGAAGTCTTACATATCAACAATTTCTCTTATCATCTCTGTGACTTCCCGATGATTCTGAACTCTTAGTTTGTTTGCCCATTTACACAATAACTGTTTGTGTTACTCAGAGTGATATGGAAAGTGAATTAACAAATTATTAAATACTTTTTCGGTTTCATCAATTTGGACAGTTTTAATTGATGAACTTTAAAGAAAAGAGAGTTTCTTCCATAAACAAATGCCTGAAGAGTATCTTTGAGGTATCTCCCTACTCCTGCAAGTAAACTCATATTTTATTTCTTTTCCTTCTTTATTTATTCTTTGTGTCTTTAATATTGTGCATCTCCATCCCATTTACTTCCCTGTCCCTTAGGATCCACTATCTGCCCTGGTTATCTCCTCATACCAGGAAAAAATAAATAAAATGTAAGCAGAAAAAGGGAAAAAGAGGGGTTGGATCAATCTCATCATGGAAGCTATAGTGTGACACAGTGAGTCATGCTGGACAAGGTAAGACAGCATGGGGAACAGGTTCCCAAAAGCCAGCAAAGCACCAGAAAGAGATCCTGATTTCACTGCTACACACTGTCACACATATGCACAGGGCTTGCGTTGGTCCCATGCAGGGTACCAAACTGTTGGTCCAGAGTCCATGAGCTCTTGCAAGCTCAGATCAGCTGTCTCTGTAAGTTCCTTCCTCATGACCTTGACCCTCTGGCTCATAAAATTCCTCCTTCCTTTCTTCAAGTGGATTCCCAGAGCTATGCCCAGTACTTAGCTGTGGATCCCTACACCTGCTCTGTCATCACCAATCTAATTAAGTAGATGGCCAGTTTAGGGACCCTCTTCACTATTGTTAGGGGTCTTAACTGGGGTCATCCTTGTGTATTCTTGGGAGGTTCCCTGGTACAAGGTTTCTTCCTACACCCAAAATAGACTCCCCATAAAGATGTGTCTTTCATTAAACTCCCCCTCTCTCCTTATCCTGCCCCCAAACTCATTATTCCCCCTCCATTCCCTCTCCAAACTGCCTGCTGAGTCCAGCTCACTGAACCTGCTCCCTCAAATTCCCCATCTGCCCCCATCACCACCTTCTGCTCCCAGTTAGTTTCCCCAGGATAGCTCTTCTATTTTCCCTTCCCAGGGAAATCCATGAATCCCTATTTGGGCCCTTTGTTATTTAGCTTCTCTAGGGCTATCGATTGTAGGTTGGTTATCCTTTGCTCCTAATATCCACGTGTCTTTCTGGGTCTGGATTACCTCACTCAGCATTATCTTTTCTAGTTCTATCTATAAGCCTACAGACTTCAAGAGGTCATGTTTTTTTTTGTTTGTTTGATTTTTTCCACAGCTGAGTAACATTACATTGTTTAAATGCACCACATTATTCTCATCCACTTGGTTGAGGGTCATCTAGGTTGTTTCCAGTTTCTGGCTATTATGAATAAAGCTGCTGTGAATGAAGTTAAGCAAGTGTCCTTGTGGTATGATTAAGCATATTTTTTTGTATATGTCAAATATTTTACCAAAGGCAATCTACAGATTCAATAAAATCCCCATTGGAAACAAAGAGAATTCTTCATAGACCTCAAAAAGAACAATACTCAGCTTTACATGGGAAAGCAAAAACTAGGATAGCTAAAATAATCCTGCACAATAAAGGAAAATCTGGAGGTATCACTATCTCTGACTTCAAGCTCAGCTATAGAGCTATCATAACAAAGACAGCTTGGAATTTGTATAAAAAACAGACATGTAGATCAATGGAATCAAATTTAAAACAATCCTGATATAAATCCACACACCTATGAACATCTGACTTTTGACAAAGAAGCCAAAATTTTTTAATGTTAAAAAGAAAGCATCTTCAACAAATGATACTGGTACAACTGGATTTTGGCATCTAGAAGACTGCAGATAGATCCATGTCTATCATTATGCACAAAACTCAAGTCCAAGTGGATCACAGACTTCAACATAAATCCAGTTACACTGAACCTTATAGAAGAGAAAGTGGGAGGTGCCCTTGAACACACTGGCACAGTATGTTCCACTTGCTGAACATAACACCACTAGCACAGACACTGAGATCTACAATTAATACCTGGAGCATCCTCAAACTGAAAGCTTCTCTAAGTCAAAGGACACTGTCAATAAGACAAAATGGAAGCCCACAGAATGAGGAAAAAAAAATGTTCACTCATACCATATCTGACAAAGGCTGTTCTACAAAATATATCAAGAACTCAAGAAACAGGACATCAAAATATCAAATCACCCAATTAAAAATGGGAGCAAATTGAACAGAATTCTCAACAGAAGAATCTCAAATGGCTAGAATACACATATAGAGAGTTGTTCAACATCCTTCATCATCAGTGAAATGCAAGTCAAAATGACTCTGAGATACCATATAAAAAACACTGATGATAACTTAGGTAGGAGAGGATTGTGGCATAAGGTGGACATTCCTCCACTGCTGGTGGAAGTGAAAATTTGTAAAGCCACTTTAGAAATCAGTATACCAGTTGATCAGAAAAATAGAAATCAATCTACCTCAAGACTAAGTTATCCATATATCTTTACTGGCAAGTGTTCATTGCAAGGGTTTGTTGGTCTGGTTTGAGGCCTCTGGTTCCTGCTACACTATTGATGCTTACTGGTGGTGAAGATAAAGCAGAGGGGGTGGGTTTAACAACCCTGGTATTACTTAGGCCCAGAGCCAGGATTATGTGTTGACCCACCACATCTGAGATCTGCTGGAGTGCATGAAGGGACTGGTAATGTAGACTCCCAGCCGCAGAATTTCCACAATGTAGGGCAACAGAAGGATAACCAAGTCAATACACAGTTAAAAGTAAATTAATAAGGTATGGTGGCACACACCTTTAATCTCAGCACTTGGGATGCAGAGGCAGGTGGATCCCTTAGTTGGCGGCCAGCCAGGTGTACAAAGTGTATTCTAGGAAAGTCAATGCTACACAGAAAATCCTCTCTCAAAAATGCACAAACACACAACAGTAAAATAATATGTGAACATTTATGCCTCTTGGAGTACTGTAAATTAATTCTTGCAAGACCACAATAACAAGAGGGTTTATCAACTTTTGAATGGAGAAGTAGATACCATTCAAAAGGGTCAAGTTTGTGAGTTTTATTTAAGATGTATGGTGCATTAGTTAATTGTTATATTTGTATACATATTGTGTTTACAAATAACATGTATAATCACAATATTTATGTATAAAATCAGAATTAATAAAATATATGCAGAGTCATCAGTGGATAGGCTGAATATACCAAAGGTTTAAAAATTTTAATAAGCTTATATTTTTAGTAATAAACCTACTTTTCAAAATTTAAAGACAATTGAGGATTTTAAACGTGATTATGTTTCGATCAATTGCATCCAAATACCCTCTCCTCTAATTTCTTTATTGTCCTAACTCTCAGAATTTCATGCGCACATTCTTTCAAAAAATTAATTATGAAATGGTGTGAGATGATGTATTCTGTGAATTTCTAAGAATTAATTATTTCCCACCTGTCAGTTTTTCTTGAGAATAAAGGGCGATACCCATCTGTAGTATTTACGATCCCATCATCATGATGCCATTATGGAAGTTGAACTACATTGTGCATCTATACAGATTTCTCTTAAGGTAAATATTGAAATAAAAGTTGAAGTTCACATCTATAAATTCAGAGCACAGGTAACATATTTCCTAAATTAGATAGTTATCTGTTGACTCATTTGATGTGTACCCACTCATTGGAAAGAGGCTTATATGATCTACACATGCAGCTTGTATGACCTATTTTAGGCAAATGGAGTGTGTGTGCTGGCAAGATGCGGTAACTCAAACAATTTAATAAATACCTCATATTTTATTGCAATTTTCTCTCCTAGCCTTTGCTAATCTGAATGTATCTGTGATAATGTGCTCCCATTGGCCTTGAAACACGAGTGGCTATGATGATTCTACGATCTAACAAGTTAGTTCTCTCATGATCAAAGACCTAAATACCAATTTTATTTTTAGTGCATAAAAACTAAATTGGTTGTTGAGGTATGGTCCCCATTGAAAACGACAGGAAGTACCAGAGTGCTTGCAAACATTGAGTATGTTCATAAATTCAGTGCATAGCAGGACAAGCTAGGAGGCTGTGTGCTCAGGAGTAAAGATAAAGTTCAAACTTCAAGTGAAGCTACATTTCCATGTGAATCCACTCTCCTGGCTATTAGTTTCATTAAGATTAAATTTCTAACCTTCAGTACTAGCTGGGGAGGTTTTTTTTAAAAGATTTCCAGTGATATTCTAACAAAATTATATTTATTTTTATTTTTTACACTTTTGTTTTTCAAGACAGGGTTTCTCTGTGGCTTTGGAGGCTGTCCTGGAACTAGCTCTTGTAGACCAGGCTGGCCTTGAACTCACAGTGATTCACCTGCCTCTGCCTCCTGGAGTGCTGGGATTAAAGGCATGTGCTACCAACACCCGGCAAAAATTTAAAATTTTATCTCTTTCTATTTTCTATATTTCTTCAATTTTTATGTACTAGCCCATTCTATATAAAGCAATGTCATTTGTAACATGAAATTTTCTTAACAATCTCCATTTCTTACTAGGTGATTTCTTTACTGCTGTATTTATTAAAAGAAATATCCTACATATTGTCTATGAAAGAATTATTTTTACTTAATTTTTTGATATCACTACAGGTTTTTAGTTATTTTTATTGAATAAGTTATTCATGTATCTCCACAATATGTTTCTTTTTGCATCTTT
The DNA here is from genome assembly GCF_943737965.1 of Phodopus roborovskii. Lineage (NCBI taxonomy): Eukaryota > Metazoa > Chordata > Mammalia > Rodentia > Cricetidae > Phodopus > Phodopus roborovskii. The sequence continues at coordinate 9,989,454 of NW_026126511.1, read as the reverse complement.
CTTTTTTATTTGAATAAGGAGGTTTACAATGTTTTCTTTTTCTTTCAATGCAATTTCATTGGACATATATACTGTATTTTCATTACTAATTCATCTTTTGATGGACACTTAGAGTGATTCTATACCCTTTCATTATGAAACAGCAGCAATAAATAGAGGAGAACAAGTATATTCGTGGTTGAAGATAGAGTCCTTTAGGTGCTACCCAAGAGAGATTCAGCTTGGTCTCCTGAACCTTCCATTTTTTTGCTTTACAAGAAACGTCTATGCTCATTTGCATAATGGATCTCAGAATAAGACCGTGTGGGATCTCACTTGACCATTCTGTTTACTAGCTCAGTAAATTGGGGTGTATGTAATTAATCTATGAGGAACACATAGTTTCCTCATATTTAAATTGATCATCTCAGAGAAATTTCATTGCTAAAATTCATGATTGTGAAAGCATTTTACAGCTTGTCAATTTTCATGTAAATGTATGTTATCATCATTATGTGTTGAGTTTGAATTTTCAGTAGCTACATATTCTGCTTCTAAATCTGGTCTTTGAATTCAGAATCCTCTAATTCCTCTCTCAAAAAGTCTTGCATGATTGTCATGTTCTCTCATTTCTCAAGTGAATTTATAACAAGTGAGTATGTGAGGCTTATATTTTTAGATAAAAGCACAAAGACTTACTGGGAAAAGATGTTAATGATTGCCACTAAATCATTTTCTTTGAGTTCCTGTAAATTCAGTTACAGAGCTGCACTTATTGCCATGTTAGAGCTTGTAAGATTTCAATACTTATACAAATGACTAACTCAAATCATCTCCACATTCCTTTGGGGCTAGCAATCACATATTCCAGTTTGCTTTTTTTTGATTTTGTTGTTTTATTTTATTTTATTACTTCTCCCATACTTGTTTCTATCCAAATAAAAAGGAGAAAGAAGGGAGGAGGATTTGGTTAGGTACAAAGGTGGGGAGGATCTGGTAGAATAAAAATAAAGGAGAGTGCCTCTATTTTTTTAAACAATTCTATTGGACATGTTGTTGATTAATGATTGATGTGTGAGGACCCATCCAACCCCCTGGGGTTGGGGCCAACCCTGGAATCCACAGCCCTGGCTTGTATAAGAGAGCATGCTTACTAAGCAGGTAAGTACAACATCATTGTTTCATGTTTTTTGCTTCAGGTTCTGCCTCAAGTTCCTACCTTGAATTCCTGCCCTGACTTCCCTCAGTGAGGGTGACTGGAGAGTTGTTAGAGGAAATAAGTTATTTCCTATCAAAAAAGAAATTAAAGAAAATGAAAATATGTTCCAGGTGATAATATAAACCTCAACCCAAAATGGAAACATGTACATTAACCCACACACCAACAAAGACCAGGGACACTGCTGGCGAGAGTTCTGTGGAATACAGTCTTATGAATATGAAATTGTTAGCAAATAATGGACTGATAACTGCTCGGTAACCTGACAAGACCAACATAGGATCAAGCTAGCCCAAGCCCGTCATAGAAGACATGAATAATTCCCAGTCACCGCCCCCAACTGAGGAACTATTAGCACTCGATGGCAGCTGGGGGAGGTATAATTATTCTTTTTTGACGATATGACAACAGATAGGGGAAAATTTTCTTGCTTCTATGGATGGCCTCCCACTCATACTCATATGGGCAGCACCAGCAGGATGTCATAGATTATTTTTTTCAAAAAGGCATGAAGATGGGAGACGGTGAGATAGGTAGATATAGTATGCTGAGTAAGCAAGAGAGGAATAGAGGCAGTAGATATGTTCATATTTATCTTTTTATATTTGTATATGAAACTCTCAAAATGAAAGATAAATCATTTGAGTATTTGATGAGAGAATATACTTTACATGGGGTGACAGAATTAAGGATCATCTTCTAGGACTGTTTCACTTCCGAGCTGGTCTCATGGGTGGACTTTGAGAAGGACATAGAAATGTGCCAGGGTCAGTATTGCTCTGAGTACTTCAGTGGTAGAAAAATAATGTTCAATGTTTGCCTAATAAATAGAACATTGAAAGGTAATATACATACATTTTATATTCACAGATATCCAAGAATTCCTTTCATGCCAGTGTGCAATTATCAGCACCACAACATGAGCTATAATGTCCATTTATGATAATTCCATATGCCATATTTTGGAAAAGTTAAATGAATAAAAGTGTTTTAAGGTGAATGATTCACCAACATGAGTACATCATCTCAGAATATGTTTTAGGATGCTGTTTTAAAACCAATTGGCATGACTTTAATTACCTTATAACTCCTACAAGACATATTATTATTTCAAATATTCATTAACTAAAGGGAAAATGTGCATAGTCATCTTAAGTAAAAGAATTGGAACATTGCAGATATGAACAACTTTTTTCTTTTCAGGTAAGATGATGTGAGAAGTCTGTTTTGTTATTGAGGAGAGAACAAATGGCTATAAATATACCAGTCAGTCTGAGATTTTGGCATTAGTTCTCTCTAAGTACATTTCTTCCATGACTTGAGCCATCAAAAAATGAAATTTATTAGGAGGTTGTAAATGTTGTCACAATTAAATCACATAATATATAATGCTTATTTCAATAACACATTAATTTTATTGTAAAAAGTATGTTAGGAGAGTGGGGAGAGCAAAATTTAGGATAGGAAACTGTGTAATTAGCCAAATAGATACTTAACTTGGAATCACATGAGTTCATTTTACTTCTAAAACAAAGTAAAATATTGTCTCCTTTCTCCTCATCCAGTCTGCCCTCTTCCTCCCTTCTCTCCTTTATCTCCTTCCATCTCTCTTATTTCTGTGTTTTGCTTCGATAGGACGTTCTTGGAAGTAACAATGACTGAGGAAAAAAAATGGAAAATATCATTAGACTTGTTGGAAGTCTTCTGACACAGTTTGGCACCAGGTAAACTACATAAAATATTGAGAAATCATCTGCTTAAGACAAAAAAAAAATAGGCAAAATGAAAGGATAATTCCCTGAAAAATAGGAAACTTCCATGTTAGCATACGAATAGCTTGTACCAGAAAGGAGCACAATAAACTAGCTTGGTTGCTAAGGGCAACTCTGAATGCAGCTTCTTCCAAAGTGATGCTGGGTGGTTAGGTTCATGTCTGTGCCTTTTCTATTTACCTATCTGCAAGTGATTATGATGATGCTATTTTTAAGTCATATACTCACAAAACTGTCAGCAATCACGAGGTGTGGGGCAGAGAGCTTGAGCACATAGGCTTTGATTCAATCTGAATATGTTGCTGAAGGCACAAGACTGAATCACAATGAACAACAGGAATATGATGAAACGTGAGCCCCTATTAAGCAAAATGGTGCCCTTGTCAAACAAGGCCGACAGTTTTTGTTAAAATGGACAAGATGTCATCCGTTTTTGATAAAAAGCAAATTGGTGCGCAATAGGAAATTATCTGAGATTTACTTTAAATATTTGCGGTGTCCAGCAAACTGAAAAAAAATTACAATAATTTAGAGACGCGAACATAAATAAGTATGACTGTTGTTCCTTTATTACAGTTATAAGAATAAAAGCTGGAGAAGGGGGGGGTAGTTCCCAGTGAGGGTCCCAAGGTAAGGGACCACGTGGGAGAGCGTAGCAGGTTCCATAGCATGTGAGGGTGACCGAGGCAGCAAGGTGGCCGGAATAACACGCCAGACAGACAGAGCTTGAATGAGGAATTTATTTAGAAAAGGGGAGTGAGGGAGGGAGAGGTAACAGAAGAGGAGAGGGGAAGAGAACAAGGGGGAGAGAAGAAAATGGGGTAGTTGGTGGCCAACCGAAAGCAGGAGAGAGAGAGAGAGGAAGCAAAAGACAGAGAAAAAGAGTGAAAGCAAAAGAGAAAGTGGGCAGGAGTCTGACTTTTAAAGGGTCCTTTACACCTGCCTGCAGACTAGTACTCATGGAACCCTGGGCTGACCAGAGTACTGCCTGAGTGCACTTTGCCAGGTGACAGGGGCAGGCCAACGTAATGCCTGAATCCCTACAATGACATGTGAAGAAAACCTCATAAACGTTCACTACTTGTTAGATAAGTCTTATAATGGCTAGTAAGATGGCTAGTAAGATTTGTAATGTTTGATTGGATTCTATTACAAGATAATGTACAGTTTAAATTTGACAACACTCCTTGGCAGCAAATTTCTGTAAGTATGATTTTTAAATTAAAACGTTTAGTGTTCTTGTGGAGTTTGTCATGTTTTATTCCATTTTTTATTGCAAATATGGTAAAGAGCAGAATACACACACACACACATATATATAACATATTCTCATAAAGACTTCTGAGTTTGCAAAATGGTACACTTGATTGTGCTTCTCATACAACCATCAAAATATAGCACAACTTGAAAAGAAGTACTTTTGTTTTTATAGTTCCTGTACTTGCCAACAATTGAAAAATGTAGGCACTTGTGTATGGGTTTAGAGGATGTATTTTAACGTATAGTGCCCCAGCTTCAGTAATTACAATATAGATATAAAAGTTCATAAAACAGCTCATATAAAAAAGAAATTCCCAATTTTTAGTGTAAAAGAGCATAATGATTTGGGAAGTAGAAGTATTCTGAGAGGGGATAAAGCTAAAATGTAGTTTGCAGATACCATATATAAACTTAACATCAAAACCATCACTTCCCCTTGCACCTGTAGCAAATAAGCCTTCAGTAGACCGCTGAGCACAGGTGTTAGGAGCTCAATTCATTTGAGACTCATACGCAGAGTAAACTGCTAAATTTACTTCTCCATGAAGCCTCAGAGTGGATCTTTATGAAGCTCTCTATAGAATGAACTTTTCTACATCCCGGAAAGTAGTGAGGTTCAGTCCTGTCCCATGGTTTATACCAATGGAATTTAAAAATATATGTTTTACTCAGTATCTCTGGATCAATATGACTTTTGAAAGAAAGCTGATGCAGGAGGATATTTCATTTTTGTTAACCTCCACATTATTAAATAAAGGGGAAACTATGCTTGGTCCCTATAAGACATGATGACTTGATTTTCTTTAATAAGCTCAGCAGGAGACTCCTAGACTACAATAACAGAACACATATTTATGTGGGGATAATTTTTGTGGTGTGGGAATTTATATTCTAAAATCCCTATTCCTAGGTCAGGTGGGTTCCAAGGAACTGACTTATGAAAAACCTAAAAGCTGAGATGTTTCCAATGTTATTCATCTGTGACAGCATTTTTTAAAGTGGTGTTTGATGAGCTATTAATTTCATAAACAAAGTTTCCCCCTTTTCAAAAGTATGGTTTGATGAGGTCCTTCACTACAACCATATATTGAATATAGGGAACAATTTTATTCTCACAGAAATTGTCTAATGTCCTACTCAAGTCACACTTTCTTGCTTCCCCAAATGCTTGGCATACCAAAATGCATATGTTATTCCATCTTATATTTTATTAATTGATATGAATCATCTCCCCACTGAAGTTTACCCTTCTTTATGTTTGCGAATAGCTTTCTTGGGTTCTTCCTTCTTCCCAGTCTTTCTCCTTCTTTCTATTCATTTCTCCATTACTCCATTATCTCTAACTGTGTTAGTTGATAAAGTGTATAATGATGACTGACCATTGTTCAGACATTGTTTTCCCCAACAACCAATGGTTTTATGAATGTTATCATGTAATTTTACCACCTTTATATCCTGTTTTGTGTGATTATCATTTAGCTCTTCAAAAATTCTCTTAGAGTTGATCTTAAAGACTCCTCTGCAGAACTTGAAATTGCACATTTTATATGACATTTGATTGATTAGATTTTTACTTTACTTATTCTCATTTTCTGTTTTAATACAGAGAATTTTTAATTCTATTGAAATCATAGCAATCCATTCTTCATTTTAAGGATTATGCATTTGATGCCATATGTAGTAATTCTTTAATAGCCGATAACCAGAACATATCTAGAAATATGGCCATCTTTATTAAATTAAGCAGACAACTTCTAAATAACTCATGGATAAATGAAAATTTTTAATATGCCTTAAAATTTATTTATACTTCATTAAATAAAAAGCAAGCACAACATGATTTGAAAGATACATTTCATGCTATGCTTAATAATTTTGTATACTTCAGTGGTTATAGATGATGGAAAGCTTTAATTATCTTAGCTTGTTAACCTATAGCTGGGAAACAATGTGTATGTGGGGGTGTGTGTTTGTGTTTGTGTACGTGTGTGTGTTTATGTGTGCATTGACATTTAGTATAAGATCCACATATGAAAGAAAGATGTGCTATTTACTTTTTTTGGCTTATTTCTTTTAACAAGGAAGTTTCTAGTTGGGTCAGTGTTTCTGTAAATATGTTCATACGGTAAATTGAAACCAAGTACTGAGATCCCTGTAATATTTCTGCTTATAATTAAAACTCTTTTGGTAATCAGGGAATGGAAGTTTCAGGTGAATTATAGAGGTGCTTTTGCAATGAAATTCCTGACAAAACTGGGAAAAATACCATACAATTTATTTGTTACACGAGATTAGGATTTCATAGTCTAAGGTCAAATTCCCAAACAGCATAGGATGACTTTGAATTGAAGGTTTCACTGAAGCTTTCTCAGCTTTCGGTGCATTGGGCCTGGTTTAAGCCAATAAATGTAAAAATATTTGATGGTAAAGCACAGCGGTGTCTATGATCCAGGAGTATGCCAGTTACTTTTCTATTGCTGTGATAAAATACACTGACCAAAGGACGCTTTCTGAAAAAAAAAAAAGGGGGGGTTGAGGAAGTGACAGTCAAGGAAAGAATTGTGACAGGGGCAGGATATTAGACGATTCCATTTCCCCCCTCCTCCCACACACACACAGGGACAACACAGAGACCAAACAGCAAGGAGGGAGAGGCTACAACCCATCAGCATGATGTGCTTCCTCTGGGAAGCCTCCGTCTCACAGATTCCGATAGGGGATCTAGTGTTCGAACACATAAGCCTATGGTGGTGGTTTCTCACTCAAACCCCCATAAGTAACATCAGTGTAACACACGAGACATGTTGAACTAGAAACTCTCATACTCGTGGAGGACTTCCTGAGTATGACATGGGATGGATTTAGCAATCTCTCTTTTAAAGACCGCCCCCTACCCAACAAATTCACCCCAGGATGCTTTGTGACTTACTGTCATAAAGTATTGTGAAACAAGGCAAATTGTTCATCCTTCTGTGCATACAAGTATTTTTTTTTGTTCTTTTCATTTTACATATCTATCCCAGTTCCCTCTCCCTCCTTCCCTTCCTCCCTCTTTCCCACCTTCTCATGTCCCTCCGACCACCTTCCCCTCCTACCCCATCCCCCCCACTCCACATGTAGGGTGATGCCTTCCAGGAGGGGTCATCAAAATCTGTCAAGTCATTGGAGTAGGGACTAGGCCCTCCCTCCTGCCTCCCTCAATGGGGAATGTGCCCCCAAAGTCCTTTTATTCATAGCAGCATACAAGTATTCTTAAGAACCAAAATAAAATGAGCTGCACCAACTGTACATATTTTGTACCTAAGAGATGTGACACCTCATTTAGTATGTAGCTCAATCTGTGGCTTTGATAATGCTTCCACAAACTTCACTACAGATTTTTATATGCATTTAACCTGAATATTTATTCAAAGATCATGGCTCGTCAAGGGTAATTGTGACACCAGTAATTTCTCTTTGCAAAGCTCATCACTTGAGGCTGCAGGTGTGGCAGCTTTCTGATGGTGCTCCAACACAGAGGGCCCTCCATTCTCCAGCTGAGCCCTGCCTGCCCACAGGATAGGTGGAGAAAGAGGTCACTGTGTGAAGCTAATTCCAGATGCCTTTGTGAGGCAGTGATTCTTCCCACAAAGTGGCTAATTACGAAAACTATGACACAATAGATACTCTTTTACTTCCCGCTGTTACCTGGCTGCCATGCTCATGAGCCCTGTTACTGCCTATGGGAATTTGACACAGGCAATGTAGATAGCTTGGAGGAAATGCAACATTTGAACTAAAATATCCATGAAATTGCTGTAAAGGCTAATTTAGGAACGGGCAATTTCAGGCAAATGTTGAGAATGTGAAAACAGTATCTGTGGTGGTATGCTGTAATAGGACTTTTGTAAGAGAACTGAACAGGCCTTTGAGAGGCATAAATAAGAACTGATTATACTCTAACACCAGATACAGTCAAATCACCATCCAAAACTTTGGTAGGCTTTTATTTAAATACTGTTTGTTATTCTTTGCATATACTTGTGATTGTTTTTGCATGAATGTTTGCAAACCCAAAGTTCATAATGTCTATTAAGATTTTCTATGAAAATCTCTGAGATTTGAGCAATTATATTTGTTTTGTGCTGTGCTTAACAATCCTTTTTGAGATATGCCATTGGGTTTAGTTATATAAATGTTTAGATATATAGATCATAAGCCCCAAGTTATAGATGAGGCACCTCAAGAAAAAACTAATAACTAAATTCTATTGAAATATAGAATCAAGCATTTGCACTTATACTCAGTATTCTGTGCTCATCCATATCATCTATGATACTGTCACAAGTGAATAATGCCACAGGAGAACAAGAAATCTTCATTTTCACAAGACTCCAGTAAGCGTATCTTAATTTCCAGTGCTGTGCACTATGAAACGATGCACACAGTATAGTTTACCCAGTATTCTGTACCTGAGCATGTTATTTGATTTGGTAGAATTTAGTAGTCACTTTCAAGCTAGATAAGAAAACTGAGTTATCAAACATTACTTTTTCCTACCTTTGGTTTTTATATAGGATCTCTTGGAATTCACTCTGTATCCTAAGCAAATGTCCAATTGGGAATCATCTGAAGCCAGTTTAATGCAAACCAGAATTTATAGAACTGAACACCAAGGTTATGTAGAAATGAACATCCTCACTGGTATGCAATCAATTCTTCATCTTTACACAAGTATTACACTAAAATAAGTTTTATAGATATTTGGTTACATGTTTGCTTTTTTTCTCCATTTTTATAATCTACAAATGGGAGATGATATTTGCATTACAGTCTTGTGAAGATTACATCAGTGTCATATCTAACATGCTTTAAAGAAATATCAGTTATATGAAAATCTTTTAAAATCTTTTGCTTTTTGTATATTTGTTTAATATTAGGCACAGAGCTATGACTCTTGCTCTTCTATATAAATAAGCCATGATAGGTCATTGTCAGTTAAAAGATGCGAGAAAGAGGTGATAGGTTTTAGTCATGTCTCTTCATGATACAAATTCCGTCTTAAGTTAAAAACTGTTTTGTTAAGTTAATGTGGCATTCATGATAATTATGATCAAACATGGCCATAATTACAGACTCATGAAAATGCAAGTTGAGGCATAACTGAAGAAATTATAGCAATCAACAATACAAATATTTCTATTTTACAACATCCTTTTAAGGAGGTAGAACAAAATTGTAGTTGTATTTTAATGTGGACCATTAATGTGGACATGGAGACTTACTATTAATTATGAATTCTCAGTCTTTGCATAGGCTTGTTCCACTAGCTGTTTTAACTTAATTTAACCAGTTTCTATTCATCCACACTTTACCTTGGTGCTTTTTGACCTTTCTTTCATTCTGTATGTCCTACTTTCCTGATTCCTGCATGTCTGGCTAACTGGCTCCTGGTGTCTTTTTCTTTCTTCCCTTCCCTGAGCCTAAAATCTTCCTCCTACTTATTCTTCTGGCCCTGAAGTCCTGCCTAATCCTCCTCCCTCATTATTGGCCATTCAGCCTTATATTAGATAAATCAGGTGTCTTAGGAATGCAAGGTAAAACAGCAACACATCTTTACATAATCAACCAAATGCAACATAATCTTTCAAGGCCCAGAATTAAGAAATTCAACAACAACAACAACAACAAAAAAAAAACCATTATTAGATTTGGCCACATATAAATATGTTCATTGTCATAGGAAAACCGGTAGAGAAATATAACCTGACAAAAATGCAGTGTAACATAATGTTAATGAGCCTTGATACATCATTAAATTCATTAGTAACCAAACATAAATTGTAAGTAAAATAATAGTGAAATGGTAACTTTTACAAAAGGGAGAAAACAAAAGCCTGCCAACAGATTAGAGGGACACATTTTTACAGGCTGGTACGGAGCTGGAGGAAATACATGATGCCCATATTTGGAAGAAAACTCACATCTCTATGTGAGAGTTGAGAGATTTATGAAATTAATATAATATTTCTTATAATTTATAATAAATAAGGAATTAATATTCATAAGAAATAGATTCAGAATTCAGAATTATTACATTATTACTTTCTGTCAGTGTAAATAGAGATTTATTTAATTTTAAACTTATTCAATGGTTCATGGTAAATATTTATAAATTGATAAATAACAATACAGAAAATCTTAATTTTAAAATTATTCGAGAGTACTGGAGAATACTTATGAATAATACCCAATTAAAATTAATTTTTAAATCAACATGTATGATATGAGATCAATTATGTAATTGTACTGTAAGAAAACCCAAAACAGGCTGCTCCTGTCTCCTGTCCCCATTAAGAGCACCCTTGGAGCTCTGATACACCACCCCAACCATCCCCACCGCGAGCCTGCCCCCCCTACCCTGTGCCCTATCCTGCCCATGGTCCTGCTGCTCTGGTTGAGCACTGGGACAGAGGGTGGAGCCAACAGTCCACCCTACTTCGGAGACTTCTCAGAGCAACTCTGAACAAAGGAGTCCTACCTATCCATGCGGGACCACCTGTAATTTCCACCTGCTTGGTATCTGACCCCACCTTCAGTCCTCTGCTGGAGTCCCGGGGCCCTCCCAGAGATCCTCCTATCTCTGTGGGTCCACTCTGAGTTCCTGCCTGCAAGATCCTTCATCCCCAAATCCGGGCCTCTGCTAAAGACAGAGGCCTCAGCTGGTGAGTTCCAGTTTCCAGTGAGATCCAACTATCCTGCAAAACCTTCCCAAGTTTCAGCTCAGCCTTTGTCCTCTTCTGCCAGCTATTGGCCAGAGGTGAGTCTGGGCCCAATCGGGGCTGCCTCTCCCCTGCAACCTCTCCCCCCTCACCCCCCGAACTCCCTGGGTTGGCCCCTGATCCTGCTGCTCCTGTGTCTGGTCCCCATCTAGAGCACTCTTGGAGCTCTGATACACCCCCACCCATCCCCACCGCGAGCCTGCCCCCCCCCCCCACCCTGTGCCCTACCCTGCCCATGGTCCTGCTGCTCTGGTTGAGCACTGGGACAAAGGGTGGAGCCAACAGTCCACCCTACTTCGGAGACTTCTAGGAACAACTATGAACAAAGGAGACCTGCCTATCCAGGCGGAACCACCTGTAATTTCTACCTGCTTGGTCTTTGACCCCACCTCCAGTCCTCTGCTGGAGTCCTGGGCCCCTCCCAGAGATCTACCTATCTCTGCAGGACCACTGTGAGTTCCTGCTGGCATCTTCTACTGGATCCTCATCCTTGACCCCATCCCTGGGTCCCTGTCTGCAGAGAAACCTCCTAGAGAGCTTGGACCACACAGAGCTACAGATATTGAATCTCTGACCCACATAAGCCCACTGGGGAAGTACCATAGAGAGAGGGGGAGACCCCACAAACACCTACTGGAAGAAGCTATGGGAAGAAGGCAATACAAGAGAACACCTAACAACAGAAAGACAAGCATGACACCACCAGAATCTAAGGAATCTACACCAACTAGAACGGAACACAACAACAAAGCAGAGGAAGCAGAAGGGAACGACTTAAAAATTTCTGTCATAAAAATGATAGAGGCCTTCAAAGAAGATGTGAGTAAATCCCTTAAAGAAATGGAGGAAAAACAAAATGATATCAAGGGGATCCAAATTGGAAAGGAAGAAGTCTTTAAAATCCCTCTGTCCAGAGTTTCATCACAACAATCACAAAAGTTTCTGAACTAGTCATCTACCATAGGCTTGTTGAAGAGACTTCTGAAGTCCTTTTGTGTTTTAGTTTTCTACACATTACTGATCATCTTTTTGTTCATGGATTATCATATAACAATTCACATATCATCCACAGAAATGAAATATGTTATGTTTGTTTGTGCAAGCTGGTAAAATGTTTCTGTAATATGTACTGTTTTGTTTGATGTAAAACATTAAAATTGCACTTTTTATTAGACACAATTGGTGCTTTAATATGCATTTGCATTGGGTAATTTTTCCCTTAGGCTAAATCTATCTCCTCATACATTTACAGCTTCCTTGTGATGAAATTATTCAAGATTGTTTCTTCCTGATTTTTTGAAATATATAAAACATACTCAAAAATAATTTGCAGGTTCTCGTTTCTGTGTAGCACTTAGCAATTACAATTCTACATGACTATGTTTCTTCATCTTGTTTTGTAAATTTCTCAAGTATCTTCCACCTGAAGATATATGGCTTGGATTAATTTTCTCAGGTTTAGCTTTTGTCTACTGCCATTTCTAGTTTAGTTAGCACATGGCCAATATTGAAAATACAGCTTCCATTTCCATTTCATTCTAATATTTCATATGAATTTCATAATATGCCTAATGATAGTAGTTAACCAAAGCCTGCCTGTTTATTAATGTCACCACAGTCTAATCCTAGTTCAAGCTCCACCCCTGCTGACTTCAGTAGCTCCTTTCATGTAAATCACGCTCTCAGATTCTTCTTGGCCATCTCTTTCAACTTTGTTACCGGGGTCTTACTCCTCCCACATTGTATTTAGAAAGAGCTCAGATTTTTGAACAGTCTTGGATCTCAGCTATCTTCTTCAGTGAATGGCTGATATGTGAATTTGGAAGGTACCCAGTGAGTTCCTACTGTTCTTGTTGGACAGCCTGGGAAACATGCTGAAAAACACAGCTGGGAGCTACTCATTCCATTTGTTTTTAAGTTGAAGTTGTTGTATTAATGGATTTCTTCCTCCCTTTCCAGAACATTCACCCTTATCATTTAATTAATTTAGTTTTGAGATTACAGTATAGTCAAATTATTCCCTTGCCTTTTATTCCTACAACCCCACTCCCTTCCAAATGCCCTTTATGGCTTTCTTACAATTCATGTTTTCTGTGATCATGAGTATTTTTGAATTCATAGTACAGATGTGGAAAATCAAATTTGGCAAAGGAATTGTAATGGATTTTTGTTTGTTTGTTTTCTTATATTCTCCCTTGGGAAATAGATTCCATAATCTGTGTTCTGTGTTTTCAATGTCTATTGACATATTTATGTATATTTAAATTTTATAAGTAGCAACCAAGTGAAATGAAATTAAGTTAAGAGTTGTATCATTTTAGTTCTGTGTTTATAAGCTCCTAAAAATCAAAAAAAAAATTAAATAAATAAAAAAAGGAAGAAGCGAAGCAGGTTGCTTTTATTCATCCTTTATATTCTGGACAAAAATTTTATCAATAAAAGAGTTATGAGAGATAAAACACCCATCTTTTAATTGGGAAAAAAATAACCATTTGTTAAAGGCTATGTTTACCTTTATTGTGGGTTTTATTTTTGTCAATATTATCAGTATTCATATTTCAATCCTGAGTATGGATTGAAATTAGAAAAAGTGATAAAAAAATGTAAGAAATATATAAATCACTAAATTTCCAACAAGGATGGATGTAGAAAAGCAAATGACTGAATTTGTATACAGTTAGATTGACCACGTGGAGCTTTGTTTAGAGCTTTTACTTTCATTGTCGATTTATTGTCAATTTTCTGTCATGGACAGCATCATCATCATCCTTATCACCATAGTCTTTGCCATTATTGTTGTTGTCCATCATAGTTGTCTGTCTTTGTCATAATGATTCTTTCCCTATCAACCACCACCACTTTCCTGTCCTAAGTGATTTCTTTTAATGAGCCAGCATGAGTGCTAGTGTATGACCATCTACCAGAATATGAGTAACATTTTAGGGGCCATTGTAGCATGAATAACAAAAACCCAGAGACTGATGTTGGAGTTCTAACTAATGGTCAGAAAAACAAAGCAGTGAGCCACTACCTCTTACCTGTACATCAGACTAATAAGGGTGAGCCTATCTCCTTAAGCTCTCCACAAAGCCTCAGATGGGTGCCTCAGATGGGTGCTCCTGGGATCTGCCTCCCAGAGTGGTAGACTCACACTGGGTTCCTCAAAGGGTCCAGAAGACCCTTTGTTACTTCCTTTCATACCTCCCTAGTGCTGGGATTAGGACATGGATCTCAAGTGCTAAGATCACCTTTGTGTAAGTTGTTTCTCTTGACCCCTTTGCTCATCACTCCTCCCTCTCTTCAACTGGATTCTAGAAATTTGGCTCAGTGCTTTCTTGTGGGTCTCTGCTTCTGCTTCCATCAGCTACTGGATGAAGGATCTAGGATGGCATATGAGGTAGTCATCAATCTCATGATAGGGGGAGGGCATTAAAGGTAGCCTCGTTGTTGGGGTTATTCTTGTAGATCTCTGGACATTCCCCTACTACCAGATTTCTCTTTAAACCTATATTGGCTCCCTCTATTAAGGTATCTCTTTTCTTGCTCTTATCTATTCTTCCCCCAACTCAATATTCCCAGTCCCTCATGTCCTCCTCCCCTCTCCTCTTCTCTTCTTCTCTTTCTCCTAGGCTGGGGAAACCTACAGAAGCAGCTGACCTGAATGAGGGGGAGCTCATGGGCCCCAGTCTGACAGCTGGGAAACCAGAATAGGACAGAACCAGATCCTCTAAATGTGGGTGTCAGTTAAGAGGCCTGGGTAGTTTATGGGGCCTCTGGTAGTAAAACAGTATTTAATCCTAGTGTACAAATGGACTTTGGGAGCCCATTCCCCTTAGAGGGATTAGTCTCTCAGCCTATACAATGGGGGTGGGGGAGGGCCTAGGCCCCAAATGATATGACAGACTTTGGTGATCCCCCATGGAAGGCTTCACCTCCCTGGGGAGAAGAAGAGGGATGAGATGGGGTTAGTGGGGGGCATGGGAGGATGGGAGGGAGAAGGACTTGGAATGATATGTAAAATACGATTATTTCTAATTAAATAATAAGAAAAATATTAAAAATATTAAGCTCATTAATTACCTCAATCCAAAAATGTTTCATAAATTGTCATTTACAGCAATGCTGTGATTATTTGAATAAATATATTAGACATAAACTGAAAAAAAAAGACATGTTTGTCTTTAGGACTGGGGATCAATTTTGCGTAGCTCAGTGTAGCCTTGAACTAATAGATATCCATCTGCCTGTCTTGAGTCCTGAGATTTAATGTGTGTGCCACCACTGCCTGGTTCTATAGCTTGTGCCTTGTGTTGCATTCTGTGCCCTCAGGCAAGCTTTAATAAATCAGAAGTAATATGTCACAACAGGCCGTATCCCTGAAGAAAATTCTCTCTCTTCACAGCAGTCATCTGCCATCAGTTGTCCCTCAGCTAGATTATATAGGGCGTTTTGTGATCATTCCTCTGATGCAGGACAAAGTCAGTCAGTTCTAGTTTTATTCACTTTTTTATCACAAAAATAAAAGAAAGAAAACACGGTGATAGAGTCGAAATTAGAAAACATATATTTTCTTTTTGACTAATATATTCTATTGCCTGCATGTGGTCCTTATGCAATACACTTATTTAGTGTCCTTTATAGATTTTTTTTTTACAACATATAAATAAGTTCACTGAGATGTTTAGGGTTTGAGAGTGGGCAAGTGTTTGAATGACTTCCTTTAACTAGCCATTTTCATCTTCAAATTGGTTAGAATATAGTGATTTTAGTCAAATAGAAGTAAAGAAAATAAAAGGAAGAAGAAAGGAAGGAAAGAAGAAAGGAAGAAAAACAGAAAGACAAACTCTAAAATGTGTAAAAGATAACCTTTATTTGAAAAATTTGCCCCAGGCTAGGCAAACCCATCATATAGTGAAACAGTAGTCAGTGTTTGGCCTCCTTGCCCAGAGAACACTTATTCTGCATAAAAGGTAGAAGGTAGGCTACATAGCACTAGGGGAGAATGTGGACTTCCCTGAGATCATCAAGCAAATGGGACAGACCGAAGTAGTGGAGTGTAGCTGACCGTGATCATTCCTTGTTTCTTTCTTGGGCAATGAGGTGAGAATGTGTTCCTCTAGCATGAAAATGACAACTAAATATTCTAATTTTTTCTTGTTAGTTTAAATAGTTATTCTACAGTCAGCTATGGCCATGGAAGCTATCTCTATCATAAGAGAGCTTGGTCTACTAGGAGGGCCCCTTTCCTTGGACTCATGAAGATTCTCTAATGATACTAACACTATTTGGTTGTTGTTAGTCATCCCGATTTCATTAGCAGAAAGTTATGTGTTGACTCTGACCATTTGGAAATGTGTGTGAGCCTCACAAATGCAGACTCTAAGTAGCAGCCTCGCCAGGGAGCTTGTTAGAAATGCAGAACATCCAGTCCAGTCAGAAGCTACTTATTCTATAGTTTAACTAAATCCCTAGGTAATTCCTGTGTACATTAAACTTAGAGAAGCACTGACTTAGAACAAGTCATTAAGTGAAGTAGCTTAAACCCTTTGCTAAACCCTGAGCTCAATATCTCCCAGTTTCCCAATACACATTATGCAAGACCACTCTCTTCAGTGTAGCACACAGCTTAGAAGATAAAATTAAACATCCGTAGGTAAAACAGTAGATGAGCTTAAGTGATGACTATTGAAATATCTCTAATGCCCTCTTTAAATATGGTTACCCATCTCATATCAATATTTGAATTTAAGCTGTCTCACATTATGGTACTCAAAAGAAAAGGTGATAACCTAAAACTTGAATGCCCATATTCAAATGTGAAGATACAAAAGGAAAATACTAAGATCCATAATTCTTGTAAATAAAGTAAAATTCAGTAAAAAGTAAAACGAAATTCAGACTTCATTTCATTCTCTTCCCAAGGTCCTTGATCAGAAGCATTCCCTAATAGCTAGGTGGCAATTCTCTCTTCCCATGCTATGGTCAGGGCTACCGTCCACTTACTCATCCTGTCTTCTCACTCACAAAGTGGTATTTGAGGCATATGTTCCCTTCAGCGATTCTAGGAAAACTACACTGATTTTGGCCTAGTTCCCAGATCTTGTGATTTTATTCTTTCCTGTGCTATTGGGCATAGAACCAAAAAAAAAAATCCTCTCCTTGGAACCAATATCACTATAGAACACCTGGATGCTCGGACAGTCCTCTGTACATGTCCACATCCAGCACATCCAGTGCTCAGTGCTCATTTCTACTCTCTTTCTTTAGAGTGAAGAGTTCTTCCTTTATTTAGATAGTTTTCCTATTTACCCTCTATACCTTCCATGCTTAGAGATTTTGGCAGTTTATCCTGTCTAAGTTCAAGAATGTTTTTTTGTTTTTTGTTTTTTGTTTTTTTTTTTTGCCATAAATATAATAAGGCCCTCCTAGTAAGAAACAGAGTAAAGAAACAAGTTCTAGATTGGTAAACCTAGGTGAAAACTTGGGGGATATTTTCATTATTTCACCCAGCTGCCCTGCGACTTTGAACTTAAAGATATTTTGTTTTTCCATGACTGTGGACATGACTTCAAGTTGTAGTACATGGCTATTATTTGAGTAGATTCATCTTGTTCACTTTCAGTACTAGGAGTTGACAGTATAGGCTAGGAAAAACGTGCCTTACCAATGAGCTATAGTCCTAATTCAGGTGCCTTCCCCCCCCCCCCATTTCTCTTTATTTTCTTAGAATACAAGCAATGCTTGAGACCAGTCAGAAGAACTGAATCACCTTGAGAGTCAATTAGCAACAACATACTTATGTATGGTATTTTTTAAGTTTTCTCTTCAAATCACCCTTATTTTCTCTAGTGAATTACAATTTCTAAATATTTATTTATTTGGTTTTTATCCCCCAGTTAAATCATGAAGATGATAAAGAACAGAAATTAACTATTTTTTTTTATTTTGGTGTTTCTAGGACCAGATTTCTAGTAAAGGAGTTTTTCTTCCCTCCTGTTACATTCCTGTGTTTGTTTCTTGGAACATCGCCACACTGTCTGATCTAGTGGAAACAGAACAGGTGTCCCTCCTTAAATGTCTTCTTTCCAACAAATTTTGCCCAGGTGTGCATAGTCTGCTTTTACATCTGCCAGCCTTGACCTCCAAAATTTCATTTTCTACTTTTAAGTGTGTATGTACTTCCTTCCCAAATGGCAACACTCTTCACCACAAAATCTTCACCTTCCCTAGCTTAATTAGCACATGGTGCTAAGTTTTCACTTTTTTTCCGTCCCTGATATCAGGACTAAAGCACATTTTCAAATCTCCCCAGTCACTGACGGGTTTCCTGAGAAATGAAAGTCCAAAGTCAGAATGTTCTAGCGCAGCTTCATAAAATTGCTTTTTAAAGTTTTTGTCTTTATAATAATTTTATTGGCCTATTATTGTGCCTCAGTTGAAGTTGATGGCCTACTCTTTATAAATTAAAGGAATCTATTCCTATAATGTTTGTAATAAGATCTCCTGAGTTCATGTGTAATAGAACCACCTACTATACCTTCAAAGTCAAAATCTTTAACCAGAGCTTTAGAAATCATTAAGTTTTTTTTTTTTTTTTTAAAAAACCAGGTAAAGTGTATGTACATAACAAATAAGACAAGAGTTAATTGCTGTAGATAATTACCTTTAGAATTTTCTTTTTCATTAATGCTTTCTTAGTACAGTTGTCTATTACATTAAAATCAATACAAAAATCAAACAAAAAATTCTCTGACACTGCCAGGCCTAAATAATAGCCACATCCTGTCATCATTAACTTTGATTATAATTGCTTTAAAGCTTTGAATGCTAATCTAATCTCATAGTTTCGAAATACTGAACTTTAGGGAAAATCAATCCATTCTTCAGTGATAGAAACATTTGACTACTAAATTTGCTCTTAGTACAACTGAACATAAGGAATATCAAGAAAAACAGTTTTATGAAATGACTTCACTTGCTTGAGAAAAATCTATCCAGTTTCAGAGGGGTTACATTCAACCATTATAGCGCATATCAGGCCAACACCAACTGCAGACAATGCTACATCATCCTTATGAATTCTAGTGCAATACACACTTATTAATTCAAGAACTCATTTAAAATATCAATGAATCTATAACTACAGATTTAATGTGCAGAAACCATTTGGAAATTCTAATTTCAGAACGCAACATGGCATTCTTCTAAGGCTTTTCACTAATATTGTGCTAGAAACACTAGCCTTATTTAGTTCCCAAATAACTCTTCTTTTTATTTTATAGTTTTAATAGAATAAAATGTATTACATATCAATCCCAGTTCCCGCTCCCTACCTCCCTTTCTTCCTCTTTCCCTCCTTTCTTCCCTCCCTTCCCTCCTCACATGCTCCCCAACCACCCTCCCCTCCCTTTCCCCCCCCTCCACATGTAGGGTGATGACATCCAGGATGGGTCATCTAAGTCTGTCAAGTCATTAGAAGTAGGGACTAGGACTCCCAAATAACTCTTCTTAAATATTCTTCAAGACTTAGGTTAATACTGCAATACAAAACAAGTAGGTGGTCATTGGCCTGAGGCTGCCTCTAACTTTGTCCCATTAACAAACTGCAGTCTAATGTCATGTCTCCCAACTTTGAGTTGCTCCTATATACAAAACACAGCCTAATTTGGTGTCTCTCAATTTTGAGTTTCCCCATGAACAAACCACAACTTAATTTAGTACACAAACAAACTTAATTCTGAATTTGTACATTTATAATAAACAGCTGAGTTTCATCCAACCACCAAAGGCTGAGGCCAACTCAATCACACGGTGTCCATATGACAGCATCCTATGGAGATAATAGTTTTGTTTTTGCTTTTGTTTTTCCAACTTTTCTCAAGTGTTCAGTCTGTAACAGCTCTCAGCCTGCCTTTTTATTTTTGAGTTATTATTTGTTCAAATAAACTAATAATTGTAACTAATCGGTCCTTTCAAATTTACACCAGGATTATAAGCCTTTCTAGGAAGAAAAAGAAAACCATTCCAACCTAATTTTGTAAGCTACCACATATGACAGAGCAGTAGAATGAAAGCTATTAAGCCAAGTGAACTTCTAATAATGCTGAGATCTTCAATTATTTTTGCTAATAGACTTGCTTATCACTTATAAAAGAATTAGGTGGTCTACATCATGTCACTAGATATCAACCTCTACCACCTACCTTTCTGAACAAGGGCAGGAAAGAGCGGAGGATGCCCGTGTCTTGCAAAGCAGCTGGGTGCAGAAGGAAACCTAAGAGACACTGAGTCAACCACACTCATTTCTTTTCTTAAAACCATTAGTCAGATGAATTTCTCCCACACATGTCTTTTCTAATGAACTCCCTGTTAGAATGCAAGAGAAAGCACATATGAGCATCCTCAGAGTAAAACGTTGGATAGATGTTGGTAGATGGAAAGCAATGCTTTTTATTGTTGTTGTCTTTTGTTTTTGTTGTGTGTGTTTAAAAAAAAAACTAATTTGACGATTCTCTTTTCCCCTACTAGTTAATCAGATAATCAGATAATAAATGGAATATTGTCCTGCCGTAAATGTACAAAAGATAAGTGCTCTTTCTCTGATTGTCAGTGTGTAAGATATTTTCAAATCTTCATCTCTTTAGATTTTGCTTCAAAATCAACTTTTAAAAATGTGATTTGGCCTTTAATCCCAGCACGCTGGAGGAAGAGGCAGGTGGATCTCTGTGATTTTGAGGCCAGCGTTGCCTACAGATCTAGTTCCCCACAGCCAACAAAACAATACAGAAAAAGCCAGTGTCGAAAAATAACACCAAAACAAAAGAAAAAAAAAAAAAACAAACAAAAACAAATGTGATTGCCCTGATCCTGCTGTTCCTGTGTACTGTCCCCATGGAGAGCACCCTTGGAGCTGACACACCCTCACCCATCCCCACTGCTAGCCTGCCCCCCCCCCTGTGCCCTACCCTGCCCACTGTCCTGCCGCTCTGGTTGAGCACTGGGACAGAGGGTGGAGCCAACAGTCCACCCTACTTCAGAGACTTCTAGGAGCAACTCTGAAAAAAGGAGACCTGCCTATCCAAGAGGGACCACCCATAATTTCCACTTGCTTGGTCTCTGACCCCACCTCCAGTCCTCTGCTGGAGTCCCGGGCCCCTCCCAGAGATCCGCCTATCTCTGTGGGTCCACTCTGAGTTCCCACCGGCAAGATCCTTGACCCCTAAAGCAGGGCCTCTGCTAAAGAAAGAGGCCTCAGCTGGAAGGTCCCAGTTTCCAGTGAGATCAGACTATCCTGCAGAAACTTCCCAAGTTTCAACTCAGCCTGTGTACTCCTCTGCCTTGGCTAGAGCCATTGGCTAGTGGCATCTTCTACTGGATCCTCAGCCCTGACCCTATCCCTGGGTCCCTGTCTGTGGAGAGACCTCCTATAGGGCTTGGACCAGCCAGAGCTACAGATATTGACTCTCTGACCCACATAAGCCCACTGGGGAAGTACCATAGAGAGAGGGGGAGAACCCAACAACAACTACTGGAAGAAGCTATGGGAAGATGGCAAGAAATCCTAACAACAGAAAGACAAGCATGATACCACCAGAATCTAGGGAATCTACACCAACTAAAACGGAACAAAACAACAAAGCAGAGGAAGCAGAAGGGAACGACTTAAAAATTTCTGTCATAAAAATGATAGAGGCCCTCAAAGAAGATGTGGGAAAATCCCTTAAAGAAATGGAGGAAAAAACAAACAAAAAGTGGAAGAAATGAACAAATTCTTTAATGAAAGCAAAGAAAGTACAGAAAGCCAAGAAAAAACAATTAAGCTGGTGAAGGAAATGGTTCAAGACTTGAAAACTGAAATAGAGAAAATAAAGGCAACACAAACCGAAGGAATGCTGGAAATAGAAAAAGTGGGCAAAAAATTGGGAACTACAGACGCAAGCATAACCAACAGAATTCAAGAGATCAAAGAGAGAATATCAGGTGCAGAAGATAAACTAGAAGAAATAGATTCATCGACCAAGGAAAATCATAAATCCAACAAATCCTTAACACAAAACATCCAGGAAATGTGGGACACCATGAAAAGGCCAAACCTAAGAATAATAGGCATAGAGGAAGGTGAGGAAGCCCAGCTCAAAGGTGCTGAAAGCATATTTAACAAAATCATCAAGGAAAACTTTCCAAATCTGAAGAAGGACATGCCCATGAAAGTACAAGAAGCATACCAAACCCCAAATAGGCTGGACCAAAGACCCCTCGACATATAATAATCAAAACACCTAGCATACAGAAGAAAGAAAGAATATTAAGAGCAGCGAAGGAAAAAGGACAGGTAACATATAAAGGCAGACCTATCAAAATTACACCTGACTTCTCCATGGAAACCAGAAGATCCTGGATAGATGTTCTACAAGTATTAAGAGAACACGGATGCCAGCCTAGGCTACTATATCCAGCAAAACTCTCAATCACTATAGATGGAGAAAACAAGATATTTAATGACAAAACCAGATTTTCCTTATACGTATCTACAAATTCAGCCCTACAGAAATTATGGGAAGGAAAACTCCAACCCAAGAAAGGTAACTATGCCCACAAAAATGTAGGCAACAAATAATCCAACTACACCAGAAACCAAGGGTAAAGAAGAACTAATATATTCACAATACCACTGCCAACAACAAACCTAAATCAAACAAGCATCAACAATTAATGATCCTTACTCACCCTCAACATTAATGGTCTTAACTCACCTATAAAAAGACACAGGCTAAAAGAATCGATATGAAGACAGAATCCATCCTTCTTGCTGCATACAAGAAACACATCTAAGCTTCAATGATAGACATTACCTCAGGTAAAGGGTTGGGAAAAGATATTCCAATCAAATGGAACAAAGAAGCAAGCAGGCTGTCCTAATATCTAACAAGTTAGACTTCAAACCAAAATTAAACAAAAGAGATAAAGACAGTCATTTCCTATTCATCGCAGGAGAAATCCATCAACACAAAGTCTCAGTTCTGAACATCTATGCCCCTAATACAAAGGAACCACATTTGTAAAAGAAATGCTACTAAAACTAAAGTTCATATAAAACCTCAGACACTTATAGTGGGAGACTTCAATACACCACTCTCAACACTAGACAGGACCACATATCAGAAACTCAACAAAGAAACAAAGGAACTAACAGAAGTTATGTCTCAACTGGGGTTTATAGACATCTATAGTACATTCCATCCAAAGACAAAAGAATATACTTTCTTCTCTGCTCCACATGGAACCTTCTCTAAAATTGACCACATATTAGGTGGCATAACAAACCTCAACAGATACAAGAGAATAGGAATAGTCCGCTGTATCTTATCAGACCACCATGCTTTAAAATTGGAATTCAACAACAAAACAAATAGCAGAAAACCTGCAAACTCATGGAAACTGAACAATGTACAATCACACCACTCCTGGGTCAAAGAAGAAATAAAGAAAGAAATTAAGGACTTTTCTGATATTCAACGAGAATGAGGACACAACATACCTGAACTTATGGGACACTTTGAAAGCAGTGCTATGAGGGAAGTTCATTGCACTAAGTACCCATATGAAGAAAACAGAGGATAGTCACATAGGAGAATTAACAGCACAACAGAAAGTCTTAGAACAGAGAGAAGCGAACTCACCCCATAGGAGTAGACACCAGGAAATAATCAACTTGAGGGCTGAAATCAACAAAATAGAAACCAGGAAAACAACACAAAAAAATCAATGCAATGAAAAGTTGGTTTTTTGAGAAAATCAACAAGATAGATAAACCTTTATCCAAATTAATGAAAAAGCAGAGAGAGAACATGCAAATTAACAAAATCAGAAATGAGAAGGGAAACATAACAAGGGACACAGAGGAAATCCAGACAATTTTCATGTCATACTTTGAAAATCTGTATTCCACAAAAATTAAAAATTCAAAGGAAATGGACAAATTTCTGGATAACTATCACCAAAATTAAATCAAGAACAGACAAACAACTTAAATAGACCTATAAGCCGCAATGAAATAGAAGCAGTCATCGAAAGCCTTCAAACCAAAGAAAGCCCTGGGCCAGATGGATTCAGTGCAGAATTCTACCAGACATTCAAGGAAGAACTAATACCACTACTCCTCAAACTGTTCCATAAAATAGAAACAGAAGGTTAATTGCCAAACTCTTTTTATGAGGCCACAATAACCTTGGTACCCAAGCCTCACAAAGACACAACTAAGAAAGAAAACTACAGACCAATATCCCTGATGAGCATCGATGCAAAAATACTCAATAAGATACTGGCAAACCGAATTCAAGAATACATCAGAGAAATCATCCACCATGACCAAGTAGGCTTCATCCCCGGAATGCAGGGATGGTTTAACATATGAAAATCTATCAACGTGATCCACCATATAAATAAAGTGAAAAAGAAAAACCATATGATTATCTCCCTATATGCAGAAAAAGCCTTGAACAAAATTTGAACACCCTCTCAAGATAAAGGACTTGGAGAGGTCAGGGATAACAGGAACATATCTAAATATATCAAGAGCAATATACAGCAAACCAACTGCCAACATCAAACTGAATGGAGAGAAACTTAAGCCATTTCCTCTAAAATCAGGAACAAGACAAGGCTGTCCTCTCTTTCCATATCTCTTCAATATTGTACTAGAAGTTCTAGCTAATGCTATAAGACAACAAAAGGAGATCAAGGGGATCCAAATTGGAAAGGAAGAAGTCAAACTGCCTCTATTTGCAGATGATATGATAATTTACATAAGCGACCCAATAAAGTCTACCAGGGAACTCCTACAGCTGATAAACACCTTCAGCAAACTAGCAGGATACAAGATAAACTCAAAAAAATAAGTACCCCTACTTTTTTCTGGCGACAAAGAGACAGAGAAAGAAATCAGAGAAGCATCACCCTTTACAATAGCCACAAGCAACATAAAGTATCTTGGTGTAATGCTTACCAAACAAGTAAAGATTTCTTCAATGATCGTAAAAGCAGCTGAAGGAAAGTATGCCTCTATAATTCTGATGAGGTGATGACTTGCATGACATGAAAAGGCAAGGCAGAGAAATTATGAAAAGTTATGGAAAGAATAGTATCCAACAAAGAGATAACAGGGGCACACCCAACTCAGTACTGTCCATCCTCCCTGTGGAAATCAGAGTTACACAAATTCCCAATAAATTGACAGCACTACACACTTGTCTGCTTATTACTATGGAACCTTAGTTTGGGTACATCACCTGGAGACATGAACTTCTAGTTACAGCAGGAGTTTAATGCAGGATGTAAACAGAATTCTAAAAAGTTCTTCTAGACAGTGTTTCAGGCAAGTTGACCTTTGCCATAGCCTGAGGCCTGAATATCCTTGACTAAATATTAGTTCCAGAAAATCATAAGGTAATGGCATCTGTGATTATTGTCAGATTGGTCAAGCTGAAGGTGTCTTTAGTTTTGTATAAGTGTCACCCATACTGCTTCAGACACTCACGTTTATTCTCAAGAATTATTAGTCAAAAACAGAAGAAATAATTCGTAATTTTTTCCTTCTTGAGTTTCAGGAACACATTTGTATATAAGGGCATTATCTAACTAAATGCACTGATATTTCCAAATGTTCTTTCAAAGTAAGTGCTATATACTTCTCAGGTGATGTATGAAAGTTCGATAAATAAATACAGAATAAAGTTTTTCTACATTTTTCACCTTGTTAGAGAAAACTAGTACAGCTCTCTATCTCTCATCATAACTGATAATAATATTTTATAATGAGAGCAACAGTAGTCTGACAGCATATATATTCATGCTATTTATCTAAACATCTCATATACAGTGCAGGATGCAATGCCTGTGCTTAGATTTGTTGAAAATTTTTATATGTATACATATTCTGTTTTTTCAAATTTTCCATTTTTTTTGTTTTTATTTTACATATCGATCCCAGTTCCCTGTCCCTTGCTCCCTCCCTCACTCTTTCCCTGTCTCCCACCCTCCCATGACCCCAACCACCCTCCCCTCCCATCCCCCCCCCCAACTCCACATGTAGGGTGATGCCTTCCAGGAGGGGTCATCTAAATCTGTCAAGTCATTTGGAGTAGGGACTAGGACTTCCCTCCTGCCTTCTGTTTTAAGACATCTGAATTCTATAATAATAAATCACAGTTCTTTTAGAATTAAATGAGGAAAATTTAAGTTCACAATATTCATTGTAAAGCTATATGTTGAGACAGAATATCAGGGCATAATTGAACCAACAATAATGAACCCATTTCTGAGCTTGCCATGTAACTGAAGACATGTGCATTTTTAGTAATATATTGTGGTTTATAAGCCAGTACTCCAGATTACAAAATGTCTATAGTTCTCATATCTATCTAATTTTATTTGAAGTTAGATTTTAAAAACTGGAATGCAAATGACAAAATATTCTGGTATTATTGCCCTTAGCTCTAGCTATTAAGTTACAGGAACAAGACACCAAAATAAATGAGTTAATAAAGTTCAATTGCTTTCAATGACAAACAATACACTACAATTTTACTCTTTTTAATATTGGGCATAAACACACTATAAAAGCATCACTCAAAACTACTGAAACATAAATGAAATAAAATAATTTATGCTTTGGTAAGCATCTCAACATAAGACATAAATGACCTAGTGTATATCAATGTATTTTTATTTTGTTTTCTAGTAGAAAATTTGGTACTTAGAGATGATGTTTGTTGTCAATGTTTATGCCTAAGGAAATTAAGCAAGGTCAAATAAGTCAAAACAATATACATTTAAACATGCAATAATTTTATTAAAATATTAATAATAAAAATAAAATCATATCATGTCTTCCTACCCTTCCTCTTTCTCTATTTCATCCCGTTTACTTTCTCCAATCCCTCTCATGACCACCCAATTTGTCTCCAATTTATAGGCTCATTTTCTTTGATTACTTTTGTTAAGCACATACAGTCACATATGTAGATTCATAAATACATATGTACATGTTGCTAAGTTATTGTAGTGTAGTTTCCATATAAATAATATCAAGTGTGACTATTTTACATTGCATAATAAACTAGAGCATTCATCCATAGGATAGGCTACTTCTCTATCTCTTAGCCTTCATTATTTGCCCATCATTCTTTGTCTAGGTGTAGAACTCAGTGAAATTTCCCCTTTGAATATTAGCATTTCAATTTATATTGTCATTATTCAGGTATAATTTATACATAGTCAAAGCTTCATGGGTGCAGCCTCTGTCATTTCTAGGAGACACTTTCACAGCAGACTTCCTGGTCCTTCAGCTCTTACAATGTTTCCACTCATGCTTCTATAATGTTCCTTCAGTATTTAGTTTCAGGACTTAAATTGTATGTATATCTAATGGGCTGGGTTATAATCTTCTTATATTTATAAAATAGATCCAATTTGAGATTAATACTGTTATAAAAACAAGATCATTCTATGATTTCTTAGTTAAAACTTAGGAATATAATTGGATTGTATGGTTTCTCTAGAATGCACATTGCTGGTTTTATAATTTACGTTGGACTGGATTCTCTCAAGGAACATAGTTGATAGAATGAACACACACACACATACACAGAAACACACACACAGACACAAACAAACAAACACACACAAACACACACACACACACACACACACACACACACACACACACACACACACCTCTGTGTGTATTATTTGTTAGAGTGGCTTGCAGGCTGTGTTGGAAGTAGTAAGTAATAATGGTTGTCTGTTGATGCAATGGCCAAGGATCCAGTAATCTGCATCTCTCAGCTGTTCCAATAGAATTCTGCATTCTCAGAGAGTTCTTTCGAGCTGCCAATTCTCAGTCCCATTTGGAAGTGTTTTCTAACACCAGGGGAACTTAGTGAGACTTAGGGCAAGCAGTCAAAAAGCAAAATCATTATTCTTCCATGTCCTTGTATGTGGTCTTCCACTACAGGGTGTCTTCCAGATTGAGGGAATCAGAACTGAAATGATCTGGATTTAAGGCGGATGTGTCTGCCACCTCAAATAATTCAACCAAGAAAAGTGTCTCACAGGTTTTGGCCAGGATTTTTAGTAATTCCAGATGTAGTAAACTTGACAACTAAGATTAGCACAATTCTTTTTATTTTTGCCTTTGGGGCCAGGCTGGTCAATCTAATTATGTAGACTACACTGAAAATTAAAAAAAAAGAAAATGTTATTTACAACACTTTATGACATGCCATAAACACCTATCTGGCCATTCCTTGTTCTGAATATGAAAGTATTTTTCCTTTACCACACTTAAAATGATGTCTGAATGAAGTTTTAGAGGCTTACTGAATGGATCAAAAGGTTCTATAGAGTAAAGGGTAGGGGAAAAAGTTAAGGTGGCTTTGCTGACAGGATGTGTAAAGCATTACAGACCAGTAAACCTATTCAAGACACTGTTTTAGGCATTAATGTGAAACAAAATTATGATGGAAACAATATTTCAGAGTAAATTCATCTGTCTTTAGCTCTTACAGTCATATGTCTACTATATTTATTTGCTGGGTCTGTATGTGAGTGACTTTCAGGAAACCATCTGACCTTTACAGTAATGCCAACTTTTGATTCTGTCTTCTATATTTTTGCCACAGCATACTTAGTGTCATGATGTGTTTTTTTCCTATATGTAAGAAAATAAACTTGATACTGAAAGGCATCTCAGTTGTGATTGTTACAATAACATCTTGACAGGAAAATTTAAGTTTAACTTAATGAGAAGTCAAAAAGAAATATATTTTCTTCAGTGGTCATTTTTGCACATGATACCTTCTGAAATGTGACTCTTGTAAAGAAAAGTTAAGGATGACAACTGTGATCATTAAGCCAGTGAATGATAAATTGTATTTGAATTCCTCCATTGTGTAAGGACCCCAAAAGGCAGTCTGGAGGAGAAGGAAATTCTATGTACCTAGTAGGAAGAAAGTAATGAACATGACTCCTGGTGGCAATCTAAATAACTTATTCAAAATAATCTACAAATGTTACAATAAAAGCAATGAGTTAGTAATGTGGTTTGTAGCTCGGAAGAGTTACATAATGTGTCAGGATCACAGATATAGATGACAAGCAGAAACAAACTTAAGGATCAGTGATTCACTGGGTGCAGTGCTTTGTTCTTTTTTTCTCCTGTAGTAGAATAAAAGCAACATCTTTTTATTATGCACGAGAGAGACACTGTTTATAATCATATTTTGTCTGTTGCTTTAAGATATTATTGTCTTGTTACAAGGAATGTTCAGCTCTATGAATATTTGCAAATTTTAGCATATCCAGTTTCACAAAATTGATCATCTTAGAAAATAATAAGCTGAGAATAAGTCCCATTGATCAGTGAATACATTTTTTATTTACCAAGGAATTGTTCTTCAACTAAACTGCATTTATTCTGCAAAATAAAGTTTATTGCACATAGCAATAATTGCTAGAATGAATACAGTTTTGTGTTATATAATTATAATTTTAAGATACAGTTATGCTTTTGCTATATAGCTCAAGATGAATAAAACTATCAGTTCACCTCTCCAGTATCTCAAATGTTATTATTCATAGCATGGGACATACTCCACAAAAAGATAGAAATAATTTTAAAGGGAATTAAAGGCTTGTTCATCTGATGAAACATAATGCCTCATTTATTATTTTCCTGGAGATTTTGTATGGTCTTGGAAAGGAGAATATTTTCAAAAGTGTAGTCCACAGGCAAATCCTTGAAGAAAAGTCTCTTTTTACAAAAAACAGGTCCATACAAAGTATATTATACAAGTAATATTTTAATACTTATTTTTACAATTTGATGTTTCATTTTCTGTGTTTGAAAGCATTCTTTTGCTTTGGGAACATCAACATACTAGATACTTCAACCTACAACTGAAGCTCAACATAAATTCAGGTATTTTAAGTTCATGTTAAAGGATTCACTATTTTTTCCAACATAAATAATGGCATTTGTTGTTGCTGACCAAGGAAGAAAAAACAATATCACCTTGCTGAGGCATTTACATCAAGAATAGTGATACAAGAGTTAGGCAAAAGTTAAACTGGTGTGATCCAGAGACTAGTGCAATTTCACTTGAAATTAGCCTTTTTGAAGGTTAAGACTAAATTTTTTGAGTAGTGTATATCTCATCTCATACAAGTTATTTAACTTCTATTTTTGGAGCAGACGTCAACTTTAGATACAATATATTAAAACTCTTCAATATATGTAGACACTTTTAAAAGGGTATGCTGACAGATCAAAATCAAATTTCTGCATATTATTTGACTAGGGTTTGTGGAATGCTAGTTTCTTAACACTTAACAGCCACAACATGATATCTTCTTAACCAAAGAATGGTGTTAATATGGTATTAAATGTTTTTGTTAATATAGATACTTCTTTGACATGGGTGAAGAGTAGGATGTGCCTAATGGAACAAAATTTTAACTTAATATTTTATTGATTAGTTGGGAGTTCAACAATACAACCCAATTATACACACTTCCTATTCCTCCCAATCTACCCTCTCACCTTGTGCCCTTCTTCCTCACACCACACACACACACACACACACACACACAAAATGCACCAAGTATAGTTTGTATTGCCCATATACTCAATGGAGTATGGGCAAACTCCCAATGGTCATCCACTTAAAGATAACTTTCCCATCCCCCTTCAACTGTGAAGAGAGACACTTCAGCATCTTTACCACCACCTTTGAGGACTGTATAGACTTTTTTTTCTTCTCCTTCTCCTCCTTCTTTTTTTCCTGGGGAAAGAGGTTTAGCAGAAGCCTTCCATTTCTATCATGCTCAACTATGAGTATGGGGTCATCAATACCACTGCAAGAGATGCTTCCCTGTCCATAAAAACCAGCAGCTGTAAGGAGTAAGGTTTTTCTGCCCAAAACTGGTCTTGTCCCGCTGCTGTGCCATCCCCAATTAACACACAGAGACTCTGTATTTGATACAATGCTATCAGCCTGGTACTAGTTTCTTATTGGCTAGCTCTGTCTTAAGTATTAACCCATTTCTAGGTATTTCCATGTAGATTCACCTGCCGGGGAGTGGGGCAGGCATCTCGTCTCCCCGGTCTCTCCATGCTGACTCCTCCTTACTACTTCCTCTTTCCTCCTTGTCTCCTAGTCCCTCCTATCTTCCTTTCCTATTGGCCAACAGTGCTTTATTCATTAAGCAGCATGAGAAACATTTACAGAATGGCATTTCCCATCAAGCCGCAGAAAAGATTATGGACTTCCACACAGTCTCCTATAGCATCATGGACCATGGACCTCATCGTGGTCTCCAGTGGCATCATGGACCATGAGCATCAACATGGTCTCTGGCAGCAACACATACCATAAACATCAACAAGGATTCTAGCATAGCACAGATTGGTGATTGGTCATTTTAGGTGTATTATTTCAATTAGATCACTGAAAACCATCTCAGTACATACATTACTTTCCTTCTCTGATACTCTCAGTTTCTCAACTCAAAATATTGTGTTCAGTTTTGTTATTTTAAGCACTAATTAGTGAGATCAACAACTAACTTATCCATGAAGCCCTCATCTAATACCTGCTGGAAACAGAAGCAAACACCAATACCTAAACACTGAGTCGAACTACAACCTAGATTCAGATGGAGAGGACAAGACCAGGTTTCAGAAACAGAGACATTTGACCTGAACAAGGAGGAGGTAATGGGCCCCCAGACTGATAGCTGGGAATCCAGCATTGGACTGACTCAGGCCCCCCTGAATATGGGTCTCAGCCAGAAGGACTGAGCAGTCTAAGGGACCTCAGACAGTGAACCAGGATATATTCCTGGTGCACAAAAGGACCTTGGGAATACATCCCTCATGGAGGGATAACTGCCTTAACCTAGAGACAGGGGAGAAGCCCTAGTCCCTACTTCAAATGACTTGTCAGATCTACATGACCCCACCTGGATGGCATTGCCCTACATGTGGAATTGGGGTGGGGGGATGGGAGGGGAGGGTGGTCAGGGTGCACGTGAGGGGGCAGAAATGGTAAAAGGGAGGGAGGGAAGGAGAGAGGGAGGAAGTGAGGGAGGGAGGGAGAGGGAACTGGGATCGACATGTAAAATAATAAATTAAATAAAAAATAAATAAAAGCTAGCCAGATGGTTCCATATTATATCATATATATATATATATGTGTGTGTGTGTGTGTGTGTGTGTGTGTGTGCGTTTGTGTGTATATGGAAGTAATAATACCAATTATATATAACTATATGTATATATAAATTATAGATCTATACATATTATTTTCCGGATTCTTAGGTTCTAGGATTTCTGCTATTACCTCATAAATTTGAAATCCAAATAGAATATTTACATATAAAATTGGCACTTTCATAAACAATTTACTTTTCCTAATCTTTCAGACACTAGTTATATAAATGCATACACTGTTGTATAAATGCAATTTCTCATCCTTTCACTTGGCATTGGCTTTTCATATTTGTGTTCCAGCAAAGAATACATGTTCTGACTGTTATTTTCTTATACATTAAATATTAATATTCTTTATAGATTAACATCAAAAGAATGCATCACTATAAATACAAACATATTTCTTAAGCAATTTAAATTTTCCTGGTAATCTGCATTCCATTAGGAATATTCCTACCTTATGTCTATCTTCTTTTTTGTGGACTTCTATAGGTCAGACCTTCTGATTTTTTTTATTTTATAGTTTTATTTTGCCTATCACCAATTAAATGTTAGTTGGATAATATAATGTTTATGTGTCAGAAGAATTTGATATATCTGTAATGCTCATGTTCTTTGGCCTTCTTTCCTTCTCTGTCTCTCTCTCTCTCTCTCTGTGTCTTTCTCCATGTGTGTCTCTCTTCCTGTCTCTCTCCTTGACTACACCAGGTGAAAAATTTGGTATTCAATTTCATTACAATGAAAGCTCTATTTTTTATGTTCTATGGGTTTGGTGATTTTGTGTGTTTTGGAGCAAGATCTTGCTTTGTAGCTAAGGTTTACCTAGAAAACAGCAGTTTACAGCTTCAGCTAATTCTCAAATGTTGGGATTCCAGAAATGTATCACCAACATAAAATGTCTCCCAGTAATTCAGCAAAAACATGTAGACATAACTTTTCATACAGATATTGTACAAAAAGGTACAAAAATGCAGCTCCTTATGCTATTCTCAAAAAAATTGTAGTCTATGTTGAATATGGGACAAAGAATATATATACGGGAAGCTGCATCCATGAAAACCTATGCAGAAGGAAGGAGTTTGAAGTTTCCAAAATTTGTGGAGTCGGGATCACTGGTAAGTAAATGATGATTGAGATTTTAGTTGTAGAATATGTAGTTGTGTTTTCTCCTAAAATGAAGTAATCAAAGTGGGTGCTTTAACATACAGATTTTTTTTTTTTTTTGCTTAGACTTCTAGATGCTGAAAGTCAATAAGAAAAGGAATGAGAATGTTAGAACTTGTTAAGACCCTTGTAGGTTGTGTTGTGTACTTCATATCCTTGACATTAATTGGCTTAGTGATGTTGCTGCACATAATATCTCCTCACAGAACTGTGCTTTTGCTGTGTATCTCACTAAGTTCGCATGTCTGTATGTGTGTGATGTTCCTTGCTTCATGGATGCAGGAAATGGGATGTTTATCTCTGCTTTGTGTCAAGTTGTGTGTTTCTGTGATGGACTCTATTAACTATAAACAGAGGCTACTTTTTTCAGAGGTAGTGGCTACACTTATCTGTGGGAATAAGGATAAGATTTAGACAATATGAAAGAATTATGCTTGGCTAGAAAAGTATACACAGCAGATTGTTTTCTAAAGACAATGACCCCAGTAGCTTCAGGAAGATATTTAGACTTCTAGTACTAGGGTCTTGTTGAGTGGGTCTTCAATGAGATTAGAAGGTGTTGGTTAGCATTGGTATGTGAAGGCCATAAATGTGTGTCTTGCTGGGCTAGCAATTTTTTAGATTCCTAGGTATTACAGCTGTATACAACTATTTAACTGCTTCCTTCCACCAGCTGCCTACATATAGTTTTTTCTTGAACTATGCTCCCTAGAATGCAGGAATAAGGTTTTCAGGTAAGATCTAGAACAAACTGATTGTGTATAATTTTAGCATACGTGCTGCCAAGCAAGCACCTGATTGTGTATGATTTCAAGGTAAATACAAAATAATATGATTCCTTGAGATTTTATCTAACACTCTAGTGACTAATACTACTTGACTACAGAGAGTGTCAAGATGAACTTTATAAATAACACTTCTCTTTTTTTTTTCTAGTAACAACATGAAGAGCCAGAGCTGAAGAAAGCCAAACTTAATTTATTCTGATTATAGAATTCCAGCTCATGGAGCATATGGCAGATTTTGAGACTTAAAGTAAATATTCCCTTGAAATGTCTTGGTTTATTGAAATAACCATTGGAACTGGAATTGGAAATAGGAGATAAAAAGAAATACATTTCACCATAGTTTTTAAGATCAAGAAATTTGGGAGGGAAAAGCTTGCCCTTTCCTGTATCTTTGCAACACAGTACTCATTACTGAGAATTATATTCAAAGAAAATAAGAGCAATGTATCTGAAGCCCAAGTTTACAATTTACATTATAAGTACTGGAATTACTTGAAAAACTAAGCAGCTAATTAAAAGTAAAGCAGAAAGAGAAAGGCACAGCTTTGGCTTGGAGTCCTGCCTTCATGCCCGATCTTTTCTAGAGTACTCTTTGAAAATATTAGCAACTGTCTGCTTTATACGGTATTTCCTAGCATTTCTATCTGAAATACTATTTTGGCACCAAATCTATGGCATTAAGGGATTAAAATGAATAATGATGCCAGTATTATTTCAAAAAAGCTAAAAAGTAATTTCGTGGTATGTAGGGGGAAGCATAAGATTAACAGGCAGCAGAAATAATGACTTGCCTAATTTACTGTGAGTTAATCTCTTGCTTTATAAAATCAAAATGCTAAAAATTTGCTTATACTACTGTTACACAAAGAAGCTAACACGGTGTGTATAATATACTTAATATAATAATGCACATATAATTGTTAGCTTTATAACCTTTAAATTTAAAGAAATAACTCTGCTCGCAATTTAAAAGCAAATTCAACAGTTACAGTATTGAATCTATTAACTTGATTTATGTATATGGCCAATTATAAAAGTAGAAGGCCAAAATTATTTATTATACATAATATATAGATACATGCATATGTTTCCCAAGATTTTTAAAAAAAGATGCCATACATAATCTATATATCAAGATATTACATTGTTTAAAGTTTTGCATTTTGTTTTGTTGCTTTTATGTGTCGGGTGCCATCGCCTTGCCGGCAAGAACAATGCTCAACAACAGGATTCTTCTGCAGCTATGTTTATTGCGCGGCTCATTACAGCAAGTTGAGGGAAGACCCCGAGGAGGAAAAAGGGCTCTGCTTATATATGCTCAGAGGAGTCGTGTCTGTTACTGACAGGTGCAGCCTGCAAGGCTCATAACGGTCACCCCATGAAGTGGATCGTGCATCAGCCCCTTGCTGGCTTATGGACAGGAAACCGGCGCCATCTTCAGGAATGGCACCGGTGGCTCTCTACATTTATGTATATAATGATCTTGCTATTCCTATGTGTGGGTATGATTTTATAGCTATATCACAGTATCTCTGTCACTAATGCATAAATTAAGAAGTTAGAAGAGTTTTTTCCCCCTATAGTCATGGACATGAGAAAATGAAGTAAGGAAGTCAAACATGGCAGTTTCAAAGATCGCAGTTCCCAAGGAATGACAATGCTGAGTGAAGGAAAGCTGTGTGTGCAGTTGGGTAATTTCTTTTCAGTGAGAGGGTTTTCTGGGGATTTTGTTATTGGAAAAGCGCCCGGGTCACTCCTGGCAGATGCCCCATGACTGGGGCAGCAGCTGGTTCATATGCTTATATGTTGATTGCCCTCCAGATGGAATGAAATGATGAAGTAATTATGAATTATTACAGAAAATTAGGTTTTAAAATATGACAACATGAAGAAAACAAACTCCAAATCATGGTATTTCTTAATTGAAATGATTAAGGGTTTATTTTTCCTTTAATATCAATAATGAATGCACATTTAAAATGAACACTCAAATCCTGTCATATCACTTTAAAAAAGTTTATTTGGTGTCAGAAATTTAATTGAACAACTTGTCAGTCCCTTAAAAGTGATAATAGATGTCTTTTCAAATTAGTGCCATCTTTGAAAGTTTTGAGACCTTCTCTATTTGGCTAGACATGAGTTTTTATTCCCTCAGAATTTCACTTTCAAAGACATTGTCCCCAAATCTCTCATTCCATTACTGGTTTCTGAAAACAGATTATAGTACATGCGTATAGAATATTTTCAACAAATAGTTACCTTACCGCAAAAAGGAAGCAGGAGCACTTCAAATCCTTATTAGTCTTGGAAGCTTTGAGAACTTTATTAACAGTTCACTTACAGGCAGTACCTCTGTAAGTTGAGGACTAACCTATAGGCATAAACTATCAAGGCTTGGGCAACAAAAGTCCATGTAAGCACGGGAAGGAATTGCATAAGTTCAGAAACATTCAAATCTGTTATAGTTGGATTGTCGTTACAATACAGATCATCAAAAATGATTTCCAGCAGTGGGCTGGAGACCGGTGTACTAATTAATGTACTGAAACAACCTCCATGACCTGAAGGCACAGAGATTCAGAAGCATAGAAAGGAAGTACAGCACAGAGCAAAACCCAAAGACACGTCTGCAGTTTCATCCAAATGTATCTCATTTCCATTCAGTTATTAACTAGCCATTGTAAAATGACACAAAATCTATGTTCCAAAATATATGAAACGTGAAAACTCCTTTTTTTGAAAATATAATGACAAAATGTAAGCCTTTAATATTTGTTATAGAAAGTCTACATTGACTAATACAAATGAATAAATGGCAATATTTCTCTTTGGGAAATTGTTTGTGTGGTAGACAAGACACAGAATAATATGACCAGTACTTGTACTAAAATACAATTTTTAAAATATGCATGTTCCTATCAAGATATTTGTAGTGAGATATTCATTTTGTCCGCACCTGTGGCACTGACCACGCCCCAGGGGCAGATGTGACCTGGGGGAACTAGGTCTGGGGAAGGGTCCTGGAGCACTCTCTTTCTTGCAGGACAGGGACAGAGAGCATCCAGAGGCATCCTTGGGATCAGGAACCTGCTGGTGTTCATCTGTCTCTGTTGAAAGCTACTTCTCCCTGAATAAACATTTATTCAGCTTTTCTGTTTTACCTGATCCTTATTAAACCATGACAGTCAACTTTCTGATAGAGAAGCATGCATCAGTAAAAGGCCATGTGAGAAGAAAGACTTATTTTAGCAAATAGTGTTGGTGATATGAGGCTGTGGCTAAAAAGTCATGGAGATTTGGCTCATAGTCCCAGACCTAAACACTGAAATATGGTGACTTAAACAGAAGTAAAAGGAAGAAGAAAGACCAGAGTTCTCACACATTTTTCTAGAACATGCTTTCAATGAGTGGAAACCCCTCTTAAGGCTCCATCACTCCCAAAGCTTAACCACGGATTAATGCTTTGCACGTGGAGTTTTACGGGGGATACTTGATATCTAAACCACAGCATCGATATATTAAGGCATATTTCAGAGCATAGGAATAGCTTTAAGCATCTAAGAAAGTGAAGTATGATGGTATGGTCTCAGTTTCTAACTATATAACTAATTGGCCAACAACGTAAGCATCCTTTAACAGAAACAGTTGAAGAGAGTAATCTGACTTTCATATGGACGATTCACACTTCCTTTACAGATACTTTAAATTACTTATAAATTATTAGTGTCTTTGTGTTATAAGCAATAGTGAGAGTTTATAGTCCACCAGAGCATTAAATGCCCAGAAGAATATTAGATGTCATGAAAAAATAAGTTTAGTCGTCTGCCCTTCTTACTTTTATTTTCATCAAACAAAAATATGTTTTCCCAAGCAAGACAGAGTCCTTGTTTAAATTGTAGTATATTTCTTTTTGTTTAGAAATAATCTCAATCTTTTGTTTGTTTTCTTCTATGGAGACAACTTTATTTCTTGAATTTAGGAGGACTGAAGGACACAGCCAGCACAGTGACATGGGGTTTCCAGTATGAGCTTTTCCTTCAGAGTAGACCAGCTTGTTTTGTTTTCCCCCAGATGACTCCAGAATAAAACTAGAAGCTTCCAGAACCTTTCCAATGGAAATTGATTCTTTTAACCCAATCATCTAGGCACGGGACAGAATGATTTGTTAGACTGTTTCATTCGTATTAAAGGATAGTAATGGTCAGTGATTGTTAATTCCTGTTAGTTTATATTTTTATTTATTTTTTATTTTCGGTGCTGGTATGTGTGCTTCTTTTCTTTAGGAGTTTTGCTGTGGGGTTATCTAGTGCCTGTGCTTTCATTGTTCTGTTGTAATTTAAGAAAAGCGCTGTGCAAGAGAGAGATGGCATGCAGTAGTGTTCAAGCAGTATTTTTATTAGATAAAGGGATTATAAAAAGGGGAAAGGGAAGGGAGAGACCAGCCTCCAGAGACAGGAGCATCAGGA
Source organism: Phodopus roborovskii (assembly GCF_943737965.1). Lineage (NCBI taxonomy): Eukaryota > Metazoa > Chordata > Mammalia > Rodentia > Cricetidae > Phodopus > Phodopus roborovskii. The sequence goes on along the minus strand of NW_026126511.1, from coordinate 9,950,774 downwards.
GAGAGGCAAGAGGAGAGAGAAGATGGGGTAGAGGGGAGGAAGGGGAAAGGGAGAGGGGTGGAGGGAGGGAGGGAGGAAGAGAGAGAGGGGGGCATAGACAGAGAGGGGGAGAATGATGGGAGGTGAGCAGGGGGCCCCTTTAAAAGGGAACATTGTGAAGGTGCACAGGTGGTGCTCTTAGTGGCTGCAGCTGAGGATATATCCTGTCAAAGCCGCAAGGGCAGGCAGGTACAGATGCCTGAATTGCCTGAATACTAACAGGGACTATTGAGTTCCTTGGGTTGGAGTTTTGCTTCTAGTGCTTTCTGTAGGTCTGTAGGGCTGGGTTTGTAGATAGGAATTGTTTAAATCTGCTTTTGCCATATGGAATGTCTTGTTTTTTTTTGTTTGTTTTTGTTTTTGTTTATTTTTTAAATGCTGGCAATTTCTTAATCCCTTGTCTTCCTCCCTCCTTCCCTCCTTCCCTTCTTCCTTCCCTCCTTCCCTCCCTTCCTCCCTCCCTCCTTCCCTTCCTTCCTCCCTCCTTCCCTTCCTCCCTCCCTCCCTCCTTCCCTTCCTTCCTCCCTCCCTCCTTCCTTCCCTTCCTCCCTCCCTCCCTCCTTCCCTTCTTTCCTCCCTTCCTCCTTTCCCTCCTTCTTTTTCTTTGGCCTATTATCTGCTAACTCTGGAGTTCACCATGTTGGCAGTACAGATATCTTCATGGCTGTGACATAGCTAGGTAGAGAGCACGATTCACTCTATCCAGATCTACTTGTCACCCACATAGCATTGGTTTTTGTTTGTTTGTTTGTTTTGTTTTATCCTGGTAGCTCTGTGAAATTGTTGGACATCCGGCTATTCTGGTGATCTCCAACTGTGATTTCTGAAAAATAGACACGGATGGCTATGCAATTCAACAAGTCAACTTTACCCTGAACTAGCATTTGCAGGTTGTCGAAGGTATGATCACTCGAGTCGGCCAAAGCCCTTTTTTAATGTACTCAAAGGCCTCTACTACCTTGGATGAGTCTTTGGCTCCCAGGTACTCTCCCAACAAAACTCAGCTTCTCACGAATCTCAGGAAGGAAAGTTTTCTTGTTGGTTTTATCAATGTTCAGGAGATAGGCAGAAGTGATCTTCATTTTGTGAGCATCTCCTTCCTTCCTTCTGGATCTAACACTGTAATTCCATCCAGCACCAGCACATGGGGGGCAACTACTCTCAGAGAGCAAGCTGCTTCACTTCATTGTAGTGTTCCATACACAACTATATATATATATATATATATATATATATATATATATATATATTTTTCAGATTTTTAGTTACTTTGCATATATGCCTGTGAGCTAGAAGAGGGCACCAGATCTCATTACAGATGGTTGTGAGCCACTGTGAGTTTGCTGAGAATTACACTCACTCTGGAAGGTAAGCCAGTGTTCTTAGTCACTGGGCCATCTCTCCAGCCCTAGTCAGAAATATTCTCAGCAATACTGGAGAGGCTGCCTTAAATGCCCTTCCCCAATAATGAGATTTATGACTCCCTTATATGCCACCCTAGAGCCTTCATACACTAACTGATGGAAGCAGAAGCAGACATCCACCGCTAAACACTGAGCCAAGTTCTTGGAATCTAGTTGCACACAGAGAGGAGTAATGAGCAAAGGGGTCAAGACCAGGCTGGAGAAACCCATAGAAACAGCTGACCTGAACAAGGGGGAACTCATGGACTTCATTCTGACAGCTGGGAAACTAGTATAGGACCAACCCAGTTTCCCTGAATGTGATATTAGTTAGGAGGCCTGGAAAGTCTATGGAGCCTCTGGTAGTGGATCAGTATTTATCACTAGTGTACAAATGGCCTTTTGGAGCCAATTACACATAGAGGGATACTCCATCATCCTAGACACTTGGGGGAGGACCTGGGCCCTGCTCCAAATAATATGACAGACTTTGAAGACTCCCCATGGAAGGTCTAACCCTCTCTGGGGAGCAGAAAAGGAATGGGATAGGGGTTGGTGGGGGAAACAGGAGGACAGGAGGGTTCGGGAACTGGACTTGATATGTAAAACAAGCTTGTTTCACATATAAATAAAAGAATATATATACATATATATCCATATATATGCATATATACATATACACACACATATATGTATATATATATATATAAAATCTTAAAGGATGAAGCACTTTACCCATTATGGTAAAATTTGAAGGTTGAGAAACCATGATGAAACCAAGTGAGAGATAAGTAGATCATCACAGGCCTTGCTCTTGGAAGGTACTGACGATGGCCATTCCTATAATCTCAGCATATTGATGATGGGCATTTCTGTAATTTCAGCATGGAACCAGGTGAAGGCAGAGGGAACTGAGAAGTAAGGACATCACTGACAGATGAGAACTGATCTCAACAGAAATACCAAACTGAGTTTTTACACATTATTTCATACTAAATTACTGCAAAATCATACAATGTCATTTGCTATGGATTTTTTATGTCTTTCTACTTCAAACAAAACAAGTCTATTCATGAGGAATGTTAATGTAATTAAAATTTCCCTTGTAAAATTTCACAACGCAGAATTTATGGGAAATAACCCCCGGCACTGAGAGTGTATTGAATAAAACACCACTTAAATTTTAATCAACATTTAATTTTCTCTTTAAAGAACAGATGATATTGCTTTATGATGCATTCATGTTAATTGCTTTTTACTCTTATCACTTTATACATTTATATATTTTAATTAAAAGAGAATCACTTCACTCCTTTTCCCCTCTTCCCTCCATCTGGCCTGACAACTCTCGTATACTACCTGCCCCACGTCCCCAATTTACAGCTCTTTTCTTTATCTGTTAGCTACATATAATTGCATATGTATACGTATGTCAAATACATAGATGTGGTATGAGTCCATTTTTTACTGCTTTTGTAGTTTCAGGATAGACCATTTGTATTGGGAAATTAGTCAGGGAGTCCTATCGGACAGCTGCTGGTTACCAGGGTCACATGACTGTCACTTACTGCACTTTCTAGCAACACTTGTTATTGTGATTCATGGATTTTGTAACTGAGTACTACTCTTTGTATCTGAGTAGTACAATTGTATCTGAATAGTACTAGTAGTTGCTTCCCTCCATCGTCAACTTGCATAGAATTATCTGGTATCATGGAAGCTAGACCACCAGAAGACGAAGGCTTTATGTTTAGAACTAGTTCAAACAATCCAGCAACTGGGTCCTAAGAGTGCGATGTGTTCGACAGTAGGGGCTTCCTTTCAACCTCTGAGAGTCAGCTATGGGCAACAGTGATAATTTATATTGTTATTGGAGTCATTTAGAGTTCCATGAACAACTAACATTAAATGTTTCTTTTGCCTGGTACTGGGATTTTTAGTAGTCTATAATTCTTGTGATTCTTGTGGGAACACTATCAGCTCAAGTGGCATAGCTTCCTTAAGGTGACTCTTTCTCTTTCCCTCCCTCTCTTTCTCTCTCTGTTATTTTAGGTAAATATAATGTCATTTCTTCAGTCTTTATCGTACAACCTAGCTGTTGTCACTTTCCCCTCCTTTTGTGTTGACTTCCCTTACATCACCTCAGTCAGAGTCCACTTCCTGTTTTGTTCTTTCCAGATTGCTGTCACCTGTAATCCCACTATTTCCCCCTTCCCACCCTCAGCACTCTCTTACTCCTACCAGTGACCCCTTTGTATTTTCCCGATATCTGTGGTTACTCCATTTTGTGTAGTAACATCTAAATATTTGGAGGCAAAAATCAAAGAAGAAAGGAGAATATGTAGAACCTTTATTTGTGACCCTGAGTTACCTCAGTTGATATATTATTACATTATATACCCATACTTTTGCCTGAACAGGTCATTTCATTTCTTTTCAAAGTTGAATTGTACTTGATTAAGTGAATTGTGTAACAATTTTTGTATATTCAGAAATAATCCTTGTAAATGTATGATTATCAATTTTATGAAGGCAACAACACTTACTTTTCCTACATTCATATGCAGTTTACATCACTAAACGTATCTGCTCACCTGTTGATAATATTAAATAGCATGTAGTTCAAAGAGAAGTGCTAAACATTAATACACATTAAGCCAATTTGGGTTCAGGATTCATGATCCCCAAGTCATACTTGAAGAAAATAAGTAAGCCATGTTTTGAAAATACATTTTTTTTTTTAAACAAGGATCTTATTCTGTTGCTCTTTTGGTTGCTCTTTTGCTTGTTCTTTTCTATTTCACTGAGTCTTTTGTTACATAACTCAGGCCAGCCTCTGGTTATCATCCTCAATCACCACAACTAACAAGGATATTTTATTAATAATCTCCCAGAATATGTGTCTGAAGTGACAGACTCTAGTCTTTTCCTCCCATGCTCCTGTAGGTCACCTCCTTCAGGTATCCATAGAATCTTTCTATAGACATATTTCAAATTGTCTTCCATTTGCAAATGATGGCAACATTCTAAAGGGAATTTGTATGCCTAATCATTTAGTGCCCTTTTCATTTCTTCTTGAAATTAAAAAAAAAAAGATCATGGATAGATAAAAGGGTATGAACATAAAAGTAAACCACTTTCTCTGCTTCAATATTTTTCTTCTTCTTGTAGTTTGCTATTTAGCACATGCATTAATGTTTTTGTAAATATCTGTTCAAATTCATTCAGGTACTTTTTATGTGATCATCTTGTGTTTTGCATTTTCTGTTTATCTATCACATGGACTCAATAAAAGTCATGAACCTGGAAGTTTGAAATATTTGTATATGTGTTATTAAAGAGGCCACCAATACTAACTATAAGCATGGTGATAAAATAAAAAAAATATACAGATATTTTTAAGTGTCCTAGTTTGGAAAATGTTTTTCTCATTTAAACTGCAATAAAATAGAGGAGAAAGCTATCTAAGATCACTCATTTATGGAATGGAAAAACACATAAGATTTTTCAATAGATTATAGCTGAATCTGTTTTATATGTCCAGGAATGAGGTAATTTTTATTGAATTGAACTGGGAATTGGAGGTGATTTTTGATGCAAATTAGTAATTTCTACTTGATAGTTGATTATTTTTATTATATTTTCTATTTGATTTTCTAAGCACATTTCATTGTTAGTTTGATATTCTGCTTTCAGCATGTCTTTCATCCCATAGATTTGTCCTCTGTTTCTCAGACTTACCTATTCTCAAAGGTAAGGGACAATTTAAAATCATGAAAATCGTTGTCTTCACTATAATAGGTTTTTTTTGTTGTTGTTGTTTAGACCACCAACAACCTCCCAAGTCATGAAAGGAAGACTTACAGAAGTTATAAATGCCAGCCTAGCTTACAATTATCTCTGGCTAGCTCTTTTAACTTAAATTAACCTTTTATCTACCTTTTACCTTGAGACCTTTTTACTTTTCCTTCTGTATATCTTGCTCTCACTGCTTTTATTGTCTGGCTGGGTGGTGGACGCCTGGCATCTTGTCCTGAGGATGTTCCTTTTTCCCTATTCCTTCTTCTCTCATTTCTTCCCTGAGCCCAGATTTCTCCTCCTATTCATTCTATCTGCCTACCCATCCCATCTACCCTTTCTCTGCTTAGTTATTGGCTGTTCATCTCTTAATTAGACCAATCAGGTGCCTTAGGCAGGCAAGGCAAAACAAATGCATCGCTTCTTTACATAATAAAACATACATCCATACATTGTTAAACAAAAGCACATACAAATGTAACATACCTTTTCACAGTTAAAGTAATATTCTGCACCAAAGACAACTGTAAGACATCTTTACCTAGTTAAAATAATATTCCACAACATTTCACTTTACAAATTGATGATCTATGGCTTGGAAAATTCACTCAGTGTGTCAGTGATGCAAAGCTTAAGTAACACCAGCCCTTTAGACTTTGTATATGTGACTGTACACTACTCTGTTTTATAATCAGGCTGAGTAAAATATAGAAAAACATATATAGCCATGCTGTAAAATTTGAACATTTTTTTAAAAAAAATCAATGTTAATTAAAATTTGATTTCCCAAAAGACAAGTTCACCAGAGGATACTACTTTTTTTTTTTAAATTTATAATAAATTGAGTCAACTGTAGTAGTGTGATCATTTTTTAACACTCAGAACTGGAAATGAGCTTTAGGAAAAATTTTAAACATAGCCCAGTTTCAAACAAATTCTATATAATGAAATCATCGTGGTATGCTTGTCTTGTGATCATGATTGAGCTTCCCTTTTGGGATATTTGCTAATGGTGCTAACATGTAATAGACCAAGAAGTTGTCTACACCTTCACAGCATACATGCCTGGAGTCACTCTTCTAGACAGTATAGGGATCCTTAAATTTGTAAGCATAAAGAGATGCAGCACACAAATATTTCCACAAGTTCCACATGTATACAACGAGTTACAGGAAAAGCCGGTGAATAAGATACATCTTGAAGTTTATCTTTCATATTTCCATTTATGTTTAAAAGTATTATGGAAATCTGCAGGTGAATATTCAGTTGTAAATATCACATATGGATCATGTATGAAAGTGATTCTTATCCTCTATTTTTAAAATTGTCTCTTAAGAAGTTAATCTCTTGCTGTTAAGGAAGCATTTTCTTGTAACATGCATCTCTATGCTTCATTTCTGCCTTCATGCATTTATGAATAAAAGTGACCCAGATATCATAGTTCATCATCATTGAACTATACCAGCATAAAGTAATGGTTGAAGAAACAGACAATATTACATATGTTTTCTGTATTTCTGGGAAATTTTACAATTATCTTTCTGGAAGAATTAGTAATCCATCTACTTCGTAATCAGTTATGACTAAAGAATAAATCAGTTATGACTAAAAAAATAAATCATGTGTTTGTGCATGATGTATTAATGTCAGGAAATAAATATTATATCTAAATTTTTAATTACTTAAAACATTTTCTGTGCATAGAAATAAAGAAAATAAAACATTGAGCAGCTTCCATAACTTAAAACACAACCCAAGTAGCTTTAAAAACCTTATATGAAAAATTTAAGGGAATTTTCAGTCAAGAAACTAATTCTAACACTCTTTAGTGCAGGAACATATGGAGAACTCTTTTGCCAAGTTACTTTTTTTCCCCAAATGTTATAGGGGCTTTTGTAAATGTTCACAGTTGTGTGTGTGTGTTTATAGCTCATAGATAATTCAAAGACGGAAAAGGCCATTCCTTTTATAGCTGCATACACACAATGAGGAACACACTTCTGAAACACAGACTTCCTCATGTTTGTTAAGTAGAGATATTTTGTTACCAATCTGACATCCTCATTGAATTTTTAGAAATTTGTATTTTCTCATTACTTTTGTTTAGAAAGCAGAAACCTCTTGTAAGAATATTGCTGTATAAGATAGTAACTGTTTTTGTGTACTAACCATTTACTATATATATTTCATGTGCCAGGTACTGTCCTCATGTTGCAATGCCTCAACACATCAATGGTTATAGACCTTCAGTGTCTGATTTGCTAAATTTTACCATGATCATGAGGTAGATGGATTACTAATCCTTCCAGAAAGATAACTGTAAAATTTCCCAGAAATACAGAAAACATATGTAATATTGTCTGTTTCTTCAACCATTACTTTATGCTGGTATAGTTCAATGATGACGAACTATGATATCTGGGTCACATTTATTCAAAAATTCATGAAGGCAGAAATGAAGCATAGAGATGCATGCATATTATGTAAAATGTACGAAAATGCATGTAGAGCTGAAATTAGCAAAAAGCTTTTAATGACAATTGATTTTCTTATGCAATTTATACTATTATTTGAACAGGCTCAGAAGTAAAGTTATTTTTTTGAGGAAGCAGCAATGGAACTCAGTTATGTATTCAGGTAGGAGTCAAATAGACACAATGCAAATCAGGTTAACCTAAATGTGGAGGAGACAAGAAACAGACTTGCCTCAGAAATGCTAATGTCTCTTCTCTCCCCTCCCATCACCAGAACTTGTCTACATACCCTTAGCCATCATCAGTCATTGAGTTTCCATCAAATTTTTGCATGGCATCAGATTTGAAGAGAAAAGACATGTTGACAACTCTATTATGGTATCAGAGTAAATATTCTTTTCTTTTTTTTTTTCAAAATGGTTTTAATCGAAAATAGATTCTCCTCTCATCAATTCCTCTTAGCCCTCAGATCCACTCCTCCTTTGTCTCTTCCTCAGAAAAGAGCAGGCCTTTAAGAGAAGAGAGCCATATGGGACAAAACAAGGTAGAGTAAGACAAGGTAAGTCACCCATGTCACGACTCAAGAAGGCAACCTAGTGTGAGGAAACCAGTCTCAAAAGCAGGCAAAAGAGTTAGAGATACATCAGTTTCCACTTTCAGGAATCCCTCCGAAACACCAAGCTAACAGACATAACAAAGTACTTGGCGCAAACCCATGTAGACATCATGCTTGTCTGTTCTGTCTTTGTGAGCCTTGCTTAGTTGATTTGGTGAGCCATGTTCTCCTGGTGTCCTCAATCCCACAGGACTTTTACAATCTTTCCTCATCTTTGTCTGGATTCCCTGAGCTCCAAGGGGAACAACCCAATATAGACCTCCAAATTAGAACGCATGTGTCTGTCTGTGGGTCTCTTGTACCCTCTCCCATCTTTGGCCAGAGGAGGATTCTAATGACAATGTTCTATGAGTATAGCAAAATAGAATAAGAATAATTTAATTGCTTTTTTTCCTATTGTGTTTGCTTCTACCCTACATCTCTGTGCTATCCTGTCTCTGGTTACTTACTAGCCATCCAGGAAGTATAAGGAATTAGCTTGCTCTCCTGGCATGGGCCTCAAGTTAAATCAAGCTATGGTTGGCCACTCCCACAAGTTGTCCTTGCCCAGCTCCTCTTGCAGGTAGAACATGTTGTAGGCAGAGGGTTTTATGACTCTTTTGGAATCAAGGTTTCTCTTTCTGTGGCCTGCAGAGTTCCTTGCCACACCAAGGAGACTAGGACATGGGGTAAGGGTTGAATGCCTACATGTAGAAGAATGCAAACAGATCCACATTTATTACTCTTAACAAAACTAAATCCAAGTAAATCACTGACCTTGATACAAAACCAGAAACACTGAGAGTTCTCCTGAGAGAACTTCCTAAACATAACAGCTACAGCACAGGCACTAAGATTAACAATTAACAAATGAGACCCCTGCAACTGAGAAGCTACTGTAAGCAAAGGACACTGTCATTCAGAAAAACTGGCAGGTAGAGAATGGGAGAAGACCTTCACCAATTCTTCATCCATTAGAGGGCTGGAATGTAAAATACAAAAGAACTCAAGAGAACAGACATTAAGTAAAAACAATCCAATTTTTAAAATTGGAATACAGATCAAACAGGGAATTTTCAAAAAAGGAATCTCAAATGGCTGACAAACATGTAAATATGCTTTTTAAATATGAACATTTATAAGTGTGATATTTGTTCTAATACTCATTATTCAGATTAAAAACCATATAATTCTTATATGTTTGGTTGTGAGCCTAGCCTTTAATGGCTGAGCCATCTCTCCAGCCCTAGAAACATCATAACTCTTAGAAACATTAGTATAGCACTTTTCATTATTTGAGCACATGTTAATTTAGAAAGCATATATATCATTTATTATTATTAGAGAAAGAAAATTTGGTGTGAGAATATAACAATATAAGCTATAAATTCAGACTTCATTTGGCTAGAAATTATATGTGTTTTCTTATGTAAAAATATAAATATAATGTTTTCAATATTTAGAACAAAATGTAATAAAATAAGTAATTAACAACTGTTGTGTTGGTTTGGTTCTTTCTGTGATATTATAACAAAATATTCAAGGCATATTAACCTTATAAAATAAAGAAAGTCATTTAATTCACAGATTATTACATACCTAACTATTGGCATATAAATATATAATATTTTTACAATTGTATTCACAGATGTATTATATAATATAATGTTTACTATAACATATTATTTTATTTTATTTACCAAAAAAAATCTGAAATTTTTATATCCAGGTGTAATATGAATAATTATATGTCCAGATAAAAAAGTCTAGGTTTTGAAACTTAACTAGCAGCTCACTTTACTGACTTACATAAGTAACTTTCCCCATTAATTTGAGTATATTTGACATACTTTTCAAGCTGCTTTGGAGCTTTCTGATTCTTATGTCTTGGTTTCTTATTAGTGGCTTAGATGGCCAACAGAACATTTTACATTGTAGTTAATTTCTGTACCTTCCAGAGAGTGTTGATCACCCCTAGTCACAGCCACAGAAGTTTAATGATGGTAACATTTGTTATCTGAGCATGTTGGACTCTTTACCCAAAAAAGGTCTGAGTAACACCGCATAGCAACAACTTGCCCATGAACAGACTGTGAGTTGAAATTCTAAAATGGATGTATCAGAAAATATTGGAGGATAAAAAGAATTGGGTGAGGTTTTGGAGAATGTTATTTTTTACACTGCTAGCAATTGTTTCTGCTTCTCAAACCTTGTGGAGGTAACTTGTGCTTCTTGGAAACTACATTCACTGAGGGAAGATTATGACTGTCACTACTTCCTTAAGTGGGAGATGTTTGTGTTCAAAACAACTAGTAAAACAGGAGGCAGGTGTGAAGTCAGTAGATTCCTTAAGAAGGAATTTTGAGCCACAATACCTCTCACTTCAGAACAGAATCTTTTAATCCTATGTATACTTTTAATATTGTGCTGTAGACTTCGGGATCTTTAGCAGTATGAATCAGTGATCATCAGCATGTCTTTGCACCTCCAAATCTGTGACCTAAAAGAATTTCTTCTCTTTACAAGGCTAATATGAATTCAATATTTAGACATCATGTCACAAACAGATCCAAATCAACATGACAGTTATTACTTTCCTTTTCCATGCTTTTACTTAGAAGGATAGTATTGCCCTTCTATCAGTTTTAAACTTTTTACATATGACATACATCATAGTAACTACATACCACAAAACCTCATTTTATCCAAGTCTATTTAAATATATAAAGGTTACGAAGCTTTACATATGAACTGCCAGATGGACAATAAAGACAATTTTCATCTTTGTGTTGTGTCTCAGAGAAAAAAGATATAAATTATCATTTTTTCCCTAGAGAAAATGCAGATTGTGAGTTGAGTCTAAGTTCAATGATTTAGTTTACAAAGTTAAAGCATTGAAGCTCTTTTCAATTATTTTAATTCTTTTTTTCCAAACACATATCCTGTTAATTTCAGACACTTAACATAAATTCTAGAACACATTTTCCCCAAAGAAAAAGCCAGCTCTTTACATAATACATCAGTTAATGCTTGAAAGATAATTTTAGCGGCACCAAATGTGTTGGCTACAAGTTAAAGAATAAAAACACTGACTTCCTCTTGGATTAATTTGACCAAGAGTACTACCAAATTTGAGTTTTCCATTCCCTGTTTCTTCCATATGTCTGTGGTTAGTGGCACATCTGTAGTCTGTCTGTTGTATGTGTCTGTGCCTGATTGAATGCTGTCTCATGGCTGACTGGCCTTATGTCTGTCTGTAAAAAAGGATCTCTCTGTATCAGGTGGAACAATGAAATCATCGTCTAGGAATTTGGTGAGGATTCGTTACATAATTTTCTTTACAATGTTTTACAGAGTCAAAAGTCATTTAATGAACTACACATTACACAAAACACTAAAACACTAAACCAAACTGCAAATGCGTATTATCAGGCTATTTTCACATGTTGTTTCCAGTATTTATCATGCATATTTTTTTCTTTAACCTATTGGCTGCTTTCAGTAAAAGATTGCAAAACATACATATGCACACATATGCACTCTGGGTCAGGGACAGGTGAGATTGTATCGCATGAGATTAAAATCATGCATTAGCTTTGTGAAACCTGATTGCATGGGAAATCTAAGGCATCACATTGTTACTATAAATGCAGGCTAATGCCTGTGGGATGTTCTGGGAGGTAAGGGTGACCTGGAGATTAAGGGAGTGGCCCACTAAAGGCTAAAATCCATGCTGGGTGAGTTAGCACACCCCTGTCACTTTCTGGCCAGAGAACTAGGACAGAACCAAATGCTGTAGAATATTTGTTTAACAAGGTAAAGATGTGTTACATTTTTATGCTGAATTTGTGTAACTATGTAAAGTTGTGTTACATTTGTTCATTAAGTATTTGTTTATCTGAAGATGTGATGGATTTGCTTCACCTTGCCTGCCTAAGGCACCTGAGTGATGTAAAAATGCTGACCACCTAATAGCTATGTAGTAGAAGGTAGAAGAGAAGTTAAGTACAATAAAGAATCTAGGCTCCAAAGTGAACAAGGCAGAAGGAGAGGGAGACAGCACTGGCCAGCCAGCCAAACATGGTAGAAGCAGGAAATCAAGGCATATGGAATGAAAGAAAGTTAAAATACCATGAGGCAAAATATAGATAAAGATAAATAGGTTAAATTAATTTATACGACCTAGTGGGACACACATTAGAAAAGCCTAGCATTCAAAACTAAGAGTACATTTCTATGTCATGATTTGGAGACTTGTGGTCTGAGAAAATCTGCTACCATCAAACATGACTGAAAAAAAAAATGTCAATCCAATGATGCTAAACAATATTAAGGTGTTATATATATATATGTGTGTGTGTGTGTGTGTGTGTATAATTTTTATTTAAATTTGAAACAAGGTTTTTTTTTCATATAAATCCCAGTTCCCCCATCCTCCCTACCTCCCTTGTCCCCCATCCCATCCCCTTTCTGCTCCCAGGGAGGGTGAGACCTTCCATGGGGAGTCTGCAAAGTCTGTCATGTCATTTGCAACATGACCTAGTCCCTCCCCTATGTGTCTAGGCTGAGAGAGTATCCCTCTATGTGGAATGAGCTCCAAAAGTTCAGTTGTATACTAGGGATAAATACTCATCCACTACTAGAGGCCTCATAGACTGCCTAGTCCTCCTAAATAACACCCACATTCAGGGGGTTTGGGTCAGTCCTATGCTGGTTTTCCCGCTATCAGACTGGAGTCCATGAGCTCCCCCTTGTTCAGGTGAGCAGTTTCTATAGATTTCTCCAGCCTGGTTTTGAGTCATTTGCTCATCACTCCTCCCTTTCTGAAACTTGATTCCAGAGGGTTGGCTCATTGTTTAGCTCACCTCTCCCCTCCTCTTCCTCCTAACTCCCTCTCTCCCCCAAGCTCCCAATTTCCATGGATGTGCTTGTGAATGTTGATGATGGTGTATTCTCAGGTCACCTCCTAGTTGATGGCAAAAAGGCCCTTCTTCTTTCACCACCCTACTTTGCATGAGCCATTCTGCCAGGCCCAAACTGGAAAGCAGGTTGCTGTATTCTTACAGATTGATGCCTAGAGCAATTTTCATCAGAGAAGCTTCATCATATAACTCATGGAAAAGATGTAGATCCACGGCCAAGCATTGGACAGAGTTGTGGGAATCCTGCAGAAGACGGGGAGAAAGGCTTATAAGAGCAAGATGGGTCAAAGATACCATAACATAACCCACAGAAATCAACTAGCCTGGGCATATAGAGGCTCACAGAGACTGAACAGACAACCTAGAAACCTGCATGGGACTGATTAATTTTATGTTATATGACTGAATATATGTTACAGTTGTATAGTTTTGGCTTCTTGAAGACTCCTAACAGTGGCTCTGACCCTTTTACTAGCTTTTGCGACCCTACTCTTCACATTGGGTCACTTTTTGATTCTTAATATGAGGGGAGGTGCTTAGTCTTACTGAAACTTGATGTGACGTATTTTGTCTCTGCCATGATACTCCCCTGATACTCATGGGAGACTTGCCCTTTCCTAAGCAAAAAGAATGGATTGTGGCGTAGGTAGAGACAGGGATATGGGAGGTGGGGACTGAGAAGAGAGGAGGGAGGGGCGACGACAGCAGGGTTGTAAAACAAACCATATATAACAAAAGATAAAAATACAGTCAGGCCAGGCTCCCACAGGGTGAATACACATCACAATGGTTTAAGTCTTATGTGATACCTATGTGCATTTTTAAGTTGACCGTGAGAGCCAGAAAAATTTCAGTTCAGGTTCATTGAGTACAAGTGACATTTTTATAAGATTGTGTCATGACAACATAGAAATACAACACCATGATCTTTAAAAAGATAATAGGCTTTGATGATAGAGCTATTGATGCTCTACATGTCCACAATAGGGTGAACAAGAGTTAACCTTTGCTGTGTCTTTTTGTCAAGGTAACAATGACCATGGGAGACCCTGGATAGCACAAGTCATTTTGTTTGGGAAATAAATGTAACATACCTTTGAGGACTATCAGGAATCTGTTAGCATCACTTTTAAATGTAAATATTGTCTCAGAGGTACAGTTTATATCAACATATAAAATTGCAAAGTAGGATCCAGGGCTTTTGTTGGTGGGAATGAATAAATAATAATGATGAAATAGTTTGGAAATTATCTTCAAGTAATATAATGAGGTAAAATAATTTTTCTAGACTCTACTCAGTGACAACAGGAGCTTAGGCTTAGGGCTTTTTATATCATATGACAAGTAGAATAATTTGAAATATCAATTCATTGGATTTACAAATCTTAGGTCACAGAGAAATGTTGGGAGATGTCATTCTGTATATATGTTTCTCGTATTGGTTAATGAATAAAGCACTATTGGCCAATAAGAAAGCAGGATAGGCGAGACTAGGAGACAAGGAGGATTCGAGGAGGAGGTAGGAGGAGTTTCAAGATGCAGGACCAACAACACTGGCCCTCTCTCCTGTAAGATAAGACCACATGGAAATACTTAGATTAATAGAAAAGGGTTAATATTTAAGACAAAGATAGCCATTAAGAAATGCTAATAACAGGCCAACAGCATTATATCTAATAGAGCGTGTTATTTGGGGCTGGCCCGGCTGTGAGACCAGGTTGGCGAGAAAACAGAGTAAAGTATTGACCTTCTACTAAAAATCAGGGAAAACATACAAATGCAAAACAATGAAACATACTAGAAAGAAACCAGGATGAATACCTATTTGAGTAAAGGGTGATAAAAGAAAACTGTACTATAATTGATAAATTAACAAACCGTAATCATAAATATATAAGCCAAAGTACAAAATCAGAGCCTGACTGAGGGAAAGGAAACATCCATATCTAACTTCTCTACTATTCTGTATCATGAACAATAAAAACCTAGAGACAGGTATTGGGGTTCAAACTGAAGATCAGAAGAGCAAAGCAGCCAACCACTAGAAAGTTCTCACCCCTTTCAAAGGTAAGATCAAAGAGAGTTGATCCTGTCTTACTTTCTCAAATCCATCTTAATTGACATTATGACCTTGGGTTCTTCCAGTATTTGTTATCCCTCAGATACAGTGATATTATCGTTTGTATAATTAAATTATGTAAGAGATAATTTAGATTTCGGTTAAATATATGAAGCATTACCATACTGCATGAGAATTAGTGCCTATATTAAATAGTATTTCCATTATTCTAAAACATAGATAGTACTTTGGGGCCTTTTCCTAGTTTCCTTCTATTATTGCCCATAAACCAGTCTGACTAAAGCAACATGGGAGGGAAATGGTTACTTGGCACACACTTCCAGGTTAGAATTCATCATTAAAGGAAACCCAGGCCTTCTATGTGGGTGTCAGTTAGGAGGCCTGGCAGTCTATGGCACCTCTCACAGTGGAACCAGGATGTATCCCTAGTGCACAAATGGAATTTGAGGGCCCATTCCCTATGGAGGGATACTGTCTCAGCCTAGGCACATAGAGGAGGGTGTACGCCCTGCTCCAAATGATGTGACAGACTCTGATGATCCCCCATGGAAGGCCTCAGTATCCGTGGGGATTAGGTGGGGGGTGACTTGGGAGGATTGATAGGGGACATGGGAGAATGGGAGGGAGAGGGAATGGAGGAATTGATATGTAAAATGATTGTTTCTCAATAAAACATAAATAAAAGTACAAAGAAAGTCAACTTCTTGATTTATTGAGAATTTTAAGACATCCATTGGAAAATAAATTTGTTGCTAATGCCGCATCTCTCCTTACTCTGAAATAGACATGTTTTGTGCTTTTATTATAAAATCCCTGTCTACCTGGCATAGTATTATTTTCTCCTTTCTAAGCATATTACCATATCCTTTTATCCTTTGTGTATCAAAATTACATGAAATGTTCTAGGGTTGGATTACCCATCACCTCCTTTCTCATATAGTCTGAGAAAAACCATTTCACATGTCAATCAGTCCTTTTCCCTTCTCTGCTATTCTATATATCTCACTTTATATTGGCATGAACATCATTTGTTATATTACTTCTTTTTTGAGATTTTTCTATTTAGAAATAATCTTACTTTACATGTCAATACCAGTTCCCCCTCCCTCCCGTTTTCCCGTTCCCCCCACGGACCCCACCCATCTTCCATCCACTCCCCAGAGAGGGTGAGGTCTTTCATGGGGGATCATCAAAGATTAGACAGACATTATTTCTTTAATGTTATCTAAATATTGTCAACAAATCTCCCTTTCAGTATGTAGGCAAACTGCTTGACATATTTCATCCCACAATTATAATTTCATACGTTCTTTTCCTAAGTGATTTACTCATGCACTCCACCAGAGTAAGTTCTACCTTCACACGGCAGGAGTTGGAGATCATCCCTAATGTGCCTTCCAAAATTAGTATACCATCATGGAAACAGTGAGCTGTCCTCTCTTCAAACAAGAGCTGGGTAATAAGATTGCCTCTGAGAGCTAAATCACCACACAATAGATGTAATTAGCCATCTGGTGGGAGTAACTCAAATTGCCTCTAAATGTATTACTGGAAACTTTTGGGATTCCTAAATCTCTTATCGTAGTCACCTATAATCATCTCAGGAGGAAATACTGGGAGGGAAGGAGCTTAAGAAGAAAACCAATAGTCCACATGCATCTATCTCATTCCTGTGATAATCTGCTGTTTAGAAAAAGTAAACCAGAAAAGGTAAATCCTGATGCAGCAATTAGTACTTCTGTATACAAGACCATGTATTTAGCCTACTGCATTAAAGTAGTTAGTAAAACAATACGTGATTTTTCCCATTATACTTTTAACACTAATTTTTCCATTATGCTCTATTTTTATACTGATATTTAATAATGGACTGTTGATGGTGAATATGAAAACAGTAATGTAAAAGCCAGACATTGGTAGCACAAGCCTTTAATCCCACACTTGGGAGGTAGAGGGAGGCAGATCTCTGTGAGTTCGAGGCCAGCTTGATCTACAGAGCTAGTTCCAGGACAGGCTGCAAATCAATACAGAGAAACCCTACCTCAAAAAAACCAAAACAAACAAAGAAAAACAATAATGTATACCTCTGCTGGCAAATTCAGAAAAACATTTAATCATTCTTTGCCTCAGTAATATAAAATGAATGTTTGCAATCTAACACAATAATCTTTGGAAAACATTTCCTACCCTTGTTTACTTGGTGTGTGTGTGTGTGTGTGTGTGTGTGTGTGTGTGTGTGTGTGTATGTGTGATTATGCACTTGTATGTCCTCTCCTTCTGGTGTGTGGGTTCTAGGGACTGAATCCAGATCAGATTGTCTGAACTGACAGCTAACACCTTTCTCCCCTGATCCATCTTGCCAGCTCCATAATACAACAGAATAATGTTGAATGTCCAGATATTTGCTGAAGAATTACATTGGAGCTGGAGATACAGTTCAGTTGGAACAGTGTTTACATAGCATGTACAAAGCTCTGGATTTAATCTCCAGAACTGCATAATTCTCAGTGATGCATAATTATTTTTGTAGTTACCATTATCACAAATGCATATCCTGTTTATATTAAAATTATATTAAATTTATATTTTATATTTTATATTATATATGATATAATATTAAATTAAAATTATATTAAAATCTGTTATATTAAAAATATAACAGATTACTCATAACTTCATAGACTTTCTGAATAATCCTTACTATAGTCATGGTAAACAAATGTCAAATTTTCCATTTTTACAGAGTTCACTCTGGGATTCAAAAAATAAAGTATTTGTATTTTTGTCTTACCAGTTTTTCTTTTGTATATATTAGTATTCAATTCTAATATGCATTTACACCACGGAAGGAAATTTCTACGGCAATGCCTCATGGTAGATGCTTTGAGGAAAATCCATTTTCAGTGTACACAAGCTGTGTCTATGTGGGGACTTAAGGGGGCTGTCTTAATCCTTGCAGGAATAGAATACAATTGAATGAACGGAGAGACAGATACCACATTTGTATATGGAACATTGTCAAATATAGAGAGTATCACATATTATTCACCAGTGAATGTTTATGCACAAAATGTCTAAGAAATTTAGATCTCTTGTGGACCAGTCAAAAGAAGTAAGAAAGGAAAAGATGCATTGAATAGGAAGAACTAGAAACTACCAACACCAGTTAGTTTTCACTATCCCAAGCTAAATGCAAAGGGAAGAGGGAAAGCTGATGAGTAACCCAGATTTTCACAAACTGACTAATGATGGAGTAAGCTGTCAGTCTTGCAACATAGTATCAATAGTCTAGACAAATAACAAATTAGCAAGCAACAGTTTTACTAAATACATCTATGGGTGTTACTTGATTCGAAAGGAAATAGTGTATTAACTAAAACCTGGAAGACTGCATTTTAATAAAACCATACTGAGGAGTATTTCAGAACTCATTCCCATTTCTTTCCTGTTCAAAGAAACATAATTTCACCAATATAAATAATAAATTGTTAGTTGTTCAGTCCACACTGGAGAGATATGTTTGACTCTAAGGAGAAGTGTGGGTGCTTGTTATAGAAGTTTATGTGGTTAGCAATGAATTAGAAACAGCAGCATCAGTGTTTTTGGTAGTCTTTCTAATGTATAAGAACAATGATAAATCCATTAAAATCAGTTTATACATCATGGAAAACACAAGTTAAATAACTCTAACTCTATTTTTAATCAAGATAACTTATTTTAAAAAGGTCTACACACAGTAAGAAAATGAATAAGCACATTAATCAAGTCAATAAACATGAGAAGTTAAACATGGGAATGATTTTGCAACAGTGTTGTAACTAGACAAATGATCTGTAGTCTGAAATAATTTAGGTCATCGATTTTTATTTTCTTTTTCTCAGATTTTCCATTTAGATAATATTGTGGATTAAGTCCTCTGAATTTCAAAACAGTTTGTCTTAATCTTGATCAGTATGTGCAGCTTTTCCACTTCTATGCATGTATATTATTTTTCTGATTATCTCAATCTGATGTGTAGTAATATTGTTTAAAAGTGTCTGTGTAATCAATGTGCTAAAATCAGACCTTCAGATGCACATGGCACCTGAGAATTTGGGATGCCTGCTTCAAAAAGAAATTCTTTCTACTCATTTTCTTTCTACTTAAGGTCCTTTCTTTGAATTCCAACAAAAGCATATTGTCCTTGTGTAATACCTTTTACATTTTTAACTTCAATATAGTATAAATTGCTTGAGAGTAAAGACACAGGGTTTTGTTTCTATAGCTTTGATGTTTACATCATGTCCTCTGATATGCTAACAACTGTTTCTGTGTTTTTAGTTCCTAATCCTCTGGTTTGGACAGCTTCAACACTGTGTTGTGTCTGCAGACTTGGGTCACTTACCGTGTTGGGTACTGATTTCTCTCCTCCCACTACACAGTAAATGAAAAACAGAGAGGAATATGTGAAATTTAGCTTAGTCGATTTTTATATTTGTAGTAGTCTACTCATTAATGTATGGACAGGACTCATAACTACTCTTCCTACCTAACTGTTTCCATTAAAATTTCACTTTCAATAACTTCTGAGAAGCATGAAGCCTTAAACACTGCTTGATCAGGGCAGTGTAGGAGTTTTTCTTCCTGTAGGGGTTTTCTTGAAAAACCCTTTTATCTTGTCTACTTGCTTTTCCCCATACATTTTATCCCAGGTGCTTTCACTGCACAGAAAATAGAACTCATTCATCATTCTCATGCAATAAGATATATATCAGCACATAAAATTTTAATTTTTCCACAGTTACGTATACACTGTATTATGGGGATACAGCTGGTATTTGCAGCAGTAGAGATGTTGCAAGAAGGAATAGAGTAGGAGGTTAGCAACAGAAATAAAGCTAAGAAGATTTCTACATTACAAGGAAGGCATTGCAACTGGAAATTGTTAATTTAAATCGTTCACTTGATTAGATAAGAAACAGAGGTATGTCTGTACAGCTGTGGTTGTCACTGAAAATTTCTCCAGCAGGGATTATCTGAGAGACGAGTAATGGTATCAAGGAGGACACCATGGTTTATCATGTTGGAGTCCCACATTGAATAATAAGCAATACATTAGAATGTAAGCCTTACGCTTGCTTTCTGAGGAGTGCAGGGGAGGTGATATTAGAACAAGATAGGGAGAACAGGAGGAGAGGAGGGAGGAGGAACTGACATTGTTATGTAAAATGAAAAAAATGTTTCATAAGAAAAAAGGATTAAAAAGGAAAAAGAATGTAAGCAGAGTGTTATTGTATTTTTTTCCTTCTACTTCTGAAGATAAGAGACCTACAAGCATCCTGATATTCCAGTTACCATAGCTGAAAACTGTACCCAATACCAAATAATATGTCTTTTCCTCCATGGTACATAGGATAAACAGCAGAATAAAAACAATCTTTTCTTTCCAGAGTCATTTCTAACTTCAGAGTTTGTAACTGTAATGGGCAAAATAACCACTTAGAGTATATGAGTATATGAGTCTCAGGTCTTCTGAATATTTTTAAACAGGAATGCTGAAGAATTTGGAGCTGTGGATGAGAGACCTTCTACCATGTTGGAAGCAGAATTTAATGGGTCATTCTGGTGTGCTAATGTGATGGTACTTAGGGATATTGACACAGTGTCAAGAATCTGATTGTAATCATAACATCACAGAAGATCAGGGGACTTTGTTGAGAACTAGGGTAGAGATCATTCATACTATATTCCTGTAAAGAATATGGCTGCATTCTGCCTGTGCCTTGAAAATCTGAATGAAGATGAATGCAAAAGTATCTGACTAAATTTTATGACACCACAACAGTGAAGCATGGTTACTCTTTTCATCCTATTTGCATGCAAAGAGAAACTATGAAAACAAGTAGTTGGTTAAACAATAGAGCATCACTGCCTTTAAGTCAGGGGCAAGATAAGGACAAATTGTGTGTTTCATTGTTAAATACATTACCAATCAGGGAAGTCTCACATTGTATTGAGACAATAGAAAAGGTGCCTTGAGAATATAAGCTAATCTTTTGAAGTCTCCAACTTGTGAAAATGCAAATTAGTCTGAGAGAAAGAAATCCTAGATAATGATGCCACAATGGAGCCTTACTGGAATGCTGTCTAGAGAGTTGTTTTACCAAAGTTCAGCTTCAAAGGTTGTGTGAGATTGCTGAAGCTGTGAAATGTGGTAGTAGTATTTTCACCTGACACAAAAAGTTGGTGTCTTTGTGCATCTAGCACTGGTGTGTGTGTGTGTGTGTGTGTGTGTGTGTGTGTGTGTGTGTGTGAGAGAGAGAGAGAGAGACAGAGAGAGAGAGAGAGAAACAGAGAGAGAGAGAGAGAGAGAGAGAGAGAGAGAGAGTTTTGAGAAAAGCAAGAAATAATATAAGAACTTTTGGCATCATGGAAGTTTGTATCAAAGTAATGGTATGCCACTGAAGCCAACTAATGTGTAAGAAGATCAGGTTGATGCCAGAGAGCACCTGAGCCAGCTGTGCCTACAAAGGTAAAGTCCAAGACTCAAATATATTTGCGATTCTAGAAATATGGGATGATCAACCAAGAAAGCCCCAGTCACTGCAAGGAACAAGCCTCATAGCAACCCATAAAATAGTACACAAAATCAGACCTACAGCAGTGGATACTCAAGCCACTTGGAGGTCACATGATACCATGGCTATATTCTGCAGATTTTGTACATAATGACATAGTATGGTGTTGCCCTGTACTGTGTGGTATTATTTTGTGTAAACTTTGAACAATCATCAACTCATTCCAGGCAGAACTGATAACACACCAAACTAAGGATACCATAAAAGCCCCATTTTTGAACTGAAAAAGTTTATTTGGCTTGCTTCCAGGAGAATGGATGTGTAGTTATTTATGGAAGCAGTAATGACTCAAAGCAGCTGAATCACCTTAAGTACAGCCTAGCACTGGCGATGGATCATGAAAGCTAGAAATCTGGAGCTTACTGTGAAACTTGTAGGCAGCTCTACTCTTTGGAAGGCATCTCTTTCAATCATCTTTGGGGGATTGGGTCTCTCTAGGCAATTCGGCTGGTCTCTGCAAATGTCCATGCCATTCAGCTGGTCAGAGTCTTACCTAGGTAGCTGGACTGATATGACTATAAGTGTCTCTCAGCAGTCCTACAAATAAGCTTGGGGTGGAAGGGCCTACCCAATATGTTAATTGGTCAACAGCAAAGACTTCCTGAACCTTTTGAGTTATTTATTTCCTGAGTTTAAAGAGCTTCCTTTCAGTATAAAATGATTCATTTGGGAAGAAATTGCTACATAGCACCCTGTGTGTTTAATCTTGCTTAGGCCTAAACTTTCCTTTACATCTTCTTTCCTTCCTTGCTGCTTTCCCATTTCTTACAATTAAAACTGGAATCTGTACCTTTTACTTTTTACCATTATATTTTGTATTTTGGGATTATGTAATCTTACCTGCCTCCCCCTAGAATGTTCATTCTGAAGAATTGCATAGAGTCTCAGAAAACAGATGTAAACAATGAACAGTATGGGGTAAAATGAATATTTAATTGCTCATTGTTTCTTTGACAAGAGGGAAGGAATAATGTACTTTCAAGATTACCTGTTTGAATGTCAAGTTTCTTTAAAAATTGGACGTGTAGTGTTTATTATATTTATGATAGTTTGATTACATTTAGAAATACCTAGGACATTTCTCTGATGGTTAAAGATGTTGAACAATTTCTTAAGTGCCTTTCAGCCATTTGACATTCTTCTATTGAGAATTCTCTATTCAAATATGTACCAGAATTTTCAATTGGTTTATTTAGTGTTTTGGTGACAAGCTTCTTGAGTTCTTTGTATATTTTGGAGATTAGCCCTCTGTCAGATGTGGGATTGGTGAAGATTTTTTCCAATTCTGTGGCCTGCTATTTTGTCTTGTTGGCTGTCTTTTGCCTTACAGAAACTTTTCAATTTCAGGAGGTCCCATATATTAATTGTTGACTTCAGTGTCTATGCTACTGGTGTTATGTTCCGAAAGTGGTTTGCTGTGCCCATTCGTTCAAGGGTACTTTCCACTTTCTCTTGTAAAAGGTTCAGTGTGGCTGGATTTATGTTGAGACAGCTCTGAGATTACATTGTATACCACTCAGAATGGCTAAAATAAAAAACACCAACGACAGTTTATGCTGGAGACGATGTGGATAAACGGAAACACTCCTCCATTGCTGGTGTGAGTATAAACTTATACAGCCACTTTGGAAATCAGTATGGCAGTTTCTCCAGTCTACCTCAATATCCAGAAATTCCACTCTTAGGCAAGTACTGAAAGGACACACATTTATACAACAAGGACATCTGGAGTAAATTGGGAGATTGGGGGAAAAGGGGAGAGTCATAGTAGAAATAGAAGAGAAGGAGAGGGGAAAGGAAAACATGAGGGATCAGGAAGTTTGAGTTGGGGGAAGAACAGAGAGGGAGAGCAAGGAAAAAGATTGATAGAGGGAGCCATTATGAGATCAACAAGAAACCTGGCTATTATGAGTAGGTTTTCCCAACAGCCTGGAGCCACAGCCGTGCCAGCCCCAAATAACACACAGAGATGCTGTATTAGATATAAAGCGGTTGGTCAGTTTCTAGTGTTTCTTATCAGCTACCTCTGTCTTAAATATTAACCCATTTATATTAACTTAAGTATTTCTACGTGGTCTCATCTTACCAGAGAAAGGGCCTGGACCTCTGTTCTCTCAAGTCTCTTCATGTTGACTCCTCCTTACTACTTCCTCAAATGAATCCTCCTTGTCTGCTAGTCCCACCTATCTTGCTTTCCTATTGGCCAACAGTGCTTTATTCATTAATCAATAAGAGAAACATATTTACAGAATGACATCTCCCATCACCTGGCACTAGGAAAATTCCCAGTAACCTACAAATATGACCCACAACTAAGATCGTAAGCAATAGTGAAAAGACTACCTTAAATGTATTTCTCCTGTAATGAGATTGATGGCTACCTTAAATATCATCCTAGAGCCTTCATCCAGTAGCTGATGGAAGCAGAAGCAGAGATTCGCAGCTAAGCACTGAGCCACACTCTTGGAATCCAGTTGAAGACAGGGATGAGTGATGAGTAACAGGGTCAAGACCAGGCTGGGGAAACCCACAGAATCAGCTGACCTGAACAAGGGGGAGCTCATGGACTCCAGTCTGACAGCTGGGGAATGTGCATACGATTGATCCAGCTCCCTGAATGTTGCTGTCACATGGGAGGCTTGGACAGTCTATGGGGCTGCTGGCAGTGATAGCAATATTTATCCCTAGTGTGTCAATGAGCTTTTGGAGCCTATTCCCTATGGAGGGATACTCACTCAGCCAAGATACAGAGGAGAGGTCCCAGTTCCTGCTCCAAATGATGGGACAGACTTTGATGATTTCCCCATGGGAGGCCTCAACCTTCCTGAGGAGTCCATGGGGGTTGGGATGGGGAGATGGTGGCAGGAATGGGAGGACAGGAAGGAGAGGGAACTGGGACTGGCATGTAAAATAAGATTGTTTTTAATTTGAATTTTAGTAACGCAAAATATTACCATTTGCAGTAGTTAAAAATACAGTTGATTGGAGAACTCTTTATAGAAAGTGAACATACATGAATTGTAAAGCCACACAGGTTGACTCAAGGAAACATATACTGGATAGTTATTCAGAAATCTTACCTTAACTAACAATGCATACATACCAAGTGTAAACTCTCTGACTGATTTTGCTTAGTACTGACATTTTTAAAGATAAGAATTTTGTTACATTTGGATTTCAATTAATTGTTAAATGATGAATATCTTTCTTTTCCATTGCTATTCCAATCTTGAATAAGCTCCACGGATTAATAATTAATTGCTTTTCTTACCTATTTGAAGAGCTGTTATATTCAGGACACAAACACTGTTATATGTTATAATGTATTTTTGTTAAAAATCTCTAAGATCTCAAAGCAAACATTTTATTTATTTTTGTTCCATTCAAAGAGAGGACAGGCAGTTTGTGTAACACAGATTGAAATAATGTCCTAGTATGATACAAGAATAATTATACTTTGTTCCTGTTTTTATCCCAACAGAAATGGTGTGTGTTAAATCAATTTGAGGTAGGATCATTACATCTAAACTTAGAGCCACAGAAGAGGTAAAGCCTTATACATTTTGACACATAAATTCAATTGCATAGGAATCCAGCTGTATGAATTTGGATTTATTAATTAAATATATTTCCATGTCTTACATACATATCTTTCTATATAGTCACTTAAGGATAAAGACTGAGTTGTCAGAAGGTAGGTCCTAAAATTAACATATGCACATGAGTATGTCCATATAGAAAACACTTGAAGTGTTGTATTTCTCTGGATAATTGTATCATTTGAAATACTTACAGTAGTTGGACTAGTGCCATTTTGAGTAATGTTGTTTTGGATATTGAGGGTTAAAACTATTGTATTATTTTGAAAATATGACATCTTTAATTTGTAACATAAATTTACACATGGTCAGAAATTCATAATTAATATATTTGGTTATAACCACACTTTCTTTACATGTACTAGATGAAATTTAATATTTGTGTTGATGATGGGAGATGCCATTCTGTAAATAGTTTCTTGAATTTGTTAATGAATAAAACACTGTTGGCCAATAGGAAAGCAAGATAGGCGGGAATAGGAGAGAAGGAGGATTCAGGGAGAGATAGGAGTTTCAGGATATAGGTCCAACAAGGTACAACTCTGGACCCTCTCTCCAGAAAGATAAGACCATGTGGAAATACTTATATTAGTAGAAATGGGTTAATATTTAAGACAGAGCTAGCCAATAAGAAATTCTAGAAACAGGCCAACAACTTTATAACTAATACAGCATCTCTATGTGTTATTTGGGCTGGCATGGCTCTGGGATCAGGCTGGTGTGAAAACACTTGTGTTTTACTTTTTTCCTTGCACTAGGAATTGAACCCAGAGACTTGATTATGCCAGATAGTTTCACTAGAAAAAAAACTATATTACTTGACCCCATCTAAACTACATTTTTATTTGGTGATGTAGTTATCCAGATTAAACTTGCAGTTTCTATACATTTCAGGATAATGTAAAACATAAACGCTTTATTCTTTATTCATCATAATTGATTTTGGTGGGATAACAGGCATTTCCATCTATTATTTTTAATTTTTAAATGGTTTTATTCTATAAACACAATATCACAAAGTAATATTTACCGACATGTCTTGAATATAACTAGAAGGCCTAGAGAGATGAACATATTTTTTATCTCTCTGCCTTTATGTCTCTGTTGTCTTTGTTGTTCTCTCTCTAACTCTCTCTCCCTCTCCTCCCCCCTCTTGAGTAGTGTGTGTGTGTGAGTGTGTGTGTGTGTGTGTGTATGAAACTGAAGAAAATGATGCTTCATTAGGGTGGGTTATGTAAGTAAACCGAAACAATTCTATACAGATGGGTACAATCAATTGTATATAGATAAGGAGGTGGATCGCTGTATGTAGGAACAGATTTAGATTATTTAGATATAGATATGGACACAGTGATTTGTGAGAATGACTGTAGGAAACATAGTATGGCTCAATCACGAACATCCTCACCCCACCGTGGATCAGCTGAGGAGATGCTAAGTTTATAAAGCTGTATGTCTCAGCAGTCCTATTCTGGTAGTAAAGGTGTGGCATATTCCTATAAGCTTGTTGGGTTTTGCTTCACACCAGAAGGCCAAAGGAACTGTTTTCTGATATCTCTGAAAGATGGCAGTAGATGCTAAAGCAGCAATAGGAAGGCCAGAGACACTCATCAGCAAGATGAGAAAGGGAGCAGAGAAGTCACATTGCAGTATTTCCAGACTTCCATCATTTCCTCTTGGCTACTCCTTCCTGAAAATAAACCCATGAACAGGTCTGTTTCTAATTTGACCTGTGAAGCTAAAAAAAATCAAGATTAGCTTACACAATAGAAAATCACTAGTAACTTAGTAAATTCTGTTCATTATAGCATCCTTTTAAATATTGGGGATTGCTTAATTTAATGTATCTAAATTTCAAATTTGAAAATGCAAAAAGTGCCTAAGACCACCAAAATATATGTGTATGAACTATTTGCTTCTGTTAAAGTTAGGTTTTTAAAAAAAGTCTAAACTTCTAATAAAGAAGGTAATCATTATCTCAGTATGACTTTAAAAACACTTGAATATTAAATAGACACGTAAAACAGTAATATTAAAATTATTAATGTATCCTTGGCATAAGTTAAACTTGAAACTTAGCTTTCTTTGTGTGTTTTCAATTAGATTAAATATGTATTTTTATACATTTTATATGCTGCTGTGTAAAAATGCAGATACAGTCAGTTTTCATGTATACAAGTATATATACACACATTTACACCCATAGAATCTGTCAGAACCCAGAGACTGATAAGTAAAAGTCAGAAACAACAGATAAAAAATAGCTTCTCTGTATTAATGGAGTGTATTAAACAACAAAACTACATTTTTTTATTCTTTGAAATTCATATACTTTTCACATAATGTTAAATATATTTTTAATATTGTTAACCTAGGCTTTAACATTTTATTCCACAATTAATACCAGTTCTTCCAGTTTTGGATATAAAATTTCATAGTAACATGTAAAATAATGGATGATGCTAAATATCTGTGTGTACATTGAGATCATATATATATATATGTGTGTGTGTGTATACACACACACACACACAGTGTAGAAATAATGCATGTACTGATTTACTATTAAAACATATACATGTTTATGCAAACATATCTAACATTAACAACATTCCTCCTCTATTTTGTAATTCTGACTATTGTATTTTTCTTATATTTGTGAACTGCTTACACTTGCTTATGAACGAACAGTAAGTAGGGGAATAGATACAGATGATAATTTGAGTCCCTTAAAATTACTATTAGAACAAGAGTCAAATCTTTTGCAGAACTCAATTTTGTAGAGAAGTTCCACCAGTGTGCTATGTTCTCATTATTATGTATTTCTAGAAGGCAGATTTCCAACAAATTATGCAGCCCAGAAACACAGACCCCTCTCTATGTTCAGTGAACCTTGCAGTGGCCTCTTTAACAAAGGCTGTGCCTCAGTCCCAGAGAGGAGGAGTTCTCCTTGGATGTTTCAGTGCAGTTAGTGCTCCTACCCTATTGTTGTTTCCTGTGTCCCTAAAAATCCCCTCACTTCCCTCCTTGGACAATGTTTATTGCTAATATTTCATTAAAGTAATCATTTTTATATTAAACTTTCCTCGGTCAAATAACTGTATGGTTGCTTCTCAATGCCTATGCTACTGTTTAATTATATTGACTCAAATAAACAGATTAGATATGCTTACACACAAATTTTTATTCGGGCTTTTGTTTCCAGTCCTTCCAACATTCATCATGCTGGGATCACTTCTTTACCTTAATTTAAAAATGGGAAAGTTGGCCATAGCACCTTCTGTGGTGATAAAATACCTTCAGTCCTGTCGTGAATTCAGGAAAGTCAGAATTTTATTTGAAAAAAAAAAAACCTAAGAAGAGAAATCTGATTTCCAATATTTGAAAGCTTATTCTATGTCTAAACAGCTAAATTTGCAGGATGGTTTCATGAAGGCAAAAAAGAAGGTGTTAGAAACAAATGCTGCCATGTTAACAATGATGTTACCAGTGATTTGTCATGTTACATGTTAACAATGATGTGTGCCAATGATTTTTCATGTTACATGTTAACAATGATATCAGTGATTTTTTTATATTACATGTTAACAATGATGCTACCAGTGATTTTTCATGTTACTTGTTAACAATGATATGTGCCAGTGATTTGTCATGTTACATGTTAACAATTATGTGTACCAGTGATTTTTCATGTTAATGTTGATAATAACTTATCTGCATTTGGAAATGCCTAAAGGAAATAAAGGTACCATAATCTCTTAGATATTATTTATGTGTGATTTTCATTTTTAAAGTAGATGCCCTTTAACTCACTACATCACTAAAAGTGACTGACCAATTATGGTTAATAACTATGTTACATGAAATAAGTTGTGAAGGATTTAATATTTATCTTTTCAAGGCAATTATATATGACTTTAGAATTTTGGTTAACATTTCCATCTCTTCATGATCATTTTGGTGTAGGCATGCCAATGAAACAAAACGAAACAAAAGAAAAACACTGTTCATTTGCATATGTTTTTATAACAGAAGTCACTTCACTTGAAATAGACAGGTTTTCAGTAGCAACAATAAAATCAGAGCTAGAACTCATATAGGATTTAAGAAGTAAAAAAGCATCTGTATCTTGAATATTAAAATCTTGGTAAAATGTCATATGCAAAATTATTTTTCTTTAATGACTACATTTGTCCTGTAATCTTCTTTGGGAATTTGGGCACTGATGGGGCTCATGAGAAACGTGGGCTGCTGCTTATATTAACTAACAGCTCAAGCACAGCAGAGTTTGAGTAAACTTTAGAAGTAATTTAAGGATACTGAATAAAATGAACTGTACTGGCATCTGTCCCAGGCTCTGGAGTGACATGAGAGCTTCAATGAACAGGATCAGGCTGGAATCTGATTTCGCTTTGCAGGCTTGTCATTTTAAATCCCTGTACCATTCTTGGGTATTGGTGCGTCTCAACTTTCCCCGGAACCTCAATATCTGATGATTCTTAAGCACCATTATGTACTACCATCAAATGCTCTGTAAAGCTGTTTCCTAGCATCAAACTTATAAGTTCTGCACTTTTCCATTTTGTATTTGTTTCAAGACTTTTCTCCTAAAGTAAAAGAAAAACGGATGATCTACTTATTGTTATTCCAGTTAACCTATTTAATATTTCCAGGTAACCAACTTAATTTTTCCAGTTAACACTTCACTAAATCTGGGTCTAGAAGTCTTAACCAAATTATGACATATGAATATATGGCATGTCCATACTCAACCTCCATATGATAGCTGTTATAAGTCTAGATAGGGATTGAGTAACACTTCTATAAAAAATAATTCTGCATTTTCTCTTAATAGGAAATTATATCACCTTAGAAAATAATAATGTGTAATACAATTTATAGAAAAGGTATGTTTGGTTTAATATAGATTATGAAAATGCAAATATTTCCAGTGTCAAAAAGTGATGATAACATTTAAAAATATTTCATATAGGTCCATTAGTGAAGAGTTAGCTTTTTAGAGTCCAAATATGCCCAGTTCATGATTTCATTTAGTGTTAAATGCCTAGAAACTAAGGCATACGTGAAGTGGATAGGGAAAATTAAACTGGAATATTAGTTAGATGTGAGAAAGGAAAGAATTCCCAACCCTGGACCAAGTATAATGTTTTGGTTTTTTTTTTTCTCCTCTGTCTTTTTACATGAACCGACCTTTCACTTACATGCAAGTGATGTAAACCCTTGATATCATCTTTGACTCTTTTATCCTTCCTTTAACTTCAAGTGAATCACAGACATAACAAAACAGATGGCATATCTGAAACTGAGTAATATTGAAGTCAATTAAAAAGAGATGATTCAAAGGTGAAGACCAAAGATAGAGACAAACATGGAGACTGTGCTTGCTGTACTCTAAGACAAGTGAGGTGTAGTCGGGAATATGACAAAGTCCCACTGTGAGGGGCACAGCGGGGCCAGGGACAGGAAATGGCGAAGACAGAACTCAGTTCTAGTTAACTCTTAGTTGTGCTGCGAGTCATCCTATCTCCCGAACTGGCAATGGCTGTGTCCCTAATAATGTACATGCTAAAAATGTGCCCCAAAGTCTCATTGTTGAAGGACAATCACTTAGGTCTTCCGACAAGCTTCATGCATGGCATTGTTGCCTTTACTAAAGTTCACCTTTGTTGTAGTTCAATAGAAGAGTCTAAACTGAATAAAGCAAGAACACACACACACACACACACACACACACACACACACACACACAAAAGCTTCACTGGTTATGATAACTGAATTGTAGTCTAAGGGGAAGGCTGGAGGATGACAAATAATCTCCAGAGGAAGAAGACATTCAGTGTTCTGTCCTGTGAGTCTGAATTTTAAGTTCAGACAGAAACATAATTCATTCAAAGGATTTTGGGAAGAAATTGGCAGGTTTAGGTTGACACATTTTTGTCAACATTAATTCAAATGGCTGTAAACACATTATTATAGCATATCAAGAAATAAATAAGAAGGATAGCATAGCCTAGCAATATGAATTATTCAAGAAAGAAAGATTGATTTCACATATAGAAAAAAACAAAGTGACTTGTAATTTTGAAAGTCGAAAAACTTTGAAAAAATTTCAGTAGATAGAGTAATATTTTAAAAATTTGATATTTATTCATAATAAATATTCAGTTACCTAACTCTAACAGAAAAAAAAACTTATAGTTACTTTTTATGCTTCTTTAAAACAAATTTGATTAACTTTTACATGGACAGATACAGTAGTCTCCTGCAGAGCAAACAACATCCAGCCATGGCTGGAAGAGAGGTTGTCAGGGTTGGCAGCAAGTGCTTTTACCCACAGAGGCATTTCAATGACCCCGTCCTCTGTGTTTATTTGTTTGTTTATAGGCTACAGCAACTTGTCTGTCACATAGGCTGGCTTTACAGAGCAAGTATCTATGCCATTTCTATTTTTACTTATGGATGGAGAGAGGCAGAACCACTAACTGTCAAATAAAACGAAAGCACATGCATAAAGTACGTGATGAGCACCACTGACTACAGATAACAAAGAGAGAGGAGGAGATTACCAAGATTTAATTTAATTTGTGTTTGCTGAACAGTCGCGCATGCCTATGTTGAGTGAGGGTATTTCCATGAGGGGGTCACAGTGTTAGCAAACAACAAAATTAAAATTTATTTCAAGGATCGATGTAGGTAATAACCTTGGCCTGAATATAGAAAGGGGAATAAACACTTACTTGCTTGCATTTTCAAGCCAGATATTGGAATAGACATGTTTATGCAACATAGAGATTTTATAAGTGATAGCTAGAAGTGTGATTCAGAAGCTCAATGTAGGGTCTTGAAGTAAGTTAAAAATTGAAGGTTTTTATTTTTTTTAATTTTTTTTTTCATTTCAAAAAAGGCTGTTTTACACATCACCCTCTCATGCTCCCTTATCAGCCCCACCAAACCCCAGCCCATCCTCTTTCTGCTCCCCAGTGAGGGTGGGGGTCTTCCCTGGGGAGTCTTCAAAGACTTTCATATCATTTGGGGCAGGGCCTAGGCCCTCCCCCGTGTGTCTAGGCTGAATACTTATCCCCCTATGTGGGATGCGCTCCCTAAATCAATTCGTTACTACTGATAAATACTGATTCCTTACTAGAGGCTCCATAGATTGTCCAGTCCTCCTAATAAACACCCGATCAGTCCTATGCTGGTTTCCCAGATATCAGATTGAGGTGCATGAGCTCCACCTTGTTCAGGTTAGCTGATTATGTGGGTTTCTCAAGCCTGGTCTCGACCCCTTTGCTCATCACTCCTCCCTCTCTGCAAATGGATTCCAGGAGTTTGGCTCAGTATTAACTGAGCTGCTTCCATCAGCTCCGGGATGAAGGCTCTAGGATGGCATATAAAGTAGTCATCAATTTCATTATAGGGGATGGGCATTTAAGGTAGCCTCTCCGCTATTGCTTAGATTGTTAGCTGGGGTCATCCTTGTAGATCTGTGGGCATTTCCCTAGTGCCAGATTCTCCTTAAATCTATAAATGCTCCGTATATTATGGTATCTCTTCTTGTTACTTCTCTATTCTTTCCCTGTCTCAATCTTCCTGTACCCTCATGCCCACCTCTTCTCTCCTTTTCTCCCCTTTCTCCTAACCCTCTCCCCCTTCTCTCCATTATCCCAATTCGCTCTGGAGATCTTGACCCTCTCCTCTTCTCCAGGGGTCCATTTACGTCTCTTTTAGGGTCCTTCTTGTTTCCTAGCTTTTCTGGCAGTGCAAATTTTAGCCTTCTTAATCCTTTGCTCTAAGTCTAAAATCCATATATAATTGAGTACATACAGTGTTTGTCTTTTTGTTACTGGGTGACCTTATGCAGGATGGTTTCTTCTAGTTGCATCCATTTCCCTGTGAATATCAGGATTCCATTGTTTTTTTATTTGTTTTTGTTTTTCTCTGCTGAGAAGTACTCTTTTGTGTAAATATACCACATTTTCTCCATCCATTCTTCAGTTGAGGGGCATCTAGGTTGCTTCCAGGTTCTGGCTATTACTAAGAAATGGATATTATCTCTCAGGGAGATCTACTTAAAAGGAAAAGGTTGGGTCACATTTACACCATACACATTTTCACATTTACTAGATACATGAAAAGGTGAATTTTAAAGAAATAACAGATTTAATTATTTACTTATGGTGGCATTATGCTTGTGGATATTTGAAAATAGCTAGAGAAGGAAAATTACTATTCTCAAATCACAAAGGAAACAAAGGAAAAAAGAAAAACAACCCTACTAGATCTAATAGGTGAACAGATTAATGCAGCAGTGTACATACAATTCATGCTGCAATATCAATATGGGAGCTCTGAAGATTTGCACACTGAAATTAAGTTATGTACACAAAATATGAAACCTTTGTTTTTTTATTTATATTTCCTCAGAAATATACCCAAACCATGGCTGAGATGATTTTTAAAGTTTCTAGCAAGTGTGAGGTACACTTCAACCACATATTAAAGGATTAAAAATTATTAAGTGAGCTTAAAATGCTATATACTCTAAATGTACTTGTTATGTTCATTTATGTTGTCAATTGGGAGGTTGGAGCAGAAAATTAGTACACCTTTCATCTAACTTATGAAGCATTTTTCTAGAAGGACAAATTGGTGGGGATAAAATTTTCTCCTGTGCTGACTAGCAGACAGCATCTCTGACCACGATAAGATCCTCTCCCATAATGATTGACAGAAAGCATCATTTAAAAAAAAATCATTAGTTTACATTGTAGTTAGTGCAGAAGTGACTAAATGTTTAAACAGGAATTCAAAACACCTAGAAAATATAAAACAATCTCAAAAGAGTAAAATAAAATTGGAAAATTTCAAAATACAAGTTTTACTATTGTGTTAAACAGAATATGACAATTGCAAAGATACCAAACTTAGTCAGTGAAACTGGAGAGGCAGTTTGAAATTCAATAACTATGAAATAATATTATTGGAAAAAAATTTTCTTCAACAAGTGGGCTTGTAATTACCGAAACTATTTTAAATATCATGGAAAAAATATAATTTCTAACTTTTATAATCTTCAAAATTTATTGTGGATATAATACCCTGATATTCAAGATGTAAACATTAAAATTGAGTTTCATACTATAAATCTTTTAAAGATAGCAATATAATTTGTCAGCTAACTCTGGTAACATCACTCAACAATTGGTTGTTTCATATAATTGTGATTAAAAATACTCTTTACCATATTCTTTAAATTTTTTAATTTTTAAAATAATTTTATTTTATGTACCAATCCCAGTTCTTTCCCTCTCCTCCTTCCTTCTCCCTACTCCACTCCTGATCGACTCCTCAAAGAGGGTGAGGCCTCCCATGGGGAATCAACAAAATCTGTCACATGATTTGAAGCATGACCAAGCCCATTCCCCCCCCCCACCTTCCCACCCCACCACTCCCACATCAAGGTTGAGCAAGTAATGCATCCTTCCATAAGGAATGGGCTCCCCAAAAGCCAGTTCATGTACTAGGGATAAATACCTGTTCACTGCTAGTACCCAATAAACTGCCCAAGCCATCCAACTCTCACACCATATTCTCATATAAAATCGTATTACTAATTAAA
The DNA here is from genome assembly GCF_943737965.1 of Phodopus roborovskii. Classification (NCBI taxonomy): domain Eukaryota; kingdom Metazoa; phylum Chordata; class Mammalia; order Rodentia; family Cricetidae; genus Phodopus; species Phodopus roborovskii. The sequence continues at coordinate 9,915,607 of NW_026126511.1, read as the reverse complement.
GACTAGAAATAATATTTTAACATCTTACAAATTCTGCTTTCTAAATATATTAAGAACTACAATTCAAGAAATACAATACAATACAAGGATTAACAATTTGCAAAAGCCCATATCTGACAATTCACAAACATAGAAAACATTGATGCTTCAATGTCCAATAAAAATCTTACAATATAATTAGTTTAGGCTATTTTTAAAACCGCAAATAAAACTTACTAAGCCATCTTTAGAGTAGCTGACAGAAAACATGGCAAGCAATTCAGTGTGGCTCAAAGGAGTTGTTTTCAATAGAATGTGATATAGAACAAACACTATAGAAAATGTTGTTTTGCAAAATGTTAAAGATATTTCTATTAGACAACATTTCCATTCTTCTATGTTTATTTGAGATTATTGTAGGCATTTGTTAATGAAGTTGTGGAAAACCATTTGTTTTAAAATTTATAATAGTTAGAAACTGAAACTATCTCAGATAAGTAGCAAGAGATTTATTAAACAACTTTGTTATACTTACTCAATAAAAAAATATTCTGAAAATTTAAAATAACAGCAGTGACCAAACCTTCCAAAATCTCAAAAAAAATTGTTGAGAGAAAAACATATACAAGGTGATATGTTTTTATAGGATTTTACTTATATGATGTTTCAGAAGAGGCAAAATGTGAATGCAATCAAATAAGTGGCTCCACAGAGTGGAGAGTTTGAAGTGACAAAGAGAAACTTTCTAAGGTGACAGATATAATTTGATGTTTTGATACAGACATGAACTGTAAACATGCACTAATTTCACAGAATTAGTTGCAATACCTACTAAATGTATATATATTCCCATAAAACTACAAAACAACTAAATTCAACTGGATATTTTATAGATTTTTTTTATTTTATCGTAAGATAAACATTTTGTGTTTGTCTCCTTAAAAGAGCTTACAGCATGTAACAAAAAAAAAAACAACAAAAAATTGCTTCCCCTATTTGTTAGTGATTTATTTTTAATGAAAACAAATGATTTTGGCTAATGCAAAACAGTTGAACATTACTATGTAAGAAGATGATTAGGCAATTTAGGATACATTAAACACTCAATAGTAATTATTTCAATATATGATGATACTATTCTTTGAAATAATAATTTGATTTTAATTTTGACAAGATGAGATGCACAATAATATTCAATTTTGGTAGGAAATAAGCTAATATTCATACTAAATACTAAAGGAAACCCATCAAGATTTGTCAAAAATGTCATCTATCAGTGGTGTGCTTTACAAATGTGATCAAAATGTTGTCTGCTGTAGCTATGATTAAACAGTTTATTCAAGGGTAATTTGGATGGAGGAAAACCTCATGGAATATTAAGCAACTTATAATTTAAGAAAAGTAGTTGATACACACAATTCTATAGCAATAGAAGCAATTGAATATAGCAATAGTAACAATAATAATTTGAATAAACATTTTTTTCTTGAGATTATCATTAGCTTTGAGGTGAGACATCATATTAATTTTAATTATATTAATTATTATACTCTACTACTTCTACTTTATCTCTTTTGACATTTTGTTATGTTTTGCTTTTACTTACAAAAGGCTGTGGCATACATATCCAAAACAATTATGTGCTTGTTAAATCGTCCTATGAAGAAGTCAATAACTTTGAGACACTAATATTAATGATAGTGATAATTCAATTACATAAGAGAGGTAAACATTTGGGTTGCTTTCTGGAATTTTAAGGTCAAGTGACATAACACATGGTGTTAGAACTCATTCATTCTACTGAGAATGCTATTTGAGAGAAATAAGAGAAAGGCATGAACGTGTATCCGTAGCTGTCGAGTTTGTTATCATATGGCTACGTTGCAGACTAACTACCCAGATACTTTTCCATTTGGATGAATGAGAGATTAAGCAGTTTCAGATCAACATAAGACTGTCTACCGACTCCATTAGACAGTTTGGGAGGACAATATACATTCAGGTGAAAATTTAAGAAAAACAAAGACACTGATGCTATTGTGAAGAAGGAATCCTTCCAGCAGATGGATGACTTTGAACTTCGCAAAATATTATTGTTGTCTTTAGACTTGATCTGAATCTGGCTTTCACTGTGCTTTTCGCTGGCTTTTATAGCAGAGCTGCACCATTGTGATGGTTCCGGTTTTTAGGTCCTCCTCCTGGAGTTTGAGCTCGTTACTGAACATTTTGGGACTCTTCGGCAACCAAGAGAAGGTGAGAAAATCCAATATAGCAAAATCTCTTTTTGTGTTTCTTATTTACATATCTACATCATTTTTCATTTTGTGTATAATTGTTTATATGTATGAGTATATGCTGTCACCACAGATCCCAGCTTCTAGGAGAGGGTGGCCAGCCCCTAGGAGATGGAGGCATAGGCTCTATAATGTGGATGCCTGGAACTTAACCCAGGTCTTCTGCCAGATCAGTCTGTGCTTAGCTGCTGAGCCATCTCTCTAGCCCATAGTTCTGTACCTCTATATACAACTTGTGGTTACAGTACTCCTTCACTGAGAGTAGCGGTACTTTGTAATAGCACAATTCTGCTCAAATTGCAAGAGACTAAGGCCAATTAAGGTATTTTCCCTGAGATGGTCACTTCTAGGTTCTTAGCGAAGTATTTGGTCCAGTATATTCCCCAACAGGAAACCTAGACTGAATGCTGATGACAATGGGACAAACAACACATAGGTGAAACTGAATTGGTTATTTGGACAGAAGCAGCGATGTTAACTGATCCAACCCTGCTCTCTTACATATACTACTGGCAGTTTTATACTTGTGTTGACTCATGCTATTCTTTCCTTTACAGTTGGGTAACTCTTACATGAGAGCTCCTTTTATTTGGAAATCAGTTGTGCATAAACAAACAATAGGAAATATGTGAAGATTACAAATATATTTCCCAGGTTAACAAGTAGTTTATCCAACAATGCTGTATGCCCTTCCCCTTCCATATTATTCCTCTTTTATCCTATATGGCACAGAGTAATTATTATATGGAATTGGACAAAATTTGTTTACACAGATGTTTCCAAATTTAGCTTTGTCTTTAGCATGCAGGCATGTTTTAAATGCTTTGTGCTATTTGAGTCTTAAAATAAAATTTGAATGTCATTTTGTAGATTCCCATTTTCTACCAGATTTACTATGGGTGAGAATCCTTCATAATGACACATAGTGATTAATTTCATGTATTTCCCGCACCTTCGTTTGTACCCTATCCAATGGGAATAAGCAGGTGAGCTTTCATGTTGATCATTTTGTCCCTTTTTTTTTTGTCTGTTTTGCTTTGGTGAAATTGAAAGTACCCTGATGAGTATTTCAGGCACTTTCTGGGTGACAGCTTTGATGTTGGCAGGAGTTTGTATGCCACAGTTGTATTCTCCTTTCAGAGCTGAGCTGAAGTGTTAATTACTTGTTCCAACTGGCAGTCTTGCAAATTTCAAAATTTCTTTGAAAGCAAGGGCTAAAAATGTAGAAATAGTAGCTATGAAAAGGGATCAAGACAACACACATTTATATGAAACAAGGTTAAAAACATGGACTAAAGTAATCCTCTAAAACTAACCCAATATCAAGAAAGAAAAAGAAAAGAAAAATATCCATGTATCCCCAAATCACTAGTGTGGTTTAGCTCAAACACATTTCAGTTCTGTCATCCACTCCAAAATGAAAGAGGAGACTCTTTGTGCAGCTCAGAGTGTGGGATACTTTGGACCCACTACCAAGGCATACTGAGCTAAGATTTATGTCCCTCATCTTTGTCTTGATGGTTTGTTTTTTGTGCATAGATGGAGTGAGCATCATGATAACATTATTTTAGTAATTACTGTGATCCAGTCAGCATTTCTACATACTTTATATATAAAGGATTAATTTCTCAAAATAATTTTATGAAATGAAATATATCGTTTCGATTTTTAAATGAGTAACAAGCATAAAATGATTGCATGCAATCTTACAATCATATCCTATCTGCTGATATGCCACAAAGCATAGGAATCCCATGTTTTCAGCATGTTACTATGTACAGATCCTCTCAATCTGATAGCATATAGGCTGCTTAGACATTTGGAAAGCCTATTCAAGTTCTCCCCAACCTATCAAAACAAAGTGAAAGACTTGAATTTAGGTAGATATTAATAAGATTTAAATGTAGATATAATTTTTTTTTAATTGTAGCATTGCTTTATTCTCATTGTATTGTTCTTGTTGCATTGTTGTAATAACTAAATTGTTGTAATAACTAAACTTACCTTGGGTAATTTTCTAGAATGAGGTGTGAGATCTATTACTAATGACAAGTGTTCAAAGTACCCACTGTTGTGAAGTCTGAGGTATATCAGCTATTAAGAAAGGTTTTTAAATTACCAAGATATTCTTAAAACAATCATCTCAACAGAATTAGATTAAACATCATATTTATTACTTTCTGGGTGAATAAAACACAAAAGTCAAAGGGAACTAGAGTCAGTCATTAGGTTTATAACAGTTCACAAAAAAACTATATTTTCACTTTATGTTCTATAAAATATCATGAAATATCAAGTAAAGGCTTTATGAAGTCTGTGATTACCTAGACAAAAAAGATCTAGTGTGTATTCATTACTGGATTATTTCCTTTTTCACTAAAACATTGATGTTACCAGAATTTCTAGAGAAAGGAAAATATGGGAAGAGTGTACAGGAGTCATTGCCAAGACAAGAGAGGACAAGCATACGTCCTGTTAATGCCTGGTGCTGGAGTATTGCCTTCAGAATTCTGGGCTATATTTTTCCTAGGGACAAATCTGGAGTGAAGAGATATTTTAAATTGATCATTTTTCCTTCCATGAAATCAATAAGATTTGTTCTTTCAGTGGGTATGTAGTACCTTGTCTGATAACATAGGATTCGACCTTTGTCACTAGGAAAATATTATACTACCTTATTCCTAGTTATGCCAGTGTAATATAAAGCACAAAAGTAAATATGAATACAGAGCACAATGGCATACATCTTTAATCCCAGTACTTGGGAAGTAATAACAGATCAGAATGATTCAGAGTCTAGGCACCGAGATCCAGGACAGTTACAGCGATAGAGAGTAAGACCTTGTCTTAAAAGATAGTAATTATGGATTTCTAACAATCAGAAATCAAAATACCATGGAGTAAAGACCCCTTTCACAACCTACATGCTCAGAATATGCAAAAGTTATTAGTGATACATATACAGAACACTTAGCTTTCAGGGTTTGATATCATCTCTAAGCCAGTTTTTCCCGAGCATTGCAGAAATATTTTCTCCTCAATGTCAGTATGTAATCAACACAATGGGCTCATACTCTTTTTTCAGATAGGCTAGTGTTATGTTATTAGAAATCCTTGCATAACAAGTATAGTATTTACAGATTTGCTATATAGTGTGCCCTTGATAAATATGTGTTTTACAAGCCAGGCATACACCTTTAAATCCAGCAGCCAGAATCTAGGAGGTTGTTGTCTATACCTTTAATCCTAGGGCTTTGTATTAAGAGATAGAGTCCAAGGCCACCTAGATCTACAGAAGAGTGAATCAGTAAAAGAGAATTATAGCTCACACTTTTAATCCCAACATTAGGGACGTAGATAAGGCAAAAGCAAGAAGTCAGCAAGGATTTTTATTCTCCAGCCACACTGAGGAAATGCAGGAGTTTTAAACTTGGTGAAGAGCTCATTCGTAGAGTGGATCAGTCCTTTCAGCCTGAATTAGGAGTGAGAGCTAGTGGCTGGCTGCTTTGCTTCCCTAATTTTTTGGCAAGATTTAATTAATCATAAATAATATATCACTACAAGGAGCTATAAACAATTAATGGTTGCTCAAAGAAAGATAACATGAGTCCCTTGATAGATTATCCAGTCCAAGTCCTTAACACACAAATGAGAAAAACAAAATGGACTTAGAAGGCTATATGTGTGTGTAGGCCCCAAAATAGACAGGTAGACCAATGGAAACAAATTGACACCTATGAACACCTGATTTTTGACAAAGAAGCTAAAATGATACAATGTAAACAAATAAACCATCTTCAACAAATGGTGCTGGCATAACTGGAAACTGGTGTGTAGACAACTGCAGATATATCCATATCTATGACCCTGCCCAAATTTTAAGTTCAAATGGGTCAAAGATCTCAACATAAATCGAGCCACACTGACCCTCTTAGAAGAGAAAGTGGGAGGTACCCTTGAAAGAATTGGTACTGCTTCTTGAACATAACACCAGTAGCACAGACACTGAGATCAACAATTAATAAATGGGACCTCCTGAAATTGAAAAGCTTCTGTAAAGCAAAGGACACAGTCAACAAGACAAAAAGAAGCCCACAGGATGGGAAGAGATCTTCACCAAACTCACATCTGTCAGAGGGCTGATTTCCAAAATATGCAAATAACTCAAGAAGCTAGTCACCAATACACCAAACAATACAATTAAAAGGTGGGATACAAAACTAAATAGAGAATTCTAAACAGAGAAATCTAAAATGGCTAAAAAACACTTAAGAAAGTGCTCAACATCTTTAACCATCTTACGTCTGTCACAATGGATAAAACAAAACAAAACAAAACAAAAACCCAAAAAACAAAAAAACAATGGCAGTTTATGCTGGAGAGGATGTGGAGAAAGGAGGACACTTCTCCACTGCTTGTGGGAGTGCAAACTCATGCAGCCACTTTGAAAATCAGTATGGTGGTTCCACAGGAAAATGGGAATCAGTCTACTGCAAGATCCAGCAATTCCACTTCTAGGCACATACCCAATAGATGCACATTCATACAACAAGTACATCTGTTCAAATATGTTCATAACTGCATTATTTGTAATAGCCAGAACCTGGAAGCAACCTAGATGCTCCTCAACTGAACAATGCATGTAGAAAATGTGGTACATTTACACAATGGAGTACTACTCGGGTTGGGGGGGGAACAGAAAACAAAAAACAATTGAATCTTAAAATTCCCCAGCAAAAGTATAAAAGTAGAAGAAACTATCCTGAGTGAGGTAATCCAGTCACATTAAGACAAAAATGGTATGTATTCACTCAAATATGGATTTTAGACATAGAGCAAAAGAGTCCCACACTGCAAGAAAAGCTAGGAAAACAAGGAGGATCATAAGAGAGACATACTTGGTCCCCTGTAGAAGGGGTAAGGGAAAAGATATCCTGAGCAAATTGGAAGCATGGTGGGGAGGGGTTAGGAGAATGAGAAGGAGAGAAGGTGAGGGAAGAGGAGGGCATGAGGTAGCAGGAAGATTGAGTCATGGAAAGAATAGATGATAGCAAGAGAGAAGATACCATAATAGAGGGAGCCATTATAGGTTTACAGAGAAATCTGGCACTAGGGAAGTGTCCAGAGATCTACAAGGATGACCCCAACTAACAATCTAAGAAATACTGGAGAGGCTACCTTAAATGCTCTTCCCTAATAATGAGATTGATGACTACCTTATATGCCATCCTAGAACCTTCCTCCAGTAGCTGATGGAAGCAGAAGCTGACACCCACAGCTCAACACTGAGCTGAACTCCTGGAATCCAGGTGCAGAGAGGGAGGAGTGATGAGCAAAGACCATGCTGGAAAAACCCACAGCTAACCTGAACAAGAGGGAGTTCATGGACCCCAGTCTGACAACTGGGAAACTAGGCCCCTTGAACATGAGTGCTAGTTAGAAAGACTAGCCAGTCCATAGGGTCTCTGTTAGTGGATCGGTATTTATCCTTAGTATACAAATGGACTTTGGGATTCCATTACATTAGAGGGATACTCTCTCATCCTAGACACACTGGGTATGTCCTAGCCCCTGCTACAAATGATATGGCAGACTTTGAAGATTCCACATGGCAGGCCTCACCCTCCCTGGGGAACAAGAAGGGGATGGGATGGAGGTTGGTGGGGAAACAGGGGAGAAGGTGAGTTGTAAGGGAACTGGGATTGGTATATAAAACAAGCTTGTTTCAAATTTAAATGAAATATTATAAAAAGAAAGCATAAAACATACACAAAATGAAATTTCATACTGAGGGGAAGAAAAATTGAAATATATATATATATATATATATATATATATATATATATTGAATGAATCTGAAAATCATTATCTTAAGCAAAATGGGCCAGATTTAGAAGGACAAACACTGGATGTTTTTGCTTCTTATGTGAAATCTAGATTTAATTTGGCATGTATGTGTATGAATAGGAGGTATTATTTTGTGTAGTAATTTAAAAACAGTACAATTTATGTCTTCCATACATTTTGACTTAGAAACTATTGTGTCATTCAATAACACTATTTTTACAGAAGACAATGTTATGGTGCTATTTGATTTCAATGTAACCGCTTAAACATAATTTTCAAATTTTCTTCAAGAGATGAAAAGAAGGCATTTCTTGAAGAATATTTGAATGAGTCTGTGCATGAGGGAACAGAATTCCCTTAAGCTTTGGTTCTTGTGGCCTAGCTGCTGCTGGTAGGGGTGGAGTGATAGTTGCTGAATAGGATAGTATTAGATTAAATGGCAGCATCAACTAAAAAGGAAAAATAACCGGGGTGAAATTATTTATATTAAGCCCTCCATATGACATTGAAACTATTTCGTGGTAAAACTTGGTATTTCATTTTCCTTCTTTCCTTCTTCCTTCCTTCCTTCCTTCTTTCTTTCCTTCCTCCCTTCCTTCTCCTCCTGTTCTTCTTGCTTTGAATATGACAGTATTACCATAACTAAAGGGGGTTATGTTTCCCTTAAGTCAGGAGATATCTGGGTCCTCTGTCCAATTTGAGAGCCTGGCGTGTCAGTGAAAACTTTCCAAGTGTGTATTGAAATTCTAAAGTTGTTTATTTGCATTTAATAACGTGAATTACTGGAGACAAATTTAGGCAGAAGAGAAAAATGTTGGTGTTGGAGATGTTTAATTGTGAATAGTCCAAATGTTCAAAAAAAAGAAAAAAGAAAAAGTTGAGCAGTATATCCAGATTTCCACCTACATTTGGGAAATGTAGTACAAGAAATAAAGTCTTGTACGAACTAAAACAAGTAGTATTTAACTTAAACAGACACAGGCCTTACTGAATGTAAGTGTAGGTACCCTGATACGTTGAGTGCTTTTACATGGCTTGGTATACAACTGTGACCAATGTGTCCCTTTGCCCCTTTGCATTCTTTTATTGGGATACATTAAATAACTTGAAAGTAATTTAATGTTACCTGGCAGGAGGCACTGAGGCTATACCCTGGCCAGCCCAGAGTCTATGACTGCCATATTCACTACTAGTCTGTACTCAGGCACAAAAGGTCCCTTTAAGAGAGAAGCTACCTTAAATGCCTTTCCGATGATGAGACTGATGACTGCCTTTATGCCATCCTAGAACCTTCATACAGTAGCTGATGGAAGCAAAAGCAGACACCCATAGCTAAACACTGAGTGAGCAGAACTCCTGGAATCCTGTTGCAGAGAGGAAGAAGTGATGAGCAAAGAGTTCAAGACCAGGCTACAGAAACCCACAGGGACAGCTGACCTGAGCAAGCGGGAGCTCATGGATCCCAGTCTGATAGCTGGGAAAGCATCATATGAGAGAGAGAGGGGGAGAAACTCTGCCCAATTAAACTCTTTCCCATTGCTCTTCTGAAGAGAGAGGCAGGCAAGTCTTTGCTTGTCTTCCTTGCCCCTCTCCCCTCTCTCCCTTCCCTTCCCCCTATAAAACCTCCCATGTAAGTCTGTCTGCATGCTGTGTTTGTCCCTCACCCACTTTGGGGTTTCCTGCTAAGGTCCCTCTCACACCTCCTGCTGTATCTTAGCTATGGAAACATAGAGACTTCATTTCCCAAAGTGAGAAAATATTTTGAAAATCAACTTATTTTGCTCATTGAATTAACTGCATAACTTGGTGTAAGGTGAAGTTAATATTTATGCCATCTCCATTAGTGTAGTGATATATAATTTATGCTTTCATAAAGCATACCAGAAGGTTCAGTATGTAAATGTAGCCAAAAGCCATACAGGTAAATCATTGGTGGAACACACCTTTAATCCCAGGACTCAGAAAATAAGCAGAACACTCTCTGTTAGTTCAAGGCCACACTGAGCTATACAAAATTGACCTAGGCCTAAAGAGAAACAACTCACACAAAGGTGATCTCAGCACTTGAGATCCCATGCCTTTAATCCCAGAACCAGTGAAGTAGGAAAGCAAGAAGCAAAGGGTCTCATATGGAGATTTAGTTTCCAGACAGGGAGAGCTATTGTCTCTTAGGGTTCCAGGGGACAGAGAGCATTGTATTCTGAGGACTCATGGAGCCAGGGTCATCCTTTCCTCTGAAGAAGAGGTAAGAATGAGTGGTTGGCCATCAGCTTGATTCCCAATACCTACCTTTGGGTTTTTATTTTTTGTGTTACACAATAGCATTTGTGTCAACAAAATATGTGACAATCTTATTGTGCCACTGTGTTACCTGACATGTAATTGTAATATTATCACATAAAATTGATTAATTGTAGTGAAAGAAATTCCATATTTTTAACCAAGATTAAAATACATACTATGTGTCAATCTTCTTATTGGCATGTCATATAGATTGATTCATTTTTATGGCCTAATAATGCTATAAGAGAGGAACTCTTTATGAATATTTCAAATATTTGTTCAGAGGCATATCTAGAAACTTTTTTTTTTTTGCAAAGATTTGTAAATAGTTAACACTGCCCACTCAATTTAGGCTTTTCATTTATAGGAAAATTGTATCCTTCTTCATTGTTGACTTTCTTCCTAGTCAACTTATTTATATGCTAACACCTAGGGAATACAGGTCAAAGAGCCAAGAATAGCAGTTTTCATTTCAACTTGAGTAGGCTTTCAATGATGCAGTTCTTTTTCCAAAGGTCAAGGAAGTTACTGCCACCCACAGTTTCCCCATAGAGGCTTTTTTGTACGGAACGTTTCTTACAAATCCTTAGGTGAACTCACTCTATTTCCTATTTCTTTTTTTTTAATTTTATTTAATTTTATATAACAAAGTCCAATTAAATGAAAACAAACATTTATACACAATATTTGGGAATTTGGGCATCGTTCTTTCCAAGCTACTTCCTGCTGGTAAGGGGCGCTTTCCCTCAGGAGAGAGAAGAGAGGCTTGACCCTAAATGGCATTTTTTATTTTTCAATGAGAATGACTATCAATAACAAAGAACTAGAAGTCAATGAGAATGACTATCAATAACAAAGAACTAGAAGTCAATGAGAATGACTATCAATAACAAAGAACTAGAAGTCAATGAGAATGACTATCAATAACAAAGAACTAGAAGAAAATTAGCAGGTCTTTAATTCTAACTTCTCTTTAGCTTTGTTTGTTTTTTCCTGGGACAATTTTGCAACAAAATAAAAGGAAAGCATATTAAAATGTCATTTGGTCTCACTGAGGACTTAATTTGCATAGATCATCAAACATGTTCTATACAGAGCACACACACACACAAAAATGTTGCATGCTTCTGTGTCCATGAAGGCTTTTTTGAATTCTAGCATGTATTTTAGAATTATTGAAACTTAAAAAAAATATAATTAGCTGCAAAGAAGGATAGTACTCTAAGTTTTCACACCTGAAATAAAACTTTCACCTGACAATTCTATTTATATATTGTGATTTTTGAATTGTGCTCTCTTTTCACTCCCAGAGCAATCTATAGACTAAGTGTATACATCTGTGAGATACATGTTCAGTGTTGAAGACACTGCAGTTCATGAGGCAGATAAACCCTCTGCTGAGATGCTGCTGCTGCAGGAATTAAAATAACAGTTTCTAAAAGTAAACAAAAGCTATAAATTTCACTTTATATAAAAAAACTGAAGGTAGAGTAAATGATGTAAGGAATTTGGATAGGTTGAACACAAAAGGCAGGCTCTGTTTCATCTGGTGTGGGTATAACAATCTCCCCCTGAGAATACAGATATAAATGAACTTGTCAGTAGAGCAAGGAAAATGTCAATATGTTGGGCCAGGTGTTAGACTAATAGTCTAATAGGAGAGATGGGTAACTTAGGTGCCTGTTAAGGCTGAGTTCATTTTCTTGAGGTGCTGGGCTGTTCCTATAAGTCAATGTAGACCTTTGGAATTTGTGCTCTGTCAATGAAGGAACTCAGTGAATAAATTAACTGTATCAGAATAGAAAGAGTTAAAAAAAAACAGACAGGACGTGGTCCTATATCCCTGAAACACAAGTGATGATAATGATGCAGGAGATAGAAATGAGTCTAAGAAATTTAATTGCACTGGCACACTAATACAAGGGTTAAGGGGAAAAAGGAGAATGTTCCAAGATTTATATTTTTAAAATGTCGTCACCCAGGAGAACATGTTATCATAACAGCAGGAAAGTAGGGTTTGAAAGCATGGAAGCATTTCCTAATTGAAGGAAATCAGACAAAAGTAACAAAATATTTCAGTACTAAACACTTTATTTTCAGACATAAGAACTATATATGAGTTGATTTGAATAGTTTTGGCTTATTTTACATGCTCAGATTTCTAACTGCTTTATAAACAAATTCAAAAGTTAGACATTATTTTGTAGCATAAACTTGAGACATAGAGAAACAAGAGTTCTCTTATTTTCAGTAACTTTTTGTTGTTTTCAAGAGCCTTAGAAATTGACAGTTTGTAGAAACTCAGAGGCCCATGAAGCTGCATTGATCTACTTTGGATAATTAATTTGTTGTAGCTCATGAAAAAACCACTTAATTATTTTCCTGTTTGAATCTTGAAAAGGCACAACAATTGTTAAGTGTTAGGTGCACAGTGGGACTTCTTCCTTTGAATGTATTGATTTTTTTTGTCATTATGAGCAAAATTACTGCATTTTACTCAAAAAATTGAGGAACTGATTGTTTAACAGAATTATGGCAACATATTAAATGAAAATCATCAATAACAAGAAAAAAAAAACAGAAAAGACAAAACTCATGATGAAATAAGAGAAACAATGTTAAATTTTTGACAAAGATAATTAAACTTTTGTTTATGTGGGGTAGGACTATTTGAAGCATTAAGAGAAAGTTATATTTTTGTATTCTGTCTGATGCATTTGTTTATGTAATAAAAACACTTTTTAACCTATTTTCTATTTTCTTTTCATTAGTAAGTGAGAAATGTTGGAAATGGTTGTCTCCTTCTATAGTATGTTCATATTCTGTTTTCACATAGTGCCTACCAGCTGGGTGGTCTTAGAAAACTGGGGTATTCACTAGTGATTTGTAATAGAGCATTTTGCAACTATACCTAACTCTCTATAGGGAAATGGGCTAGGTGAGCCCAAAAAAATTTTGGGGATATGTAAAAGTTAAACATTAAAGGAGGAACAAAATATAAGGGTGATATTTAACTTTTCAGTGTTGGAAGATTTAAGAGAATATGAGACAGGGGGACTCTTTGCTTCTTCCTCTAATAAGGATGGTAATGATACTGGTAACGGGTCATGACAATCTTCTAAACATAATCAATAAAAAGAAAGCACTTAGCATACATGTTAACACAATTTTCACATATTATAATATAGTTAGTATATATAATACAGCTGGATGACTATGATGCTTTTGCTCCTGGATCAAGGAAAGCAAGAAAAGAAAATAATTGTCATGAAGTAAGTGGTATTTACCTAGGAGCTGTAGATATGTGTTGGGGCTTTCACTGTTTGGATGACTAAATTGCAAAAATATTAGTGGTTAAAATAGGGGTGAAAATTCTCATATCACACTGGTAAACCAGAGGGAAGACAACACAAAAAATCGTAGTTGATGTTCAGCTCTGTGTGATCTATTGGCCAACTAAAATGGTCAGAAGGAGTGACAAGAAAAACATGCAACTATGTTGTTCCCAGAATATTGGGTCAAAAGTATACTTCTCCGAAATTGAGTGGGCTACCTTGGCCCTCTTTTTGATGTGACAGACACGTAATGATGGACAGCAAGGAAGGAGAATTAATAATGAACAACAGGAAAGGTGACAAATATTGGTCTCTGTGGGCCCTGAGTTCATCTCCTGGGTACTGATCATAGCCTGAAATTTAAATAGAAAGAATTGGGAGGAGAGAAGATGTAGGTGTAATTTATCAGTGGGGCAAAATTCCAGACCTGTTTCCACAAGTGACCTAAAAAGTCCTTGTATTTCTAGTTCTCACTGTACAATCACTGCTGAAAACAGCTCCTCAGCTAGGAGTGGAATTTGTCATGTCCTTCTACAACAGTAATGCAGTGATGGGAGTTTTTTAATATTACCAAAGCAAAAGCAGACACATCCCACTCACTTACTATTTGTATTAAAATGAAAGCTTCATAACAAGATTAAAGATTTGCGATTATGGGGAAATTAAGCCTATTTTATTAAAATAATAGCTAATACCAGAATTACATACTACTGGTTGATTAATTATATTAGAAGAAAAGGAAACCCTGATGAATGAGGAATGGACCCTCAGCTCACTGCTACTTATTTTTCTAATAAAAATGTTGGGATGGCTACAAATACCATGAAGGGCACATAGTGATAGTAACCAAAATGCAAAGCATGATGGTTTAGCTCTCAGTGATGGGCAAAGCCACACACTGCATAACGTAATGATTTTTGGTGTTGCCTGTGGTGCACACTATTTTATTGTTCTATTGAAAATAGATTGTTTTCATTCAATATATACTTATCATGGTTTTTTCTCCCCCACTTCTCACAGATCCTGCTTGCTTCCTTATATATCCAAAATCCACAACCTTCTATTGCTCTCTTCCTCTCTGTCATTAGAAAAATCACATATCTACAAAATAAAAATAAAAACAAGAGCAAACAAATCGGAATAGCAAACAAATAAAGAAACAGGGAAATAAGCCAAACTAAAAATCACAAGAAACAAGTCTGTGTATGTCTTGGTGTAAGGGAAGCTCTGGGTCAGTAATATACTGCTGAAACAGGTAGGAGAGGGTAGAGATACTTCAATCTCATTCATGTGCTCAAGATTGGGCATTTTAAAAGCAGAGGGAGAAAATAGGAAGGGGTGGTCAGGCACTAGGTAGGCAGGGATGTTTAAAGAAAACCAAAAACACAGACATTTTGTCGAGTAGTGCTAACTAATACTGTTATTTCAGTTCATATACTTGAGGGTTCTTATATCCCTGACTGGTCCCAAGGAATGGTTGGGTTAAGCACTATTGACACAAAATGCACATACAGCGCAAGATGACAAACACATGTTGGACAAACCTGTCATGTTTTATTAAATCCATAGTATATCCGTTTACTGTTTAAAGCAAACAGTACATTTGGAACAATTTTGAGGCTTATATGTAAAGAACTTTAATGGGGGCTAGGGTCATGCCTGGGACCCACTCGCTGATATAAATTATAAATATTTTCATACTAATTGAATAAAATAAATAATGGGTGATAGGATGTGGGTGCCCATAAAGACAGCTGCACTACATTTTGGCACAAGAACACATATTTCAAAGCTGTCCTCAGCAAGTCATAAAACCTAAAGATTAAAGGTGTAGCTACAAAGGATGTTTGGCTGTTTTATTATAAATAATAACAGAATTCGAGGTGTGGCTACTACTGACTGGAAGGAGAACTTGAATCTGAGGTGTGGCTACTCCTCACCTCAAAGCTAGGGAACAAGAAGTTGGAACTAAGGTGTGGCTACTGAACCCTTAGAATAAGTGAGGAAGAAAAGTCTTTTTGTTCTATATACATGATACCGTGTTCCCCTTTTTGGATAATGTATATGAGTGGTGAAAAATAAACTCGTGGCATTTCAGTATTGACTGATCTGCCCTCCTGACCTTTATTCTGTTTCTCTGTCTTTATTGTCTATAGCTAGCCTTTCCCTCATCCACACTCCCCCACTCAGGTACTTACTTGGGGCTGCTTTGCTGGCTCCCATTGCACCCCACAAAGACCGCTCCTGACAATAGGAGTAAAGCTAGTTGTAAATCTTGTGTGAGACACTGGCTTTAATACTGACTGCCAGCACACACATACCCATGCATGCACACACGCACGAAAACACACACACACACACACACACACACACAAAAGAAAAACAATCCTTAGTGGATAGTGAGGTGTATTAGTTGTTTTCATCCTCAGATGGGAACTGTCACATTGACTCTTTTGATATTGTTGGAAAATAAATCAAACCCTTAAACTGAGTGCCAGGGCCTCATAGTTGCTATTTAAAGAGTTGTTTTCTTGCTTACATTTCTCTCCATTTAATGAACAGCTTGTTTCCTAAGTAGACACACACAATTTGGCACCATCTTCTATGGTTCAGCACAATGCGGTTGAATTGGCAGTTTCTGCTCTGAGGAAGCCATTATTGTTCAGGCACTGAAACTTTATTAGTCAAATCCCCACAGTATGAGGTTTTACAAGGCAGGAATAAGGTTATGGCATAAGGAAGATTCTGGAATGCTAATCCTCACACTCAAGGGCACTTACTGCAGAGAATATATAGCTGACCAGCTTATAGAGAGGATGGCTCTTATCTGGCCATTAGTAGTTTCCTTTGTTCCCTACCTAGTTATTTCAATAATGGCAATAATAAAACATATTTAATATATGCATATATTAATTTTAAGAGTTTTACATAATGATAAATTTAAATGTATTTTGATTTTAAACAACATACTTAGAGTATTCTGTAAGATAGGGATTCCTAACCCTAAATGAAGAAGTAGACATATTCCCAGTCCCTAACCCAGACGCAATACTCATTTCTAACCAACCACTCTCAAATGAAAGTTTTGTTGTTTCCAAGGGAGTCTCACTAGGAAACGAACTACTTTGGTTTGGTTTGGTGTTTCAAGACAGGGTTTCTCTGTTTAACAGCTCTGACTATACTGGAACTTGCTTTGTAGACCAGGCTAGCCTAAAAAACCCATAGAGGCCTTCCTGACTCTGCTTCCCAAGGACTGGGGTTAAAGGCATGTGCTTCCATTGCCTGGCTACAAACTGCTCATTAAAGAATAAAAAATAAAACCTTTTTATTGATTCTTTGTGAACTTCACATCATACACCCCGACTCCACTCATCTCCCTGTCCAGTCTCTTCATAGCCTTCCTCTGTCCTTACAATACTGCCCCCTCAAGAAAGCCAAACGAAACCAAACCCAAACGAAACCAAACCCAAACCAAACCAAACCAAACCAAACCAAACCAAAACAAAAGTAAAATATTGCCATGGAAGTTACCCTTTTCCCCAAAGAGCTTTACTTGCAAAAGTGCATTGCAGTGAGTTATTGGACAATTTCAAGACCTCTGGTTTCTGTTACAGTGGCAATACTGGATCTTCACTGGGACTGGGACTTATTTTGTGTTGCCCTGAGTCATGCAGATCCTGTAGCTTTGGTTCTGGAGGACTAGTCCATTCAAGAGCTCTAGCATAGATGTTGGAGTGGGCCAACTCAAAGCTCTGGGTAGCTGAGTTGGTAACCCCACCCACTCTTGCATCCAGCCCACCACGACCAGCTTAGTCCAGGGTGCAGGAAGACTAAATCTGGCTTTGCTGGCCACTGTACTTGGAAGGACTGGTGCTGCCCATGTCTAGGCATTACAGTAGAACTTGTCCTGGTCGCATGGGCACTGGAGAGCCATCCTGATGGCAGAACAACAGGAGAGCTGACCTTACCCCTTGCCAACTCGGGGACTCCACCCGTCGAGTTAGCAGTGCTGCAGAGCTGGCCCTGATCACATGGGTGAGGGAGAACTGGCCCAGAAAGTGTCATCACAGGTCCTGCCCCTTTCCAGCCGGCCCTACCTCTCACCTCTGCAAAGTGGAAGTACAAACTACACTTAATGATGGACTACATGCCCAGCAGTAGATGGTAAGCAGAAAATGAACACGAATGTAGCTTTGGAGGGTCCCTGTCACAATATGTCTTGTCTCAGCTTGTCTTTCTTCCAAAACAAACAAACAACAAACAAACAAACTGTATATATGATTATTTCTCTCTTTTTAGCCTATTGGTCCTTTGTGTCTATATGTCGTTATCAGTTTACTTTTTCTCTGGGATTCCTGAGAGTTGCAAATGAGCAGGTGTCTTGTGGGATTTTTGCTTTTGTTTATTTTGTCCTATTCTCATGTGTTACTTTCCTTCTATGTTATTATATTTTATTATTTTCCTATATATGTCTGTTTGTTTTATAATGGGAGACAGAAAATTCTTGGATCAAAATGGAAAAGTAGGCAGAAAAGCATTAGCAGAAGTAGAGTGACTGGAAACCATAATCAGGATATATTATGTAAGAAATAATCTATTCTAAGTAAAAGTAAAAATCCTTGCAAAATCTCAGGTAATACAAGGGTACTGTGATCCATGATGCATATATATCATGCCATATATAATAGTGATAAAATATCACGTCATAATTGGTAGTTAAATTTTGATTTACATACGTTGTGGGGCTTTTATATTTTTAGTTCCCCAATCTTTTTAATAATATAGAATGCTATTATTTTCTGAGTATTTTGGTATTTATAGTATTTAATTTGAAAGCTTTTACATTGTAGAAGTTCTTTACAATTTTTTCATAGACGTTTCATTGTGACGTAATTGCTTATTTTTCATTGCTTATCTGAAAACTATGATGTACTATTAATTGGGAAGGAATGTTATTTTTGTATAAATTTGAGTCAACAGAACATGAATAAAATGTGGAGATCCATTTCTAAAAATACATGTAAAGTCATACAATTAAATACATGGAATCTAATATCTGGTGTTTAGGAGAGTAAGGAAGCATCAACATCAACTAGCTTCAGAGACTATTGTGATTAAGATATGAAAGAACTTCACAAGGAAAACATTACAAGTTTCCATGTTCTAAATTATACCAATGGGATAATTCCCCAATAGTATTAATCAGTATAAGGGGTCCCTCTGATCTTACCTGACTACTCTGTTGTTAAACAAATTCTAAAAACAGTACCTGCAGTCCTGCAGTCTGATCCATTCCTCAGCCTTCCTGGAAATTCATCTTTTGATTGATTGGATGCAATCCAATGTTGATGTTATGGATGCAATAGCTTCGTACCTCTGAGTGTGTGAAATACCAGATCATGTCTCTCAGGAATTACAGAACATATTTCATATAATTTAGTAGTTCTTGAAAGAATAGAAACGAGTGCCCTGCTTGGACAGGTAGACAATTTGAGCCTCTTTCCTCCCAAGTGTTCAATTACAGATGTTCCTCACCATGCCCATACGGAGACACCTGTATTAATTTTGGTCATTTCTGTCTAGACTGCATGCCTGTTTTTTCCACAGGACAAGAATCACATCACAATTTAAATATTTACCAAGTAATTCCTAAATTTAGATTTTTCTGCTTAAGATGAGTCTGAAAGAAAAGCCACTTACATGTTCAAAACATGGTTTTAAAATGTGACTGTTGTCAGGCAGTGATGGGGCACAACTTTAATCCCAGTGCTCAGGAGGCAGAGGCAGGTGGAACTCTGTGAGTTCACTGTCAGCCTGGTCTATGGAATGAACTCCACAAGGACAGCCAGTAGCCAGGGCTGTTACTTAGAAAATCCCTGTCTTGAAAAACAAAAGCAAACCAAAAAGAATGTGACTGTTGTGTGTCAAGCGATAACAAGTGCTTCACTGTTGATGAGAATGAATAGACCATCTGTTGTGTGCTGATATAGCTTCATGGGGAGCACTACCTGGGACAGTTTCAATAGAATTTATATTTAAAAATGGCTATGAGAATGATTGTGAAGGTGAAGTCACCTTTAAATGTGAAGGAACGTTTTAATAGTTTACATCTGTCAAATAAGACCTTGGTCTAGAAGCCAGAACTTAAATTAGACAATTTCATGAAGATGCTATTTTGGTATTGTATCAAAATGATGATGAGAACAGATTCAGCGTTTGACTGAATTCAGAAAAATCAGTTCCCTGTTGAGAAAATAGCAAGTGTATGTGACCAAGGATACAGATTTTTGTCTGAGTTGTTATATTTGCTGAATTCACTAACAGTCTTAAGGTGATAGTTATACATACGGTCTTGATTTACGTTCTTTTCTCACTTTTAGAGAATAACTTCTGTATGTCTAGAGCTGAGAAAAAGCCATGTCTGAGAGTAGACATCTTCAAAGTTCATGTTTGTGCTCTTCATGCTTTACCTGTCATTGTTTCCAGATAGGCCCATCAGATAAGAACTCAAAATGAACAAAGAAAGGAAATGGCTTCCTCACCAAAGGCATTTCAGAGCATTGCTAAATATTTACCAGAAGAAATAATCTTATGGAAATGAATATGATAGAATGGGAAGTATGTAAATGAGCATTAGGGTAGAGAAGAGTGAATTTGTATGTAAAACCCATGACTCAGGATTTAACTTCCTGGCAAGGATGTAGCGAACAAAATTTTGAATTCTGGAGAAACAATTCTTTATAGAAAGTGCATGGGCATCTCAGAGTAGCATTGACACAGTACTGAGAAAGGGGTCAGAAGCTTAAATATTTGAATACTATAGAATACATTCTTCACTTAAGACTACAACACTGTTGATTATGTTTCTCCTGAAGCTGTTCTTCACCATAATTATGAAGAGCTTGTTTTTGAGGGATCACTGCTGTGGGCAAGGGCACTAGTGGTTGAACACTTCAGTCTAGCTGGAGTGAGCTTGATTTGTGATGAAATTGTGTTCATTAGAGGCAAACTTAATGACAACATTTGATAAAAGCAGAGGCCAGGCAGTAGTATCCTGTGGTGTTAGGGTCAACTTAGATAGTTTTAATGTGTAGAAGAAGCTAGGAAGAGAACTTGGAATCCTGACCTACCAGAAATTCATAGCATTTCCTTGGAGAGAGTTGTCTTCTTTGTGGCTATGGAGGCAGCCAATTAGTTTTAGTCTGTTAATTAAATTGTGTAGGCTATGGATATAATTTAGTGGCAGAATATTGACCTTGTGTATATGAGGTCCCAAGTTCTCTCCCAGGCACCACCAAATAAAAGGATGTCCCTGGGGATGGAAGCCGAGGCCTCATATACTATAGGTAAGTGCTCAAATACTGAAAAAAAATTATGGATACTCTATTCTGTTTATGACAAACATCATTGTTCTCTGAGTGCTAATCACTTAAAATTTACACTGATGAGAAATCTTTTAAATTGAAATGGACATATTAATTTGAAAGAGCAAAAAGGCCCTAATTTGTATATGACCATTTCAAAATGTATATTTGGATCATTTATTTACCTGCATAATATCCAAGTAGTTTCACAATACTGAATGTTTGTCAGTCTTTTTTGAATTCTGAATTATATTTCATGGTTAAACCTCTACATCCTCAGCCATCAGGGAAATGTAAAACAACTCTGAGATACCATCTTATACCTGTCATGATGGTTAAGATAAAAAAAAAAAAAACAACACTGATGACAGCTTATGCTGGAGAGGATGTGGAGTAAGGGGAACACTCCTACATTGCTGCTGTAAACTTGCACACCCAAGTTGGAAATCAATAAGGCAATTTCTTAGAAATTTGGGAATCGGTCTACCTTAAGATCCACCAATACCACTCTTGAGTATATACCCAAATTGTCCACACGGACATTTTGTCAAAATGTTAATAACAGCATTATTTGTAATAGCCAGAACCTGGAAACAATCTAGATGCCTATCAATCTAAGAATGGATATAGACAGTGTGGTACATTTACACAATGTTATACTATTCAGCAGTTCAAAAAACAATGGCACCTTGAAATGAATATAGCTAGAAAAAAACATCCTGAGTGAGGTAATCCAGACCCAGAAAGACAAACATGGTATGTAGTCACACATATTGTATATAAGGCAAAGGATAAGCAGGCTACAATCCACAATCCCAGAGAAGCTAGGTAAAAGGGGGGACCCTAAGAGAGACATACATAGAGGGTCAAATAGTGAAAATTACCTGGATCAACTGGGTGGGAAGTAGAAGGGAAAGGGTGGAAACATAAGAAATCATGAACAAAGTCCAAGTTGTAGTAGGGATGAAGTGGAGAGCAATGGAAGAGATATCTTGATAGAAGGAGTCATTATGGGGTTAGTGAGAAACATGATGCTAGAGAAATTCCCAGGAATCCATAAGGTTGACCCCAATGAAGAATTCTAGCAATAGTGGAGAGGGGGTCTAAATGGGCCTCCCCCCTTAATCATATTGGTGACTACCCTAATTGTCATCATAGAACCTATATCCATTAACTGATGGAAGCAGATGTATTGTCCCACAGCAAACAGTTGCCTGAGCTCGTAGAGTTTAGTTAACAGACAGAGGGATTGTATGAACAAGCGGGTTCAAGATCATGATGCAGAAATGTAACCAGTCTATGTGGGGCTTCAGGTAGCTACAGCTTGGAGGATTTATACCTTAGAAGGGGAGTGTGGATTGAAAAACCATATGTAAAGATGCTATGGAAAAGATAGAGACACAATAGAGTAAGGAGAGTAATCCAATGTATACTTAACACCCCAAGTTTATTCTTCAACATTCTTAAATACCCCAACCAAAATGGAAACATTGCAAAATACTTCTTTATCAAGATACAAGGAAGAAACAAATATTCTTCCTTAATTCTCCAACCATTTAATAACCACCTAGTAGACTAAATTTCTTGTTATCTGGCTTTGAGTGTTAAGAGTAGTAACCAGACCTCAGCAACAGCAAGACTCTTGTTATTTAGATTAAACATCATACAGTAGCCATGCCTTAGACCTTTGACCTTGGAAGAGTAAGGATAATTTGGAACTCTCTGATCTTATGTCAAGATGAAGCAGAGCCATTTCTGTGGGTCTGGACTGGAAAAACCACAGAGTCAGCTGTCCCCAGCTAGTGTTAGCTCATAAACTATGGACTGACAGCTTGTGAACCTGAATGGGACCAAACTAGGTGGCAGAAATGGGGAAGCGGAGGTGGGAGATGGACAGGGAGGGAACTGAGGTTGGAATATAAAATTTAAAAAAAATCCCCAGACCTCCCAAAAGAAAAAAAAAATAGCCTCTATATTTGCAAATCTGTCACATGAAACAAAAAAAAAACAAAAAAAAAAAAAAAAACAAACAAATAAAAAAGCCCCCAGAAACTAAAGCAATCATAAAAGGCACAGCCCTCTTGCTTTTAAAACAAAAATCATGTTTGCTCAAGTTAGTGACAATGTAGGACATTCTCCTGTGAGTGCGGTTTGGCATTAAGCAGATGCTATTGAAATCACTCTACTGCTCTCTGGTCTTTTAATTCCTCATATCATTTAAGCCATAAATTTCATCAATTTTCCTACTTTTAAAACTGTGTAGGAAGAATTAACACATTGGGGTATTTTGAGACTGTATACCATTATGTTTCCTAATGAAATTAGCTATATAAGAACTGACTTGCCACTGTTACATGATATGGTGAATATTCTTATCATCCGGCATTTTGAATCACTACTGTAATGATAATTTGTGTTGATAATGAAGCTCCCAAAATGTACTCTGAATCATCAAAGAAAGATGAGATTAGCTTCAGAATAGCTTTAGTTCCAAGTGACTCATCTGTCTCATTAATCTACTAAATTAAGCCTCAAAGTCCTTTAGAGTATTTCTTCAGAGAAATACTCCACAGAGTTCCTATTAAATAGGGCTAGAAGAGGCTCCCTTTCCCTCCCTGGCATTTGGTGTCAAAGTGAGCTTGCTGAGATAGAACTTCATGCCCGATACTTACTAAATGCTAGGTTGTATACAAAAGACATAACCTCCATCTTTGTCAGTGACAAAGGTCTGCCAATGCTTAGCTGAAAATATATTTGAAAATACATATAATTTGCAAAGCTTCAAGTTGCAAATGCTTTTACTCTATAAAATGTCATTACTGTGACAATTCTTTCTAAGAATTATTTTAATCACATTTCTATTGTTTCCAGAATCAAAAATTATTCTTATATTCTATCATTGCTGTGTACCAAATAACTTATTAAAAATATTCTCTTCATCTCCAAGGAGCTCAAACTGCTGTATCACTGTTTCATCCTGTGTCCCTGTGTTCTTCAGAACCTGATTGTATTTTATCTACAATATCTTGATTTTATTCACAAAGTTCAGATTTATTGTGATTTTATGTTTATCCCTTTCCTCTTTCCTATACTTGTTTACCACTTAGTTAATTTTTTGACTGATAAGTGAATGAAATTTTAATTCTGGGGATAGATTTGTGAAGCTATCTTTGAAAATCATGTAGCAAAATTACTAAGAAATAAATTGAATGTATTGTTAGAAACAAAGTCTATAAATAAGCATTTTTTTTAAATTAAACATTTTCCCATTAAAAGACTGAAATTTCTATTTCTTTACTGAATTCTTCTTTATATGGATTTCCAGGTACCCAACATGTTCCTTTCGTTTCTTTAGTTATTGTGTGTTTACGTGGGTGAGTATTGGCCCATGTATGGTACAGCTCTTAGGAAGTAGGAAAACAAGCTCTCCTATTGATCCTCACCTTCTAGATTTTGTCTGGGACACATTCTTTATTAGCTACTGCATTTCCCAGGCTAGCTGGAGTTGGAGCTTTTCTGGATTCTTCTTACTCTACCTCTCACTGAGCTGAAGGGTCACAAGGAGTACATTGCTATGTCTGACTTAAAGTAGGCACTGAAGAGTTGAACTCCAGACCTCACAGTTGATTGGCAACCATTTAATATACTAAGCCATGTTCCCAACTCCTGAATTTTATGCATCAATCTTTGTTAGTCCCTTTACCTGAGGAAACCCTCATGAGTTTACAAGGGGAACACATATTTGACATGGAAACATTTCAAAATTGTAAGAACAGTATTAGGTTTCATTATGACATTTACAAACAAAATTTGTTTTGATTTTCCTTGTCTCTTCTCTATTTCCCTGGCCATCCCTTTCAACCTTCCATGTATCTCCAATAATCCAATAATCTACTTTATCCTTTAATGTCTCATGTGCCCTATTAGTTTCCTAATTTTCCTAAATAACCTTTCCCCCATTTTCTGATGCCCTTTCTAATTTCATAAACTAAGTGTAAGGGAAAGAAAAATCATTATATTTATGAAGAACAGGAAAACTCATAAAATAAAAAATTGAATGTTCATTGTCATGTTTTTACGATATTACTTCAGTATCAAAACCTACAAGGGTATTTTCTACACATAAAATTCTGGACTCTCACTCATTCAGGAAATATTCATATATGAATTTTATCCTTATCTTTGGAATTTATATTATAGTATAAAATGAACACAGGCATAACAATGCTAGTGAATAAGGTTCAAAATCACTATGATCTTGAGATAATTACATCATTGGACTAAATTCTGAACAGGATTCATGTGAAATCAACCTCCCATTCAAAGAAAGAGAAGATTTTAAATAGCAAGTCCACTGAAAGTGTTTCCTAAGGAAACATACACCCAACCGCTTCTTCTAAACTCTGAGGTGGTTTCTTATGAAACTCCAGGGTTAGTCACTTTTAAATAAAACCTGTGTGGCTTAATGTTTTAGGAACTACATGCAGTCCTCGCAGTACTGTACTGCATACAGCACTACACATAGAACTACACAGTGCCATCACACAGTGGCACTAACCTTTGCGCTAAATCCACACAGTTCTAGTTGACCCACAAATACCCATGTGAAAAGGGCAGAAGCACAAGCTGCTGCTTCTGTCCCTTTGTCTAGCTCTCATGAATGAGAAGGATGGGGGAGAAATGCATGGGATGGGGGTTGGAGGAAGGAAGGAGAAATGAGAAAGGTTGAAATTAAAATACAATCTCAAAAATAAACAACAGAGCCGTATTTACCATCTTGCAATCTCTTGCAATGCTCTGATAGGTCACTCCTCTGAAAATGAGTTATGCACAGGTTTAGGAATGAGTTAAGGGGATGGATAGACAGCCAGTAAAGAATGCTTGCTGTTCCTCCAGAACAGCTGAGATTGTTTCCCCAAACCCAAGTTGAAATATTTATAACAGCCTCTAATTCTGGCTCCAAGTGATGCAACACTAAGCAGTAACCTACACATTCTCACGCACACAGACCCCTACACATGCATGCACACACACACAAACACACACAGGAACGCAAGCAGGCTTGTGCACATGCACTCACACACACACACACACACACACACACACACACACACGCACGCTCCCATGCACACTCAGTCCTTGTCCTTCTTCATTCTTAATGAATAAACACACATAATATTACCCCCTAAAGTATAATCATTTAGTTTTATTTATTTGTATTAATTTCTTCCTCATTGGACTGCAAAAATTTACTCTTGACTATTCTTCTAATCTTTGAATAAAGTACAAATTCTGAAAGGTTTTAAATATACGGATACATATGCCAGATATGATATGATCATACCGAAGCTCGGTCTGCATATTGGTAATGTTTGTATGCTTGGAAATATGCCTTATTTTATGGGAAAGGACTGGGAAGCTTTCTATAGATCTACCAACAATTGGCTGTTTCTCTTCATAAAATTTTCTTTTATTGACATTCAAATAAAAATTAGTACTCATCTTTATGATTGCTAACCCATGTCTACTTCTTCGTAATAGATATATTTAATAAAACAAAAAAATTGAAACAGGATTCATATATAAGATAGTGTATAAATCTATCTTGGGGAGATAAAGCACACACAGATTTCTCCCTCCCCCCCAGAAACCTGGGAACACACAGTCAAAAAAAGAAACGATTTCAATAAAGTTCACTCTCCTCAAAGAAGACCGTTCACAGCTATCACTCTGGGCCCATTAGAACCTCATTGTTCAGGTCAGCTGTCTCTGTGGGTTTCTGTAGCCTGGTCTTGTCTTCCCTCTCTGCATATGGATTCCAGTTCAGCTCAGTATTTAGCTGTGGGTGTCTGGTTCTGTTTCCATCAGCTACTAGATGAGGGCTCTATGATGGTGGATAAGCTGGACATCCAGCATTGGACTGACTCAGACTCACTGTACATGGGTCTCAGTTAAAGGGCCTGGCAGTCTAAAGAACCTCTGACAGTGGAACCAGGAAGTATCCCTGTTGCACAAAAGGATTTCTGGAGGACATTCCCCATGCAGGGACACTCCCTTAACCTAGAAGCAGGAGGGATGGCCTACTCCCTACTACAAATGACTTGACAGATTTAGCTGACCCCTCCAGGAAGGTATCACCCTACATGTGGAGTGGAGGGAGGGGAATGGGAAGGGAGGGTGGTCAGGGGCATGGGAGGGTGGGAGAGAGGGAGAGAAGGAGGGAGGGAGAGGGAGCTGGGATTGATATGAAAATAAGAAAAATAAAAATAAATAAATAATAAAAGAAGTGCTTTCTCTTTCTTTTGAGTGGGAGGTTGATTTCACAGGTGCTACTTACATGGTTCTGGAAAGCCATTACTTACAATAGTAAGGGAGATTCAAATGGAAGCTGCATCAGCAAATAATCTGCCCCAATATAATGGATGACTCCCAGGATGCGCAGGAGCCGCACATCAGAGGCCTTCCTCCAGGCAGCCTTGCTGTGCTGTTGCTTCCTCTAGCTCTGTTTTACGGCTCACATAATCTTGGGAGATAGGCCGACATGAATCTTGAAAGTGCAGCTTTCCCAGACATATGAAGTTTGCATACTTCCTTTATCGCAGGAGATTTTCCCTCTACTCCTTGAAAGAAATCCATTAATTTGGAAGTGACTGCTATAAAGCAGATGTTTCTTGCAGAAATGTTGTTCAAAAACTGCCAAGGAGTAGTATACTCCAAGGGAAGCAAGGCCATGGTGTCAGAGCAGGTCACGTCTGTCTTTAGCCTTCGAATTGGGTGCACTGTGGAATCTACTGTCTGTTCTGGAAAATTTATTCACTAGGCAAAGTGAATGAAACAGGCCACACTTAGTTCCCCAGAGGCTGCGGCAGCCACTGGAAACAAAGATGACAGAGACTGCTAGATTATGTACTACATTGGTTTGGAAAGACCAGAGAACCCCATAAATGTAAAGGTTATAACACACTGCACTAGGTACGGAAGGGTATACCTCTCACTGAGCAAAAGCATGGCATACAGAAACAGAGTGGGGACTCCACTAACCTTTGCCTGGATCCAAGAGTGGCAGAGACAGATACAGCTTCCAATTCACTGTGATCTATTCATTTTTCAGCTCCTCACATAGAGCATTTCTCCCAACAGTAATACATTTAAGTTACCTGCTAAATTATCTTTAATAACTCCATCCTTAACAGAGAACTTGCATTTGGAAATCCTGGAATGATCCTGGTGAGTAACAGCACATGTTAGGGAAAGTAGCTAACATAATGAATCATAAGTACTCAGAAAGTAGAAATACTACAAGCCAGCCAAAGAAACTTTTATTTATTTAATTAAGCAGTCTACCAAAGTGTTCAATATGTTCAGTGAATCGCGGCTAATGGAAGTCTCAAATTACTATCTGCAAGCTTCGTTCCTTCCTGCCACCACTACCTGGTGAATAGAAGGGATGGAAATGAACATTGCACTGGAGATAGACAAAGCAAATTGTGGAAAAAATAATTACAGGGTAATAAGGTAGAAAAACGACTATCCAGCTGAAGTTGGTTCATCAGTTGTCACCAAATTCTAAATAGAGGGATTTATTGAATAGATGATTGCTATTTCTGATTCAGAGACATGACGTCAGAATTTACTAACTGGTTAATATGCATATTGTTAGCATTAAATGTATACTACCTAAAAATATACAATTTAATTTTGAACTTGTTCTAAAACTAGTGACATTTTCCTTTGTCTATTTTGAAATATAATATAAATAAGACTGATGCAAAAGTATAACAAAATGAACAGAAATCAAAATATGTCTTCATGTAGGATGATAATAAAATACAACCAGGGAAACACAGCTACTTTGTAATAAAAACCCATCAGCTAAATCTGTCCCCAAACATCCTACAAACGGGGATGGATACAAAATGTGAAGGTGTAAGATTTCAACTCACAACCTTTTATTCTTTACAAAGCAGGAGAAATGACTGTATTGTAAGTTTTCTAAACCGAAACCTCTATAACTAGACTATTTTCATGTGAAGTGAGGAAGCAGAGTGGTTTGGAATCAATTCTCTGCAAATTGAGGGAATAATGCGCATTAAGCAAACACTTATCTTATTTCAACCCTTCATAATGATGGCAAATCAAGAAAACTATTCAATATCACATATTCATCTAGAATAGAAGAAAATAATGATAAAAACTACTGTAATTTTTTCTGGAAGCTTTGTCCAACCAGCACCTATGAGATGGATGGTTTTGGCTAAAAATAGAACTACAATTTTCTTGAAATGTTTACTACTCACCCTGTAAAGTTTGACTAAAGAGCATGCTAAAAATTATGCTGGTAATCACAACTGTGTAAAATATGAAATATAAACAGCTTAAAATTGCTCGCAATTGAATAAAAGGGAGGGCTCAATGCTGTATTTGTTTGTTTTCTTGGTTTGAAATGTTTTTGGCTAAGATTATTTCTCCTTTAGAGTTAGTTAGGTGTTAAATATTTCGGGAGAAAATGAACGAGACAGTAAACACTTCAACATTTTGTGAGCTTAATATTAAACTTCTATTTATTTATTTTTTTTTATCCACTGGTAAAAATGGAGAAGCAGAGTATTGACTGCAAGATCTCACTGAGCAAGGAGGACTATTGCTACCAGGTTATACAGTGATGTTAGAGACATGGAAATGGAAACTTAATGAGAAATTTTCATTTTGAGACAGGTTCTTAAAGTTCACGTCCAGTTGCCTTGGAACTCACTATATAGACCTAGCTGGCTTCAAACTCACTGAGATCTCCCTGCTTTTACCTCCCATGTGCTGAGATTAAAGGTGTCTGCTGCTATGCTATGCCACAAAAGCAAGCAAACAAACAAAAAGCACATAAAGACTACAATGACATGTCTAGGACCATGTCCTGTGTGTAGATGTCATTGTTTTTGGTTTGCTTAGATGTTCCTCTGCTAAAAATAAAAAAGAAATTATAAACAGATATTTTGATAACCCTTTAAAACTGTGCCACGCAGTGACTCAAAAAATGTGGTATTTACTTCTCAGATAATGGAATATCTTGTTGATTGTGATGATAGCACCTTCTGTAGGGCTGTGTTTGTAGATAGATGTTAAAATTTGAGTGTAACTCGGAATACCTTATTTTCTCCATATACGGTGCTTGAGAGTATTGATGGGTGTGTTAGGACTGGAATCTGTGGCTTCTTAGAAACTGCTACACATCTGTCTAGGTCTTCTTACTTTTAGAGTCTGCCTTGCATATTTTTAATATTCTTTCTCGCTCTGTATGTTTAGTGTGTTGATTATTATGTGGCAAATAGACGTTCTTTTTCTTTAATTTGTACTTTTCTAGTGTCCTAGATTTTCTGAATATTTGTGTAAGAATGTTTTTACATTTAAAGTTTCTTTGACGGATACACCCATTTCTCTATTCTATTTTTTGTATTCTGTTGGTGAAGTGTGAAGCTATATTGTTTATGATTTATTAAAACCACTGGAGATCAAAATAGCAAAGCAGTCATACTAGTTATCCAGAGAAGATGGGCATACAGCTTTAATCCCAGGACTGAGGATTAAGAGATAGATGGATCTGAGTCGAAGACCACCCTCAGGTACCAGAGATTTAATCATAGCCCACACCTTTAACCCCAGGATTTGAAAGGTATAAAAGCTGGAGGCATTCAGTCTGAGAATTGGTTTTTAGCCACATTGAGGAAAGCAGAGAAGTCTGAGTGAGTCTAGGGAGCAGTGAAATAGGGAGCAGTCTGAGGATCACCCCTTTGGTCTGAGCTGAATTATAGGTGAGAGCTAGTGGCTGGCTGTTTTGCTTTCCAAATCTTCAGCTTCAAGCTTGAACCCCAAGGGTCTTTTATTCATCCTGTTACAGTGAAGGTTTCCTTTGTCGTTCATATTTACATTCCTAAATCTTCTACTTCCAAATGCCCTCAGTTTGTCTTTTCTCTTGTTTCCTTTTTCATTTTCAGGCATTGGACAGTTTTATTTCTTTCCTTCAAATGCTTGGTTTTCTTTAAGACATTTATCCATTAATTCCAAATGTTCGTTTGTGTTTCTGTGGCTTTCTTTAAGTTGTTTATTCATTACTGTTAGTCTTTAGTCATTTGTACTAGCATGCTTTTGGAGTACTAACAAGATAAGCCCTCAGCTGCAGCCACTAAGAGCATTACCTGTGCATATTTACTAAGTTCCCCTTTAAAAGTGTCCTGCTCACCTTTCACCTCTCTCTCTCTCTCTCTCTCTCTCTCTCTCTCTCTCTCTCTCTCTCTCTGTCTGTCTCTCCTTCACTCCTTCTGTTCCTGTTCACAGAGGCTAGTCTCCCCCCCCCCCCCACTTTCCCCTTTTAATGAAACCTTTCCCCTAAATAAAAACCATTCTTCTTGTGCTCAATGTTGCATGGAGTCTTTCTCTTTCTGGTGCTGTTTATTTATTTTTAATATTATTTTACAATTACCAACATAGGGAGTTGTATCATCTTCATATGGTTGGTTTTAAGGCATTTTTCTTGTACATCAGCTATGCTGGAATATTTAAGGCCTCCTGTGGTAGGAAAGTATTGCCTTGGCTATAATTGGTTTATTTTTATGTTACATCTAGGTTTGGGGTGATTATAGATGTATATTCTGATTTTGGAGTTTGTCTTTGCTGGGTGGGTGCTTTGTTCCGTGGTTTTTGTTTCTTTTCTCTTTTCAGCGGGTGTTGGCTGATTGTTGCATGTTTTACTTACCTTCTCAGCAGATGTGCTCATGGGGAATACTTCCTGATATTGGAGGTTGGGTTGCATGCTATCAGATTCTTGTTCTCACATGTAATGATGTAGTGTTAATTCACATGCAATAGCATTTCCAGTTTTAAATACAAGCTGATTATAATCAAGTACTTTGATAAGCTTATTGATAACTATGCTTGTATTTCAATATTTTCAGATCATTCCACTAGGTTTACATTAATGGTTTTAAACAGATTAATGGTTTTAAACAGATCACAACTTCTTTGTTATAAGAAACATTTTGTTGATTGCAACTCTTTTTACTCCACAGACCATGTAGTCACAGGGAAACTAATTTTTAATTAGAGTTCAATAAAAACTAACTGATTAAAAAATAAGTAGCTTTTAAACAGTGGTTTAATAAGAATTGGTTTAATCAGTGTTTTTAATCTACATTAAGGTGGTCTCATTGGAATGTGACATTATAAAACTTTGAATTTTTTGCTATCTTGTTTATTTTTAAATAGGCTATTTTTGAAATATGTTTTGATCATTCTAACCACCTTTTCCCTCTACAATTGCTATCAGATACCATAATCCAACTGGGGACATTTAGATCTTCAAAAGTGAAGTTGTTTCTGCTCACAATGAATGTCCTAAGTTTTCAACCTCCATAAAATTGAATGGATAAGACACATTCTAAAGAACCTCATTTTCAGTTAACTTCCAGAATCGATGGTATATTTAACTATTGCACTGAGAGAAAGGAGAAATATTACCCAGATAAGATATGAGGATGTGACTTTGTTTCCTTATCTATTTATAATCATAAGGTTGAAAGGTAAGGTCCAATTCTTATAGTCTAACCTAAATTATAAACTTCTTCCCAGGTTTTCAGGAGCTTCTTACACAGAAAAAGATTGTTAAAATATGTTTTAAAATGTTTTATTCTTTAAGAAAGTTGTACATGCATATAATGTATTTTCATCAGATTTCTTCCCATCATTGTCCTTTGAATTCTACCCGTATATATCATCTAAAACTTTTCAAATTCTTATGTCTTTTTATTTTTAACCTCATTAACTCTGCTTACTGCTACCTGTATGTCTATTCATGTAGGACCATTTTCTGGAGTGTTGCTAGCCTCTTCAGGATCACAACAGTGAAGTGATCCTATTCTCCCTATGTTAAGAGTCATCAATTAGAGTAGCATCTCCATTCTTAATGGAGCCTAATGGTTTACTTATCCTTGTTGGGGTTTTGTCCTGATCTTATATAAGTCTTGTGCATATAGTCAGGCCACTGAGACTTTATATATGTGATGGCCTTTTCATGACCCTAAGCCATTCTATATATAAACATTTTTTTAGGTGTCCACTTCCTCTGGCTGTTATAATCTTTCTTTCATCCTTTCCACAACAATGCTTGAGAATTAAAGATACAATATACACATTTGTGTCCCAAAAAGATTTGATCACTCAACAATGTCTTATTCCCTGAATGTCAACCATTATGAGTCTCTTTATCAATGGCTATCTATTGTGAAAATATCTTCTCTGATGAGGATTAGGAGGTACAATAATCAGTATAAATAATTACAAACCAGTGATCACTTAATTGCTAAGTACATTTCCAAGAATAATAGTATTGGGATCTTTTGTCTGTCTTGTGATCTTACCAGTCATATGATTGCTCTAGATGTTTCAACTTTCTGTTTTATTTGATTTACCTTCTTAACTGGGGAAAAAAAACAACAACAACAACAAAAAAAAAAAAAACCAAAAAAAACCTCGGTTTTCAGTTAGAACCAATATGTTTTCTTTCAAAAAAGATATACCCAAGGGACTTCCATTATTTTCACATGAAATTTGTGTGTTTTTTTTTCCAGAAGACAACAAAATGGCTACATGATTTAAATTGTAGCTTTTTTTTAATTTTTTTTTTTTGCCAAGCAATTATTTAAAAATCCTCAAGAATAAAAAATGCCGTATAATGAAGAAAACAAAAAACACAGCCAGTTATGTAAGGATTTGACACATTTTCCCATCAAACCAATGAGTTTTTGGCTCATTTCTGCTTCTTTCTTCCACTTGTTCTTATAGTTGACAGCTATAATGTGTAAGTCAAGCAATAACTGTATTATGAATGTCTGCCAATTGCTTGCTTTCTTTACTAGCAAAACAATTTTATTTTTCATTCTTGGCTGAGTAAAAAATTCCTGAATTGAATGAAAAAAAATTAACTTATGCCAATTAAATTAAAAGGAATAAATTCAGCTACATAATACTGGACACTTTTTGAATTGATTTGTTCTTTGATGTAAGAGGGTAAGATCGGAGTTAAAGAAAGAATCCTTAAAATTAAAAGCAATTTTTAATGAGCAGAAGTTTACTCTTCTCTGTTCTGGAGTCAGTATATTACATGATCAGAGCAATCTCACCCCATGCTGTGTATGGGACTACACTATTCATATTGTTTTATCATGGTGATTTCATTTGTACCCTTACATGGAACAAATGGCAGCCTAGCTCTGTGCTGCCTTCTAATGGCTTACTTCCCAATTTTATTACGTTGGGGTTAATATTACAATTCCTATTTGAGGAAAACAAACATTCATATCAGGCACCATATACACATTGTGTGTTTATTTTTAGCAGTAAACATATATAGAAGTTTGTATGTTTACATTCGCCAATAATCCGTATTAATAACAATGCCCTTGCATTAACAGTTTCAATAAATTGACATTTTACTTTCCTTGCTGTGTGCATCTAGAAAAAAAAATCCATCAGTATTTTAATAACACTTGACCCTCTGATACTTTGTGAGCTGGTTTTACTTTAATGCTGGTGTAAAACGCAATGAACTGTGAGATAATTCATAATTAGGCTCATTTTGCTTTGTTAGTAACTAAATGTTTAAGGTGGTACAAGAAATAATTGCCTATACAGAATGATTTTCTTTGTGAAAATGCCACAAGCAAATTCTTTTAAAAATAATCTTTCTAAAGCAAACAAATCCTTATGTTTCCCAATACTTGATTATATTAATTACACTCTTTATGTGTAAAATATATGTAAATCTATTGACTGAAGAACACTGACCTACTTTTTAGAACAATGGCTCCTTAAATACAGTCACAATATACTTCCTGAAGCTAACATATAACCAGATTCTTAACAAAGAAGAGTTCATGAATGTATATTAGCATTATTGGTGTTCAAAGAAGAAAAACAATACTTGAACTAACAATTTGGGGAATTTTACTATGGTCAGGATGATAACTATATGATGGGAGATGCAATTCTGTATATATGTTTCTCACACAGGTTAAGGAATAAAGCACTGTTGGCCAATTGGAAAGGAAGATAGGAGGGACTATGAGACAAGGAGGAAAAAAGAGGGAGTAAGGAGTAGTCAAGATGGAGAGACTGGTGAGACAAGACGCTCTCCCCTTTCCCTGGTAAGAAGACCACGTACGACCACGTGGAAATACATAGAAATGGGTTAATAATTAAGACAGAGCTAGCCGATAAGAAACTAGTACCTGGCCAACAGCATTATATCAAATACAGAGTCTAGGTGTATTAATTGGGGCAGGCACGGTGGCGGGACAAGACCAGCGGCGGGAGGAAAACCTTACTCTTTACAACTATATTTGATGGATTTGCTTTGGTTTCTTTCATAAATGCAAACTTCAATATTTGTTATTAGGATATAGCGGCTGTCAAATGAGATGAGTGAGTATAAGGAGGACAGGAAGCATACATTTATTCAGTTTTTACATTGGAAAGCTCATTGCCCTCGAGGCTGGAGGGACAAAAAAATAGTCTGCTATTAAAGGGCTCTTTATAACCTACGTTCTTTGTCTCCACCTCCATAAAGGCTCAGACTGAAAGGGAGATCCTGTCCTCAGTGTGACAGCAGACTGACTCTTGTCTCCTCCAGTCTCATGTTCCTCCCTGGTTGGTGCTGGTTATTCAGTTTATAAAAAGATACTGGTCAGACTACTGAGTTAAATTCTTGTTGAAGTTATGCATATCATCTTAGAAACAAGGAATCTGGAACCCAGGTCTAAATGTTTCCATCTAGCTGCTGAAGAATAGCAGAGGGAAGACATGAGGTGAAGACTATGATAAGATATTTTCTCTCTGTGTTTCTAATGGTAGGAATATTCGTGATATATAATTATCTGAAGTCAAGTACCAAAACCAAGTAACAACCTAATCAAAAAATGGGAACATGAACAGAATATATAATTCTAATGTGAAGAATATATTGCTTAAAGAATTCATAAAAATATTCAATATTTTACTTGTATGGGTGATACAAATCAAAGCATCAATGAGATGTCATCCTAACCCAACCAGAGGGAAGACATGGAGGAAATAGAAACCAGCAAATACAGTGGTTACAGCCAATGGTTGTGGAGGAGAGTATCCACTTTTAGAGATTGGTCCAACCACTATGGAATTCAGTGATGAATGTTATTACAATATGAAAAAATTTAAACTATTATTTGAATTAATTATGTCAGTCCTAAGTTCATACTCAAAGTGCTTTAAATGAGCCTACTATGGCAATAATAAACTTATACGTGCATCATGGCACTGTTCATAACTACCAAGTTATGGAATTAACCTAGGTGTTCAGGATGAAATAAACTGACAAATAAATTATAGTAAATGTGAATGGGGATAAAATTAATTGAATTGCATTATTCTCAAGAGAATACATGGAAGTTGGGAGTGTGCTGGTAATCAAATTAAGCCAAGTGACAAGTCTTGTCGGTATTCTCTTACACGTTCTTTCAGACGGGGAAATACAAATTAAAATAGAAGAAAGACTGTTAGCAAATGGGTTGGGTGAAATGGAAAAGGAGGACAGAGGATGGGAAAGTAACAGAAGAGGCCTGAAGTTTCCACGAAGTGCATAGTTTTATATAATTCATGTTTCCTAATAAATAGCAAATATATCTAACAGACACCATTTCACTCATAAAAAACAAAATAAACACTAACTATGCTTCGTATTTGATGTTAAATAAATGAATAGAGCTACAGAACACAATGTTAGGAAACACTCAAATCCAAAAGGCTAGTATCAGCACATTGAAGAATGGTTTAAAGGAGTAAGTGTCTAATTTGCTGCAGCTATGTTCACCAAGAAAACAATAAAGCAGTACTCATTACTCTCTTTAGCTTGAAGCAAAAAACACCTCACCATTATGTGGTTACCTGTGTGTTTGTTTTCATCACTTTTGTATATAAAATACTCTGTTAATACCTTATCCTTATGATTAATATAATCACAGACAGACCATGGTTTGTACTGATTTTCTGTGGAAATATTATTTTCAGCAGAGAACAATTCAGCCTAGGGAACAAGCACCAGTTTAGATACAGATTTCAGCTGCCAAGTGTATGCGGCTTTCTCATGTCCATGAGTCACAACTTATACGCCAAGAACTGTTTTTATATGCAAAGTGCAGATAATGTAATGTTTACAATTATCAAGTCACTAATTGAAAAAGATGTTCAAAATAGTGGAGAACTGAAAATAAAGGTGAATGTGATAATAACTTTGAATCAAAATAAATGAGCAAATGAATATTTTAAAAAATCCATAAAACTTGTAAGGAAGGTAAACAAATTGATAATAATTTGTAGGATATGCTACAATTATTTTATGGAAGGCTATTTCATATTTCAAATAAATTGAAATGTATGTGTTATTTGATGATGAAAAATGTGGATTTACAATCCTTCGAGTCACTAAAGAATTTCCAGTGTGAAAGTAGCCAATAAAGGCATCTACTTTATTATACCATATCCATTACTGTCTTAATTTCTTTGAAGTATGAAAAACATATTTCTGAAAACATTGTGAGATCATTGGATCTGCAGATGTGTGCATGGTTCTTGCCATTCTAATGACACAGGATGTATGACCTTGCCTTCAGGACCCTGACAAAGCTAACAAGATCATGGCTGAAAATTGGGAAAGGAGCTGGGAAGATGATTTAATGTGTAAGGTGCTTGCTCAAGCATAGGGACCTTAGTTTAATTTCCATATTTGTGTATAAGAGGTTGTTTCTCAGTAACTGAAATAATAGAAGCAGTCAGATCACAGGAGTTAACTAACTAGCTAGCCACTCTTGCCAAATGGGCCAGGTCCTGACGCAGTGAGGGAGTAAGATAGGGAATTTGAGGATGAACCAGTCATCAACCTCTGGTGACGCCAGCATGTGCAAGTGCTTGTGCACACAAAGGTATATAAAACACATGAACATGTACACAGTCAAGGAAGTATAGAATAGTATAATGTAGTATTTCACAAAAAGTGAATTAATTATCACTCTACAAAGTTTGTAATAGTTTTATTCCTAGTAAGTGAAGTCTGATATTGTTCATATTTTTGACAAAAGGCAAAAGAATAAGGTGACAACCTATTTTCTATTAATGTAATAGATTATGAGAAACCATTCTGGGTGAGTTAACCCAGACACAGAAAGATGAATATGATATGTACTTACTTATAAGTAGATATGGGATATAGGGCAAACGATGACCAACCTACAGTCCACAAATGTGGAGGGAAGTGGGATTGGTACTTAAAATAAGATTGTATTTAATTTAAGTAAACATTAATTAAGAAAAAAGTAATAGATTGTGAAAGCTTATTTATCAGAAATAATACTGAATTGTATCATGATTAACTAATGTACAACTTTGCTGCTACCATTGAACATCAACAGCTTTTAAATACCATATAATAAATGCAAAGTGTGTATGTCATTACAAACATATACACTCACATGTCTCTCTCTCTCTCTCTCTCTCTCTCTCTCACACACACACACACACACACATACACACACAATTTTCTCCAGCTTATTTTTTCACTTTGGTAATTGAATCCTCCATTCATTGAGTACACTCTAATGTGAATTCTTAGGTCGTATATTCCTCTGCTGCACAGGAAAATCTTGCAGTTTTAAAGTCAGTGCCTTCTCATAGTTTCTGGAGCTGTGTCATCAAGAACATGCTCCACTTCCTCAGCCTGGGAAATGCATGATATAGATAGATAAAGAAGCATGACCATGGATCAGTAGCTTCACTGTGGTACATATATGAGGGTTTATTTTACGTCTGGGGTCATTCAAGAGACGACTGACACTCAATAAGCACAACATAGCCCTTCACTCTCCCTCTGAAAAACTGCACTTCTGTTCCTTGGTAACTTCTCTTTCTAAATAAACATACCGGGACCTTCTTTTGTATTGAGAGTCCTCTTTTTTCTGTATTAATTACATTTGTTTTTAGACAGTTTCACAAATGGATCACAATGTATATCAACACTTTTATCTCCCACTTTGCTACTACCTGTCTACATGTTTCAACCCTACAAAGCTCTTCCGTCTCATGTCTGCCCATTACTTTTCTTTTGTGACACACTGAGGTTAACCAGGGCTATGTGTATTCCAGTGCATTAGTCATCCATCAGAACCTGGTAAGCTCGCCAATGTGTACACAATAGAAGACCTTGGCACCTTCCCTTCCAGATTCTATTAATAGGCAGAAGTTCAGAAAAAGAGTAATACATACAATGATTATAATCAATGATGGGTATCTGGACATTGAGTGCGGTGGTTTAAATAAGAATTCCCCCCTCCCCCCCCCAGAGGCTCACATGTTGCAATGTTTAGTCACCAGAAAGTGGAACTACTTGAAAGGATTAAAAGATTAGAAAGTTGTAGCCTTGTTGGAGGAAGTGTGTCATTGGGAGTGGGCTTTGAACTTGCAGAAGCCCATGGCGGTCTTTGGTGTTCTCACCTACTGCTCTAGTTTGCCCACCTACATGCTTCTGTTGTCTCCACCATGATCATAATGGACTAAACTTCTTAAACTGAAAGGGAGCCTCCAACTAAGTCCTTTCTTTTATGAAAGTTGTGTTCATCATTGGGTCTCTTTACGGCAATAGAACTGTGACAAAGATATTGAGATAACAGATTTAATTGAAAATTCAAAAAGGAAAAAGAAGGCAACACTATGGTTTAATTATTCACAAGTACACATTTCAGGTTTTAAGGGCAAATCTCAGTTTTCCAAACAACCTTTATTCTTATGAGTGTTGTAGTTCATTTGTGACACTTTCTTCTGTACAAGAGCAATTTCCTGAATTGTCACTTCTGAGAGAGCATCTTAGTTGTAAATTCGTCCTCCATTCCACTGAGATGTAAAAGTTCAACTATGTCCTTGCCATTTTTTTTTAATTACTCAAAGCTTTTTCCTTATAGATGTTGCTCTATTTCAGGTCAAACAAGAAAGTGACCCCATCTTTACGTTTCTATAGGTGAGTAGGAGGCGTCTCAACTGTCAAATGAGAATAGCAAATCATGCTGACCAGCCTGCCTCCAAATTCCACAAATGTTGTGTTCACCATCTCACCTTGGTGCTTTAATCTCTCCTCTTGTGGGTCCATAAAATTCAATCTTTCTGTCTGCAATAGCCTTGACCTATACTGGCAGTACACACACACACACACACACACACGCACACACACACACACACACACACGTATGTATGTATGTATGTATGTATATATATGTATGTATGTATTCTTTTATTACATTTGAAAAAGAGAGGGAATGATCAATAAATAAATCAGTCTCCTTCAATAGTATAATTTATGGTCTATATGTTTGAGACCAATAGACACTGCATATTTAAATTTCAGTTTGTGCATTAAGTATTCCCTTAGATTGAGAATAATAATTTTATCTACAATCAGTTAATTCAAGGAAGATATTTCTGAGCTTGTTTTTTGTTTTGTAATTTTACAACAGTTGTCACATAGGGTTATTCCTGTGTATCAAGGTATTAGGATAATCATATATTTGTTTCTATTTAAGGTAGCCGGGTTGAATAAACATCAAAAGTATTAGCGGAGACACACTTGTTAGACATAATGAAACAATTCCCTGCATTGACTTTTTATTTAAGACAATACACTAAGAGGATTTGAATGGACTGCAACACTAAACTCTTTCTTGAGACTCTCCAGGACTTTTATGTTATTCTATCTACGGAAGACAGAGTGTTAGGATCGGATATACTTATAAAATTACAATTAAACTCTATGAGAAATATTAAAATATAACAGATTATAGAAATATTATCCCAAGTATATTTAAATCTACTTCTATTATTTCTCAACCTGAATTGCTTTTCATTATTTCTAGGATGAAGCTGTGCTGTAGACAAGACATAGCCAATGTAATGTGCTTAAGTACATAGTCACATCTGATAGTGAGCACTTTTCCTCACTTATATATTGCATAATATTCATAAATTATCAAAGACAAAGTATCATTTTACATTTTTGTTATGGTAGGCCTGACAACTCAGTATGGCTAGTGCTGATAAGCTAATCCTTCAGGAGCTTATCAATCCTGCACTGTAATACCATTGAAGAGAGAAATACTCTAGTCAGAGAGATGAAAAGCAAGCTATAAATACTATGCATGTAAAGTACCTGTGATAACTGCAGTCCTTGTTTTATTGAAGCTAGATTTATATCGAAGAATTTCTCCCTTACCAAAGTATATAGCTTTGCAATTCAAATATAAGGCATATGGCACTCATCTTCAGTGGATAACGACTTTGAAATAATTTGTTCTCCACTTAAATAAGAGGAAAAATGCACAGGTAGTCTCTTTTTCCAAAAGTAGTCATTGTGGTTCTGTTAATAAATTTAAGTAAGCCCTCTTTTATACTTCACTAAGACTTGGATCTTTGTTGATCTTTATCTTCTCAACATTCATCTTAATTCAGACTCCAGATCAATAAGTCAGTTAAGATCATGTCAGACACATATTTCAGACACCTCAGCTCAACATCTCTGTATTATGACTCTGACTTCATGGATCGGTAATAACAACGTCCTCTTTTATTATTCCTTTTTTGTAGGTGAAATGATAATAAAAAACAGGTGGAATGATCTTGTGGACATCTTCAGAGATAATTTCTCATCTGAGAATTAGATGTAGATTTTCATTTAAAAATCAATGTATTTTGTGCTACTGCAGGTCAATGACAGGGTAAAACTGAAGGATTTTCCCCTTAAAGTTAGCACTTGTTCCATACTACGAAGTCACTTTAGAGTTCAGCGAATTCTAAACTGCTACTGGTGTATGGGGAATGTTTTATTTACATTGTTTTATATTTTATTATAAATCATCTTATTTTACATATCAAATCCAGTTCCCTCTCCCTTCCATTCTACCCACCGACCTCCCTTAATCCCATTCCCCAGGGAGGGTGAGGCCTTCAGTAGACTGCCCAGTCCTCCTTGCTGACCCCCACGTTCATGGGGGCTCTACAGCAAATATAGTGGAAGTAAATTACTGATTACCACACCTCACTCATCTCATAACAAATATCGTCCTCTTGGTGCACCATGCTACTCCAAAACATAAGTCAAGGTATTCAAGATAAATTCTAAATTAAAACATGTTTATTTTGAAAAAGCAGATCACCCTTTCTTCTGTATTCTCATTTGTAACACTTATGGAATTTGGACTATGTTTACCAGAAAATAAGTCTTTTGGGCTTTGACATTTTATGTCCACTCTATTTTTTAAGCTCATGGTGACTATAAACTTTCCAAGGCGCATAGTACGTAATATATATAAAGCCTATAACATTAATTAAAATTATTTTAGAGGGCAAAGATAATGCTACTTTTTTATTACTTACATTCTTATTTGTAAGAAATAACTCATTTCTAGTAGAAGTTAACAAAATTGAATTTTTCATACTTTCTACTTAAGTTAATAAATTCTGAATTCTATTCAAATGTGTTATGGGGGTCAGTCAACTTGTGAAAATATTTTATTTTTTCCTATTACAAATGTTATAATTACTATCATGATATTTGTTTCAGTTGTTAAAATAAAGGCTATATCATTTTATTCTGTGCATTTTGTTCATATTCTGAGTGTTTCTGAAGATTCAAAGGAAAATCAATGTTTGCCATTTATTACCTGCCTATATCTAGGAAAGACATTTCCCTTTGAAATAGCTTCTTCATAAACTAACTATGAAATTTTAAAAAAATATATATATTTTTTTTGTTTTGAGATTAAAATTAGAATATTCTTCCCTTGTATTTCTTTCCTCTAATCTATTCTGTGTATTCCCCTTACTCTGTTTCAAATGTATGGGGCTCTTTTTAAAAATTATTCACACACATACACACATACAATTTTCAAATGTGTGTGTGTGTGTGTGTGTTTTCAGAGCTCATCAAAACTTATAAGAAGAGCAGAAGTAATAAATATAAAAACCTCATGTTCCATCTGGCAATTTTGTTTTAGAGAAACCATGGTTATGATACAATGGTCTGCGACAAATATTATTTTCTTGTTGTTCGTTCTCTCACAAGTTAGATATTGCAAATCTGTGTAGATTGAAGTCACAGAGGACAGAAATGGAATTGGATGACAGTCTTTGGGGAAGGAAAAGTGCTGATTTGAACAAAAATATGTGGTGCTGTTTCTAGTAAATGATCTTCAAGATACATGGATGTAATTATGACTAAAAGACACAACCAAGATGACTATAATATAATACCATATATTATAATACTATAATATAATAGCAGGAAAGAGCATGTGCAATGAGAACTAAATCACATAACTTCTCATTTTTAATAGCTAGGAGTCACCCTGTGACTTTTAAGGTTCAGAACTAAAGGCATATTTGCAGAAAATTCTTGGCATATATTCTGACTTTTAAATTAATGCAATAATTATAATATTGTTAATATTAGCTAGGATATTAGTAGTGAATATTTTATGCAGTACTTCTGCAAATGACATTATTCTTTGTTTTTATAAAGTTGCAATTATCATATGAATGAGACAGATGCAAGTTTATTTCTTCTCTGGTACTCTAACAGAATGTCAGAGACTAGGTTATTTACAAAAAAAAGATATTAGTATTTCACATTTCTGGAAGCTAAATGTTCATGGTAAAGATTTTTGCATCTAATAGAAAATTCATATGTGTTCACGGAATGTATGATTGAAAGGCAAGAGAGAAATAGCCTTTTTCAAGCCATATAATAAAGACACCAACCCATTTGATCATTCACAATGAGGTCTCCTAACATTTGTATCATCTTTGAAATGTTCCACTTCTTTATAAAATTAATTAACTTAACATTATATTTCAATTAAAATTCCTGTCCCTCCCCTCAGTCCCTACTATTTCCATTCCATCCATCCTTTTCCAATACTTCCACAGTGAATGTCACACTGATAAAAATTAATTTTCATAGAGATGCTCACACAATGAAAGATAACATTCCAATTTTAAGTACAAGTACTGTTATGCATGGGTGAATTGTTTGAAATAATTTTCTGAAACATAACAAGAAGTATTGAAGTCACTGAAAAAAAATTCAGGTTTAGTTCAGAAGCAATAATATAAAGCAATTCCATAACTATCATTTATATATTTTAGTACCCAAATCACATAACTTCAGGATAATGGTGGCCATGAATGTCTGTTAAAACGATGAACTGTTTAAAAACTGAACTATGCCATTCAGTTGACTGCCTTTTATTGGTGTAATTTAAATGTAAAAATAGGGCTTTAAGTGAAAGAGACAGTAAGGAAAGTAATATTTAAAGTTGCACAAAAGTACACAAACTTACTTTTAAGCTTGTGTGTGCTTAGATTCAGGTACCCATGTCTAAGCAGATTAAAAGTCAAGCAAAGCATGAGATTTGAGAACATATGGAGCATTTGTCAACAGTGACAAGACCAATGGTAGGAATAATTCATGAGCTCTTCTGAAGTTTTAACATTTTCTCTATTTTCTAAAGCATTACTATTAACATAAATAAAATCTAAAGACAGCATTCCATAATTAAACACTCAATGGATTAAAAATGAGGATGTTGATATCATTTGCATTTGTCTCTAGGAACACCTGCATTTATTTCTAGGATCTTTTGGTGACAGAGAAACACAGCTGGCAATGTTATGACTAATGGAAGCCATGAAGTTAGTGTCATAAAGAAATAGCAACATTAAGTTTTCCTACCACCTTAA
The DNA here is from genome assembly GCF_943737965.1 of Phodopus roborovskii. Taxonomy (NCBI): domain Eukaryota; kingdom Metazoa; phylum Chordata; class Mammalia; order Rodentia; family Cricetidae; genus Phodopus; species Phodopus roborovskii. The sequence continues at coordinate 9,870,655 of NW_026126511.1, read as the reverse complement.
ATATTAATAAAAATCAAAGGGCCAAAATTAGACTCAAGATATATGATTCATGTTTTAATACTAATTTTGAGGTAAAAATGATGAAAAATATAGATTGCATGTAATGGATGTAATTTCAACAAATCTCAGCATATTGTAATATTTAAGCACAAAAACTAACACACACTTGCTTTGGTACAGAAACATAAATAAATGATTGATAGATTGAATATATGATCTTAGCAAATGGAAGGAATAAACCTTCACCATATGCTTTTACCATCAAGTTTTAGAAGTATTTACAAGAAAATTGATTTGTTTAAATTTTTAATAGAAAGAACATATATAGTGCATCACATATATATTATACATGTAATTAATGAGACATGATCTTAGCAAAAAGGGCAAGAATTGCTTGCATATATGTGTAAGTAAGGTAAACATTGAAATAATCCTGTATCATTCATAACATTTGAAAATTCAGGTATGTTTTTTATGACAAATGAACTTGAATTAAGAAAAATAGTAAGTGATTGTTAAAAATATTTGTGTCAACCCTGACCCAGAGGTAGTGCAGGGTTCAAAGGTGTGATATGAAAGAGAGATTCTAGAGATGAAAATAAAAACCATTCTGCCAGCTGTCCAAAAGTAGACACCTTCCTTCTAATGTCTCCTTTTGCAATTAGATCCAATTGTTTTATTATTTTAACACAATAGCTGAAGTTCAGTAAGTATATATCTACATTAACTCATATTTTATAGCCTTAAATATTCATTTAGGTTCACGTGCTCTTGAAATATTACATAAATAAGAATTTTAGAAATTTTCATTTGTAATTCTCTGGTAAAATTTTATTTTATTATTATTTCAGATAGCAGTTACTATCATATTATTATTCCAAATAACAATCCATTCATCAGAGACACTCATTTGTTCACTGACAAGCAACTTATAACATTGAACTATTTGTTTATTAGTAATTTACAGATTGCTCTATCTTTGAGTTCCTTGCAATGTTTAATATTTTGTATTCTTACCTTGCCATAACTACATGTAACCACTATATCGTTGAATTTGTGGCAATTATTGTAAATGGATGTTTTTGGTTCACCAGCTTACAAAATAATGACACAGAACTTATTATTAATTATGAAAGTTCAGCATTAGCTTAGGCTTGTTTCTAACTAGCTGTTATGACTTCATTTAATCCACATATATATATATATATACATATATATATATATATATATATATATATATATATATGTTCTGCCATACGGCTCTGCTGGCATCCACTTGTACATAAATTCATCTTCTCACCTTCTCTTCCTGTCCAGAAGTCCTGCCTAACCTTTACCTACTTAGCTATTGATCATTCAGCTGTTTATTAAAGCAAGCAGAATATACCTTGGCCAAATCACATCATCACAGCATTATTCTATGAAATTCCCATCATTTTGTCTGAATAAAAAGGAAGAACTAGAGGCTTCACCCTCCCTAGGGAGTAGAAAGGGGTTGAGATGGGAGTTGATGGGAGGAAAAGGAGAGGAAAGGAAGGTGTTGAAACTGGGATTGACACTTAAAACAAGCTTGTTTCAAATTATATATATATATATATATATATATATATATATATATATATATGAAAAAAAGACTAAATAGTAAGACCAATTATCAGATAGAAATTGTGTTCACAATGTTCTGCCATATTTGTCATATTTGGAAATAATACTGTTTATCTATCTTGATGAATTTAAAGTTTTATACCTATGCCATTTTTATTATAACTTTTCTTTCTACCCTAAAACTATCTTTTTTAACCTCAAAATATTCTTAGATAAACTATTTAAGCCTTTATGTCTCTCAGATTTATACATTTTACAATTTTCTTGAATTTCTTAACAAAAAACTTCTAACTATGGCTGTCTTGTCTTCAAATCTACCAGCATGCAAAAAGGCTGTAGTATTACTGTAAAAAGCAGTTAAGTGCTGTTCAAGTAACTTCCAAAACTGTAGAAACGACAGAAGCAGCTGGTGGCCTGAACAGTCACCCAAGATTCCTCTGCAATGTTGGGATCCACCTTTGACTTCAGGCTTAAATATTTGACAGACTTTATTTCTGAAGCATGAATTTTGAAGGACTGTCTTAACTTGTCTTGGAGAACTTTGGCAGTCACTTTCATTTTTGTCCTGCTTGTTCAATTTGAATGGCAACTGTCAGCAGTTGAGGCAAGGGCAGTTTCTTACCCAGTGGATAACTTTTGTCACATGAAAATGAACTCCATTCGAAGGTTCTTTGATGCCCATCATCCTCTTTTGAAATAAATTGGTATTTCCAGGAGAAGACATGTCTCACTGTTGTAAGAAGCCTTATGTAATTACATCATTTTAAAAGCCATATTCTGTAGGTCTATCTGTCTGTCTGTATGTCTATCTAAAATACATTGCTGTGTGATGTTGAAAGCATACATAACATACTATATGTTTGATTGTTATACATGATTATTAACTTGTATTTCTATATTATTCTAAACAGTTTCAAGGACTAAACTTCACATTTTCAAATGAGCTGAATAGGTTCAAAATCTTAAAAAAAAAGTAAACTTAAATTTGTATCAACATACAAATTTCCACAGCAATATAAAATATTTAAAACTAGTGGTTGTTTAAAAATATACTCAACAATCTACCTTTTTATCCTGTCATTTCTATAGAGTATCCCACTTTTTTTCCTTTCAGAAGATCTATAAGCTTATATCCTGTGTTCTCCTTTTATTCCTGACCATGACCACTAACAACTTGTAATTAACCTCCATAAATAATATTAAACACCCATAACCCATAATGACCATAAACAACCCACTTTACTTCCTGGGAATATGGGTTGCTTCCTCCTGTCTGGGATTGACATCATCTTTAGGGAACATTTGGAAAAGTGGATAATGGTCAAGTGCTGGGAAAACTAACCTTAACATTTGTTTTTCAGTCTTTATGCAATGGGAAAGTACAAACCTATCTGTAGTCCTGGCTATAAATTTTGTTAAGGCTGGATAATATCAGGAAGCATCCTTGAAGTCTGAGAAAACTTCAAGAGAGGCACTCGGAGAGGCTGTATCAAGTGGGACACCCATTTTCATTGGTGTCTGTGCCTTTGCTCTGAAAACATACACACTTCCAAAGGAGATATATATATATATATATATATATATATATATATATATATATGGATATTACATATCCACAACATTAACACCAGTATGGGATGTGCATTGTACACATGCCATCTAAAGGTGACTTTTTTTTTCTTTTTTTTGTTTTCTGTTTGAGCAGGTAAAATAGATGTCATCTGTCTTGTAGTTTTTCTAGGTTTATTTCTTTATGTCTCTATCCAGAATTTTTAGGGGGTCTCTCTCAATTAAACCTGGTCTCTATTAACCTTGAATGAATTCATAGCATTTAGTTTTCTGTGGAAACAAAATCATAACCTCTTCCCCAAAACAATACATTTTCTGACTTCCATTTTAATGTTAAAGCATCCCTAAATTGCCTTACAATCCCATGTCTCTCAGAAGCTTCCATTCAGTCATCAACAATAAAAAAAATCACGTCCAACAAGGTACTACTTAGGATTCAGATTCTCTGTGTATTTTTTTTTTTTTCATCTTTGCATGGCATATAGTTTGTATATTGTATTCTCTCCTTAAAGACTTTATTACTTTTAAACTCTATTTTTTCTATGACAGCTTATACCAATTTTCCTTTTTTATATGCCTATGCACTCAGAAAGACAAAAGAAACAAAACAAAACAAACAAACAAAAACAAAAAACAAAAACAGGCAGTCAACAGTAGAGGAATCTGTGTATGCTAAGCACTAGCCAGTCCAAGAGCCTGTAGACAAGACAACTATATCCAGCTTCTTGTCTAGAAGGTTTCTTAGCTTTTCTTGGCCCTATATTTTAGTTTTGAGAACCCTTGAAGGATGACATATATAGAAAGATTTTTCTTTGGCCTGACAGCATATAAAAGTGACATGGAATTTATTATTAATTATGGAAGGCTTGTTTATGAATAATTCTTACAAATTAAATTAACCCATTCTGTTAATCTATTTGGTGCCTTGTGACTTTTGTCTTTTACCTCCTGCTTCTCTTGCTTCCTTTCTCCTCTGGTGTCAACCTGGTGGAGTCGATGCTAGGAAATAATCAATTTGAGGGTTGAAATCAATAAAACACAAACCAGGAAAACAATACCAAAAAATTATTATTGACTACAAAAAACAAACAAACAAACAAAAAACTGAAAAACACATAATCATCTCACTAGATGCTGAAAATGCCTTTGAAAAAAATCCAGCATTCTTTCATGATAAAACTCTTGGAGAGATCAGGTAAAACAGGAACATAACTAAACATAATAAAAAAATATACAGCAAACCAAAAGCCAACATCAAACTGAATGGAGAGATGCTTAAGGCAATTCCTCTAAAACCAGGAACAAGACAAGGCTGCCCACTCTTTTCATATCTCTTCAATATTGTACTTGAAGTTCTAGCTAAAGCAATAAGACAACAAAAGTAGATCAAGGGAATACTTTTTGGAAAGAAAGAAGCCAAACTTTCACTATGTGCAGATTATATGAAAGTTTATATAAGTGACAAGAAAACTCTATAGGGGAATTCAGCAGCTGATAAACACCTTCAGCAAATTAGCAGGATACAAGATTAAATAAAAAAAAATAATAATCAGTAGCTCTATTTTATACAGACAATAAAGGGGCTGAAAAATAAATCAGGAAAAATTCACCCTTTACAATAGCCACAAACAACATAAGGTATCTTAGGGTAATACCAAGCAAGTGAAAGACCTATATAGCAAGAATGAAATTAAGAAGATACCAGAAAATGGAAAGATCTCCCATGCTCTTGAATAGGTAGGATAAACCTAGTATCCTATAATCTACATATTCAATGCAATCCCCATCAAAATCTAGGTCAAGTCTTCACTGACCTTGATAGTATGAAACTCAAATTTATATGAAAAAAAAAAAAGACCCAGGATAACAAAAACAACTGTGAAAAATAAAGGAACTTCAGGAGGCCTCACCATCCCCAACTTCTAGCTCTACTATAGAGCTATAGTACTGAAAACAGCCTGGTATTGGCACAAAAATAGACAGGTAGACCAATGGAATCAAATCAAAAATCCTGATATTAACCCACACACCTATGAACACGTGATTTTTGACAAAAAGTACCCAATGGGAGGAGGAAAGCATCTTCAACAAATGGTGGTGGCACAACTGGATGATAGTGTATAAAAGACTGCAGATAGACCCATGTCTATCACCATACACAAAACTCAAGTCCAAATGGACCAAACACGTCAAGATTAATCCAGCCACACTGAACCTCTTAGAATAGAAAGTGGGAGATACCCATGAACAAGTTGGTATAGGAGACCACTTCCTGAACATAACTCCAGGAGCACAGATGCTGAGATCAACAATTAATAAATGGGACCTCCTCAAAACAAGAAGCTTCTCCAAGGTAAAGGATACAGTTGACAAGACCAAAAGGTAGCCTCCAAACTGGGAAAATATCTTCACCAACCCCATATCTGGCAAAAGGCTGATCTCCAAATTACAAAGACCTTAAGAAAGTAGTCACCAAAAGAAGTAATCACCCCATTAAAAAGTGGTGTACAGAACTGAATAGAGTATTCTATATAGAGGAATCCAAAATGGCTGAAAGACACTTAAGAAAGTGCCCAATATCCCTAGTCATTAGAAAAATGCAAATCGAAACAACTTTGAGATACCATATTACTCCTGTCAGAATGGCTACAATTAGAAACACCAATGACAACTCATGCTGGAGATGATGTGGAGAAAGGGGAACACTCCTCCACTTACAGGTGGGGAATGCTTCTGTTTTCACTTAATTTTTTAAATTATTTTTATTTTTGTCTATAACAATGGCAGGTTCAACTAAATGTTCATGTCCCTAGTCCTCTATCTCACAGGTTCTATCTATTCTCTTCCCTAGGAACATACTATGGGGAATGTTTTTAAAAACCTCCCTCCTTGCAATAAATATGCTTAAACTGTACAATGTTAGAAGTTAAGTCATGCAGCTATGACTCTTAATTTCTTCAGTTAAGTTGGTATTTGCTCCACTGTTTCTAAATAGCAAGGGTTTTATTGCAATAAATTAAAAATAATCCATGTATGTAGGCAGATTATGATCCTAATCTGTTGAAGGCTAGCAAGTTTTCCATGAATGTTAACAATATTTCAGCATCACTTGCCCACATTTTAGAAAGAAATAAAAGGAATAAGTATACATACTGGCTTATATGGATATAAGTGTATTTTCTTGTTCTAAATGAATTTGTTTTTTATTTTGATGTTCTTTCTTTATTTTTTATTTTATAAATTGACCCCAGTTTCCATTCCCTCCCTCACTCCCTCCCTCTCTTCCTCCCTTCAATGCCCCCCAACCACCCTCCCATCCTATTGCCCCTCCCCACACTCCATAGGGAGGGTGGTAACACTAGGAGGGGTCAACAAAGTCTGTCAAGTCATTTGGAGTAGGGACTAGGCCCTCCCTCCTGCCTCTAGGTTAAGGGAGTATCCCTTCATGGGGAGTGTGGTCCAATATCCTTTTGTGAACCAAGGATACCTGGTTCTGCTGTCAGAGGTCCCTTAGAATGTCCAGGCCTTCTAACTGAGACCCAAGTTCACAGGGTCTGAGTCAGTCCCATTCTGGATTCCCAGCTATCAGTCTGGGGTCTTTTAGCTCCTCCTATTCAGGTCAGCTATCTCTGTGAGTTTCTGTAGCCTGATCTTGTCCTCCCTCTCTGCATCTTCATTCAAGTTCGGCTCAGTGTTTAGCTGTGGGTGTTTGCTTCTGTTTCCATCAGCTACTAGATGAGGGCTCCATGATGGTGGATAACTTAGTCATCAATCTCATTATCAGGGGAGTGATTTAAGGTAGCCTTTCCACTGCTTCTCAAATTGTTAGTAGGGGTCAGCCTTGTAGGTCCCTGGACATTTCTCTAGAGTCAGTTTTCTCTTCAAACCTATATTGGGTCCCTCTTTTATTCTCTCTCTCTCTCTCTCTCTCTCTCTCTCTCTCTCTCTCTCTCTCTCTCACACACACACACACACACACATTCTCTCTCTGCTTCTCTGGTCTATTTTTCCCGAAACTTGATCTTTGTAATCCCACCTGCTTTCCTCTCCTGCTCTTATGTTTCTCCTAGCTCCCTCTCCACACACTGCACCCCCCCCATCCGAATATGCTTAGGAGATCTTATTCCTTTCCCATTCTGTGAGGGACTTTTTATGAATCTTAGATACCTCCTTGTACCCACACTGAACCTCTTAGAAGAGAAAGTGGGAGGTACCCTTGAACAAATTGGTATAGGAAACTGCTCCCTGAACATAACTCCAGTAACACAGACACTGAGATGGACAATTAATAAGTGGGACCTCCTCAAACTGAGAAGCTTCAGTAAGGCAAAGGATACAGTTGACAAGACCAAATGGCAGCTCATAGACTGCAAAAAGATTTTGCAGACAGAGGGCTAATTTCCAAAATACACAAAGAACTCAACAAACTAGTCAACAAAGCACCAAATAACCCTATTAAAAAATAGTGTACAGAACTGAAGAGAGAATTCTTAACAAAGGAAATCAAATAGGCTGAAAAACACTTAAGAAAGTGTTTTTCTTTAGCTGTCAGGGAAATACAAATCTAAATAACTATGAGATACCATCTTACTTTTGCCAGAATGGCTAAAATTAGAAACACCAAGGACAATTCATGCTGGAGAGGATGTGGAGAAAGGGGAACACTCCTCCACTGCTGTTGGGAGTGCAAACTTGTACAGGCATCATGGAGATTAGTATGTTGGTTCCCCAGGAAAATGGGAATCAGTCTACCATAGGACTCGTCAATCTCCCAAATAATCGACATCCATGCAATAAATATATGTGTTCAACTACGTTCATAGCAGCATTATTTGTAATAGCAAGAACCTAAAAGCAACTTAGATGCCTTTCAACTGAAGAATGGATAAAGAAGATGTGGCACATTTACTATGGAATACTACTTGCGGAAAAAAATAAAAACAAAAGACAATGAAATTTGCAGACAAATGGAGGGAACTTGAAGAAACTATCCTGCATGAGGTAACCCAGTCACAAAAAGAGGATCATGGTATGTATTCACTCATATTTGGATTTTAGACTTAGAGAAATGATCACCATCTTATAATTCACACTGCTAGAGAAACTAGGATTCACTTAGTTTTTGATAAAATCAGCTAGAGTTTAATAATAAAATAAAAATTAATGTTTATTTTTTAAAAATAAACTCATTATAAACCAAATAAATTCATCAAATATGACTTGATCATATCTGTGTCAAAATAAAATACTTGTTATATTTCAAAATGGTGTTTTAAAATGGTGTTATAAGCCAGAGAATTTCATAAATGTATTCATAGGTTAATTTTATGCAGTAGATAACTTGGATAGCCTATAATGATAATTTTAATACTTGATTACTTCATTTTATATTCTATATTTACATACAAACAAATTGAGAGAAAAAACAACTCCATGAATGTATATGTAATAAATTATTGTAATAAAAAGCCATTCAAATCTAGCAATCTAAATTATCCTAACATATATAATGGTAATAGATAAACTAAGTTCCAGGATTATTTAAACTTGAACAACGGTTTTAGAGTTGAGTATCATGTACATGTAATATGAAATTAATATAAGAAATGTCTGAAACCAGAAAAGTAATAGAAACCTGTTTTACATTGAAAAGGCTACAATTCAAAGTGAGAAGTACTTCTGCTGTTTTATTTTTGAGGTCACACCAATCTTATTGATTTGCTATTAGAACAATATAAAATATATATTTTTCTCATACTAAATCCTTAAAATTGACTTGAGCTTTGAGAGATGTTTACATTCATATATATATATAAATATACATATTTATATATATATATATATATATATATATATATATATATGCTACAAAGTATAGCTGAGTTGCATTAATTGACTTAATTTTGAGGTCTGCTTGATGAATGAAATGAAGATAATCAAATGCTTAGGCTAAAGGTACTTTAAACTAAAATTTGTATGCATGTGCTTGATTTCTACTTCAAGGCCTCCTTGACAGATTCTGTATTAACAGACTAACCTAATAATAACCCTGTTCAAATGTGCCTTTGAAATTAATCACACAAGTGCTGAATTCTGACGCCTAAACCCAGCATAGTGTAACTGTCCTTGGACAGCAGCTTTAAATAAAGCATGGGTTTATTTCTGGATTGCAGAGTAAAGAGAGCTCTCTTCTTTTAAAATTAGGTTTTGTTTGTGGTATAAGTTTCATTAAATTGCTACCTTTTGATATGCTCCCTTTACTTTCTTCTGATTATATTCACACATGTATATTCTGCTTCTCTAGTATGATAACTCAGGGCCAGGTATGCTGTGGCTCAGCACAAGTTTTCTTCATAAAAGCTTAGTGTATCACATTACATTCCCAGCACATTCTAATTAAATTCCTTTTCATTTCAGTCTGTCTCAGAGGGTTAGAGATCCTCAAGAATATTTAACAAAATTCAACAAAGCAACCACCTGAAGTTGATACATTAACCTTGGCATCAAGTCTTACTCTATTCAGTCCACGTATGCCAGCAACATCATTCCACAATGACCTAAAAATGGCATTATTTCACTCTAACTAGAGAGTCTATAAGTGAATAACGATCATTTCTGACTCATTACATGTATTATGTATTTCACCCTGGGAAATTTTAAGGAAAAAATTAGCAACAGCAGAAGTCTCCCTTAGACTGCTTGTAAATACTAAAATATACAAATTATTTATCTATTAATAATAAACAGAATGGACTTTGATCTTTTATGAGAAATAATTTATATTAAAATATGCCCTACGAGTTATAGTCTATACTCAACACCAGCATCCATTCACCGAGTTTAATACAGTAAATGGTTTTAGAGTATATACTCTTTCTTTTGTAACATTGACTTGGTTGAGATGTATTTTGAATATGCCTAGTAAGTATAGTATTAAATAATCCATAAACATATATGACTGCATTTATTCACCTGTTTATGCGTCTTAAAGTTCATGATGTTTCCTTTGGTTGATGATACACCTGGAAATTTATGAATATTTTGTGTCTGATTATTTTGTGCCAGAGGCTGACACAGTTGGCCTAGATATAAATTTGTTTTGTGCTAAACTGTCTCTCTTGCTTTCCCCTCTCCTCTCCTCTCCTCCCCTCCCCTCCCCTCTCCTCTCCTCTGTTCTGCTCTCCTCCCCTCTCCTCTCCTCTCCTTTCCTCCCCTCTCCTCTCTCCTGTGTCTCTCCTCTTCCTTTCTGAAACTCCACAACTGTCTGAATATCAGCAGTGCTGTGGTTCCATTCCTAGCCCTAGTAGATTGAAAAGTGGTTTAATGAAGGCTGGATTACCCCTACATTGTTTTCACAGTTTCATATATTTGAGTTAGATATCAAACACCACAAATGAGATATTAATCAACATATATTCTCAAAATTCAATTTCTATTGTGTGGAAATTAGTCCATAAGCCATTTGAAAGACTAGAACATAAAACTAGGATAAATTCAAAAACTAGGGGAATACCAAGATGCATACCAGCTTATGTAATATGCAATATTTGGTGTTTTTGTGGTTGAGAACAACTCAAAGCAGTAACAAAAGTCACCTGGCTACAGATGATAAAGTTAGGGCAGAACACATGAAGTCCTTTCTTCCAAAAATAGAAGGACATAAGTAAAGTTAGGTATGAGGAAATTACAAAAGATAATCTCTATTATGTTCCCAGTTATATTTGTTGTTAGATATTGCAACAATCTGTATTTGGAACTGTCTGCATAACACGAACAGAGGAATAAAGTCAACCTTTGTAGAGTTCAGAATGGACAGAGATGAACAGATAAGAGAGCATAAATATATTGGAAGTGAAAGTATGGCTTTCTCAAAAGTCATGCAAACAGAAAACAAAAGCCATTGTGAGCTTTGGGGAAACAGATGATATGGTTTATTGTTTACAGTCCTATGCTCATTACTTAACCTTTATGATTTCCTCCATTATGCTTTATTCAATTACTTATATAAATACTACAGACAAGCTGAAGTATTTTGTGTTATCTCTGCAGTGCATATAGATATAAAATTTTGATGTATCAGAACTTTATGTGTGCTTTATAAGAATATGAGTACAAAGTCTGAGTTATAGGCACTGGTTAGAACAGATAACTTCGAGTATACATGGGATCCTATCATAAAAGTGAATCAACAACTGTATCGGTATTGCATGCTGATGAACTTGCAGAAAATCATGAAGACAAAAGCGAAGAAAACAAACTCCATTTCTGCCTACAGAACAGAGCCTCTGGATACCACTGCAAATGTAATCTGGGAAGAAAGAGATACAATTAATTAGATGGGGTTACATGTAGTAAAGAGCTCCTGACAGATAATGTTGGAGGAATTGGGGGAATGCTGAAGTGGATTGGTTGTGAACAAGTGGCAACGTAGTACCTGTCCTTTTCAACCCAACACACATATTCATACATCCTGCACTATAGGGCTGCATTTCAAAGCCACACTCTATGAGATATGTAGCTTCTCCACAGTGAACTGAATTTTCTTTATGTTGTTTTGATGTCACTGGCTTGGAACAAGGGACCAAGTCCAAGGGGTAAATTATATTCATAAATTATTCATCTAGAATTTGTTTTTTAATGATGAAATTCAATTACTTGAACAGGGCAAAACTAAATTAACAAATATTCTATGGTAGCCCAGGTACTAAATTAAAGTGTAAGATGCTTTGAATTTGGACTTACGTGTCAGACTTTAGAAGAGGAGAGCACTGACTGCTATATTAATTTGTAGGGTGAGATGAGTTATACTGGATTCAATTGATATCTCAAGAGACTTAAAGTCACAGAGTCAGCTTCTTCACGTTCAGAATTCTTAATATGCCCACTCTTTACCAAACACTCATCTGTGTGTTGCCAAATGCCCTTTACAATTTTAAGCCAACACATAATACAAAGGAGAAAACAACTTAAATAATCTGCTTATTCTGAAATATCCTAAACAGCCCCTGCTTATTTTACATGTTTACTTTTTTTTTTACAATATATGAATATGTTTTATCAAAATGTACTTTAATGGGATGTCATTTGTTATTCTTCAAAGAATGCATAATTATTAAGAATGACAGATGGGTACAAGGATGGTTCACTTGAGGATTTTGAACTCTTGGCAGTGTAATGGAGTTGCATAATATTGTTCACGGTCATGAGATTTTCCAGTATTCAACAGTACCTATGTACCTATAACAGTACACCCAACTATAGTGAAGTGAAATATACCAAAAAATCCACTGACTAACCATTTCATGTATGAAACTCTCATATCTGTTTAGGCTACAATCTCAAGCAGGATATAACCACTTTGTATTTCAAATTGCACTCAGTTATCTTCTCTGAATATCTCCATTTTAGTCAGATAGTTTCTATATCTATATTCTACTCTTTGATTTCACACTAACGCATGAAGCGTATAAAGTGCTTTGCTAATCATATAAATTATGAGTCATTTGCTGCCATTTCTTGGCCCTACTGCCAGTTGAATAATGCATGGCTACCTTTTCTATACATCATTCTATTATTGAGCATAACACAGAAGGAACCTTGTGATTATTAGCTATACATACAGCACATAAGACCTGGAGTCTATAAAAGAGATATTTGTGATTCAGTTTGGATGTGCATACATCACATACTATGATAAATAGAGGTGGCTACATAGATGGCAGAATGTGTTTTGATAGAAAGGAATGTATGGAAATGTCCCAGCACAGTTCCTGTTATTAAATGAGTAAACAGAGCAGATTGTAGGTCATGGAAGTTTTGATATGATAGATCCGTTATAGTTGATATTGATATGGAATAATTTCAATTACCCAACTCTATGAGCAAGAAACTGGTTAGACTTTTTTCCATTCAGATTTTATATTTTCTACTCATATTTGAAATGTATGATTTGAAACATAATACTTACCATTAGTGACACATTGTTTTCATGTTTTTGTTTTTCCATTTTATTTTACAATGGGTGCATTCTACCTCCATACATTTGCTCATAAGAAGTTGAAATTAATATACAATATACTTGCTAGCAGAAGTAACTCGATATTAAACATAAAGTGATTTTATTAATTTATTTATTTTGGTCATTTCCTTTTGAATATGTTCAGTCTTTCCTATATGAACACATGTATGGACACAACACACACACACACACACACACACACACACACACTCGTGTACTTCTAAGGCTAAGCATTCCATGGATAACCATCTAGGTGACTCAGTCCTGGAGAATATGAATTCAACCTCTCAGCAGTTGGTAATTGTCTGTTTCTCTTCTGATAGGAGTGAAATTTTGGTTGTTAAATTGAGATGCCAACTTTCATTGGAATTTTGCAGGTCTTGTTAAGGCAACTGTATTGTTAACATTTTACAGTTGTATCTTTCTTGTGATAGATAGAGGACTTTCTTGCAGGACGCTTTCTGGTCCTTGAATCTTTCCAACCCTTCTTCCATTTGTTTTCTGGCCTCAGGTCTAGGAGGTGTATTATACTTTTTTTTTTTTTTTTTTTTTAATCCACTGAGTCTTGCCACACCATGGTCAGTTCTCTGCATTTTTTACTAGATTTTGGTTTTCTGTAATGGTTTCTTCCTGTGACAAAAAAATTATACTGGTTTATTAAAGTGGAAGAAATAGCTTTCGTTTAAGATCTAGTACCTTACTAGACACATACAGAAGGCTATGTTTACAGTTAAACACACCTGGACAGTTGTTGTTTCCTGCCAAGACATGAGGGCCACAATTGTCCCTTTAGGGAGAACTGGCCATGCTGGTAATAACTGTGATTCATACTCATGGTTGTTAGGTAGGAGTATTGGTTGATTTTCTACCTTAGCAACTTGCACAGTGTCTTCTAGCACTATGACAGCTAATTCTCAGGGAGAAAGATTTTGGGTCTAGCATAAATCATCTGAATGCATGGTATCTTCAGCAATAGAGACTTATCTTCAACTTCTGGGAAGCAATCAAGGCAATAACAACATTCTGTCTCGCTTCAAGAGTAACTTGTATTTCACTGGCCAAGAGCGTAAGAGGAGGTTTCTCATATAAATTACTGAGTTTTTTATTAGATAGATTATTGCCAATGGAGAGGTTATTATCACCTCTAATGGTACAACATTCTTTCTAATGTAATTTTATCTAAATAGAAAATAGCAGTTCCATCTCTTTTCTCAAGCATTCTTAAAGATTTATATTCTTCATCCCCCCATTTTCCTGTATTGTCCTGTCTAATCTTGTCACCAACTTACATTCTCTTACAGATTTTCCCTTCATATTACCTGCATCCTGCTTCTTCTGTTTCAAGAACTGCCCCCCTCTAACACACATGATTTTTTTTTAATGTTCATTGTCTACCACATTCAAAATTTTTATTTAACTTAAACTATTTTATTCCTTCTTGGAAATTTTTCTATTGGTACACAATATATATTTACCATACCCTTCTGTTAACCTTCTTCTGGCTCACCACAGAATAGTCTATCATATGTCTTTCCTAACTGCATGTTTTCCTTTGAAGACATCTATTTACTCATTTTCAACTGACAGAGTTCACTTGTTGCAATGGGTAGTAGTTAATACAGAAACCCATGGCTAGTCATAGTACTGAGAAACAAGAGACTGAATCCTTAGCCATAGATGGATTATCTGTGGCAACCTTCTACATCTTAGTGGCTCAGATAGAATCACACACACACACACACACACACACACACACACACACACACACACAAAGGTAGAAATCATTCAAGAGTCAGAGGATGGGAGCGGGCAGTTGTGAAGTGCTGATTTTTGTTCAAGATACATTATCTCACAGTGCTTTTGAGTGACTGTAGAAAACCTGCTCCTGGTAAAGCTAGTCAAAATTCCAGCATGGTTAGCAGAGGGCCCTCCCCAGATCGGAGGATCTCTTGGCACTGGTTGGGTGTGAAGGAAGAGGAGTCATTTTTCTTCTTTGGCATTGTGACTGGTATGTATCCAATCTCCAGTGTATGGCCTCATCGCTATTCATGCATGTTCAACACTAACTGGACTCAAAGGGCTACTTATGATAATAATCACAGAAAGAAGGGACATCATGTCAAGAATGAGTAGTGATGATGATTTCAGTGGGAAACTGCAAAGAAGTAGTAAGGTAGAGGCAAGATTAAAATGCTTTGTATGTGTGTGTATAGAAATTTACAAAATTATAGTATTATTATTATTTTAAGTTTCTCTTCAGTTACAATCTCAAACAATTACTTTAATTGAGCATGAAAAGGGGAGGGAGCAGGAACTGGGGTTGGAATGCAAAATAAGAAAAAAGATTGTGTTAAAATAAAATAAATTAAAAAATTCACCAATAAAAAATTAAAAACCAACCAATGATGAGTTGAATACCACCCAGTCTTATAGTTGTAAAGAAAGCTTGAAAATTTAAAATAACATTCATTTATTTAGTTATTGTAGGCACACATGTGTATATACATGTAGATAAAGCCTTTACATGAAGACATTTACTCATTTCTTCTAATACATGTGTCTGATGTGTAGGTCATCAAGTTTGGTAGCAAATATGCTTATGGACTATATACAATACCCTATATAATTCTATTTTATGCCACAATTCTTTATTGATTCTTTGGAAATTTAATATCATGCACCCTAATCCTGGTTATTACCATTTTGGCCCCTCACCCCTATTGCAGTAAATAAGTATCAGGATAAACAAATAGGCCGAATAGATGTTTATTCAGGGAGAAATAACTTACAACCTAGACAGATGAACACCAGGAAATTCAACCCGATCCTCTCCTGTCCGAGTCACGCCAGAAAGAGAGCACCTTCCTGGCCCCCTCTGACCTCCTTCCACAGGTCACTTCTCCCCATGGCTCCACCCCCCAATGGGCGTGGTCAGTGCTACAGAAGGACTATCTCACTACACACCCCTCCAGTGTCCTCCCAAAGAACCATTCCAAAAATTAAAAACAAAACAAACTAAAATGTCACCTCATTGCTCTGTCTTTCCACCTCTCTAAAAGCTCTTCATTTGTCCTGATAACATTGGGGGCTGTGTCAAGCAGTATATCCTGGTGTCCAATCATACCTACCTGAAAATGTTCATTGCAAGAGTCATTGGCCTGGTTTAGGGCCTGTGGTACATCACCTTCATTGGACCCTCAATGTAACTTCTGTTGGATATCCGACCATTTCCCCTAGTCATGGAAATCCTCCAACTATAATTCCATAAGACCCAGTCCTATCACAGCTCTAGCAGGTCATAGATTGGGTAGATTTTAGGGTGGGCCAACCCAAATCTCAGAATGTGGGGCTGGGTAGTATCTGAGTTTGTCAGGCTGGGATGCTGAGATCACGCCCCTTAGGTGAGGAAGGTGAGGAGTCCAGCCAGCTCTCATATGCCTGTGGTGAGAGGTGAGTTTGGCAAGGAGAAGAATGAAGGGCAGAGCCAATCATTATGCTGCAATGTTTAGCAAAGGGCAGGGCCAGCTATCCCAAGGCTAAACAAAGGCAGGGCCTACTTAGCATAGCCATCCTTTTCAACAGGTGTGGTTTTCATGGTCTCATGAAACAAGGACAGAGAACATTAACACAAACCCCAACTTCATGAGGACCAAAGAGCCAGCTTTGGTCCTTGCCAGCAGACCATGTCCAGGTGTTCCATGGTACCATTGACAGCTAAGGCTACCTAAATCAGTGTGGCACAGGCTGCGTTATTGCCCTTGAATATCAACATTGTCTCAGGTGGCTGAGCAGACCCTGGACATCCTCAAAGCCCTAGGGTATAAAGAGAGTCACTGTTATCACCTCAGACCCTGGGGCCATGGCCCCAGGTTACAGTACAGGCCACTCAGACATAATGAACAAGGACACCCGTGCATTATAAATCCTGAGCATCCTTCAGACTTTTGGTGGCAACACGGGTCATAGATGACAGCACATATCCTGAGTTATAGTAGGACCATGGATCCAGACAAGGCACTTTGCAGCAGCCTGGTCCTGACATCATCCTGGCACCAGATGATAAGCAGGCTACCAGAAGCAGCCAGCTCCTCACGACCTTCACTTCTTCAGTTCTGCTTCTTTCCACAGCATATGGACCCTCCCATATATATACTCACCAGAATGGCACCTATCAGTCCCACACAGGGGAGTGCTGGTGTGGGGATATGATGTCTTCAGCTAGCTCAGACAGTGAGGATGCAGGCTAGCCACTGGGTATCTTTTATCAGGCTTGGTAAAGTCACCCTATATAATTCTGTTACTGTCTTGAGGTCATTACTTTAGTGTGATTCATATTTGTTAATAATTATTAACCACTTCATATTTTATTACTGAATCAGTACTTATTTGTACTCAATACCTACCTGTATGTACCACTTCTGGAAGCCAAATTGTTGTAAATAAATTTGAAAAAACTATTAAAAAGTTATGTCTGATCTTTTATTGTTATGTGACATACTGAATGTAAGTTCATGTCCAATTATTAGAATTATTTTTTGCTAACCTCAAACATAACTTATTTATAACATTTATGGTAGTTGCAAATAATTATTTTTATTGTTACTTCTGAATACAGTGAAGCTCATATAATTTTGTTGTTGTTGCAGTTGTTGTTTGTTTTTCAGCTTGGGTTTCTCAGTGTAGCCCTGGCTGTTCTGGAACTCACTCTGTTGTAGACCAGGATGGCGTTGGAGTCAGAGATCTCCCTGTGTCTGCCTCCCATGTGCTGGGATAAGGTGTGTGCCACCACCTCATTGCTCATATAATGTTTTAATTGAACAAAATGAGAAAGGAATTTGTGTAGGTATGTGGAAATATTTGAAAGTGAAGAAGTTTTGTTAAGAGATGTGTTTGCACAAATGTCTTGAGGGTGGAAATAAAAATGGGGAAGAATATAGAGAGATTTAGCTCCAAGAATTCCAGTAATCATGACAGCAGGGCAGCAAGTGAAGATAAAGGTAAAGAAATGAAGAGGCTGTTTTCCATGATGTCGCTGGTTAAAAAGCTAGTCCTATATATATATCCCCACATAGATGTTGTTGTAGATTAATCTGGGTAGTTGCTACTCTGAGACCTTTATAATATATGTGAATAAATTTTCTGACATTGATGCACATTGAAAAGACAAAAAATAAATGGTTAATCAACACTGAAAATAAATACACTAGTTTTTTAAATGTATTCAATATTTGTGTTATAAATAACTATGCTATTGAAGTTTTTTAAAAAAGGAAACAAATTTTATGGACATACTGAGATGTTCTCACTGGCAAAAGCTGAGGACATAGCTTTCATCCCTGCAGCTACAATGTAGGAGAGAAGACTGACTCCTGCAAGTTGATCTCTGATGGACACATGCCAAATTTCATGCCATGGGAATCTTGCTCCACCTATATGTAGGAGAAATTGAAGAAATATTTTAAAACGGAAAGAAAAACAGTGTAATTCAATATAAACAAGAGTTTTGGTGGAATAATCGCATTTTATAGATGTTTTCATGAGAGGTTGTTGAAAGTTAAAATCCCCTCTCATCTCATGGCATGTGAACTGGAATTAAATCTTATTAATGTTGGAAGTAAGTAGCTCTTCCTTATAATGTAGAAAGCCAGTTCATCCTTTAATCAATATAATCAACACTGACTTCATTAAAATATGATTTATTAAATAATCTGCCTTAGAAACAAAATGAACAATATATATCTGCATTAATCTGTCGCTTAATCATGGTCTTTTGTGCAGAAAATAAAGTCTATAATCAAATGAGCAAACTAGAGATGAATGGTTTGTAACTGCAAACGGGTTTGTAGTGTAGCATCAATAATTAGTTGATGGTATAAGTAAGGTTATATGACTTCAACCACTTGTTTCTTCGACAGAATTTATTTGCGTTTAAGGATAACATTTTAGAAGGTATGGATGAAGTTTTCCATGAAGACATCAGGTCTCCTCTCTACATTCAATGGCAATAGGGTCCTGCTGACAATTTTCAGAGAGCTACCCTTTGTCCAAGCATTAGCCTGGGCTGTTTAGGTATCCTGAAAGGAAACCCTTGGCCAACAACTCTAAATGTAACCCAGTTCCTCCACAGCAAGGTTTGCCTGACTATAGAACATGCCAATTCAGACTCTTTAGTCTCAGTTATCAGCCCTCACTAGGGCCACTCTCATAGATTCCTGGAATATTCCTTTGCACTAGGTTTCCACAGAGCCCCTCAAGTTCCTCTGAATTTCAGTTGTCTCTCCATGCACTCTCTCCCGCCATCCCTTCCCCACCACTGGATCCCTCCTGCTCCCAACCAGATCCATCACAGCTAGGTCCACGTCATCCCCTAGAGCCCTCCTCTTTGCCAAATGAATCCCTCTGGTCTGTGGACTGCAGCTTGGTTATCACTTACTTAACAGATAATATCCACTTGCAAATAAATGCATACCATATTTGTCCTTCTGGGTATGGGTTATCTCACTCAGGATGATTTTTTTTTCTAGTTGCATACATTTGTATATAGATTTCATGATGTCATTTTTTTTAACAGCTGAATAATGTTCAATTGCATAAATGTATCCTATTTTCTTTGTCCATTATTCAGTCTAGGGATATCTCTTTGAGGAGAGAATGTACTCTGCAGGCCATGGAAAGAGGAACATGGGTATCAACCCAGTGACACAATCTTCCACTTACAATCAGTCTTACCTGGTAGATGCTCTAAGGCAATGGTGGCATAGAACTTATGGCAGTAGCCATACAGTGTTTGTTTTAACTTGAGGCCCACACCAGCAAAGGGAGCCTATGCCCTTCATTCCCTGGATGGCAAAACCAGTGTCTCCGTGTGAGTTAATGAATTGTTTATTTAATTAAATATTTTTATTTAATACTACAGCCTACATGGGTCTGTACCATGTTCTTTGCATGTTCATTAGGGATGCTAACTTGGCATTTTGTGGGATTTCTTTCTTTGAGAGTGAGCTGTCTCTGACTCTTTTGTCTGCTCTTGAGACTCCTTTTACTGGGTGACCTTTTACTGGGTCACCTTGTTCAGCCTTGCTATGAGGGCTTTTCCTTTGCAATTTTGTACCGTGTTATATCCTGTTTGGCTCTTGCTCTTCCAGGCCTGCTCTTTTCTGAGGGGAAATGTATCTGGAGTGTATCTAGATAAGAGTGGAGTTGGGGAATAAAGGGGAGGAGTGAAGGCAGGGGAAACTATGGATCGAATACATTTTATGAAAAAAGAATCTATTTTCAATTAAAAATCCAAAACTACAACAAAAAATAAATTGTGTATATTACATTAAATAGTTTCATAAATATTTGTAATTTACCATTATCTTTGAAAATCCCAAATAATATTGGGTATGGAAGTCAATATATATTTTAATTATCATTAATAAATTTTTAACACAATTTATTCAGCTTAGTAAAGGATGCAATCAGTTTCAGTATTAATTGTAATTTTTTTAAGTAATCATGAATGGAAAATAATAATTTTTTATAATTATAAAATTCTTAATAAACTTTTATTTGAACAAGTGTTTCACTCATTTAGCTATACTGAGTTTGCTTTCTTGTCTTGTGTTTCTGATTTCTATCTTGAAAAAAAAAGTTACAAATTCAAATTGAACTAGTTTGGCAATGTTCATGGAGACAAAGAAAAAGAATGCAAAAAAAATCCTGCTTGCAGAGAAAGCTAGAAAGCCTATTGGCAAACCATGATATAGACTCATGAGACAGTTTAGAGAAACATGTTCTGTTGATTGGCAGATGCTGACAACTGATGAAATAGCTGAGGTACAGTTTATCCATCAGAGTTCTTGAAGACAAGAAAAGAATGATAAAGAATTACAAGTATCATTTAACTGATTATCTGAAATTATCTGAAATTCTGATTGTAGTTATTCCTCCTTCTCAAAAGTCTAGAAGACATACTTTGCTTAGTTACAGTAAATCCAGGACCACTTCCCATCTAGATTCCTGTGCAAATTACTTCTTTCTTGTTTACTTCAGACTCTTCATGTCTACGAGGGAGTTTAAGTTGAAATTAATTGATTGGCGAAAGTAAATCATTCATGTAAGGCTTGGTCATAGTAAGCACTGTGGACACACATTAATGTGTCGGCTTTTATTAGTGATATCTCAAGCATCCCAGAGATTCATTACCTATGCAAAAGCCTGATGATAAGTTAGAAGAAATTGATACATTTATGAGGCATTTTTACAAAAAGAGAAAATCACTAAAGAAAATTTATATTACTTTTGATTATATAAATACAAGGTGGGAAAATATTATTTTGATAAGAAAATGGGCAAATGAACTCTCCAGTGTAAAATTAAGAATAAAGTTTACTCTGGTTTTGTGTTGTAAACTCACATTGTTGCCATCCTGGATTAAACGACAGAAGCTTAAAGAATACATAATGAAGATAGGATATTATCATCTGTGCAGACCTTCTGTGTTAAAGAGCTGCATTTTTGACCTTCAGCACTGCAAGAGGTGTATAAATGTCTCCAGTGAGGTATACAGACATGCTAGCTTCTAAAGATTTACTACACTTAGAACAGGATGAAGGAGGCAATGACAATACATTTGAAATGAATAAATAAATAAACAACAGCTGTGAAAGTGGGGAATTTGATGCTATTGATGAAGAACACAGTAGGATGTTTTAATGTCTTCGCAATTAATTACAATAGGTTCCAATGTGGAGAAGTATTGAACTTTCACCTGCAACTCTCATACTCTTGAGGAGAGTGGATTTTATTTAAAGGAATTAAAAAAAAAATCCCAGATGATTTATTTTTATTATTAATTCTTATTTTACATATCAAACCCAATTTTCTCTCCCTCTCTCGCTCCTATACTCCCTGACCACCCTCCCATCCCATTCCATCCCCCACTCCACAGGGAGGGTGATGCCTTCCAGGAGGGATTAAAAAAATCTGTCCAGTCATTTGGAATAGGGTCTAGGCCCTCCCTCCTGCCTCTAGGTTAAGGGTGTATCCCTCCATGGGGAATGTGCTCCCAAAGTCCTTTTGTGCATGAGGAATAAATCCTGGTTTCATTGTCAGAAGGTCAGAGACTGCTCAGGCCTTCTATCTGAGACACATGTTCAGGGCGTCTGAGACAGTCCAATGCTGGTTTCCCAGCTATCAATCTGGGCATCCGTGAACTCCCCCTTGTTCACGTCAGCTGTCTCTGTGGGTTTCTGTAGCCTGGTCTTACCCACATTTTCTTATCACTCTTCCCTCTCTGCATCTGGATTCCAGGAGTTCTATTCAGTGTTTAGTGGTGGGCATCTGCTTCTGTTTCCAGTAGCTACTAGATGAGGGCTCTATGATGGCAGATAAGTTAGTCACCAATCTAATTATTAGGGAAGGGCATTTAAGGTAGCTTTTCCACTGTTGCTCATATTGTTAGTTGGGATCATACTTGTAGGTCTCTGGACATTAATCTAGAGTCAGTTTTCTGGGCTGGAGAGATGGCTCACCATTAAAGTATAGGCTCACATCCCCAGATGATTTTTAAACAGTTGGGGACATTTGTACGAAATAGACACATGTGCATACATGAATATATCAGGTACAAATTTTGTTACATAATATGGCTCAAAAATCATTATTAGATTGTATTTGGTAGACACTGGCCTGCATTTAATTTGATCATAAATCTATGCTTGCCTCAACCTATGGTATGATTCATGACCTCATTCACCTTGTTCTCAAAACTTAATCAAGAATTTAGTTTTAAGGGAAAACGATATTTTGAAACTTCCTTATCTGTGATATCAAAGGAAATGCCATTGCTGTAGGCAATAGTGAGTCTTGAAGTTCAAAAGATGTCATCTGTTTTCTGCTTCTTTCCTGTTCACTTTGATCCATTTTATATCTTCTTAAAACTTAATTCTCCAGCAGGGTTTCTTCATGTGCCCGCCTTAATATATTAAAAACCCAAGGATCACCTGTTTTTCACTGACAACTCAAAAGTCTTACATTTCTCTCTAGAATAAACTCTAATACTTCAAAAATAGTATATTTATATAACCATTAATCTGATTATCTGTATCAAAGTGAAATGGAACGGATTGAATTTGGGCTTTTTAAAAAATATTGTGTATGAGTAATTATACTACTAAGCATTAATTTGACAAGAACTATGGTACCATCTTATCTTCTTTAATCTTTGTGGTTAGATTCAAAGGAGCCAAGTTTAATTTGTCATCTTCATAGATGGATAAATTTACACTGTAGAAAACAATGTAAATAGAAGATTATGATTGTCTTAAGCATTAATTTGTAGATGGGCATCTAAGCTAATAATATTTCCTGAATATTGTGAACAGAGCACCTTTAAACTTAGATTGACAAACACATCTGTAGTTGGACAGAGTTGTTGAATGCTCAGGTGGGTTTTGGCTTAAGATACCTCTTTTTAAGAAATCTCCACAATAATTTCCAGGTTCTTTCTGTGAGAGATTTCCAGCTAATTATTATTTTAATTGTCATAATTATTAATGATGATGTGTCTGTTCTTGCAACTATTTACAAATAATAAGTATTATATTATAGGTTGATTACTAATAAATATCACAATGGTTAGAGTTTCCTGCTTGTCTTTAAAAGACAGCTGTTCACAAAGATCTCATGCAGCATGATTAGACAAAGTCCCTAATCTGTAAATGGGACTAATGCCAAGTTTGTGAACATGCACAAATGCAAAGTTCCTCTAGATTGATTTTTTTTTAAGAAGGAAACTGTAATATATACAGACATTTGTGAAATATTAAATCCACTAAAATTTATAGTCACTTATTATGTCTATTATTGTTTCTTTCATATGACAATATATAATACATTTCACTGATTTAATATCTGACATTACTTAAAGAAAGCAAATGAATAAATCTTTGGCTTCTAAATTTGCAGTGTTTGTCATTTTTGTTTCTATTTTTCCAATAATATTTACAATCTAAAACAAAGAAGAGAAAGGGAACACACTGTTTAGCCTTGTTTAAAAATCTATAACTATCAAAGGTCAAGGAAATGCTTGACATTTTTAGAGAAATGTTTCATTTATCATTCAAAACTAAGACCCTTTGTCTTTCTACACTGTAGTACCAAGTTTAGCTACAATGATCCAAGTGCTGTCCCGTGTAACCTAAGTATGATTCCTATAATCTTGGAAATGTCTAGAACTTCCTACCCTAAGACATTTATTAAAAAGTGTTTCCAACTGTAGAAACATTGTTTTCACATTTTCTTTTATACATCATATAGATGATCACAAAAAGCAAAAAATCTTTACAAAGTCAATCCGTAGTGGTCCATAGATCTTATGAACTTAAGCCCTAGGTATTTTATTTTCATGCTCATTCATTCTGATATGTCACAATTGGAGGAGATATTTTTGAAAGGTTATGATATTCAAGGCTTGTTCCTATGATTCATGTCCACTTAAAGTTTATTCCATTGAGTGTTTTAAATGGAGAATAAGGCAGGGAGGGAAATGCTCTACCCAGAATGTGAAATATGAGGCAATCTTTGAGGAAATTGACCTAGAGACAGTACAGTTTTACTTATGAGACATAGGAGAACCTCCAAAAATTATAATATCAGCTGTGAATTAATCACAAGAATCTTTAAAACTGAGGCAAAAAATAGCTACAAAAATTGTTAAATATTTTAAATCTCATTACACAGGCACTATTACAACTGTGGACAGAGATTCTTTGATTTATGTGACAAAGCAAAAGAAAAGTTTACATCACTAATTCCCCTTCCTAGCTTCTCTTTCCTTTCTACATACCAGTTACCTCAGTTTAGTATTTTTTGTTTTGTGAAAAATACCATTCACATTATTCATGAACTAATCTGCCACAGTTACTGAAGGAAAATGCTTCATTTTTTCCAGAGGTAGATGATGTTCAGATACGTGTATATTAAGGAAATGTCTTCAGTGTTCATACTCTTAAAATTTATGGTGAGGATAGGAAAATATTCTACCTTGTACACTGGTCACATACTTTATGTAGAATGGCCTTACCTCTAGTCTTCCTTTGTCAGGAGCGTTTATCAAGACATGGTATTAATCAAAAAGGGAAAGGTCAGAAGTAGGTCAGAAGCTGAATGCTTCTTTATATTATATTTTAAAATGGTACAAAAGAAACAAATGATGATAAGAAAATATGTCTGTTCATGTTTTTCTAAAACTTTTTATCTTTTTCTCAATAGGTATTCTAAAAAAACCAGGTTAACTCATGAAAAATAATCTTTTATTTAGTAAAGGAAAAGCATAACTCAAGTGTTTTTTCACTTTCTGCAGTAACATTGTTCTGTTCAGAAAATCTTCCCCAGTGACAACATATTCAATGCTACTTCTAATTTTCTCTTCTATCATGTTTACTGTATCTGGTTTCATGTTGAAGTTCTTGATCTATTTGGAGTTGAGTTCTGTGTATTGTGATAAGTATGGATCTATTTTCATTGTTCTACATGGAGCCATCCATTTTGATCAACATCATTTGCTGCAGATGTTTCCCTTTTCCCAGTGCTTATTTTGTGACCTCTTTCTCAAAATATCAGGTTTCTCTAGGTATTTATGGATTTATGACTGGGTTTTCAATTTGATTCCATTGATCAATGTTTCTGTTTGAACAGGGAATTCTCAATAGAAGAAACTCCAGTGGCTGAGAAACACTTAAAGAAATGTTCAACATCCTTAGCAATTAGGGAAATGCAAATCAGAGTTACTTTAAAATTCTATCTTACAACTGTCAAATGTCTAAGATTAATTACACAGTGATGGCTCAACCTGGTGGGGATGTAGAATAAGAGGAATGCTCATCTACGGCTGGTGGGAGTATAAACATGTACAGCCACATGAAAATCAAGAATCAGAGATTAGATAGCCTAGACACTTTGTGTATAACCCAATACTAATGGTCATGAAAAATAAAATGACCCCAAATAATATTCTGTTATTTTCATAGGTAAGTGCCTTATAGCCCATCATCAGAGAAACTTCCTCCTGTAGCAAATCTGAACAAATACAGAGACCCACAGCTAAACATTACCCAGAGATAAAGACCTTTTTACATATTTCTCTAAATGGGATACCTCTGTCAAATCCTTTACTTCAGAGCTCAGGGACTCTTGTGGAAGAGGTGTTAGAAAAAAAGTTTAAAAATCAGACAGAACGGAACACTCCAGAAAAACAAGGTCCTCTGGATCAACTGAGCAAGGCTCATATGAACTCACAGAGCCTGAAGAAGTAAAACAGGGCCTACATGACTCTGAAAAAGCCCCCCCCCCATATATATTTGTATGTATGTAGTGGGATATTCACTTTGTCTCTGTGGCACTGACCACGTCCATTGGGAGTGGAGCCAGCAGCAGAAGTGACTGGTAGAACTAGGTCTGAGGAGGAGGCAGGGAATGCTCTCTTGCTGGCGGATGAGGAGAGGAGAGCATCTGGTGGAACCTGCTGGTGTTCATCTGTCTAGGTTGTAAGTTATTTCTCCCTGAATAAACATCTATTCAGCCTATCTGTTTATCCTATTCCTTATTAAACTGCAATATATGTATGTATGTATATGTTATGCTGTATGATGAGCATATAGAACAGCTTTCATTTTACTATTTTTAGGGTACTCCAGAGCATGTGGTTGAATTGGACTCTCATAGTAGTGCTTTCTCCTAATGTTTCTTTAATTCTGTTGGGTTGCCTTGTCCAACTTGATGTGATGAATTTTGTTTTAACTTATTTTTATTTTATCAGGTTTGGTTGTTATCTTTTAGAAGCCTAGTCTTTTCATATTAAGAGGCAGAATGGGATGGATCCAGAAGGGAAGGGAGGTGGGGAGGAGCTGGGAAGAGTAGGAGTGGAAACAGTCATCAATATATTGTATGATGAAAGAATCTATTTTCAATAAAAGGGGAAATGAATAAATAAAAGCATGTCTTCTTTTTTGAAATAGAAAATCTGAAGTGTAATGTATGCTATTGCAATTAGTGGACTTGTAAATATTCCAGTGGAAAAAGTATAAAGAATTAACTTACAACTACCTGAATAATTCGGAGAGAAGCAGATCACATCATCTTTTATCAACTTCAAAGCTTATTTCAAATCCCAGTTTATTAATTGTATTTAACACGTCAACCCTAAAGATGCTGAAGCAGGAAAGTGAGTTTCACAACAATTTCGGCTATCCTATGAAATTGTTTCAAAAAACTAAAAAACAACAAATACAGTCTACCTTGAAATGTAATTGCCATGCAACCATAGATGCATTTGAGAACTGTGAGCACTGATCAGTCCTAATGTCCCCTCTCCCCTTTATGGCTGGGACAGAGGTCATCCTTTAAAAGGATATTTATGTCCTGCTTGCCACCTTCCTACAGCACTTGGCTTCTAGCCTTCCACTCCTCTGAGGTTTGCAATGTTAGCATCTCCAAAGGAAAGGATGACCTCAACATAGAGCAAAACCACCAACATACTTACCTTAAATGACGTGGTCTCCAGGGAGGAAAGCTGACAGATTTACTTGGTTTATTGCCAATTTGTCATATTTTTTCCAATAAAGATTCACTGGGAACCGAAAGTGCTCCTAAGAGTGAAGTGTGAGATGCTCCAGTTGGGTTCTGTTACAGCAGTCTGTTATGAACTGAAGCACAGAGCAGATCAGAAACGTCAGATTCCTTACCTGGAAGAGAACAGGATTTAGACCTAAATCTCAGAACGTCTCCCTTGTCATGAAGTGATCAGGTTCTTAGAACTCTTTGCTTAATTGCACTTCAGATTTTGCATTTGGCTGGTCAGTTCCTGAAATTCTAAGGCAATTTTAAATAAAGATAATAAATCAATGAGAATATTAAAGACCCAAAGAAGCTGAGTAACAAGAGTAGAGTTATTTGTTTTTCCTTTTAACAGTAATTTGTTAATCTTACTAAGGAGAATGAAATGTCCCTGAAAGTGACAAAAGTCTGTAGAGAAAGCAGATGCTTGGAAGAGAAAAGTTGGCTGGGTACCACTTTGCTTGTGCCAGGAACTGTGCACTGTGAAGTTTTAGTCACACAGCTTTGAAAACTTGAATGCATATTTCCTTCAGTGTTGATACCTGGATGCTCACAGCCTCACACCGAAGCTATTTTCTTTGCTTACCAATAATATTGAATATATACAGAAGAGTGTCTTTTGTGATGCCTTGATTTATCAGGTGTCACTACTCTGTTATCTCTTCAGTATTACCTATATTTGTTTATAGTAGATCATTTCATTCTTTATATTTTCTATCACTGCACCTGTTTTATTAGATAATTTGAATGGCACTAAAGTTTTTAGACTCCTGCCTTTATTGAATTATACTAAATTGAAGTTATCTAGGGAAAAGGTAGCTCTCCTCTGGCTCAAAATAAGTAAATATTTTCAGTTATGTATAACTATTCTCTACTCAGGCTCTGATATGTTCCTGAGGGAATCATCAAAGGGACAAGATTCCTTCCATCCTGATGGCATCATTTAGTATATTTTACAGTAACAGACGATAACAAGCTATGTGCTATCAGAAGATGCACAATATATGGAAAATCACATCACCAAATTACTCCAAAGTAAGCAACCAAGATTTTCCTTGTCTGTTATTGAAAATGAACAACCTTCCTGGTGGAACTTAGAGAATTGATAATGTGTTGATAGAATGACAACACATTTGAGTTGTGTCAGAATACTGCCATTTTCTCAGAATACTGGTTTGTTTAGACATACTCTGGTTTTGAAATATCTTCTATAATCCAATTTTAAAGGGATTTATAAAACAAAATGTGCCTTTTTTCAGCAACAAATATTTTGATTGAATTAATATTCAGAGAGGATTTTTTTCTGCACAGATGAGTCCAGTTAAATAACAGTATGAATTTTATAAAAAGTCAGACAATTACACCAATTCTAATAATGCATTTCAGCCCACTTAATAGTCAAAATTCACATATGCATTGTGATGATGATATAATGTTATAGCTAGAATCATATTAACTAGGAACAAATTTTGATAAGAGGATATTTGTAGCAAGGTTTGTGGTATCTGCCACACAGTCCTCCTTGTGGGCCGTTCTCTAATCCAATTAGAGAAAAACAAATTACCCTAGAACCAAATTTCTGCTATGGTCTAAGTAGGTACTTTTTTTCTTGACACATTGATCTCATGGATATCATGAGTCACAGTTGAGTAAGAGCATTGGTATATTTTTTTTTCTCTCAGTAGACTGCCTAACCCCTTTTTGATCTATGAAACTTGTCAGTACAGAAGTAATTTCTAGCTCAGTTTCAGATTATTTCTCTATGATGTCCAAGTTATGTGGTTCCTTCAGGGATACAGAATTGTTACCCAATTTTTGTGGGCAACCCAAATAATGATTAGTCTGTATTGTCTTGGGAACCTGTGGGACCTCCCTGGTCAACAAGTCTTCAATAGATGACCACCAAGTTTCGCATCAAGATTTGAGTTTCATACCATGGTTTCTCAGAGCTGTTTACTAGTTCAAATTTTTGCATATGTAAATATGTGAATTTTATTCTCAGAAGGTATTGTGATTATGTTCATATGCTATATGTCACTCAACCCACACCGTAGAAGCTTCTACTAACTATAAATAGTAATAACACATTGACCCCCACCTGGACAATGTGCACATAGACAAAGACCTTAGAGTATTTAACCTTAGTGGGATATCTTTATTGAACCCATCTTGTAAGTGCCCAGTCTATATAGGATTGAAGATGGAAAGATTGTAAGAGTGAGGTGGGAAGGATGAATACAAGGAAATGGCATCTTCCAGATATAACAGGTCTGGTACAAGCATTAGTTTACACAGAGTGTAACACGATGTCCATAACCAGTCTTCTCTTGCTACCATTCTGCTCTTGAACTTTGAAAAAAAAATGATCAAAGTTTGTGATGTTATTTTCTATTTTACATGTCACATAGCAGAGAAGTTGTTTCAATCTCAGTAGAAAAAAAAAAAATTTGAGCCAGGTGGTGGTGCCCTTTAATCCCAAGACTCGGGAGGCAGAGGCAGGCAGATCTGTGTGAGTTTGAAGCCAGAAGCCAGCCTGATCTATGAATCTAGTTCCAGGATAGCTAATATTACACAAAGAAACCCTGTCTCAAAAATCAACAACAAAAAAAGAAAAAAAAGGGAAGAAAGAAAAATATAAAATTAGATTCTGTACATTATTGCAATTCTTAAGATTTTTATTAATTACTATGACTGTTAGAGGAGGACTAATTTAACTTGTACTGTGAGGTGACGATGAATTTTGAGGGTGAGGGGCAGATTATTATATGTGATTCCAAAATGTACCCATAATATTTATTTTTAATTAATTTTCTCCAGCTAGTAGTGCTATATTTTAAGGTTGTGGGGATTTCTGTTTGTTGTTACCAGGCATGGAGATAGATAGCCAGGAAATAACATGTGAAGGCTGTGTCTTCATTGGTAGGAGCAGTTTTCCTTTCATTCCTACCACACTATGATGAATGGGGGAGGTTTGGAGAAGACTATGATGAGTAAGATGCAATGGATGTTTAAACTTTAATCTTAACCCCATTATATACGAAATATAACTTGAGAATGACACAGAAGTATGTAATTTACAACAGACTGAGTGAAAGAAAGGCATGTGTCAAATGTGTTACCAAAATTTTGGATTTTGTAGAGAAATTTAGGCATACATAGCAAAACATTATCGAATCTGGAAATGGTCTTGCCTACTCCTCATATTAGAATAGAGTCTAAGTACGGATTATGAAGTTGTCAATTCTATATTTTATTCCTAGAATTGTAATTATCTTAGCAGTATGAAAAAATGAAATTAGATTGTTTCATATATAGTTTCAAACTTTTTGGTGTATTATCTGTGTTATATCTTTAATGTCCTACTTACTAATATATTCAAAATCAGAAATACTGTCTTAAATTTTAATACTGTTTTATAAGGTTTTTGAGAAATTGTTAAATATTATAACCTAGTCATTGTACTTTCTGGTAAAATAACTACGGAAAGTTTTTCTGATGCAACTGTCTTTGAAAAGAAACAAAATGCAAAACTAGATTGCTTTATGGTTGACATTCATAGCAAGGAATCAGTGTACCCATTGATGGTAGGGGCTACCTGTACATTCTGTCTGACTCATTGATGTTCTGAATCCTAAGCAGACACTTTTAATTTTGTTTTAAAAGCCTGGGGACAATCTAAGATCACTGACGTCACATCATGGATTAGGATGGCTCAACAAGTTCCTACCTGTCAACAGTTATTGATGTTCTGTAAAAATCGAACTCTGAGATATGGAGACTGTATACAGAAATAGATATATTGAAATATGGACCAAATAAACTTTTATGGGAGAAAAGAAAGGCAGATGTTTTTATAGTTTGAAATATTTATAAATGCATCCAATGCAGTTTGATCTTATACATACATATACACATCCTCCATTCAATTCTTTCTAGGCTCTCAATGTTTTAAAAAGTAGCATCCTCTTCATTTATTCTTTAAAACAATTATCTCTATTATTCACCTCACCCTGAGTTTTGTTAGTGCTGAACATGTATGTACAAAAGTATATGGTCCACATACTGAATCATGATCAAATGACCTGTGGCTATATCAACAAAGCATAGTGACTTCACCTTCCGTAGCAGCCATCAATTACAATAACTCTTCATTCAGAGGCGAACCTGTGGTCAGCATTTTGCAAGACCATGTTAAAATTTTGACTGGTTTCATTTCAGGCAGATGTTTTACAGATGGCCAAAATGGGTATATATCTGGAATGTCATTTTAGAAGACAGAATTGCACAGCTCTTCTCCCCTTCTTGTGGCTCTTATAATATTTTTCTACCTTCCTTTCTGTAACATTGTATGAGCCTTGGATGGGGAGTAATCATATACACGACCTATCTGAGGTTGAGCTCTCATAAATTTTGAAGCAATGAACCCACCATCTAGGGGACTAGTATTCAAATCATCAAGATTCATGAATAATATCTCATCCAAACCCCCACAATATATTCATTTATATACCAGTAATAATTACAGAAAAAAGAAGTAATGAATTTGAGAAGGAATGGGTAGGAAAGAGTTACAGGGGGAGGTGGAAATGATGTAAATAGAAAGTACTTGTGCAAAATTATCAAAAATATTTCAAAATTCAATTGTATTGAATTTCTGGTATTGAAGTAAAAGAAAATAAGGGCCTAAGCATTGATAACATTGATTACATAGCCTGGAGTAAATATCAAAACCAGGAAACCAAAAAAAAGAAAAGAGAAAAAAAGAGAGAAAACTGGCTGGTAGTGATCAGTAGAGAAGGGAAAGGGTACAAGTGAATTGAAGTGGGGGATGGTAAAAATGGATTCTAACTGATAATGGGAAAAGGATAAATACAGAAGGAGGGAAAATAATAGCACGGATGTCGGCAAGTTTACAAGAAATAATACATTGAAATATCTACCTAAAAATAAACATAATACTTGCACACACACACACATATATATATGTGTGTGTGTGTGTGTGTGTGTGTTTGTGTGTTTGTGTGTGTTTCATCTGGGTTGATAATGTTCCTCCAAGAGTGATGATCATCCAAATAAAATGCCCACACCAGACATGAGAAGCCCTCTTTTGAGTTTTGGTCCTGGTTCTACACCAAATCCCTGAAACATCATAGGCATTCCTATTACCCTTCATTGTCATCCACACTACAGCAGGCTCCATGAAAGCTTCCAAAGGAGAAAAACAAACAACAGACCCAAGTAAATATAGTTATAAACCACAACAAAGACTGGCAAGATACAATAGCCCTACAGTGCAGTGGTGACACTAATATCTTAGCACTAGGCACCAGCTCTCCAATTGCTCTTTAAATACAGCTCAGAAAGAGGAAGTCATGTATGGTACTAGAAACCTAGTCATGGATTTTGGATGAGGAGCAGGAACTGCCACTTTATTAAATCAGAGAAAATTCTGTTTATGTTCTAAAATATTGTTAAAAAGCTCTCATCAGTGAAATTTCTCTTCACAAGAGGCAAGGGCTACAGAAAACTAAAACAAATCATAATTCATTGTTGTATAGTTTCAGTAATAAACCTACAACACAAATCCTGTACCCAAGCTTCTAGGGTTTTTTACAGAAGTGGAGCTGGAAAAGCTGTAGCAGCCAGAGAAGCAAGACGTTTGTTGTGAGATTGTGTCTACTAACAAAGTCAGAAGTTATAAAGCCTCAACTGCAAGATGGCCTAAATATTAACTGCAGAAGGATGGTACCAATAGATGTGACAATGTGCATAGGGGAAACATGCAAGCCCTCAGGCATACATCAACAACTAGAGGCAAATAAAGAATGCTGAGATTGGGAGAAAGGGTTTCCACCAGAGAAGATTAAATGGATTGGTTATTGAGAATCAAATGGTCAGTCCTGAAAAAATATACATGCAAGTAACAAAGTATAGAATGAGGTTTTTCATGTCTATAGCATCACACACATACACACACACACAAGCACACACACATATATATACATACACACACACGCACACACATAAGCACACACACATATACATACACACATATACATACACACACACACACACTAATAATACTAATAATAACAAAGTAAAGGAGCCTTGAATTTGAAAGATACCACAGGGGGGCATATGAGTGAGTGGGCATGGAGGAAAAAGTAGGAGAAAATGATTTAATTATGTTATAATCTCAACAAACAAAGTAAATGTAAAAATTAAGGTGATTTTTAATTCACAAAATTGGGATAAACTGTGATGTATATATTAGCCAAATCACGTATAGTATGTGTCACTAAGGTTACTTACAGTATATATTTATTAATGGTTTTTAATGCTGTTGTAATTTAAAGTTGTGTGATTTTTCAGAGCTGATAGGAACACGTATTCATTCACACCCACTAGGACAATAACAACAAACCAATGATGCAATTCCATTTGACTCTTGCTTAAATATTTGAGATTCTTAGGTTTCTTACAGGAGTATAGGTGATTGGTTGATCACAGTAACATGCACCACTAAAGGCAACAGCATCACAAACAAGGCCATAGTTTTGCTTGTTTGTTTTCGTTTTGCTTTGGTTTTTTTTTGCATGGGTGATAAGGCAAGAGCAGTGTTATCCCTAGTGCTTCCTGAGTGACTTGTCATTTCTGATGGGTAGTGACTGCTTTTCTATAGCAACTCTTCTTACTTGCAAAGTTGGAGAACCTAAAGGGCAAGCTGCTATACCTTGAAAGTTTTGGCATGAAACCTGTACATTTGTACTTATGAAATTCTTACTTGGCTCTTTCCTCTATGAGAGGGTGTCTTAATTTGAAGGAAATCACTAAAATGCTGGATAAATTTAGAACTTTCTTTAACCCAAAAAATAATCAGTGATTATATTAATTAATCAAATTATATAAGTTTATATTATTTTTGGAAAAGCTATTTTATGAGAGTTTTGTTTATCAAGTTATTTTTAAGATAATATGAGCTACAATGCTATATGAATGTATGTATTTAAATAATTTGATGAGAAATTCATGACCTAGATATCTTAGCTCTTTTGTCAACTTCTGTAATGTCTCTTCCAGTTTGACATTTTTTTACAAATTTTGAAAAATAGCAAATGTTGGAGATACTTCCTGTTGTCACTGAAAAAGCAACCTCACTTAGAAATTGAAATTCAAAACTTCTGGAAAAATAAATAAATTTAACATTGCCATCTGCATTTGGCAACAGAACTGAGGCAGATTCTCATTATGTAAAATATTTCAATCATAGCATTTACTATTTAAGATATGGATAAAAGATTTTATTTGTATGGGTTCTTGACATTGTTAACATTTATTTCAATAATAAATTATTTTTCCTACCAAACTCTATTTTGCTTGTATTTTATTATTTTACATTAACTATTTAGTAACTATTACATTTCAACATGTATACTTATATACTAATATAAACATGTCTCAGTAGTTTTAATGTTGTTGTTACTCATAATATGGTCTTCACTCTGTTCTAAAATATTACTTGTCTTTAGTATTTTAAATGACTTATCTACAAATTACTCTTTTATATTTTTTCCTCTGTCTTTGAGATGTTCTATATCAAATGAAAAGTTTTCTGTATCACTCAAAATCGTTTGCCCCAATAAAATTTAATCTAAAATGGTGCTCAAATGCATCAAATATATTTCAGCACATCCTCTTTACTCACAACTCTGTATCTCTGTATTTCCTCTTTCTTTCCACATATCATCACATAGTGTTGTTTCTAGTTGTTGTTGGATTGATCTCAAAAAAAAAAAAAAAAAAAAGAAAAGAAAAGAAAAATAAGAAGAATGTTTCCCACGTACATATTCTCACAAAATACCTTTCTTATTTGAATGTTAGACAGCCTATTAAAATTTGAAAATCGAGCCAGGCATTGGTGGGGCATGCCTTTATTTCCAGCTAGGGAATCAGGGGCAGCAGGATCTTTGTGTGTTCAAGGTCAGCCTGATCTACAGAGCTAGTTCCAGGACAGGCTCCAAAGCAATACAGAGAAACCCTGCCTTGAAAAACAAAACAAACAAACAAAAATGTGAAAATAGTTACTAAAAGTGGTGACACAGGCATGAAACATGGTGCTCATCAAGTTGGTACGTGATCAAAAGAAGTTTGAGGCCATCCTACATGTGTAGCAAGATACTGTATCAATAAATTTATGTGTCTTTGATTCTGAAACACAGTACAAAATTCCAAAAGTAACATAGGATGTTCCTTCTCCTATATTTTTTAATCATTGGGTCAGTAATTAAGCAGTGTAAATAGGATGTGAAAAATCTTACTATTACTGTCAATTACAAAAATATTAAATTATCCCATATGTCTCATTATTGTTATATTTATCTATGAATGCTGTAATTTAGCCTGGCATTTTGTATACTCCACATAGTCCATTTTCAAAGATCCACACACTTAGAAGGGTAGTTTGTAAAAAAGAGATTCTCCATTTGCTTCACATTGAATATCATAAACTTCAGAGTCACACAATGAATTAACAAAAAGAAATCAGACTTCAGGGGGACTCTCTGGATTAGTCACAGTTATCCCATCTGTACTGTGAGTTCTAATATTGTTAAAAGTGGTCCTTGATTTATTACATCTAGACTCTTATTACCTGAGAAAACAATAAAATTGGTTACAAGTTTAAAACATAAAAAGTATCAGAAACTTAAAGGATGTATTTATTCTTTGAATCTTCCTAATTACAAGTTTATTAATGTTTGTAAGTTAATGTTCATATTTTTAAAACTTGTAAATTAATGTTTATATTTTAAAATATATTCTCTATTGAATGATGAATATTAATTAAATCAATTATGATTGTGAATCTCCCTCACGGTACAATCCGTGACCTCATATTAGTTTTAAATTTTCTTTAATGTCATAATTGGACATTTTATTCTCTGGTAATTCTCCTTTTTATCTAAGATAAATATGTGTGTGTGTGTGTGTGTGTTTTGATTAATCTCTTATACTTTGATTTTAAAAAGTCTTTCACTCACTCACGCTTTGAATGTAGGATCCCCAGTCGGTGGTATTTTGAGAGCTATCAGAATCTATAAGAACTGGGACTAACCAGAAGACTTCGGATCCTAGGGCAAGAATTTGGATGATGTTTCTCCTCGATCCTGGTGCACTGGCTGCAATGCTTCGTTTCTGGTAACATGAAGAGCTTGTACCACATCTTACACTGCCATGAATACATAGCTGTTTCACTTCTTCTGTGTCATGATGTGCTGACGTGCTCTGAAACTGAAAGCCATGAAAAGGTTTCCTCATATGTATAGGTAACAGGAAGAGGAGTGTCTGGGAATAACTCCAAGAAGTTATTGTCAGCTGATTTTGACTAAGATGTCAAGAATACAACTGAATAAGTATTACTGACAAAATTAAATATAAAGAAGAATGAAACTAGATCCTAATGGAGTTCATCTGGGGGAGAGGGGAGGTGTGGGGTGAGCTGTGAGGAGAGAAGAGAGGGGAAATTGTAGTCAGGATTGTTACCTGTGAGAAAAATACATTTTAATAAAAATTTTAATAAATACCCAACTAACAAAGTGCAAAACCAAATCAAACCAAACAAAACAATCCACCACAACAAAAAGAAATATGAACAAAGGTCAAAACTTAAAAGCTAGATCCAATATTGTAAAGTTCTGTGACGTAACCAGCATGGAACTTCTTTACAAATTTGGCCTCCGCAAAGCTTTTAATGTATAGTATAAATATGTGGATAAAGGGAAGTTTTGTAAAAATGATTGCATACAAAAAGTATGCAAGGCTTTTTATGGCAATTGATCTAGTATGGAAAAAGACAATGTTAGGAAAGGAAAAAGTATTATCCAGTGTATCTGCACTTCTGGTGAGGAATTGATTATCTATAATACCTGAGTGATACACTCCATAGCAAAGATGAAATAACATACTTACAATAGATTGATGTTTCAAGTACACACTTTTAAAAAGAAGGTGAACATGTGTCCAAAAGAAAGAACACTTACATAGTCACCATCACAAAGCAGAAACATACAACCCGGAAACACAATGTGATATCACTCTCTTAGGATAAAAAGGGTTCTTTGAAAAGCTGGAAGTGTCACAGTTAATGAATGTGGGTCTGGTGCACTATGGTGGGCACATGAGCTACAGAAACCACTAAAGATTTTGTGGGTAGTCCTCAAAATTAAAAATAAACTCAAATTTGAATACAGGAATCTTAACAATCCTATTATATAAAAGAAAACTGAAGGATCATGAAACAAACAAACAAAAACCACCCCCACACACTAACATTTTGTTTCATCATTATTCAGAAAAGGTATTATTTGTACGAGCACAAAATCTTTATTATTGGAGAAACAAATTGCTATTGTTTCTGAGCCATAACAGGCACAAAGTTCTATCATTCCTGACAACATAAAGAAACCAGAGGATTTCAGGGTGAGTGAAATTAGCCAGGGATAGAAACTCTATGCATAGTATCTAAAAATGTTTATCTCATAAATAGATAGTAAATTCTGGTTTCTAAGTCTGAGACCAATTGAGGAAGAGTAGATTTAGAGGAGAGTGTCTCTGAGCACTCTATTACAGTAAGGTTGAAAGAGTAATTATTTGCATTTCATATATATACTGTTAGTGTGCTGATCACAAAATAAAACATTTAAATGCTATATATTTTACTTTACCATTATCTTTACCTTTGTCTAGGTCATACATACATGAACAAAATCTTACCACTATATTTACATGTATGGATATATACATGTGTACACAAATATTTTACTTTAATCAAACAATAAACTTAATGTAAACATCCAACATTTTTATAACAAAATAATGAAGTTTTGGCATAATACTTTGAGTTACTTACTGTTATCAACTTACTCCGGAAAGCTGCATGGCATCTCAGGCCTCCATGTTTTGTCCTCTACTCTTATGGTCTTTCCTCTACTCTTATATAACTTGGCTAACACGATGCAAGGTCATTTTGCAACCATGATGATTCAATATGGCCCCAAATGTCACTTCTTGCTCAGTGTCAGAACCAAAAGTTAGCTATCTTTTAGGTGATCTAATATGAGTAAAGAGAAATTGGGTGCTTACTTTAGAGTTTTTGCCCTAGTAACATCATTCCCCTTAAAGTTTATCCCATTATTTATTTCAAACCTGCACTACTTCATACAAATACAGGTCTTTTGGTGGATTATTTTCTGTTCTATTTTAAGCATTACACAAGGACTGAAATCAGGGATATAGTTATTGTCATTAGTTGCACTGTTTGTGTTCTACACAGGAAATAAAATGAATCCATGAGTGAATGTAAACTATTTTCTTCTTTGTCTTAATCATTAATGCAAATTAATGCTGAATGCACACACACACAGGTATGTATGAATACATATATATGTATATATACATATATATGTATGTATGTATGAACATTCTAATCTAAAATGTATTGAATATGTCTTTAATTAGGCTGATTTTCATGCTACCATAATAACATCCCTTAGAAAATTCTTTACATTAAAATCTATTGATTCAGAAATGGTTTTAAATGCTGATTCACTATAACTTCCTGACCAGTCTCCCTTTGTAGGTTACTTGTTATATATTTTATATTTTCAGAGCCCTGGCAAGAATCTAAGCCAACTTTCTTAACCTCCTCTGGCTAATGTGAAACTACAGAATTTATGTTATTCTCATATCTTTTTGAATAATGTACTGAGCCATGTACTCTGTTTAAGTGACTACTTTAGCAACTTCTTTTATTGGAACTATTGTTTGCGATATTTATCCTTCCAAGGGCCTAAGGAATTTTAGGAGTGGCTTCTCTGTCTTTTGACTCTTCTACAAAATCTACATTTGAACAAAAATGAGAAATTTCTCATTAACCAACTGAATCAGAAATGATCTCAACTGAATGGGGCTTTCTATGCAATTGAAGTTTCTGGTTTCATTTTGAAAAGGAGAATGGAGACCAAAGAAGTCAAACTCTCTGTTAAAGCATAAATGGAGCCTACTCAGAAATGTTTTAAAATGCCACATAACTTTTCCATGAATCAAGAAGAATGAGATGATGTTAGGCTAGAAAATGTTTAGTGTTATTCATGGGGCCTGGAATATTAATGGGAGAGTTCAGTACTAAGTACATTTCAAAGTAAAAGAAAGTGTTTATCATTAAGCTCTTACTGCAAGTACTGTTTATAGGTGAATATTGCTTTCGTTATGCTGACGGAATAAATAAAACACGTGAAGAATTCGTTTTTGCAAGTCAGATTTACAATGAAGACATTTAAATGAATAATTCTAAGCCAAAAATAACAAAAGATACTGTTTTAATGCTTATGTAGATAAAAATGAATAATCAAAATAACCAATCCAGTAATAATTTTAAACTCCTAAGTTCCAATGAATAAAATATAAAATAAGCCACTAGAGACAAAACACTATTGCTGTGTTTACAGCACGCAGTTTGCTTGAGTGAATTGTGTAAAATACCAAAACATATTGAAGCACACAAAATATTAAATGACTGTGACAGAACTGGTAATTATATTTTAATAATTAGGACAGTTCGTTATTCACTTGATAGAGAATATAAACAACAGTTCAACTATTAAGTAGCTAGGGTAACTATAATGAACTACTAGTTTCAGCAGCCTGGAAGAAAGTGCTTTGTTGCAAGAGAAGTTTTTCAGCAATATGAAAATGTGTTAAATGCTGCCAAGTCTTGACTTCAAGTCTCGGTAACTAGATTTTATGTTATCCCATATCATAATTTGACAAAGTGATAATAGACTTTAGTGAGAAGAGAACCAAATTATATCAGCTCTGAATATAAAATCTCATTTGAAGACTCAACTACACTCATGTTTAGCTAGAGTATTATATTTTAATGAGAACCAGGCACTCCGATGAAATCAGCAAGTCTAGACACTATTTCAATATTGTGTGACCAGATGAGAACTTTAAATCTTATTCTCATCCTCTCAAAATTAATATTCAACATGCAGGAGGTAATAGATGTCTGTTAACCTCCCATTCTTGCTCTGAAGGAAAAATACAATATCACTACCTCTTCTTTGCATATTCTTACATAGACTCATGTTGAAGCTGGTATATTTCTAATAATTGAATTAACCATCCCATCAAAAATATTCAGTTGCTGTTCGAAGGCAGCTAAAAATTCCTGACTATTTTAATTTTAATGCAATGTTAAATTTCTAGTTTTATCTCATACACAAAAAGTTATTCTACTAAATAATAATCTACATCAAATACTATGTAATATAAAAATCTATGTGGTTATTTTATATATGCAAATGGAAATGTCTGAAATGATTTTTCTCTTATGTTTATTTTTGATAGAGCCCTCACCAGACACCTTATTAAGTTTACTTCTTTGAGCTTGATTCTATATGTTGCTTTGATAATGGACATTTCAGAACAAGTCATATATTATCTTTGAGGTTAATGAAATCCATCATTAATTCTCATTCTTGATTTTAGGTAATTCTCAGTTTTTAATCTAATGGGAGAAAAAGAATATTTAGACTATCAGTGTCATGACAATTTCATTTTTCATTACTTAATGCCTACAATGACAATGCATTAGAAGAGACTACCAGACATGGAAAGTTAATTCAAGACAGTATAAAATGGACAATTATGCCTCATCTGTAACGCCATTCCCGCCTTTCAGAATATATTTTGGGAGTTCTTCCTGAGACTTTACTATTTGTTCTGTTGGTACTCTGTGATTTAAAACTTGAAAATATCTCCAGTAATTTATTCAACATATTTAATTTGTTCTAAAATTGTTTCTTTTACTTTTTTGAGATTTAATGTAATTAAATCATTCTCTCTTTGCATTACTCTTGTCAATAACTATGTATCCCCCTTACCTTGCTCTTTTTTAAATTCATTGTCTCCTTTTAGAATAATTTCTGTTATATACTTATGTGTATTTTATATAAAAATGTTCCTAATTATAAAGTTATAACCTGCACAGTACATATAATGTTACTTGTATGTGTATGTACATTTTTAGAGCTGACCATTTGGTATTGGATAAGCATTTGGTAAATTC
The DNA here is from genome assembly GCF_943737965.1 of Phodopus roborovskii. Taxonomy (NCBI): domain Eukaryota; kingdom Metazoa; phylum Chordata; class Mammalia; order Rodentia; family Cricetidae; genus Phodopus; species Phodopus roborovskii. The sequence continues at coordinate 9,828,734 of NW_026126511.1, read as the reverse complement.
TTTCCTAAAAAGGACTATTTCTTCAGCTTCCAATGTGAAAAAAATGTTAGATTAAATAATGAGTAGGATAATTTAAAATTAATCTGGGTATATGTAAATATAAGATTATAAGAGCGCAAATGTAAGTGCTAAACTATTCACTAACCATTCAATGGCCTCTGAACTGAAGACTACAGCAAGAAAGAAATAAGATTCTTCTTAACACACATCTTCTAAAATTTTAGTATTTGTAGTATATACCAAAGTAAAATGCCCCTACACAAAATTCCAGTACCTTTATATAACTTTGCGACCGAACTCTTAGGTGCTAGTTAAAAAGAACTTTCACAATTACAAATAAATGTGTTAGATCACACATATCCTTGCTTACTTTACTGGCATAACTACTTTCTGTTCCTTATGGATTATTTATACATGTTGAGTGACATAGGTTTGAAAATAGTAAGGAATTATTCTGGTTGATATTCTGACAACTTATTCTATAACTATGATCATGCTGAATATTCTGTTTTGGACTTTGTGTCAAACTTATAAAGAATATGAATTTGAAATGATCATTACCTTTCCACCCCAATGACCGAGTTGATGGTAAATACATAAAAGTCTCCCATCTCATGGTAAGGGTGAAATTCTTCAATTCTAGTTCCAAGGATAATTCTCCTGGGTGAACTTCCCAGCTAGAAGTAACCCTGAAAAGTCATAACCCATCATATTTTTAAACTTTTTTTGAGGTTGACCATGAAATTATATGATCATTGTCTTTGGATATGTTTCAGTTTCTGCAATTTTTAATAATTGCAGCCATTCAAAACAATCACTTGAATAGAACTGCACCAGAAGACAAAGACAGCCCATTATTGTGGGCTCTAACAATTTTTCAGGTAGATATTTAATAAGCTATCTTTCCCTTTCCATTATTCTCTCACTGTCATTTGGTAAATCTCTTTTGTGATCAGTAGCAAGAGCTTATGCCTATCATGCAAGCCTCCCTAACAACTGATATTCAATTTCCTTTCATGCTAGCTAATATTACAGCTTTTAGTGTTCTCTGATTTTAGAGAACAATGATTACTATTTTCAGGAGAAGCAAAAAAGTAACACTTTAAAATTCTAGAAATATTGAAACAGTTGCCTGTGTCTTTTATTCTGTCTCAGAAAAAAAAAACAAAAAAACAAAGAATAAAACACACACACACACACACACAAACTTTACTGAGGTAAGCCCTACTTAAAACTTGTTTGTCATTTTACCCGAAGAGCTTAATACCAGTGAGGTTAAGTGATAGATGGGGGAGACCTTTACATATTTATAACACACTGATTGGAACTAATTATGGAAGCACATAAATGTGGGAATCATTTTCAAGAGAGCTGGGATCAAATTTATAAAAAAAATTTACATTTAGTTAAATGTACAAGGAATCTTACTCCACTTTTAACTTTATTTTCAACCAAATGCTAAGAAGTAGTTTGAATTTCAAATTCATCTTTGATGTTTAGCTGATATAAGAAATTGGGAAAGTAAATTAATTTTTCTACCCAGTAAGCCTCACAGAAAAATTAATGTTTACCTCAGAGCTTTGACATTTACACAATAAGAAGTTTCCATGCCTTCTATTTTACAAGAGACTAATACACACTAGATTTCTTTTTAACAAATGTGCTAGCTTCTTTGCTTTTTTAGTTACTCTCAATGTTTGCACTTTCTTATCCATTTGAAATTACATTTCTTCTAGTGTAATGTGAGTAGAACTAATTTGCTTTGTTATAGATAGGCATATGCCGAAACTTTCAAAAGGTCTTTGGTGATGTTGTTTATCTGCATGTTCCTTTACTCTAGAGATACCATTTCCTATACCACTATTGTTTTGAGCTACAGGCAGGGGGATGGAGATGGATTGTCATAACCTCAGGTGAAGTGTGGGGAGGGGAAAGCTGTCAGTCAAGTAGCTCAGAGCCTGCTCTTAGTTTCAGTTGTGTAGATACAAACAACCTTTAGGCCAAGGTGCTTGTTTAGGAGACAAGAGTAAACTATGAAAGACTATGTTCTTGTAGCATTGCTGGCCTTTAATAAGGATGTACTCTGAACTTCTTTGTTGATGTATCATCCCAAGGACATAGAACATGTGTTTGAATGCCTCATTCCTAATTGTCCAGTTTCTTCCACCAGCTATTTTCATCATTGCCAAAGCAGTGAAGTGGTTTCGAATTTGCACCACCTTATCCTGAAGTTTTTATGCACTCTGGAGATTGAACTAGGTCTTCGGGCTAATGAAGAGATCACAATTGACCAGCTGAGCCATGTTCTTGGCCCATTTGTCTCATTTTAAGAAAATTGATCCTGAAGGTCAGACACACCCAATGTGTAAATTAAGTGAGAAATTACAGGTAAAACCAGAAACAAAGAAACAACTCTTGTGACTTTAAAGTGCTTTTTTTGAGTTGTGCAGTAGAGTATTGTAAACTAACTTTTTCTTAATCCATGATTAAATGTTGAAAATTTAAATCTTGGATCCAAAATTTTGTGACATTGATTTTGTCAGCAGTCTAATGGTATTATTGACATTAAATTATGAGTTAGAAATTTCCACAGAGTGCTGAACATCAAAAGCAATTTCACATATTTACATGATCACCTATATTTCACTTCCTAAATAACTTCATCAGGCTCCCCTAATTTTATATCTGTCCCAGTATTTAATATTCCTTTTCTCCTAATATCTTGGGCATGGATATATAAAACTTTCCTCACCCTTCACATTCTAGTTGTGCAATGTATTTTAACACTACATTTACTCTCTCTTCATGCAAAATAGACCATAGGTAGTTCATACTGGATTGAAGTTCCTCATGCAATATGTTACTTCATCCTCCTTGGCCTTCTGCATCATCCTGAGTTCACAACCACCTGGAAAATATCCATTCTCCTTGCTCTCATATGAGTGTATTCTGACTCTTGATGTCTATAACCTTCTCAATATTTAATTAGGTTTACAATACAAGTCATAAATTCTTTTTCTTGGTTGGATTTAAATTCAATTAGGCAGCTGTTGATTGTCTTCAAGCTACAGGTGTTCCTTTATAGTGGGAAGGGTATCTTGCCTTCCTGATCACTATTTGGTTAAGCAGTGTTACACCTGAGACTATTCAATGTTTTTCTCCTTTTGGAAGCTTGCATAATAACTTTGGTAACTGTAAGAGCTAGTCCTTATGGAGAAAAATACTTAATCCATTCCAGCTCCTTTCCTCTAAGATAATTTTTATCAATAAATTTTATTTAAATCATGAACAATCTTATTTGACATGTTAATCCCAGTTTCCTCTCCTTCCCATACACCCAAGGCCATCCCCCATCCATTCCCAAGGGAAGGTGAGTCCTTCCATGAAAGATCATCAAAATCTGTCAAGTCGTTAGGGATAGGGCCGAGGCCCTCCACTGTGTCTCTAGGCTAAGGGAGTATCCCTGCATGGGGAATGGGCTCCCAAAGTGTACTCATGCACTATGGATACATCCTGGTTCCACTGTCAGAGGCCCTAAAGTCTACCCAGTCCTCCTAGCTGACATGCAAGTTCGGGGGACCTGATGTTGTCTTATGTAGGTCTTTTAGCTATCAGTCTGGGGCCCATGAGCTCCCCCTTTTCAGGTCAGCTGTTTCTGTGGGTTTCTCAAGCCTGGTCTTGACCCTATGTTCCTCACTCCTTCCTCTATTTCTACTATTGCTTAGATTCCTAGTTGGGGTCATCTTTGTGGATCTCTGTACAGGTCCCTAGTGCCAAATTTCTCCTTAAACCTATACTGGCTCCCTCTATTGATGTGTCCCTTCTCTTGCTCTCCTTTATTCATCTCCCCATTCAATCTTCCTGATCCCTCATCTTCTCCTCCTCCTCTTCTTCCCCTTTTTTCCTGTGTTCCCAATTTTTTCAGGGGCTCTTGTCTCTTTCCCCTTCACTGGGGGGCCTGTTTTTCTCTTCTACAGTCTTCCTCGTAGTGCTCCTCATTTCCTAGCTTCTCTGGAAGTGTTCACTTAACTTAACAAGTTCTCCTTCCTAAACTCCTTCTATGTTTTATACTGACTTGTTTTGTGATAGTTTTTCAAGGAATATTGTCAACCTCTTGGAACCTAAGTAAGAACCTTTTGAACCAACTGTTTAAGTTGAAACCATGCAGTATGGAATTCCTTCTCCGATTGATTTTGACAACATTAGAAAATGAAAATGAATAATATATGTATGCCTCATTCTCAGTTATGAAGAAAATAGTCATTTTGTGATTGTTTTGTTTTTGATTTACCATGCCACAGAACCAAGTCATCAAGTCTCTTCATTTAAAAAAGAGAAGATGAACGATAGAATTGACAAAGGTGTTAAAGAGCCAGTTCATCTAAAGTTTAATTTATTTGCTAAATTATTTGCTAAACTCATGCTTAACTAACTTCTCCTTGATCTACCTATGTGCGTCATTCAGTTGATTAAGAGTGAAACACTGTTTTCTATCACTATATGACATAATTTTGTATATCATTCACACACATGAAACTTCTCCAAATCTGAAAACATATCCTGCTTCACAAGAAGAAGGATGAGGAGGAGGAGGAGAAGAAGAAGAAAAAGAAAAAGAAGAAAGAATTTAGAATCCCCATGGGAATTAACAAATTGAACTTCTCCTTTTCACTGACAAAGACAATTCTGACAAAGACAATTAACTTAACCAAAAGAACATAAAAGTAACAAGATTATATTAAATTATAGATTATTAAAAATCTTCTTAGGTTCCTCTTTTACTTGGTACTTCATCTCATTATCTGTAGCTACTAATGTCAATTTTTTTTTACTTTTATTATTTATTTATTTTTATTTTTATTGTACACATTGATCCCAGTTTCCTTTCCCTCCTTCCCTGCTTCCCTCTTTCCCTCTCTACTCCTTCTCATCCCCCCAACCATTCTCCCCTCCTATCTCTCCCCACTCCACATGTAGGGTGATGCCCTTCAGGAGGAGTCATCGAAATCTGTCAAGTCATTTGGAGTAGGGACTAGGACTTCTCTCCTGTCTCTATGTTAAGGGAGTATCCCTCCATGGGGGAGGTGTCCTCATGGTCCTTTTGTGCACCAGGAATACATCCTGGTTTCACTGTCAGAGGTCCCTTAGATTGCTCAGTCCTAACAGAGACCCATATTCAAGGGAGCCTGATTCTTTCCCATGCTGGATTCCCAGCTATCATTCTGGGGGCCTATTGGCTGATGCTTGTTCAGGTGAGCTGTCTCTATGTGTTTCTGCAACCTGGTCTTGTACTCTCCATCTGCATCTGGACTCTAGTTCAACTCAGTAATTAGGTATGGGTGTTTGCTTCTGTTTCCATCAGCTACTAGATAAGGGCTCTATGATGGTGCACAAGTTAGTCATTGATCTCATTATCAGGGAAGGGCATTTATAGTAGCCTATCTACTGTTGCTCAAATTGTTAGTTGGGGTCAGTCTTGTAGGTCTCTGGACAATCTCTAGGTTCAGTTTTCTCTTCAAACCTATGATGGCTCCCTCTTTTATGCTCTCTCTCTCTCTCTCTCATTCTTTCTTTGGTTTATTCTTCCCCTGACTCAATCTTCCTAGTCCCATGTGATTTCTTCTACTTCCCTTTTCTTTCTCCTAGTTCCCTCTTCACTCACTGCCCCCCCCCCACTCCCCATGTGTTCTGGAGATCTTGTTCCTTTCCCCTTCTGTTAGGGACCTTATATGAATCTCTTAGAGTCTTCCTTGTATCCTAGTTTCTCTGGCTGTGTGAATTAAAGGCTGCTGATCCTTCTCTCTATAATATAACTTTATCATACTAACTTTCCTCTGGAGAAACTATGGATTTAATGGATATCTTTACATACAATTTTTTATCATATTAATAACATAATGGTATGTCAGTCATGTACTATTCATATTAACTATCAATTAATTATACTCATTCAATACACCACTATTAGGAAATAATAATTTAAATACCCCATTGATGATTGTCTATTACTATAACATATAAGAATTAATTAATGCATAGTATTACATTGTTGTCTTTTAAAAATAGTTCAGTAATAAATCTATCTCATGTACTAAACTTGAGTTCAGAATTTCTTTGTGTGAGGTTCATAATAAAATGTATTGGTCTACTTTCAGAAGCAGTATTTTGAAGAAAATAATAGATAAAATTATAGGCTCAATAAACACCTATATGTCTTTTCACAGTTCAAGCTTCATGTTGTGAGTAACAAGGTGTGTATCCATAATAAACATGACCCTAACAAGAAAGTAGGTTCACAACAATGAAACATTTGCCTCCTAGAAAATTCATGCCACCAGATGAAACCTCTGAAACGTGGCTGGAGTTGATGTAAAGAAGCTGTTGTTGAAGTTCTGCACCTCAAGTTTGAGAGTTGTGTGTCTGTTGTTTTCTGATCTAGACATAGTCTTCACTTCTAATTTTGTATCCTGGCTTTACTCTCTGGCTGTGTAACTGGATGAAGCAAAATATTGATGTTGCTCTACACATATAAACCCAGGAATTCATGCTGCAGTTTGACCGTAAACAAATTCCTTATGGAACCTGCCCTATGTTTCATTGAATTTATATTTGTCATAGATATTGATGCACTATCATGAATTAGGAATAGGTAATATGACAAACAGTTGGTAGTCATTCCTAAAGATTTACAGTTAATGTAACGCTGTACTTCACTTTGAAAACCATTTTTGGACATTGAAGACTAAAAGCTATTTACCAAAGATTACATAAACAACTATATTAGTTATTCCCCCTCCACTCCAAAATAAAATTAAACCATAATTGAGCTGCCTAATTCTAATCTCTTAGTGGTTTTAGGAAATGCTCAGGAGTGATTTCAAGGACTATGGAGTTGTTTAGTTTTGGTGTATCTAAATCCTCTATTCAGTAAAACACTGAGAAAAAAGGAGCCAGAGAAAGTACAGTTTACTCCATGCCAGCAGGCAGAAGTGCCTTCTTTCATTTCTGGCATAACCTAAGCTTTCTGGAAAATAGGCCGTAGGTTCCCGGCTAGAGATTGCTCTCATTAATATCAATATTATTAGTATAAGTTGCACTGTTTACCATTTTATCTTTAAGACACTGTGCTACTGTGCTACTTTGGTTAAATTTTAAACATTACCAAAAAGTGGTTTTATCAAAAAATGAAAAATGTTCAATATGGTCTTAACGCAAATTGAATTACTATTCTGGTTCTAGGTGAACTGAAATAATTATTGATATCTATCCCACTTTTGTCTGTATCTCACTCTTATTCTTGAAAATTAAATGCAGAAATGAAAGTCTCACACGCAAGGGTTTATTTTTCATCTTAAAATAAATGACATGAACTACTTCTCCTTTCCGAATTATCTTTCCCAAGTGTTGCTGATGGCTTCTTTTGGAAATGTTTCGCATTAGTAAGCACCATCCAGATGAAAAGCCCATTTGGACTTGACATTAATTTTACACTCAGTGCACAATACTCGACCTTGTCATTAGGTCAACACTAAATGCCATGAATCAAAAGGAGTTTTTCTTTTGCATTGCCTTTTGTTTTCCCTCGTTCGTATCTGAGGTACGGTTGCCCTCTACTGTCACCGTTGCCCCCTTCTTACTTCCTTTGTGCTTATTACGTCTTACCTATGCTACGCGTTATATTTTTGCAGCTAAAGATTCTTCTAGAAAAAATACACTTATATTTTCTCTTTCCCTTGTTCCTTAATGAAGTGAAAAAAAAAAAGTTCTCACAGGCTGCTAGAAAAGTGTCCTGGGAGGGGGGGTGGTGGCAAGCAGAGGAGTGTGAGACTCCTCTTTCTTCTGTGATTACAGAAGTGAGTGTCCCCTGCTGTCTGTCTATTTCACATCACAACTGTGTGATGAATTCTTTTTGCCTTCTTGTTGCTGAAAATCCACACTTAGTCAACATTTGTATTTTCCTTATCTTATGAATATTACTTTTTTTTTTTTCAAAAGGAGTAATCAGCCCTCGAGGAAACTTTTCTTTGAAACAGAAGGAGACCACTACAGAAAACCATAACCAACGAAAAAACAGGGTCACTGAGCTCAGTACGAGCTGACCCAATCCCAGGGTACACCGGTAGAATGCACCTGTGGACTCTCTCCCCTGTGGACTAGGACCCAGCGAGGAAGACAGGACATAAAGACAATAAAGGACTGAGCATTAGGGAAGCTGCTGCTCCTAATAATGTCAGAAGCTATACCTCAAAAGTCTTACCAATTTGACTGCCCAAAAAAGAGCAGAAAAAAGTGGATATTAGTGGACGTGACACACGCAAAACCCCCAAGGCCTCCACCCTACAGAAAGAACGAGAGGTGACTAAAGAGATGCTGAGAGCAGAAGAAATAGTCTCCCTGGAGGAGGAGCACACCAATCGGTTATCGAATACCAAATGTCAGTCCTTGAAAGATACATACTGAAACATTATATGGACTGAGCAGATTATATTTAGTAATATAAGGCCATACATATGAAATAGATTAACGGACTGGGGTATATGGGAAAACTGGGAGGGAGAAAAGATAAAGGAGAAATTCTATAAGTATATTACAATCTCAAAAGTAGCAAAACTTAAAAACAAATTAAAAAGTTGCTGGCCTATTAAAAATAAGTGCTTTAAAAAGAATAACTACACCTTTGTATATTATAGATAAGTCATTTGAAGAGTATCATATAAAAATAGTGTGAAATTTGATGAGTATGAATAACATTGTTTTCTAAATATTAATGCAATCACATTTTATATCATCATGGAAAGCTATATTTAAACCAAATTATTAAAAGTCAAGTTTTCAAAGAGCAGAATAAAGCATCGTAATTAATACTCCAGTTACTTTGTCTCTTTTCGTTCAGGGAAACTCAGGTATTTTTTTTCTATTTTTTTTATTTAAATTAGAAATAAGCTTGTTTTACATGTCAATCCCAGTTCCCTCTCCCTCCCCTCTTCCACTGGCCCCCACCATTCCCCATCCCATCCCCTTTCTGCTCCCCAGGGAGGGTGAGGCCTTTCATGGGGGATCTTCAAAGTCTGTCATATCATTTGGAGCAGGGCCTAGGCCCTCCCCCATGTGTCTAGGCTAAGAGAGAATCCCTCCATGTGGAATGGACTCCCAAACTCTATTCATATCCTAGGGATAAATACTGATTCACTACCAGATGCCCCATAGATTGAGCAGACCTCCTAACTGACACCAGTGTTCAGCAGTTCTGGGTCAGTCCTATGCTGATTTCCAAGCCATAGGACAGGGACCCATATTCAGGTCAGCTGTTTCTGTGTTTCTCCAGCGTGGTCTCGACCCATTTGCTCATCACTCCTCCCTTTCTGCAACTGAGTTTGGCTCAGTATCACAGACACTGATATCAACAATTAATAAATGAGACCTTCTGAAACTGAGAAGCTCAAGTAAAGGGTAAGGGAAAGGACACAGTCAATAAGACAAAACTGCAGCCCACAGAATGAAAAAAGATCTTCACCAATCCCACATCTGACAGAGGGCTGATCTCCAAAATATACAAAGAACTCAAGAAGCTAGTCACCAAAACACCAACAATCCAATTAAAAAGTGGGGCATAAAACAAGATAGAGAATTCTCAATAGAGGAATCTAAAATGGCTGAAAGACATTTAAGAAAGTGTTCAACATCCTTAGCCATCAGGGAAACGCAAAGCAAAATATCTCTGACATACCACTTTATCCCTGATAGAACAACTAAAATAAAAAACACCAATAACAGTTTATGCTCGAGAGGATGTGGAAAAAGCAGTATATTCTTCCACTGCTGGTGAGAGTGTACACTCGTGTACAGCCACTTTGGAAATCAGTGTGGCAGTTCCTGAGGAAAATGGGAATCAGTTTACTATAAGGTCCAGCAATTCTACTCTTAGACATATACACAAAAGATGCACATTTATGCAGTAAAGACATCTGTTCAACTATCATAGCACCTTTATTTGTAAGAGCTAGAACTTGAAAACAACCTAGATGTCCCTCAAAAGAAGACTGAATGAAGACAATGTGGTACATTTACACAATGGAATACTACTCAGTGGGACAAAAAATGGAATCTTGAAACTCACAGGCAAATGGATGGAACTAGAAAAACCCATCCTGAGTGAGGTAACCCGGTCACAAAAAAGAGGAACACTGTGTGTAGTCACTCTTGTATACATTTTAGACATAGAGCAAAGGATCACCAGCCTACAAACCACACCTCCAGAAAATGTAGGAAATAAGGAGGACCCTAAGAGTGACATTCATGGTCCCTCATAGAAGGGAAAGGGACAAGATCTCCTGAGCAAATTGGGAGCAGACAGGGGTGAGGGAAGAAGAAGTTAGGAAAAAAAAAAAAAAACAGGAGAAGAGGAGGGGAGAGGAGAATATGAGGGAGCAGGAAAATTGAGTCAGGTGAAGAACAGAAAACAAACAAACAAAACAACATGAAAAAAGATACCAAAATAGAGGGGACCATTATAGGTTTTAAGAGAAATCTGGCACGAGGGAAATGTTCAGAGATCTACAAGAATGACCCCAACTAACAATCTAAGCAATAATGGAGAGGCTACCTTAAATGCTCTTCCCTGATAATGAGATTGATATCTACCTTATATGGCATCCTAGAATCCTCATCCAATAGGTGATGGAAGCAGAAGCAGACACCCACAGCTGATTACAGAGCTGAACTTCTGGAATCCAGTTGCTGGAAGGGAGAACTGATGAGCAAAGGTCAAGACCAGGCTTGAGCAACCCCCCAGAAACAGCTTACCTGAACAAGGACACCCAGACTGATAGCTGGGAAACAAGCAGAAGACCGACCAAGACCTCATGATTGTTGGTCTCAGTTAGGATTCCTGGGAATCTATGTTACCTCTGACAATGGATCCAATATTTATTGCTAGTGAGGAGTGGACTTCAGGAGCATATTCCCCATGAAAGGGTACTCTGTTAGCCTAGAGACATGGGGTGATAGCCTAGACCCTACCCAAAATGATTTCGTAGACTTTGATGATCCCTAATGGAAGGCCGCATACTCTCTGTGGAATGGATGGGGGATGAGATTGGGGTGGGACTGTGGGGAGCATGGAAGGATGGGAAGTAGTGGAAACTGTGATAAATATGTAAAGAAAAAATACATTTAAAATTTCAGAAATGAAAGAAACAACATGTTAACACGTCTTTATCTAATACAGTTTCCTAAAAAAATAAAAGTGATTGTTGACTGATGGGAAATGCCATTCTGTAAATATGTTTCTCTTAATTGTTAATGAATAAAGAATAAAGCCCTGTTGGCTAATAGGAAAGCAAGATAGGTAGGACTAGGAGACAAGGGAGATTCTTTGAGAAGTAGAAGAGTCAACCAGTAGGACCAAGAGAGTAGAGAATCAAACCTTGATAAGACTACATGGAAATACTTGTATTAACAGAAATGTGTTAATAGTTAAGACAGCACTAGCCAATAAGAAACACTAGTAACAGGCCAACCGTTTTATATATAATACAGCCTCTGTGTTTGTTATTTTGGGCTGATGCACTTGTGGGATCAGCCTGGAAGGATAACTACTCATAACAGTTGGTCATGGTGGCTTATGCTTGTACCCTACTTTAGGGATGTGTGGAACTCACTACCTAGCCAGACTAGATGCTTAAGTCCAGACTTACTAAAAGACTGTATCAAAATTTTAAACAAAATGTGGATGAGTGTATGGCACTCAAGGCATCTAAGAGTATGAACTACCCCCCACACACACCCAATTAAAGCATACATGTACATGTACACACATGTATAAATGACAATTAAATCATGTCAGGAAAATTATATATTATACTATATTTGTTTCAATATAATCATTAACACCTTTTAAAATTTTGTATGTAGTATTAGGTATCATAATATAGACATTAAATTGTTATTAAAGTATCTTATTAAAATAAACTTTCAAGTAACTATAAAATATTTAACTTTAGCTTAGAATGACATAGCTGTAGCTTTAACATATTACTACATGTCATATTTTGAAATCTAAGAAGTTAGAGAGAATTAGAAAATGTTCAACCATATGTTTAACATACCTGGCAATACAAAGGCAAAAAAACTTTGTTATTTGTTATGATAGTATATGGTCAATAAGGAATTTGAAAATAAGTTGAGGGCAAAGTATTTGTAATTCTAAATTTACATTTCTTTCTTGAATTTCAATAAATGATATATGAAATATGTTCTCCCTTCAGCTATAGGGTCTTAGCATCAAGTTCTCATGGGGGACAGAGACAGGAGGGAGGGCCTAGGCCCTATCCAAAATGACTTGGCAGCTTTTGATGATCCCTCCTGGAAGTCCTCACCTTCTCTGTGGAGTTGGTGGGGAATGGGAGGTTGGGCAGGAGCAGAAACTGGGATCAATATGTAAAATAAAGAAAAAAATAAAAGTATATCTTTCTCTTTAATACCACTCTTTAAGGATTTCAAGCTCCATAGTAGTTCCACATCCACCTAGAGTTTATTTTAAAATTTGCCTCTCACAAATAAGGAGAACTAGCTTGGTTTTCCTACCAAAATCTGGTACACTGGGAAATGAACTTGATCCTATGTACATTTTACCAAGCTCTCAAATCTTATAGCACACTACCTACTCCCTCCCTCCAACTGTTTTCAAACAAGAACTGCAGTCAATTTCACAATCACCCCAATTTTAGCTGTTACTTCTGACCTCAATAATATCTAATAGTTATGTAATGTGATGCTGATTTATGAGTTCCTTATATGTCCTTATATGATTATTAGCATTGAATACCATAAATATAAAAATTATGTTTCAAATAAAAAATAGTGCAAATAGCCTTAGAAGTCAGAGTTAGTGATGTGTGTATATATAATGTATCAACAACATATATATATATATATATATGTATATATATATATATATCCACAACAAATAATTTCAATATCCTAAGGAAATTAGTTTTTTGCCTTGTAATTCAGTATTTTGTTTGTACACATAGTTTCTCTCTGTATGTCATGTTAAATCTGAGGCTTGGCGAACAGCACCATAAGCCTATAGTGTCTATAGCAATTGAAATGATTAACTGATTCTGTCCTCTGGCATAGAAGGGCCGGTTCTACTCATATCAACCATGCAGTTTTAAGAGGTTATCTTTCTAGAAAACAAGAGGAATGGGAATTCTGGCCCCTTATATTTCTAAATATCTGTGGCAGTGTGATAGATGTGAATGGAGTTTCTATGTTCCATTGTGTTCAAATTAAAATTTAAGAAACAGGGTATGGAGTTATGGCTCAGCATCTTAGACCACTTGTTCTTGAAGAGGACCTAGTTTATTCCCAGAACCCACATTCTAGCTCATTAGTTAAGGAACCATATTTGCATCTAGTTAATTGTTATATGAGTCAGTTTCTCTTGTAATTTCTCAAATCAACCTGAAATCCCTAGCAAAGTAGAAGCAATGTCTTAGGATGTTTCCCTCAGATACTTAAATTTTCTTAGGAAATAATAGATGAGGCATTGACTAGTGTTTGGAGAATGGGATTCCTGTGGCACATTATTGATTTTAATCAAGCTGCTTGTGAAATCTGCACCTCACAGATTTTCTAAGAGTGTCTGTATCCATTATTGAATCAAACATAGCAACATACATTTGCGGATTTCTGGTAAATAAATGACATCATATATGACTAAGAGGCTCAGATTATGTGAGAAAATTAGGATTCTAAAATGACTTGCTTGTATGTAAAACAAGGAAAATTAAGCTATATGACATGTTAGGCCAAGTGCCCTCCTGAAAAATAAATTAGTTATTCTACATTATCTAGAATCAAGTTTTGGAATTGAACATATCAATTTTTCAGTACTGAAGGAAGCACACATCAGAAGGCACATGGGGAGGATAGGTATGGATACAATAATGAAACTTGATATAAAGAGCTAAGGAAATTTATATTATTTATGCTTTTACATTTTTAAAACACACCATTTATAACTTTCTTATGCATGAAATGTTTGAAGTGTATTTCCTAACCTATAAGTAGCCTTGAATTACATTGACCACTGTGATTCTTATCACACTTCAGTTGTCAGTTTCCTAAAAATTGCATAGAATTCACTTAGAAACATCATGGAATTCTTTCAGCTTCTGCATCTCACAGAGTGATCACCAATATGCATTCTTGAATGCAATCACAACTGGTTGATATGATTTTTATGAAAATTCCTGCATATTTTCAGCTGGTGAGCCTTACCAACTGTGGTCATTAATGTTCATTATTCAGAGAAGTAATGCTAGTTCTACTATCAGAAGGCATATTTCAGTGACCTAGCTTCCCACTTGATACATAGTTGACATAGATTAGAGACCCATATTTCAGGTGTAAATTCTAGAATTCTCCAGGCCATTAGTCTTTTCCTTCTTTATACTGAAATCCATGGGATAGTATCTTCACCTTATTATGTTGATAGCAGACCTTCTTCTTTTATGATTTCCTCTTGTATGTCTAAATTCAGAGGCCACTAGCTTATTCCCCAAAAAGATTGTAACCTTGTTTTCTATAGTTAATTTTTAACACTTACATACATGAAAACAATAGTGCATTTTTCTGCTCTCTGATTATATTAAGACCATTTACATCTTAAGCAGGGTTGCAACATGTAGACAGAATTTACAGTGAGTTATCTTTTCCTCTCGACTATACCTACTTCCCCAAGGCTTTCCTCTATAACTTCAAGGGCAAGCATGCCATGCCCTTGCTACTTACCCATGGAGGTCTCTTAGTATATAATTTTCTCTTTTGTTTTTAGCTCTCGCTTTAGTTATTTCTGCCTAAATTTAGTTATTATGTAATCTATAATATATCCTTAATTTTATGCCATTTTCATTTTTTTGTGAACATTTGGACCTCAATTCTGACAGTTTTCCGTAACTGGATTTTGATTGATAGCTCACAGACATGTCTGTGTACTGTTTCTGCATATGATATTATCACACTTGCTATTATTCTAGGAGGCATCACATTACTTATTCATTTGATCTATCTTCAGATCAACATTTGCCATCTTAATCTGAGCACCAATAAATGTACTGCAAGCTCAGTTTGACTAATTGTATTCTGTTGGATAACATAAGTCAACTAACAAACCCCTATTTTCATTTAGGTTTTATCAAATTATATCATGATCTATTCAATTGAAATTTAAGTAGGCAATACAAATTTTTGCAAAACTGTACAATTTTATCTTCTTTTATACTACTGTTGCTTTAAGACTAGTCTTGTCAAAAGCTCATGAAAAAGCAAAATGTTAATTTTTTATGATTATATGAATAGGGAAAATACTTTTACACACAATTAACAATTGCACTTTTAGTATTTTTGGCTGTCACTTTGAAAAGTACATACATCTTTGATCATGGGGATTCTAAGCAGAAAATAACAAATTTGCGACACATCATCACCAACACAACAGATCCAGTGTGGTATCCAAGAAAACATGTAGTGAGTGCTAAAGAAACAGCGAGAGAGATTAAAAAAGAGAAAATTAAATTAATGATGTTCTCCACTCCCTTCTCGCCTATTTATTTTTAAATCTATTGCCAGGAAGACCATTGAAAACTAATGTAGTCTACCACTGCTGCAGAAGCCATTAACTGAAGAAGAAAGTCATTGCCTAATGGAATAAGCAGGGTGCAAAAAGCTGTCAGGCTAGGGTGCCAGTGAAGCAGTTTAAAAAGCATTTTAATTATAAAATAAAGTTATAACATATGCATATGAAAAAATTCCAAACTAAGTGTTAAAAACCTACATTCAGACACAGTTTGCTCTTAGTAGCAAACTTTTAAGTAAAAAATGGGCATGCCATTCAACTATTACAGAGTGGTAAAAAGAACTTAATAACCCCAGCTGAGAAACATGAAATGTGTATATCTCAGTAAGTGCATATATTAACATTTTCTCTAAAACAGCCATCAGCATTCCCATGTTAGCATTATATATTAATTTCCTGTTCACTGTTTTGTTCTACATTGGGTTTACCATTAGGTTAATAGAAAATATTTATTTTAGCATAGTCTCTTCAATGAGAAAGTCATAAAGACTTGCTTTTGAACCATCAATTTCCAAAAAATAAACAATATCCACCATTTCTGAAGTATTTTCCCATAATTGTTTTCTCTAAATTTTTCCGTAAATAGTGAAAAATTTGAAATTATGTCAAGACATATATTTACTTAGG
Organism: Phodopus roborovskii; assembly: GCF_943737965.1. Classification (NCBI taxonomy): domain Eukaryota; kingdom Metazoa; phylum Chordata; class Mammalia; order Rodentia; family Cricetidae; genus Phodopus; species Phodopus roborovskii. The sequence continues at coordinate 9,812,464 of NW_026126511.1, read as the reverse complement.
GAAAATATAAATTAATCCTCAATACCTTGTGATTCTTAACTTCAAAATCATCAGAATGTATATATTATTAAATCTACCTTTTAAATTCTAAGTTTGAATAAAATGAGATTAAAAGGCATCTTTTTATTTGGCATTCCTCTGTGCAAACAACACTCACAAAGAAGCCAAGTTTTGCTCTGTTGTTTTCTTCCTTAACCATTCTGTAACATGATATCTATGCCTCCAAAAATTAAATTCCTTGCAAAATTAAATTTCCCATAATTTCCCCTCACATAAGGAACATTGCATACACATTTGTGTCCTTTTGTGCTGTCTAGATATTTTAAATAATTTTGTTTGCTTGTTTACCTTTGCTTTGGTACAGAGTCTCTCCCCCTAGCAAGAGTTAAGCACAGGCTGGCCACAATCTTACAGAGACATGTTTGCCTGTGCTTCCTGAGTGCTGGGATTAAAGGTGTACACTAAAATGCCCAGCTAAAGTATATATTTATTTGTAAAATATTCTATCAATTTACCCCTACTTTTCTTCCTTCACCTGTCCTAGCAAACCTCCATCATATCACTCCCATGTTGATAGCCAATTTTTCTCTAATGTTATACATAAGCATGAAGTCTATGCACAAATATATATATATGTGTGTGTGTATTCATACATATATATGCATACATACATGCATATATATGTATATATACATATATGTGTGTTTGTGTGTGTGTGTGTGTGTGTGTGTGTGTGTGTATGCATACATGATCATCCCTAGGATTACAAGTACATATGACCATACAATTCTTTTTATAAAATAATTTTATTTTATTAAATTATAGTGCTGTTATATACTTTCTCCATTTTACCTATTCCTTTATTCCCATCATTATCTCCCACACTTTGAATTAATAGCCTCTTTTTTTCTTTACTAGTTGTTTTGATTGACTGAGATATGATTTGTGACCATTAGCAATTATATTTTGTTGCTACTAATTATTGTAAAAGTTAATTTAGGTGAGAGAGACATGTTTCCTAAGAAAAGTAGTGTGTTTAATTAAAAAAATAAAGGGAGTATTGCTATTAACCTTATTCAAGTTGTATTAGCAATTTTAATATCTAAACATGTAATATTAATTTGCAGGTGTCTTTCTAGACCATGAAATTTTGATGTATTAAGTACTTAAAGCTATAGAGTTATCTTTCAAATCTCTTGCAAATAATATATGCAGAAGGTAGATTAGCCCGCCCCATGTTAAATGTGGGCTGCATAATTCTAATTTTCTTAAGTTAGAAACTATACAAAATAGATTTATAGTTTGCATATTTAAAAACCAAATATAAACATTTAAATATCAACAAATACACTTGACAATTGTATGTTTTAAATTCACTGGTCTTACCAATAAACACTAGGAAAATAACATTCTATATATATTGTCCTTACTACATTTTAAACATGAATGTGGTCGATTTGTTTTTTTATTTTCTTATTTATGAAGGATTACACTCGTAGGAACTGAGGACTCATGACCTAGAACAATGTTATCACTGATTAAGTCTCTGGGATGCTAAAATTACAAACAGGCAATATTGTTGTTCATTCATATTCTGAATGCTTGTGGCAGGAATAAGAAGAAATCCCAAACCAGAAATATAACTTACTGTTACATAATAATTTCTAGAAGATGACTTTTTTTTTCTATAAAGCAATGATGCAACAAAATCTTAGTGTAACTTCATCACAAACAAATTGCATTATCTCAAGAATAAAGTGTTTGGAAATTACTTGTGACAGGAATTAGTATTTTAAAAGTTTCTGATAAAAATGCACAGACATTAAGCTTTATTTGTGTGTTCTTGCAATAATTTAGATTTTATTATAAGTTTTTTCAGAATGGACTGCTAGTGGTTCATATAGCAAGGATTAGTTTTTTACTAAAATATACGTACTTCTTAATCATCATCATAAAATGCAAAGGTAAAGGTCAAGTAGATACTACAACTTGACTTCAAGTAGTTGTAACATATTCAGTAATGAAGAAGTAATTAGTCATTATCTACAAAACCACCACATAGATCACATTTTAACTGTACACACACATTTCTAGTTATTTACAAATAAATACTATTTATATTTATATACACTCATAATACATATAATATATATATATATATAAAACAATGTATATGTGTAACATACATACACACGTATATTCCACATTTGTATGTTTTAAATGAAGACCTCTTCTCTATAGGGCTTATCAAAGCATCTCATGAAATAATTCTTCTGACAGTTCCTAGAGTGTGATGGAGGAAAGATTCCAAACTTGAGGCATAAGTAAAACAAACAAATAAACAAATGAAAACACTGTCCATCTCTCCTAAGCACAAATTTTATGGTGTCATGCATTGAGCAAAGTAAAACCTAGTTATTATCAGGAAGGAATGTGCTCATTTTCTTATACTCAGTTTATAAATAATTTATTTTGAATTGACTGAGGTACTCCCAGGCTGTCATACTTTAACTCATGTGCATCAACTGAAATAAAATCTTCAATCTCTGAGCAATTTATGCAACTTTTAATTCAAGTATCAATGTGGTTATCATACTATATACATATAAAACTTCATTTCTATATTAGCAGAGATTATCACTTTGTTAGTGATAAAGGCCTGCTTAAGAACCTATACACATTAAGCTCAATTCCAACTTTTTAAATGAGTTCTCTTGTTTTACATTTGGTTTCCTGTTATTTACACATCTTCAATAAGGTGAGGAAGGAAAGGCAGTATTTCACAATTCATGAGTCATCAAGTGAAAGAAACATGCTAAATATTTTATCCAATCAGTTCATCTTATGACCCAATTCACTGTGTCTCATCGTTGTAGGTTTCAAATAAACATCTTGCAGTTTTTTCTATTACAATATCTACTCATCTCTTATATGTAGAATATTAAGTTCCAAGAAAGCAGGATATTTATTTTGCAAACTTAGTAAGTATAATAATGATATGTATTAGATATTGTACAATTCTAAATTGACAAAACATGTACAGATTACTTCCACATAGGACTTGAATTTAAGTTTTATGAAGGGTCTTAAATATAGAACTATTCTCATTCCTCTACATAGAGACGTAGAGTTTGAGCAGCACCAACTTTTAAAGACATTTTATTTTTTTGTCATTGCATAATTTGGGTTTCATTATCAAAAATCAGGTTGTTTGGTTTTATTCTGGGTCTTCAATTCAACGTTATTGATCAGAGTGTCTGATTTTCTTTCAATGACATGTGGTTTTTATCACTATAGATCTGTAGTGCAACATGATATCAAGGATTGTGATATCCCCCAAGCCATCCAAGAATTTGAAGAAATTGATAGAGATCCTTAAAGAAGGAATTAATAAGTCCCCTTGTAGAAATACAGGATGACACAAACAAATAATTGGATATAATGAAAAAGTCCATTAAATATGTCCAGGAAAACACAGACAAACAATTGGAGAAAATGAATACAGCTCTTAAAATAAACCAATAATATAAAAACAGACAGTTGGACATAATGAGAAAAACTCTTTAATATCTGACAATAGAAATAGAATCAGTAAAGAAAACACAAACCGTGGGAATTATGAAAATGGAAAATATAGGTGAATAATTAGGAAATACAGAGGTAAGCTTAATCAACAGAATTTAAATGATGAAATAGAAAATAAGGCATTTAAAATGGTTGAGAACAAACAAATACATGGGTCAAAGAATCTGTTTAATATAAAAAAAATAATATCCTGACACAAATATACAGGAAAGCTGGCACACCATGGAAAGACCAAACACTTATGAATAATAGGAATAGAGGTAACAGATCCCAGCTCAAAGATGAGAAAAAATATTTTTAATAAGATCATAGAAGAAATTTTCCTCAACTAAAGGAGATGTTCACAAATTTGCAAGATTCATGGAAAACAGCAAATAGATTGGATGAGAGTTGATAGTGCCCTTTTCTCATAATAATCAAAACACTAAACATACAGAACAAAGAAAGAATATTAAAAGCTACATGGAAAAAAGGCCAACTAATAAATAAAAGCAGACCTACTATAATTAAACTCAGCATATTAATAGAGACTCTAAATATCAGAAGGCCTTAGCAGATACACTGGAGACCACAGATTCCAGCCATGACTACTATATCCAACAAAACTTTCAATAACCATAGGTGGAAAAAATAAGAAATTCAATGATAATCCAATTTATACAATATCTATATTCAAATTAGAATGTGCAAGAAGAAAAACTCCAATCTAAGGAGGTTAAGTATACTCATTAAAAAGCAGGAAATTAAAAAAAAAATCCCAGCACTATAACAAAAAGTAGGAACACACATACACACACACACACACACACACACACACACACACACACACACATGCGAGAGCCACCATCAACACCACCACTAACAAAATAACAGGAATCAACAATTATTGGCTATAGAACTCTCTTAATAGCAACTGCCTCAATTCCCTAATAAGAAAACACAGACTAATAGAATGGATGTAAAAAGAAGATCAAACCTTCTACTTCATCCAAGAAACTCAATTTTACACCAAGGAAACAGGAAGAAGTTCATCAGAATGTCTTTTACCCATCTTATCATCTTATAGTTCTTCTTGAAATTTGCAAAGGTAAGAGACCTAAGATATTTTCATAACATATCCACACATCGAAAGGCTCTTGCACTGAAATATGACAAACAATATCAATCTGTTGCTTGTTTAAATATTTTTGTGTAATGCAAACAAAACTATAAAAATCATCACATTGAATTTCTTGAACTTCCATTATTCTAATAATGTTATAAAGTGAGACAGTGTCAAACGGTGGGAGGTAGGTAATATTATGTAATATGTACACCAGTACTTAAGAACTGACCCACAATGGACCAATATAAGTGCTGTCTTTGGAATACTCAGAATTGTCTAAGTTAAAGATGTTAGTTTTACAGAGAAAGAAACTGGTGAGATAAAAACTAACTGCTATTTTCGAAGAAGATTTATAGATTTCAAAGCTGATACCCTAGGGGTATGTGGCATGTAACATTTTAATCTGTTATATTCCAGTGGTATCAATGTAAAGCTAAGCACCTTCAAAGTCATTGCTTAAACATATTCTCCTAAATCTCTTAACAAATCTAATGCATAGTTAGAGGGAAGGAGGGAGGGAAGTAGGGAGGGACAGAGTGAGAGGGAACTGGTATCAACATGTAAAATAATAAATTAAATAAAAAAGAACATAAATTGTTTAATACTGAAACAAATTAATTAAATATGATGGTTTCCTGGAAAAATATTGTGACTAAGTTCAATACTCATTTTAAATTTATTGTTATGGAATTTTTTATATAGACAGTATTTGCTATTAGAATAAGTTTACAAAGGACAGTGAATCCAAATAAGGGGTGTCTACATCCCTTATTTACTATGATGTGCAAAAAAAAAAAGATTTAAACTCCACCCTCACTGCATCATGTCTTCAGCCTGAGCTTTGGAAAATAGTCATATGACTATGTGGACTCTTCAGAGACTTAGCCAGCCTTACCTGATTTAACCAGAAACTACTGCAAAGTGTGATACATTATAATCCTTCAGCATCAGCCATTCATGTTTACTAGGGAAAAGATTTTCTATCTTTGTTTCCACTGAAAATGAAAAGCTGGATTTCTTCCAGAATAACATGGTAAGAGGTGCTGAAGCATTGTCCCTGGGACAAGACAGCCTTGCAGAGCCTTACAGCCAGGATTTCTGTGTCTCTTAGGATCCGCATGAGAGCAGCCCGTACCAGCAGCAAGCAGTTTGGAAAGAACAATGCCTGAATTCCCAAAAATTGTTTACAAATGTTTATTTTCATTTAAATGGGGCTGGTTATAAATGGTTAATGACCATAACCAATCTCTTTTTAAAGGTAAAAAGGGGATTATAGTATAGAAATGAATGCTTTGTTTTGGAATGGATTTTCATTTATTGACACAATTTAAGATCAATTTTGTGATAATAATATTTCTCCTCTTGTTTAGCTATTGTGTTTATACAGCTCATTTAAAAAATATAATGTATAATTTAAGTATAGATTATAGTTACCTATTATAGTCAAACTTATAGCTATGTTATTTAGGAATTATAGATAAACAGAAATATATTTAAGATTGATTAATATTATTCAAACCTTTCAAAGACCTACAGAATATGGCATTTAAAATGGTTTAGGGTTTTTCTTGACAGTGAGACATAACTGTTTCTTGCAACACCACCTGCGTCAAAAACAAAGATGGGCATCAAAGAAATTCTTATGCAGTTTACTTCCAATATGACAAGACTAGACATTTGGGCAAGATACTCCTTTTGTCTGGACTGTTTGACTTTATGCTGTATAAACTGGACATGTAGGATCCACAGGAAAGTGACTGCTGAAACAAGATGGACATTGCTACAGGGTTTTTGCTTCGTGGAAGTGTCTGCTAGACATTCTGCAGGACACAGAGAAGTCATTGACAAACTGCCATTACATGTGGGGCAATATAAAGTTTCCTGCTTTGCGGAGGAATCTGCCATACACACTATTGCTTATAGAAGAACTCCAGGTGACTGACCAGGTAGCACATTGTCTCTGTTATTTCTAGAATTTTTATATTTATTATCCTTCTGTGGTCTTTGAGGGAGCTGAAGACAGATAGTATGGTTATAGTTTTTCTTAATTTGGACTAAAGATAAGTTGCTTAAAAGACTCTAGACTCACAAAGATAGCATAGATGATAAAATAATTTCTTTAATTCTTGATAATTATTGTTAACTAAAGTTGTTATCTGATAACTGTTTTGTTATATATTTTACTGTGTTATAGTTAAAACTCTTCTTTTTATTTAGACAGAAAAGAGGAGATGATGGGGAATGTCATTCTATAAATACGTTTCTCTTACTGGTTAATGAATAAAGCCCTGTTGGCCAATAGAAAAGCAAGATAGGTGGGACTAGGACACAAGGAGGATTCTGGGAGATGTAGTAGAGGTGAGTCAAGATGTAGAGGTTGAAGAGAGTAAGATGTTCAGATCCTATTTTTGGTTAGATAAGACCATGTTTAAACACATAGAGTAATAAAATTGGGTTAATATCTAAGACAGAGCTAGCCAATAAGAAATACTAGTATCAGACCAACAGCTTTATATTTAATATAGTGTCTCTGTGTAATTTGGGGCTGATGTAGCTGTGGCATCATTCTGGCAGAAAAACTACTCTTAACAAATGTTCAAATGGATGCTCTAGAGGGTGTGCGTTACACAGCTTGTGCAAGTAGCATTCAAAGGGACCTGTAATCCATCATTAATGGAGTCATAACAAGAAAACATGATTTTCAAATAAATATGTATAAGTGATTGCCAATTCCCCTCATGTTGGACATGAAGCTTTCTTTCACCAAATTCACACAAAATTAACATAACAAACAATCTTAGTGGACAAGGAAGTTTTATATGACTATAAAATAGTACTACTCCTTATTATAATCTAAGCATTTTGTGACAGAACTGCCATCATCTTTATGATGTTTGGAGACAAAGGATATTATTTAATGCTGAAAACTCATGAATGTTTAAGTACATACTTAGTAATGGCATTATACATATGCTAATCTATATATTTTAAATTCATAAAGATTACTTCTTACACATTAAATGTCAATTGATGACTGTTATGCATTGCTTTATGTCCTTTTTCATAATATACATCTTCATCTTTTTGCATGTGCAGCTTGATTAATGTTCATTGATATATTTATAATGGTGTGCCTTTCACAATAATTTTCAAAGGCTCTATGTATCCTCTATAGTATATTTTTTATTGTATAGAAGACGGCTTAGTATAATATGTATCTTCATTTCAATAAATAGTATGTAAATATGTTTCTATACAACATAGACGAAACTAAAATATGAGGTATGGAACACAGGAAGTTATCTTCTGAAACATCTTTTGAAAAATTGAGTTATTCAGTCACAGAATTTTATTAGGAAAATATGCCTCTGTTAAGAAACATCTCTAATACACAACATTGGAAATTAAAAGTTACATAGTTTAGCAGGCCTAATGAGCACTTTGTGTTAGAACTGTTTCAGGAGAAACACAACTTTTCACAGTTTCTGTTTTGTTACTGTGTATATTCCTACAAAGTGTTGTCATTCACTAAGACTATCTTTTTAATTCACTGCAGCAACATTCATATTGCAATTTCACAGAGATTAGTCATGTGCTCATCTACCTCATGGTGTTTTTCTGAAAGAGAAAGGAAGTTGTTTTCAGCATCTTCAAGAAAGTTCAAGGAAACATGTAAATAGTAATTTAGCTCCTAGGTATAACCAGCTGTGATTTCTCAGAAAAATACTGAGGTTTGGGGGATTTCTTGCTATCAATGTCATAATATAGTTAACAAAACATATCAAAAGATATCCCTTATAGATCAAAAATATATCATCACAGGAACTATACAAATAATGTTAAACTATAGTTGTAATATATATATATATATGTATATATATGTGTGTGTGTGTATATGTGTGTGTATAGTATTATAATATATTATATAATAAGTAGTATTGTAATATATAAATATACTTATAATTAAATGTATTCATTTTTGTTGCTGATATGACCACTAATATTATCTTTTGTTATACTATGTGTTTGTGTTTATGTTATTATTTTGTAGCTATAGGTTTCAGCTTATTTTGCAATGAGCTGAGCATAAATTAGTCTACCTGCAGGGTATTCAGATTATAAACATTTAATCTAACTGGAATCGAAACAAATGGATGTTTGAGGAGGTGAATATAGAGCCAATAGAAAAAAACAAAATATAAAGTAATAAAATATTTCTTATTACTTAAAATACAGTGTCTACCTGAACAGGAAAAATATCTGAGGGTTGTATTCAGATCAAATAATGAATTATGTTCTTAAATTATAGTGACTACTAGCTAGAAATATTAGGGACATTATTGTCTACCTGACAGAGATACATAGACAGAGATGAAGCTGTGTTTAAAAAGAACTATTATGTATTAAATTAATTAACAAGGTTTTCCATATTTTGTTTTATATTCAGTCAATATTTTAATGCACTTGAGTCATATAAACTTTATTTTATATAGAATACATTTATTTTTAAAAAAATCAATAAACACTATGTGGTGTTAATAAAATTTTAATAAAATAAAATATTTAACACTTTTCTTCTCTCTGATTAAAATCTCTACATTTTAAATTAAAATTTTTTAGATGCATATATTATACCCAATAATGTAAATTTAGGAGTTCAAGTAATGTACAGATATGTTTGTGGATATGTTCTAAAATTATTTAGAATTTTTGGAGTACTTATTTTAGGAACATTATTAATTAGGTCTTGAATAAATTTGAATTGTTATGATTAAAGAGGAAAGTAAGCAATGCATAAAGATTGGATGTAATGTAAATTATAAACATTCTATAACCATCCAAAATGTCAGAGTTGTGCACTCAGAATACACACACACACACACACACACACACACACATACACACACACACAGGCATTTAATGATCAAAAATAAATTATGAATAATATGTCAAGTTTTTCCCAACTGAAAATAATTATAAATTTTGAGTTCCTTTTTGAATAAGCATCTCAAATAATAGACAAAGGTATTGCTCAGTTAGTAAATGTCTTGCTATATATCCATAAGTAGTTAAGTTATATCCATAGCACCTATGTAAAAAGGTGGACACCTATAACCCTACTGTGGAGGGGTACAGGAAGTAGAGACATGGGATCCTTGGACTTTCTATGTAGCAGTCACACCTATTGGGGACCTCGTTTCAGTGGTAAAACTCTGTTTAAAAGATAACATGGGAAAAGAAAAATATCTAACATTGATTTCTGATCTCCAAACCAAATACATGAACATTTCTTAACCACTAACATTTATACACACACACACACACACACACACACACACACACACACACACACACACACTAAATAACACTGCTCTTTATTCATCTGTTCTTTTCCAATACATGATCTCAGCCTGCTTCTGCATAGGCATCCCCTCTCCCACACTTACATTTCAGTAAACAGGCAATCACTTCCAAAGAGTTGTTCTGCATCTCACAGTCATGCACGTTGCAGCAGTATTCCCACAGCCTCATCAATTCCCACTACTCTAATTCAGAGTGCATATGCAAAAGTAAGCTTCACTTTGTCTCTGATTCCTGTTTTTGGCCACAAAATGAATCTCAATTGTCCAAAGAGATGTCTATGTAGTTTGATCTTGTACAACCCATGTCCTTTTTATTGTGATTACAGACAAGCACATGTGGATATCTTAAAAATTATAAAGGTATATTTATTTCTTTTCTATTGTGACAAAAGCCCTCATACTACTTAGCCTTTGACATGCTGTCCTGGGCCAAGATCCCACTCTGATACAATGGGTACACACACATGATGAAGGTCACATCACCTTCTCTCCTTCCTAACTTAGATATATTCAAGTGTGTTTTCCTTATATACTGGCATCATCTTTAAAGCATCTGTAAGCAGGACAGAGAACAAAAAGATTCAAGTGTTTCCTGGAGATAATGAGAAAATGAAAATATGCTCAAAGTACCACAAACATCAATGTGTTGAGATTTTACAAACTGAAATATAAGTCCGAGATGGTAGAGTGCTTATCTAACATGAACAGGCTCTGAAGATATATATATATATATATATATATATATATATATATATATATATATATATATATATATATATATATTGAAGCCAGAGTAGGCTACATGAGATACTGAAAGAAATGAGTGTATGAGGGCTGTGTCTTTGTTTGGGTTCCGGTTGCTGTGAAGAGACACCATAACCATAAGAACCATAGTAGACTATAAAGAGCAAACTAATATGCTGGCATCACTGTGGAAATTGGAACTGTTGATGGAGGGATAATCCAAATTCCATTCTCTTGCAATAGTGTTTCCTTGTACCTTATGGCCCACCATGCTCAACTGTCATTCTTGGATAGAACATTTGAGGTTGAGTACCTCCATGTCTGGTGCCCTTCAAGGCAGATATGAAGCAAAGCAGAAACTGTCACTATGGGTCACTCAGATGAGGACTTAATAACTCAGTACTGCAGGGTTTGGTCAAACTCAGAAGTACAATTTGCTGTACTGAGATTTGTACACAGCCAAACAATTTAACAGTGATATTTTTCCCCATGTGTATTGGCAGAAGTGCCAAGGGGGCATTATGATATGCAACCATCCCTGAAATGCTCTTTTCTACTAAATGGCACAGCATATTCAGTATGCTCATGAATAAAAGTATCTGCTAGCTTCTCTTCATTTTTATTATAATACAAGATTCAGAATCAATTTATAACATTTGTTCCTTTTTTTCAAAAAGAATAAGATTAGAGAGTGAATATTCATACAAATGGAACTTATTTTTGCTAAAGAAAAAGACATTTATTAAACACTGGGTTTAATAAGAATATAAGTTAAAATTTTGCTTCCATAAAATGCTATAATATCATAATTCCAGGAAAATTAGCAGATAAATGGAAGGGTCAGTATTTAGAGTTAAAATATTGAAAAATATGATTTGTGGCTTATACAGCAGCATAACTTATTTATAGGAAAGAAAGGAGGATTACCTTATAAATATTTCAGGTTTTCATAAATTTTAGAAAACAACTGTGCATAATAAGTTTTGATAATATAAGCTAAATGTAAGAATCAATAGAATATGAGTAAGACATATTAAGGAATAGAGTAATATATCATGTACAAATGAGTAGGATACATTCATTATCAAGTTTAATGTAGAGCTTTGTATACAAAAATAATACTAAATCTTGTAAAATAAATAAAGTACGTTTTGTTTTCATTTAGATTTAAACAAAAAAATTGTCAAAATATTTCCATGTCCTAAATTGCAAATATTTGTCAAGTAACTAAATTTTGTGAGAATGGGGTGTATATGGGTAGAGAGAAGGAGTTAAATATATGTCTCCCTTTTATAGTAGTATGTGGATTTCTTTAAACATTGCAAACATGTGCCAATAAATCCCTTGAACTATAGCTTTTCATACTGCCTAACGTATTTTTCGTACTCTGCATGGTTTTTCATATTTATAAGCTTTTTGTTGTTGAGAGCAAAGGGATACATTTCTAAGGTGAAGAGCTGATTGGGAAATACATTCTGATACTCTGGAAAATGATCTTTTTGTTTGATGCTCTGTATAAGCAACAAACCCTCAAACTTGACCTCATCAGCATCATGATTGAGATAACGGATCTATTTAGAACCGATAAAACTCATTCATATTCTATTGTGGAACAGGTTTGTGTCTTCACTCATATTTGATTAAATTTCCATTAATCATTATTAAATATTCCTCTCTGAAAATGAAATGCTGTTTAGATAATTTAACATATAATTGAGTTCTAATTGAGTGGGAGCCATTTCAGTGAGGTGTTCAGTACGTTTCACATGTAAATAATACAGGTGCCAAATTTACACATTATGTTTTCTGCATCCCTTTTTCCCCATGTTCACTCTTTTCTATAATCTGAGTCAAAACTTATTAGTTCACCTTGGTTTGTACTCCTTCCATCATTTTAATTCAGTAATATGGAATGCTGGTTTCAGAGAAGTATCATAGACTCTAGAATATCCTTCCTAAATTACATATTTTTAGTTCTTTGTGAAAATACAAACAAGTCTAAGTTGTAAAAAAGAAGACAAAAGATATTACTTTGTTACAGAACTCTTTTATTCCCTCAAATGATAAAACTACTAGATTGCAAGCAGTACCTCCTAATAGAATACAAACCATCTTACCCTGGACAGTAACAGAAATGAATAATTTCCTCTTCTATTTTTCCTGTCGGCTCAAATTGGAAAGCCTCTAGCCAGATATTTTAACGTATAATTTCCTAGTTTTTTGTCTACTTATGAATGGTTTCTTATGTTCAACCAGTAATAGAAACAAATGGCAACCTGTATGTATCAATTAAAAACAGCCTTCATAATAAACACAAAGGTGTTATTCCATTGTTCATGAGAAGCAGGTTTTAAGTTCACTCAACTTTGATTTCAGGGATTGTTGGGGGGGCATGAGAGGGTGGGAGAGAGGGAAAGAGGGGGCGACAAGGGAGTAGGAACTGGATCAATATGTGAAATAAAATAGAAAATAAATTAAAAAAATAAATACTATTAAAGTTTCTCAAAGTATTAATTATGTAGTCGTGTCATTTATTGTTTTGATTAAGTCTCTATAACCCTGTTTTAATCATTTGTATAATTCCTACTTTTAAGGATATTTATTTCTTTCTATTACATATGACTTCTTTTCTAGAAATTATAATTATAAAAACAAATTATTTTAGACATTCATATTCAAACTCTGATTTTTCTCTATATCCATATGCTTTATTTTTTACCATATCTTTAATCTAGCTTTGGTGTTACAATAATTCATTAATAAATGATTACTTAACCTTCTGGTGAATTTATATAATTTTTATTCTTTTAATTTTTTTTCCTGAAGGATAACATTCCTTATACTACAATGAGCATACTTTATGTTTCTTCTATTCTCCATATGTATATTTTCTTAAAATTCTGTGCCTATCATAGATAAATCATAAAATCTAAAATATTACAATGTTTGTGATTCATGAATTAGTGTATGAAAAGGGTTTGTTCCTTCATTTATTGCTAATATTTTTTAACTCATTTGTTTGTTTTTTTTATATTCTTAGTCTAAAGGGTAGTGGGTAACCTCTTATAATGGTTTCAAGTTGCATTTTCATTGGTAATTTTTTATCTTGAAATGTTTCTATTTCTGGTTGATATTTTTACTTGTATATTGGGAAAAATGTTTTATGTACTACCTATTTTAATATGTTGTTTTCTTATTTTGAATTTTGTAACTTTTCTGTTCTAGCTCGGCTTTGTGTGGCTTCAGTTGGAAACAGCTGACTTGCCTGGTTACCTAAGAGGGTTATGTGTGGATTGAGAAAAGTCAGATAAAGATGTTAAGAACAAGACAGAGACATAGGATAGAATCAGACTGGCAATCCAGTGACTACTGAACACCCCAAGTTTATTCTTCAATATTCTTAAGTACCCCAACCATAAGGAGGACATGGCAGAAGACTTCTTTATCATTTATAAGGAGCAAACATACTTTCTTCCCTTTATCCTCCAAGCATTTGGTAACCAAACCTGATATCTGGACTTGAGGATCAAGAGTAAACATACCTAAGCCCAAGTCTGTTGTTATTCAGAAAAGATATCTCCTACCATTACCAAAACATCCTGCAGCAGCCTAGCCCTAGACCTTTAGGTCATTTTACTGTCTAAGGACAGTTTTGAACTATCTGAACTTGAGCCAAGATGAAGCAGAGCTATCTTTATGGGCCCTGATAATTTTACATAAATTTTACAATTTTCTCAATGCATTGGTTGCTATTTTTTCTTGATTTTCTCTTATCCATTAGTTGTAGGATAATTTTATTTTGATTTTACCTAATTCATTTATGTTTACTTTTATGTTTGGTGTTTTCCTGTATTACTAAAAAAATAAAAAATGTAATCTAAACAGGAAAAATAGCTTTTCCTAATGTGCCTTTCCAGAAACTGTTTTATTTATTTTCTGTTTTCATGTAGAGTTAATCCTGAAACACACCTGGTAAAACACTATTTCTGTCTATATGTTCCAATTACTGGGAGATCTCAAATGGGTTACAGTTTCATTATTAGCTCTTTAATTTATCTCAGGTATATGTGTACTTGTGTGTTTGTGTGTTTGTGTGTGTCTGTGTTAGAGAGGGGCAGAGATAAAGGCAGAGACTGAGAGCCACAGATTTGGAAGAGGAGAGAGAAAAAGAGAAAATAGAGGGATAGAAGAGAGCGAATAAGAGAAGACAGAGGAAGGAAAGTGGATTGAGAGAGGAAAGAGAAGGGGAGGGAAAACAGAGAAAGAGGAAAAGGGATCAGAATCAAGTTGTCTTCTTTGAACATGAAAAAATTGTATTCCTAGCATTCATGACTAAGGAGAAATAATTTTCTCACATCTATTTGTTGTTTCCCTTGATAAAATTTGTTGGCTATCAGTATATAGGCATCTTTCTTCTTTGTTTATTATGTCGTATTGACCCATGTGATTTTGGATATGAGTTTTCTCAGAAGCAATTTTTACTAAATATCTTTCTTTTAGGGTAGGAAAGATTAAGGGAACTTGCTGTTTTTATAGGAAACCCAGGTCTGGTTCTAGACACCCAAATAATAATAACAACCACCCATAATTCCAGATCTACGGGATCTGGCTTGTTTTTATGACCTAAGTGGGAGATCCTCACACACACACACTCACACAAACACAGTGGATGCATATACATATATGCAACAAAAAACTTCATACTTATATATAAAATAAAATAAATCTGAAAGAACATTTTCTTTCCATGTTGTTTCTTTGTTTAACCTATTTCTTTGTTGTCGATAGAATACTTACCTATAGTAGGAAGGAATGTAATGCCATTGAGATTTATAATGTAAGTCCTTACCACAGTGCTCCTAGACCTTATAGAGACCAGAAAAAAAGTTAGTTGCTCATACGTGTTACAAAATGGGCTGAATCTAGGCACCCATTTGTTCCTCTGACTCTGTAGAGGTAGAAGTGAGATACAATGAAACTGTTGCTTATTTTTCAATTGTTTTGCCTCATATATCCATAATGAGGAACAGAATGGGAGGATCATCACATTGTAGTCATCTTGGTACAACTGTGTCCTCTTCTGACTCAGCTGATGGTGTTAATTTTTCACATGGCACTGAACTAGAATGGGAAAACCATGGAAAACTGCGTTATTTCAGTATGGTTTGTTTTTCTAGTTCTCACTCTTTGGCTTGATAGAATAGTTTTTGTTGTGTTGTTTTTTTTTTGTTGTTGTTGTGTCATTTATTGCTGTGTTTTTTTTAGGCTTTATAGTATCTGAGGGACTATGTCTTTTCAGGACCCAAGGCAAGATAAATGAGGTCAAATGAAGATGTCTGCAGGAGCTGTTTTCATGGATCTCTTCAGTGAGAAATTATTGTTGAACCTGCCACCTTCTTTCCAATTCCTTATGTTCTTTTATATTTTTAGCTACTTCTATCATGAAGAATACTGATGTATATGTATATTATTTCTTGTTTACAACTTGAAATCTGTTATTTCTTTTTACAGCAGATTTGTTAAGATTAACTTTTAAAATGTTAAGCTCAAGTGAATACTTAAAAAAAAAACTTCTTTAACTTGAGTAATTTCAGTGAAATCTCTTTTAATCCATAGAAAAACTTTAATAATAGTTCATAAAATCACAACAAATCACCCAAGAGCCTACTGATTCTTAAGATGAAAGAAGGCTACTAATATTCTGTAAGGTGTACGTTTTTCCTCCCGCCGATGGTCTTGTCCGGCCACCACCCCAGCCCCAAATAACACACAGAGATTCTGTATTTGATATAATGCTGTTGGCTAGGTACTAGTTTCTTATCGGCTAGCTCTGTCTTCAGTATTAACCCATTTCTGTTAATATAAGTATTTCTACGTGGTTTCATCTTACCAAGGAATGGGCTGGCGTTGTGCTCTCCCAGGTCTCTCCATCTTGACTCCTCCTTACTACTTCCTCGAATCCTACTAGTTTCCTATCTTGCTTTCCTATTGGCCAACAGTGCTTTATTCATTAACCAGTATGACAAACATATTTACAGAATGACATCTATCATCACTATTGCTGTCAGAAGCTGATGACAACAAAACAGACATAGCTGTGCCAATTAAAATGAATATTCTCTTCCATGCCTAGGAAGAAAAGTAAGGTCTCTTAACTAAACTTATACATCAGTGTTATATGAAACTGATGATTTGTAAGAACACATCATTCCACAGAAGGATGTGTGTTTGTTTAGAAAATGTGAATAATGGCCTTCAGATGGCGAGTTTAGAATTTACTAATTTATTTTTGAGAACTGCAATGAAACAATCCTGAATCCACAGTTAGGAATCGTGAATGACAGATACTCACTCTAGCGCTCACTGTGGTTGAATGTATATAGTTGTACCCTTCACAAGCCCTTAATGTAATGTCACTTTCTCAGTATAGGAAATTAAAGCTAACAGATTTCTAAAAATTGAAGTTTGTATGTGTGTGAGAACACAGTGAGAGGGTCATTGGGTTATTTTCATGTCTGTTAGGCCACAGCGATTACACAAAAGTTAATTTGAACTCTGCTTTGCTACACAATCACTAATTGTCTAGCTAAACTATCATAATATGGATATGATAGAGTAATAACCTTCATTAGAAAGAAAACAGGTTACATGGATGCCAATATTACAGAAAATAAATAAAGATGAATCATTTCTTCATTTCCCCTATTACAAGGTGTTTTTCCAGTATTGAGGATTGCTTGCCTGCCTGCTTCTGTTCTGTTTTCCTTCTGTACTCCAGTCTGTTACCTCTTCTGTCCTGTCTCAGGAATGGTGATGCCCACACTCTTGCAGGAAAGGAGATCGTGAACATTTGTCTTCCTCTTAGCAGTCAGAAGACAGGTTGTTCTGTATGCTAAAGGCCTTTAATAATTTGGCTTTATGTTAGGAAATGGGAATTTTTTTATTCCTTTGTACCCTGTGCTATTTAAAACCTGCCATTATTTGGTTACACACTAAGATAACATAAATATATATGATACAATGTACATGCAGTATATAGTATATTTTACATAATAGTGTATTTGCAGTCTTGTCAACATAGATGGCAGCTTTCGAAGAATCTTCCTGTGGAGAATTACTCTTCAGTACATACAAAACAAGAACAGGAATATTGATGAAGTTTATCCTCAGTTTGCCATATATAGGTTGAAAATTTTAAGTTAGTCTTCTATGTATAACTATATCACTGGCAATAAAGATTAGAAATAAGACCTTGAAAAAGAACATATTGACCTATCTTTAAATAATAACTAAAATTGGTGTTCTGTGCATTTCCTGTTCAAGGTAGATCAAGGGTTCAAAAGCTACTGTGGTAATAAAATGGTGATACTAGACTCAACAGAGTAGGGGAACTGATCCAACATACCCCTCAAGGATGTTCAGGAACAATTCCATGAAGGATACATGAATATTTGACACCAAGGGACAGTATTCGATATATAGTTTCTTTTTTAGCATAAATAAGGAAGTTTAGCTACGGCATACAAGATATTCTTAACTTGGAAATCATTGGTTTACAGTAATTTTAAGCATGATGTATTCACTAACTTTAGCTAAATGTTAAAAACCTGAGCGAAATTGAAATCATACTTGTAGTTCTTTTATCATTTTTTAAACTTATGGTCTAAACTCAAGTAACAACAATTTCTTCTTTATTACTTATGTTTCTCTCTCTCTCTCTCTCTCTCTCTCTCTCTCTCTCTCGCTCTGTGTGTGTGTGTGTGTGTGTGTGTGTGTGTGTGTATTCATGGTTGTCTGAAGGAGTTTCATTTGCTATGGTATCCATGTGGTTGTCAAATGGCATGTATGAAGTTGTTTCTATTTTTTTTTCTTTTTTTTTAACCTTCTACATGATCTCTAGAGACCATATTCTGAAGAATTCAAATTAATCTGTTGGGTCATCCCACCAGTTTCTGTGTCTACATTTGAAAATATGTTGTTTTAGCAATTATTTTTTTTCTCTAACTAGAACCTTAAAAGGATCTTAGTGCTCAGAATGCAGGGATCCCAAAGTATCTGAGAGTGATAACTGAACACTTCATAACCTTGTGTTTGTCCAATTCACAGAATCATCACCCCCTTATGCTACAATATATCAGTACAACTCTAGCAATTTGCTTTACTTGATACTGAATATTACTGTCTTGCTTGAACTATAACCTTTTGAAATATAACTTGTTTGATAGAATCTGCTAAATACTGTGAGCTTTCTGATTAACTCAAATTACCCGTAAGTCCTGCAGCTGGGTCTGTTTCTTCATGCATGGCAGATCCCAAATACTGGACTGGGTTCAAAGTAGGAGTGTATTTCTAGCTGCCAAATCCTCCTTAATTAGTACAGGCTTGGTCATAGCTTGTGGTTTCAGAAGACAGTTCCAGATGCTATAATGCAATTAAAAAACTCTGAGGGATATTTAATGTATGAATGGATCTATTTTCTGCCTAATATCATGGCTAAAGCTTATAGATAAGCCAACCTGGATATAGCTAATTTTATTCATCATCTACTCCAGGATTAGGCTTGCTATGCAGGATATACAAGATTATCTGCTTGATCATATTTTGACATTACTCTGTGATTTGTTATTTTGTTTGTGTTCATGCTTGTTTACTTTGAGTGTTTTGTCTTTCAGTAATTAGTGGAATAAGATTTGAAAGCAGTATGAATAAAGAATAATTGTCATGATTATTTTTCAGGAAGAACTAAATTCATGAATTTACAGGTCAACTTTAAATAGAAGGTAAAATACTTTCATCCCAAGAACAAACATTTTCAATGTAGAATTTTATATTCTGTACTAAAAACTGGTTATTTATGTCAAGAAGTCATTGTAGAATGTCAGTAGGTGACAGGTTCTATTTGTTAGAAAATTAGTTTTACTATAAGTGAGCTATAAACACACACACACACACACACACACACACACACACACACACACAAACCATAGCCCCACATTTGACATTAGCTAGTTAAAACTAAAGATCAATAAATAGGCACAGTACTAACTTGGCATGGACCTGATAGTTTATAAAAAGATTTTTTTGTCCTAAATATCAGAAGAAGATTTCTAATTTAAATTTTAGTGGAAAGCTGTTAATTGAAATGTGTATATAAGATTTTGACTTCAAGCTCTATTATAGAGCTATAGTCCTGAAAACAGCTTGGTATTGGCATAAAAATAGACAGGTAGACCAATGCAATGCAATCGAAAATCCTGATATTAACCCACACACCTATGAACACCTCATTTTTGACAAAATAGCTAAAATTATATAATTGAAGAGGAAAGCATCTTCAACAAATGGTGCTAGCATAACTAGATGATAGTGTGTAGAAAACTGCAAGACCATGTATATCACCATACACAAAACTTAAGTCCAAATGGATCAAAGACCTCAACAAAATTCCAGCCACACTGAGTTACCTCACTCAGGAAGGCTTTTTCTATTTCTATCCATTTGCTTGTGCATTTCAAGACTCCAACTTATTTTCCTGAGTGAGGTAACACAGTCAAAAAGAGAGGAACATGGTATGTACTCAATCATACATATATTTTATACATAGATCAAAGGATCAGCAGCGACAATGCACTCAGCAGCAGAAGCTAGATACAAGAAAGACCCTAAGAGAGTCATACAAGTTCCCCCATAGAAGGGGAAAAGGGATGATTTCATGAACATATGTAGATCTGGGGGGGGTGTAGTGAGTGGATAGGGAGTTAGGAGAAAGAGAAGGGGAGAGGAGAACATGAGGGACCAGAAAGATTAAGTTCAGGTATAACAGACTAGAGCATGTAAAGAGATACCATAACAGAGGAAGCCATTATAGTTTTGAAGAGAGAACTGTCACTAGAGAAATGTCCAGAGATCTACAAGGATGACCCCAACTAACAATCTCAGCAATAGTGGAGAGGCTACCTTAAGTGCCTTTCCTGATAATGAGATTGATAACTAACTTATATGCTATCCTATGCCCTCATCTAGTAGCTGATGGAGACAGAAGCAGACACCCACAGCTAAACACTGAGCTGAATTCCTTGAGTCTAGTTGCATAGTGATGAGCAAAGGGGTCAAGACCAGATCTGCAGAGACAGCTGACTTAAACAGGGTGGGGGGGCATGGACCCTACTGATAGCTAGGAAACCAGCATTGGACCAATCCACATACCCTGAATGTGGGTCTCAGTGGGAGGGCCTGGAAAGCCTATGGGCCCACTGAATGTGGAACCAGGATGTTCCCTGATGTAGGAAAGGACTTTAGAGCATATTCCCCATGAGGGATGCTCTCTTAAACTAAAGACAGGAGGCAGAGCCTAGGCCCTACTCCAAAAGACTTAGCAGATTTTGATGATCCCACCTGGAAGGCATCACCCTCCGTGTGGAGTGGGTTGGGAATAGGATGGGTGTAGTCAGGGGGGCATGGGAGAATGGGAGGGAGAAGGAACTGGCATCGATAAGTAAAATAAAAATATATAAAGAAAAATAAACACTGAAAATATTACTATTAAAAAAGATCTCATTACTACATTTTGTATTGAAGAGTATAGTTAGATTATGAACATACAATATGGGTGTAATAATTTATGGTTAATAAGTCATGTAAATAGATTTATGAAAGTTAATTCTGTTTAGGAAATGTAGATTTCTCCTCTACCATTTTATTTGTGGTTTGACAGTGAATGATACTACTATGAAATAAACTTCTATTAGTTCCTCGCTTGGAAGAAACAATGCTTTATTTTGGCTCACATATTCATGGTGAAAGCTTGGTGAGAAACAGGTTCTAGTTCTAGTTTCAATATCCTGAGGCAGCTGCTCAATTCCTCTTTAATCAGGAAGGAGGGGGATGCCTTGTCTCTCTTATTTAGTCTGTCGTTTCAGCCCATGTACTGGCACTGCCCAAATCGAAGTTTGGTTTTCCTTCCATAGTAAATTTTCAGAAAAGATGTTCAAATGTATACACTGCAATATGTCTCTGGCGTGATTAGAAATCACATCAAGTAGACAATTGAGATGAGCCATTAAACCTTCAACTTCAATGTAATGTAATGCCCTATTAGAAGGGAATCAATGCTGATCTAATTAAGACTAACCAAGATGGAAGTAGCAAATGTTTTGTGGGTGTACTACTTTCAGCTTTCAGAATTTGAAAGTATCAATTGCTAAAGATACAAAACCCTTCATACACATTGCTTAGAGAAGTCAAGCTGCAACTGGCCTCTAACTCTACCTCCTGACAACTACCTTTCGTAGCACTGAGAAGTGCTATGCAATTTCCTAGGGAGAAAAGTAATCAATAACCCTACCCAGCTGTGGTGACCATGCATCCAGCAATGACTGGAATGTCAAGATATTCCCAAGTGTGCAATAGAGGCACTTATATCTTGACAGCTACTCAGTAGAAGAACATTCACACCATGTACTGTAATCCCAGGCAACCACCCATGGCAGGTGAAACCGTGAACCACATGGGAGCACATTCTACTATTGCTTCATAAACCAATTATTTGCGACTGCATAATATATAGTTGTTATTTAACCTACAGATCAGGATATTTCTCAATCATCATCAAAGAAGCTTCTTTGTAGCACAGATAAAGACCATCACAAAGAATCACAATTGGTCACAATGCAAAAACAGCCCACCATGGGCTGCTCAACCCTAGTTTGTAAATCTAAAACATAATACTTCAATTTACACTTAGCGAACAATGTGAAAGAGGGAATTTAAAACAGGTAAGATTCAGAAAGCCAGGAGAGGGAAAGCTGGTGCTTAAAGATTGAACAAAGAGAACCAGAATGTATCAGAATGACCCCATGGCTCAGCAATTCATTAATCCTCGAAGATGACTCCTGCTTTGTTCTAAGAGGTTTAGTACTGACTCAATGGAATCAGTAAGAATGCAGTGACACCTATTTAAACTGGCTATACAGGTGACACCACACACATAAGCAACTACTATGACTAATGACACTCACTATCAAAAGGCACAAAATCTTGGCAGAATGCAGCTTCTTCGGTGTCATTTACTATCTTATATAACGAACACTGAGCTTCCATTAACTCCAATTTAAATCAAACTGACAGGTAACTAGGAATTTGTTATGAGCACTAAATATTCTTGTTAAAATTTACAAGAAATAAATTTTCTATTATAGAGTAACAAGCATATAGTTGAAGGGTAATGAGGATTCTTATTTTACACTGAGCATTTACAATTCTAAGAATATATATAGAATTTTGAAATTTACCTTAGAAGTGTCCTCTTTCTCTCTGTGTCTTTGTCCTTATCTGTCTCTGTGTCTCTTTCTGTCTCTTTCTGTCTCTCTCTAACACACATATACACAAAAATGATTGATGAGCTATGAAGGTTTTCATTTGTCTTTTCTGCTCACTTATTTTGTTCTGATGCCCCACTATTGGAATTTAACAAATCTTGGTATTAGTAATTGCACGAATTGGTCGCCCATCTCCCACACATGGATTTCGAATATTTTGAGCTCAGGAAAAAAAAAATATTAGCGAGAGCTTCTGTCTCTTGAGTGCAAAAATCTGTCTCATTATTATTCTAATGTACAGTCCAGCGTGCATTTAACAACACTTTTTGTGTGTAACCTCAGTCTCTCAGATATGATTTTCATGTCAATGAATACATGTACTTCTACTAAGTGTTCAGAACTTCTGAGCTCCAGAATTGCCTAGTAAAAGGACTACATGCAATCTAGGTCATTATATTTAGCTCATTGTTATTTCAGAATACACTGAAGCATGTGCAGTCAGTTTCTCATTAATATCACCCATTGGCAAAGTCTGGAGTTGTGCCTAGAAATAGAAATCTATCATAATACCATTAAAAGAATAAAAGTACTGTGAAAAAATGCATGCTATTTGTTGTCATTTATTGAATCTTCACCTGAAATATCTTTTAATAACAAAATGATTGATAGTAAAAAATTTTTCATTTTAGACTAAAATGACAAACCTAGTTACATTTACGTCATCTAAATCAAGACAATGGAAGTATTCAGGAAACATTTACAAAAACACACTCAGAGCGACAGAAGACAGAGTTGTGTTAAATTTTGTTACTTCAAAACTGAATGAATTCATCAAACATTCAGTGGATTCCATTAGTCTGAGGAGAAACATCCCAGGAGGCAGCTAGCAAATTCTAGACAACACTCCTGCAAATTGTAAGGGTGAACAAATCATTATCATCATACAGAGAACTGTAATCAATAAATCTATGTGAATTAACCACTTCCATTCACTTAACATGCTAATTAACCCAGATGATTCTAAAGTACTTTTCTGTAAATACTAATCAAATTCTAATGCTGATATTTCCTCTTCGTTTTATACTTTGCCTTTCCCAACCCTCTGTTCTCCTGTGGTTTTTCTCAAATTATTTACTCCACTCTGTGTCTGAGACATCACCCACAGAGCTCCATGGCACTTAAAATATGTTAGGTTTCTATGATATCTAGATACTTCCAGATCTCAATTTCTTCAGCATCTATTCATTCTCAAGAATCCTGTGTTTTGAGTTCTCAGATATTAGATTGTAAATTTTTTAAAGTTAGTATAATATTTCCTAAGTTGGAACTAATTTTCTTATTGGGTCCCCCCACCTCTGGAGTTATAGTGATTTGTAACTCTCAAACTTAAAATTTCTTTCAAGTAAATAAGCTGGTGAATGAGAAGGGAAAGATGTGGTCTCTTAAAAAAAAATCCAAGCAGGAAGATTAGTAAGGAAACACTAAGGAGCAATATGGTATGTTGATGGGAGATGTCATTCTGTAAATATGTTTCTCTTATTGGTTAATGAATAAAGCACTGTTGGCCAAAAGGAAAGCAAGATAGGTGGGGACCAGGACAGGTGGAAGATTCTGGGAAATGTAGAGGAGTCATGCTGTGATCTTGGGAAGAGAGGACTTGAGTCTGGCGTTTTCGATAAGACCATGTAGAAATATATATATTAGGGATTATGGGTTAATATTTAAGATGGACCCAGCCAATAAGAAATGCTAGTAACCTGTTAGCAGTTTCATAATTAATGCAGTATCTCTATGTGTTATTCTGGGATTGATACAGCTCTGGAACCAGGCTGGCAGGAAAGCGCTTGTAACAGTATGTTTGTGTACCACCCTTGTGATGTATTCTGTTATTAAAGTTGTAAATACCAGACATTGCAATAACATATCCACAAGATATTCTCCAAGACAAGTTGTGGTTTATGAACATTGTTGATTCCCTAGTTTAAAGGGTTAATTACTAAGTTGAGATTTTGCACAATTATGAAAAAAAATTGGTTTTTTGAAAATAAGTCACATCTGAAATTTGATTCTTTTATTGTGGTGGAAAAACAGAGGAGAATATATGTGAGCGTCATGAATTTCTGATATCATCTTAGTTCTATGAAACCATGACAAAAAATCACAAGTGAAAATATGTAGCCTTCAATTGCATACATTGCATTGCATCTAGCTGTCTTTTATTAACTAGTCAATTGACCTATGTTTGTTTAAGTAAATTTAAATTTCTTTATATTTATAAACATATAAGTAAAAATCACTTTATAGCAACATTTATTATAAATTTATGTGCACTTATTTCATCGCCTATACAAATAAAGTTTTGTAATACATTATACATTTATTACAATATATAATTTATATTGTATAATTTACTGTAAATTTCATCAATAATTATGTTATAAAAAAATTAAGATAATTTGCTTTACATCCCAAGTGTAATAAAGCATTAATTGAGTATACACACAATGCAATTCAAATTCAAATTGTAGCTTACAAACCTCTTTCCTTGAAATAATTTTATAAAGGACAGTTTCTTTCTTTCTTTCTTTTTTTTTTTTTGAAACAGATTTTGTCCATGTAGCTTTGGATCACAGAGATCTGCCTGTCTTTGCCTAATAAGTGCTGGAATTAAAGGGATGTGCCACCACTGTCTGGTTAGCAAAGGGAATTTTGTTTTGACACATTAAGCATAGCAAGTAGAATTTTAAGTGCTCAAGGAAAATGTTTAAGATATCAACAAAAGACTTTTAATATTTGCTTGGATCACAGACTTAGGTGTAATTACAAATATCAATGAAAATTTTAATATGAGATCAAAATACTACAACAGGTTAAAATAATTATAATATGATTGAAATTTAGGGAAATACAGGCCTTTAATAAGGTCTATCAGAGTTTGTTCATTTCAGAGTATGAATAAAGTCATAAAACTATAAGAAAACAGTATGTGAGGTAATAACCAATTAATTAAAAATAGACGTAAAAGCAAATTGAACTAATTCTGTACATGATAGTGTGACTGCATATTTCTTGCTTATTCAAATCATCTAACTGAAAATATTCTTTAATTTGTATCAAACGCATAAAAATGCTTGTACTGCTTAATAAAATTTCAAGAATGATCTTTATTGAGTTGAAAATATTATGTGTCCTTTCTAGGCTGCAAAGGAAAACAGTTCATCACATATTTTAACACAGTGGAATTCTAGGTAAATCAGGGTTGGAGATCAAATAAATATACTCAGAACATTTAGTCCAATCAGCCTTCTCAGTAGGTTGCATGCTTCTTGCTAAATTAACAATTTCAGATCACCTAATTTATTTATTTATTTATTTATTGCATTTGCTAAGAACTTCCCTTCCCACCTATACAAACCGGTCTTCCATTTGATAATTAACACATTTCTTGGTAGAAGCTCAACAAGCAAAGGTAGTTTTTTTCTTTTATTGTGAGTTGGACTTTATCTCAACAGGATGTCCTTCCCTACCCACCCTAATTAAGAAAACTGGCATAGGGTACTTTCTACAGATGGATCAACAGCAGGGTCTGCGCAAATTTCCTTCGTGGGCTCACATTGCTTAAAAGGCATCGTGTCTTTCTCTACATTTTAGACTCCTGCCAATGCCCTCTTGTAATCATTGCTTAGATTACTCACAAAATCCTCCAGAATATTTTACATGCAACCCTCATCAGACAGGACTGGTTTTAACTACTAGGTTACATTTGCTGAGCTCCAAGCTTCTTCTTAGTCACGTATCAAAAATTAGTGCCCACTGGATTGAATGACTTAGTGAGCAACTTTTGACTATAAAACTTCAGGTGGTTTAAGCCACTATACACTCTTAGAGAATAATTACAGCTTTTCGGTGTCTTACAATTTTTTTACACAAGGCTTTTGTTCTGGCTGGATTCTTATCAACCCACATTTTTCCCCTGTGGAGAAATGCTGGAACAAAACAATTATCCCAGTGCTACACTAGTTATTTCTAACTGGATACCTCATATATTCCTTCCTTATTCTCTCCCTCCTTCCCTCCCTCCCTACTTCTTCCCTTCTCTCCCTCCCCTCCTTTCCCCCCTCCGTCCCTCCCTTCCTCACTTCCTTTTCTCCTCCCTCCCTCCCTCCCTCTCTCCCATCTTTTTCTCCTCTCTTCTGTTTCTTCCTTAGTTGGAGGCATGATGAGTGCATCCTCACTCTTTGTACCCTTTGCCCCGTTTTGAAGAAGATCAAGATAAATTATATCGCTAAGAGAATTGCAGAGGATGTAGCTCTAACACTGTCTGTGTTCATGCTGAATTTACTGGCAAATGTCCAATAGAAATGAGGAAATGAGAGGCATTTGTTTCCCCTTTTCTTGGGAATAAAACCTAAAAAAAGTTTCAAGGCTTTTAAGGCTTTTCTTTTTTTTTCTTTCTTTCCTTTTTTTCCTTTTTTTTTTTTTTTTTTTTTTTTTTTTTGTGTGTGTGTGTGTGTGTGTGTGTGTGTGTGTGGTAACCCTTATTGATGAACTCTAATTTCCAGTTAAGGAAGGAAAGAAATTAAAATCTCATGAAAGCCTCATGAAAGAATTAAAAATAAATTAAGGAAACTAAGGTTATATCAGCCAGGTCAGTACCTTGCTTAACATTTAAACTATTTTAATTAGGAAAGTAAAAGCAATGGAAATACCCCTCTTAATTCATTCAAGCTCTAGCAGGCTAGAAACCTGAGCCTGTAGGCTATATGTAGAAGTAGGACGGTCATTAAAGCCCACCAACACAGTTTTTGCCTGTGTGTGCTTTCCAGCTCTTCATTCCCAAGACTGAACGGCTGTCAGTGAAATCCTGATACCCCAAAGATGAATCTCTCAGAAAACGCTGTTCTCGGCAGAAAGGAGATGGTTCATCTCAGGCAGTGCCCAACTTTCATCTTATATAATGACTTGTTAGTATAAATGCAAAATCTGGCTCCCTTGTCGTATTTGGAAACTCTGAATTGCTACCTTACTCCTGGAATGACACATGAGAAAAACTGGGATAGATGTAGATTTCAGCTTCTTCGCCTACTCTCACATCTTTATTCTAAATGATTTTTCCCTATCAATCCTGAGGGTAAACGTCGCTTGGGAACTGTTTCTCAGGGTATTACAGGGAAGACGTGCACAGTATATGACTCCAGACTCCAGTAGTAAAACACTATTGGGAGACCAAATGGGTGGCATCCCTGTTCATAGATGGGGATTTCCAAAACTGCAATATTTACAGTAACTTATCACCATTTCATTAATTTAAAAAAATGGCAAGAACATGCTATCTAATGTTGCTAACATTCAGTGAAAAGTCCCAACTCTGGCTTTAGGTCAAGAATAGCTGATATCATTGGGCAAGCAGTGGTACTGAAATGGCATTATAGCTTGTCCTTGTTCTTTGGTAAGCTTCAACTACCATGGAATTCACTACACTATATATCCGATATCTGTATTCTTGCATGTGGTTTGGTAAATTCCATTTCTATAGAGACACAGATATATGATTTTTGTCATCTAGTTGCATATCCTCCAAAAATAACCTCATTGTAAGGAGAAATCTTTACAATATTTCTTAATATTAGAAATTTAAATATTTTGAAAAAATGTTAATAAAGTTGAAATTTTTACATTGATCACACAGTGATATATTAACAATGAGTATGATAAAGTATTAACTAGTGGTTGTCTCCACACCTATATGCCATTGAGGCACCATATAAGGGAGACATTTCTTGTCCTTTATTTAAGATTTTTTTTCATGTAGATATGAAACCATTATTGTAGCATTTATCTGTGAACCAGACTTTTGGGAGGGAAAATATATGAGGATCAGGAACCCAAGGTAATACTGGACAACATAGTTTCTTTGAGGACAACTAAAGACACACAAAACCCCATAAAACAAATAAGGCAACAGCAAAAACAAAACAAAACATTCACAAAATAATCAGACAGAATATTGAAGTTTTAGTATATCACTTTCAAAAATTCTGTTTCTATTTTGTGAGGAGTATTGAATTTCAAATCTTCCCAAATATATAGTAGCTCTCACAGTGTTCGCCTACCTCAATTATCCAAAATGATTTAAATCTATGTTACTTTCTAAATAAAAATATGCAGAATCTTACACAAGTTTCAAGTTTCTTGTGGTCACTGTTCACAGTTATTAATAATAAATGTGTTAGGTAACAGGCATTGAACAAGAAATGAGTAAAAGGTAATATTTTGGAGCAAGCTTATTTTTATAATTAATAATCTTTTATTAGAGACATAATTTTAAATATTTCATGAAACTATAGAGCTTGTTGTTTAATTTCTGAATAATATATTTCAAAGAACATAATTTTAATTTTTAAAAAAAATAAGGATTGTGCTGTTATGAATTTGTATGTAGTGTCTAAAAAATGTTAGCTATCCTATACCAGAAAGATTTTCCTAATACATTTTCTTCTGCATTGATATAATTTCTACATTCAAAATTACCATGTAAGGCCCAATTTTAACAACTTTAATGTAGAATATGAGTTAGGGGATAAGATTGATTTTATTACATATCGATATTTAATTATTTTGGCACAATATTTTAAAACTGTGATCACTTATAATTTAACTGTGTGAGTCTTACAACCTAAAAACAGTAGGTCTCTTCTCCGATTTTGGGATTTTCTACTTTCTCTCATCAATATTTTACAGGACTCAATGACCAAGTATTTTACATCTCATGCTATAATAAACTACTTTTTACACTTCTAATTTCTTTTTTTCCTTTTTTTTTATTTTTTACAATTTACAAATCTCTTGTAGAATGCTTACATACAGTGTTAGTTTTCCAGAATCCTGTGTTCCTAGATCAGGCTGGTGAAATTAATTATGATAAGCTTTATATGGAAAAATAAACAATTCCTCAACTTGACAGCTAACAGGATATCTGATTGTTTAAAAGACAGAAAATACAAATGCCCTTTACACAATAAATGTCAAATTCAGTAAGCAATAAGGTTGGCTGGATGGTCTGCGGCATCAGTTGGTGGCATGTTTCCAATTTCTCATTTTATTCTCTTCATTTCCAGTGACTGTGGTCAATAGACTCCTTCAGCCTCTGGTCTTAATCATGTTGGTACAACGTAGTATATCCAGACTGTAGAAAATTACTACATCAAGAAATGTCTGGCAACTTTGTCCTTTGTCCAAATGTCTAGATCCAGGATGTGTGTTATCTAATATGTGTTCCAAGATTCAATATGTTTTACATTTCTTGAAAACTGGGAGCAATTACTGGATCAGTCTTTTATTCCTACAAAATCAGCCATTTATTTGAACTGGAAAACATACGTACATCCTAGCTTATCATCCACCACAGATGGATAACTAGCCTCATAGTAACTTGCCTGATATAATCATCTCTACGGGCAATATAGTGACTGCCCATATTATGATGCAATAGTTTCTCTTTTACAATGATTATTAAATGTTTCAACTCCCCTGTTAATAAATCATTAAGATATTAGACAGTTGAGAAATATATCTGGAGATGTCAAGTATATAATTCAAGCCTAGACAATTAAATGTTATTAAAACTTTGATATTATTGAACACATCCATGATCATTAAAATACATACATTCTGTGTGAAATTAAATATTTTGTATTTTACTATTGTATGATGGGTGCATTTACCATTCTATAAGCATAAAGGTCAGTTAATAATCTTCTGGTAGCCTTTCTGTTCCTCATCTTCACCTTGATAAGTGCTCCAGGAACTGACAGCAGATTGTTAAGTCTCATTTCATGGTCTTTTCCTGATTCCTTAGCTGTAGGAAACTATTATTATTTGTTTTTTTCTGATTTTACATATTGATCCTAGTCCCTTCTCCCTTCCATCCTCCCATTCCGCCTTGTAGGAAACTCGTTATGCTAATGCTTCCTTCCCATTTACCCATTTAGACACTTTAAAAGATGACCAGCATTTAAACTTCTCAAATTTTGATAAATTTCCAATTAATGATTAAAGTAGATGTTAGCTCCTTTTTGCTTGCATTCTCTGTAGTTGCTACCTCACAATTACCACATTATTTATTTATTTTTGTTTAATTTTATGCTCTTTTATTATGTGACTTTTCCTTACCTTTCATTACTTTTAATTTTTATTGTACATGATGAATATTTTGCCTACAGGTACGTCTGTGACCACAGGCATATAGTGCCCAGGAGTATGGAAAATGACATCAGATCTCCAGGGACAATAATTCGTAGTTTGAGAGCTGCCGTTTTGGCTGCTAAGAATGAAGATTTAGCCCAGGTCCTCTGCAAGAGCAACCCGTGCTCTTAAATTCTTCAGTTCCCTCCTATTAAATCCTTCAAAATCATCTTTTCAAAGTATCATAAAGTATTTTGTTAATATTCATGAAATATTTTCATTTTCTAATTGAGAAATACTGGTTTTTCTTCATATATTTTAATGTCACAATTGATTAATCTGTTAAAATGCTATTTGCCTAATCATTCTTTATCACATCTTCTAATACCAGAGACAGTTACTTCTAATAACTTTATATACTTATACTTGCAGTAATCATTTTAATATGATGTGAATGTAATTTGATGATATATATATATATATTATATGTATATAATATATATATATATTAGCTGGACTTCTTAGTTTCCAAATATTATTTCATCAATTATTCATATGCAGTCTATAGAAGAATGTCACTACAATGCCTGTATTTTTCATATTTCTTGGTTCAGAAAATATTTCAGTCACCTCTCATTCACCAAACTCTTTGATGAGATTACATGTTAAGAAAATGTTCTGATTGGTTGACTGATTGCCTTTAAATATTACTTCTTCAGTAGAATTCAAATTTTATTGCCCTGGTTGTTATACATAAAATTTCCTACATACCAAAGATATACACTATTATTCCTCAATATATGTTTTATTCATTTCTTCATTAGTCATTCATGAAAGACTATGGCATTTAGGCCATGACAGTCTTTTTTGAAGGGTGAATAGCAGCTGCACCATCAATGCTTCTAATTATTTTTAACATAAAGATATGTAAAACCATACACAGAAGAAAAACTATAATTACCTAGTAATATTTTCCATTGTAAAAACTGTTTGAAAATATCATCATTTACTTCAGTTTTTAATATATAGTATTAATACATTATTTCTTTATTTTTTTGATACAGGTTCTTAATATGTATATTCTAAGAAGTCTGGATCTCACTATGTAGATTGATACCTTCAAACTCACAGAGATCTGCCTGCTTCTTCCTACTAAGTACTGGGATTAGTGGAATATATCATAATACTTGTTTTTCTCTCTTGAGCTATGTGTTTTGCTAAGTTTAATTTAGAAAATGAGTAAAAAAATTATTTCACATGATAGTGCTATGATGATAAATTTATAAAAATGTGGAAGGGTTCCAAAAATAAAAGGCACTGGCAAACAGCTTTCAATCATTTGTGAGCAGATATGGTTTTTTCCTTTTTTATAAAGTTAACTTTCAAAATTAATGACAATCTACCAAATGATTTATTTTGCAGGCAGAATTTTCTAAAAATAACAGAGAATAAGAAATAAGAAAGATGGATAAGTGTCCAGAAGTATTCAAGTAGTTTTTTAAAAGTATAATTATGAAATTGGACACAATCATGAGCAAGCTGCTTGTCAAGATGGAAAGGAAATGGTTGTGATATACATTAAATTCACTCACAAGAAGCATAAAACTATTCTGTGCATCTTAACTGCGTTATTGGACTCAGACCCTGTAAAAACCACAGTGTAGTGTTTGATGACATTTTTGCTGCAACTGTGATGAGATGGGTCATTCACCCGGACTTCAGCTGGGTCACCCTCACTGAGTTTTGGTGGAGAAACTTTGAAGTAACCCAATGAAGAGCTATTATTGACATTTTCTAAAAATAAGACGTGAGGAAAGAAAGTTTAAACAAACTTCAATTCATTTCAACTCAGTAAACATTTTTGAAGGCTCACTAATGTGTCCTGACTATGTTTCTCTTTGCATTTCTCCTAACTATTAAATGTCCATAGTGTTTTAGATCCCTGTCAGAGCTCTCCTTCATGCTGCTCACATAGGAGTTTTTTTTTTTTTTTTTTTTTTTTTTTTCAGACACATACCTGATAGGGTCACCTCCCATCCTCACTCCCCAGGATGAAATCCAATACCTTCAGAAAATACAAAATGCCATTAATGATCTAAAACCTTCATCTCCTCTCATGTCTTTTACTTATCTCCATGGGTCTGACATGCAAAGTTATTTTTATATCTTCTGGTGTTATTCTTTTCTGAAACACGTACTCAGTGCAGATGTTATATTTTTACCTACATAATGGGCATTTTGTCTTGAAGAGACCATAAGTATATCAGTGGCCCTTTTGAAACTCAGTTGGTGTATGGTACAATAAGCCCTCCATATTTTTGTGAGCTTGCTTAAATTTCTGTGGTTTTCACCATTTAGATCTGAATATTTGAAAGATAGGACTCTGGGTCATATTTTGTGTGTGTGTGTGTGTGTGTGTGTGTGTGTGTGTGTGTGTGTGTGTAACAAACTTGTATTTTTTTTTCCGCAGTGTGGATAAAAACAAGTATTTTTAAAGGATTTAAATTTTTAAGCAATTTTACTATAGATAAAGTAGCTGGCTTTCCATAGCAAAAACATTCTAGTGTGTAGAATGTTTAAAAAAAAGTACATTTTCTTCAACAGAAAATCTTCTTCTATGAGAAGAAATCAATGAATGTAAAACATGAAGCAGATTACATACAATAGTTGTGCACTTGTCAGCAAAGAGGGTGATTCACTTTGAAATATCAGAAGAGTCATACATTATCTTATTTAATTCTATTATGAGGAATGTTCAAATTTAAGAACAAGAATGTAAAGATTTTATAAATGAATGGAAATTATATTTTCTTTAGTTGTCTTTGCCTTGTGCTTCCAAAAGTGCAGTGATATCTTGCTTGTAAAAATAAAGCCCGTCTAAGGGTTAGAGAATGGAACTTGCCACTAGCTACCCATAGGTCTTTCTGATGGGTCAGCCGATCAGGTAAGAAGGGCAGAGACCTGCCCTTTCTTTGTATTTTTCTGTGCAATTGTTCCCCAATAAACACCCATTTATCATTTATATTTGGTAAGCGAAGTTATTAAAACCTCACCTTAACCACATAAGAATAATCCTGCTAGTAATGTAAATCTAATCAACTACACATGACTACACAATTTGTTGATTTTTGAATATAAACCATTATTGCTATTTTCTTGACCAGCATTTTTCCTAACTGCATTCAAATTACTTATAGCCACTGGTAAGTTTAGCTTTTGATTCCCTATAAAAAAAGATTCCATAGCAACAAATGGAGACCATTTCAGAAAACCCCAACTGGTCAAAACACAAAGAAAAGCTAGTTGCAGGTTACCTAACTTCAAAGAGTACATCTATATCACAATTCCTGTACTGAAGCCACAAAAAATATCATGGAAGAGGGCATTTAAGGACTGTGAAAGTCAGAGGTCCAGAAAGTCTGCTGTGATATACATATCCCTAGAAAAAATAGGGAAACTACACTCATGACATCTCAACAATTTGTATGCCTTATTGAGCCATGAGAAATTATATTATCAATGTGAACATTAGAGAGGGAATTGCCAGAGGTTTCACTCCAAGATAAAAAACTACAGGTAACTAAGAACTGCTGATGTAGGCAGACACATATTACATTTTTTATGATAACTGAAAATTTTTCAGATAGCCTTGAAATTTCTCAAAAGAAAGCTGTTCTTCATAAACAGAAGTCTGGGATATTTTGGGGGTCAGACTAATTCTGTATGTTAGAAG
Source organism: Phodopus roborovskii (assembly GCF_943737965.1). Lineage (NCBI taxonomy): Eukaryota > Metazoa > Chordata > Mammalia > Rodentia > Cricetidae > Phodopus > Phodopus roborovskii. The sequence continues at coordinate 9,777,433 of NW_026126511.1, read as the reverse complement.
ATAGTCACAGGTCAGGGTCCCACATATTCTTTGTCTTAAGAGCATTCGTAGTTCTCAATGAATTCCATTTCTTGAGCTTTAAAATCACAATCCAAGAAAAATCTTGTGGAGAATAAAAAAAAATCAACTTCTATTTCATTCTATCCTGAAGGATTTGATTGTATCTTATCAAAAAATAAATAAAAAAGGTTTCTGGGCAACAAGCTTGGTTTCTGATCTTGATGGGTAACTGAAATAAAATGAAAAGTGAAATCATAAGTCTCTTTCTCCAGTGTCAAAGTTTGCACATGATTCAGTAAATAAAACATAGATAACTGAAAAGGAGATGGTTGTCTGTAGTTTAGTTACTAAGAACTCATTGATCAATTAGACTTCATTAAAACTGCACTTCCATAGAGGGGTGCTAAGTGCTGTTCTCTGGACATGACATTACTGTTGCACAAATTAACTCATAGAAATCCTGTTTACCTGTATAGGAACTTCACAAGAATAAACTATTAAAAATTTAGCATAGAAAGTAACGTGGATATTGTGTAAATTAGTTTCATGTATAATTACCCCATGGTAAGGTTGGAAGGAAATTTTTTATTGTATCTAAGATGGAGAATACATCTCACAATATCTGGAAGAGTCCAGAGCAGAGAAAAGAAATAGTAGATTGAACATGGTTACAATCTGGACTTGGATATAAGAGGACAGAGAAGGATAATGAGAGAGGAGAGAAACAGTTAACCAAGAGAAAAGAACAAAAGAAATGGGTACAAGTGCATGAATAGCCAACATTGCAGGATTATCAGGGAGTGAGACACTTTAGGGAGACATTAACCGGAAGGAAATGTGAGGAAGCAGAATGAATCACAGGTAGCTGTCATACTGAGGAAGTTTGGAGGTGAGCTTGAAATTTGGTATGTTAAGAGCGGCCATAGGTAGCTAATATTTCCTTCTGATGGTGATAAGAAAAATGACTTCATTGGTAGAGGAGAAGGAGAATTTGAGTAGTGAAATTTCCTTTAGACCTGATAAGGATCAACACACTAATGATCATTTGGGAGCTAATGGATATTTGTGGGCCATAGACTATTTGGGGATTTGCCCAATGATTGTTTGGCATGCTCCATTGGATGACACCACATGCAGGTGCATGTGAGTATAAACAACTAATTGGACTTTTTGAGAAGAGGAAGAAGACAGAGGAAAAGAGGAGAAGGAAGTGACAAAGGCCCCAAACTAGAAGGACAATAAATATTACAGTGAGGTGAGGGGCAATTGGTAGGAGGAAGTGGAGGATGTATGTGAATGAAATTCTGTCCTACATAGCTATGAGATTTTCAAAGAAAACTTTTATTTTACAATCAGTTGTAGCAAGCTTTCCTCAAGAGGTAGAGCAGACACTCACTGCTACCAGCTAAAGTTATTACTGCTGATACAGGCTTTTTCTAATTAACATCATTGTCTACTTACACAGTAACTAGTCCAGATTTGGATTTATGACTTGTTATGAAAAACCAAACACAAATGCCCAGAATTAGTTACTGACAGTGCCATTGTATCTCTAATGCATTGAACAGATACAAAAGAAGAAACTTACCTCTTAATAACTCAGTCCACTAAGGAATATGTGTTGTTTATACAAGATTTGATGGAGATTGGTAATTCACTGTCTGCTCAGACTTGCGATACTATCTCAAAACATAAAGATTCCAACTTTAAAATGATTTTCCTGAGAGAATATAACTTTCTGTCATCATGGAGTCAATAAATCGCAGATTGACACATTAAATTAGCCAGGACCCTCTGTATCAACATACTGAGATAGTTCAAAGATCAAACAGTTTCATGAATTTCCTTTCCACCTTTCTCCTCAGGCTGTGTATTGTTGAGTAAAACATGCATAGAGCAATTTTCTTATACAGTTAAAAACAAAGGGAGAAGAACTGAATTGTCTGTCAAGGGTGACCACAAGAGACATCTTATCACATAGTGAAAATGACACAGAGAAACACTCGAATGTTCACAAAACTGTTCTTGGATCTTAGAATCTTGAAAAAACAATAGATTCTATGTAAAAAAAAAAAAAAAAGCATGTCTTTGTAGAATTCTGGATGAAATTTTGTGACATAACTAATCTCCAAATTAATCAAAAGCCTTAGTTTATATAATGTAACATATTACATATTATCAGTTTATGTATTCATGACATTATATTTACTTAGCTTCATATTTCTTTTGAGTAGTAAACATTAGAATCAAGAAAGAGTCTGTTTTTTCCTGTTTTCCCTTATCTTCCCTCCTTTCCCACATTCAGGGACTGTTTTGATGATATAATTTGCTTTCTATGGCATCTGTTGACTATGGTTTGTTGAAGGTGTAGGTGATTCCTTTTTCTTCCATTCCTACATTTTCCTGTGATATCTTTCCTCTGTCTTTATGTCTTCAGTCTAATCATTCCTTCTGATTTTCTCAGCAAGGAGAGACACCTTCCTAAGGTATGCTATAATGTTTTCTGTCCTTACGTCCACTCAGATGCTTACATGTTTCACTGGTGTCATCACTGAAATTAGTGGAGGACTGTTCACTTTTCAAATAAAACTGGGTGATTATCTTTGTGCCTATTCATTTATCAATTATAAAAACAGGTTAAAATCCATTAAGGTCATAGGGAGCCTTGTTCATAGTAAAGTGACACCAAGTTTCTGGTCTCTTAACCCATACCTAACAAGGGAATGCTGACATAGTCTGGAATACCTGCTAGAACTTTCTCTGATCTTATGGGGGACTTTGTAAACATTCCACTGACTTTCTAAAATATTTACATTAACAAAGAGAGGTAATTTATACCTGTATAATATACTGTGGCTGGAAAGGATGGTATGTTAGACATTTTATATAGTTACAAAATACTTTGTAGCACTGAAAAATATATTTATCCTAAATCATATATCATAAATATTACCCTTATTATGATGACCTTATTTAAATAAATAGTAACAGCCTATTCAGTTGCTCACATTAACATGTGTGTGCTAAAAACAAGCTAAAAACTGAAAATGATGAATCTCAAATGAGTTTTTGTTTTCTATTTACATTTTATAATTTTTCTTTTAATTCAATTTTTTTCAATTTATAAACTAACCATATTTACCCCTCCCTTCCCTTCTCCTGCTACCTACATCTTCCCCCACACCCAATCCCTCATCCACCCCTAAAAGGAGATAAAGAATTCCTTGGAGAATCAAAAAAGGCTGGCATATCAACTTGAGGCATGACATAGGCTAAGGACATATCTCTCCATATAGAATGGGTTCCAAAATGTCAGTACATGACTAAGGATAAATCCTGATTGCATTGCCAGTCACCGCACAGACTGCACAAGCCACAGAACTGTCACTCACATTCAGAGGGCTTGGCTTGGTTCCACGTAGACTCCCCAGCTAACAGGTCAGACTCAGTGGTCTCCCACTAGTTCAGGTCAGCTGTCTTTGTGGGTTTCCCCATTATGATCTTGACCACATTGCTCATGTAATCCCCCTTCCCTCTCTTCAACTGCACTCCAGGAGCTCAGCCCATTGCTTAGTTGTGGATATCTGCATCTGCTTCTATCAATTATTGGATGAACATTCTATGATGACTATTAGGGTGTTCATTAATCTGATTACATGGGAAGGCCAGTTCAGGCACCCTCTACACTATTGTTAGGAGTCTTAGCTTAGGTCACCCTTGTGGATTCCTGATGTTTCTCTAGCAGAGATTTTTATATAATTTTTCTATAATTCCATAATGGTCCCCTCTCTATCATGACTTCTTTGTCCTTGAACTCCCTCTCTGTCCCTTGCCAAACTTGATCATCCAGTTCCCTCATGTTCTCCCCCCCTTACTCCTCTCTCAATTTATTCAGGAGATCTTACCAATTTGCCCTTCTCTGGGGGTATCCATGCATGTCTCTCTTAAGGTTCTGCTTGTTACCTAGCTTCTTCAGGTTATGGATTATAGCCTTGTTATCATTTTCTTTAAGTATGATATATTCTTAAAGAGTGAGGACATACTGTGTTTGCCTTTATGGGTGGGGGTCACCTTTCTCTGGATGGTTTGTTTTAATTTCATCCATTTCAAGATGTCTTTTTTATTTTTTTAATTTTTTTTTTTTTTTTGCTGTTGAGTAATATTCCATTGTTAGGGACATGTTTTTCCCCCACCCAGGTCCCAGAGCTGCACCAACCTCAAATAACACATACACACTCAGACACTGTATCATATATGAAGTTGTTGGCTTGGTACTATTATTTCTTAGTGGCTAGCTCTGTCTTAAATATTAACCTATTTTTATTAATCTAAGTATTTTCACATGGTCTCATCTTACCAGAGAGAGGGCCAGGCATTCTAACATCTCTGTCCTCCATGTTGAATCTCCTCCCTGCTACTTCTTCCCTCCTCCTTGTCTCCTAGTCCCATCTATCTTGCTTTCCTATTGGCCAACAGTGATTTACTCATTAACAAATAAGAGAAACATATTTACAGAATGATATCTCCCATCATTTCACTGTATAAATGTACCACATTTTAAAAATTCATTCTTCTAGTGAGGGGCATGTAGATTCTTTCCATGTTCTGGCTATCATACTTAATGCTGCCATGAACATCTTATACACAAATGATAAACTAAACTGACTGAAAAAGAAATTAGGGAAATATCATCCTTTACAATAGCCACAAATATAAAATATCTTGTTATAACTCTAAATAAACAAGTAAATGATCTGTATGACAAAATTTTAAGTCTCTGAATAAATTGATGAAGATGAATATGATAGGTTTCCATGCTGTTTGATAGGTAGGATCAACATAGAAAATAATGGCAGTCTTACTGAAAACAATCTGATGATTCAATGAAATTTCCATCAAAATCCCATCATCACCATAATTCTTCACAGACCTGTAAAAAATAATACTCAACTTCATATGGAAAATACAAAAACCTAGAATAACTAAAGCTGTACTGTACAATAAAGTATCCTCCTGAGGCATCACCATTGCTGACGTTAAGCTATATTATAGAGATATTGCAATAAAAATAGCTTCTTATTTGCCTAAAAACAGACATGTGGTTCAATGAAATCAATTAAGACTCTGACAGTAATCAACAAATTTATAAACACCTGATTTTTGAAAAAAAATACATAATTACAGTGGAAAAAAAAAGAAAACATCTTCAAATAAAAATGCTGGCATAACTGGATGTCAGCATGTAGTAGAAAAAAACTTTATCCACATCTATCCCCACACACAAAATGCAAAACCCAAGTAGATCTAAGACCTCAACTTAAGACACTGAACCTGATAGAAGAGAAAGTGAGAAGTAGTGTTGAACACATTGGTATAGGACAATACTTCCTAAATATAACACCAGTAGCACAGACATTGAGAGCAACAATTAATAAACAGAAACTCACGAAGCTTAGAAGTTTCTCTAAAGCAAAGGACTTGGTAAGTAAGACAAAATGGCAGCCTATAGAATGGAACTAGATCTTCCTCAACTCCACATTTGACAGAAGGCTGATTATTAAAATATATATTAAAAACCTCAAGAAACTAGGTACCAAAATTAAAATAATCCAATTAAACAAAAGATTACAGACCTAAACAGAGAATTCACAACAGAAGAAACTCAAAGGACTAAAACATATTTAAGGAAATGCTCAACAACCTTAATCATCAGGAAAATGAAATTAAAACAACTCTCAGGGACCATCTCAGACCTTTCAAATTAGCTAAGTTCAAAATCATTGAAGACAGCTTATGTTGGAGAGGATGAGGAGTAAGGGGAACACTCCTCCACTGCTGATGGGAGTGCAAACTTGTACAGCCCCTTTGGAAATCAGTATGGAACCTTCTCGGGAAATTGGGAATCTATCTACCTAAAGACCCAGCGATAGCTGTCTTATGTGGTGCATACCCAAAGGATCCACATTTACACCATGAGGACATTTACATTTTACAATTTCATAGGAAGCAAAATAAATGTCCTGATGTGTTGGTTGTTTCTGAGAACATAGAACTTTTAGTATCATCTCCATGTATACTTTGTTTCAAGGAACAAATATTTAACTCTGTTTCATCTAGGACAGCAAATATGAGAATGGCTGAAATAGTTTGACTTTTACTAGTTCAAAGAAACTAGGAATAAATCTACTGTGCCAGAAACTCATCTAGGTGCTGGAAATATAAAAGTGAAATACAGAAAACCCTTTTGCTGCCAGAGGTCACACACCAGAGAAGAAGACAAATTAGTACTTATATTTATAATGGACAAGGATACACATCGTATTTGAAAAAAAATCACTTTACAGGAACCAAGATAAGTCTGCTAAAGCAATCATGAACTGAGAGTTCAGAGAAAAAAGAATACAAGTTACCATGAAAGCAGACTTCATTCCTTAAGATGTGAAATGAACTGAGGTATGGATTTAATGTGGGCACTGAAGAGAAAGGGATGACCTAGAGCATAGCCAAAGGGTCATTACCTCACATTGCCATTATGTGAATATTTTCACTTATCTATAGAGCACAAGCAGCCATAAAGTGGCTAGCTAGCAGTTGAATTCTTCTTCCACTGCTCTTTTAAAATGTGTTTTTGTCTTTAGCCCATGTAATCCAAGAAGACAAAAAACACAACTCTAAGGAAAGAAACACAAACTCTGTTTAGGAATAATGAGAATGAATGATTTAGAGAAATGCACAATGGCTTTTTAGAGTCTCTCAGGAGAAGAGCATTCACTAGATTTACGCATTCACAATATATAGGCTAAGAAACATATATATTTCTTGAGAAGTTAATAATTGGCTTAAAAGCAACCACAGAGGCCTCTTGATTCTAACTTTAATTATTTCACTATAGGACTCTAATTGAATCTCAGGGCTTTAACACAATATGATTGCATCTGGGAAAGAAATAAAGAATGAAGGCTAATATTTTTTTTAGAACTCTTATTTGATTTGAAATTTTACAGCCTTCACCATTATGCTTCAGAGAATCTGACACAAAGTTTTGAGAGTGGTGAGTTCTGAACACAAAAATAGAATGTCTATGGTTTTATTCATATTTAGGAGCAGCAGCTTGAAGGAAGTGAAACTATAGCTGTACTTTTCCATGTTACTAAGCAACTGGTTTGAGTCAAGCAAAATCATTGAAACTCATAGGTGCTGGTAGTAGAAACATGCCAAACGACATTTGGAAAAAAGGAAATTGTGTGAGCATGATCTACCTGTCAGCTACCAGCATACTATTAAGATAAAATGAGGGTCATTACAACTTTAATTATACATATTTAATATTATAGACTGGCAGTGGCTGCCAGACATAGGGAAACCCCCATAGCACCTGCATAATGATGGTCACATTATATTCTCCCAGGTATATGGGGAAATGGAAGAAATATGGGGATAGAAAGCCTAAATTACAAGATGATTAAACACAAAAATTGTGGGAGAGCTTTTAGAACTAAATTATAAGAGAAAAAACATAGGCAAACATAGTTAAACGATGTGTTGGTTAGCTACTGAAATGTATTAAACAATTGATCTTCATATAAATAATTGGAGTTGGTAAAGTTAATCCCTAACTGGCAGTATTCAATTAATAAGTAAGGGTAAAACCTAGGACGGAAACTTAAGGGTGACTGGAGGCGATATCCATGATAGAGGAGGGGAAAACTGAATAGCAGCAGTTAAATGTAATAACACAAAGTGGGGGTAAGTTTACAAAAACAGCACCCCCTGCCCTGATGATCTCTGCATCAGCTCTTGCCTCCAGGTATGTGTTCAGCTTGAGTTCCTTCTACTGCTTTTGAAGATGAACTATTGCATGGAATGGTGAATAAAATAAACCCTTTCCTCTCCAGGTTGCTTTTTGTCATGATGTTTCATCACAACAGAAGCTACCCTAACTAATACAAATTGAAACTATGATATTGAGATATTGCTATGACAGACATGACTATGTTATTTGGAAGGACCTCTGACCTTTGGGCTAGAAAGCCATTGAGTTTGAGAGCTTGGAGAGCTTTTCTGTAGGACTCTTGAAGATAAGAATGTTGAGAACAGTGCAATTGTGTGAGTGAAAAATCTGTGTTGTCCTGTTGACTGTAGCTGAAGAACCTTCTGTGGTTAATAAGAGAATAAACAGACACACCAAGGTAAAATTTTTACTTTGATGGGACATGGATACTGTTCATCAAAGGCTGAAGAAATAGGTATGATTAAGAGGAGATCAGCAGTATTGAGGTGAAGTATTCCACTGTGGTGAAGTCTTCCAGAGAAGTGTTTCCTTCGGGTCAGCACACAGAGGCTGTATTCTAGAAGGTGTCAAGGTTGTACCTAATTCTGCAACTGGAACTTGCAAATGTAAGTAGTATTACTGATTTTAAAGGCATGATGTGATCATGGCGAGCAGTTGAGGCCTGGCACAGTGTGACACTGGCTAGAATCCATGGAAAAGGAGCCCAGGAGGGGCTAATAACAAAAGTGCATACTAGTGGCAGTCAGGGACCACAGCATTTCTGGATATGTCCATGCAATGAGACAACAGCAATGGAGTGGAGCTAGCTGCAACCAAGAAGACACGCCTTCTGTGCCACAGAGGGCAGAGCCAGATGAAGTCACCTAAAGATTTTGGAGGAGCCCAGAATATGCTGAGTGAGTTGTAGTAATTGGACAGTGAATTGTTTATGCTGTTGGAAATTTGTTTTGCTTTGTTCAGATTGTGACTGTGCCCTAGGTTTTCCTACTGAATTAAGAAAGTTTTAATTTATTTTTTTTTTATTTGACAGGAGGCCACAGCTGAGATACTTGGAATTTTAAAGACTCCAAATTTCAAAATAGCCTGGCCATTTTAAAGAGATTGCATTTTTAAGTGTTTGAACTTTCAACGATTGTGGAACTTATAAATTTTGTAGTGTTTATATTATCCTTTTGATAATAATGTGTAATCTTGGGAAAGAACAAGAGAGGAAAGGTTACAGATTAAAGTTACATGTTTATGTGTCAAGTCACAAAGGGGTCAAACACACTAGTTTGGATTGTGTCAACTTGAAACAAGCTAGAATTATCTCAAAAAGAGGGAAACTTGATTGAGAAATGCCTCTGTAAGATCCTGTTGTAGGGCACAGAACAATGGAATCTTGAAATTCCCAGGCAAATGGATGAAACTTGAAGAAACCATCCTGAGTGAGGGTATCTAGTCACAAAAAGAGGAACATGGTGTGTACTCACTCATACATGGATTTTAGACATATAACAAAGGATCACCATCCTATAATTCACACCACCAGAGAAAGTGGATTACAAGGTGGATTCTAAGACATTCACACAAGGTCCCTCACAGAGGGGGAAAGGAAAGATCTCCTGGACATATTGGGAATGGGGTGGGCAGTGAGTATAGAGGGAGCTAGGAAAAAGAGAAAGGGAGGAGAGGAGAGTGCATGGGACTAAAAAGATTGAGTCAGGGGAGGAATAGAGAAGAGAAAAAAGAGAGATATACCATAAAAGAGGGAGCCATTATTGGTTTGAAGAGAAAACTGACTCTAGAGAAATGTCCAGAGACCTACAGGACTGACCCCAACTAACCATTTGAGCAACAGTGGAAAGGCTACCATAAATGCCCTTCCCTGAAAATGAGCTTAATGACTAACTTATCCACCATCATAGAGCCCTCATGTAGTAGTTGATAGAAACAGAAGCTGACACCCACAGCTAAACAGTGAGCCAAACTGGAGTCCAGATGCAGAAATGGAGGACAAGACCAGGCTACAGAAACCCACAGAGACAACTGACCTGTAAAAGAGGAGCTAATGGATTCCCAGACCGATAGCAGACCCTGAACATGGGTGTCAGATAGAAGAAGGCCTGAGCAATTTAAGCGAACTCAGGCAATGGAACCAGGATGTATCCCTGGTGCACAAAAAGAATTTGGGAGCACATTCACCATGGCGGGATTCTCCCCTAACATAGAGGAAGGAAGGAGGGTCTATTCTATATTCCAAATGACTTGACAGATTCAGATGGCCCCTCCAGGAAGGTATCACCATACTTGTTGAGTGTGGGGTTATGGGATGGGAGGGTGTTCGGGTGGCAAGGGAGAGTGGAAGAGAGGAAGGGAGGGAGTTATGGAGAGGGACCTAGGATCAATATGTAAAATAAAAAAAAAAAGATCCTGTTGTAGGGTATTTTGTTAATTAGAGAGTGGTGGAGAAGAGCTAAGCCCATTATGGGTGATGGCATTCTTGGGCTGGAGGCCCTGGGTTGTATAAGAAGACAGTCTGAACAAGCAATGGGGAACAAGCCAATAAGTACCTATTTTTCTCTGCCTCCAGGTCCCTGTCCTGCTTGAGCTTCTTTCCCTGCAACTTTGATGATGAACTGTTACATGGAATTGTGAGTAAATTAAACCTTTTCCAGACCAAGTAGTTCTTTGTCATGGTGTTTCATCACAGAAATAATAACCCTAAGACAATGCCTCAGCCAAATAAACTGATACATAAGATTATTAGAAGCTGTCTTTGCCAGGCTGCAATCTGATTATAGAATGTAAAAGTGGCTAATTTTGCTATAGAGTATTTTCTGTTTTTTTTCTTTTAATTGTTTATTTTTTTAATTTTACATGTCAATTCCAGTTCCCTCTCCCTCCTTCCTTTCCTCCCTCCCTCTAACACTCTCTGCCCCCTCATATGCACGCTGACCACCCTCCCCTCCCAACTAATTCCATATGTAGGGTAATGCCATCCAGGTGGTGTCATGTAAATCTGTCAAGTCATTTGAAGTAGGGACTAGGACTTCTCTCCTGTCTCTAGGTTAAGGCAGTATCCCTTCATGGGGGATGTGTCTGCAAGGTCCTTTTGTGAACCAGGAAGATATCCTGGTTCCACTGTCTGAGGCCCTTTAGACTGATCAGTCCTTCTAGCTGAGACCCATATTCAGGAGGGGCCTGAGTTTCTTTTATCTTAATATGTAATGTAATTAATTTAAAATTTTAAAAAATTCATAAATATATATTTATTACATATGTATATTTTTACAAAAGGAAAAATATTCTGATTTTTTTCCTTGTATAGAAAATAATGAATTACATGGACTTTTTGTATCTTAAATGGCTTAAGTTTCTGTAGCAAAGACAACTTTATCTGTCAGTAGGAGAGTATGACACTCTGGGTACAGCCCATTCTTCCATATCTGAATTTACTTTTTATAAGGACCCTCCGGAGACAATTATGTTTGATTTAAATATGAAGTATAGCATATTTTCTAGTATGCAATCATTTTGTTTGTATCTCATGAACACTGTAAATTTTGTTACTTAGATGATTTTTTTATCATTCAATTCTAGCTTTGTGGTTTATACACGGTAGCCTTGTGAGTTATTATGACATATTTTTTTCTCTTCTTTGAGATTAATTTGTTCCTAGGTTTTTTTTTTCTGAAATGGTGCTCTTATCATTTCATTTAATGCATTCTTGTAAGATATCTCTAACCATTTAGGAACAGTAAGGGACTTTCATAATAGATAGAAATCTTGCCCAGCTTGCTATCAGCACCAGGGACTGTTTTCTTTCCATTAAAGTTTGAAGATTATTACGTGTCCCTTTGCTGTACTCTGGAAAATCTTTCTGCAGATTTCTTTTCAAGGAGTTGATGCTTTAAGACGTATATCAACTTCACAGGAAAATTTCCCAAGTCCATTTGCTGACTATAATTTTATCTGCCTAACTCACTTCCTCTTTAGAATTACTTAATAAAAACCTAATGATTTCTGACAAATATTAAAATGTAAAAGAACAGCCAGGGGGGTTCTCATCAAGAGATTCCCCTTCCATCCTGCATCATGAGATGTGGCCCAGGCTACTCTTGTGTAGTTAAGTCTAAGACTGCATTACACAGAGTCAACCAAAAAGAAAACAAAGCAAAAGAGAGAAAGTCATACTCAGCATTTGACATCTTCCCAGTAAGAATTAATGAATGCTCCTTACAAAACTCTACTAGGAATTTGAAACTTATCATCTTACAGAAGCAAGATTTGATTCAGAGGCATTTCAGCTTTGATAACTTATCTATTTTAAAAAATCATATTTCATATTTTTATTGTCTGACTGCATAAGAAATAAGAGGGAACATGTTTGACAGCTTTTGAAAGATAATTGATGCTGATAAAGAAAATTACATAGCTTTGAACCAGAATGTAAAAATGACAGATCTATTACACAGACCCTTCTTACACAGGACCCATCTTTCCAACTGTAGCTTTAGGCATGTGGTTTTAAAATGGTTTTAAAAAGGATGCAATGCAGCAATCCAGGCTGACATTTTGATACAACAATTTATTAGGGTTGTTCAATCAGCAACTACAGAATGAGATGCAGGCTGTTCCCAATAGCACAGCAAAGGCAGCTGTCTTATTTAAAGGCAACCGTATTTTATTACACTCTGTTCTTTTCCCAGGTTATAAGTTTTTTCCACATTTATGATATCCTCTTTGGGTCATCCTTAGATACAAAAGATACTAAAATAAATTATAGCTACAGACAGCATGAGTGCTTGGTAAGCTATATTAATTGGGTACTTAGAACAATGAAATTTGTTCTATAATGTAATTTCATACTTTTTAATGCACCTGATTAAAAATGCAGTAATTACTACTTTAAAAGTTATCCTATTATAATAATATAAATAAATAAGCATTAAAACCTTTGACAAGGGATCTGACATGTTTATCAAGTTATACATAAAATCATAGGGTTGTACAAAATTAAATAGTTTCCCCTGGTGAGGAATTAGGGTCTTGGAATGTTGTTCTTATCACTAATATGCATTGGAGGATGATAATTTCCCTGGCTTTATTCTTTCTGATTTTGGTATACAGAGTCTATTTTCTTAAATTAAAAATTGTTAAAAGCATTGATTTAATATTTTAGAGATGTATGAATGTCTGTACTCTGGGATATTGTGTCCTGACCCCAATCTATTACCTAACAATACTATCATACATCCTAATTTAATGCAAAAATGCTCTGATGGATGGCCAAACTAAAAACATTGAAGAGTCTTTTCAATAATGAACTGGAAATGTGGTGGCAAAGCTAACATTATTTACAGTGAAGAAACATGAAATTATTTTCCATGCTAAGATTCATTGGGAGAATGTAAGACGCAAAATGCTGTTTGAATTTGAGTGTCTGTAGCATTGGGTAAGAGATAGATCTCTTGGTTGATGAATTAAACACTCATTTCCCAGTAGATTTTACCCACTCAGACAAAAATGACTTTTGGGCCTTGTGCTATAAGATGCTTGGTGGTGTCATAGACGATAGTGGAGGTGGTAAGCACAGCTCCCAGAGCTGGTGGTAAATGTACCATGCCAAGTTAGAAAGCCTAACTGGCTGGACCAGCAGACAAAATGTCCACTTTAAGTCTCAGCAATGCTGTTTAGCAGATAAAAGTCTCATGGTCGAAAAAGATAGAGATACACAATAAAGACAGACTTAGAAGAATAATAAAAACCTCTAAATGGTTTACAGTGTGTCCAAAAATATACATAAGCTTGTGAAAGAAAAGAAAGAGGCTGCAGTTGTAAAAAAAGAAATAGAGGGGCTGGAGCACTGACTGGTGTTTCAGAAGATCCTGTTATCAATTCCCAGCCACCACTTAGTGCCTCACAGCCATCTATAGTGTGGGCTGGTGCCTCTTCTGGCATATAGGGCACATGCAAGCAGAGCACTGTGTATATAATAAATAAATCTTTAAAAAAAAAGAAGAAGAAATGGAATAGTTTGGAGTGCTGACACACACCTTTAATTCCAGCACTTGGGAGGCAGAAGCAGGTGAATCGCTATGAGTTCGCAGCCAGCCTGGTGTACAGAGTGAGTTCCAAACACACACACACACACACACACACACACACACACACACACACACACACACACACAAACACACGAAATAGAATAAGAAAAACAAAGCCGCATAAAGATGGAAAATACTCAGAGAGTCTGGAGTCTGGATACTGTATGTTATTATGTTTTCTTTGAATTGTTTGCTAAAGAAAGAGCAAAAGCTGCTAACAGACATTTGCTTATACATGCTGCCTGAAAATGCCTTGACTTTAAAATTTAAGTCTAAGAACATGTTACTTCAGGAAAGAGAGTCGGCTTTTGTTTCCACAGAAAAAGAGAAGCTGTAGATTCCTCCAAGACTAAAATGGTTTGGTCAACCAGGACCCCTTGAACCAGTGGCCAAGGTGATTCAACATTGAAAACAGCTGAGATGATGTAGCCTCAGACTACTACAGCCAAGATCTGTCCAGGTTTCTGGGTTTTCTTCAAACCACCTTGGGAATGACAGTGCCTTCAAAGAGCAGGAAGCATTTTGGAGAGAACTAAGCCCAAAATTCCCAAATATTGTTTATAGATATTTGTTTTCATTTAAACATGGTTGGTAATAAATGGTTAATGATCACAGTAAATTTCTTTCTAAAGGAAAAAAAAAAACGGAATGTGATATAGAAATGAGTACTTTGCATTGGTTAGGATTTTGTTTATTCATACAAATTTAAGGTCATATGATGGGAGATGTTATTCTGTATATGTTTCTCATACTGGTTAATAAATAAAGCACTGTTGGCCAATAGGAAAGGAGGATAGGAGGTACTAGGAGACAAGGAGGAAGAGGAAGTAGTAAGGAGGAGTCAAGATGGAGAGTCTGAAAAACCATACTCATTACAGTTATTTTTGTTATAGGTATATTTTTACTCTTGTTTAGATTGTGTATATACAGCTTCTTAAAAATGTAATGTGTAACTAGATACAGATTATAGATATTAACCTATAATATTCAAAACTTATGTTAGTTAGGATTTCTAGATATAGAGATTTATTTCAACTGAATAAGTAGTCTTTCAAACCTTTCAAAGACCTACAGAATATGATATTTAAAATGGTTTATTAGGGTTTTTAATGACAATGAGACACAACTGCTCCTGGCAACATCAATTGTGTCAGAAAGCAAGATGGGTATCGAAGAATTTTGACATGGAATTTGCTTTTAATATAGTATAAGATTGGCTATTTGGGCAAGAAATTGCTTTGCCTGGACCGTTTGACTGTATGCTATATAAACTGAGCATGAAAGACCCACAGCAAAATGATGGCTGAACTTTCCAAAACAAGGTATGCAAGTCATACAGGGTTTCTGCTTCATGGAAGATTCTGCCAGACATTCTGCATGACACAGAGAGAGAAAAGAATGACTGAAAAACTGCCAATACAGGCAGGACAGATTTAAATTTCTAGCTGTGCTGAGAAGTCTGAGAGATCCTATGGCCTATAGGCCGAAAATGGATGCCCCAACCTCCCAGAAGAATTTTGGGTGACTATCCAGGCAGGGAGACATCTCTGTCATTTCTAGAGTATATATTACCCTTCTGTGCTCTTTCATGGAATTGAAGACAGTTAGTAATGGTTATGGTTTTCCTAAGTTACGATAAAAGATAAGTTAGACATAAAATTTTAGACTTACAAAGGTAGTGCAGATGATAGAATATTTTCTTTAAATTTTGTCAAATGTTAATGGACTAAATATTGTTAATTATAGTTCTAGTTTGATAACTGTTTTGTTGTATGTAGTTATATATAGTTTAACTTTCTTTTTATTTAGACAGAAAGGAGATAATTGGGCTGTCCTTCAGTGTATATCTTTCTCTTATTGGTTGATGAATAAAAGTCTGATTGGCCAGTAGTCAAGCAGGAAGTATAGGTGGGACAAACCAGATGAGGAGAATTCTGGAGAGAGGAGAGAGAGTGAGAGAGAGAAGCTGCCAGGGAGACTCCATGTAGCTACCGAAGGAGCAACAGCTAGAGCATTCTCGGTGAGCAAAAACCACCCTGAGATAAATCGATTAATAGAAACAGGTTAATAATTAAGAGAGAGCTAGCCAATAAGAAACCAGAGCCATTGGTCAAACAGTTTACAATTCATATAAATCTCTGTATGTTTATTTGGGACTAAATGGCAGTGGAACTGATTGGTGAAGAAACTCCATCAACAATAGAGTTGCTGCCTTGCCTTGAAATTCATAGCTTCAGATTTGGATCCAATCTATTTGTTCCTTCCTATTAACTACAGTGACTGATAATCTTATCATCTTAGCATTTACTATTGCTATGAAGAGACACCATGGCCACAACAACTCTTATAAACAAAACATTGAAGGTGGCTCATTTATCGTCTAAGAGATTCAGTTTATTATGATTATGAAGGAGAGCATGGCGACATGTGGGCAGACATAGAGCTGTAGCAGAGTGCCACATCTTTTAGGCAACAAGAGGTTGACTGGCTGTCACACTGAGGGAGTTTGAGAACTGACTCATTGGGCAGTATCCTGAGCATATGAAACCTCAAAGCCTGCCCCCCAGTATCACACTTCCTCCAACAAGGCCACACCTTTTCATAGCACCATTCTCTTTGAGGGCCAATTTCTTTGAAACCACCACACTTACAAATAGGCCTGAGTTTCTAACGGCCCACAAGGAAAATTTCAGCCCAGCTATGGAGGTCTAAGAGCTAAAGACACAGACACAGCTATCTGAATACACTTAGTGAAATTATACCATTTAATCAAAGATAGTTGAAGAAAATCAAGGAAATTTAGTGGGTATAAAGTCTGTAAATAATAAAAGTTCAAACCAAAACAAACACACATAAGACATAACATAATGAAAAAAAAATTAGCATGAACTACAATGGTCTTGCTTTGCCGTTAAATAAGGATCAGGATAAAGAAATAGGTCCAATAGATGTTTATTCAGGGAGAAATAACTTAAAACCTAGACAGATAAACACCAGAAAGTTCCACTGGATACTCTCCGGTCTGAGTTCAGCCATCAAAAGAGCTTTTCTTGGCTCTTCCTCAGACCTCCTTCCACAGGTCACTTCTGCCCATGGCTCCACCCCCAATGGGTGTGGTCAGTGCCACAGAAGGACTATCTCACTACAGTCTTGGAGCATAAAAAAATAAACTTCATGTACACCTCTAAATTCAGGATAAAGTCATTTCTGTCCAATATCAACTGTGAGAATTGCAACAAGGTTCAAAGAGTTTGCTGCCAAAGGTCAGAGCAGCAGTTAGCTCTGTGCACTACACAGGTATGTATTATAATATTTGTCAATTCCATTGTAGCAAAAGAGCATCTCTGAATACATGTGGCTTTATTTACAAAATCAAAATACGAACTGCATTTGGCTTATGGCTTGTGGAATACAGTCCTCTGTGTGTCTCTATGTATGTGTATTTTTCTGTCTCTTTCTCTCTCTCAAACACCCTCAACAATACAATATCTATTTGTCTAAAATATGCATTAATAAACACATATCTGTAAATTAATGCAAGTATTAATTGTATATGAGGAAAATAATTAACGTATTTATGAGGAAATTAATAATATATATTGAGAGGACCTAATTGTTCAATAGCACTTGGAAATCAAGTTCACAGGTCCAGGAAGAAGAAATAAAACAACGCAAACCAGGCATTCTTGAATAAAATTGCTGATGACTTAGAATCTTGCAGGCAATTCTGAGAGGAATAAAAGTAAATTAACAGTTAATGCAACACAGATTATTCACAAGAAAAGCATAACTCTTACATTAAAATAAACCCCTTAACAATTAGCCTAGAAAAAAAAAAACCATAGTAAACACTTATATAAAATGAGGCCTGCTGAGAAAGAATCTTCATTCAGATATCAAAA
Organism: Phodopus roborovskii; assembly: GCF_943737965.1. Classification (NCBI taxonomy): domain Eukaryota; kingdom Metazoa; phylum Chordata; class Mammalia; order Rodentia; family Cricetidae; genus Phodopus; species Phodopus roborovskii. The sequence goes on along the minus strand of NW_026126511.1, from coordinate 9,759,650 downwards.
CCCAATGAGGGGCAGTTAAAGATATTTTTTTAAAAATTGCCAAGTATTTCCCTTGGGAAAACTTCTTGACTAACACTGAAATGAAACAATTTCATGCTGGGGAAGGGACAGAGGTTGCAGAACATGCTGAGTAAAGTGAGCCTATCTTCCATGGGTATTATGCAGACACAGGAATAGTCAGCATTTGTTTTATTTTTCTCAGTGATGTTTTTATTAAACATGCATTGGAGAATAGACTTAAAGTCTTTTTAGAATAATAATAAGATAAAATACCAAATACATATAATGATATGTTGATAAGGAAATATAATGTATTTCTTCATAGAGGAGGGATTTATGAAAAAATAAACAAACAGATTAGGATTTGTATTATTTTAATTCTTTTGTGAAAAACATCCATATTGGTCATTCTCTGGTGCTCCCTTATACGTGAGGTACAGGGAACCCCAACTTGAACTGTTTGTCATGCTGTGAATTATAGTCTTTTATACATACCCCAGCAGTTTTGTGTCTTCTGCCAGAATCCATAAGACTATATCAGGTTAACTTGACAGTACATAGAAATGATGAAACAATCTCTGGTGATGTGCACAAAATTAAATGAAAACACATCTTTTTACTACATACATGTTTTTGACAATTTTATATGGGTAGAAAATGATTTCTGGTAAGTCTCACCCCTCAACTTCTATTCCCCTTCCCAATTCTGCTGCACATCCTAAATGTTCTTATTCCATAATCTTCTCTTTTTGCTTTATTTTAGTTTTTAACCATGCAAATTAAATCAGGAATGTCTTCATGAAGACAAGTCTGCAAATACTCATTGAAGATTATGAACTCACTGTTGGGAATGAAACTAAAGACAATAAAGGCTTTCCCTCCCCAAAAATCTGTCAGTAGAAGTGAATTTGTGTTATAGTAAAATTTCAAAAAACAAAAGATAAAAATAATATAAACTGAATTGGTAAAAGCACAATTCTTCCATGGTAAAATTAATTCATATAAACATAGCATATGGAAAACATGAAGAATTGGGAAGATAAAGCAAAAGCAAAATACATTCATATGCAAAACAGAAAGTGTTTCACAACAATAATTTTATCTATTTGGTGTTCTGTAAGCTTCTTGTTTGCTAAAATAAAAAAAAAAAAACCAATGACATTTAATGCTGGATAGGATGCAGAGTAAGAGCAACACTCCTTTATTGCTGGTGGAGTGCAAACTTGTACAGACCCTTTGGAAATCAGTATGGTCATGTACAATGTGAGCATGTCTGCATACATTAGGCAGCAGTGTAAAGAAATTTGATGTAGCATCAAAACATAAAACTAAATGATTCTCAGCATCATTACACCAGTCTCTTCTGTACATGACAAAATCGTTGACTCATGATTATTTTATCTTGGATCAATGCATCAGATTTTACAGCAACAATGAGCAGGAAACAGGATCACTTGGATGAACAAGTATTTAGAAGTCCTCTGTATTATTTCTGCTTCTGATTAATATGTTAAATGTTCTGTATACTTTTAGATTCTGTGACCTTTTTCAAAACATGATACTGTGTGTGATTCAGTTCTTCTTCAAGATCACTCTACTGCAAAAATTTATCCAAATCATATCAGTTTATCAGATGTGTTTTTAAATGGCTTTTAGTATTAAAATTATATTTACTGCTAACGTTTGTTCTGAGACTGTTTCATATGTGTACAGAGTACATTCTTATTACTGTTGTACTTCACCCTCTCTATACTCTGTTGTAACCTGTTTATGCACACTCTTTCCTGAAACTGCATTCTTCATATTCTTATTTGTTTTTTTGACACATTGAGTTTAACTAAAGCTGTATTTGTGACTTGGTTTAGTTCATTAAGTCTTCTTAGGCTCAAGCAATGGTACATAATTAATGACAATGACTCTGCATTTATCAGAATGTTTCCATAGTCAACAGTTCAGTAGTAGCAGTTAGAGCCAACCATATTTTAGTACCATCTATAACTGAAGAATTATAGGACCAATCTCATGACCCAATGTAAAATTATTTATTGATTACTCTAGGAACAGCATCTATATCAGTAAGAGAAAATTTTACTTCTCACAGTGTCTTATACACATGTCCTTTCATACAATATTTCTTTCCTAACATAATGCATTCAGTCATAAATTTAACCCAAACAAAGAGAAAAGGGTAACTTGAATTTCTGTTTCTTAGATCAGGCCATTTGTGTGTGTGTGTGTGTGTGTGTGTGTGTGTGTGTGTGTTTGTATTCATTTTGTTTTCCCTCATGAATGAAAGATTATTTTTCTGAATACAAATGACCATATATCTAAATCTAAAATAGACCAGTCTCTATTAACATAGATATATGTCCAAGAAAAAAAAATATGTGATCCTGATGTTGGCATTGCTGGAACTTTGCAAACAGAGAAAGTAAGTTCAAATGACATTGCACATGTACTGGGGAAGAGTGAATGTGATTTGGATTAACTGAGTAAGGTACAGGTAGTATCTATACAGCAAAAAAGTGTCTTGTGAAGAATACAAACATGAGAATGTTCTTTATACTTTATAGAGATATTTCCTCCATATTTTTTTGATTTAAGATTTTATATTTTTTTTCTGCAATTTTCAAAGCTTATCATCCTAAATATTTAGAATGTAAATTCTGAGATCTTTTCATAAATATGCATTTCTATTCTGAGAATTCAAGAGCAGGACTAAAGATGCTCTGGTGTTTAGGTCCAGATGTTTTCATTAATTCATTTTACGATTAGTTTTGTATAATTAACATGTTAACTAAATGAAAGTAACTGAAATAACATAAATGTCTCTTCTTTTGTAAAGGGAAAGAAACACAGCATATGATGATTCTCAACTAATCTGCTTAAATTTTAATTATTCATGCAAGCTTCCAAATATTTCTCTATTGTTCAGTTTTCTTACAAGATGAGAATATGTTTTTGGAGAGATAGAATAATGCATGCAAAAGCCCTCAAAATCCTGAGCAGAAAGTAATACTCAAAAAGTGCTCTGGTCACTATAAAATTGCAATTTCCTTCTCAGAAAAATCATGGAAATCATCAAGAAGTGAAAATATGCTGATTGTCACTTTGGTTTACTCTGGCATTTCAAATGTAGGTAGTTAACATGCAGTGACTATGGGTCTGTAGTCAGGGTGTTTAGGCTTATGCTTTAATGGCACAGGGATATACTCAACAACTGTCTCAAGAACACAGACCTGCTGAATATCATTTGTGCTTCATGCCATGCTGTCATCAGTCATCTGGGAACAGAAAGCAGAGGTGATGTCCACTGCTGCTTTTCTCCCAATGCAAAGTACTTCGAAATAGAAGGTTGTATCTCTTTTTCTTGGGATTATTGAAACTTTCTTACCTGTTCTGTGAATGTCTGTTTGAATTAGCTTCCATTTTAACCCAAGCATACGTATGCTACAAAACTGGCATACACTTACAGATCTCAGCCAGGATTGTTCAAGCCTTCAACCTTATACCACATACATGCAATATTGATATAACTGTGTCACAAATCAAAAATAGAACATAACATAAACCATGGGTTACACCTGCCAGAAAACCAGGTAGACTGCCTACTGATTTTCTCTTTTCCTCTCTATTCCCCTAGACCCAACCCTAAGTCTTATAATCCAGTGCTGCAAACAGAAAAGGAGTTGCAACCTTCCCTCTTTCCTCCATACATCTCCTGTAAATTGCTCAAACTATCTTCTCCTGTCTTCCTTACCTCCACCCGTCTCCATATTCCAGCCCCCAATTGCTGTAACTCCCACATGCCCCCCCCAAAAACCACAGGCCATGATTGCCAGATTGGCTGGCAACAGACCTCTATTTTTTATGTTCCCTCAGAAATAATACCTCAGTCTCATTCCTACTGCTATGAAAAAACACTGGCTACAGCTTTCTGGTACACCTCCCTACATTTCCTTTAGATCCCACAAACCATCCTTTACTAACCACCCTCTAACAGGTTTATATTTGCTCAGACCCCGACTCCAGTAAATTTATTCCCATTCTTGCTAACCAAATGACTATTCCTCCAAGATTAAAAGGTAGGCTGAAGGTGGAACCACATCTCTGCTAACTACTGCTGATGTCTAATTACTCCAGTCTCATCCCATTTCTGTAGCCTCAAATATGCGGTAGTATCTCTTCCCCCTTGAGCCCATTTGTAAGGGATCATAAAGACCTTTTCCTCCAACCTTCCTTCTCCCAACTCATCCCAGTTCCCAGCCTCCACAGCAGGAGGTATTCTCTGTGCATTGATATCTCTCAACCCCAATGGTCTTATTTTCCCACTAAATAGATGCAGACTTACAGAATGGATGCAAAAACAGGATCCATCTTTCTGCTGCATCCAAGACACATACTTCTTCATCAAGAATGATATTAACTCAGGATAAAGGATTGTAAAAAATAAACCTAAGAAGCAAAATGTTATAGACTGTATAATAGCTAATAAATTATCATTCAAATCGAAACTAATGATGTTAGGGTTAGAGTTAAAGAACACTATATACTGTAAATGGAAAAATCCACCATTATCACATCCTAATTTTTAACTCTATGCTTCTAAAGCAAGAGTACCCAATTTTTAAAAGAAACCCTACTATAGCTTAAATCACATACTGACCTACCCACTAGTGTGGTAGATGTTGATACCATACTCTCACTATGGACAGGTGATACAGACAAAAACTAAACAGAAGAATACTAGAATTAACAGATTTAAGAAGCCAAAAGGACACACCAGATATTTACAGAACACTTAATACAAAAAGAATATACCACTTACACTGTGGCACATTGAACTTTCTCTAAAACTTGCTACATACTTCCATACAAAGCAAGTCTCTACAGACAAAAGGAAATGGAAATAACTTACTTCATCTATCAGATCACCACAGATTAAAGCTAGAGAGCCACAGAAACAGAAACAACCAGCAAGCTTACAAACCTAATCATGGAAACTGAACTACTCTCTATTGAATAAAAAATAGGTCAAGGCAGAAATAAAGAAAACAATTAAAGACTTTCTTGAATGCAAAGAAAATGAATACAAAGCTTACCCAAACTTTTGGGACATGATGAAAGCAGTACTAAGAGGAAAGTTCATAGTACTAACTGCCCAAATTACTGTATCTAAAACAAAATACCTCTCTCTACAGCATACAGTGAGGCCTGCTGCCAAGAACAACACCCACACAATTCCTTGAACATTGTGAAGTTGAGCTGATATATACATGGATCCCTCAACCCTACATTCCAGTCTCTTTGCTGATGGAAGTTACTCTGGAGGGCACACATAGAAAAACATGGTCACCAATCCAACCACAAAACCGTTGCCCTGAAACATGATCTTCCTGCAAAATATTCTAGGGAAATAGTGCCAACCAGTGTCTGATTTGGTCTAAAGCCCATTCCACAACACAAAAACTGTACCTGGCACCACTTGGTTAAGCAAGTAGATAACATGGATATCTAGGGCAAACCAAACACAACAAAAGCAATTTGTGATAATATTCTGCTACAATCATATATCAGTGCCTGATTCTGTCCTCATCAGAGCAGCTTCCTCTGGCAGCAGGGGAGAACAGATAAAGAGAGCCATAGGCACACATTATGCAGACAAGTCTAAATTGGAGGCTTCCATCAAATTCCTCCCCTCAGAACTTGGGGTATTCTGCTGAAAATGAGGTGGAAAGATGGTAAAAATCAAAGGGGATGGAGGATACCAGTAGAATAAGGCCTAATCACCTACGTAAGTGCATATAGGCACACAGAGACTAAGGCAGCAGTCGCAGGTCCTACCCCTGTCTACTCCAGGTCCTCTTCACATATTTACAACTATTAGCTCTTTATTTTTGTGGGAATCCTGACAGTGAGAACATATGTTTCTCTGGCACTTTTGCCTGCTCTTGGGAGTCATTTCCTCCCATTGGTTTGCCCTATACAACTTTGATGTGATAGTGCTTGCTTCATCTTATATTTTATTTTGTCATGGTTGGTTGTTATCTTTTAGAAGCCTTTCCTTTTCTAATAAAAGATGGATACTGAGTGGAGGAAAGGCGGCAAAGAATGTAAGGAGTATAGGGAGAGGAAACCTTAATCAGGTTATATTGTATTAAAAATATCTATTTCCAATAAAAAGAAAATATTTAAAACATTGTTTTTTTCTCCTCTTTAACATAGTGCTTGAGCATGAACTATGAACATTGTGGATCATGCTCTAATGGTGAAAGATTTGTCACCCATGTTGTGTGCTACCAGGATTGTATTCATCTCCAAATTTACACACCAGAGCACTAAATTTTAGTCTTTATCAATATTACTATATTTGGAACAAAAAAACGTTCGGTAAACTAGTGCCAACACTAGTATCCAAGCAAATAGGACTTTCATTCAGCAGAGTTTTTGATGTTCAAGTAACCATTTTCCTTATGACCTTTTCCATGAATAATGTCAAATTATACCAAATTAGTATTTACTATGGTATATATTATAACCTTATTACAACAGTTGTAAATATCCTCACTTTAGAAGAATCTCAGACACATTTCATCAGAAGGCTTCACCATGACCTAAGGAGATACTGGCATTTACAGGTAGTTATGGCTAATAGAAAGGGAGATTCAGCTTTCTCCAGAAAAATCTCCCGAATAGCCCATACTCTAGCCCATGAACCTATACTCATGTTAATAATGAATTATTACAAACTGAACTCAGTGGACTATAAAAATAAAAGAATGCATGATCTTAGAAGGAAGAGAGGCCAAGCAGAGTATCTGGGAAGAGTTAGAAGTGGAGTGCAGGAGGGATCTGAGTAAATGACATTGTATACCAGTATGGATTTCTCAAATAATTCCCTTACAAGAAAAAAGAATCTTAGAAGGAAGTACTTACCAGTGCCTCCAATTTTTGATAAATCCATTCTATTTCTTTATCAATAAACTTGTTTTACTTGTTAAAGAGGCTTCAAAAGTTAGGAGTCAAAAGAGTGTGTTTTCGTGGCATAAAAATGTTTTCCAGAAATTTGTAAATTACAAACAGGAAAATAAAGAAATTAATTTCGTTTTCATTTCCTTCTTAAGAAAATGGATATAGATAAATATGGATGACTTGTCTAGGTCTTGAAGTAGTTGATGGGGCTGATGTTCAAACGCAGATAGAATGGCTCTAACACTATCATTTTAAAGAACCAATTGAGTGCCTGAGTTAAAAATGCCAATTTTACATTCATTTACATCCTGCTGTTTTATTCTAAAACTATACTTTACAATTTTAATCATGCTAAAATTAGGTAGACAAATATGGTTCAGGGAAAGAGTTACAAATAAGAGAGGAGGGGAGTATAGATAAGCAACTGTCAATAACAAGAAATATAGCTGAGCATCCAATACTGGAAACATTTTACTAGACAGGTATCAGCAGCAATTGGATCTACTTAACACTTAAATGAGAACCTAATTAGACATCTAATTCAAAAAACATCAATAACTTTTAGTGCATACCTGACTAAAATGGCCATTTGATAGGTTTTCATCTTCCTTCACTAAATACCAATGGGTTCTTTAAGCTTAAGCGCCTTGTAAAACGCACTGATGAAGGGAGTGCATGGTCAGTTAAATCATAGGCTATTGGAGATCATCTCCCTTAATTACACCCTCATGGCCTGTCAGATTTTACTGTTGGCTTCCTGGATTTATGAACAGATCATCATTTTTTTTTATTTTATCACAACTTCCATTCTGAGTTTGGGCTCCATGTCTTTTGAACAAAAAGGAAATATTTAGGATATTTATGTGTACCTAATCGGACATCTGACATTGGAGAAGTTCTATTTTTTACTCCATAGTCTACTAGCCATATTTTATGGTTCTGTTCTTCAACATCCATTACCCTTTTTTGCAAACAGTAGACACTATAATTACCATGAAAACAGATAATATGAATAAGATGATGGATACTTACAAATTTAGACTCTTTCTTTCTCCATATAATGTCTGTCTGTGGGTCTCAGTACCTGATCACATGTACTGCCCAAGGAAACCTCCCTGATAATGACTGGCTGAGGTGCCTATCTATGACTACAGCAGGGCATCATTAGGAATCATTTTATTGTTGGTTTTTTTTTTTGTTGCTGGGGAGGCAGTCATGTTTATATCTATCCTAGGTCTCTCGTCTATCCAGTCTCCAGTTCTTGCTCATCCAGGCAGAATTAGCCATGGACTCCCTCTCATTGCTTGGGTCTGAAGTTTAAACAGACATTAGTTTGCCACTCTTCACAAATTCTGTGCCACTATTGCCCAAGCACATTTACAGGAAGGAGAGATTGTAGGATGAAAGGATTTTGAGGTTGTGTTGGTGACCAGATTTCTCTTTCAAATACTCTGCAAAGTTCCTTCCTCTGCTAAAGAGACCTAGAACAAAGGTGTGAAGCTTCCATTCAGGCACCAGTTCAAACTCTCTATGGTCAATGAGAAATGTGGATGTTGTCTGTGGCAATGAGGTCCCACTGTTACTTTTCAGAGCTCAACTCTCTACAATAGCATCAGCATGCATTTGTTCAGAAATTATAAGTCTATCAAGATTCAGCTATGTCATTCTGAACATATGCCCAGAAGTCTATACATGCTACTCCACAGCTACTTAAGGATTCTTATAACAAACTCTCCTGTAAGGGTTCATCCTCTCATCTAGTGTTTATAACAATTTGTTAGCTAAACACCTTGATTCTTTGGTCATGTTTCTAGAAATTATTTTAACACATGTTAATAAGGAAGTATTCATTACAAGCATATATTTATGAATTTTAAGTCATATAAATCTTATGTGAATGAAACTGGAAGACAATTAAAACACAAACTCAGATTGCTTGAGTTACCTAAAGGACAAAGTGAAGACATTTTGTGAAGGAATACTCTTCAGAAATAATAGGACATCAGTAACTTTTGATGCAATGTTCATTTCAATTCTTCATACTTATAAATATTTCTACAAGCATGGGTTAGATGTATGTTGATCTGGTAGAGAAGGTATAAGTAATAAACAAGAGGTTAATTGGTCAAGGATTAGGAAAGTTAACTTGTTATTTCCAGGGCCTGTTTCCTAGGAAATTATGTTTATCAAAATGACTTAATTTTAATCTGTGGAATATTATGCTTGAGGAAAAGTATCTCAAAATACAATTTCTGGTAATTAATGGTCAATGAGAACTGTGGGGCCTAAAAGTCCCAAATTGTATCCTTCCTGGAGGACTCTGGAAAGAGCAATTAAAAAATCATGAACCTAAATTAGATATTGTTATTCAACATGTAGAAAGTCCTGGTTCCCCTGTTTACAAGGCTGGTTAATATGGACTTTTTGTTTAGCTCTAATTTCCCATGTAATCATTAGCTCTTGCCATGCGATTGAGGCTGTTTGTCTTTTGACCTACTTTGGTTGACCTAATGAGCTCAAACATGGCTTATTATTTCTTTTTTAGAATTTGTCTTCTATCTTGCTTATAGCTCAGATATAAACAATCCTGAAACATATCAACACTATTACTGTTGAAACTCATCAATACTATTAGAGATTTAATATATACTAGGTGATCCATTCTCCACAGGGTTGAATCTCACCCCTTTCTCCTGCATTATCCTTTGGTATTTGTATGGTATGGTAATTTTTATTAATAGCAAAGGATGTTATTTTACACCATTTAAGTAACACTCACTACTCAGTGTTTACCAAGGTTTTGTTTGGGGATTCACATATCTTATAATTCTTTTATTTTGTCTAATCATTTTCATACTTAAAATCATTTCATTAACCCAAGTGTCCATATGAGATATATCAGGAAGTTCCTCATTCCTAGTGTGTGACCAGTGTAATAAGCACATAATGAGAGTTTTTTATCTCAAGATTTGATAACTCCTACAGTAACAAGAGGTCACATCCTTTCTCGGAATTTCTAGTCTCCAAACTATGAGAAAGTAAATCTTTTATCTATCAACTCTATGGCATTTTATTGGACTTTGGAGTAGATTTTTGTGCAGGGGGACACATTTACTACCTTAATTATTCAAATGTGATTAGATTACTTCCTGAGAAGTCCCTCACAATTAAGTGAGGAAACTCAAAATATTAATTTTTACTAAACTTTGAACTGCTAATAATAATAAAAACATGTTTCTTAAAAGAAAATAGGACGTCTGGAGTACATACACATCTGTCATAATCTCTTCAATTTTTAAAATATTAAATTTGTTGTTAGCTTATTTTCATTTATGTGGAGGAGGGTGCTACAGAACTCCGAGGAACTAGGTACCAGGAATGACATGGGCAGTTTTTGAGATTCTATCAAAGGCTAGCTGTTAGTATTTTTCAGGATAAACTACATGTCTAGCCCTGACTTTTATGGGGTTTTGTTAAATTCGTTATTTGGTCTTTGTAAAAAGATCCACCATGTACAAAGAAGAACCATGGTGTAAGAGAAATGACCAGCCAGACTAGATAAGCCAAAGTCACTCTGCCAAGGGACAGCCTGTATGAGCATTCATGGCTGGCACTTCGTCCCTGAATCAAGCCTGCCCAAAGACTGCTGACAAAGACACACCTGATGGAGACACTGATGAGGAAAGGACAACATAGCAGAGTCAGCTTTCTGAGCCAATGGGGCCTTGGTAAGGGGTATAAAGGTCAGCCTAACTTCTAGAACAAAGGAGTCTGCAGCATGCTCTGCTACTCGCTAACTCTTGGTGTCTGAGTCCTTGGTGCTGCATCTTTTCACCCTCTCCCCTACAGGGTGTCTAAGCAGGGTCACCTGCAGCACCATGGTGATGGACTAAAATCATATCCAACTAGGTGGTAACACATCCAATTTTATTTTTAATTTTCTATAATAATTGCACAAGTTTGTAATGTAGTATTATTTCACAGAAATTCATAGTAAAGATATTGACATTTCTAATAGCCATGTAAAGTAATTATGCTGTGAGTGAATGCTGAATAGTGCTTCACTGCTTTTTTAAACTTATTATTGCCCAAAAGACAATTTCCACCTGATCGTCTCAGAATTTATGAGCAGTGCGTAGAGTTTGATTATTCTGCAGCATCATATATTTCCACATTACATTTTCTGTTTCCATAAAAAGTTACAGAGGCAATTTCAAATATCATTTCCTCCATGATAATCCCCTGTTCTTCCCTCATATTGAACAAGTGTGAACATTTTTCTTTTTATACTATCTCTGGGAGAGTAACAGCTTTCTGTATTTGTGACAAGGTATCCTAAAACAAAAGCAGTAATATAGAAAGATCACTTATGAATTAGGATTATTTCGTTTTAAAAAAAGTAGTGAAATATAATATATTAAAAACTGTGTTCTTCACAGAAACTGGAAGCCTATCAACTATTGCCAGTTTTATCAATTCAAAAAAGCAAGTCTCATTTCCTGTCTGCATTGTGTATTCATTGTTTAGAGTTTTCACGTATACCAGTTGATTGCAGTGAAAAACTTTATGATAGTCAGGCATTTTGTTTATAATTTTGAACTAAAATTTTGCATCATTTTTAATTCCGTATTCTATTTTTGAGATTTATAATTTCCTTTGAATGAGGGCCAGTGAGTGTGTGTGTGTGTGTTGCTAATGACTGAACCTCTGAATGTATATATCAAGCAAATTCTTGACTACTAAACTATACCTGCAGCTGCTCAGACTGTCAGTCTAAATACTGGCAAAATATTTTTGTCATTAGCATTTATGACAGGATGCTAAGCACAGGTTAACTTACAAAGGAAAAATTTGCCTATGTGCAAAAACAACCTGTATATTTCTCTAGGCACACAAACATAAATACATATGTATTTCACACACATGTATGTAAATATACATAATACATATATATGCTTATGGCATCTATAAAGTTAATAGACATGACCGATGAACACTTAGACAATATCTAATGAACACAGATAGAGAAACATGTTCTCTTTGTTCGTTCTTATATTAGACCTGGTGATTCAGAAACTGCACTGTGTAGGTAGTTGTTTGGGAAACTTTCTGGTAGGTGACCACTGAAGACTTCCAACATAGTCAGTTATTTCTGGTTCTGTGATTCCAAGGAGGGCATAGAACTCTGGGTGACACTTCAAAGGCCTTATCCATATTTCAAGAGCTCTTGCTTTTTTTCTTCTACTCTGGAGAATTAGTAGGAATGATTGATTGAATAAAGCATGATTTCTTACTTTCCTAATACGTGTTCTGCTTTGAGATGACAATATGAATATCATGTAGGTGAATCCCAGTGTTTCGTTTCAGAATGATTTTTACTAACATAAAATATGTATCCCATTCATAGATTACACTAATTTATAAGATTAGTATTAAGATTGCATAAATAATATTAGGTAGATAACAGATGTCCATGTAAACCATTAGTAACTTATGTAAAAATATACTACTGGTTCTGTCTTCATCCTTGTTCCAATTCCAATAGTACAGCTTATTTCACTTTAAGTTCTCCTTTCTTTACCTCCTGTCACTCAAGTCCTGCTGGCTTTCATCCTGCTCTCTCATAGAATGTGCCACCTTATTCTATTGTCTGTTCATGCCCTAGATATCTGAACAACTGATTCTTCCCTTACTTTTGTTCAATTTTCCCCTCTTCAAAGAAGACTTTCTTGACATCACAGTTAAAAAGTCTGTCTCCCAATGCTTTTCTATGTATTCTTCTCCTAATATATGGTAGTGAAAGGGACTTGTATTGTTCTGTTAACTATTGTATCCTTATATGTATGACATCATTTTGTGTATTAGCCACAGTGCATATTTATTAATTATTGAGTAACTATGGTGAATTGTTATTATTAGTTTTTAAAAATGAAACCTCAGCATTAAAAGAACAGTTACAGCCATTATAGATTGACCATACTTATAAACATGAGGTATGTTATGGTAACCCTTCTGTTTAATGTGCAATAGATAGGCATATTAGTAGGATTCTACCTACTTTTGTGGGCACATGACTTTTCTTGTGTCATTTCCTCACAGTAAGTAGGATGATATCCACATCTTATAAATTTTATGACACGAGCCTCTACGTTTTGCTAATTATACCCTACAATTCTTATTCACATTTTATGTTTAACAAAGTCAATCAATAAAATATTGTTACCCACTTAAAGTTGCTGAGCATAAAAAAACTAGAGGATAAAATGGGATAGGCAACAGGGAAAGTAAATCTTGAGCTTGCTGCTGAAAGCCAGTGGATTTGACTTGGCTACACAGGTGTTATAGACTAGTATGTGAAGCATCAATGAGAAATCCTGTTATGTAGGTGTGAAGAAAAATACAGTTTACTACTGTGGTGTATGGAAGATGAAAGCTGAGTGAGTTAACTGGACCATGTAAGGTTTGTTTTTTCCTTTTCTGGATATATCAAAGTCATAGACAATATTAAATTTTTAAATTATGGGAAATAAAAGATGTGATATATCATGGCGTTTGCCGTGCAAGCATGAAGGTCCAAGATTTAATCTTCAAATCCCACTGAAACACCAGATGTATACAGTAATTTCTGTTGTCTCAGCACTTATACAGATAGGTAAGAGGTGGAGACAGAAGAATTCCTAGAAGTTTATGGGAGTGCTAGATTGGCATAAAACCACAAGAACTACAAAGAGACCATGCCCCAACAAAGGCAAAAATTTAGGACCAATGTGATGTTGTCTTCTGACCTCGACATGTCTGTTATGCCACATCTATACAAATACACATACACTCATCCATACAGATAAATCATACACCATAAACACAAAATAATAAATACCAATTTACACTGTGTTTTATGATTTAAAGTAAAACAGAGATATATTTTAAAATTATTTTTATTATGTAATATAATCAGAATTTGTGACAGGAATTACCTTTGAGGGCACAAAATTTTCCCCTGGTTATGTACAAGCCTAGAGGACATGTGAAATGCTCACAAAACCAATACTTGGAGTGAAAGTTGTCCTTACGGCAGTGAAATGAATCATTAGATTTTTAACTTTTTATTGATGAGTTCCCTAGCAAAACAGCCATTTTGTTTCTTGAAATGAGTGTTTTTCTATAGATATCCAGAAATAAGGCAGGGGGTAGCAAAAAAATACACACTAATTTTGTAACAGTAACTCAGTTTCTATTCGTATATATTATCAGAGCTAGACCCAAGAGTTCATGCCATAACAGAATAATGAAATATTCTGTATGGTGTTGGAGAAATAACAATCTAAGATGAATACCTGGAATCTGATTCTGGCTATGACACTGAGCAAGTACATTAGAAGCTCCAAAACCCTATTTTAAATTTAAATACTAGAGTTTGTTTCTTTATGTACTTTTCAGCTCTGTGTAGAAGCAAATACCTTCTGTTATAGATATAAAAGTTATTAAAACATATATTAAGCCAAATTATATATGATATATGATCTAGCTTTATATATTAAAGTGATCATATTCATAGAAATTTATGGCAGTAACTTAAAAAGGCGAAATAGCTAGTAAATTGCTTTCAGTGGATACATTTGCTTTTCCTGCCTTTAAAAAGAATATACTTCACCTTAAGAAATCTGAAGCTATTGGTCGCTTATATCACTTTCTAGACAGATGATGTTGGACATAAACTAAAAATTTCTCTAACAAGATGAGTAACACTTACTGAAAACTCTTTTATGCCATTCTCAGATGCTGCTCCTAGGAAACTGTGTTTACTTATCAGAGCTTCATAATGGGAATGCCAAACTCTTAGATAAGTTTCTACAAGATGCTAGCAATTTCTTTTAGGGGTAGTAACAATGAAATTAATTAACTAATAATTCAAAATGTAATTGGTCTAGGAAAACATTTTCAGTCATTAGTTGTGTAGTTAGGGTTCAGACTCTCTAACCTGTCATGTAGAAATAAGAATACAAAATCAGGAACTAGCGAGATGGTCCAGGTCTTAAGTACAGTTGTTGATCTTTCGCACAACCTGGGCTTGGTGGCCGGCATCACCATGGTGGTACACATCTGTCTGTAACTCCAGTTCCAGGGGATTTGAAGTTCTGTGTTAAATTGAATAGACAGCTGGCATTCTAGCATATATGTAGGGAAAAGACATGCAGACACAACACACACACAAACACACACACACACGCACACACACACACACACACACACCAGAATAAACATTTACTAATGAAATGTGTATCTGGAAGTTTCTTTTTCCTCCTTTCCCACCTGCCTCTTTTAGCCATTTTTCCCCTTTATTCCTTTATGTCTGCTAGGTACTGAAGCCTAGGAATAGTAAGCACTATGTCTATGGGACAAAAGTTTGTTTTGATCTACCATTTAAGCTTTTGGGTCTTATTTTCCACATATATGTAAACTTGTAAATGTAGTAATGAAATAAATCATATTGTTTCAAAGTGAGGACTTTGTATAAAATATTTTTTCATATATTCCTGTGTTATGTTTTCATTATGAGCTAAGGACCTTAAAAACTTATAAACCAAGTTTTCAACCTACTACATTCTCCAAGTGCATTTGGATAATAGACAATTGCTCAGTTGTCACATTTTACATATTAAATGTATTTAAATTATTAAACTCAATACAACTTTTTGTGAAGATGATTTTAAAACAAATGATTACAGTTTTAAACTTATTCAAGATATATGTTATAAGGTATTATATTTATCTGGGAGCTCCATTTTCCAATGTAAACTATTCTCAGTCAAGCAAGAACTCAGAAATATATTATGTTTGTTTTACATATACAAGAAATGAGCATATCTATCTTATCCATGGTATGGAAGAAAAAACTCATTATATATATATATATATATATATATGTATATATATATATATATATATGAATTGATCAAATTTTGGTAATTATACATAATTCATAGTATAACAACATATGGATCGTCAACTGACTATCATTAATTATGTATGATTGAATGTACAACTATATGAAAATAATATTATCCCTTTTCATTTACATAAACATTGAACTGCTATCCTGGGGGCTGGAGGTGCAGCTCAGTTGGTAACACAGTTGCCTAGCATGCATGAGGTGTCTGGTCTATGGGGCCTCTGGAAGTGGAACTTGTATTTATCCCTAGTGCATGAATGGGCTTTTGAAGCCCATTCCCTATGGAGAGATGCTCTCTCAGCCTAGATACAAGAGGAAGGGCCTAGGTCCTGCCCCAAATGTTGTGATAGACTTTGGTGATTTCCATATGCGAGGCCTCACCCTTCCTGAGGATTAGATAGGGGTATGTGGAATGTGGGGGGTATGGGAGGATGTGAGGGATAGGGAACTGGTATTGCTATGTAAAATACGATTGTTCTGAATTTAAATAAAAATTAATTAAAACAGAAAATCAACAAAAAACAACAACCTTCTTATAGTTGTGTTCCTAAATGATTAAACAAAGTTATACACAACAATTCATGAAACATCCAGTACAACCACTCAATTAGAATATTTCTGGAAAAGCAAGAGTCGTATTTACTGTAAAAATTGCTCACATTTGAACTAGGCATCCGGTATTAGCCTGAATACCTTTGGTAAAATTCTGGCATTTACTAGAACAATTAGTAAGTTTTCTCTATGTGTTCATTAACGTTTGATGCCTTTTAAGGATATTTCCTGCTAATGTTATAAGCATAGCTCATTAAAGCCAATCAAGTGCCTTGTGCAAATAGAGCCTCCATGTAGGCTGAGACTAGCCTACCATAGTAAAAGCAAATAGCTTTATTTGTTCTATAAGAAGACTCTTTAATTAGGCATGGCGTACTGATTTTCTTCCTTCTTTCCTTTCTTTTTCTTCTTTTTTTAATTTTCATCCATTGTTAGCATTGGAAATTTTTTTCTTATTATACATATTCATCCTAATTCTCCCTTTCTCCAATCTTCCCATAGTCCCCAGAGACCTCCCCATCCCATCCCCCATCCATTCCCCAGGGAGGTTGAGGCCTTTCATGAGGTATCATCAAAACATCTGTCAAGTTATTTGGGTAGGACATGTAACCCATGTGTCTAGGCTACAGGAGTATCCCTTCATGGGGAATGATCTCCTAAAATCAGTTAGTGCACCAGGGATACATCCTAGTTAGTTCATCCTAAGAACCATGTTCAGGGTATCTGGTTTCCCAGCTATCAGTCTGGGGTTCATGAGCTCCCCCTTGTTCAGGTCAGCTGTTTTCTGTGGGTTTGTCCAGCCTGTTCTTCAAAACATTTCATATCAAACAGATTCAATTATGTTAAATTATACTATTATAGCAAGAATGATTAATAGAAAGAAATTACAATGATCCATATTTCATGATTTCTACTCTAAGTTTTGACATATTTATTTCATTGATAATTTAAATTGTACATAATGTTTACCTTGACTGAGTGTAAGCAACAATGGAGTTTGACATATAATAATTGAATTGTAAAGGGTTCAGCAAAAATTATTATTAGATTATTCATTTGTGAAGTAAGTCTTGTCTACTAACAACTCTAAAATATTTAGTCTTATGGGTTCGCTGTTCTACAAATGCTATTCCATATATATATATGAGGGTCTCTGATACTTGTGAAACATGGTTTACAATTTACCATGTAGATCATGTTTACTGTAGTCATTTCTCCAACAAATCCAGGTTATAATCTATGTTATAAACTTACTGAAGAATGTGAACATTGTCTTCACTTGCTTTTGTGATATGCCTCAATTTGTTTGTTCTCTAAAGATTTATTTATAAAATTAGTATATTTTATCATTGTGTAGTTCTCATAAATCATTTTATTATAACCAGAGACATGGAAATTCTGACTGATTTGATAATTTTAAAAATACCATATTTTTCACAGTGTCTTAATTCAAAGTAGTTAAATTCATCACATTTTAGTATGTTTTTTCAAATATTAAATCGAAGAAGTAAATTTCATTTGACATCAATTCACCTACACATCGCCTGTGAGGAGTCATCTATATAAGCTGAACTATGGGGTGTGCCCTAATGTATTATTCACATTAGCTCCTTTTGGGAAAAGACCCTTTTAGAATGTGCCCTGCTTCAGTAGATGTGTGGGCATCCTTGAATAAGAATGGGAGCTAAACAGTTGCAATCTGCACTCTCTGCTTCCTCACAATCGATGCAATATTACGGGTTGCCTCAAACTTCATCATGTCAATTATGTGCTAGAATGGATCTTCCCACTCTGCACCAAAACTAACCTTTCCATCATTAAATTCTGTCTAAAGGTATTTTGTCATAGTAGTGAAAAGAACATGTGATGAAGAAAATTGAGTGATGTAAGTGGGAACAATGTTTATATAAACTTGACGCTATAATATTTAAGGATTTAGAACTGGGTTATGGGAGGGATTTGGAAGGTTTGTAACTTTGGCCTAGAAAGTTACAAAGAGCCATGTGCCAAGGAAAGCAGATGAACATACTGGGTGTAGCTCCAGAGATGCTTGTGGGCTGCAGGCTGGAGTGTTGCAACAGAGGGGAACCCAAGAGTCTGGCACACAGCTGATTATGTCATATGCAGCGGGGGGGGGGGGAGGTACAGGGTTTGTTTGTTTGTTTTTTACTTGTGGAGGGGCTTGCTGAGCTCTAGTCTTGTTTTGTTCTCATCATTCTTTCCTGTTCGCAGTTCTTTATTTTTATAATGGAAATGTTTACTTGGTACCATTGTCTAGTGGAAATCTCCAACTTTACAAATTTTATGAGACTCACAGTTAAGAAATTGCCTTGAGACTCAAGACCAGACTGGATTCTTGGTTTTAACATAATATTGCAAATGTTAAAGGCTATGGAGTTGTTTTGATGTGAGCTTAAGTAGGTTTTGTAATAGGCAATAGCCATTAATCTATGGGAACTAAGGGAGGATATTTGTGGTGAACTTATGTGGACTTGACATAGGGTGAAACTATGATGGTTGTTTTGAATGTCAATTTGACAGGATCTAGAATAACATTGGCTCTAGGCTTATAGACACAGTGGTAAATAATTATTTAGATTACGTTATCCCTTAAGAAGTACTTAGTAACATTTTATGAGCTGGGGTCTTAGAGAGAATAATAAAGAAACATTGAGCTGAGTGCCAGACTAGCACTTAACACTGCTTCCTGAGAGATGTAACCAACAGCCCTATGTGCTGCCATTATTTCTCTTCTGTGAGAAATGATAGCCTGGGACTGTGATTCAAAATAATCTTCCTTCCTTAAAGTTTTTGATCAGATATCAACAAATAAGTAACACACAGGCATATAGACAGATGTACACACACATAAGCACACACACGTTATAGAAGACACTCATTTCTTCATTAGATAATACTGTTTAGATAATTAAAGGAAGAGGAAGAGGAGCCATGTTACAGTTATAATTTTATAAATACAGAGAAGCTTACAGTAAAACAATATTTAAATAAATAAAGTCAAAATTCCATGTTGACAGCTGTTTGATTTCTAAATTTCCTCAAATTTTTTGTGTGTGAAAGTAGAACATTTTCATAATGTAAGCTGTGATTCACTTACTGTCAGGTAAATGTCTCTGTTTTACACTCACACACCAACAAACGTGAGTGTGTGCATGCTCCAAGATAATTGAGAATGGACACATCTCCCTATTTCTTGCAGCTTATAATTGAAATTGTCTTATCTATAAAATAGTATCTTCACATTCTATCATGGCATACTATGGTAGCCAAAGGTTGTAAAAAAATATGACTATCCAGGAGCCTGAGAGATCACACTTGAGCCTGTTTCTACTGATACTGTTAGTGAAAAATAGATTCTCATCCTAATGAAAGACAGAAACCACGTGTGAATTGTATATTGTCATAACAAGTACTGTTTCTAAGTCATCTCTAAAGCTAGGTCTTGAAGAAGTTTTAGCAAATGTACTGAAAAGCACGTGATAAATCTTTTCAAACTTGGATAGCTCAACATTGTCTTAGAATTTTGCTTTGTCTTCAGCATCTCCTATTAATATCTCAAGAAAGGATATAAAAACGCCTTCCTTCTACTAGTCATCCAAAACCTTGATCTTGTAAATGGATTTTAGAAATATTAAACAGTTCAATAACTAACAATAATTAAACAGGGATTATGAATGTTTTATGTTATTTCAAGGATGAGTGTGTATCTCATAATCCTTGAAAGGTAGCCTGCTTGGCTTTCACAGTATCAGGAAACTGTGTGGTTTCTATGAGTACCAGGCCATTTGGGATTGAGGTCTTGGATTTTTTTCCTTCTAGTCAACATACCATACCATTCCACTAAATGCAGTGATTACATCTTAAAGTAATACAAAGGCAAATGAGTAAACTCTAGATTGTTCTTAATTGAGTCTATGAAGGATGCTAACCCATCTTACTGATGCAGGTCCTCATTTACTTGTACTTGAGTATAACAAACTCTGAAATCTGTTGTTGAACTGTTGGAGGAGTATAGTAAAAATAAACTTTACAGTTCTTAGCACAGGAGCTCAGAGCTATAACTTTTATGTTCTAATGTTCAACAGGGACATACCACATTTTATTCACTCTGGGTATATTTCTCTTTGAAGGAGCTAAATATCCAATGGAGATCCTGATCCTCCTCTAGGTAGTTGTTTCAGGACCATGTGATTTACACAGAAATCTTCCTAAGACTTTCATTGTGCAGGGTCATTTGCACACCATTACAAACAAATAAACCACATATTAGAAAGAGAGCTAATAGAGTGTAAATAAAATAAGTTTAATATGTAATACTATGGATCTCATTTCATCTCTGAATTCAAAAATCTATTTTCTCCAAATAAAAAAGCTACAAAATAAATGTCTTGAGGTTTAACTTGGTTTTCATTATCTGAATTTTTTAATAATAAACAATATTTGAATGATCATTTCCTAGCATGACACATCCATATAAACTCCAGTGACGTAAAGAAAAGTAAAGAGTTACTATTGTTTGTGTTCAAATATCTTATTGCATTGATTGATTTTGTTATTAAGTAAATTCACTCCTGAACTACTGATTCACTGGATGTTGGACCCATTGACCGATCATCGATATAACTGATGTCTTCCTTATCATTATATGGATCTAGAAAACCCTTAGCCTGTGAGGTGGGCCTTCCTACTATGACATTTATGAGGCACTGCTTGTATTTTCATTTGTGCTTTGCTGATTTGCTTGTTTTCTTTTCTTTTCTTTTTTTCAGATGGTATTGGTAGATTTAATAGAACAAAGGTAATCCAGGACTATGAAGGCTTAGGTTAAAAAAATTGCTAAACTTTGTTTCTTCTGAGGAACTAATGCATAGAAAGAAATAATTGGACTGATAGTAAAATAAACTTAAACTGGTAATTTTCAACTGTGTAGTAAGTCTCCCTGCCATGTGTGATGAGCAGCCACAGTGGCCAAAGAAAATCCATGCAAAATTAAAACCAAAGTAGCTGAGACCTGTTTATAAGCCACAAAGTTTTAGTATAAGCTTTCATTTTCTATTTGGGACCAAGTGAAGAAAACCAAAAATTTCTCACCAACCTATTAGGGAGGATGATGTTTGTTAGTAGTTTTCATGCATTTTTGCAAACTCTAATTAAGATACACAGGAAGCCTCCTGGATGGCATCACTGCACATGGGGGTTGGTAGGAGGGGAGAGTGATCTGGGGGCATGGGAGGGTGGAAGAGAGGGAAAGAGTGAGTAAGTTGGGGGGTAGGTAGGAAAAGGGAAATGGGATTGATATATGAAATATAAATAAAAACTACGATGCCAAAAAAAAAAAAAAAAAAAAAAAAAAAAAAAAAGATTCACAGGAGGCCTTCAATGTTTTCCCAAGAAAAAGTATTTTTTTTGTTTGTTTTATTTTTTTCCATTGTATTAGAATCTTAAAGATATTAGAGTCTATAGAAGAATTGAATTATTTCTTGAAAACTTTTTCTTGGATGCTTATGGCCATATCCTTGTATTGTCTTGGACAAAAATATTCCAGCAGCCAACTAAATACGAGGAATGTGTGTTAGGGGAAATTTCCTCCCCTTCAAGGCGTAAGATGCTAAAATATGTTGGAAATTGTGTTCTTCTTCAAGGAGTATTGAAGTCTATGTTCAATTGTCAGTAGACCTACCAACTAAAAGGATGACTAAGGTAAATGCCTCTAATTTTTGAAGCTCTTATTATTAATTTTAGGTTAATGATGTGATTTATCTGAATTCCTATTTTCCTAAATAAGGTCTCTCAAATATTTACTTAACATTGGATATAATAAGTCTGTGCATTAAAGTAGGAACGGAATGGGAGTAAAAGGCAGTACCAAATATTGCCCACTATTACTTCAGAGACACTGCCTCAATCAAACTTCATTCTGTGGCCTCCTAACCTATTACTTACTAGATTGCCCTTTTTCTTCAAGCTCAGAATTTCATTCTACTGAAGTGACAATATCTTATAATGAACTTTGATTCTCAGCTTTGGAGGACAAAAAAAGGAATTAGAACTAAATTCTTCACTTGGTAACATACTGTCCTTACTACCAGAAAGATGGAGGCAATTTTCTGACTGATTTGAAAAG
This sequence comes from Phodopus roborovskii, assembly GCF_943737965.1. Classification (NCBI taxonomy): domain Eukaryota; kingdom Metazoa; phylum Chordata; class Mammalia; order Rodentia; family Cricetidae; genus Phodopus; species Phodopus roborovskii. Next base: position 9,737,031 of record NW_026126511.1, on the reverse strand, counting down.
TTATGAGAAAGAAAATATCTAAAGAAACAGACCATCTGGACAAATTCTTCCTTAATTGTCTCTGTACAGTTAAGCTTCAATAAAATAACTGTGAATCTTTGAAGATTCTATGCTCAGTGGAGATGTTAGTACATTTCTTTGTAGCTGCTGAGATGGTATTTGCCCACACTCATTCAATAACTTTATATAACAATATGAAACTGTGCTAGATTCACAGAACACTCATTGAGTTCTCAGCAGTATGGTTAAAGTAATAATTAACAGAAACCATTTTATGCATGAGGAATTACTCTCTAGAGAATAGCAAGGCAGAAGTCTGGTAGCAGAAGGCAAGTAAAGAAACGAATGAAATTGCTGAAATTACTTATAAATTCTAGGAATTAAAGGCAGATTTGGTGTATTGCAATCTCTGAATTATAAACTTCTGAGAAGAAATTCCAACTATCGAAATTCCTTATTCCTCTATGGAATAAGCTTTGACTTGAATGTTGTGAAAAATTAAGATAAATGACAGTTTAAACCTATTGCAGTAATTCCAAATACTTGCTGTGGCAAATGTGTTGTTATTTTCTGAAATTGCTAACATTAGACCATGCTTTTCTAATGAAAGCACTTCTGATCCAAGGGGAGAATGTTCGTGACTTTGTCATTTTATGTTCCATAAGAACTGCACTTTCAGAGACTATGACACCTACATCTATCTCCACTACATATTTTAAGCTCCTGGGACGCTCTTGTTGGTTTCATTAATGAATGCAACATTATTAGCATTGAGTTATATAAAATAAGATTGAGTAATGCAAATAAATATCTCATGACATATTGAATGAAAAGATTATTTTCAATAAAGAATGCACATATAAACCTATTTTAAAATTTAAAATATATCTCATGTTTAAAATATAATATATAAAATCTAAAATGAAAAGATTCTCCCAAGTCCAAGCTATCAAAATGGAAACATTTTAAAATTATTAATATTTTGCCCATTTGGTATGCACATTTGTATAAATAGAGCTGTGACATATGTGTTCTATTATTTCCCAAGTTGACTTTCAATCTCTTTCTTTTAAAGTACATTGATTACTTGTGAAAAATAATTGCATGCATTTGTAATGTGTTCACGTTGTTGGGGACAAAACTAGAATTACTTTATCTTGTCTACATTATTAACAGAAAATTAACTGCCAGATGTTTGCCTACACTCATTGATTATATATTTTTCATAGATTTTTAGAATTACTTCCTAATTGATTAACAGAAACCTAGTTGTTCTCTTAATTTTTGTGTGTATTTATTATTTGATTAAATACATTTTCACCTTATATTACAGGCTTAGACTTGATTTTAATAAGTTATTTACACAAAGCATATTTGTATTTTACTTTATAAATGCTCATTTACACTCATTTCAAAAATTAGTCTCAAAATCCCTACATATCTTTGCTCTTGCAGATTCTTATGCTTGCATATGTTTGATACAACTGATACAAGTTAATGTAAAATCAAAATAATGTAAATCAAAAGTTAATGTAAAAAGATTTAAGATATTCACTTTCCCTCAACCCATAGGACGGCATATTCCTTTGAGTAAAGAAAGAGATAGACTCATCACGTGTGACACTGGGGCAATTATGTCATTCAGACCTGAAACACTGAATTACTTCTAATGAAACACATTGTAATTGTTTTACACCTACTCAGTGAAGTCCCAATATAATTTGAAAGTAGAAACAGTACCATGATAGAGATGTTGAATAAGAAAGCAATAATTCCTACACATTTACACAAAGATTAAATTTAGGAAAACTCAGAACTGTGTTTGCATGCTGGATATCTCATGAGTCTCTCAATGATGGAGATTTTAATTTCAATTTATTCATCACTTCAAATATGCCCAGTGCTGTAGGTGACAGGGCACAGTTGTTTATTCTTCATATAAATGTTCACTCAGACTATACACCTTCATGAATCTTTAAAAACACAGCAAGACAAAGCATATTTCTAAATGACAGATCCCACTGAGAATTCATCCCATCACAGCACTAAGTCATATTTTTCATCCTGATCATCTATTTTGTCTTCTCTAACATTTGCTCAGTAAAATATCATTAAAATGCTCCAGATTTTCCTTCCCTATCTAAAATAGCAAATGACAATTTGTATATTTTATTCATTGGGGAAGAATATGCTTATATTAGTTTACAATTCCAGGTGCAAGTCCACTTCTGAGAGGGAGTCACAGCACAAGGAGTTTGGGGCTACTGGCCCCAGCACACCCACCTTAAACAACAGAAAGCAATGAGTGTATTCATGCTTCCTAGGTTGTTGGTGCTCATCTTAGTTACTCTACTCCATTCAAGATGCCCTTATACATATATAACTAGGGATTGGTGATGCCCACAGTGAACTGGGTCTTCCCACATTAATGAACTTAATTCACACACTCTCTCACGATTATGCCTTCAGGTCGAGATGAAGTAGACAACACCTCATTGAAACTCTATTTCAGGATGATTCTAGGCTGTATCAGGTTGAAGATAAACATCATGTTGTTTTATTCTTGTGGACTTTCTGAAGGAAAAGGGAAGAACTTAACACAACAGAGCACAAATGTCCTGTCAAATTTTGGAGATAGTATGAAATTGTATGCAATCGTAGATTGCTCCCCAAAGTCATTTTTAATTATAATCTGACTCTTGATTCCTTTTTTCAGTTAATGAATGAATCAAATTTTTATTGTATTTTTCATTGTTTAAAAATTTTAAATTCAAATATTTTAAATCCTTTTCCTCAGAGCTCAGCAAATCACTTAGAAGAGGAGGAAAGATGGTAAGAGCCCCAGGGAGACAGGGAAACATCAGAAGAACTAGGCCTCTAAATCATCATGATCAAAGTTCATGTGAATCACAGAGTCTGAGGTAGCATGCACAGGAATGTTCATCCTTTGCTCTTATGTCTTCCAGTGTAAAGCTAAATTGGACACTGACTTTTGAGAACGAGTATGCCCCAACACTGGTACCATGTCTTATGCTCTTTTCCTTCTCTTGCTTCACCTCATCCAACATTGATGTGATAGCTTTTGTTTTATCTTATCACATTGTAATTTCTTTCATTTACAAAATGAGTGAATTAATTAATTAATACATAGCAGTAATTAAAGTTTAACAACTGTGCTCTCATTTGTCATGTATACTTCCTGGGAGAGGGAAAATATGATTTCTGCAATAGAATGATGGCATGCACATCAACTACTCCAGGACAGGTCTCATGTTCAGGAGTATTTGGCCAACAAATAGTGGGCTAGTCAGTTTACTTGTGTGTGTGTCTGTGTCTGAACATTTATTTGCTTTCAGTTTGATGGGAATATTTTATTGTTTCCTTTTTGTGAGTTGTATTTGGGTGTCTAGGTTTTCAGAGGTTTGTTGTTGAATTGGGTTTTCATTTATTTTTGTTTTTGAGAAAAAGCAAATTTGGAAGGTTAGGGAAGAAGAGAGGGTCTGCACAGACATGGGGGAAGGGAAAATCATTTTTTTATTTTAAAAAATGAAATGTAAAGGCTGAAGATATAGCTCAGCACTTAAAGTACATGCTGCTATTGCAGAGGATTCAAGTTCACTTCCCAGAACCCACACAGTGGCTTATGGCTACCTCTAATACCACTTTGAAGGAACCCAGAACTCTAAGCAACAGTGCATTAAGAAAATAGTGCATAAACACACTTGAAAGCAATACACTTATATGTATAAAGTAAAAATAAACTGCAATACATAAAACATAAATATGCACTGAACTTTAAAGGGGACTATAGTCAGGATTGCTAGCAGCCTCAGGTTGATTTCTGTCCTTTGAGTGCAGAAGGATAAACACATCTATTAAGTCAAGTAAGCACATTGCATTTCAGAGGAAACTTGTAAGGAGTAAGGTTTTTCCTCCCTCTGCCAGTCTTGTCCCACTGTCCCAAATAAGGCACAGAGACTCTGTATTTGATATTATGCTGTTGGCCAGTTACTTGTTTCTTATCGGCTAGCTCTGTCTTAATATTAACCCCTTTCTATGTATTTCCACATGGTCTTACCGAGAGCGGAGGAATAGCGGTTCTGTTCTCTCCAGACTCCCCATCTTGACCCCTCCTTACTACTTACTCTTTCCTCCTTGTCTCCTAGTCCTGCCTATCATGCTTTCCTATTGGCCAACAGTGCTTTATTCATTAACCAGTATGAGAAACATATTTACAGAATGACATCTCCCATCATCTCCTCTTTTTTGTCTAAATAAAAAGAAGGGTTTTAACCTTAGTACAGCAAAATATATCACACAATAGTTATCAAATAAGAATCACAGTTAACACTATTTAGCCCATTAACATTTAGCAAAATTTAAGAAAATATCCCATCATCTATTCTATCTTTGTGAATCTAAAGTCCTATATGTATCTTATCTTTAATCCTAAGGAAAACTATAACCATAACTATCTGTCTTCAACTCCTTCAAAACCACAGAATAGTATATAAACTCTAGAAAGGACAGAGACATCTTCCCTTGTCAGTCACCTGAAGTTCTTCTGTAATCTTCCATCTTCAGCCCATAGGCCATAGTGTGTGTGGCAGACTCTTCAGCAAAGCAGGAAAGTTTAAACTGTCTTCTTGTATTGGCAGTTTGTCAGTCACTTTTTTTCTGTGTCCTGCAGCCTGTCTGGCAGACTCTTCCATGAGCAGGAACTCAGTAGCAATGTCCATCAGTCCAGCAGTCACTTTTCTGTGGGTCCTGCATGTCCAGTTTATACCTCATAAAGTCAAACAGTCCAGACAAGAGCAGTATCTTGTCCAAATGGCTAGTCTTGCCATATTGGAAGTAAACTCCATAACTCGTTTCTTCGATGTCCACCTTCCTTTCTGACACAAGTGGTGTTGCCAGGAGCATTTATGTCTCACTGTCAAGAAAAACCCTAATCCATTTTAAATGCCATATTCTGTATGTCTTTGAAAGGTTTGAGTTAACTGGTAAGAATTTATGTGATGAAAACACTGAATGCTACAGATATAGACCTTGAAGCTCAGCACTATAATTATAAATGAGTAATCTTTCCTGCCCTTAGAGTACAGAACTAACTTCAAAGTAACATTCAGCTCTCTGCATGCATCTTTTGATTTGTGCAAACACTCAACAATTAAATGACATGGATGGACTCCATCAATCGTAATCTTCCCTTCTCCTTAAAATCATGTCCTTCCAGTTGTAATCTTAATGACATCTAAAGAAAGTGACAGTTATCATTATTTGATGCTAAATGAAATATTTGATTACCAAACTTCTTCTTCTGCCTTTTTAGTGTGTGTTATGATCACCAACTAAAATACTATGTTTGGTTCATGACTTGCATGTCTCAAGCTCCTCCTGTTTTGGATACTAATATTATTAGAGTGTGGTATAAAGACATTTGCATTGCAGTCCTTTATCTTTTGTTTCAAAATACTCATTATTAAGTAGAATAAACAGTTCATATGTTATAAAAATATTTCCCTAAATTTAGTGCACTATTCAGCATTTTTTGTTGGATCTGAGGATAAAGCTCAGATGGCAAAACACTTGCAACACAAGCATGAAGAACAAGGTTAACTATAAAATTTCTGATGTAAAATTCCTGAATCTGCTGGTGTATTCTTGTAATCCTACTGAAAATTCCAGACTGGGTGGAAGCAAGCTGATCCCCGTGGGTCTCTGGCCTGCCGTTGTTGTTGCATATTTGGCAAATTCTAAGCCAGTGAGCAAACTTGAACCCGTTTGAGTAAAGAAGTAGATAGTGCTGAAGGAGAAACACCCAGTGATGTTGTGTGCCCTGCACACGGGTGCACACACGCAGGCTAACGCAAATGCACACACACACACACATGCACCTATCCACCTTCCACAAGACAGTATTCATTCTCTGTATCTCTTCTTACTACTTTGACCTCATCACCTCACTCCTGAAACCAAAAGGAGAAAACTCATTGTGACTTAAAGTTACAGAGGGTTTTCATCAGTGATGGTAGCAGCACAATTTACTTCACGATGGGCTTGGACACAGAGACAGCAGAATCCCTGCTTTGACAACCCTTGTCCTCCCCACTTCATTCCACTTAACCCAAAGACGGGTGCCAGTCAAATTTAGCCACAGTCAATTAAAAGACCCTCACTGTCACTGTGCTGTATCCCAGTAACCTACTTGATCCTAAATCCAGCCAAGGTGACAATGAAAAGTATCACACATCCCACTTTCTATAAAATTGGTCTCTGACAGTTCTTTCTAAGGCTTGGATACTGCACAAAAAATTAACTTATTTTACCGGATACCTATAACACGGCTCAGGATAAGATTCAGGCTTTGGAAGTTAGTCAAGCTAAATCCCACAGAATGGTTCTCACTGTTGAGTATTTATTGACTTTTTGAAATCACCACAAGGAACATGCCCTGACACTGTCACGATTTTCTACTGAAAGAATCTCTCTAAGAAGCTCCACTATCATGGTTGGCACCTTCTATCTGTCTGCATAATGCTGATCACCTGATAAATTTATGAGTGCCTATATTTATGGGCTTAAAATAATGCAGACATGTATGTCCAGTCACCATTGCATTTCTAAACTAAATACAATAATCCAGATGCCCTATGAGTATTAATATAACAGGCCTCCTATACCAATGCTTCCCTGGAGTTTCTATAACCAAAACCATCAGGATTATTCTAAAATATGAATTAATTCATTTGACATGCAGTGAAATTCATAGGTACTTTGAATGACCTTAATTGAAGAATATCATTCTTCTCTACATTTTTCAATATTTTTATACTTAGATAATTATTCTTATTCTAAAAATATTGACTCAAACTATGTAAATGTTGGGGGACAGCTTAAATAAGCATATGATTAATAAATCACTATGTTATCAAGATGACCTTTTCCAAAATTCTCTATTGATAACTACCATATTTTAAAAAGTCCGGGTTCATATCTTATCCACTTATAAGATTATATATTGATGAGGAGAAAAATAAAAGTTAGATTTTTCTTGCTGTTTTGTGCATTGTAATTTTAGAAAACAATGAATTTTATTATGTCTTTCTGCTCATTCACAGTGAAAAATTTTTCTTTTCTCCTATAATCACAAAATCATTTATGAACTGGTGCAAGGTTTTGCTTTAAATTTCTCCAACATATGTGCATAAGCTTCATATGTAATTTCTGTTTTGTTTCACAAGTTATTAAAAGATATAAGAATAATATTCAATAATTAATTATATCACCAATGTTAATGCTTCACCAAGGTGTACCTAATTAAAATTGCTTTTTATTCGTTCTTATGAAAGTACTTGTTGATAAAGAATTCAGGGTACATTTGTACATCTTCAGACCATCTGCTACTTCGTATTTAGCTTAATTTACAATCGAAAAGAAATGATAACTAAGGTCCTAATTTAGCCATTTACTGAACAGTAAACATTGAACAGTTACAGACTTTGGTGACTTATTACACGTTCAAAACACATAAGATAGATAATCTTGTTTATCAACATCATGAGAAACAGGTTTATCTGGAAGACTAATAAATGATGCCTGTGCATTTGTGTTTTTCTGTGAAGCATTTCTAGAAAGGACTGCAGAATCTGGGGATATCTTTTGTGAGTCAACAAGAACTACCCAAGAGCTAGAGGTGGAGTAGTGATGGAATTAGGAGAAGAAATGCTTGATGAAATTCCTTACCCTCTTTTGCCAAGATGTGAGATGCTCCCTTTGCCTTGCCCTACCCTCTATGAAGTTCTGAAACCTCTGAAAGCATAAGACAAAATACATCTTTTCCTAAACTTTTCAGTCAGGTATTTGTTACACCAACAGGAGCTAGTAGAAACGCATTGATGCATAAAAGATAGCAAGGACATAAGTTGAGAACAACTTTTAGAAGAATGTGTTAAGATTTATTTAAATATATAGTTTCAGGAAAGTTCTAATTTTAAATATTTGATATTATAGATAAATTATTAAACATAGTTATAAAACCATAAAGCCCATTCACAAATTGACTCATGTTAAAAAGAGAAACCACATTAAAGAGGAAATACATGTAATCAGGACTACTTTTCAAAATTGCAGATGTTGTGTTGCAATTCCCAGGGTAAACAAACTCATGTATGTTTTAAAAGTGTATTTAACTATTAATTATATGAACTTGAATATGTGATTGCTATTAAGCAGACCCAGAATTCCTCCCATCTCTTGTCTGTAAGTTTTCAAAAGAAAAAAAATATCATGGATAAATAGGAATCTGGGAAATTAAGTAGGCTGATGGATGTTTGTTTATTCAGGGAAAAATCACATACAGCAGAAACAGATGACACCCATCAGAAGGATTCTTCTGGATGCTCTCTGTCTCTGACCAGGAAGCAAGAGCAAGTGCTGGGGTCCCCGATCCTAGACCCAGTTCCCCAGATCATGCCTGCACGTGTCTCCACCTCCAGTGTACATGGTCACTGCAACAGATGCAGTTGGGGTGGTTATCTCACTACAATTCCCCTTTAAGTCTAACGAAAAGATTTGAGCTTGAGGCAAAACTATATACAGAGACAGTAAATATCAAATATGCTCTACGAAAAGGAAAATTAAGAACATACAAACTTAAGACCTACTTATCCAGTCCTAGGTAAAGGCAGAAGTTACTATAGAGTTGTCCTAAGCTGGAAAGCTTAATTCTAGTACCTCATATCTATCTAGGAAGAGAGAACAATAATTGTTACAGCCTAATCTTCTACCTCATCAAAGTCCCAAGAAGGAAGGTAACAATACTAGGGTAGGCAGGAAGCGCAGACATGCAGTTTTCAAAGTGTTCAGTGAAGACAGGAACAGCAGGCTACCTGGACATTCACCCAAATTCTCACCGAAACCAGTTTTGGCTAATGTCTAGGGTAACTTACAGACCACTACAGAAAGGGAGGAGGGAGGTAGAAAGGCTGTCTTACCCTGACTTGGCATGTTTCATTAGTCTTCTATGGTTGTCTCCTGAAAGCACAGTAGGTCAGCATGTCCAAGTTCAGTGATCAAGGTGGGGGCAGTTCTTTGCCCTAGATGCCATTAGCCGAGGAGAGGATGAATTCCTAGAAGGAGTGACATCAGTTTCCAACATATTCTCAGGGAATGATTGGTGTTGTCAGAAGCAATAGTGACTCATGTCAATCGAGTACTAATAGTAAACACTTAAATGCCATGTTCTGCAGGACTATGAAGTGTGTGAAGATGAAACATCTATGTCTGACTAATCTCATAGGTAGAAGAAACATGGATGAAGATAATCTGTAATACTCAGTAACCTAGTTATACAAATGGTTGAAACTTTCCTAAATAATAGCAGGGACAATTATTTTAGGAATATAACTATATATCTATATATACATGGAAATATGTAAAACAGAGGTAGAATTGAAGTGTCTTGACAAGAGATAGAACTGTATAGAACAGCATGATAAAATTATCTTAAATTGAATTGATACACAAAATGGGTTGAACATAAGTAAAGGTATACATACATAGAATATGGTAAAGATATTGTGCACAAAACATTATAAGCAGAAATATTTTACATAATACAACAAAATATAATATACAAATCATCTGAGAAAGGAACACAAACTTAATTTTACATAGGTTACAACATATAACAATCTATAATAATGTAAGTTTGATATAACTAATAATTACTACGATAATTCACAAGAAGATAAGTTCATTTAATTATAACCCATCTAAACCACACCCTTCCCGAACCATACCCTATAACAATCTAAAAGAGATTCCCGAATGTGAGCACCACCTCACATGCCCAACCCTAAATAACTAAAACCAACCCTAAGCAGATGAATATTGTCCCTAAAAGCCAACAGTAAGGAAAGGGGCTGTTGTTATCTTAAGATTATTAAGAAATGGGATGACGATGACTCCATGGAATCCTGTAGGAAGGAAATTTTTGCCAACACAATTTCTCCAGGGGACTAGCTGTAACATCTGTAGCTAGTCTCTGGGTGGCAGAAAATGCTTGACTGAAGTTCCATCTAATTTCTGGACAGGGTGTCATGAGAATGTGTACTGCTTCAGCTAGCTACTCTGGATTTGTTTGCATTACAGTCCCAAACTGTTTTACAGTGATGTTTGAAGTCCAGATGCATCATGTTGTATCAAGTGGAAACACTGAAGTGATATATCCACCCCACCTGAACTTGCCTGCATCCCCAATGGGCAGGTTCAGCACATCAGGTGTGGTGTCATGGATATCTCACTACAAAGGAAGGCCTGAGAACTATAGATGTTCATGTGTAAGAGCAAAAAATCATGTGTTTCAGCTCATGACCTAATATGTCTTTCTTTTTGCCTTTCTTTTTTTCTCTAGTTAGGTTTTCCATGGTATAAATGACTTATGTACACCTTTGTGAGGGTAATCTTCACTAAAGTTCACTGATTCACACTCATCTCTTCCACAAGCTTTCTAACTGATATACTTAGACATGTAGTTATGTTTGTATTTTAACAGCTCTCTGCACATCACGTAGATTTATCAAGTAAACATATAAAACTTAACAGCATAGTTATGTCAAAATGTAGAATGTGGTTAGGATTACGTATAGCAGTTACTCTTAAGTTTTTATATTATAATAAGCAGGTTATGGAAAAGAAAGGAGGAAAAGTAGCAAAAATCATGAGTTGCTTGGTTAGAATTGAAGATAACAATATGAACTCACATTTAATATAACATAGACATAATTAGGTAGGAAATGATTGTAACTGTGTGCAATATAAACTAACCATTACTTGAAATTTTGGTGGGTAACTTGACTGTCTCTAGTATAGTAAGTCATGGCACATGTGGCATATATTTGTTCAATGAAACAGGACATGAGTCTTCTCTGATTGTGGTAACACTGGATGTTAAAAAGGTTCGACATGATTGCTAAGATATATACTACCAGCTTTAATACAACTTTATGGTTACATATGTTTAGTAATTATTCCTGACAATAAGAAACAATTTCAATAAGTGAGAAGCTGTAATATTGACATGTCTTTATAATCCTTGTACTTGGTCCCCCAACTATCAGTCTGTGGTCCATAAGCTCTCCCTTGTTCAAATCAGCTGTTTATATATTTCTATGGGTTTCTCCAGCATGTTCTTGAACCCTTTCTTATCCATAACTTGTTTTATAGACACTATCAAACAATGTAAGAAGTGAATAAATTTTGAATATATAAAACACAAAACTATACTTTGAATATAATTAATGACTAAGAATGGATTAAGATATATGATTTCCTTCTGACTTCCTGGGAAAGTATCTTTGAAAATATGGAGAAAGGTGCCCTGTAATACAATTGGCAAGTTGATGGTAGTTATTTTAGAAAATATACATGTACTAGGCCATCAAATTGTGTATCTAAAAATACTCAATTTCAATTTAATGATTACACATTACTAAAGGCCAAAACAACAACAACAAAACAAAGAAACAAACAAACACTCGATAACAGCAAATTTGACCTTGAAATTTAGAAAAACTTCTAAGAAAATGACCCCAAAATTCTGACAAATGGGTGCATTCTTTAATGAACCCAACAGTAATTCTATCTAGAATAATGTACATGCTATATGTAATCCTTGTGTGTTTCAGACCACAGTGTCCTTTCATCATATAAACAAAACAAATATCCTGCTCCTTAAATGTTTCCCTTATTGATCCCCTCTTGTTATTTTTCTATTGATTTGAAAGTCTTAAAGGGCAATGGATTAAGTGCACTAGACATCTTCTCCCAAAACTTTTGACTAAGATCATTATTGTTTTCATTTCATAATGAATATATTTGAATATTTCGCTAATGTGAAATCACCAAAGAAAACAGATGTAAAGATGTGAAATAAGGGCAAGGTGTACCTAAGAGGTATTGGAATGAAGAAATAGGAGAGTGGAAAATAATGTAATTATAATCTCAAAACATTAAACTAACAATAACATACTTTCATTGTTTTTCTATTTTTAGTTATATATTTTTAAAAATTTTAATATATATATTTTCCTTTTTTTCTTTTCTCCCCCATACCTTCCATGTACTTCCACACTTACTTTCTTACAAAATAATGTACTCATTTTCTTTATTGGCATGTGTGTGTGTATTCCTAAATTTATAAATACAATTCTTCAGTCACAAAATGGTGTGTGTATGTGCATGTGTGTATGTGTGTTTGTGTGTGTGTGCATACATGCACTCAGGGCTCACCATTTGGTGTTGGATAAGCAGTTTGTGTGATCTCCCTAAGGAAGCCTACTCCAGCTCTCAGCATTTCTTTGTTGCCTGTGGCTCTCTGTCAGTTGTGGAGGTCTTATTAGCTAGCCTTTGTCCATCTTATAGTCTCCATTGGCATATTATTCTTCAGTTCATGGTTAATCAGCCACATAGGTGGGAAAAGTCACATACATCAGCATGATCTCAGGTGAAATTAAGACTGCAACTTCTGTAAAGTCATTCATTTTAAAAGTAAATAACAGGATAATGTTCCCTCTGACAGCATAGGCATTCTAGAATATAACACCATGGAGATGAAGAAAATGATAGTCTTTCTAAATAAGCCAAAGGGAATTTAGAATAATGAGCAATGGTATAAAAGAATAGCATAAGAATTGTTTTCTGAAACTCAAAAATGAGGCAATTACAGAAAGAGACAATTTGGAACTGGAGCCTGCAAAATGCTGTATTGCCACTTAACTCAATGTTAGTTTATCATCATCATCACATTATACTTTAGTTTATCCTGTACTAATGTGATGCTATTATCCAATTTATTTTTATCTTTTTCCTGTTAATGTCACAGTTTATTGTACAATTTTTCTATCTGTTTTTTGAAAATGCTAAATCTCATTGAGAAATAATGGTGGACCTTTTCTAGTCTATTCTCAGGTATAAATATTTTCTTCCCTATAGAGGACAGTCTAGGCACATCTAAATATGCGTGGCTTATATAATAACATACCCTTTGAATTCCAAAGCTGGGGACTATGTGATGACTGTCTCCATTTGGATTGCCTTCTCTACTCTGCCTGTGTTCCCTAAAATGCACTTGTAACAACCAATTTCTGTACCTGTTTTTGTATTGAGTCTGACTTCTAAAGATCTTGTACTTTTCAGGTCTGACCATTGACATTACAAAGGCTTTCTTTGGCTATACTCTCATAGAAAAGCTGCCTTTTTTATATTAGACTTGAAATATATCCAGTGGAAGTCCTTCTAAGAGCTACTCTTCTTTCAAAAACCAAATTCCTCTTGGTTTATGGTCCTCAATTGTATACATTCTTACTACTTGCAGTTTTCCTTTTGGTCTTAATCCCCTCTCTTTCATACCTAAATTGTAGTGTATCTTCCTACTTTGTTTTCCACTCTTGGCCTCAGACCTCACCATTGCTGTTTCAGTTTTCTGACCTTTTTAAAGGGGAGAGTATAGGAAGCTCAGTCCCCAATGTGAGCTAACTGACATTGTGCCTAAACCAAGTGTTTTAATACTACCTTGACCATGATAGCTTACACCATGAGTAAAAATTCAGGCAAATATGTCAGAAGTTTAAAACTTTTCTTCCAACCTAAATTCCCTAAAGCACTAAAAGTGCTTCTTTCAATAGAAGTGAGGACAAAAGTGTCACTTTCCCAGGGTCATGAGATCCTAATAGTGATTATGCACTATCCTGAACACAATACAGCAAGTGGTGAATTTAGATCCCAAAGTAGAAGCTATGTCTGCATGAAATTTAAAGGAAGGCAGACTTGCTTTTTAGGGACTGAAACAAAAGTTTCTGTTGCATCAAAATACCTAATTTAAAATTCCCAGTGATGTTTTTGAAGGCTACTGAAGTCTTTATAAGCAAGCCGAGAGAGGGAAAAACCAGAATGACATGGGTAAAGTCTGTATATAATTTGGAGAAGTTAATAGTGCTATTATTCTACAAATTATAGAAATGATGATTCACAGGATAATAACCTCAACAGTATCCCACTTCCTATCCTTAGTGTCTAAGATGGATAATTGTCACTTCATATGTAACTGTTATAGTTTGCTTCATTGTCCATGTTAATTTAAAAAAACAAACTCTATACTGAAAACATGGTAAAACCAATGGCTGGCGAAGTCATACACCCTGAGAGAGAACGAATTACTTTTGTCTTGCTAAGCACTCATGTTGTCAAACTGCCCTCTAAATATTGGTTTGTCCCCATAGGGTGGTACTGTTTTCACCCTTAAGCAGAGAACCTTCATTTTACAGTGATCAGAAATTAATGAAGAGGAAAGGCTGACCCTGATGTGAGTAGGGGATACTTCTCTTTCTTAATGACCTTCAAACTGAGTCATGTGCACTTTCAAATTACTTTCTTTGTGTGTGTGTGTGTGTGTAGAGAAACAATTTAGAAATTTTATTAAATAGATTAAACAATCTAGAGAATATAAACACACATGCAGTCATGAAATGTAACCATGGGCTTCATTGATAATTGCCCCGATATTCACTCAGTGACACCACTGGACCCTGACGTGAAGGTGGTTTTTCTATCTGCCTGTTGAAATATGTGGTGTTCCCAGTGGCATTTTGTGCAATCTGCTGGCTGACCATTGAAAGCAATGGCTTTGTCTCCTAAGTCTTCATGTCATGTACCCGATCACCCATTCCTTCTCTTGTGTTCTCTTTCCTGTCCTTAGCAGGTTAGTCTATGGTTCTTCTTGTGAGTAGACTGAACACGACTATTAGGCTTCTTCACATTTATTTCAGTTTTCACACTCAAAATGAAACATCGGCAGTACCTGTGTCTTGAGGCTGCTAGATTTACAATGTAGGGACTGTACCATCTGCTTCTCATGAAGGAGTGTCATTTTAAGGCTTGGGCTTGAACAAAGATATGCAAATGGCTCTCCATCTTGCCAAAGCATGCTCTTAATTTTGGAACTTCTTAAATTATAAAACTGTTTTAGTAAAACCCTTATTTATACATATACATACACATACACAAATACAAATAATTTATGTATGCATTCCTACACAATTTATGAATGTTGTTTTGCTGGAGAGACTGTGATAGTAAATACAGCATATCTGGTAACGTCATGAATTCAAAAACTCTAGTGGTTCATGTTCATATTTGAGTGGGTCTACATCAATAAATTGATATATATACATATATATTTATATATACATATATTATCCAGTATTATTTTTAATTACTGGAAAATTCAAATGCTGATGCATTAATTTAAAAACTGTTTTTTTTCTTCACAAAAGACTTCTACAATTAAGAGGTGTGAAAAGAGACAGCAACAAGCATGCATAGAGGTTTGGTTACTGAATCAATTTTGAAGAAAATGATTGGGATTGCAAGTAGCCAGTTGATCCAAAGCACTATAATTACACAAAGATCACAGAGAGATACTGTTATATGCAAATCAAGTGGTAAATATTTGCATAAAATTATAATCTTTACCATCATTATTATTTTGAATCTCAGATAATCTAAATACTTAACACACAATTACAGTCTTTCATCATAATGCACATTCCTAGAATAGACATAGCTGTTGAACACCAATCAGCAAAAAAGGGTTATGGCATCAGCCTTGAATGGAAAGAGGAGAACATAATTGCCAATCATTAAACATTCACTATTTCAGTTGTTGGGCATTTCATGTTTTAAGTCAATGGAGATTAGTCATGTTACAGAGAGTTTGTAAATAATACCATCACCATGATGTGACTCCTGAAATAATACTAGACTTAGTCATAATAGAATGCATTTAGTCATTTATTAATTAAAATGTCCTCAAACTAAATTAGCTAGACACAGTCATATGGGAAATTAAAAACAAGGAACTTTATGGTGCTGAAAGCCAAAAGAAGGGAGTGTTTCAAAGATTCAATAAACCTGTCAAATATCACCAGTAGATCGAAGTTGATGATAAATGAGAATTGAAAACTGCTTCTTTGTAGGCATCACTGACAAAATACAAAGATAATTTTAGGAATGGTCAGATGCTTGAGTGGACTTAGTGTAAAAGAGGTGTGGAAATGGGATATAAATTCTGTATAAATCACTGCTTTATTGTGGTGAAGAGACCCTTGGCTAAGACAATTTTTCTAAAAGAATGTGTTTGATTGGGGCTTGTTTATATTTTCAAGTGTTAGCTCATTATTGTCATGGGAGAAAGCATTGCAACATGCAGGCAGCAAATGTTCTAGAGAGGTATCAAGTAAATGGTATTAAGAAAATATCCTAGAGAAATAGAAGTAGGAAAGATGATTAATTTATATTTTTATGATTAGAGCAGTAACATTCAATACCAAAATTAGGATAGCAACATGGACAATGTAATGGAAGGATAAAGAAGATGCTGTGAGACTGCATAATACAGAGTCAATTAAGCAAGAGGAGAAATGATAAAATGATATGAAGAAATTAAAAAAATAAATTGCAAAGAGCAATGAGAAAGAAACAAGTAAATAAAAACAACAACAATGAAAATCCACAAAACAAAAATGAACTCAGTTCTAAATATTCTGAATAGAATAGATAACAATATGTCATCTAAAGGGAAACAGAAGTGTAAGACTGTATATCACAAATGAAAATTATAAAAGTGAGATAATCATGCTAAATCTCATGGGATTACTTGGGCTGGTATCAACAGTTTGGCTGTTATCCTAAAACCTTTTAAATATAATGAAAGAATTCAAAACCATATGAAAACAAACCTCTAAATAGAAAACTATATTGGATAGATACTTAAAGATAGAATAAGCTATTTAATTAACTTTCTAGCTATTAAATATCTATGAATTAAAATTATGGGCTTTGACATTGGAATTATAAGAACTGAAGAATTATCACACACATCTATTATCTTTCAAATTATTTACAACATGATACTCTATCACGTACAAATAACAGAAGTAGCTTTTTTTCTCTATTCAAAAGAGCCGGAATTTATAATTGAAGTTTTCTGTCAATGATTATTATATATTGAACTTTGTTACATTATATGACCAAAAGACATATTCATAATAAGAAATTATTTGTATGTAAAAGGGAGAAAACTAATTGATGAATTTTTCACAATTCTTTATAAGTTCTATAAAACTCCTTAAATATTTATGTCATCTATTTTTCTATCATACTTTTCACATGACCAGTAAAAAATATTAACTCATTAAAGGTAAATTCAGAGAAAAGCCAAATGACTTTCTCACCAGTAGATTGTCAAGCGTCCTTTTTTGCAAGTAATTTTCCAAATATATGGCATCAAATTCTCTGTTTGGTAACCTTTCTACACTTACTTCCTCTGTTAGATGGAGGGAAGGTTTCTGTATCTTTTAGGCTTCATATTACTTAGAATAGTAAAATAGTACTTCTCAAAGTGAGCTAAAATTGAAACACTAAATATGAATTAAACCAAGACAGAAGACTTATTTTGAAAAATTACTATATTACAATTAAGCCTAGAGAGATAAGACACATTTAATTAGAATCCTCACAATAGAATGAGACTTAATAAATCTTCCCAGCCCTCTGCCAAATTAATATTTAATTGCATTGCCATTTCAGAATACACTTGCTATATTTGCCTAAAAAATACTTTTTTATTAGAACTACTGTCTACATTGTACAGTCCGTTTTCTGTAATAAGTGTTTGAGTGATGTTGACCAAAAAAAGCATTTCCAACTTGTGTCTGCAGTGTAAACATGGTGCTCATCTGAAGTTTTATAAGATATCTCCAGGAAAGAAAGACAATAGATACGGATTTGCTGGGTCCATAGTCCTTAAAATTTTTAAAGTATAATGTTTTACTACTGCCAAAGATTCCATCTTCCGAAGAGTCAGCTATGTCTTACATTTTATTCCTTACTTCTATATGCTTCTCTTGGACATCTTTGTAAATTGTTTCAATATATTGCTACATTACATATGGTCATCAAATTGGAGTGAGTAATTTTACACATAATTCAATAACTGAGTTATATTTAAATATGTAATATATATTATTTTATGAATTTCATAGTTACAAGTGATAGACAAAAATGTCAAGTATTAAAGCAGTATTTATCTCATTTTTATGAAAATGTGTCTATTTCTCAGTAGGTAACTGAATAATTGCTTAATATCTTAATTTTTATACCACTTTGGGAAAATATCTTTATTGAAATTAAATAGCTGCAAATTTGATCTGTCAATATACTCATCAGATACATATTGGCTTTGTGTTGAAATTGAAATACTTTTCTTTCTTTTGAAAAGGGGGTATTCCATGCATTACCTAACTAATTTATTAAGTAATTAAAACAAACACACACACACACACATATTAGTTTTCTTACTTTACATATTGAAACCAATTCCATCTCCCTCCCTAACTCCCTCTCATGCCCCCTCCCTTCCCATTGCATACCAACCCCACAGGGAGGGTGTTGCCTCCCAGGAGAGTCATCAAAATCAGTCAAGTCATTAGAAGTAGAGTCTAAGCCCTCCCTCCTGCCTCTAGGTTAAGGGAGTATCCCTCTATGGGGAATGTGCTCCCAAATTCCTTTCATGCACTTGGGATACATCCTGGTTCCACTGTCAGAGATCCCTTACACTACCCAGGTCATCTAACTGAGACCCATCTTCAGGGGTTTCTGAAGCAAATAGCCTCTTGTACATATCACTTCTTTAAAATGTGTATCATTAAATTGGAAGGCTATGTACAGTTTTAGATTATGTTTTCTTCTGATTCTGGGGTCCTGGAAGTGTCTTGGCTTCCTGGAGGCAATGTTGCCATTGTGGGGGAACAAAGGAATATATAGACACTGATTATACTCTACCTTAGGAATGATGTTCCCTTTTTACCAGTGGAAGACTTAGTCTGTTGACCTCCCACTTAGCAGTTTGGTGTCAGAAGTCAGAAGCTCATTTAGTAAAGTGAAACTGAAATGTATAGAAAGGAAGGAAGGAATGAAGGAGGCAGGTAGGTAGGTATGGAGGGAGGAAGGGAGGGACGGAATGAAAGAAGGAAGAGACGAAGGAACCACCTTAATTCTCCTTGGCCAAACTCACAAATAGTAAATTAAAATAACTTACATACCTAAAGCCTTTTATTTAACATCATTGATTTCCTTGAAACCACAGTTTAGTGTCATAAAGGATGTCAAGTCTAAGAAGTTCATATTAAATTCAATTATGCCTTTATCTTATTGATAGAGTTCAGACTTTACTTTCAATGTTTAATCATATGCATAAAATTTCCATTTATGTGTGCTTTGGGGTAAGGAAAAAAGACAAATTGTATTATTCTATCAAAGGTTTGCAATTACATAAAATAAGATATTCATAGATGTACATCACAGGCAGATATTGATGTTTATATTTCTTTTCTGATACTACAAAGTTCTGTGAGAGATATGGCATGTCCACACACGTATGTTTACATACATGCACACAAACATTTACATACAGATTAATCTTTTAGTGTATGTGTGTACATATGTAAGTATATTGTATACAAATATCATCATCAGAGGTCAGTTTGTGAGAGCTGATCCTCTCTTCTACCATGTACATCTTGGACACTGAACTCAAGTTGCAAGCCAGCGAGAAAGAACATTTACATGCTGAGCTGTTTACCTGACCCGATTTTAAAATGTCTTTTGATCCATGATTAAACACAAGTTGTATATTAAAAATGTAGACATGAATTACTGTCTTCAGCAATATAGTCAGTCTCATACCCACATAAAATAAATGTTCACTGATTTGAACTCAGTGTTTCTATGGATACAATATAGACAAGAAAAATATCTTTCAATAATAATAGGAAATAACGATAAATTGTGTCACAGATGGAACTTTGCATGTTTATGAAGATATAGTAATATTTGTCTAAATTAATGAAGATCTTATGCTCTTTCCTGAAAAGAATGACATACTGCAGAAAGCACAAATCCTAGTGTTAACTCATCTAAGAAAAATTTTTTACTACTTAAGTGAAAAAGAAAACATAATAAAACTATTAACTTAGTTGTATTAATTTAATACAAATCCCAGGATTGTTTTAAGCCCCTTTGACTTGTAGAAAAAGAAATGTACTTTCTAAAACTCAGGGAAATATGTAAGCATAGAATAAATGATAGGTATTTTAAGTATTGTTCATGGTTATCAAAGAGCTAGGAAGTGCTCTCAACTGTTAAAAAGGTAAGCTCACAAACAGAAATATGGAAGATTGTTATTACCTATTTTGTGACTTTTCTGAGCATAATATTTGCCCTGATGATATTTTACAATCTAAAAACTAATAGAAGTAAAAGGACATGTAGATTGTTTAAATAATAAAAAATGAAATTTTAGAATATTGAAGTACAATTGTAATTGTAGAGAATTGTAATCAAAATTGCCCTGGGGATAAAATGAGGCACAGCTCTAGGGAAGTCAGCAGAACTTATCAGAAACTAAAGCGTCAATTTCAAAGATCTACTGTGGTTTAAAGAATGTTTCCATAAAAGGGACTCCAATGTTGTATAGTAGGTATTCACTTTTTCTTTATTTGAAATTTGTGAATTAACCAGTAAAATGCCATAATTTTCTTTCAAATATATACAAGATTTTTAAAAAATCTTTAAGAAATAAAAATTGCAGCTGTGTGGTGGTGGCGAACACTTACACTCAACACTTGGGAGGAAGAGGTAGGTGGACTTCACTGTGAGTTCCAGGCATGCCTGGTCTACAGAGTGAGTTCTAGGACAGTCAGGACTGTTCCATAGAGAAACCCTGTGTCACAAAACAAAAACCAAACAAATTTACAAATAAAAATAATTGCTTTAATTCCTTTTAAAATTTATAAATATTAAGGAAAATTCTGAAAGTTTGTAAGAGCCATGTTTTCTCATATACCAGACAATGAAATAGCCATATCCTAAATTACTTAACACCCTCCTAGTGTTGCCTTGTGGGATCTTCTCTTATTCATACATTGATTTTTTTTTGAGCATTACACATCATACACCCAATCCCATGCACTTCCCAGACCTTCACTATCTGCCTTTCACCCTTGCAGTGGGAACCCCCCAAAAATTGAACAAATATTAATAAAAGGCAAATACAAACAAACAAAAATCACTTCACTCCTCTGTTTTTCCCACATTTCTAGTCTTAGTGGCACTGAGTGCTGCAGCGTGTCATGCATTAGAACCTTTTGTCCAAACAGCTACGCTTGCAGATGTTTATTTTAATAAGTTCTTGGTCAAGTTCAAGGCCTCTGTCTTCTGGTTCACCGTCAACACTAGATCCTCACTAAACTTCTCTCTGATATATGGCTGTGACACTGACACATAGAGAATTTTAGGTAACAGAAGGTCTAATTTTTTATTATTTTTATTGTATTTTAAATATCCATCCTAGTCCCCTCTCCCTTCTTCCTTCCCTCCCTCCTATTTCCCTCTCTCCTACCCTCCCATGCACCCTACTGTCTACTCTCACCATACTCCCACTCCAAATGTAGGGTGATGCCTTCCAGGAGGCAAACATGATATGTACTCACTCATATACGGATTTTAGACATAGAGCAAAGAATCACCAGCCTATATATAATTCACACTGCCAGAAGGACTAGGATACAAGGAGGATTCTAAGAGATTTATATAAGGTCCCTCACAGCAAGAGACAGATGCTCCATCTTAATTGTCATATCTGTTTATAGGACTCAGGTACCCATGCAGAAGAGACAGAGGAAAAGGAAAGGGATGACCACAAAGAAACAGAGTCTCGTGGGCACAGTAGGGCTGCTGAATATATGTATTCACAATGGTTGTAATAACAGTGTAAAACCTGGAAAGCCTAAGCCAGACCAAATATTGGAGCCTGAGTACAATTTCCATTCACAGCCAAGGAATTATTGACATATTGACAAGTTGTTGGAAGAGAGTCCATTTTCTTTTCTATATGTATAGTTCTAATAAATTAACAACCAATGTTCCCACAAAGGCCACAAATACAATAATATTTGAGAGTACAAATTGGTCTTGTTTTTGGTTTAAATAATGAAAACAAAAGGACACAGGTTGGGTGGGTAAGGTATATAGAATGGATCTGGAAGAAGTTGGAAGAAGGGCATCAGATATATTTAAACTCCATTGTATAACTTTATCAATTGAACTAAATCAATAAAATAAATAGAGAGAAAGGAAGGGGGAGATGAAAAGAAGGAAGGAAGGAAGGAAGGAAGGGCTCTTTAATTACCGGTCTTTGTCTACATTTCCTGTTTGTATTCTTTTGATACCCACTCTAACTGGGTTGAGGTAAATAGAACATCAGTGTAGCTTTGTTGTTCATTTGTCTGAGGTCTAATTGAACATATTTGTCAAGTGTATTTTCTAACAGCACTTATTTTAAATGATTTTCTGAAAGTGATGCTAGGAAGTGAGGAAACAATAGTAAAAACTGACAAACTGGATAGCATAAAATTAGAAAGTAATAAACCAGACTGAAAACAGCCTATAGAATGAGAAAAAGTCATTGTCAGTTATAGTACTGACAGAAGGCCAATATCTAGAGCACATGAAGAACTCAAAAAGTTAAATACTAAGGCCTCAAATAATGCAATCAATAAACAGACACATGAATGCAGCGGGGAGCTTTATAAAGAACTCAATCACCTCTAATTAGCAGCAAGATCTTTCACTTAAAACAACTTAAGGATCAAGAACAGGCTGGAGAAACCCACAGAAACTTCTGACCTGAACAAGGAGGAGCTCATGGACCCCAGCCTGAAAGCTAGGAAACCAAGATAGGACCGGCCCAGATTCCCTGAATGTGCTATTAGATGGGAGGACACAGGCAGTCTATGGGGCCTCCAACAAGGAAACCAGGATATAGTCCTACTGCACTAACTGACTTCAGGAGCCCATTCACAATGGAGGGACACTCCCTTAGCCTAGAGACTTAGGGGAGGGTCTAGGCCCTACACTAATTGACTCCACAGATTTTGATGATCTCTCTTGGAAAGCCTCTTCCTCCCGAGGAGTGGCTATGGGATGAAATGGGGGGAGGGTCGGTGAGGGGCATAGAAGGATGGTAGGGAAAGAGAACTAAGATTGAAATGTAAAATAAGTAAAAACATGAGACACACACACACACACACACACAGAGAGAGAGAGAGAGGGGGGAGATTGAGAGAGAGAGAGAAAAAAACAATAAAAACCTTTTAAATCACTCAGTGTTTGTCTGAAATTTCTTTATATTTGAGCTGCTCCATTTCTGACCTGGCTGGTTCACCTCTCATTAGGAAACCCGGAAGGTCACCATATTGATGAGGAAGTTAGTTCTGACACCTGATCAGCATAGCTCGCTACAGCCAGCCCAGACCTCCTCATCTCAAGTGATCCTCCCATCTCAGCCTCCTGAATATCTGGGAACACAGGCATAAACACCATGTTGAAAAAATGTCTTTATATTTGAAACAATAGAAACTTTATTTTTTCTATTGCAGGCCAATATTGATTGTATGGTTACAGCATATTTTGTCTAGCTATTGCTTGAATGTCAGTTGTGTTATTTTCTGTTTTGTTAATTATGAAAGTTTTTAATTAATTTGTATAAATTCATTATGTGAACATAAGTTTCTATTTCTTAAATATGCATATTTAGTATGGAGAGTGATATATTCAATAATTAAATATCATTTAACTTTAGAAGAGGATGAATGTAAGACATTTATCCTTATTGTTTATTAATATTACTAAAATATACAGGAATGATCTTAAAGTTGTAGCCATTCTAATGATGAGTTTTATGATGATCATTATTTAGTTAGTTATTTAGTTATTTTGTATTTTTAGTTTTTTCAAGACAGGTCTCCTGTAAAACAGGCTGGGCATGAATTGAGTGTGTAGCAGAGATAATTGAATATTTGATTTCCATGCCTTTACCAACCCATTACATGATTATGTGATCGGAGATGTCCTTCTGTATATGTTTCTCATACTGGTTAATAATAAAGCACTGTTGGCCAATAGGAAAGGAAGATAGGAGGGACTAGGAGACAAGGAGGAAATAGGAGTAGGAGGAGGGCCAAGATGGAGGGTCTGGAGAGAGCAGTATGCAGCAGCCAGCTCCCGGTAAGAAGACCACGTGGAAATACATAGATTAACACAAATGGGTTAATACTTAAGACAGAGCTAGCCGATAAGAAAGTAGTAACTGTCCAACAGTATAATATCTAATACAGAGTCTCTGTGTGTTATTTGGGGCTGGCGCGGAGGCAGGACAAGACCGGGCAGCAGGCAGAAAAACCATACTCCTTACAATTATGGGTTTATGTTGACCCCCTTTGACTCTGGTCAGGTTTAATTATTAACCATACAGTCTTTAGTACTAGAGGGTAAGGTAATTTTATGATATATTCTTATTAAATGAACCCCAGCATTTCTATACTGAATACTACCTCTAGCTGAGATCCATGTGCTCTATAATCTGTATGCATTATTCCTCATCTTTAACTTTGCCTGTCTATTATAAAGAAGTTTATTTAAAAATCTCTGCAAATGTTGTTGAATACATTTGCTTCTTAATTCTTCTGTCTTTATTTCATAAGGTATAATTTATTCTCAGTTTTTACTTTCAAGTTTTGCAATTGATTTCACTCACTGAAACTCCAACCTTGCTCTGCTTATGTTACTTAGTTTTTCAGTCTTCAATATCACATTCTTTGCATTTTAAAATGTATTATATAATAAAGGTAAACATCTAAAGTGTCCAAATGCTTTGTTGTGTGTTTTCAAAAGCAACTCTTCCACTCACTTTATACATTTTTTGGAGATGAGTGATTTCATCTCTTTTTATTCACTATTTAAAGAAAAGGGATCAATGTAAGTCTTGTATTTGCTGGAACTATATAGATTTTTTTTTAAATAGAAAACACTGTAACTATCCAATTGGACACTATTAGCATCAGGCTTTTCAATGCTATAGATAAAGTGTCTGCCTGATGTAAATTTTGAAAGCCACTCAATTATCCAACCATCAAAGAAAGCTCACTAACATCAAGAACCATGAGATTCATTTTTTAGTCATTTAATACATTTCATCTCTTTGGTAAGAAGCAATGCTAGAAGCCATATTTTCAGCCAACCAATTCTATTTCTCCCCAATTACCATTACAAGCACTGGCATTTGCCTCCATCCTTTTCATAATACATCCTTTGAAGAAGCCATACTTTATCAAGAATCAGTCTTTAATCATATACGGTTCTGCTTCAGGCAGGACTATGAAAAGTCACTTCCTCATAACTGCCACAGAATAACTAAGTGACATGTGTGCAAAGAACATTACTGAAGATTCTTTAACCTTGTGGATTTGTGTTTCAGGTTATTACACTTTTTATCCTACACAGCATTTTCAATAAACAAAATAGGAAGTATGCTTTATAGATTGGGTCACTCTGAGCTACAGCCAACTCACTTTCTGTCCATGATATAAATCTCAACATCTGTATGTCATGGAATTGGTTGTTTCAATACCAATAATGAAAGCTGTGGGAAATGGAAGAAGGCTTGAGTGAATGTTCAAGTGGTGGACGAAGCTCTCTGTGACTGCCTCTTGCTGACATGAGTATGGATATGAGCATGGCTTTGTCAAAGATCCCAGTGCATGAGACCAATGGTAATAGCAAAGAAAACTCCATATCAGCATCATGAAAAATTAAAACTTTCCCCTCATCCCTGTGCAGATGTTGAAAGTGTGTCCATACAATTTGGATTATAGCTTCCTACACCTATATGTTTAAATATTGAGACTGCTCATCTGCAGAGAGTCCGTACAGAGAGCATCTAAACCACCCTGCTTGTTCATCAGTATCCAATAAATGTGCCTCCTCAGTTCATCTGTGTTAAATAATTGTAATGAGTTTCTGGGCTGTTGTGGGTGCCTATCAGCACAGAACACATCCCCACAACCCAGCTTTTCTGTATATGTGTCTGTCTTCTGTTTCTTTATTTCCTGTTACCCTGGATAACACAGTCCCTAGATCATGCAGATTAAGATTGAATGCCCTATTTCAGTCAGCAATATTAGCATAAATATCATTCTTTAGTTTGAAACTCTGAGATATTTCAGAAAAACTGAAAACAAATCTACCATGTTTTCAAATTATATCATTGTTAATGTGGAAAACAGAGACTTAAATAAAAATACCTCTGCCTGTTTTGCACATTATGTTTACTGTTTATTAACATTATTGAACGTGTGATGAACATATAGACATAAATGGAATGTATATTAGTGGTAATGGTAAAGTGGGAAGAGAGTGCAAACAGTAATCAATTCTTACCTTGGCCAATTCGGTGTGTTAGAGAGAATAATACAATTTTACAAAATATATTTAAAAAGATAGACTAAGATATGTTTTTGTATTTTGACATAAAATTGTTGAAATGCATTTTATGAAAGCTAAATCTTATTTTAGTTTATCTCTAATATAAATTTCACAATGTATGATATTGTTTAACTTATAGTCTACGGTTTTTAGAACTCTAGATCTTAGTTAAAATGCATATGTATACAAAAAATGTAACAGGTGAAAGGAATATACAAGGATAATTTTTGAGAAATAAAAAGGGAAAGTATTTAAAAATGACTGCAGAGTCTACTTGATATATTAATGGAGGTACAGATTTTGAAATTCTAGAGAATGGTGAACAGATTAAATTCCCAACACATGTCAGAGTATAATTTCTAAATTTCAGAAAGTCAAAGACAGGGAAAACAACTTGATACAACATAAGAGAAAAAAATGTTCCTATAGGAATAAAACAAAGAATTGTTTCTCAGTTCTTTGTGGAAAGTGTGTAAGCAGGAACAAAGTGATATGAAATACTTTAAGTGTTGCAAAAACAAACACATAGCCTTTTGTGTCCTGTGAATTATATTTAAAAGCAAGAGATAAAGAAACACTTTTTCAAAAATGAATCAAAGATAAATGTCAGTAGATGTTTTCTGCAAGAAGGATTAAAGCACACTCTTCCAAAGGAAACACTCTATGTGTCAAAACATATATACATATATATATATATATATATATATATATATACATATATTATAAAGTAGTAACATTAAGTTAAAAACAAAACTTAGAAGATATTATGAATAGCCTACTACCGATTTACTAAAAATAGTAGTGAAATTGTGTTAAAATGTATATACATAATGATTATATAATAACATATATGTATATGATTATGTGATAAAAATTATATAATCACATATATATTTTACATATATTATATAGAGAGATACAGATTTAGAAAAATATTGATTTTCACTGATGATTGATACCGATAGAGACATGATATACAGACATATATATATATATAAGCTGGTTGATAGATGATAGATAGTTAAATTGTTATCTAACAGATAGAAATAATGATAGGTAGACAGATAATAGATTTATAGATAATAGATAGAGTGTATATAGATGATAAATAGATAGATGATTGAATGCATACATACATCTGTATTAATCATGTCCCACTTTACCATGTTTTATCAATCAATGACTACCCACATACACAATTATTATCATAATATAGTCATAATATATTAATAGAACTGAAAACTTACTATGGCTTACTGATATCAGAGTTGTTAACTCCCTGTCAGAGCAGTCATAACTTTATTGTACTCTGAGTTCCTTAATGGTTCATGAAGCTGTTGGAAAAATGGATTATGCATTTAGTTTTTATAAAAAATGCATCATATACATTTTTTACATTACATAATACTGGGTAAGAAAATACATGACAACAACACTGTTTTGTTTTACGTACTTAGTCATTTTAAAGCCACCACTGTTTAAAGAAGAATACTATCTCTAGAACACTCTAGAACATTATTATCATGACTTCCATCTTCCTGAATGACAGTAAGCAGAACACTTATCAAACTAAAAACAAAAATGTAAAGCATTTGAAAAAGGTGATAATGTATAATCCATTTACATGTCATGCTATACTATTGAGATTCATAAATCTGAGTATACTGTAATGTTCAGTTAAGGAAACTCCCAGTAATGTAATTATAAGGTATTTATGCTGCAAACTAAGTAATGATTAAGTGTATAATATATATGAATTTGTTAGATAGGTTTGTATATTCTTTTTTGTTTGATTAAATTTGTTTTTAATATTACATTAAAACCTCTGTTCTCCTTCCCCCGTTGTTCCACCTTCCCACCTCGCCCTTCCCTACCCTCATTCACTCCTCAGAGGTTCTAGTTTGGTTCCATGCAGGTTCCCAAGCTGTTAGTCCAGAGCCCATGAGCTTCCATTAACTTGGGTCATCTCTCTCTGTGGTTTTCCCCATCATAGCCTTTTTTTTTTTTTTTTTTGTTTTAGATGTTTAAAAATATTTTGTTCTTATTTTACATATTGATCACAGTTTCATCTCCCATCCTCCCTTGCCCCCCCACCGACTTCCGTACCCCATCCCCCATCAATTCCCCAGGGAGTGTAAGACCTTGCAGGAGGTATCATCAAAATTGTTCAAAACATTTGGGGGAGGTCCTAGGACCTCCAATGTATTTCTAGGCTAAGGGAGAATCCCTCCATAGGGAATGTCTTCCCTAAGTCCATTCATGCACCAGAGATACATCATGGTGCCACTAGACTCCCAGGCCTCCTAACTCTGACCCACGTTTAGGGGTCAGTCTTATGCTGGTTTACCACATATTAGTCTGGGGTGCATGAGCTCCCCCTCATTCAGGTCAGCTGTTTCTGTGGGTTTCTCCAGCCCGTCTTTACCCTTTTCTCATCACTTCTTCCTCACTGAAACTGGATCCCAGGAATTCAGCTCAGTGTTTAGCTATGAGTGTCTGCTCCTGCTTCTATCAGCTACTAGATAGATGAAGGCTCTAGGATGGCATATAACGTAGTCATCAATCTCATTATCAGAGGATGGCATTACTCATATTTTAGTTGCAGTCATCCTTGTAGGTATCTGGACATTTCCCTAGTGTGAGATTTCTCTTTAAACCTATAATGGCCCTCTGTATTATGGTCTTTCTTTTCTTGCTGTCCTCTATTCTTCCAGGACTCAATTTTCCTGCTTCTGCAAGTCCTCCTCTCTCTTCTCCTCTTCTATATATCCCAACTCCTTCTTCCCTCATCCAACCCCCTCCCAATTTGCTCAGGATATATTGTCCTGGTCCTTTTCTGTTGGGGATCAAGTATGTCTCTCTTTGGGTTCTCCTTTTGTTCCTAGATTTCCTGGTGGTGAGAATTGTAGGCTGGTGATCCTTTCATTTACTTCTAAAAACTATATATGAGTGAGTACATTTCATGTATGTATTTTTGTGTCTGGGTTACCTCACTCAGGATGGTTTCTTATAATTCCAGCCATTTATTTGCCTTGGAATTTCAAGGTCCCACTTTTTTTTTTCCTGCTGAGTCGTACTCCATTGTGTAATTTGCTTTATTCATTCTTCAGTTGAGGGGCATCTAGGTTATTTAGATATTCTATCTGTTACATATAATGCTTCTGTCAACATCATTGAACAGATGTTTTTGTTGCATGAAATTGCATCTTTAGGTGTATGCCTAAAAGTGGAATTGCTGGATCTTGTGGTAGACTTATTCCCATTTTCTTAACAAATGTCCATACACATTTCCAAAGTGGCTGTACAAGTTTGCAATCCCACCAGCAGTGAAGAAGTGTTCCTCTCTGGCCACACCATAAATTGTCATTGCTGTTTGTGATTTAAGCCATTCTAATAATAAGATGGTATCTCAGAGTTTCCTTGGTTTTCATTTTGCTGATGGCTAAGGATGTTGATCACTTTCTTAAGTGTCTTTCAGCCATTTTAGATCCTCTATTGAGAATTCTCTGTTTAGTTGTGTACCCCTCTTTTTGGATTATTTGGTGTTTTGGTGACTAGCTTTTTGTGTTCTTTGTATATTTTAGAGGTAAGCCCTCTGTCAGATGTGGGGTTGATGAAGATCTCCCCGCTCTGTAGGCTGCCCTTTTGTCTTGTTGACTGTGTCCTTTGCCTTACAGTAGCTTCTCAGTTTCAGGAGGTCCCATTTATTGTCTATCTCAGTGTCTGTGCTGCTGGTGTCTTGTTCCTGAAGCAGTCTCCTGTTCCAATTAGTTCAAGGGTACCTCCCACTTTCTCTTCTAGGAGGTTCAGTGTGGCTAGATTAGTGTTGAAGACTTTGATCCATTTGAACTTAATAGACATGGGTCTATCTGCAGTCTTCTACACACTATCATCCAATTGTGCCAGCACTATTTGGTGAAGATGTTTCCCTATTTCAATTGTATAATTTTAGCTTTTTTGGTCAAAAAAAAAACAGGTGTTCAAAGGTGGGTGTGTTGATATCAAGGTTTTTTTATTCAATTCCAGTGGTCTACTCATCTATTTTTGTGCCAATAGCAATCTGTTTTCAGGACTATAGCTCTATAGCAGAGCTTGAAGTGAGGGATGGGGATGCCTCCAGAAGTAACTATAATGTAGATGGTTGTTTTGTCTGTCCTGTGTCTTTTGTTTTTCCATATAAAGTTGAGTATTGTTCTTTCCGGGTGGGTGAATAATTGTACTGGGATTTTGATGGGCATTGCATTGAACCTGTAGATTGCTTTTGGCAAAATTGGCATTTTTACTATTTTGAACCTGCCTATCCAAGAGTATGGGAGTCCTACCCATTTTCTGGTATCTTCTTTAATTTCCTTCTTTAGAGGTGTAGAACTGGAAACATCCTAGATGCCCCTCAACTGAAAAATGAATAAAGAAAATCTGGTACATTTACTCTTTGGATTACTACTCAGCAGGAAAAAACAAAACAAAACAATGGGATCTTGGAATTCACTGGAAAATTGTGGAAATGGAAGAAACCATTCTGAATGAGGTAATATAGTCACAAAAAGATGAACATAGTATCTACTCATTCATATATGGATTATAGACATAGGGCAGACAATTACCAGCCTACATTTCACACCACCAGAAAACTAGGAAACAAGGAGGACCCTTAGAAAGACACACATGGTTCCCCACAGTAGGGAAAAAGGAAAAGATCTCCTGAGTGTATTGGGATTGGTGGGGGCAGTGATTGGAGAGCACTTTAGGAGACAGTGAAGTGGAGAAGGTGAGGGGAGAGAAGAACATGAGGGAGCAGGAAGATTGAGTCTAGGAAGTAATCGAGGAAAGCAAGGAAAAGTTACCATAATAGAGGGAGTCATTATAGGTTTGAAGAGAAATATGGCAATAGGGAAATGTTCATAGACCTACAAGGATGACACCCACCAACAATCTGACCCACTAACAGTGGAAAGGCTACTGTAAATGTCCTTCCCTGATAACAACATTGGTGACTAACTTTTATGCCATCCTAGAGCCTTCATCCAGTAGCTGATAGAAACAGAAGCAGATACCCACAGCTAAACACTGAGCCAAACTCTGGGAGAAATGATGAGCAAAGTGTTCAAGCCCATCTGATTTGAACAAGGCAGAGCTCATGGACAGCAGGCTGATAGCTGGGAAACAAGCATAGGACTGATCCAGACCCCCTGAATGTGAATCTCAGTTAGGAGACCTGGGCAGTCTACCAGACTTCTAACAGTGGAACCAGGATTTATCCCTGGTGCATAAAAGGACTTCAGGTGCACATTCCCCTTGGAGTGATATTCTCTTAGTCTGGAGACAAGGGGAGGACCTAGGCACTACCCAAACTACTTGACAGATTTTGATGATCCTGAAAGGAGTCATCCTTTTTCGGTTGTAGATGGTGAATGGGATGGGGAGAGTCATTGGGGGACTGTATGGATGTCACGAGATGGAACTGGAATCAATATGTAAAATGAAACATTTAAAATAAAAAAGAAAGGAGCACAGAGTGGAGCTGTCAAAAAATTAAAAAATGAAAAATAAAGAAGACATATATTGGAGGTTAAGGAATCAAGAGGTTGGATATAGGAAGATTTGGGTGTTGTGTTTTAATATAATCAAAGTACAAAGTACGAAATTCTCCAAAAGGTATAAAGATTTTCAGATGAATAAAGTTAAATATTGCTCAATGCAAGGTCTAATTACAATAATATTTTAAAGTATAAATCACGATAGTGTTGTAATTCCATCCAAGAATAGCAAAGATAATTTTCCATTTCAGTTACAACACACTTGATAATTTATATTATACTGTTAATATGTTGTCTACTATTTTATATTTAATACATGATTCATGTCATTGTATTGAATTCATACCTTTACAAACACTGCCTACTGGTAAAAACCAAAACCACTTTAGTTCTGAAGTATTCCTTTAATCCTTTGTTTTTATAGTAAATTTCAGTGTTATCACTGAGTGTGTAGCATTGGACTATATTTGAAACTTTGATTGGTTTCTATATTTGCAATAATAAAATGCAAAATAATGTGTTCATTAGCAATTCATTCAATGTTTATGACCTTTTCCCTAGGAAAATAAATATAAAATTCTTTACTCAGCAGCTGTAATTTGATGACAAACTAAAACAGATCTAGTGCTGTTTGTCTGAAATACCATTCTCACAGCTGGCAAGTGTCAGAATATTATCTGTTGGAACTGATGTAATTTTCTTTAAAACTGGAGAAAATCAGTATCTATTGAGGCCATTTCCCCCTAATTTTCATTTGTCTGGTTTTTAAATACTTTGCTGACAACCACATTATACATGCATACATATTCGTATGCACACACAAGTTCTAAATCTTGGTGACTCTATACACCTTTCAATTACTTTTCTTTCTCTACTTATTTCCCCTAGGTGGTCAAATATTCTTGATATAAACTATTCAATATTAATTTTATATCATTAATGAATGCATTTCCCCTTTCATTTAAAGAAATAAATCTGAAAGCACTTTTGAAAATCCTGTCTGTGATCCCTGAGTTTTCTGTTTCCTATTTTATTTTTGTTTTATTTCTTGATTGTTAAGCAGACCCTTATTTTCTCACCTATACTTCACTCCTTCTTGGCCATTTGCAATTGTTTTCCTGTCATAGTCCTGGATTTCTGTAGCATTTCTGCTGGGAACTATGTTAACTGATTCAATCTTCATTTCCTAATGAGTGGAAGGGATGCAGTCCCTCATATTATATCTGGAAAGCAGAAGCAAGTCCTTGGCATATCCTTTTCTCATAATGAGAACCATGATTCGATTAGTCAGATGGATGAACAAAAACTTGTGTCATGCCCAGCTGAAATACTTCACAGTCTGCCCCTCCTAACACTGAATCGTTTATAGTATTGGACCTCTGCCTTGGCATGTTTGCCTAATTTTCAAATTTGAACTGTTGCCTAGGATGACTTGTTTTTTTTTTTTTTTTTTTTTATCTTTTCTTATTAGTTTGGAACTCTGGAGACCAATAATTACCTGAATAAGATCCAAAGTACTAATTTCTTAGACCATATTCATTTGACCATTTGGCTGTCTACACTGGGATCAACCTTGGAAATCATAATAACTCCCATTTCCCTTGTCAGTACCTAAGTCCAGGCTCTCTGAAGCCATATAAGCATAGGATTAAATTGATTTATGTGTTAATTCTTCATAATTTTCAACAATGTATGCTATTATCCAATGTTATGTAAATTATATGCAAATATCAATTATATATGCTGTGTGGTATATATGTGCATGTATATTTAGTTAGATATATGAGAACTGTAGAATAGCAATCTCTGAATAAGCTAGGGTTAATTAATATCTAGCTCATTCTAGGAGTTGTAATGAATAAAAGTGATATGGGAGAAAAAATGCCATGCAACAGGCTTCAAGCAGAGGTGTTTTTCATTAAGGAAAGGGATGATAAAAAGAGGAAAGGGAAAGAGTCACAGTGGCCTCCTGAGACAAGAACAGAAGGAGATTGGAGAAAGGAAAGAAGGGGAAACAGAGGAAAGAGGAGGAGGAGAGAGAGGGAAACAGAGGAAGGGAGAGGAAAACAGAGAGAGAGAGAGAGAGAGAGAGAGAGAGAGAGAGAGAGAGAGAGAGAGAGAGAGAGAGAGAGATGAGAGGAAGTCAGAACCCATTTAAAAGGGAACACAGTGGATACGTGTTTGCTTCTGATGGAGCCCTCATCTAGTACCTGTTGGAAACAGAAGCAAACACCCATACCTAAACACTGAGTCCAACTAGAACCCAGATGCAGATGGAGAGGACAAGACCATGTTCCAGAAACACATAGAAACAGCTGTCATGAACAAGAAGGAGCTAACAGGCCCCTAGACTGATAGCTTGGAATCCAGCATGGGACTCAGCCCCACCCCCCCGAATATGGGTTTCAGCCAGAAGGACTGAACAGTCAGGAACTCAGGAAGCAGAGGCAGGTGGGCGGATCTCTGTGAGTTCAAGGCCAGCCTGGTCTACAAAGCAAGTTCAAGAATAGGTTCCAAAGCTACAGGGAGATATCCTTTCTTGAAAAAAAAAATCAAACAAAAATAGAGTTAGCTGTTAAACATTTATTACATCTATTCTGTATCTGTTTAAAATGAATTACTTTTAATTAAAATTTAGTTAAACATATTTAGTTATGAGTATAAAATGTCTATTTGGAAATCAATAACTGTAACAATAATCAATAACTTAAAATAAGCTCCAATGCATAAAAATACAATTTGAAAAAAAGAAGCATAATTCAGAAAAGTAAATAGACCAATGCAAGGGAAATAGGAGAGTGACTGTACATATTTCACACATTTAGGAATGGAAATATTGAGGAGACTTGAATAGTCCTGTCAATTTTAATTTAATATCCTCCCCTCCCATTCCCCTACCCCAATTCCACATGTAGGGCAATGCCATCCAGGTGGGGTCATGTAAATCTGTCAAGTCATTTAAAGGACTTTTCTCCTGTCTCAGGATTAAGGCAGTATCTGTCCATGGGGGATGTGTTCACAAGGTCTTTTTTGCACTAGGAATATATCCTGGTTCCACTGTCTGAGGTCCCTTAGACTGCTCAGTCCTTCTGGCTGAGACCCATGTTCAGAGGGACCTGAGTCAGTCCCATGCTGGATTCCCAGCTATCAGTCTGGGGGCCTTTAGCTCCTCCTTGTTCAGGTCAGCTGTCTCTATATGTCTCTGCATCCTGGTCTTGTCCTCTAAAAACCATTACACTAAGGAAATGTGAGATGTTGATAGCATGCATCTCTCCTGATCCAGTTACACAGGATGAAAAGCAGGCTAAGATTAAGGTAAAATAACCAACCTTGAAATTCTAGAATTAATTCTTAGAGTTTAAAATCTTAACAGACTTCCTTTTGGTTTGTAATATATTTCTATGTGACTTGTCCTCTGTCTCTTTATAACGTGTGTGTGTGTGTGTGTGTGTGTGTGTGTGTGTAAATGCACTACATATATATGTGTGTATGTACATGTCCAGCCCCTGAGCTCAGTTCAGAGAAGGCCTTTCAGAAGTCAATCCCTTCTTCCATCCATGGCTTCTATACTTCAAAGTCAGATGATCAGGTAGCTTAGCAAGTACTTTTAATCAATGAGCTTGCTGCCAACCATCTCAATCCATTTTGTTATGTTTTGTTTGAAATTTATTTATTTATTGTTGATTTATTTATTTTGGTTTTATGAGCCTGGGCTTCTTTGTGTAGTATTTGTTGTCCTGGAACCAGCTCTTTAGATCAGGCTGGGTCAAACTCACAGTGATCTGCCTGCCTCTGCCTCCAGGGTGGTAGGATTAAAGTTGTGTACAAAAGCTACCCATCTCTCTTGATCTTTTATGAGGAGTAATTTATAGTACATATATAGTACACCTGATTTTTCTGAGTTATACACAATTTTTCCTTCATTTATTCTTGTTTATATTGTTTTTCATTTTAGGTACATATCAGAATTTTTTTGCCTTTATGCATAGGACATTTGCCTTTGTATATTTAATTTGGCACTAACATAATATAATATTATTGACATGGAGAATAGACTCTGCATATGTACAGGCTGGAATCTATTAACAACTAAGTAGACTTTTATTGGTTCAATTTGTTTAAATTCCTGAAGCCTTCTGAGCTCAGATCCTAGCACCTACTGTAAAGATATTAAGAGAGAGCAGAACCTTTGTAGAATATGAACAACTGAAAGGTAACTAAGTTATGGGAAAGACTACTTCAGGATATTTGAATATCCTCAGTTATAGGATAGATTTCTTGGTGGCCCATTAGTCACTTATAGAGTAGGATATTATAAAGTGACTTTATCATATGCCTTTGATACCTTATAAATTTCTTATGAACATAAAGTATGAAGTAACTCATACTTTTCTCTCCAAATTATTTGTACCTGAGTATTTTCTTTATAGTAATGCAAGAAAATTAAATTCACAGATGTAAATTATCTCTCTATATTGTGACAGATCATGTGTGTTAACTACTAGTACATACAGTTTGCTTTAGTTCAAGGTAACTGGAAATGAGATTAAAATTTGATCTCCATTGTTGCTTTTATGAGGAAATCATAAACATTGAAATAATTTATGATTTCTAAAAGAATAAAATGCTTTAAATGGCTGGGAATAGTGGCACATGCCTTTAAATCTCAGAACTTGGGGGGTGGAGGCAGGTATATCTCAATGTGTTTAAAACCAGACTGATTTACAGAGCAAATACCAGGGCAGCCAGTGTTAAACCAAGAAACCTTTTCTTCAATAAAACACTTGAAATGGGTGTAAATTATTTATAAAAAGCAATGCTGTATTGGATTATCTTTCACATTCATAAAGGACTGAAATAACACTGCTTTGGTAATGAAATGAGAATTTTGTAAAGTCAGACGAATAGCTATCATATGACATTTGTTGCAATTGCTACATTTGTTGGATGGGATGATAGTCGTTAATGCTCCTGTGAAGATAGTGTTTGTGCCTTAGTGGTAATTCAAGATAGCAAAGGTGGTATTGGTGCTATTGTCTTCTATCTCCAGCAACGAATGATAAGCATGGCATCTGGGCAAAATATTGGGCAAAATAAAAGACAATGATTTATCCACATTTTGGAGGTTTTAAAGCATTGATGATGATTCACCTGAAATAAAATATGTAATGAATATGTTGACTTGCTGTTTGATTAACTATGCTGATGAGTAATTTATAAATTTAAACGTTGGAATTTGACTGAAGTTGAAATGCCATGGTTGTACCTCTAAATGGTGCCCAAAATCTACAATTCTCAACTCAGGCTACTGGCCAGAAAGGCTACTTTAAAATTAAAAAAAGAAAGGAAAAAAAATGGATAAAAGTTGTAGTTCTATCTTAACCTCAAATAATAGGAGAAATATTTTAAGAATTAATTATGGAAGATCTATAAAAAGTTCACATTATGCATATGAGAATTTAAAGTTGATAGCTATCCCTGCAAATGAACAAGCCCCTTGCTGAATACTGAATTCCTTTCCCTCAGCCTTCCTAATACCCATGGATGCCCTCTGTAATAACTTCACCAGGAAAGTGGAACTATCCAAGCTCAAGTAGACATAGATTTGAATTGTTTTTCTGTGAAGACTGTGTGACTATGTCCACTCATTAAAGCAGAATTGAGGAGACATAGGGTCATCAATTTAACTATGGCTCTATCCCCATTGTTAGTGTGTTATAGTCAATAAAACTGATCTGTCACTAATTCTCCAGTTCTTGACTAGTTTAAGCTTTTAAGAAACAGTTCATACCTCATTTATTCAAATAAAGGGTTGATGACTGAGTGAAATTGAAAAGTTTCTTTGCTGTTTTCTCTTCCCCAAAATAAATACTACATGTTAAGTTAAAATACCACATATCTAGTCTACTTCAAGAAACTGACACTAAGGACAAACAGATATGCACACACAATCAGAAAATACTTGCTTGTATGCTTACCAAGCATAAGAGTACTGGTTTCAATTATTTTTTTAATATCTGAAGGTGGCTATTTTACTTGAATATATGCCTGTATAACATCCCAATGTCTGCTGCCCATGAGGCTAGACATCCAGTGTCCTAGAATTTGAATTCCAGCTTTGTGGGGGCTGTCATGGTTGTTCTGGGATTCAAATGAAGGACTTCTGGGATAGTAGACAGATCTCTTAAATGCTGAGCCACCTCTAAATCCTTGGAGAGTATAAGACACATGGTCATTATCTCATACAGATAGATAAATCCTAAATTTTGAAGCGATTGAAAATATTGAGTCCTTGAGTCCAAAGAATATCTCTAAATGTTTGTCAGACTTTAGTCTGTTTTTATTTAGTTTATGGGTTCAGTTCAGGTGAAAATAATTTTACATTTGGAGAAGTATCTTTTGCTTTGAAAGGAAAGCAATACATTTCATTAATGTGACATAGGTCAATAATAGTACTGGTGCATCACTCAGATTATATGGAGAGTGCTAGATTTTATGTCCAAGCAGAATAAAATAAAGATGATTTAATACATTCATACCAGCATACTGTAAGTAAAGAACTAGGGAGAAGCAAGCACAATAATGAACTAGCTATGCGTGTATGCTGAATGTGAAAGAAAATCTGTGGAGCTTCACAGTCTGTGAACTTCAGTGAAATTTTAAGTGATCTATGAATTTTCAAATGTATGGTGGCATACTTTCTGGATGAGACCACACATTCTTTTTTATATGTGTTATTAGCCATTTAAAATGACATGGACTTAGATTGCAATAAAACTATAGGCAATATAATGTTTTCAGGGATGAAAGATTTTTATACTGTAAACAAGAGTGCTACAACAATTCTAGAAAAGATTCAGCCTTTTTCATGTACACACACACACATATGATAAATGTATATACATATGTATATACATATACATACATATATATATATATATATATATATATTCCTATGAGATGTGATTTATTATGTTAAAATCACATTACCAGACACAGAATATTTGTTTTGATTTATTGGTCAAGTAGGCCCAGAGACACCACAAAACACAGGTTCTTTGTTGCTAATAATAACTAATGCTAAGATTTTATTAAAGAGACTAATATACAATTTAGATTGAAGACATAAAATATATTCAACTTTGAACAAAGCAGGAAAAGCTTTCCTTGCTGTCTAGCATCCATAGGACCCTCTCTCCGGTAAGCCAAGACCATGTGGAAACATTTAGATTAATAGAAATGAGTTAATATTTAAAACAGAGATAGCCAATAAGTAATGCTAGTAATAGGCCAACAACATTATATCTAATAAAGTCTGTGTATATTTCTTGGGGCTGGCGCAGCTCTGGGAGAGGCAGGCAGGAAAATATGCTCATAACAATAGCATTTAGTATATATAACTCTGAGTACCCAGATATGCATAGGCCATTAATATCAACCTCTCAGAAGCCAATGACAGTGAACTTTGTCTAAGAAGTTTAGAAAGAACAAAAGTGTCTGTGAATGGAGAAAAGTGCTGAGGCATGCTTATGTCCAGACATGCTGTAAATGCTGCATACATGAACTCATAATAGTTTTGATTATCTGCTCAAAATTCGCATAAAACCAAGACTGTCAATAGTCTACAACCAAAATAGAAGGATCCCCAGAAAGTCCACCCAAGATTAAGTAATGGCTCCTTAAAGAAGATGAAGAATCAGTTTTGCTAGCTATTGTAAATTGGGGGTTGTTTATGCTGACAAACACAGTCCTTGTGAACACGGCTCGCACTAATTTGATTTAGAAGGGAAGATTGGTGGGATATGTGGGGCACTAGGTTGATTAAAGGCTGTAGTGGTGGATGGACATAATCGACATATACAGTGTAAACATAGGAATTTTAAAATACTGTTTAAAAATGCACTGTTCTACAGGTGACACACAAACGTCTATAACATAAGGCTCATGGAATCTTTAAGTATTTGGTATCTTCCTATGTTTATCACACTTATCATTGCTCCACAAGTGCCTCACAGTTATTATAACTTCAGATGAATTTCACACATCATAGCTTTGGTTCAACATCCATAAATTGCATAAATCACACTCTTAGGACAAAAGGTGATTATACACAATCAGGAATTATTTCATTAATCTAAAATTTAATACAATCTTTATTCCGAGCTAGAGAAGTTCCTAAAATTTGGAAAACTTTCACAACTGTATTCTTAAAAACCTTTTCAGGGATAGTTCAGTCAGTGCAGGGCTAACAAAATTTGGGTATGGTGACTCATACTAGTACCTTAGCACTAAGTAACTAATGAGAAAGTCAGGCTCTTGACCTTGCTGGCCAAACAGCATCTAACTGATAATTTGCAGGATGATGAGAAATGTCCAGGCAATTTATATATGCTACCTGACTAACAAGCCCAGTGTTTTCTTCTGGTTTTACTGAACAAGTATATGATGTTTGGATATGCAGCTTGCATACAGAAAGACATTAATACCAAAAACACAAATATTTATATTTCTCATCTTCTCATTATCTCTCTGTCTTTTACCATCAAATAACGCATCTCTGTCTTCTTATCTGGATTTCTTTGGTAGATATCAAAATTAACATTTTTCTGTGTTCCATAACATGTTATCAGGAGGAAAATTTGTACAGTTATAGCAGGAACATCTCTAAGAGACATTTGCAAAGCCAAATCCTATATTTATACTGCTATTAAGAAAATAGTTAGTAGATGAGCAAGTTAGCCCAGAAATTAAGGGCCCAAAAGAAAATGAAGGAATTAGAGCATACTTGGTTTGAAATATCTCCCAGGACTATCATTCAGATTTTTGGATTGATCTTTTAGGGTAGGAATAATATACATATATTCAGTTCTGTGGTTACACATACACAGAACAGTGAATAAAATATACATGTAAATACTTTTCTAACAATTATATGTACATTTTTAATAATTCTATCTTTTATGTTTCCTTATTGCAATTATACTTGTTGACCAATTCTACTATGTGTTGTAGCGAGATAGTCCTTCTGTGGCACTGACCACGCCCATTGGGAGGTGGAGCCATGGGCAGAAGTGACCTGTGGAAGGAGGTAGGAGGAAGAGCCGGGAAAAGCTCTCTTGCTGGCAGGACTCGGACAGGAGAGCATCAGGTGGAATTTCCTGGTGTTCATCTGTCTAGGTTGTAAGTTATTTCTCCCTGAATAAACTTCTATTCGGCCTATTTGTTTATCCTGATCCTTATTTAACTGTGATAATGTGTATTACTTGTTTTAAAGAGAATAAGGAGTAGAGGGTAAAGTTTTTGTTGACGTACATTTGTTTTTCCTTGCAGAATTTAAATTTAGTTTACAATATACACAAATATATAATATTAGATAAGAATAGTTATACATTCTTTTCACATTTATGCATACATTTGTTTTATATATTTATAGAAACCTATATATACCATAAATAAACAATATAATGCAATGTACAATAAACATGTAAGGAAAAGCATAAGATCTGAACAGGTTGTTACGTTTGTAAAAATGCTTCCTTTCTATATTATTTGAGAAACATTTGAAAAATCTCTATATATATTCCATATGGAGACTTTCAGAAAATGACAATGGAAATATTATACTCTTACACTTTTTTTATTTTTCTTAACAAAATACATTGCTTCACACTTGTTTGTTACATTGATTCACCAAATAATAGCTTTGTCACTGTGGTCTTAGTTTTTTGATAGCTGCTAGTTAAAAAGTGGTTATTTAGATAAAATTAAGGGAAAGAGAATTTACTCGAAATTTTATAGTCATAAGGCATGGTAGCATAAACCACTGATACCATTATGAGGGAGGCACAGCAGAGTCCAGTGTTGCCTACACAGTACTTTCTATGACAGCAATTGTTGCATGTACAGCCAGTCTCAAAATAAATAAATGAGAAAGACTGGCAGAATGAGAGAGTGAAAATGAGATAAAAAGTCTGACAGAATAAGATAGTGAAAGACAGAAAGAAAGAAAGGAAAGAAAGAATAAAGAAAGAAAGAGGAATAGAGAAATGAGGGAGAAAGAGAGAAAATTAAAAAAACAGAAAAATAGAGAGGAGTGGTGGAAGAAGAGAGTATTGTTGAGTAAAGAAATTGTGTCACTGTAAGGATCTGCTAGCAATTGGTGATTATATTCTGAGTAGAATTTTTAATTTCACAAAGTCCAGGATTTTACTTGTAAAACAAGGAAAATAGAACTATTTTACCATAATAAATTTTTGCTGTTGTAGAAGTAATATATTGTATAAGAAAAGGCATGGTAATCTCATGGTAGCTCTAGAATTACCTCTTCAGTGTGAGTTGAAGGAAATGATACATGGTCCTTTCTACTTACATGTTTTCATCAAGCGATTACCATTTACTTCGCAGACATAAGGTTAATAGTCATTTTTCATGTATCAGATGTTAAGGATGTTTAAAGACTACAATAACTTTACACCAAAATTCTTGTTTAATGCCAATTCATTTCAACTCACTTTTTAATTAGCATAGCTTATTTATACATTATTTTTCTGTGCATGAGATTTCTGTATTTAAGCTGCATGGGATATCAAGCTGTGTATTCAATTAACTCCAAAAAACATCTTCTACTTGGAACAGCAAGAAGTCCCATCACAGAGGCTAATATACAAAATCTGTTTTTCATATAATAATTACAGAAAAATAGTATAATAAAGAAATGCTCAAGAGAGACATAATCTAGCATAGCTACACGTAGATGTAAAGCACATATGATTTCTATATTCTTCTAATCATCTTCATTTTTAAAAGAATAACTTTTGGAAGCATAGTTCTTCATGTATTATTTATTGGCCACAATTTCGTCATCTGAATAGTGAGATAAGAATACTAGTATCCAAGTGGCTTACACTCTTTTAAGAAAGTTTATGCATAGTAGTACATAATATTTTAGAAAGGTACACATTACTTGCCCTTCTTTCATATATATTCTTAATATTTAAATATATTGTTTTAACTGTTTTCAGAGCAGGAGAGGAGAGATTTTCAAATATCTATATCAGTCTGACATCATCAGTAATATAGTACTTGAGTCATTATGTGTGACATGGATGAATTCATTTAAGGACTTTTTCTTCACTGTTAAAATGATTTACTTGGAATGATATCAGGGAAGGTGATACTGCTTACATATGCAAATAATTATTTATATTTGAAATTATAACATTCTTTCAACATTTCTTCCTTTCTTTTCCTTCTTTTAAGTAGTTGACTCCATGTTGTAAAACATACCCACCCCATGGTCTTTCAAATTAATGTTTCTTTTTCTACAATTGTTAATGTACACTAATATGTTTGTCCATATATATGT
Organism: Phodopus roborovskii; assembly: GCF_943737965.1. NCBI lineage: Eukaryota > Metazoa > Chordata > Mammalia > Rodentia > Cricetidae > Phodopus > Phodopus roborovskii. The sequence continues at coordinate 9,693,687 of NW_026126511.1, read as the reverse complement.
ATATAGTATGTGTGTATGTATGTATGTATTTATAACCTGTTAAGTCTGTATAATGATGCCTGTAAATAAGTTTTGAAGGTTAGTGTTTGGCTTTGAACAACCAATTGGTTACTCATTTGGTGAGACTTAATATGGGAAGTTTCTGATGTTCCTATGAGATGCCATCACTCAACAAAATCCAAGAGCATCTCATTCTTGCCATATTTCTGACACCTCTTCAGCAGTGCTTACTGGACTCCAAATGTGCTATGCACATATGCATGTACATATTAGGACAGGTATCCACAACTCTGCATTATGATTGGTTGTGGCTTTTTATGTGGTCTCTATCAGTTACAAGAGAAGATTTTTTCTTGATGAGGCATGAATACTACCCTTACATATGTGTAAAAGGATAAATGTTTTTAGATTGTTGGCAACAATTATGTTAGTTAAATGAATTCAAGGTTGTAGATTGCCCTCAAATAAGTGTGGCTTCATTAGCACTGAGTAGTTAGTTTGATTTCCAGTAGCAGCCCTTATTTTCCTTTTGGTGAATGGGTCTTAATTCCAGTCAGAGGTTTCTTTGTAAAGCTTAAACCAAACAACTCAATTTTAAGAAGGTTATTCATCCACCATCTTGTGTAGCTCTTCTCCCTTTTATAATTTAAGCTCCAGCAAAATCAATTTACTTAGCTTCTCAAAGATATAATTTTGTCTTTGAGGTTGTGTCTGTCTGAAATGAGTAAACAAAATTTAATTTGGAGAAATCTTTGTGTTTTCTTTAAGTTTCACTTACTCTTTGATAATTTTTGCTTTAATTATTATATCAACATTAACCTTGAACATTTCCTTTTCATGCAAACTATTTGTCATATAATTCTAATAGTTAATTCACTTAGCAGTCTTTTTATTCAATTATATAGTGGACAGTAATGATTTGTTTATTTAAATGTATCCATATTTTTGTTACTATGATTGTTTTAAAATAATAGCCAGGTGGTGATAGAGTGTAACCTTTAATACCAGTACTCAGTAGGAAGAAGCAGGTCGATCCCCATGAGTTTCAAACCATCCTTGCCTAAGGAGTGAATTCCTGGACATCCAGAGCTTCATAGAGAAACCATGTATCAGGGAGAAGAAGGACATCTTTTACATTTTGGGTGGTGAAGGGACTCTGGTGGGCTTGTCAGTGGCAAGCACAGCTCTGGCACACCTTGCTCTACTCCTGCCTTCAGCTTTCCTTGCAAAACAGTTAGTTGATAACATTGCTAAAGCTAGCCACTAGGATCTAGTCCTTCATTTGGTGTCCTCTTCCTCCTGAGGATGAATACCAAGGTCCCGATATCAAAGTATTAATGTTCACTGATCAAAATCTCCCTCTGGTGTACCTAATTAACATATATAATTAAAGTATACTAATCAAAGGATAGTACATGCTAACACAGATTATCCCTTTTTTTCTTCTTAAAAATTAACCTTTCAAGGTCATTGGCTGCTTTTTTTTCTGCCTGAGTCAGATAGCAGCCACTATAATCTTTCTTCCCTGCTTAATGAAGGATCTCTATGTGAAAATAGGAGTTTGGATGTGGTTTTGCCTAATCCTGGGTCTGGGAGGGTGCTGGATTCTCCTTCAGGTAGGGTATAGGCAGAATCTTAGTCTATACAGTTGTTAAAATATTGAATAGTTTTGTGTTTATTGTGGGTGCTGAGATTGAATACTGGTCTCCTGGAAGAGCGGTCAGGATTCTTAACTGATGAGTCACCTCTTTAGCACCCATAATTTTAAGACGACATTTTAATTGTAATTAATTATTTTTAATTTACATTTTTTTCATGGGGTTTGTTATTGTAAGTTTCAGGGTTCATATATTTGGTCATGATGATTACATTTTTTTTAACCTCTGTTAATATGCCAAGTTAATTGTCAATTCCTGGGACAATGAAGGGTGTTGTTAAGGTTGAAGCTCTTGTTGGGCAGGACATCAACTGTCCTATTAATTGACATAGCTGGTTCCTCTTACCTTCCCATATAAAAGCAAGTTCAGTGATCTAGGAAGATCAAACTTTGTTGCCTTAAAGTCTACGTGAGTTCTTACCATTCCTGTCAGCAATTGCTTGTTATGTATCTTTCTGCACTGAGTTGCTTTTGATCATGGTGTTTACACTCAATAGAATGTAAACTAGAACATGGAATTTACACATTGCACAAAAGAGATATAACATTTTAGTGTCTAGGCTTGAGATACAAGGGGAGCACATGAATTAATAGTAGGTATTCATAAGTGTGTCTATACTTATGAATATATGAAATCAATAAAAATTATGACAAAAACATAGAGTTCATAGAAAATATATTATGCTAAATATGAAGAAGTTTGGGCAGGCTAGGTTAGAATTAAACATGGAGGTGTACATCAAAGAAAAAAAAATGAACCATGAAGTCTAAACCAATTGTATGTATATTTAGACATTATATCTAGTAAGGTGACTGAGTACTGAAGAGTTTTTTTTCAGGAAAATTTAATTTTCAAATGTGGACCTGAGGGGAAAAATACCTCTTTGTGCAAAATGAATTAAGAACCAGAAAAATAATTACTGTAAATGTCAGGATGTTGAGCAGAGGGAAAGAAGTTATTTGTAAGAAATACAAGATGATTGTATTTAAATTAGAAATAACTTTTAAAGTGATGGAACACTTACTAACTCCAGTCAATCACAAGTCATCACATAACACTAAAAATACTAGGACCACTGTAAATATATATGAACAAATCCAACATGACCAATAAAATTAGAGTTGATCTCATTGTGAAGATTCTCACACACAAAGTAATTGATGGTATAGAAACCTGGTATTTTAAAATAGTAAGAGAGGAATAAACTTACAATTCCAAGCACTAGAGAGATATCCAAATAATTAGGAATATTTTGTCCTCTTGCAGAAGTCCTGAGTTCTTCTCCTCCAATCTACATAATGCTGCTCATAAGTAAGTCCAGCTCAAGTGAATCTGAAACTTTCTAAAGGCCTCTACAGGCACCTAATTCATGCGATGCAGACCAACAAACAGACTCATGCAGAGACACACATATATACTTGGACATTCTCACACACACACACACACACACACACACACATACATACACACACACTCACAAATTACTAAATAACCTTGTGAAAAGAAATAAAAAAATTATGATGGGAATACAAGTCAGACAATAAAGGAGGCAAAATGAAAAAAAACAATCAATGAATAAGATACTTAGAGGTCAGAGTTGTGCTAAATGCTAAATATTGCCAAGAAATCAATAAAAATTTCTTTTATAAAAAGAAATGTTTGGTAAAAAGGAAACCTACAGATTATAATGTATACATAATATATTATATATCATATATTATATGTTATATTATATATATTAATATTATAATATATTATATATAATATATTATTATACATTATATATTATATATAATAATTATAATGTATATATATGTATATACATATATATATATGGAAATGATACTTGTCAATAATTCAAAATGTTCATTTCCACAATTATTTAACTTCCAAATTTTGTAAAGATTGTTCTTCCTTTGTATGTTGTTTAATTCTGTTTTTGTGAAAACCTAAGTAAAAATTGAAACTGTAACATAAAGATACACAAGAAAACATTTTGACAGAACATGATTGTGATTATCACAATCAAGACAGTTATTATTTCCATAATTTCCTGCAATTGTATTTGTGTGCACATATGTGATGAGAAAGAAAATTCTTTTCTATGAAAATATCAAGTGCACACTACAAAAGTATGAGCTGTACCTATGCTGTGTTGTACATTCTCAGAACTTATTCATCACCAGTAAGTTCTTCCTCAATGTAAGTCAAACTATTTCTTTATCCAACAGCTTCTCATTTTCTGTCTCACCAACTATGTTTTTAGTGAGCTCAAATTTTTTTAGATTTTATTGGCATGAAATGACAGTGTTTTATTGTATTTGACTTAACTGTTTTAGCATAAAATCCCTTGAGTTCATCAATATTATTATGCACAGCAGATAATACCTTATGTAGAAATTCTGCATGGTAATTCATTATGTGCATATATACACATGTATATTCCATAATTCTTAACCCAATATTTCACTGAAAAATAACCAGGGCGGTCATTAGCTTGTCTATTGTGAATAATGGTGCAATGAACTTTTAGGGAAGATCTATAATGGATAGCTTTATTAATTCCTCATCCACTAACAGCATATACATTTTCTCCTTTCTCCATACCCTTGCTAAAACTTGTTGTCATTTATCTTTCTGACAACAGACATTTTAAAAAGAGGGAAGTAATTTTCCACTGAGATTTTGATTTGCATTTCTCCTAAGATCACTGATTTTGAATTGTTTTCACAAGTGTAGGTCTTCTTCAGAAAAAAGCATATATATATATATATATATATATATATATATATATATATATATATATATACACACATATATATGTATATGTATATGTATGTGTGTGTGTTTAATATTAAAGATATTTTCCAATGCTCAAATTTTGCTATTTGTATTTTAGGTCCTGTTTATTTACATTTTACTTTAATGTTCCTTCATATAATTTAGATGTTAATGCTATATTGAATTTATATTTTTAGACATAAACAAAAATGCTTTAATGAGTTACTAAGGATAAACTTGCACTCCAATCTATTTATCATAGCTACAAAATGCAGTCAAACTGGTTACCATTTAGCAAATAGATAAGAAAAATGTGAAATGTGACACTTATGCATGTTGCAAGGCCATTCAACAGAAAATTACTCTGAAATAAAAAAAAAGTAGGCACAGGAATAGAACTGAATATAATTATGCTGGATGAGGTAACTCAGTCCTAGATGTATGAACATTGCATTTTCCCTTATGTATGTACCTAATTCAAATTTTGTTTATTGAGTTAAACATAATGCTCTAGTGCAAACTAAAATGGACCACTGATGGGTACAATAAGAGATACACACAGTAAACACTTGGTAAAACTAAAGTACAGATGTGAAATGTTGGGGGTGGAAAGATTGAGGCGAGTGAGGAAATGTGCTGACATCAAGGCATAGAGGGGGAGGACTAACTAAAAAGAATGGATGATAATCTACATGGCATATACTATCTCATAAGCCAAATGAGAACATAACTGAATGGATATCAGAATGTATAGGCTACAACAAAAGATGAAGGAAAACTTGGGTACATAATAAATGTGGAAGGGGTTGACTTAAATGTAGGAAAGGAAGAAGTAGGGGTCAGTTAGCCAAAATTAAGAATACTTATAAAATCTTTATAGAAACATACAAGTTAGTATAAAAAAATACTTAAAAGTCTGAGATTTAAAACAATGCTATTTTAAATAGGATTATTCTGTGTGAATAGAAAATACCATTTACAAAAGATGTGGACTATTAAATAAAAATCAATGCACTTTCCTCTTTTTGGTCAAGAAGCCCCTGCAGCTCTCTGAAACAATACACATAATTATCATCACACATTATTACTCATGGAAACTGCATTATATGATTGTATTTATTCTTGAGTATACAGACTTGGGTAGCATGAATAGTAAAATCTAAACTAACACAGGAAAGAAGAAATAATCTCTGCTGACCGATTCCATAGTGCAAATATTTTATGAAGGCTCTGTGTCGAGCAAAACAAAACAAAATAGATTTATGCAGACATGGGCCTTGCATGGTGAAATACTTATCTTCCAGGAAAGAACTCCTCACTTGTATAATAGTGTTACAAGTGTTATGAGGTAAATGGATACTTTTTGGTTGGATGTGATTCATGCTTTCCAAGATAAAATTTAATAAGTGGTAAACAATACTGGTTGATAGTTCAGGACTAGGAAGAATATAGGAACTAACATTGATCTTGGTGTTATAGTTTGCTAAATGGTAAAGTAGCAATTTTCCTGTAGATATTTATATTCATATGAACAAGTGTGTATCTGTGTGTTTCTTGATAGGGGAAACTTCTTTTTGCTTTGTCGTAGGCAGTGAAAAGTGAAGAGATGCACATGTGATCCAGATGCTGAGAATAATACAGTATGCACTGAAATGAATCATTCTCTTATCACTTTCCCACAGCAAGGCTGAGGAATATTACAAAGGGGTATAAATAATGTAATGTATAATGTTAAGGAAAGCTATGTGTGATAAAGTGTGGCTATGAACAGTCCAAGGTATGGCTGACAGAAGGTTTTTGTGGTAGATATGATGAATAGTATGGCTAGAGACATCTGGATGATTCCTGAGCAGGGAGGGAAAATAGAAGACTGAATATGGCCATCAGGATACCCCAGGACATAGAAAGAAGTGGATTGACTAAGAGAGAGGGGCAGCAGAGAGAGGAAATAGTGGACACACACACACTCATACAGTGAGAAAGAGAGAGAGAGAGACAGCACTTGAACAAAATGCAAAGGTTAAATGGGGATTCTCATGCTGGGAGTAGAGTACTTTGGACATGGACATGTTTAGGGTAAGGTGCAGGATGAGAAAAGCTGCCAGGAGTCAGGAGTCCAGCAAGGCCTGTAACAGGTAGTTGGCATGCTGAACGAGCCTGAAGCCCAGCTTATAATTTAATATGTTAATAGACACTACACTTACTCATTTGTCCCCAATTTTTTTTTTTTAGATCTGAGTCTATAAAAGGGTATTCCTTGAACATGACAAGGCTTCACTACTAGAAATTTCATAGTGTCTCTGCTTGTCTGCATAAATATTTTCCCAAACCAAGCAAGCAAAATATGAGTGAGGAAAAAAACAATTTTTCCTTTTGTTTTCTTCCCTCTTTATTTATTGTTGATAATGCGCCCATTGCTGTTTCGCATGCTTTGGTGTATGATACCACTAACTTCACTTAGTGGCATATCAGAAGAAGAAGTGAGACAGAGGAAGAGGAAGAGGAAGAGGAGGAGGAGAGGGAGAGGAAGAAGAAGTTGAGTAAGAAATGAGAAGTGAATGTTTTGTGGTAGATGAATGGAGAGTATGGCGAGAATAGTAAGATTATATATGTTCATGTTTCAAATATAAGGGTGTAGTGTAAGTTTCTAGCTGATGCCCAGGACATAATATTTTGTTTACTACAGTACTCCCCACTTCACAGACACAAGCAGCCACCCATTCGATTGTGAGTCATTAGCTAACAGGCTTCCTGGAACCAGGGTATTTTAACCCAAGGGAGTGAATTTATACCCAGGGAAGTGAGTTTTGATGGCTATAAAAATCTTTCCTTCACCTCTCCTTTTCCTTCTCCCTGTAAATCCCAAAGCCTGTGTACAAACTTCTGCTGTTAACCCCCCACACACTTCATCAGAAATTTCCTTCTTCAGAGATTCTGACAAAAAAAAATTAAAAACAATTAAAATAAATGATTAGTGGATTGAAAATAAAAGATCTTTCCATTCCATAGAAGACCTTACAGTTGTTTTTGTTCGTTCCTTTGTTTTGTTTTCTTTACCACACAGAGATCTTTTTGTGTGTGGCCTGTTTTGTTCTATCCCAGGCAAAAACTCACTAACCAAATCCATGGTCTGTGTTTGTTGTTGTTGTGAGAGATTCTCGTCCCACTGCTCTACCAGCCCCAAATAATACACAGAGACACTGTATTAGATATCATTCTGATGGCCAGTTACTAGTTTCTTATCGGCTAGCTCTGTCTTAAATATTAATCCATTTTTATTGACCTAAGTATTTCCACATGGTCTCATCTTACAGGAGAGAGAGGCTGGCATTCTCTCTGTCCTCCATCTTGGAACTCCTCTCTACTACTTCTTCTTTCCTCCTTGTCTCCTAGTCCCACCTATCTTGCTTTCCTATTGGTCAACAGTGCTTCATTCATTAACCAATAAGAGAAAAATATGTGCAGAATGACATCTCCCATCATGTGTTAGTAGGCAGCAAGCAGATTTCCTCCTGAAAATTTCTATAATAATGAATGCTATTAAAGAACATGAACTAATAATGTTTCTTTATGCATTATGGTTTCAGTTTCCAAAAAAGTTACTTTGGATATGGTTTTATCTATACATCATTTAGAAAATGCAATAATGCTACTGATTATTGTTAATCCCAGTGATGGGAGGAGGAACAAACACCTAAAATATCAGGGAATTTAATTAAAGCAAGCAATTAATCAAAGCAAGCTGGTTATTCATGTACACTGGCTGTCTTCCCCTAAAGGGCAGTTTGAGAAGTCAGATTTGAGGAAGACAGAACCTGGAAGCAACCTACATGCCCCTTTAGCAAAGAGTGGATATGGAAAATGTGGTCCATTTACACAGTGCAGTATTACTGAGTGGAAAAAACAAACAAACAAAAAACTATGGAATCATGAAACTCGCAGTCAAGTGGATGGAAGTAGAAGAAACCACCGAAATGAGGTAACCCAGTCACAGAAAGACAAAATTGACATGTACTCACTCCTATATAGATACTAGACATACAGCAAAGAGCTGTATTTACCAGAATGCAATTCATAACACCAGAGAAGCTAGGACACAGGACCTTAAGAAAGCAGACAAGGTAAACCATTGAGGGGGAAGTGGAAAAGAGCACCTGAACGACTTGGGAGCATGGGGGGGGGACAGGAGGGAGGTAGAAGAAAGAGGAGGGGAGAAGAGGTAGGGGAGGAGAATGTTAGGGGTCAGGAAGATTGAAAGGGAATATGAATAAAGGAGGAAGAAGAAAAGACACATCAATAGTGGGAGCCACTATAGGTGTAAAGAGATAACTAGCACTAGGGATTGTACAGAAATGCACAAAGATGACAATCTAAGCAACAGTGGAGAGGCTACCTTAAATGCCCTTCCTGTATAATGAGATTGATGACTGCCTTCTATGTCGTCCTGGAGCCTCCATCCAGTAGCTGATGGAAACAGAAGCAGAGCTAAGCACTGAGTCAAACTCCTGGAGTCCAGTTTCAGAGAGAGAGGAGTGATGAACAAAGGAATCAAGACTTTTCTTGCAAAACTCACACATATAGCTGGATTGAACAAGTGTGAACTCGTGGGCCCCAGTTTGTCACCTGGGGAACCAATATAGGACAAAAACAGGTGCCCTGAATGTGTGTGTCAGTTAGCAGCCCTGGGCAGTCTATGGGACCTCTGACAGCAGAACCAGTATGTATCCCTAGTGCGGGAATGGACTTCGGGAGCCCATTCCCTGTGGAGGTATGCTCCCTTAATCTAGAGACACAGAGGAATAACTATTAATAATAAAAAGGTAAAATGTTAAATTAAACTTAAAAGTGGAATTATTTAATTAATTAAAATGGTTCAAATCAGTTGATAAAGAAATTTGAAAAATGATTTTGACATTGTCTTCAGAGATTAATATTCAGATAGTCTTACCCTTAGATATGATAAGTGAAGAAATCTTGAATGTAAATATGTTAATAAACATCAAGTCAATGACAGCATTACTCAAAAATATAAATAGTAGAAAAGTAGATGAATTCCATAAAGATCACAAAAAGTTCATTAAAAGTCAGTTAAAAATCTGTAACACTGTACTTGTAGACCAAAGTTGGTGAAAAAATGGTAGCATTTGCAGCAGGCAAGCAAGCCTGTGAGATGGCAAAACTATGAAACTTTATGACAGAATCCACCTTTCATCTCAGCTTTCAAGAGGTAGGAGCAAACATGGGTGACTTTGGGAGGATGAGCGAGTACTTACTGTGCACAACTGAGAACACTTCCTATGTTTTCTGCGTAGTATACTATTCTTCAATTTTGATCTGATAATTACCCAAATGCCATCAAAATGCCATCAAGGATGTAAGGTAAACACAGAGCACATAAAGTGATTTTAAGGACAAGCAAGAAGACTTGCTTTGGGCTGTTTGTTGATACAATAAAATATTTTATTCTTTTTTAAACCACTTCCACAGTTACTGTGAACAGACTCAATTTGCTTTAGTAAATATACCTGGGGCAGCAAGTGAAATCAGATTTGGTAACTTCCAGTATTGATTCAGGATGGTATGGTTATTTGTTTTTCAAGTGTTGAGGAACTAGTTTGTATATATGCATCAGTAAATATAGAAAATATATCAAAGTCATGAAAGTATATAAATGATATTCAATGCATTCTAATGCAATCCATACATGTGATACGGGATTAATGGATATTTTGAAAAATGAATATGGATTTTAAAGATTAAACACTACAAACTTTAAAAGCAAGAGACAATTGTTATTCTTTAAAGATAATTATTAAAGATGATTTCTTTGGTGCATATATTATTCCACAAACCTTATATACACTCTTTTCAGGTGATGTAATCAGGGGGACAGATAATCTTTCTTAAAGAAGGCTGAGACATGTACATACAGTCTTTACCTGTTCAGCTAAGTATTGAACAATTACTAAATCCCTAATTTCACTTATAAAATTGACTTCATTTCCAAATTTATTTATCATTTGTAAATTATATTGTTGTATAATGTGTTTAAGTTTCATTTGATTGGATCTGTATTATTGTTATGAGGCCAGTATGCTTTTATATTTTTAAAAATTGGCTTTGCTGAAAAATCAGTTAGCATTTACTTTAAATATGAGTATATTAAAACAGATTGCATGGCAAATAAAATCACTCTTGCAGATGAGCCTTCTTCTCCTGAGCATAATTCTTCCTGTTTCCAATGGTTGTGCACAAAATAGGATATATTTTATAAGCTATATTACAATAATAATAATAATAATTACTTCATGATGATTTATTTATCAAAAGACCTTTCTGTGAGAAAATTATTATATATTATTTATGCACATAATATTTATATTTATTATATATTATTATTAGTTCTTTAAATTAGAGAGAATATAAATTAATTTTTAATTTAAAACAATATTTTTAAGTAATGAAGATATTTAAAACATTTTCAGTGTTTGACAATGTTATTAAATTCCTACTTTTAAGTGAGGTTAAAATGAAAATTAAAAGAATGATTTTATAAATTTAAAAATAATTTATGAAAAACCATGATGAAACCTTTGCATTCTTTTTGAGTGGGAGGTTGGTGAGAAAGAACATTTCCCTCCATGGGTATCATCATTTCCCTAACTATTATGAAAGAGGAGTAAATGAAAGTACTTTGAATTTCTGTTATTCTAACTTTGTTGTTGTTTCATTAATATCATTAAATTTTAGTTTACTCAATACAGACATACCCAAGAGAACAACTATTTCATAGGTATGAGATGTCATCATAATTTACATACCCAGTATTTCTTTGTCATACCAAAAGTGCAATGTGATCAAAACATGCATCCCTTATTTTTAATAAATGTGATTAAGGGGAATATGATGCTCATCAGACCCAATACAAATGTCATTCCTTTCTTCCCAAGAACTATTACAACTAGACATTTTCTATAAGCATTGGATTAATATTTTATTTTGTAAAGAAAAATTGATTCTAGTAAAATACTTTTATGTGAAAGAAGTTCTGAAAAAAATATTTTATTTTATTTAAGTGCTCATGTTTTTCTCAATTATTATTTTTATCATTGGAGTCGTAGGGAATGACATGGGGTCTCACTATGTAGCATAAATGTGCCCTCAAACTTGCAGGTGTCCTCTAGCACAGGTGCATGTCACAGTTTCCAGGCATTAAAACTCTGTCCTCAAAATGTGACATAGCTTTGTAAATTCTTGCAGTTACCCCAGCTTCATATGTACAGATAATCATAACAAGATAGCTCTTCAAAATTTTGGTGATGAAAAGCACATTATAATATTTAGAAAAAAGTCAGAATGGATCACCCTAGTCATCCCATATAATAATTACAGATACATATTTATGAATGGAAAGGTGATCACATATAAAGAGCGACACACATTTATGAATGGGAAATATAAATTAGACTCATTTGATATTTTCTGCAATATTTTGATCATTTTTCTAGAGTACTTGACTAATTTCAATAAGCTAATAAAGCCCATAAGATATAATTTAAATATAGTTTGTTTTTCTTCAAGAATTGTACAAAATAGTTTTACTAAGGTGCTTTCTACACATTCACTATGAAAGATACATACAGTACTTCAATTGTATTTATACCTCTCTTTTACCCCTACTTTTTCCCACCATCTTTTCAGGACTTGATGCCTTTCTTTTCCTTAGTTGATGCTTTTTTATTTTAATCTTTGACATTAAACATGAGAGAAACATATTTCAAGAGAGTTTGTTCCTTATATTAATTTTCATGTTTGTGTGCTCTTTATTTCACACATGTAACATTTTCCAAAGTGGCCAGGAAAGAATTATAGATCCCTTGGAAATATAGTTATAGTCAGTTATAAGCAATTCACAATGGTTTAAGAACTGAACCAGGTCCCGTAGAAAACAGTCAAATATTCGTAACCATGGAGAGATTTTTCCCTTCCAAAGGACCTGCTTTTGAGTTTATGCTTTTTCTATATAATTTTGAAAATATTGCACAATTTACTAATTAAGAAATTAAAAATCCTCTAATAGTAATAATTCTAAATAGTTTATTTTGTTAAAAATATATTTCTTTAATTTTCAAACTATATTTTATGAATATACCCCCTTATTTACCAAAGATACATTCATGCAGCAAAGACATCTGTTCAACTATTATTTATAATAGCCAGAACCTGGAAACAACCTAAATGCCCCTCATCTGAAGAATGAATAAAGAAAATGTGGTATATTTACTCACTGGAGTACTACTTGATGGAAAAAAAAACCCAAAAACAATGAAATCTTGAAATTTATAGGTAAATGTATGGAACTATAAGAAACCAACCTGAGTGATGTTTTCCTTTTTCTTTGCCATAATTCATTGATTTTATTATTTTCATGGCATGTGACATATCTCTTATTTGCAAATCCCACTTAATTTTTAACTTGTCATTATTTTGTTATTTATAAATTAATACTGCATCTGTTATTTCTATTTTAGACTGAACAGTTAAAATATATTAATATATCAAATGACATGCAATTAGGATTTATAATAATATTTGTAAAACAATATTCATAAAAATGTAGTTTGTAAATTAAAGGAATTCATTTTTTCAATTTTTTATTATTTTACACTTTTTCTTATTTTACATATTGATCCCAGTTCCCTGTCCCTTCCATCCTCCCATGTCACTCACCAGACCCCCATTCCATCCACCATCTACTTCCCAGGGAGGTTGAGGTCTTCCATGAGAGATCATCAAAGACTGTCAAGGCATTTGGGATAGTGCCTAGGCTCTCTCTCATGTCTCTAGGCTAAGGAAGCATCCCTCCATGGGAATTGGGCTCCAAAAGTCCCTTTGCACTAGGGCTAAATTCTGGTTCCACTGCCAGAGGTGCAATAGTCTGCCCAGTCCACCTAGCTGACGCTCACGTTCAGGTAGCCTGTTTTGGTCCTATGTTGGTTCTCCAACTATCAGACTGAGATCCCTGAGCTCCCCATGGCTCAGGTCAGCTGTTTCAGTGGGTTTTCCCAGCATTGTCTTAACCTGTTTGTTCTTCATTTCTCCTTCTCTGAAACTGGATTATAGGAGTTTGGCTCAGTGCTTAGTTGTGGATCTCTACTTAATGCATTCATCAACTGTTTGACGAAGGCTCTAGGATGGCATATAAGGTAGTCATCATGCTCATTATAATGGAAGCGTATTTAAGGTAGCCTCTCCACTATTGCTTAGATTGTTAATTGGGATTATCCTTTTATATCTCTGTGAAATTCCCTAGTGCAAGATTTCTCTTTACAGCCATAATGACATATATGTAGAGAGAGATACTTGATAGATAGATACAGATAGGTAGAGAGATAGATTATGGATAGCTGAGAAAAAGATAGAGCAGGCTGAGTGTATTTAGTCTTAATCATACATATATGTGTTGAACATCGACACATGTTTAACATTAACGGATTTCTTCACACTGCCTCTTCTTTCTCCAAGTTTCCTACATCCAAAAAAAAAAAAAAATTGATAAACTAAATGTCCTGAAACGTCCTGGCTGTGTGATTTATTTAAGTATATCTGCATGGCCATTAGACCACAAAAGACATTGTATGTAATAATGTTTAAATTCAGCAAAACAGTCTGAGTTGCCCCTTAATAGACACAAGGTGCACTTTCATTGTACTATTTCATACTCCCAGAAAAACCTATTTTTTTTTCACTATCTAAAACTGAAGGTAATAAAGAAACCTCTGCTCTTTTATAACAAACCAAGTAATTTTTTTAGTTTGCTTAGAACTCATTATTCCTTTGAAACATAAAGATGGTTATATGCATCTTCTTTAGAAACTGTGCTGCCATATTCTCAGACTATAAGTATATCATGTTTTTAGTTTTTGAATAAATATTATATTGCAAATAATTGTATTATCATTAAAATCTGCTCTTTAGAAATGAATGATTATGTACTTTCTCTAAAATATTTCTGATGTCAAAATTTATTTAATCATACGGAATGGAAATTGATTAAATATAAATATAACAAAATTGCTACATTCAATAATGTCTAAATATGTATTACTTTGTTTCTTCCTGAAGAAAAATATACTTCTAGAAATAATAATGATGTTTTATCAATGAATATAAGCCTTCTCAAACCATAAATCTCTATATCCCGTCTTTCAAAAACATTTAAATGAACCAATAAAACAGAATAGAACAAAGATAATTTTCAAGAAATAAGTTTTGTATTGAATATTTAAAACTTTTGCCTAGAATTTACTTTAGGCATTTCTTCCTTTATGTAAAGTAGCAGGAATTTCAGGGTAGTAATTAACAGTTAAGTTGCTAAGGGATATTTAATCAAATGTTTACCTTATAAATTATTACTATGTGGTTTATGTAGGTGAATTATCTTTTAACTTAAAGAATAGATTGCATGGCCCTACATATATCAGTATATGTAGCTTTGGAATAGTGTGTTCTGTACCAGCTGTAGTAAGACAGTTTGATCTATCCTCAGGAGATAGGGGCTATTTTAATCTTAAATAGTGAGGAAACCTAAGATGCCAGTATTTATGATTATTTTTACTCTTACATATTTAAAAAATGTTTGGGCCAGATACATATTTGTATGAAAGTATCAGCAAACAAAATATGATTCTATATGTACATATATATTACATGAGATAAAAGCTATCCTTGAGTAATAATAAATGAAATTTTAAGCATGTCATTTGTATTATAACCAGAAAAAAGGATGCTTTCTTTCTCAGAGATTTTAATTAAATCTCCCATTAATTAAACTTGTAGTGATCATGGTATACCTAATGCATACTAACACTTCTAAAATATATACTCTTTGTCATGTAGTATAGTGAGATGTTGAGATATCCACCCTGCCAGCACCTAACTTCTTCGTATGCATCTTAATCTGTGCATCTATAAGTATATCCTAGGTCAGACCATTACTTGTTAAACAAATCACACTCAGTATCTTTTTTAGAACCAAGCAGAATATCTATATCTGAAGTTTGATTTTGACATTTCTTATTCAAGTATATAACTCTATGCTTCTCTTTGCTAAAATCCCACGTTCTCACCAACCACAATCAATCAGTTTTACCACTGAGATTTGATAACATGTGGTACTATTTCACCCGAATATTTTATCATCACAGCATAATTTTTAAGTTTCTTTTATCTAGAAAGGCAAATATAATACATATTCACTTATGTATGGTTGTTGGTTGTTTAGTCAATGTTGGGCAATTTACAATTTTAGAACCAAAGAGATTAGTCTAGAGTAAGGTTCGAAGTGGAAGTGATATATCGCACTAGACA
Organism: Phodopus roborovskii; assembly: GCF_943737965.1. NCBI lineage: Eukaryota > Metazoa > Chordata > Mammalia > Rodentia > Cricetidae > Phodopus > Phodopus roborovskii. The sequence continues at coordinate 9,677,878 of NW_026126511.1, read as the reverse complement.
GTTATAGATGGGAGATGTAACAGGAGGGTAAGATGGGGAGGGGGATACAAGAAGATGATAGAGAAAATACAGGGAGGGACAACTAAATTTAAGGGTCATTTGAAAGGTTGTTTGGAAACTTACCACAGTAGAAAGTTCCATATGTATATTTACATATGAAGATAATCAAAATTAAATTGCTAAATAATGGGAAAGAAAGATCCTGACCCTATAAGCTAATGAAGACAATATCTTCACAACTCATTCAATATTGAGACAACAAACTGTTGTTTACATAGAGCCACAATCCCTATTTACTGCTGCCTATGGTTCTAGAAGATACCAAATGAAGAAGATTAACACAAAATTAGTACCAGTACTTCAATCTACAATGGTACCTCAACTGTAAGATGCACAAACCTGTCACAAAGCTTGGAGGAATTATCAAACAATGTGATATGATTCGAGGACCACTCCATGATAGTGACCATAAACCTTAAACTAGATAATCTGAGAACCTAGGGGAAAAATGAACTACTGCTCTACATAAGGATGGTAGTAATAAAATGACTCCTAATGACATTGCACTATACTTTAGAGCTGTGCCTTTCTCAGCCATCTTCAGAGGATCTTCTTTCTCCTGAACATGGGAGCACATGCAAAGTCTCAAAATCTGAGATATTATAAAAAGATTGGGAAACCTTGAAACACTCAACACTCAGTGAACTATATCCCTCAAATCTGACCCCTATGGGCTCAGGGAATCCTTGGGAAGAGATAATGTAAAGCATGTAAGAGCCTTAGGGCAATGAAGACACCAAGAAACCATTGTCTCAATACAGAAAATCAGACCCATATATGAACTCATACAGTCTGCAGCAGCAAGCACAGGGCCAGTAGGTTTTCATCGGATGGGGTCCTAGACCTGAAAGGGGAAGACTACACCTGATCTTATCCCTAAACTAGAAGCTATCTCTAATTTGTAACCATTTACAAATGTGAAAAACAGTTTTATTCAAGGGGGGCTCACTGGGGAATCAAACTACTCTTGCCCAGTAGTAGATGCCAAAGAAAACTAACTCAGTGGAATATTTTATAGTTCTTGTCTAATATTTTTGAGGGAAAATTTTATATACATTTATTTTATTTATATTACTGAATCTCCCAGTTTTGTGCTTTTATGTGATCCCTGTGGGTAAGAACATGTGTGTCTCTGTGTCTATATTTTTTTTTTTTTTTGAGCTTTGTCTTTGGTCCTTTGCTTTCTTATTTTGTCTTATTTTTGTTTGTTTTGGGTTTACATTATATTTCATTATCATTTCTTCAATAACTGTTTTCTTTTTCGAAAGGAAAAATGGGGCATGGATCAGAAAGGGTGTGGGAAGGGAAGCAGAAGGGAACATGAAGGAATCTATAGAGGGGTAAACATAATTAGAATATCTTGTATGAAAAAACTATTAAAACCAACAAAATTATGAGCATGTACATTCCTTGTTTTACTCATCTTGCCAACTTTCTTTTTGCCTCACAAGGAATGTCACACTCAATGTGTCCAGAGTTCAAATGTGGTGGCCCTAACCAAGGTAAATAATACATTTTCTTTCCTTCACATTGTTTTCTCCTAACATGTCTTCTGATTTTAGAAAAATTTAAGGTATAAAGTGAGGAAGCAAAACAATAAATATTACCTTTCATAATCCAATAGCAGTAACAGTCATTTCTTTATTATAGTGAGCACTTGTATTAACTTCAAAGTTTTGTGTATTTTACTTATTTTTACTTTTTAAAAAAGCGAATTCATTATTGTGTGTTTTGTTTGTGTGTGTGTGTATGTGTGTGTGTGTGTGTGTGTGTGTGTGTGTGTGTGTGTGTGTGTAGGTGATTTGTCTGAATGTAGGTCTGTACACTCTTTGTATGCCATGTGTACCTAGAGACCAAAGTAGGGCACTGGATTTCCTGGAACTGGAATTACAGATGGATGTGAGCCTCCACGTGGTGCTGGAAATTGCACCTAACTTCCTGGAAATTCAGACTGTTTTAAACACTGAATCAGCTGTCCAGCTCCTAATTTCAAATCTTGAATACTGATGAACTTTTCTTTACAGATTCCATTAACAAATAGATTTAGAAATGTTTATAAATTGCTTATGACTTAATACATTCCCAAATCATTGATTATATGATCAGCAAGTTTGCTTCATTTGAGTTTATATCAAAAATGTATTTAATGGGTATCTGTGAAAAGAGTCACAGAAAGTGCAAATTCTTAAAATGTATAAGACACTTAAATTCCAAGAAAACATTGGACAAGTGTTGAAATTATGTATATTATATTTGTCCTTCCCCAAAACTGGAATATTCTTTTGGCATTATCAAATTCTTAATTATTTTCTAGGGATCACATGCAAGATATTCCTTCTTTGAATTTATTAACATGAATGCAGGTCATAATGGACTTGATCTGTGATTTTAAATTTGGGGCCACATTGATATTGATTTTGAAAGTAGAGCTGCATAGTAATTGCCAAGGATAACACATGAGTAAGTGGAGCAACGTGTAGCCCTTCTGTAGTGCTCCTTATATTTTCTGACAGATGTTACACTTATATTTTTAATAATAATATACTTCAAAAATTTTTCACTGCCTAGTATTTCTTTCTAATAAATGTTACTCAAAGATGGTGATGAGTATATGTTCACTTGGAAACATTCAAACCTAATATCTTTGAAATGCTAAACTTATAAAACTTATAGTGAATAGAGGAATTGGGGTGGGATTGACCTGGCTATGAATTTATTGTAACTCTTGATACTTGTCATGTTTTCAATATATGTACTTAATTGTATATATTTTGCTAGTACTCCATTTTACCAGTTATAAACTACAGTCTCTTTAAGCATTCTGACACTTGCCAGCTATTCCCTAAACCTACTCTAAATGGTATTGCTTGAATGGTTTTGTTTATATTTTGTTGCCATAATTAGTATTAATTGCAGCCTGGGACACATTCTCACACATAAAGTACACATATATCTTTATTACTATATTTAAATTAATCTCTTGGAAGCAATTTACAATGAGATATTATATACAAATGAAGTCCAATTCAACCCAAAATCAGGGACTGGAATTTTGAAATTCCTTATTAAACAAGTCAGTTATTAACTGCTTATACATATTTTCATTTAACTGGACATGTAAAATTAATTAGCTATTGAGAATAAAAAAATGAAAAAAAATTACATAGTTTTAGCAATGTTGTTATAACAATAAAAAGGAAAGAACAGATATGCTAAAGTATAAAGTATGCAGCAAATGTGATATTAAAAATATGTAATTAATTTGTTGCTTCAATTGCAGAATGGGGTCCATTTCTCACAGTGAGACAGCCCATCTTAATGTGATCCCTAGGAAACCATTAGTGATTATACCAAATACAGACTTTCTTCCTTGTACTGAAAGTTTTTACCTCATTTTAACATTAATAAAAGAAGGTTTGGCATATGTAACTGTATTTCTCCCGAGAATATAGTCTACCAATTTCACAGACTAGATTTCCATTTTAAACCAAATTAGTATCTGCATAATTACAATTGCTTTACTATGGTTAATTTTTTCACCTGTTTTCATTTGTGTAGATAAAATTTACATTTCTAGGTGATGGGTGCAAGATTGCTAATCAATAAATATGAATGTAATTAATAAATAAATAATTTCTTTATTTTTGTTTTTTTGAGACAGGGTTTCTCTGTAGGTTTCAAGACTATACTGTAACTCTCCTTAAAGACCAGACTGGTCTCGAACTCACAGAGATTTGCTTGTCTCTGCCTCCCAAGTGCTGGATTAAAGGCTGCTCCACAACCACCTGACAATAAATTATTTGAAAATGTCATGCATTCCTAACTTGCATTCCTTGTTTTGTGATATTTTGATGATGCATGAGTGTATCTGTCTCTAAGCAACTCAATAGAGACTTGTATACATCTTCATGTGAAAAGATACAATATAGGAGAGAGATAAAAAGAACATATGCAAGAGATATGACAAAAAGCAAAAGGGGCTGTTATGAGAGAGAAAAATGGTTCAGCAAGAGGGAGGAAGGTTGACCAGACACTCAGATGAGAAAAAGAAGGAAGTACTGTGGAACGTGTATGCTGAAGTCCATTAACTTGCATGCTAACTTAAAGAGTGAATTCAAAAATGTTTTTCACAAGAAATTTTCAGAGAGCATGAAGCTCATTAGTGATCATATCGTTTCTGGGGTAAGTATTCTTTACTATTGAGCATTTTTACCATTTTTTGCAATTTATATTAGTATCAGAAAAACTTTTCATGTACAGATTTTAATTGAATGTATGGCTATACAATTTGAGATTTTTTTTTTATTTTTAGATTTAAGAATTGAATAATTTTTCATTCATTAAGAAAGAAAATATCATTGTGATCTTCCGAGTTCCTTGATTTTCAGAATTGTTTACTTCTTCTTTTTTTTTTTTTTAAACTTTACTTTTAGCTCCCTCATTTCAGGTTATCTAACAATGGTTGCAATATGAGTATTTCTGTGAAAAAAAATCCATACCTAGGTCATGAACCTGAGATGTTGATAACATATTGACCCAGTCATAAAATCTGGATATAAGCTTATTTTGGTGTTCAAAATCCCAGTTTTGTCATACATGCACAATAGCAAAGAGCTTTCGGGGAACATATTTAAAAAAAAATCACAGTACTATTATCGTTTATGATAATAAAAGGCCATCACCATAACCTACTAACCTCCATGAGGCCAAATAATCAGACACTGTGGTATTGGAATTAGGAATTTACCATATGGTTTTATGAGGGGACTTAGTGACTCAGCACACTGCATAGGCCATTAAATACAAAAGCATATCAGAAATGCTTTTAGAGATCTGATCATTAAATCCATGTAAGGGAGGAAAGAAGCCAAAAGCAAAATTGTTCATAGTTGCTCATGAACATAACTACAGTACCACAGACACTAAGATCAATAATTAATAAATGAGATCTCCTCAAACTGAGAAGCTCTGTAAGGCAAAGGACACAGATGACAAGAACAACTGGCAGCCCACAGACTTGGAAAAGATCTTCACCAACCCTACTTCTGACAGAGGGCTGAAGGCCAAAATATACAAAGCACTCAAGAAACTAGTCACCAAAACACCAAATAACCCTGTTAAAATGGGGTACAGACCTGAAGAAAGAATTCTCAAGAGAAGAAATCAATAAGGCTGAAATACACTTAAGAAAGTGCTCAACATCCTTAGCTATCACAAAAATGCAAATCAAAACAATTTTGAGATATCATCTTACTCCTGCCAAAATGGCTAAAATTAGAAACGCCAATGACAACTTATACTAGAGAGGATGTGGAGAAGGGGGAACCTAACTCCGCTGCTGGTTGGAGTGCAAACTTGTACAGCCATTTTTGAGATCAGTATGGCAGTTTCTCAGGAAAATGGGAATCATTCTACGACTCTTAGGCATATACCCAAATGGTCCATATCAATGCAACAAAGACATCTCTTCTGCTATGTTAGTAGCAGCATTATTTGTAATAGCAAAAACCTTGAAGCAATCTAGTTTCCCCTTAACTGAAGAATGGAAAAAGAAGAAGTGGCACATTTACACAATGAAATACTACTCTGTTGGGGGAAAAATGGAATCTTGAAATTCGCAGGCAAGTGTATGGAACTTGAAGAAACCATCCTGAATGAGGTAACCCAGTCACAAAAAAGAAGAACATGGTATGTACTCACTCATATATGGATTTTAGACATTGACCAAAAGACCAAAAGATCACCAGCCTTTAATTCACACCACCAGAGAAACTAGGAAACAAGGAGGATTCTAAGAGATTCATATAAGGTCCCTATCAGAAGGGGAAAGGGACAAGATCTCAAGAGCACATGGGGAGAGGCTGTGAGTGGAGAGGGAGCTAGGAGAAAGCGAAGGGAAGGAGACGAAAGCACGTGGGACTAGGAAGATTGCATCAGGGGAGCAATAGACAAGAGAGAGAGAGAGGGAGAGGGAGAGGGAGAGGGAGGAGAGGGAGAGGGAGGAGAGGGAGAGGGAGAGGGAGAGGGAGGAGAGAGAGAGGGAGAGGGAGAGGAAGGAGAGGGAGAGGGAGGAGAGGGAGAGGGAGGAGAGGGAGAGAGAGAGGGAGCCATTATAGGTTTGAGGAGAAAACTGAGTCGAGAGACCTGTCCAGAGACCTACAAGACTGACTTAGCCACCATCGTAGAGCCCTCATCTAGTAGCTGATGGAAACAGAAGCAGACACCCACAGCTAAGCACTGAGCCAACTTGGAATCTAGATGCAGAGAGGTAGAACAAGACCAGGCTACAGAAACCCACAGACAGCTGACCTGAACAAGGAGGAGCTTGATAGCTGGGAATTCAGCATGGGAGTGACTCGGGCCCCCTGAATATGGGTCTCAATTAGAAGGCCTGGGCAGTCTAAGGGACCTCTAACAGTGGAACCAGGATGTATCCCTGGTGCACAAAATACTTTGGGAGCACATTCTCCATGAAGGGAAACTCCCTTAATTTAGAGTCAGGAGTGAGGTCCTAGTCCCTACTCCAAATGACTTGACAGATTTAGATGACCCCTCCTGGAAGGCATCAACCTCCATTTGGAGTGGGGGGAGGTTTGTCAGGGGGCATAGAAGGGAGGAAGAGATGGAGGGAGGAGAGGAGGGAGAGGGAACTGGGATCAATATGTACAATAAGAAAAATAAAAATAATAAAAGTTAAAAGAAAAGATAAATACTGGTCATTGGAAAAAAAATTTTTATCATGAAAGTAGAAAAAAGATCATTATACAAACCTATAATTTCACTGAGTACTGCACTGACTATTAATAAAACTTTGTGAATTTAAACAATTTTATATTCAGTTTCCTTATAAGATTTCTACAACTTAGTATATTGTAACTTATAGTTTTAAAAAGAGAGACAATGTAAATGATAGGGAGCATTGCCATATAATACCTTGAAGAGATTTGTTGAATGTAGTCTCTCTGGTATTTCTTTTTTAATTAATTTTCATTTAAATTTTAAACAATCTTATTTTACATACCTATTCATGTTCCTTCCCCCTCCAATCTTTTCATCCCCACCACTATCCTACCATTCTACCCTCACCCACTTCTCAGGGATGATGAGGCCTCCCATGGTGGATCATTAAAATCTGTCACATCACTTGGGGCAGGGGCTAGGCCCTCCCTGTGTATCTAGGCTGAGAGAGCATCCTTCCATAGGGAATGGGCTCTCAAAGTCCTTTCATGCACTAGTGATAAACACTTGTTCTTCTGTCAGAGGCCCCATAGACTTCCCAAATCCCCCAGCTGACTCCAAGGTCAGAGGGCTTGGTTAGGTCTTTTACTGGATCCCCAGTTGTCAGTCAGGGTTCATTGAGTTCCCACTTGCTCAGGTTAGCTGTTTTCCTGTGTTTCTGCAACCTAGTCATGACAACTTTGCTTATCACTCCTACATCTCTCCAACTGTATTCCAGGAGTTTGGCTCAGTGATGAATTGTGAATCTCTGCTTCTGCTTTCCTCAGCTCTGGCATTTCTCAGAGATACAATCTCTCAGTAAACTTTCTGTTGTTATGGCTCTTACAGTCTTATGATTTCTATTCAAATATTATCCCTAAACCCGAGGTACAGGGGTTGTGTTATAGATATGTATGAAACTGCTTGGTAACACCTGGTAATATTTTATCTGCATTTTAATAAGTCATAGTTTTCATTTATGGTCTTCATCTGTTGTAAGGAGTAGTTTCTTGGTGAGGAATACGCACATAGGTGTATATAAGGACAGATATTGAGGTTATTGTAGCTAAGACTTATGTTGGATTAGTAAACTAGGCTGTATCCTCCTTCAAGACCCATGACTTTTCTAGCCTCAGTAAATTGGTTAGATTTCAAGTAGCTCAAATGATTTTCATGTTGTTGAACATTTCTAAGTTCAATTACAGAACTCTTGGTTATTGCTGAGGTATGCATGACATTACTAAATCCTAAGGGTTATCAAGCCATGCTTGTTGTTGTTGCAATCATAGGTTATAAATTTAGGGACTGATAAACACACTTTCATAAATACACAAAAGAACCAAGGCAGTACTGGGAAAGCTTGGTTGGAAGAGGAGAAAGGGAGAATGATGTCATTATATTCTAATTTCAAAATTAAAAATGTATCTATGAATAAATGATATTGACTTGTAGATTTTAGCTTTTCAATTATTCATTGTCTCATAAAGAATGCAATAAGATGTCAATACTTCACTGGATACTCTTAGAAAGAAAGCACAGAATGCAAGAGTAAAGACAACAGCACAGTGCTTGCAGAAATATCCATGGCTGCTTGCTGAACCCAGTTTAAATCACTTTAGGACTAAAAGTATTTGCTGTAGCTGATGTACCAGACACAGTTCTAAAAATAGGAATGTACTAGAAATGTACAACCCTTAAATTCAGTGGTGGTAACAGGTGCAGCTGAAACAAAATTCATTAGCATGCTAAAATAAACAAAGCTAAACATAGTCAGATGGATAATGATCAACATCTTTATTTACTGAATTCTATCTGCAGCAAAGACTACAGGCATCATAGAAATGTACTTTAAAATGAATTGAGCATTCTCAAAGAGGCTATTTCAGATTTTGTAGGTTTTTAAAACATCACTGCATTTTTCTGCCTACACAATTAGAATGTAAATCCCTTGCAAAGGCATTTGCATACCTCAATAAAATGAAATTTAAAGCCAGGGAAGAACTAGCTACAGAAAGTTTTATGTTAGTTTACTGACAAAAAAAACCCACCAGCCAACTGAAAATAAAACAATAATTGCATTATAAACACACAATTAAATGTTCCTGTAAATTAGCTTATCTGTCTTTCTTCTTCTCCTTCCTCCTTCAATCTTCCTCTATCTTTTCCTTGTACAGTACCTCACCATTGAGCTGCTATAAATGGTTTAGATAATCTTCAAGGGAAACTCCTCCCACCACATCAAACTGCTTAAAGTTTGAGTTTTTCAACCAGGTGTATTATGAGTAACCTTAGGACATTTTATCTAGGATGTAAAGGTAATAGTAAGTTGTATCAATTTTTGGAAATTTCATAGCGGAATATGTTTTCTGTGAACTTGTCAAAGTTTTCTTGTGTTCAACATGAATGTGATGATATAACAGTAATAAAAGTTCAAGTCCTTTCCTTGGGAATATCTGGAAAGTTGAGGGAATATCCTGCTGGATTAGCAAATATCCTGTGTGCCACTGGCACAATTAGGAGCAATGACACTGGATATAGAATCACAATAATGGCAGGCAAAATAAATATTCTTTTCAATTTCTATGCTTAGATAAATTAAAATGAACTTGCATTTTACAAAGCAAAAGGGGAATATGGTTACCTATGTATTTTTAGAAAAACCACGTATGGTTTTTAATGACTAACTTCAAACATTGATATATGGTCAAGTAATACATTCCTATATCATAGAGGCACATGAGGTGTCCAATGTACCCAGACTTTAAACCACTGTGGCTTTACTGCAGGTGTACAATAAATTACAGTTTGTTTTTCCGGTTTCATCGTAGTTTACTATAAAATAAAAGTATCCTTGACAAGTGAGAATACCCCAACCAAACAATAGACAGGAAAATGCTAAATCATAAATTCAGCTCTCTTTATGTTTTAGAAGCTTAAAGAATCACCTCAAGGTTTAGAATCAATGGGAAAACACAGAAAAAAATCAGCTGGAAAATATCAGTGTTCAAGTTCAACTTGAAGATTGGATAATTTTCTAATGTGTAAATATTACTAGCTGATATAAAGTACAGATATATAGTTTTTGTATGCCATTATCTGATTTTCAACAAATCATATTATTTTCATCACAATATATTCACTTTTACATGTTATTAAGAATCCAAATTTAGTGAGAAAATTTTGTCAAAATGTCTGCCTTTAGAACACATACACAACAGAAAATTATTTCAAAACCAAAATTTTATACTTCACGAGAACAATATATGTTTTGCTTGAAAAAATGATCTTTTACTTAACCATTTTACATATTTCCCTTTTCTTCTTCATTTCATTATATATTCACTAACTTTAAAAATTTATTTATTTATGAAATATTGAATTTTGAAATTGTTAGCCAATTTGTTGTCTGTACAAAATTTATATCCAGAAAAGGAAGTTTGTTGGGAGATAAATATAGCTGATCCAAAAACTTCCAATTCAATTTCTGTCCTAAAATGTTATTGCATAATGTTTAATAGTTATTTTCAACTACACTGAAATTGAAACCACTAAGAGACTTCTTAGAATGTGCTTCTGAGGAAGTTTACAGAGAAGTTTAAGTGAAAAGAGAAGACCTACTCAGAGCACAAGTCCTACCAGTTCATGATGTAGGTTCTAAGGACAACTGAAAAATCAACATGTAGAGGGCATGTTGTGTATCGTATCTTGATCACTGTTTTCATTATGACTGAAAAAGGTCTATAATTAAATTGTCTATAAAGGTCATTTTCAGCATACATTTAGAGAATATTAGTTACAAAAAACTTAGGGCTTTGTTGCATTGCTCACACTGTTATCACACACTTCCATTTAATGGAAGGGATGTGAGTTGTGTGTTATTCTTGCTCAGATCTCTCTAAGCAAATATATCTGGCATTAGGGATTTGATTACACATGCGTTTAAGTTGCCTCTGGTGTATTTTCTGGAATCACAATTTTATACCTTTATTTCTAGTTTCTTAATGTTACAAAGGTCAGGCATAAAGGACTTAGGAATTGAAGAGGTGATTTTCAGGTAGCTAACAATTGTGCAGGTGAGTGTGCAAAATGAGCCATATGTGCTTTGAAATTTATACTTGTTGGCAAAATGGAATCAGCAGTACCCACAATGCAAGTCCTACAAATGATGGATCCCATGTCAGTAACACAAAACACATACCAGTGAAGGCAGATACATACGGGCTTATTTTTACCTCAAATGAAAAAATGGGGCAATAATTCATGAGACAGTTATGTCTACACAAACATATCTTACTTATAAGTACCAGAGGGTACTCATCTCTGACTTAGTGTATAAATGTTACTAAATATTACAGGTTACATGCTGTCATCAAGAGAATCCCCTCAAGGAGCTCAACTCAGGAACCTGGATGCAGAAAGTAGACTAGAGACTTCGGAAGACACCTATTTACTGAATTGTTGTGTGGGGGTTGCTAAACCTGTTTTTTTTTTTTTTTTTTTTTTTTTTTTTTTTTTTTTGATCCAGCCCAGGACCACCTTCCTTGACTACAAGGGCCTTCTGGTGGAGTCATTTTCACAGTGGAAATTCTCTTTCCCAATGATATGAGGTTGTGACAAAATGACAAAACAAATTAAACAGCACACATACAACCCATAAATTAAATAGAGACATAATTATAGTATATTTGCATCATTTTGTGCCTCTGTTTGCTCAAACCTCTTTTGGAACTGTTTGCACACTTGTGACTTCCATCCTCAAATGCTTGAAATATAATCAAAGGGACGATTATCACAAAAAAGATGCTTTTCCATGTTTTTCTGGGTATTTCATCTCATTAGACATATACCTCTGATTTTCCTACATACTCCTAGAAAGAAATATATGCCTTTTGAAATTGAGGCACACAATGTTTCCAAATGACTGTAAGATACAATGACATGTTTACTAGAGCTTAAGAGTCCAGTTATTTATTTGTACTACCTTACTTGACACAATTGATTAAATTATTTAACAACTAATAATACATACTCCTTCCAAAAAATGAAGGAATGATACCAGAGACTACATAAATTTAAAAGCTATTGTGGCTATCAGTCAAAGGCAGAGTATTATGTTTAAATTGTTTTCATGGAGATGAGGTTTTGTGTAGACCAAGCTGATCTTAAACTTATTATAGAGCTGTGGGTGATGTGAAATCCTGATCCTACTTACTCAACCTACATAGTTATGGCATTCTTGGGATGTCCTAGTACTTTTTTATCTAATTAGTGCTGAACATCAAATCTAGGGAAGCTTGCCTTCCAAGCAAGCACTGCTATTATAAAAACAGAACAAGGGCTGGAAATAAGGCTCAAGTGTTAAGAACAATTACTCCTATATCTGAGGACCCTGGTTCTTCTATTCATATTTTCAACCCTTAGATTTCATCTCTTAGTTTGAATTTTTAAAATTACAGTATTAATACAGTAATAAAATACAGTATTAATTTTCATAAGGACATTTAACATTGTCTTCTCTTTACTGTTTATTGTTTTGAATATATAAAATCAAATTCTGCATTCATGGACCAACTGCAATGTCAGCCTCAGACTAATGGTAACTTAAAATTGTATTCCTTTAATGATTCTACTTGATATAGTATCTCCCCAACTTCCACTAGAATCAATCTCAGGATTTCTCCTCATTACACAAGTCTAGACTTTTGTCTCCTTAATTAGCCAGAGGATTTGACAGTTTTGTGTTTCAAACTATACAGAATATCATAAGAATGGAAAACATGTGTCATTTAATAATCTTGTATAAAGAAATTTTGAAAATCTCCAAGTCGCATTGGGCCTGATTCATAGAAAACACTGGTTATTTATTGTCTTGGCCACATTATCTGTTAGAGTAATGATGGAGAAAATTAAGAAGAAGCCAAGCAATGTTATTTGGGTAAAGAACATGCTGATTTTCAGTTGTTTTGAAAATTTATGACAATCTAGATTTTTGGAAAAGCCTAAGGTGATGGCTAGATTTATTGCCAATTTATGAAGCAATGGCAACTGAAACTTTCAATTAACCCAAATCCTGTGGAAACCTCAGTTATCTATTTTGAGAATGCAAAAGTTGAAATAACAGGACTACTGACTGTGTGTAAAGAAAGTTCATGCACAGAGATTTGAGACTTTCTATCTTTTGAAAATGTGGATGACATGTATTAGATTTGTGAGATTAGTATAACAAAACATCATTCATTTTAAAATAATTACTGCCATTCAATAAAACAAAAACCCTAAAATTCACCCTATCTATTAGAAGCAGAAATAATCAAAGACGAAGAAAAGAAAACATAAAACCTTGCTTTAAAATCCTAGATATATTATCTGCTTATTTATTTATTCATTTCCTTTCCATTATTCATGGTGAAGTCAATGAAAGAGGGTATGTAATTCTGGACCTGTTGTTTCATGATTTCTTTAGAGAGTTTTACTAAATATTTTCACAACTCCTTCTTTGTTTGAAAGAAGATACCTGAAGTTTCATAATGCAAGAAACACTTTTGAAGACTGAATTCAGAAGCCTTCCCACATATGTACTTCATCTCAGTTCATCAAGAGTACAGTGAGCACATGGAAGGTAAAAGTACCACAGTTTACAGAGGGAAAACATCTCTGTCTTCACTGTCTTTTCTTTCTAGAATGAAAAAAAAAAAAAGCCTCCTTAGAATAAAGGTGTTGGAAACTACAAAACATCCAGGAAATACTCTAAGTTGAGACAGAAAGGGAAGACACAGTTACGATAGTAAATCTGAAGTAATGAGTTGGAATTATGTTTCCAATGTCTGCAAGTAATTGATAAGAGATTATATATATATATATATATATATATATATATGTGTGTGTGTGTGTGTGTGTGTGTGTGTGTGTGTGTGTGTGTGTATATATGTATGCTATAAATAAGGTCTGCAGAAGGAAGAATGAAAAGCATTTAGAGAGTAAGTTAATTGTGTAATGTGTGACAAGATATTGTAGGAACAAGGTAGTGTAACATGAGTTCAGATCTGTACCCAAAAAAGGAAGATCTGTATGTTTATGTAATCTATTATGGGTTGTTAGGTGCAATCACATACACAGAAAGCCAGGTTTGTAGGAACATAACATATTAATAAACCCATACATTCCGTCTTTATATGTCGGCATTTCTAACTCTACTAGAGCTCCTGACTTTTAATAAAGTGTGCTCTGAGGAAACTGCCTCTGTTGGAGGTCCTAGAAGACTAAGGCCATGCCCTTGAAGACTGAGACCATGCCCTTGAAGACTGAGACCATTCCCTTGAAGACTGAGACCACTCCCAAGTTCCACTACCATATTCCTATGTTTGTAAAGACACAAAGTTAGGTCTTTCATGGGAGATAAACATCATGTTTTATCCAGCTTATGAAAAATCCGGAAAAATTTGCACATTGTGGATAAATTTTTACTGTTTTTTCTTCATTATTATTTAAAATAAAATTACATCATTTCTCCCTCATCCCACACCTAGCTCCAGCCAATGTCAGATCTCTTCTCTCCAACATCCCTGCATCCTCACCCCCAACCCATTTATGTACTCTCAAATTGATAATCTCCTTTACTTTCATTATTATCATTAAATATGTATGTATATACTTATATGTCCGTCATTTTTATTGTTTGTGTGTATATTGTTTTAGGGTTCACTTCCTTTGGATAAATAATAGAACAATCCCTGGAAGAGGCTAATTCTTACCCTAATGTTAACCCTAACACCTTTAATCTCGCATGATTCTATACAAATAGTTTCCTCTCTATTAATGCATCTAGCACCCAGAAAGCAACATGGGGACCCCGGAGCATTTCCACAGTGTACCTCACTTCATTCAGTGGAGTGAATTTTTCCTCTGATATCCCTTGACAATTTACCGGAACACCCTGGAAAACATCTTAATGCTGTGGCAAAGGGATTATCAATATAACTTCCAATAGTTTCCTTTGTATGTGTGATTAGCAAACTCTATTCTTAAAATAAACATTTAGGGCAAATATTTCACTATTCTTTTTGTAATTTTTAAAATTTTTCATGAGATTTCATTTTAGTCACTATAATCCCTCTCATATGAATCTGCTCCCCTTAAAATTCATTGTATGTTTTAGAGTAGAATTTAATTTCAAATACAGTTATGTATAATATTACATGCATGTAGTTATGAGTGCTAATAGTTTGTCATAGCAAAGACAACTGTCATCCTCCTCCTCATAGAAGACCGCCCCTCCCACTCCTATGTTTACCTATAGTTCCTATCTATAGTTCTTCTACAATTGAGACCTGTTAGCCTTTTACACATTTACATTGGCATATCCAATGACATCATACCTGTGTAGATAGTCATGTTGGTGATAATTTATATGTGCAGCTTTTAATATTATACTTATCAGCAGGCTTAAGAACAAAAAGTTATAATGGTCATTGATAATGATTTTACCTGTTAATAAATTAGTGGTTATAGATTCTCCTCAAATAAACAGAATTTCATTAACACTGAGTGGTTATTTATGTGTGTTATATCGGGGGGAGGGGGAGTCATGGTTTTCTTTATATTGAGTCTGTCTTAAGTTCAATTAGAGAACTGTTGAATACTTTCACATTATATATATTATTGCTGCATATTTGGGTTTATCCTGACACATTGATTATTCCTGTATCTCACAAGCATCATAGCTGAGTAGAACTGTTGACTAACCTCTTCTTTGGAAGCTTGCATGGTGCCTTCTGGTACCATGAAAACTCATCCACAGTGGTGGACACTCATGGCAGTTCTAATTCAGGGATGTTTTGCTCATTTATGAAGATCACGGTATCTTTAGTCATAAGGAATTTCATACAACCTCCAAGTATAACAAAGGACAACATCAATAAGCTGCATTTGTTGGGAGTTTCTTGAACAATCCTGGCCAACAATTCAAAAGGCTCTCTAAGGAGCAATTTTCCAATTCCCAAACTTTTTCATCTTGATCAAGAAATTAACTGGTGCTACTCTGAAAGATCTTAGGAAGTCGGTTCCCTTTGGAAAATTCATATTTATAGTTATTAAAAATACTAATAAATAAAAACTTGAGCAATTTAGCTACTTTTATTAAAACAAGAAATGTATGAGAAAAAGAAGGGTGGAATCAGGAGCAAGAAAATGGGAAGAAGGGAAAATATTACAGCAGAGGTTACATTGAGTGAGAGAGTAGTAGATACATTTCTGTCTGTAAATCAATGCTTTCTGTCACCTTTCACACAGAATATTCACCAGGACAAATTAGTTTTTCACTCTTACACATTGTTAAGTGGCTTTATTGAGCACATTGCTTAGTGGCTTTATTTTTCATGTTAATGTTCCTATTTATCTTTTCTGTCAGATATGTGCCTTTTACTAAGCACTTGATGGGTTAAGACATTTTAACCTTAGTACTTAGCCTTTAAGTGGCTGACTTCCTAATGTTTTAGTGCATAGCAAATGCTTTACCTCAAATTCAGGGCTTGTCAGCATTCCAATCTGTCTCGAAGGTTATTTGTAAACTAGCAAGAGTAGATTTTCACTTAATTTCCTTATATTTCTCTCACTTGTTTTTGTTTTGTTTTATTTTGTTTTAATTGTTTTTTTTTTTTTTTTGGTTCTTTTTGTTGTTGTTTGCTTACTTTTTCTATTGCACTTTAGAACCAAAAAGGATGAAGTTAAAAGAGAGGTTCAAGAGTAAAATATTCACCTACCAAGACAGAATGTTGAACTTTGGATCTCTAGCCAGCATATAAAAAAGGATAGTGGCCATGCAGGCCTGTTTTTTATTCTGGAACTAGGGAGTCAGCTTAAATTCCTTACTGGTTGCTTACTAGACTAGACTAGTTGAATTTTTGAGCTCTTGATTCAGGAAAAAGAACATCTGTCAATATTTAATGTAGATAGTGATTGAAGAAAACACACGTAATTCATCCTTCACCTCCACATGCATGTGCACACACATTACACAGTCATATGCATGGGATCACATATATTCATGCACACATAATTCATTCACATGAAATGAGGACAGCTGGTTGTGCTTGAATGTTGCATGTCCATGTATGTATGTTACAGTAAATGCAGCATGAAAGATTGTCATATACAGTTACATTGATATATATTATTGAATAATTTTAGGAATCATTACAAAAAGAATGGACACTAGACATTTGTTAGAGAGAGATTTTGAGCATTCCAATTAGATATCCAGTCTAATATTTCCTTCAATGACTGCAAAATTAAAAGGTAGAGATTTCTTCTTCAGATTTTATATAAGATTACATGGGAGTAAGTGAAATTTGCTCAAGGATTTTGACACTGTGGAGTAATATTGACATCTGGACTGTACTGAGTACTTATGACAGATAGTCTGAGGTGAATGGGTTCCTCTTCAAAGAGGTTAAACATAATGTGACCTAAGATGTATTGCCAAATTTGCCTTAAAACCAAAACACCCATAGCATAGAATCTTATTCCACAATATCAAAGATTTCTGAGGAGGACCATCTACAGTTTTTGTTTAATTCTTACATGAATCCAAAGTTTATATTAGAAACATTTTAATCATATTTCCAAAGATCTGAAGTCCCATAGGCAAGGTAGCATATTATGGAAAAAAAAAAAAACATTTGAGGACAAGCATTGTAAATTCATTGTCAGTCTGGTTTTTACATCAAATTCTAGGACTATTTGGAATACATAGGAAGAACTTATCTCAAAAATCAATAAAACAATAAAGCTTTATGAGATATAAAATGATGTTCTACAAGAACAACACAAAAATACTTATGAAGAAGTTAAGAAGCACAATCTGTGCACATGAGATTCCCCACCTAAAAATAACAGAGACATTTTCACACAGTCTACATGTACAGAGATAGTAACATTTGTTATGAACATAAAGATTGACATTGGCTATTTGGAATTCTTTAGGCTGCCAGAACTGTGCACCAGTGATTTATGAGGTGCCTCATTTGAAATTTCTCTAATTTACTAAGCTGTTTCAATGCCAAGCACATTAACCTATTTAAAGAAGGAAATTGTATTAGTCCCTCATCACTATTAAACAGAGTACGTTGGGGTTAAGGACATGAATCAGCAGCTAAGAGAACCTGTTGCTCTTGCAGAGAACACAAGATAGGTTCAAAGCACACAAAACCACAAAATAGTTCATAATCCTTAATTCCAGTTCCAGGGGCTGCAATGCCCATTTCTGCCCTCGATGGGGAGAAGCCATGCATGTTCATGCACATACGTACATGCAGGTAAAGCTATCTTGTACAGAAAAATAAGCCTAAGAGATTATTTAATAGGTCTATTTTGCTTAATATGCGTGTTTATAGTTCACATAGAATTAAATCTTGCATAATACAAATATAGCTGTATTCATGGAAATTTAACACTCTACCTCATCACTTTTCAAAGTATAATTCCAAATGTATTTGAAAAAAAAATATTTGAAGTAAACAGCTAAAGCATTACTTTGGAAGGAAGGGAACAAATTTCAGGAATGAAAAGGCAACTAAAAATATTCAATTGGAGGAATACATTGAATAAGAACAGAAAACTTTAATATTGTTGGATTAAGTTTATAAAAGGACTTAAACAAATTCACTATTGTTTTGATTACATTATTTATTAAATACTCTCTAATCAATATTCAATAAGAGTACATTATTTAATTTTCTATATTCATTGTTTAGAAATAAGAGAATAAAATATTCAAACATGTCACATTATAATTTTTTCATTTTTACTTTAGCAAAACAGCTTTCCATGTAATTATGAGTGTTTTTCTTTTCAGTGGGAAACACATGGCACAGTGATGTTTGTCATAGCCATATTGGAGATTAAACTGCCCAATTTTCATTTCAAAAGGTAACAACAACTTTGCACATTTCCTTTCTCGTTTTCTTAAGTTTAATATTTCTTGTATTCAAATAAAATCGTTGCTTTAAATAAAAATACATGCACTGCTTTATTTCACAAAGTAACAATGTCATATGCCTCTCCATTTAGTTCCCATATATAATTCCCATCAGTATTAACAAGAGACATTAATCTTGACATTATGTTCTACATAGTACCACTACTTGGAAAAAAGTGAAACTTTTCCTAGAGATCCATATTATGTACACATGCCTACATAAATAACAATCTAGTTGATTAAATACTAGGATAGTATCAAGTATCACTTCATGATGGAGAAACTTCCTTGATGGGAGATGTCATTCTGTATATGTTTCTCATACTGTTTAATGAATAAAGCACTGTTGGCCAATAGGAAAGGAAGATAGGGGGAACTAGGAGACAAGGAGGAAAGAGGAAGTAGGAAGGAGAGTCAGGATGGAGAGTCTGGAGAAAGCAGAATGCCTGCCGGCTTCCCGGTAAGAGAAATACATAGATCAGCAGAAATGGGCTAATAATTAAGGCAGAGTTAGCCTATAAGAAACAAATAATGGGCCAACAGCATGATATCAATTCCAGAGTCTCTGTGTGTTATTTGGGGCAGGAGAGGTGGCGGGACCAGACCAGCAGCAGGAGGAAAAACCGTACTCCTTACAAATGGAGCATTTATTATGCATGGAGGATATTCCTGTTACTGATCATTCTGTAACTCTAATATTTAAAATAAATATTTATGCCATTTAAAGAGTTCTCAAAATGGTAAATGGCCTCCTCTTTAAAATTTGTTAGATTATAGGTGTTATCTTTAACTTAAAAATTATGGAATACACATGCAAATATAACATATGATGCTGCAGTGAAGAATTAATGAACACCTCTCTGAGAAAATAGTCTATTTCCATAATTAAAACATATAGTGTTGGCAGAACATGGAACTTAGTCACTCATAATTTTAGGAGAAAACATTCATCCACTCTTTGAACAGAAGTCTTTGGATATTTCTACCAAGACTAAAAATAGACATTCTATCATCTGTAATGTATCCTTATTTATACAGGTAAAGTGAGATTGAATACAACTGCTATACCATATTAATTAAATAAATATATTGTATTAAAATAACTTACAATTCTTCATTTTAAAAATGCACTCAACATTTTAAAGTATCAAGTATGTTTATCATATGTATTCCCTTCCTCCAAATTTCTTTATATTCAATTATTTTTCTGTAACTCTCTACTCTGTCTCAAATGAATAAGCTAGGTTTCTTTAATTTATTGCTTTAATTTAATTTCATTTATTAATTTATTCTTTAATTAATTTCTTTAAATACACACACACACACACACACACACACACACACACACACATATATATATATATATATATATATATATATATATATATATATATATGAAAAGTAAGCCAGGCAATGTTGGTGCATGCCTTATTTCCAGAACTAGGGAGGCAGTGCCAGGCAGATATCTGACTTCAATGTCAGCCTGATCTCAGTGAGTTTCATGACAGCAAGGGCTATACACACAGACCCTTTCTTGAAAAAAACAAAACCAAACCCAACAAACCAACAGCAAACAACAACAAAAAACCCAAAAGACAATCAATTGTGTTATTGTGTTTTTAGCAATGTTTGAAAGAACATTTTTTTCTTTTTTCTTTAACATTGTATTTTATTCTTAGTTTTCCAGATGCAAATACAGTTAAAAGGAAATAGGATTTTTTTTTTACCCATTTTAGGGTAAAAAAGTCAAAATTAAAACTGAACCAGAAATATAAAAATGTTTTCTAAAACAATGTTAATGTAATTTTAATTAAAAAAATAAGTTCCTTGATCCATCTCATTTATTTATGAGTAGTAAATATGGAAGCACAAATATAGAAATGTGGACATTTGCTTGGTTCCTATTGTGTGTGATTCACATATGTGTGTGATCTCATTATCATGGCACACTTTTGTAAAATCCATATGTGTACATGTACAGGTGGAGGCCCAAGGTAGAATGTGCTATCTTTTGAAAGCACACTGCACCTTGCTCACTGAGGCAGGGTCTCTCACTTGACTAAGAGCTTACTGATTGTCCTCGTCTAGATTGTCAGATCTAGTTGAACCCTTTTCTCCATCTCCTGAACAATGCCATTACAGACAGGCCATTATTCCCATCAAACATGTATATATCCCTAGAGATCAAACTCTAGTTGTGTTTAGTCAGCATTTATATTATCACTGAGCCATCTGCATGGGCTGAGATAGATATACATGCAGACTAGAAATCCTTTTCTGAATAAATGCTCCTTTATTCACATTAAGGAGGAAAAGCTAGATGCAAAATTATTGAGTGGTTTCTGCCTTTTTATTCTTTATTTATCATATACAGAAACACTTAAATAATATATTCTTAAAACTAAATATACATTCAAAATACTACAGCTTTATAATATACATTACTTAATAGATTTTGTTATTAACCTTATGACTCTCTGCATACTGTGGGACATGGTATTGAATTCTTTGATATGTGAACATATTCAAATAATATTTATGGAATTTTAATTATAATTGCATTAGGTATAATCAACAATTTCAAAATAATTTTGTCTTCAAAATATTGCTTCTTTCGTAATGTATGAATAGAATATATATATATATATATATATATATATATATATATATACTTTTGTTTTTTTCTTACTAAAGTGCTTAAAATAGTTGATTCATATTACTGTTATAAATTTACTTTAATTAGAGAAGGGCACATGTGTAAGTTTTTATGTGTGTGTGTGTGTGTGCGTTTGTCTCTGAGCGCACACACATATGTATTTAGGTATGTGTCTAAGTGTGTTTTGGTATGTACAGATATGTGTATCCATGTGTGTGTAAGTATGTTGGTGATGAGAAGAATGCATTTGGGATATTTGAAAAAGGTGTAGTGATGGGAGAGGTCATTCTGTATGTTTCTCATACTGGTTAATAATAAAGCACTGTTGGCCAATAGGAAAGGAAGATAGGAGGGACTAGGAGACAAGGAGGAAATAGGAAGTAGGAAGGAGGAGTCAGGATGGAGAGTCTGGAGAAAGCAGTATGCTGCCGGCTCCCCGGTAAGAGAAATACATAGATCATCAGAAATGGGTTAATAATTAAGGCAGAGCTAGCCGATAAGAAACAAGTAACAGGGCCAACAGCATTGTATCAAATACAGAGTCTCTGTGCATTATTTGGGGCTGGTGCGGCAGCAGGACAAGACCAGCAGCGGCAGGCGAAAAAACAATACTCGTTACAAATGGCGCCCAACGTGGTTAATAAGAACTTCCACTTAAAATTTAACAAAAGCTTAAAAAAGGGTTGTAGAAACAAAAGAACAGAAATAAGCAAGGTTTCTTGGTAACAGCATTTTTCTCGGTTGGACTCTGACTTGCTAGAGACAAGCAGATATTCGCGCGGCTCCTTTAAGGGAAGGTTCCTGACTCAGCATAAACGGCAAAAAACTGCACAGCTTTTAAATAACTCTGCTAACAGTTTATTGGTGTGTATGAGAGATGGCGATGGCAGTGACCACATCTCCAAGCCGGCAGCATGCTTTCTGGGTGGCAGCGCAGACCAAGGCGGTGAGCACAGCTTTCCATGCTGGCGGTAAAAGTACCCGCCACCATCTTTGGTAAACCGCGGCTGACACAGCTATGATTTTCATTTTAGCAATGTTGTTGTTTATCAGATAAAAGACTTGTGGCCAGACGAAGATAAAGATTTACAGTAAAGACAGATTCATATTAAGAAAAACCTCTAAAGGTTTACAGTGTGTTTTAAAAAAATACATAGGCTTGGGAGAGAAAAATAAAATGGTTTTAAAGAGACAAAGAGGAACTGGGTGTTGTAGCACACGCCTTTAATCCCAGCACTATGGAGACAGAGGCAAGCAGATCTCTGTGAGTTGAAAAGTAAACCTGGTATGCAGAGTAAATTCCAGGACAGATAAGAGTTACACAGTAAAACCCTATGTCAAAAAATAAAAAAATAAAAAGTAAAAGAAACAGAGTAATAATAAAGCCACATAAAGATGAAAAGCTCAGAGAGAATCTGGTTACTGTATGCTATTGTGTTGTCTCTACATTGTTTGACTGTTGAGAAAATAACAACAACTGATAAAGGAAATGCTGCTGGATTAATTCAATTTATATATTTTAAAAATGCTTTGACTCTAACATTTAAGTTCAAGGACAAGTTACTGGGGAAAAGGATTTCTATTTTTGTTTCCACAGAAAATAAAAAGCTGTGGATTCCTTCCAGACTAATGTGGTTTGATCAAGCCAGGCCCCCTGAAACAGTCGCTGATGATTCAACATTCAAAATAGCTTGGACAAGGCAGCCTCAAAGACTACAGCCAAGATTTCTGCAACTTCTTAGGATCCCCATGACAGCGCCCCCTATCAGCAGGAAGTAGTTTGGAACGAACGACGCCCAAATTCCCAAATATTGTTTATAAATGTTTGTTTTCATTTAAATGGACTTGGTTATAAATGGTTAAGGATCACAACCAATATCTTTTTAAAGGTAAAAAGGGAATTATGGTATAGATATGCATAGTTTGTTTTGGAATGGATTTTCATTTATTGATACAATTTAAGGTCAATTTTGTCATATGTATATTTCTCCTCTTGTTTGTATAGCTTATTTTGAAATGTAATGTATAATGTAGTACAGATTATAGATAATTACCTATGATAGTCA
Organism: Phodopus roborovskii; assembly: GCF_943737965.1. NCBI lineage: Eukaryota > Metazoa > Chordata > Mammalia > Rodentia > Cricetidae > Phodopus > Phodopus roborovskii. The sequence continues at coordinate 9,654,405 of NW_026126511.1, read as the reverse complement.
AAGCTTAGAGTTAAGTTAGTTAGGTTTTCAAGATACACAGAGATGTATTTGAGATAAATAGGCATTCTTCAAACCTTTCAAAGACCTACAGAATATGGCATTTAAAGTGGTTTAGGGTTTTTGTGACAGTGAGACATAATTGCTCTTGGCAATACCACCTGCACCAGAAAGGAAGATGGACATCGAAGAAATGCATTATGAAGTTTGCTTCCAATATGGCAAGACTAGCCATTTGGACAAGATACTGCTCTTGTCTGGACTGTTTGACTTTATGCTATATAAACTGGACATGCAGGGCCCACAGAAAAGTGACTGCTGATTCAAGATGGACATTGCTACAGAGTTCCTGCTTCATGGAAGAGTCTGCGAGACAGTATGCAGGACACAAAGAAAAGTGACTGTCAAACTGCCAATACAAAAAGACAGTTTAAAGTTTCCTGCGTTGCTGAAGAGTCTGCCAGACACACTATGGCCTATGGGCTGAAGATGGAAGATTACAAAAGAACTTCGGGTGACCAGGCAGTGAGTTGTCTCTGTCATTTCTAGAGTTTATATATTATCCTTCTGTGGTCTTTGAAGGAGTTGAAGACAGATAGTAATGGTTATAGTTTTCATTAGTTAGGATTAAAGATAAGTTACTTAGACTTTAGACACACAAAGATAGAATAGATGATGAAATATTTTCTTCAAATCTTGCTAAATGTTAATGGACTAAATGTTGTTAACTGTGATTGTTACTTGATAACTGTTGTATAATATATTTTGCTATGTTAAGGTTAAAACCCTTCTTTTTATTTAGACAGAAAAGAGGAGATGATGGGAGAGGTCATTCTGTATGTTTCTCATACTGGTTAATAATAAAGCACTGTTGGCCAATAGGAAAGGAAGATAGGAGGGACTAGGAGACAAGGAGGAAATAGGAAGTAGGAAGGAGGAGTCAAGATGGAGAGTCTGGAGAAAGCAGTATGCTGCCGGCTCCCCGGTAAGAGAAATACATAGATCATCAGAAATGGGTTAATAATTAAGGCAGAGCTAGCCGATAAGAAACAAGTAACAGGGCCAACAGCATTGTATCAAATACAGAGTCTCTGTGCATTATTTGGGGCTGGTGCGGCAGCAGGACAAGACCAGCAGCGGCAGGCGGAAAAACCGTACTCGTTACAAATGGCGGAAAAAACAATACTCGTTACAGTGTAGGAATAAAGAAAGTAATTTATTCATTCATGGTAGTAAAATGCCAACTCTTTTCTCTCTCAATTTTGTCTCTGTCTTTCAAGTTGTACTTGTGGATTAAAGAAAAAAACATAACTGCCAATAGAAAGCTAAGAGTATTTTGAAGATAAAACTTACATATTTCCAAAGGATGAAATGAAATTCTCAAAAGAGACATTCAGAAACTCTACAAGTTCAGACTAATGCAGTAAATACCAAAAGCCAAGACTTGACAAAGAGACAAATACAAAAATGGGGCATATTTGTCTTTGGTTTATCAAGATATCTTGATTATAGCACTATTAATATGGCATTATTAGTTAATATTATTCTTCCCTTGTCAAAGGAATTAATGAAAGGAAATAATTGCAAAGATTGAAACAATGAAAAGGACTATAATTTGCAAGTGGAATTCTACACTTCAAATCCAATTTCTACTCTGTTTACATGGAAATGTGCATGCCTCCCATGGGCATCAACAAAGTATAGCATAAAGACTAAAGACCTCCTGTTGTGTTACTACTTAAGAGTCTATCAAGTGTGAGGAATAGGTTTTCAAAAGGCAACCGAAGTTTTCAGAACAGACTCTGCCCATTGTCAGGAGTCCCACAAGTATACCATGTTCCTAATCTGACCACAGTGGATGCCCAGTGGAGGCTATGCACCTGTCTTAGCTGGACCATCCTTGAAGATACTTAGAAGTTTCTCTTGCACCAGGATTCTATCCTTGATGTTAAAGCCCCCTCTCCAGTCACTTTCTCAGCATTCTCCCTACCACCTACTCCTCAACCAGACACTGCAAGGTCTGATGTCCTCTCTCTCCCAGTCTACCCAAGAGATCTCTTCTATTCTCCATTCCCAGAGAGATCCATGCGCCCATATTGGGCCCTCCTGTTACCCCATCTCTCTGTATCTGTGAATTGTAGCAAGTTATCCTTTACAGCTAGTAACCACTTATGAATGAGTACATGCTATTTTTCTTTCCGGATCTGGGTTGCCTCACTCAGAATTTTCTTTTTTCTACTGTTATCTATTTGCCTGCAAATTTCGTGATTGTTTTTCATTAACACCTGAGTAGTGCACAAATGAGTAAATGTACCACACTTTCTTTGTCCATTTTTTAATAGAGGGTCATCTAAGTTGTTTCCAGGTTCTGGCTATTATGAATAATGCTTATATGAACATAGTTGAGGCTGTGTTCTTGTGGTATAATTGAGCATTCTTTGGGTATATGTCTGAGTAAATATATTTTGATCATATTGATTCTCGTCCCATTACTCCTCTGCCTTCTCCAACTTCCTAACCTATCAATATCATGTTTTGTTTTTTGTTTTTTTTTCTAATTAGTATCTGGGCATTACACAATGGATTTGGTTTGTGTGTATGTGTGTGTAGGTGTGCGTGTGTGCGTGTGTGTGTGTGTGTATGCGTGTGTGTGTGTGTGTGTGTGTATGCGTGTGTGTGTGTGTGTGTGTGTGTGTGTGTGTGTGTGTGTGTATAAGGGGCATTGTTCACAAGTAGAGGAGGCAGATCTAACAAGAATTGGAAGTGAGTATGATCTGGGTACATTTTGCTAAACTGTTAAATAATCAATGAAAATACTATGCTTGAAGAAAAAATGCATACACATACACAACAAGCAAACAAATATGGAATTCAGTTTGTGTTGCCCGAGTACAATTGAACGTGGGGCCTGCCTATAGTACAACTGTTACACCCAGTGTCATTTCCTTGATGAAAATTGATTTTTTTTCTCCAAGCAATTATTAATTGTGATGGGTGCAGGACTTTTGTGCATGAAGTCACAGTATTTTGCAATTTATGTGAATCTGCCCTGTTGATCTGGGATAGATTCCTTGAGTTGTCTACCACTCTGGCTCCTACAATCTTTCAACCCTCTCTTCTGCTTAGATCCCTGAGCCTTGGGATAAGTAGTTTGATAAACTTCCTGAGGAGTGGGTTGGGGGGGGGATGGGATGGGTGGGTGGTCAGGGCTCTGACAGAAAGGGAGAGAGGGATTGAGGAAGGGAGAGAAAGGGAACTGGGACCGATATGTAAAATAAGAAAATAAAAAAAAAAAAAAAAAAGACTCTCCCACCCCACAAAAACAGACTTCCCAGTAGAGCTGAGAACATAAGTCCTTCACTATTTGCATATGATCCAGGTGTGGTCCTCTGTGTTAATTATCATATCCTGCAAGAAGAAGTTTCTCTGATGAGGTTTTAATGATGCACTGTTATATAGATATGATATCATATTAGGAGTTATTTTGTTTTTTAGAAGAATATTTGTAGTTTTTTTACTTAGGGACAAGGGCTTTGCCTTTTGCCTCACTAACAACGATAAAAGTAGGAATCACATCAGGGAAAGCATCTCTCACATTTTTTAATATTGGCTACTTTCATAATGCTCATACCACTACTTCTCCAGTAAATATATCTTCCAGCATTCACACCTACCTCCCAGCTTTCATAATGCAGGAAGAGTGATTTATTCATGAAAAGTGATTGTCAGTATCATACAGACACTACATCTGTGAACTACGATAATATATGTATTCAAAATATGCCAGTTTCTATTATTTTGAGACAGGATCTTCTTCTGTAGCTCTAAATAATCCAGATCCTTTTGCTTTCATTTCTGTGGTGCTTAGATTATGGCTGTATATCAATACACTTGACTGTAATTATATTCTATAAAGAAAAAATAACCTTTACACTATACACGTTTAAACAATGACTTCATGAGCTTAATCTTGTTTATGACTATGTAAAAAATTTGAAGAAGATTGCTTTCTAATGATGTGTGAACTTTTCTAGACATTTCTAAAAATAAAGACATCCTCTTATATGTTAGTGACACTTTAGACTCCTAATGAAAACTGAAAACCTATATAAAGTTCTTTATGTAGGAAATAAATTATGAGCTGTATCTAAACTGGTTTGGAAGCTTCATAGATTATCAGTGATATTTGTATTAAGGAGTAGACTCTGCTATGTGAAGACATTAGAAATGGAACTGGCCTTTTTTTTTTTTTTTTTTTTTTTTTTTTTTTTAACTCGTTAGCCCCTTTCATAAAGCCATTTCCATAGTTATTTTATTTAGGAAGATTTTGAAGTACTTTTGAGGAACTTTATATGAGAATTTTAATTAAATATATTCATTTTGATCCCTTCCCCTCACAATATGCTTTCTTAAGAAGCAACAGGATTTGTAGTCCCAAGGAAGCTATCCATAGTGCCAACCAGGTAGTCAATGAAGAAAGACCTGCCCTCTCTTTATGCTGTTTCAAATGACTAATAGGCATTAGGTGAACTGGTGCTGGTCAGTTTTCAATAATTACGCTTGCTTACTGAAAAGAGGCTGGAGACACCTTTACAATTCACCACCTCCAATGAATATATCTACAGAAATGTGTCTTAAAAGGGCAAAGCAACTTAAACTGTTTTATGAGCAGTGGCTTGAATTTTAATAGCATCATTAGGCTACGGTGTGTGACTTAGTGTCACTCTAAAGTGAGCATTATAAAAAAATCAGAAGATAATAAATGTGTTACTTGGGTGATAACTTCATCCACTGAAGGTCAGATATATGGGTATAGCAAATTGACTGGTTAATTGTTCACATTTAGCGTGCAGGTTGTCTTAAAGTTCTACTATTAGTTTGACCTTCAAAGTAAGAACTCTCTGACCATCTGAACAGCAACACCCCTATTCATTTCTCTTTTCTTAGTCTCATTTTCTTAGAATTAGAAATATGCAAATGATCTGATATAACAGGTGCAAGGTAATACTTACCCAACCAAGAAATTTTTAAAGCACATTAGTGGCTTAAGTGGTGTATAACTTATGATACTAGAATAAACAGAAAATACCAAATTTTATATCAATAAAAACGAGCATCAAATTGTACCATTTTTATTGTAGTAACAGCATCCTTAGAGTATTCCCACAACCTGATTCATGCATTTAGTGGAATGAGTGTTCTACTAAACTTTCATGTACAATGCAAATGAGCCATGCTATGTTCTAAATCAGGAGAAAGACATTTTGAAAGTGTAATGGCAGCCATAAAGAAATAATTAAGTATTTGAATGATGGGCACTGGTTCTAAAATAACTCCTACTTTCTCCAAAAGTAATATACATTTTTATCTGGAACCACTTTTGCTTTCCGTATGCAGCTATCTTTACCACGGTGTCACAACTCTGTCATAACCAACACGGAGGGTTCGTATATGTGGGGATGCAATATTATGAATATATTCTCTTAAATTTAAGTGACTATATTTTTACTTGGATCTCACTACCAGAGTTAATAATTCATCAGGAGGTAACTTTGAAAAGGATATCGCTGTCCTATAGTGTTCTCAGCCTGTTTGTTTAACCTACCATAAAAAAACAATGGAGTAGCCTTGGATTTCCCATGTAATCAACTTTTACACCAAAAGCTAAGTTATAGTTTTAAGTTTTGTACTCTTTCATGCCTTTGACCCAGAGTAATGCACGTATATTATTAACTGAAAACAGCAAAAACAGAGGCTGAAAACAATCTTATAAAATGAATAAATACCATAAATTTTGAACATAACATAGTGATATTGCTTGATAAATGATGTATATAATACTCTGCTATCTGTGTCAGAGTCAGCGACTGAACTCCTTTTAAAATTCTGTTCAAGTTTCTGTAAAGTATCCCTCATTCATTCTTTATATGAATTCTGTGCAGTTAAATAAATGCAAGGGAAAGCCTTTTGTTAGGAACAGACACCCACAGTCCCACAACCACCAGGCATAGACACAATGACTGATTCATAAGACAGTCTCCAGCTAGACACAGGTTGAGGCTCATAGAAGAGAGAGACAGAGGAAAGGAGAAGCAAGGGCATGAAGTGCAGAATTAAAAACTGGGTTCACTCTTGGTTAAATAATTTTAAAAAAAGTAGAAGTGATGTTATTTCTGTAATGTAACACTGACACATTGAAGACTTAGTAAAGTATTAAATTCTTTAATTCACAAACTTTAGAACAAGAAAGTGTTTACCCTCAGCTTTATCCATATATCTCTTTGGTACTTCTGCTGAAATTTGAAAGTGGTACATGTGAGAGAAGAATCAATGACTCTTTGTTTAATTTTTCATGTCTCTATCGTCAGATACGACATGGATAGACTTGATTTCATTCTTCACATAGCCCATCATATCCATGAACTACATTTACAATCTCTTATGCATGCTTTCAAAAAGGAGAAACAACCAAATATGTATGGCCCTGACCAAATAATGAGTTTGAGTGCCCAGCCCATAGGGAATGGTACTATTAGGAGGCATGGCCATATTGGAGGAAGTATGTCTGTTTGGGATAAGGCTTTGTGGTCTCATATGTTCAATCACTGCCAAGTTTGGGGCACAGTTTACTTTTTGATGTCTGTGGAACAAGATGTAGGACTCACAGATCCTTCTCCTGCACTATGTTTGGCTGTGCATTGCCATGCTTCATGCCATGATGATACGGAATGAATTTATGAAACTTAGCCAGCCCCAGTTAAATGTTTTATTTTATAAGAGTGGCTGTGTTCATGGTGTCTTCACAGTAATAGAGTTTTGACTTGATGGTACCTTTTCTGCATTTACAATTCAGAGCAGAAAACTTCCTTTCACTTGAGTTAATAACCTTAAAATACACTACATCATCAATATTTTAATTAAAATATAATCACATCACTGACCAATTCATTTAATCCTCTACCTTTCCTACATTCCATTCCTCAAATTCTTTCCATCACCTCACATTGCTTCTCAACCAAATGATGGTCTCTTTCTGTGTGTGTATATAACATATAACGAGTTTGTACAAATGTTTCAATAGTACCTAGTCCATTTTGTTTTTTAATTTCAGCACTGACTATGTAAGGATAGCCAATTAGAGGATTCAGTCATGGAAGCAATTAATTCTCCCTCTCTCAGCTCTTTGTCTTGGCATGAGGTATCATGAGAATCTATCCATTTTGCATTGGCATATCTATTGGTATTGTTATTGTTCAGAAATAGATGTCAAGTCAGCTATTTCTAAGAGACATAATCTCACAGAATAATTCATGATATTTGGCTTTAAAATCTTTCTGCCCCTTATTCCTAAGATGTTGCCAAACTTTGATGCATTTAAATTCATGGGAACTAGTCTAGTCAGTATACACTGATATCTGCCTTGTATCTAGTTTTCATCACCAGTTACTTTAAAGATAAGCTTCTTTGATGAGAATTGACAGCTCCCTTTATCAGTGGATGCAGGAATAGTTTGTTTTATGTTACTTTACCAAAGTGTTTGTAGTAGGCTCTTCTCCAAGATTCTTGACTTCACTGTGGTCCCTGAATATTTATTTTCTAGTAATTAGACAGCTGGTTACATACCATATGAGCACCAGAATTGCTACCTTTAGAGGTATCTTGTTCTTCTGCTTACTGTTGTGACTCATAGTTGTCACAGCTGGATAATCTTAATTTCTTTCCATTCTAGGTAGCTTTGGTAGTACCTTCTGGTGCTGTTGTAACAGGACTGCAGGAATGGAGCTCTCTACTTAATTACTTTATTCACATGGCTTTAAGATGTGCTCCTTCTTCTCCCAACTGCCTGTTTTCCATTCATATTTTTCCATTTGTTGCCCCTTTCCTTTAAATAAGATTAATTACAACAGAGACAGTGTTGTAATGAGTTATAATGAGTCTCTTCCATAAAAATTAATATATTTTGGCTGGAACATCCTGAGGACTTAAGACAGCATGTAGGGGAGCTCACTCTATTGGACCGGCCCACCAGGAGGCTGCCAGTGTCCTGGTCCAGCCTCCAAACACGGGAGGAGTCCCACTAACACCAACCAGAGTAGGAGAGCCAAAGAGTAGTGGAACTGCTTGCACCCATTGGAAGAGAAACTTGGTCCCTTACCCATCAGAAGAGCGAGAGAGAGACATTACCAGTATGCACTGAAAGAAGAGATGGGTAGATGACAGTATAAGAATACAGACAACCACAGAAAGATGCCACCAGAGTCTAGGAACTCCACACCAGAAAGACCTGAACATCCCAACACAGATGAAGCAAAAGTGAACAACCCTAAAAACAACTTTATGACAATGATAGAGACCCTGGAAGAGCTAATGAGAAAATCCCCTAAAGGAATTAAAGAATTCAAGAAATAGAGGAAAAGACAAACCAAACCAAACATAACAAGAAACAATTCAAATAGTGCAAGGTGTGAAAGCTGAAATAGGAAAAAAAGCAGTCTGAGGGAATGCTAGAAATAGAAAAGTTGGCAAAAGACTAGAAACTACAGATGCAAACAGAACCAAGTGAATACAGGAGATAGAAGAGAGAATCTTAGGCACTGAAGATACACACAGACAAATAGGTTCATTGACCAAACAAAATCTTAAGTCCAACAAATCCCTGACACAGGAAATGTGGGGCACAATGAAAAGGCCAAATCTACGAATAATAGGTGAAGAAATCGAACTCAAATGTGTAGAAAATATATTCAACAAAATCATAGAAGAAAACTTTTCCAACCTAAAGAAAGACATGCCAATGAAAGTACAAGAACCTTACAAAACACTAAATAGAGTGGACCACAAAAGGAAGTTCCCTCTCCATATAATAATCAAAACCCCAAACATACAGAATAGAGACAGACTATTAAGAGATGCAAAGGAAAAAGGCCATGTAACATATAAATGCAAACCTAATAGAATTATACCTGTGTTCTCCCTGGAAACTCTGAAGGCAAGAAGGTCCTGGAAAGACATTCTGACAACACTAAGAGATCACAGATGTCAGCCCAGGCTATTATACCCAGCAAGGATTTCAATCATTACTGATGGAGATATCAAGATACTCTACAACAAAACCAGATTTAAACAAATTAAACAAATCAAATAATCTAGCCCTATGAAAAGTTCTGGAACAAAAACTCCAACCAAAAGTAATTAACTGCACCCACAAAAACATAAGGAATAGAAAACCCCATGTTATCAATAGCCAAAAGAAAAATGGGGGGAGGGAAATCCATATACAATACCAAGAAATCCAAAACAAGCAAGAAATAACAATCCATGATCATTAATTTCCCTCAATATTAATGGTCTTAATTTGCCTCTAAAAGACACAGGAGAAAAGAATGAATACTAAGACAGAATACATCCTTCTGCTGCATACAAGAAATATACCCAACTTCAAAGACAGACTTCACCTCAAGTTAAGGGTTGGAAAAAAAACTTTACAAATCAAATGGACCCAAGAAACAATACTTATATCTAACAAATTAGGCTTTAAACTGAAATGAATCAAAAGAGATAAAGAAGATCATTTCTTATTCATCACAGAAGAAATCCATCAAGGTAAAGTCTTAATTCTGAACATCTATGTCCCAAATAGAAAGGCAACCACATTCATAGAAGAACAATTGCTAAAACTCAAATCTCACATAAAACCTCACATGCTTATAGTAGGAGATTTCAACACTCCACTCTTAACACTAGACAGGTCCAAAAGACAGAAACTTAACAGAGAAAGAAAGGAACTCAGAGAAGTTATGACCCAATTGGATTTAATAGACATTTATAGAACATTCTATCCAAAGACAAAAGATTATACCTTCTTCTTAGCACCACATGGAACCATACTTGGCAAAATAGTAAATCTCAACAGGTACAAAAGAAAAAAAAAAAAAAGGAATACATTCTGTATCTTATTAGACCATCATGCTTAAAAGTTCAACAACCACAAAAATTGCAGAAAACATACAAACTTATGGAAATCACACAATTCACAATTGCATAATTCCTGGTCAAGGAAGAAAAATAGAAAGAAATTAAGAAATTAAAAACTTCCTATAATTCAATGAGAATGAAGACACAACAGACCCAAATTTATAGGACACTTTAAAAAAAGGAAAGTTCATAGCCCTAAGTGACCACATGAAGAAAGTGGGGAAAAGTCAACTAGAGAATTAACAGCATAATTGAAGGCTCTAGAACAACAACAACAACAATAACAACAAAAAGCAATCTCACGCTGGATTAGTAGATGGAAGGAAATAATCAATTAGTCAATTAGTGGGTTAAAATCAATATGGTATAAACGAGGAAACATACAAAGAATCAAACTAACCACAAGGAAGATACAACATGCAAATTAAAAAAGAAATCCCAAGTGAAAGGGGAAAATCTCTGTCCATGTTTAGCTAAGTTTGTCAACTGTATAAATATAACTATAAAATACAAATTTTTAGATTATAGTTTGACCATTTGTCAGCACATTAGTTGTGATTTCTTAAATAAAACTTGTGACATCACCAACTATTTTTTTTTCTCATGTTTATAGCACCAGGTTAGTTTTTCCCCCACAAAGCATGCCTGACATATCATCAGAAAATGTTTGGTCACTCTCAAACAAATGTGTCACTACTAACCAGCAGCAATATCTTACCAATTGGAGAATTCTATTTCATTGATACTCGTGTGGGTAAAAGTATTTTTACCTTTCCCTTCTTTCTGTTTTTTCAATGGACTATTTTACATAAAGCATATTATACAGACAATGGTGATGTATACTTTTAGTTCCAGCACTTGGGAAGTAGACTCAGAAAGACACAGGCAGATTTCTGTGAGTTGGAGGCCAGCTTTATGTACAAAGCAAGTTCCAGGACTGTTCCACAGTGAAAATCTGTCTCTAAACAAAAACAGTAAAAAAGAAAACAAAAGCAAAAACTTCTACTCCAAATGACTTGACATATTTTTCATGATCCCTCCTAGAAAGTCTCACCCCCTCCCTGTGGAGTGGGTGGGGAATGGAATGGCAGGGAGTAGTTGGGAGGCATGGGAGGATGGAAGTGAGAGGGAACTTGGGTTGATTGTAAAATAAGAAATAATAATAATAATTCAAAAAATACATATGGCATAATATTAAAAAAACTGAAACAAATGAAATTAAAACAAAACAAAAAGAATCTCCCCACCCAAGAAAAAAATTTGACCATGGTTTCTTTTCTGACATCTCTTCTCAGATCCTCCCTACTTTACCCCCAACCAACATCATATACCCTCTCTCCCTTTGGAAAACAAATATACAGACAAACAAAGCAAAGAAACAATTAAAAACATAAAACAAAACAAAATGAAACAGAACATGTACAAGAAACACACATATAGACACATACACAAACAAAACCCGACAAACCACAAAATTGCAAATAATTATGCACAAGCAAAGGGAAAGTAAGTTTAAAAAAGTACTCAAGCAAAGCTGTATCAGACAAAACATCCACAGAAAAACATATTGAATTCATTTTGCGTGGGCATTCACTGCTGGGCATAGACCTACATGTAAGTATGGTTAACAGACACAGTGAGACTCCACTGGACAAAGCTCTTATCACTTAGAGAGAGACTTATGGTTAAACAAGGGAGCTTGTATCTATTACATTTCTCAGCACAGGGGCAACATCTAGGTTGATGCTGTCCCAGCCAAAGCTTTTCTGCAGATTTTGTGAATTAATTTGTGTACCAATCTTATTGTATCTAGAAGGCACTTGGTGTCAGCCTCTTTCCCTGGATTTATAATCTTTCATAATCACCCTCCACAGCCATCCCTGAGCCTTACGGTCAGAGACTGAAGAAAGTATCTTATTATGGACTGAGTGCTCTCATTCTCTGTACATTGTCCATCTGTACATCTCGGTGTTCCTATCTACCAGAAAAAGAAAATTCTCTGATGAAGGCTTAGTGTGGCACTGTTTACTGAGGTTATTTCTTTACTCTGCAATGTACATAAAACATTTCTTCACTATGAATGGTAGTCAGCAGGATGGAGCTACCAGCAGAGTTGCACTTTGTGTGATGTGTCACAGTGCAATGTCATTTTTTTAAATCTATCCATTTGCTACATGTAGATATCATATTTGACTCCTTTACATGACAGTTGTGAACAGTTCTACAATACATATGGATATGCATGTATCTCTAGGGTGTGCTAATGTGACTTTTTAAAGTACGTGCCCAGAAGTGGCATAGCTGGAGCATATGGCATCTCTATTTTTGCTTCTCCAAGGAATCTCCACTCTGATTTCCATAGTGACTAGAGAAATTTACATTTCAAACAGCAATGTATAAGTTTGGCTCTTCCTCCCATCGTTTACTCCCACCATCCTTGTGATAGGAAGGAAGGTTGCTGAAAAAAAATAATAATAATTGTACTCACTGACGGTCATAGTAAGAGCCATTTATTCAATGGAGAGCAAACCACTGTTCAAAAAGAAAAATGTGGTGGTGGTATAAAGTCTAAAGAATAAAAGAAAAAGAAAAACAATTACACTAAACCAGGTACATGTCAATTGACAGAAGTTTCAAAAGTTTATGTTAACAGGTATTTCAAGAACTTCCTTTGATTGAAGCAATTTATTCTATGTTGTAAGGCAGGAGACCTCTGAACACTGTAGATGCAGTGCACGAGAATATATCCAGGTTGGTTGAGTTGATTAGCAGGGATTAGTAGCAGGTAGATGAATCTAGGGATGGTGTTAACTAAAAGTAGGACAAAATGCAGTCATTTTGTGTAGCTTTTTGATAAAATATATTTGCTAATCTAAACAAAAAAATGTTTCTTTGCTGAACTATAGGTGTAATAATATGATAAATAAAACACTTCTGACACGCTTGATATTCTAGAGTCAATCTCATTTACAAAAGTATAAAAAGTAATGCCTACTCTGAACTCCAATTAAGAAAGTTGAATTGTAGAACTCAAAGTGGGAGAAGATATTTGAATTAATTGAATGCTACAACTTGTTTGTCTAACACCTTATTCACACAAGGAAAAACAAAACACAACTAGTGAGTCTATATGTAAAAATATGTAAGGAGTTTGAATACTGAGTTCTATAAAATAACAAGTATTTGGTTTATACATAGAACAGTTCTCTACATTGATATTGGAATATTCTAATTAAAAACATCTTATAAGCACTAAATTAAAACAAAAATGGTTGAACAAACCCATCTGTCAATATTAGCATTTGAATATGCTGGTAACTGGCTGATATTCTCTTTTATGAAACCGCCTGTGTAAACTGAACATATGTAAAATCTGTTGCTCCAAAGTCTCATGTGAACTAGGGAGATTCAAGAGACATTCTCATCAATGTTACTTGTAAATTTCATATGCTTACAAGCAGAAAATTTCATCATTATGAAGTACAGACCTAAACATCACAGCATAGGGAGGAAACTTTACAACTCACTAAGGAGAGAAGACATTTTCTAGTAAAGTATTAAAATCCATACAGCACTTAGAATAATGGATTGTCCAAATTATATTCATCCAGTAGAGCATTGTCATTTAACCATATGTAGTATTCTATGTTTACTGGCATTAGTATAGATTAATGATAAAATCTTAATTATAGGCACAAGTCAGAAATACAGCAAGGCAAGTGTGCCATGCTGAATAACTCTCCATATATCTCCAATCTAGGCTTTTTCAAGCACACATGTAGCATGCAATGTCCATCTCCTGTGACCATGACTGATGCCTAGCACAGTTGTCATCATAGAGGCTTCATCAGGCATCTGATGAAAAGAGATGCAGACCCACAGCCAAATCCTAGGCAGAGTTAGGGGAATCCTGAAGAAGAGGAGAGGAGAGAGGGCTACAGGAGCCAGAAGGGTCAGAAACATCACGAGAGTACTCATAGAATCAACTAACATAGACACAAGTCACTCACAGAGACTCAACAGACAGACAGGGAGCCCACATGGGACTGACTCTACCCACATGTTACATAGTTTATGGCTTTGTCCTCTTCTGGGACTTGTAACCACAGGAAAAAGGGCTGTATATGTCCCCTGTATAGGTTTTTATAGCCCTACTCCTCAGGTTGAGTTGCCATTACTAGCTTTAACAAATGGGGAGGTTATTAGTCTTATTGCAGCTCATATACCATGCTTTGCTGATACTCATGAAATACTGCTCTTTCCTAAACAGAAGGAGAGGAAGGGTGGACAGGGGTCGAAAGAGAGGGACAATGGGGAAAGAGACTGGGATGAGAGGAGATAAGGGAAAGTATGACATTGATGTAAAATAAATAAATAAATTTAAAATATCCCAGGGAAATATTCACCAAACCCTAACCCTAACCCTGTCAAATCATTGCATATCTCCATGTTAGTACTTGATGACAAGCTGAGATGGGTTCATGCTAAGTGTTTGTGAGTGAAATGGAACAGCTGACAACTATAGTGGCAAATTGTGTCATCTGATCAACTATTTCTTCTAAGATGTTCCATGTGGGAATTATATTTTTCACACCAAAATATTGAAGATTCAATCAGGGTCACGTTTTAAGATCAACTACATGATATTCATTTGGTGGTTATTTAGTACTAGAATAGTACTCTAATTGTATAGTATCAGATATACTGGCCAGTTCTAGACAACAGCCTCTGAGTTATTTGAATATATAGAAACTTTTATTCCAATTCAATGCATTATGAGTACTGGGTGGTGTATTGCATCATCATTTGGAGGCTTTTCCAGTATTCTCTAATGCTGCCTCTTACATCCCACAGTAAAGAAAAAAATGAATGAAAAAGCACAACATATACACTTTCATATGTATTTCTGTCAACTTTCTGTGTTTCAATGGCTGACATCCATATTTAATAGAAGGATATTGTTTTAAAGTATACACAACTTTTAGTAGAATGAAAGAAATCTAATGTGGAAAACACACAAGGAAAATTGACCTCACAGTGTGTGTTAATCAAAGTGATGTAAGTAGTGAAGGTATGTATAGAGATTTTAAAGCAATTCATTCAAACTATATTTGAATATTTGAGAAACGTTTTCATTGGGTATTAGTAAACTGCACATAGTGTGAAAATAACATGAATTTAAATAAAAACACAACTGGATTTTGCTTCATGCATGCCTGCATTAATTTTAATATCTACTTTAGCTATAATTAATAATTAAAATAATTAATACTTAAGTATATACATTTTGTACATTTTTTAGAAATGAG
Source organism: Phodopus roborovskii (assembly GCF_943737965.1). Taxonomy (NCBI): domain Eukaryota; kingdom Metazoa; phylum Chordata; class Mammalia; order Rodentia; family Cricetidae; genus Phodopus; species Phodopus roborovskii. The sequence continues at coordinate 9,639,124 of NW_026126511.1, read as the reverse complement.
TCCTAGTAAAATGGACTCATACTGTATTTGTTAGTGCCAACAGTACCTTTCTATTATTTTAAAATACCTAAGTCAATCTCCTTTTCAACAATTATTAAAATGTGATAACTAATTAGTAAAATATTCAGTAAGGTTGCTGATTAAAATCAATAAGTTCAATAGATATTGGTATCACTATTGTTTCATTATATATAATACATTTATTAGTGACTATTTTAGTTGTTTGAAAGAAATGAACTTAATTCTATGTGGATTGTAAATGTATACATCATTTTTACTTAGTCATCAAATAATTATTTCATTGTGATAGCTTGATTCTTTAAGATAAATCAAGGCCCCCACATCTAATACCAACCACTGAAGTAACAAACTTCCATAGTGAGTGCTTTTGGTCTTCATACCTAATCTGTCTCAGTCAGAAGAAAGGAAAACTAGTAGACAGCTATGAGTATGAACACAATCAATTTCTTTTTTATCTAGTACATGTTCCACAATATAAATAATTGTACATTATACTATTGTTTTCAAAATTTAGTAAGATATAATTATAGTTTAAAGAGTATCACCATTGTGAACAAAGTGAAATGATTTAATTTTAGTTTATAGTCTGCTTTCTGGAACTGGGCTTAATTCCAATAATCAATAACAAGCTTTAAATTCCAGTTGTTTGCACTCCAAATTTGTACCCCATTAATAAGTTATTCAATTTTATAGGCATAATCTCAGTTCCCAATACATTGACTTTGAAGAATGTGTTTCATGCTGATAGAGTCACCATAATCAATCTCCAATTAACCAAAGTGACAGACTTACTAAAGCCATGTGTGTCCTCTTAAAAGGCAGTCCATATAGATTATAAGGGATGAAAGGGCAACAACTCATTTTCAAGTGTTTCTGAGTTTAATTCAGGCCCTACAACTCACACACAAAGATCTTACCATACTGGCAACATTGCAGGGAGCTGGATTATTATGAATAAATAAGAAGCTGGGAAAATGAATAAGTTGATGGATGTTTACTTGGGGAGAAATCACTTACAGCAGAAACAGATTATGGCCAGAAGATGTCTGTGAATGTTCTGTCTCTGACCAGGAAGCAAGAGAGAGTGCTGGGGTCCGGGACCCCAGACCTAGTCTCCCCAAGTCTCTCCGACACCTCTCCCCATGCTCAATGGGTGTGGTCAGTGTAACAGGTGTGGGTGGGGTGGATGTCTCACTACAGTAGATCACTGGGGCTCCCTGGCCAGTGAACCTGGTCTACTAGACATATGCTAGGCGGTGAAAGAGGGTGATGATGAATACTGCGAAAGAATTCATGCCCTTTCCCTCTGGTGTAGACACATGCACTCGGGAACACACACACACATATTCACACACACACACACAATGTGGGGGGAAAGAGAGATATTCTCTAATATGAATATGCATTCTGCTCTCTCCTTTGCCTAACCATCATTTATTTTCTGTCTTGTTTCTTTATCTGATTTTGAATGACAAAATTGTCATGTAACTAAAGGAAAGATGTCCTTAAGAAAGAAGGTCTGTTTCTGAGAAGAGAATTCAATGTTTGAAGATATACAATTATGGAATCATCACTATAATAAATGTTCACTGGATTATGACTTGTAGGTTGGGAATGAAATTGAAAGCTCAAAAAATACAGACACATGTTCCATTTTCATTCTGCATTAGTTTCCTCCTTTCTACTTTGATACACTGTTTAGACATGCTATCAGAGTTTGCTGAGCACACTGTATGTAGCATTAAGCAACTTTGCTTAAAACAACTAGCATATGAAAAGAAAGGTCTATACAGTTTATACTTTAGAAATTTAGATGCAAATTTATTTATATCACTCTCTGTTCAAATGCAGGACATAATTGCAAGGGCACATAATGGAGCCAATGTTCTTATGAATTATGATGTTTAGAAGAAATGAGGAAGGAGAGCATGGCCTCAGGGTTCATTTTAATGACCATATCATCGGGAGTCAATTCTTTATTAATTTTTAAATAAAACATAATTGCCTCATTTACTTATTATAATCCTACTTCCATATTATCCCATGTCCCCCACACTGTTCCTCCTCAGGTTAATTTCCTATGTATCAAAGAATTGATCCTGGATAGAGAAATATGCAGAAGATGGATTTATGTAGATAAATAGATGTTAGATGGAGGAGATAGATGATAGTTTGATCATAAATATAAGCATACAGTAAGAAAGAAGATAAGACATATATTCTTACCTAAATATGTGTTGAAAACCATCTAGACTTATTCATATGTTACCTCATGTAAACAGTACGCTATAAAAGAATACACACTGCTCAGTGGCCATTTGATTATGATTTATTTTGGTACTGTGTGGTCAGATCACATGGTAATACTAATTTTGGTTTCTTTGAAGAAATTTTCTGTTAATTTTCACAGTGTCTATACCAGCTTTCACTTCCACTATCACTGCGTAATGATTTCTCTTTCTCCTGGACTCACCAACACTTGTTAATGATGTGAGACTTAATGGGATAAGGTGGAACGTGAGAATAACTTTTACTCATACTTGTCTAGTGTCCAGAGATGATGGGCATCTTTCTTTAAAATATTTATAGACTATTCTTGCTTCTCTTTTATAAAACTGGTCAATTTATTTGTCAATTTATTCAGTTAATGACTATGCCAGGTTGGATGTGTATGATTTAATTTCGTTATACATGGTATGTATTAAATTTATTATTTTATTTATGGTTCAAGTAATAATGGCAAGCCGTGTTGGATTTCTCTCCCTTTTTTGATGAAAAATGTCTCAAATATTCTGGATCTGTACCACAGTGAGAATGAACTTTCCTCTGCATATTTCCCTTACTTTTAAGAGAATAGTTTTTCTTGATTTCTAATATACCATTTGAGTGTTATGTATATGTACATTTGCACTAAATATATATTCTTATGTATTTTATAAACATTTATACATTCAATATGCCAAGATATTCACATATTTACACATATAAACATTTTCAATTATAAAGATTTTTGGAAAAAAATATTAGGTACAAAGAAGATACAATTCAAATTAAAATAGATTATTCAATTAATGTTTTTTTTCATTTCATTAAATGGAGAATTGGGTGTAATATCTTCTGTTATTTTTTATCATAAATATTCAATAGCTATTCTTCCATTATTTCTTTTTTCAAACATTTTCCAGAATGGTATATATATATATATATATATATATATATATATATATATATATTTGTTTGAACTCAAGTTCCAAAAATAAGCTGATGAAATAATTCAAAATTTAGACCACTTTCTCTAGAGGAAAATAACAGTTCTTTCTCAAACAAAATACATACTTTTTAAGATCTAGAGATGAAGCCACAAAAACTAAAATCAGTACTAGTTATCCTCAACACAGGCAAATATATGAAAAGATAATCCACAATTACTTCGACTTAAACTTAAATTTCCTTTGATTTGTTTGTAATTTTGTGAATGATAGAATCTATTTCCTAGAGACAATATTTTCTTTTGTCAATGCACTAAATGTCTTCATGTTTTAGTACATGTCTAGTTTGGTGTAGATAGAGAGAAAAATCGAAACATTTTTATCTTGCTTTCAAACTCAAGTAGATCCAATTTCTAAATCCTGTTGTTGTGATCAAAGTCATTTTTCTTAATATAGATTATTTGTTGTTGTTGTTATTGATATTGTTGCCTTTTTGTTTTGTTTTTATTCAGATTATTTCCCAGGTAGCTAGTTTTCTAGGGCCTGAGAATCCATTAATTAATGTTACAGTATGACTGGATGTCAGAGTAGGTGGCTGGCTGGCTGGCTGACTGGCTGTATGATAGATGGATGGCTATATCAAAAATAATGAAAATACACTCAATATACTTGAATATATGCATATTTAGCTAGAACTATGAACACATTTACCAAATTCTCATTTAATTTTCAGTCTCTCCATATCTTCTTTCTTATATTTTCTTGTGATTTATTTAATTAACCCTATTTCCATTTCCTGTTTGTCTTCATTTACTGTCTTAATAAGGTAAAAGTAATAACTTATTTCTCTGCATTTCTGTTGAAAAAAAGAGTTATTAGAGTGATGTTCCAATGCCCTTGGAGCTGAAAATATCTTGGAAATGCAGGTTGTAGCACAAATAAAAGACTCCTAGAGTGCTTTAGCAGAATAGATGACAGGTGTTGCAGATAAATATCTATGTCCTGTTTTGCAAGTTATCTCATTATTAACTAATTTTAAGTCAATACCAGGTAAAAGAAGTTGTTAGTTTCATTCATTTTTTTCCTTTATTGAAAATAGTTGTTTTTTATGTACTATATTCAGATGATTATACTTTCCACTCTCTCCTCCCCCCCCCCCCAGGACATCCCATCTCCTATCCAATGCCAATAGTCCTGCCTTCTGTCTCCCATTGGAACACAATCCTTTAAGAAATAGTACAAAACAAAATAATATGAAAATCTAATAAGAAAACTATGAAAATCTAATAAGAAAAACACAACAACCACCACACTAGGACAACACAAACATGCAGAGGGAACAATGACAGAGAAAAGCCATAAGAAATAGATATAGATGTAAAAATCAACCAGTCTGAATATGAAAAATACCATTAAATAAAAACAAATGGAAGTCATAATGTATATTCAAAGATAAACACATACACACACACACACACACATATACAAAAGGATACAAATATTAAAAAAAAATTAACAGTCAACAAAACCTGACATAACATTACGAGACAAGGACCTGGATTTGGTGAAAAGGAGAAATAGTGAGGGTCTAAAGCTAACCTATCTGCTTTTCAGGCCTACTAGCTTCTTGGGCAGAATCGGCTGCTGGCATCTAGCAAGGGCAGTGGGAACTTATTGCTGGGATGACAGAATGAGTTGGGAGGAAGGTTGCAGTATATCTGAGTTACTCCCTGGAGATGAAGGAAGAAAGGGAAAGTCACAGTAATTATTTGCTACTAAGTTAGGGGTGAGATTTTTGGTAAAGAGCTGGCAAAGAGAGAGGTGAAGCTCTTCATTTTGTAGTGGCCTACATGCGAAAGTGGAAGGTCTGCTTGAGTTGGAGACTGGGATAAAGAGATGTTTGGGAGGTAGGTAGGTTAGTGAGGAAGACCTTTGTGATCCTCTGGAGGTGGAGTCAGAGAAGGAAGGTAGGCCTTAGCAGCTGGTCAGTTAAGACCTGAGGATGATATTTGCAAATTGGATTTAGAGGAAGGTTGAAGATCTGAAGTTAGTTCATTTACTTCACTGACCAGAGTGATATTTACATATATCTTAATACCTAAATTTATGGTTCTGAAATTGTGCCTAAAATGCAGAATCATGATGCATATTGATTTATCATTTATAAGCAAAAGTACTTAATGCCTATCATCTTCAAGAAAATATATAAAGGGATGGTTCTACATTAACATAATATTACATTGTATTCATTCATAAGGAAGCCTATTGTTAATTAGATCTATACTTAATATAATGCTGAACAAGAGATATTACAGAAAAAAGTACACTTCAGTTTATTCTTACAAATAAACATGTAGGTTTCCCTTTGTTTTATGCACACACGTGTGTGTGTATGTGTGTGTGTTTGTTTTCTGAGACAGGGTTTCTCTGTGTAATAACTTTTACTGTACCAGAACTCACTTTGTAGATAAAGCTGGCCTTGGATAGAATTAAATCCACCTTAATTTGCCTCCCAAATGCTGGCAGTGAAAGATGTGTGCTACCACCGCTAGATTAGATTATTTTTTAAAATTAAAAACAAAAAAATAGAATCCACATTTTTATTAATCTATCATTCTATGTACTCATTAGTTTATCATAGGACAAGATACTTGATGACACTGAAAAACCACTGTTTAGTTTCTGTTTATGAACTGACTGTCTCTAACTGGGGTAAAGTATTGTTGCACTACCTTCTGTCCCACTTTTTCTTCTGCCCTTCTATGTTTTGAGAAAATTATTTATTTTCTGTATAAGGTATATACCTTATGTTAGCAAATCTGGTTATATAGTCAATGTCTTATTAATTAATGGAAAAACTAAAATCATTAGTTAATATAGTCCTGCTATCCAATCAAGAGAACTCATTTTTTATTTTGTAATTAAATATCACTCATGAATTTTTTAGAAGATATCAGTACCTTAGTTCTTTTACAAGCTTATTAGTAAATGCCTATTATTAAATAATATTCAATAGTATTTTTATTAATTTACCTTAAAATACTAGCTCAATTATATAGTTTTAAGTTAATAAAATAATACAATTGATTAGATTATGCATAAGCAGCCCCTCTAATGTTATAAATTTATTCATTTTTAAGTTCCACTATCATCACTATAGAAATACTTCATTAGTGAAACAGATATTTTACTTCAATGGAGTTAATTTGTATGTATTAGTATAATTATATGAAGTAAAGGTAATAATATAAAAATTAGACAATGGGATTTTAAATGATATATAGTTATATAGTTAGTAAAGTTGAATAGTTTTACACATTTGAATAGAAGTATATAACATGGAATTAAAATGAGAAAGTTAAATTAATATCAAACAAATAATCTAGGAGTCAAATGTAAAGAATAAAGATACTATTGTACAAAAAATTAATGAAAAATACAAACATTTTCTCTTGAAGATCATGCATTTAGGAAGAATCTATCCTATTTATTAATTTCAGGAAATAGGCCTTTAAATGCCTGCTGCACTTTGTTCATGTAAGTGTAACCTAGGAATAGGCCCTGTCATCTGAGTGAGGAGAATTGAATTTGATGAGAGAGAAGGAATGGATAACTATATGGTGAATTGCCTCTTCAAGTATAATTATGTATTACATACATAAATCTGATACATTTATCTTTGGTTTGCTTCTCCAAAGAATTTTTCTTTCAATATTTTGTTCACCATATGGAATTTATTCAGTTGTATAAAAAGTATCTTTGTTTCAATCTCTGTAGATGTTTGAATTGAACACTGAAAAAAAAGTTTCCCCATTAGAATGGAAAGCCCAACATATTCTTAGGTAATCTTAGTTTTAGAACATAAATATTTGTGGCAAGGTGAAAAATGTATTTGGTGAATATATGCACATTTTTTCTGAGTATTATTTTAAAGTGACATTAGTATTTATTTTCATATATCCTTCACAATAGCCAGTTTTGTAGTGGACACATACAAAACTTTGAACAAGGCAGGGATATATAATCTCACATCTTGCCAGTGCTCCATGCTGCATTCCAGGCAGCCTTGGATAATTTATAGAGATTTGGTGTCAGAACAGAAAGAAAGATGGAGTCTGTTGATATACCACATAAATCCAGTGTTTATTAAGTGTGTATTAGTGCATTTCTTTAATCTCAGATGAAATTTCCTACATTTTTAAACTTTTTTAAGATAGGGGAAGTTTTTTTTTTTTTTATCTCATCATCTAGTTACAAGTAAAGGAATAAACCCACTCTAACCCACAAGGGGACAAAGGGTAATCTGGATTCAAGATGAACAAGAGACAGATGTATAGAATAAGACCTTATGACTCTAGCAAATATCTTTCTGAGTAGAGCTACACTGAAAATAACAGTATGCAATAGAAAACACAAAGGCTATTAATAAAGTTTTTGATGGCTATTTTTTGTTTTCTACTTTACTACATTTGGAATTAAGTAAAAGATATGCAGATAGGTATAACTGTGGAAGGACTATTTTCTTAATTACATCATTTGAAGTGGCAAGACTCATTCTTAATCTGGATCTTGGGAGGCAGAAAGATACATCTTTAATCTGGACTATATCTTCCGGTGGCAACATACGTAAATCTTTCAGAAAAAAGCGTGCTTCCTTTCTTTGCCTGCTTGTTCTCACTCTCACGAGAAAGTTAATTCCTTCCTGGACATTAAAATTATCTCTTCAGTGTTTTGGTATATATTGAAAAGCAATTGAGACAACCATCCTTGTGGACTCAACAATTACTGGATTCTTGGTTATTCTTTTGGTAAACAGACATTGTACTTGCTGTATCACAACCTGTAAGCTATTCTAATAAATATTCTCTCTGTATATGTGTTAAGTCTCTTCCTTCAGGAACCATATCTAATACACAATCACATGTTATTGTTAAAAATTATTATATATTGCACATCATTTGATTTGCTAAATATTTATATGACTTGGACCACAGTGGTTTTTCTTATGGCAGCAAAAACACAAACATGTAAGACAAGATGGCTATTGTGTCAATAAAATCTTTTTTTTTATTTTGTTAGAAATATATAAATTTAATTGTGGTTTACACATCATTGACAAAATATAACTGGATTGCACATGCTGAAATTCACTCTAAGACCAAAATTTGGTTTTCTGTAAACATTGACTTTCAAATTATTGTTCCTTAGAATACCACATTGTCCCAGGTTATGGTTACATCTCCTTATATAATACAAGATTGCATATGACATTGACACTGCAATGAGAAAAAGTTTCACTTTACATAATGAGAGCATTGAGTTACAGGAGCAATCAATCATGCATTAGAGTTTAACACTTGGGGCTGCCTCTTGGGAGAATATTAGAATGATCCATTAAGAATGTTCGAGGAGCTTGGTTTTAAGATGCTGTTCTTCAAGGTGCAGGTGTGCTAAGTAAAAACATCACATGTTGTAGTTTTGTGTCAAAGATGCAATGAAAGAATACAGGGGTTGAAATAAGTATACTTTACATAGGGAATTTTTCAGTTCCTTACTTTAACTATAGTATAACTACAGATCCTGAGGAAAGCAACTGGACTCATTGAGACTTATATTTAAAATGGTTTCCCAAGGTAATTTTCAGATATTATTGCCTTCATCAAGGAGCAAAGAATAGAAATAGTCTTTTAACTTTGATCATTAAGATCTTACTGTGGTGTCAGATGCTCATTGTGGAGGAAATTTTAAGCTTTAATACACAGGGAGATTTATTGAAATTTCCTCATGTTTCAGGAACACAAGCATTTTTTTAATTATGAACATTTTATTCAGAGGCTACCTAAGACTCAAAGAGGCAGTAATGAAGTTTCCCAAAGAGAACTCATTATGATAGAATTGGTGGCCCTAGTTGAAGGTGAACCCACAAGATGACATGAACAGGTTTTTCAGGTTGAAAATTGCAGAGATTTATTCTGCTTAATATTAAAATATTTCATGGTTATTACAAACTTCCTAATAAAATTAGCAACAGATGCTTTGACTTTTCACATTCTCATTTTTGAAATTATGGCAAGTCATAATTCTGAATTAAGCAAAGCTAAGGGTTCAAGGGGAGTTATGAGGCTACCAGTGAATACTTTGGATAAGTTCCTCTGTATTTCCAGAGTACCTTATCAATGTAGGACATGTTATTTATCAATTTTTTTTGTCATAAAATCAAGAGGAATGACTTAAGTGTCCCGGAGATCAACTTCTCTGCAAATATTGGAGGTACCTGGCAGATTCTGGAAACATAACCTTTCTTGAAAGCCAACTGGTGATGGATATTTGATTAGATTATGACAGCGAGTTGATCACAAATTAAGGATAATGTTGGGGCATGAGATCTCATGAGGTTATATTATCATGGACTGAGTTACTTGTCATCCCTTTGATAGTCATTTTCATGAACTACCAGAGTGAGGTTATCTCAGCTCACCTCTAGAATTTACTCTCCACACATAGTGTAATTTTTATTATAATCAAATAATTAAAAGAACAATTGCTCTGAAATCTTTGTAGGTCTTGTTTGGTCATAAGAGATGGTCAGTTCAGCCTACACATCCCCCATTGATAGGAGTCTTATTTGGGTTTATCCTTGTAGATCCTTGTGAGTTATATATATATATATATATATATATATATATATATATATATATATATCAAAGTTATCTGACTTCGTTGTATACAGAGTGAATATAATACATAAATGTTAGGTAATATCAATTTTAAGAATATTTTAGATGTATAGAAATAATTTTAGAATGGAGGTATTCTTTTGATACAGTAATTATTCACAACATTCTATTTTTGGAATAAAAAAGAAAGCTAAATCAAGAAATGAAATTAAAGAATAACCAATAGCCATGAAAGAAAACTCTGGGTCTGAATTTCAGAAAACTTAGCTCTTGGCTCATTGATAATAAACTATAATTTTAACAACTAGGTTAATGTTCAAATCAAGATTGGCTATGAGAATAAAATTATAGACAGAGTGCCGTGAGCCATTGTTTTAAAATAGATCACCCTGGAGAGATGACCCTATTTCACATGACTAAGCTTCTGTAATGGGCACCTGTCTTCTACAACCTGAATTTTATGTTGTTTTTTAATAACTTATTTATAACCACATATAAGGAAGATTATTTAGTAAAATAAGAAAAATAAATAAATAAAAATAAAACATAGTGAAACTCTTTCCAAAGTAGTAGATTTTCCTCAAACTTGCAATACAAGTAGAGAAGGCATTCCAGGCATAACAGGCTCTCTGTTAAACTCTGAAATTAGTTCATGAATGACAATTAGAAAATCTGCAGCTCCTGTTTTCCTAAAGATAATTTGTCATTATTTGGAAGGAAGAAATATGAGAATTCTAGCATATTCTTTGACAAAGTGTCAAAGAATGGGGACAGAAAAAGGTGCAAATATTTTATGACTTGAGATTTGAGCAACACAATTATAAGCATGAAAATTATCAAAGACAAAGTCATACTTGCTGAAATCTGAAATTCCATGAAGCACAGAATTATGTTCATGAACCAAGGTGTTTCTAAATAAAGGATATGCTTCTGAAATATATAACTGTTGGATCAGCAATGGTCTGCCTAGAACGGGGATCTCTGAGGAGTATGATATACCCTTAGTTAAAAATCTTCAATGGTGTACTTCACTACCACGGGGGGTAGGGGGTAGGGGGGGCAGAGGCTGAACCTCACCCAACCAAAATCTAAAACTAGCTCAGCTCAGCCAAAAATCAGCATAAGGATGTAAACTCCTGTGTCTTCTTAAGAAAGTATGAATATTCCTTGAATTGTGAGAAAAATATTGTTGGAAACTTGATACTTATTATATAGGATATGGCAGTCAACAAATAAAATTAAATCATTCTCAAATTATGCATAGTATTAAGATTACATGTCCTATGAACAACATTATATTAAAACAGCATAGACAACTGTTGGATTAAAAAAAACAATTTTGACAAATATCCAGTTTAAAACTATTTTATTATTTTCTAATTTTTATGTGTCCTTCATTGCTTATGTGTACATATTTAGTTGCCCTTCCAGAGCAGAAATGTTTTCATCTACTGTAACTAGAGTTACAATTATGAACCACCAGACATTGGTGATGCAAATTGAGTTTCAGTCTTCTGCAAGACAGCAGGCACTCTTGACCACTGAGCTATCTCTTCAGGCATGGATGTTCTGATTTTTAAAAATAAACTCCAAGAGGAAAGTTAAAGCATGAGAAATAAAATTTCTAAAAGCAAGGGTTCATTAAAGTTCTTCACAAACTGAAAGAAAACAGAAAGTGTGAAATATGTCTTGTAAATGCTAAAGAAAGGTAATTGGAAATGAAGAGTTCTACATCTAATAAAAGTATCTTTTATAAGATGAGGTTAAATTGAAGACAACATACAAAAATTAAACAAATATAATTGAACAAAGGAAGTTTTTCTTTAACATGTCTGTATTAGAGTACATAACAAAAATTTCAGTTTCTGATTTCAGAGCAAGAATAGAGAGTAATAACACACACACATGCACACACACAAACACACACACACACACACACACAAAAACTGCCTTTGAAAACACAAAACTGATCTAGTACTTTTTTATATTAGTAATATCTTCCTTAATTTGTATTGTTATATAATGCTAAACTAGATGACATTAAAAAACAAAACAAAAAGTATCATTTATATTCAGATGGGAGGAGTCCCAGAAGTATGCTTAACATTAAGGAACAGTTCTCTTATTATTTGTATTGCATCATTCAAGTTGAATGCTGACATGCATGAGAAAAGACCAGAACCTTGTCTGTGTCGTATAAAGTAGGAGAGTTCCCATAAACAACCCCAGCCATGTTATCAGAAAACTCCTACAGCTGATAAAGCATTTAGTGATTTTGCTGGATACAATATTTACTAAAACACACAAAAGAAAACAAAACAAAACAAAAAAAGAGTCACTATTCCTATATACAAAGGATGAACTGGCTGTGAAAGAAATCAGGGAAACAACATCTTTCTGAATAGCTGCAAATAATATAAAATATATTGATGCATCCTTAAGCAAGGAACAAAGATCTGTATGACCATAACTTTAAATATCTGAAGAAAGAAATTTGAGAAGATATTAAAAAAAAAAAAAAAGAAAGAAAAAGAAAGAAAGAAAGAAGTCCCATGATCACGGGAAACACCTAAAGAAAATTTCAACATCATTAGCCATCATGGAAATGTAAATTAAAGTGAGTCTGAGATGCAGCCTTACCTCTATCAGAATGGCTAAGATAAAAAAAAAAAAAAAAAAAAAAAAAAAAAACACACACACACACACATGACATCTCATGCCAGAGAGGATATGGAGGGGAAAAAAAAGAAAGAAACACTTCTCAATTGCTGGTGGGTGTGCAAACTTGTACAGATACTTTGGATACCAACATAGGAATCAAAATTGCTCAAGACCAAGCTATACCACTCTTATGCATAGACACAAAGGAAACTTAATCATATCACACTTGCCCACCTATGTTCATAGCAGTGTTAGTCATAATAGCCTGAATCTGAAAGCAACATGGATGCACTCATCTGAAGAATGGATAAAGAAAACATGGTACATTTACATAATAAAGTATCATCTGTTAAAAACAAAGATATCAAGAATTTTGCAGGCAAATGGATGAAACTAGGGAAACCATCCTTAGTGAGGTAGCCCGGACTGAGGAAGAAAAAACATGGTGTTTACTCATTTGAAAGTGGATATTAGATATAATGTAAAAGACATCTATACTCAACAACTGATGCCTCGCCCAGAGAAGCTTGATTGAGCAACTCCTGGAAACATAAGAATAGATCCTCATTCAAATATTAGACTATGTTCAGGGAATCCTGTTAAAGACAGGAAGGAAGGAGTATAGCACCCAGAGGTTTCAAGGACATCAGAAGAAATCCCACATAGTCAACTAACGTGGGCTCATAGGAGCTCACAGAGACTGAGTGGACAACAAGGAAGCTTGCATGTGACTGACCTAGTCATTCTGCATATATGTCACAGTTGCATAGTACGGTCTTTGTGGGACCTATAACAGTGGGAGCAGGGATTTGTTTTTTGTTTTTGTTTTTTTTTGTTGTTGTTGTTTTGTTTTTTGTTTTTTTCCAAATACTTTTCCTGGCTCTTGGAACCTAATCCTTATATTTGGTTGCCTTGCCAAGCCTTAATACATGGAGAGGTGCTTAGTCTTACTGCAACTTGAAATGCTTTGTTTTGTTGACATCCATGGGAGGAGACCTGCACTTTTCTGAAAACAAATTGGGGAGGAGCTGATAGAGTAAGAAGGCATATGAACAGTGGAGAGAGGGGCTGAGAGAAGAAACTACAATCCAGATGTAAAATAATAAATAAATACATAAATAAAACTGTAACCCAATTACCTTTCCAAATGTCACCACAAAAATGGTGCAATTTAACACATGTATTCTCAATATCATAAAAACATTTATCTCATAAAACTTCATATAAATTAAAATTCTTAACTAATTTAAAATGTCCCACATGTAAATTGAATACCACAATCATTGTATATGTTTTAGTCAATATGACTGTACTAACCTCTAAGACAACATTGCTCACTGATTTTTTTAGTGGAAATGTCTTAATCATAGGTGTTGTACAAGACTGTAGACACTGGTAATTGAAGCTCTTAAACACCTAGGTATGATCAAGAAACTGTAAACTGAAATTTACATAAATTTTTTTATTAACTGTTAAATTTATATACTAGTTTTAAATTTACAGATTATTTACAAACATAGAACAATGAATTTCCATATCAAATATATAAGTAAACTTATTATTAAGTTCTTATATAACTAGGAAATAATTTGCAATTAATTAATTATTATCAAACAAAATTGTGGCTAAATTCAAGGTGAGTTCAGCCTCCATTACAAATTTACATATATTAGCAATACTCTTTACCCTACTAGGCAGAAAAAAGTTTTCTAATTTCTTTCAAATATCAATTTGATGATGACTGATCAGGTATTTGTAGAATGTCACTAATAGAGAATTTGGCTAATGTTCTTATCATGAAGTGAGCATTTCAATTATATGGAAGCTGAAAACAAAATGAACACATAAAATGGTAATATGTACAATGATATTTATTTCTATGTTAGTGAATATTACACTATTTAAATTAAATAAATACACTTGTAAAAGATAATTTCTACTAAATTTTACGAGACAAAGGTAACCCATCACAGATATATCAATGATAAGTAATGAATTTTATATTGGAATGTTTACATAAATCCCACGCCAATCTTTTGTATCTTTTCCTGATTTCATTATGTATTAAAAAATATACAGACTGTATGAATTTTTGTTAAAATGAAAGGAGTATTTTCCTAGTCAAGCCATAAATCCACCAATTGGTGATGACAATAATCCAAAAAAGCAAAATTACTAACCTTCATCATGAAGAGTTATAAAAATATTCTTGGCATAATATATTAGCTCATGTTCTTAGTATAATGTAGTATAGCTTTTCAAAATAGGGTTTTTTTTAGAACTAAAACGCTAATTAACGGTAATTATTACCGGTAATTTATTACCATGCAGATAATTTATTACCATGCAGATAATCCCCAATAATCCCCAAAACAGAGAATACAGCTCCATAGATATATAAAAAAAAAAAATGAGGAAGGCAAAGTTTGTAATTATTTCACTAGAACCATGATAAACAATAAATAGGTGATTATTGGGAAGCAATACATAGAAAAAGTCAAAGAGCTGTGGAAGTGCTTCTCTGCCCTGCCTACCAGATTGGCTGATCCACCAGAAAGATTGGGTCAAGTAAAGCCATGCCATCACCCTCCCTGTGGAGTGGGGAAGGAATGGGATGGGAGGGTGGATGAGGGGCATGGGAGGGAGGGAGCATGGGAGTAAGGGAGGGAAAGGGAACTGAGGTCGATATGTAAAATAAGAAAAAAGAAAGAAAAGCCATGCCTTGATCTTCCCTCTTTCTGCCTCCTTCTGCCTGAGACCACGCCCAGGGGGTGTGTCCACCATTACAAGTCACTGAAAGACCACTACACTCACTCTGATATATATATATATATATATATATATATATTTTCTCATTAATATAAAAGATGTGTGATCATGTTGCATAACACTTCCCTAGTTTCTACTGTGTTCATATCAGCCTTCTCCTCCATGATGGAGGCCCTTCATGGAGTGTTGGTGATGTAAGATAAATCCTTCAGCAGCCTATTTCAATGTGTGAGAAATAATCACATTGTGTGGGGCTGCTCAGCATTTATTACTAAATAGTCGGTGCTTTATTGTATTTTGAATGTTTATTGAAACAGCCCGGTGAAGATCATTTTCTGCAATAAGTCTGAATTTTCCTGTGAATAGGCTTATTCAAATGTAGATTTCCCTAGCCAACATTGGGCAATTAATACATGCCATGCAATTTACTAAGAGTTCTCACACAGTTTCTATGTGGAAAATCATGACTAACATTTTCCATTGTCAGAGGAGGCATTAAAAAAAAAATACAGCCATACTCTACAAAATGAGAAGATTAGCCTTGGCAAAATATACAGAGATTTGCTTTGCCAGTCATTTACAACTAAAAAATAAGTATGTCTAACCATCTTTATCTATGAAAAACATTATTTTAAGTAACAAAAAAAAAAAAAACACAATACTTGCAAAGACTTTGTTGATAATAAGCCAAACTATTTCCATTTTAGGAATCTTAAAATTATGAGTCTAGGAAATATGTGCACATGAAAACATTGCTGAGTTGTCAGGGTAGAGGCTAGTGTTGAAACATGTACAAACTTAATTGCTTCGGCTACGGCCAGTTGACTCTCATATTTTAGGTAAAATGGAGAAAGTAACCCAGATTATGAGAAATTGCATAATTTGTTAATCAGGAAATACATTTCTGTCTTTCTCATCTTTGGCCATATACTCATTCATTAACTTAATTATGAAGTATTCTTTTTTATACACTAGAATGTGAGTGTGTGTGTGTGTGTGTGTGTGTGTGTGTGTGTGTGTAGCAGGCATACCAAATGCAAAGATATGTTGTAATTATAAAAAAAGACAAACATATACACACTTTTTTTTAAATGTGAACTTCTTACACACCATTTTTGAGTAGAAGTTTATGAAAAATCAGAAATAACTTTAGTACAGTGACATATACAGAAACTGGAACCACAATTTTAATGCCTGTAGAAAACCTCTATAATTCAATTACAGCCTTGCCTGAGATCAGTGAACTCACTCTAGCCACTGCAAGTAGGATTCCATGCACATCATGATCTCAGGATTGCTCTATTAAAAGTGTGTAACAACTCCACAGCTGCTGCTGAGAAAGATTGTCTTTCATTACTAGTTTGTGAGGACCTTTTGACAGGATGTGATCTGGGAGTCTAAAGCATCTTATTGATTATGTTACAGCATTATGTTCAAGTAAGAAAATCATGACTCATGTTTAGGGAAGTGTGAGGAAAGGATGCTTGTGTGGTACAATTCAGAAAACTATTAAGCCTTGGAAATATAGGAATGGAATCTAATAAAGTAGTTCTGAACATAGGTTTCATCAGGCCTGTGCAGTCTAAAGGATCTCTGATAGTGGAACCAGGATGTATCCCTGGTACACAAAAGGACTTTGGTAGCACATTCCCCATGGAGGGATACTCCCCTAACCTAGAGGCAGGAGAGACTGCCTAGTCCCTACTCCAAATTACTTGATAGATTTTGTTGATCCCTCCTGCAAGGCATCACCCTCCCTGTGGAGTGGGGGTGGTTTGAATGGGAGGATGGTCGGGAGGAGCAAAGGAGAGAGGTAGGAGGGAACTGGGAACAATATGTAAAATAAAAAAAGCAATATGTTATATACAAAAAATAAAATAAAGTAGTTCTATCATATGTAGATCAGGAGAATATTCTTATATTAGATATTCTCAATGATACAGGAAAATAAAGGTGAAAAGGACATACAAGACAAAGTATAACAGTATTCCAAGTAGAAAGAGGTAGAGGACACATACATAAAAAGTTTAGAAATGCAGGTAGACAAGGGAAAAGTTAAAAGTAATTGTCATGACTCTGTTTGTATTATGTGAAGGATAATATACTACAATCACAACCACATTATTACTCTTCTATTACTCAGGCAGGCAAAGGTAAGTATATAATATGAAATAAGAGTTTCTGACAGAGACACAAAGAGAAGACATTTTCGCTCAGTGAACTGCCTGGCTCCCTGAACAGATTTGTCAGACCAGAACTTCTCTGACAGTAGAAATAATAAAGAGAAAATTACTGTATTTCAGAGGTAAAGAGAATGGATAGTGGTCTATGTCAGAAATTAATAAAAACTAGAATTTAAGTAAGGAACCAAGGAAATATATTTCTGTGGAAGGATTAGATGATCATTATAGTATATTAACATAATAGTGCAGGATAAGCTTTACATAACAGGTGGTAAGAAATAACTTTTGATCTGTGAACACAAACTTAAATAGAGATGTACTCTCTAGTTTTTCTGTAACCACAATGTTTTGGAATACCAATATTAAGGAAAAAGATACTGAGTTAAATGAATTTATTTTACCATATGTTAGATTTTAGTTCTCAGGAAAATTGATGTTTGCTGGTTGTCCCACTTACTTTGATATAGTTATGTAGCCATGGAAGATGCTAGAAAAAAAAATTGTATGACGAAAAGATTTTGTGATCAATGTTCAATGTAAATGAGGAAAATGATTTTGTGTTTATATAAAACCTATGAGAAGTGCAGGTTTTCTGAGTAGGACAAGCCATACCAAGATGTGCTTCTTCTCTGTCCATCTCTTGTAAAACAAAACTAAGAAGTCTCCATTGAAGCTCTCGCATGCACGCACTTTCAACCCTGGCCTTATCCAGGGATGGGCTCCAGCAACCATAGACATTTAAATACAATAGGTACTGTATACACATCCTAGAATATACACTACAGTATACTGTATTGGGTTCTATAATTAGAAACATGCTACTTTACTCCTAAAAGCATCTAGGACACAATGCAAAACAGTTACAGCATATTACTTTGTAAATTAACAAACATTCCATATATATATATATATATATATATATATATATATATATATATATATGTGGAGAGAAGAGAGAGAGAGAGAGAGAGAGAGAGAGAGAGAGAGAGAGAGAGAGAGAACAGAGAGTAAGAGAAGGAGATGGAGATGAGGAATGAAGTATAGAGACTAACCATCCACACCAGTGCAGAAATAATTGTGTCTACTAATTTAAAAAGTGGGAGAGAACATTTATTTCCACAACTCTGTGGAGTTTCTAGGTCCATGCCACTACCAAGAAGCAGGCTTCCAGCTGCCTGTAAACACCATTAAAAAAAGCCTTGCGGTTTTTAATGCTAACATGGAGTCAAGAAACCTCTCTTAAATGAGGCAAGCTTCTTATTGTCTCTTGAAAACAGAATCTGTCTGAGAAAATGCTGCTAAAATGAAGCCATGCTTAGTCATTTGCGTCTAAATGTATGTGTATATAGTTCCTGAACTTTGGATGGCATGGCATTTATAGAAGCAAGTTTTTGTCCAACCCATTTCTGCAACCGTTGAGTCCCAAACAAACACACAGACACTTGTATTAACTACAAACTGTCTGGCTTAATCCTAAGTGTTATTACGAACTAGCTGTTTCAACATAATTTTATCCATAATTCTTCACTTTGTTTGGTACCCCTTCTTGGTAAGAGAGTCTCATCTTGCTTGCTCTACCTACATCTAGCTGGTTACTGCGTCTCTGCCTTTCTCTTCCCAGGATTCTCCTAGGTTAACTGTCTCACCTATTCCTCCTGCCAGGCTACTGGACAATCAGTGTTTTATTAAACCTATACCAGTGACAGACCTTTAAAGTGTAAAAGAGCTTTACCACACAGTAGATTTCCTTCCTATTTCTTAACCATAATGATGCCAGGTTGTGTTTGAAAATGACTTGCTAAAAATTTTTAATATATTTATGTAAAAATAAGAATCATTTCACTTTGTCTATACAGACATTAGTAAGCAAATGAGTTTCTGGCATCTCAGACAGTCATAATATGAAGCTTTAGCACCTAAATATAAATTTTAAGCTATAAAGAAAGAAGAAGAATGTCAGGAAGGACAAGAATCAACCTCAGGATTGATTATTTTGAAAGAAAATATTGAATACTTAAGAGAATAGAATCTCAAGGCAGAGCCAAAAGAAAAGAATTGACTAGGTTAACTAGTAGATATTTCATCTGTAACATCATATATTATCTGACAAATACATAATTTAAGTTTTTGTAATTACACAATTCACAGCATAATTAAAATTATGTATAATTACAACTACATGTGCATAATTGCAATTATGCATAATTACTAAATTATAATAATGCTATTTCTGAGACATGCATCCATGAAACTATATTGAGCTGTTTTTTTTCCCCCATAGGAAAGGAAAATGGATAAAAACATGTAACAAAATACACTTAAATTCTTCACATAATATTTGCTAAGAAAGTGAAAACTGGTAAATTTGGGTGTTCAGATTGAATTTTTTTCAAGATTCCAAAAAGAAAATTAGCAAACTACCTTCATTATAACTATTAAATTATATTTTTTTGATAAACTTTAATTTTAACCCTGGAAATCTTCCTGAAAATATGCATTTAATATATTATTTGTACATATTTAGGGAAATATTAAAATATAATTCATTATATATGCTTTTCTCTTATAGGTGGTAAATGGTATATTTGTAAGGACTGTATAAAATATTTCCTACATTTCTGGTTTCAGAAATCTTATCAATAATAGATGAACTTTATAGCCAAAGTTTGATTTTAGAGATTGAAATTAATTCAAATGTGTCTATTATAAAATAATCCTTAAAAAGTTGGGCAAAATATGTATTATGAGCAGTTTTCCCACCAGCGTGGTTCCACAGCCACATCAGCCCCAAATAATACACAAAGAGTCTGTATTAGTGATAAGCTGTTGGCCTGTTAACAATGTTCCCTATTGTCTAGCTCTGTCTTAAATATAAACCCTTTTTTATTAATCTAAGTGTTTCCCTGTGGTCTTATCTTACCAGAGAGAGGGTCTGCACCTCTTTCCTCAAGTCTCTACATCTTGAATCTCCTCCAGTATATCTCTCAGAATCCTCCTTGTCTCCTAGTCCCACCTATCTTGCTTTATTCATTAACAAATATGAGAAACATATTTACAGAATGACATCTGTGCAAGATACCCACAAATAAAACATAATGTGTGATGGAAGGGATGCTGTCAAGCTCGAAAAACAATGACTGAGACACCATCCAGATACCAAACTATCTCTGGAAGCTGAGTGTTATATTTCAAAAAAAAGAACTCAATCGTCTTTTAGTGTGCACTCTAATTCATGTTTGTGGTTCTAGGTGTGAGTTCTTAGCTGTTGCTTTATCTGCCTGCCTGTAACCTGCTACCTCTTCGCCAAGATCATGGACTTCACCCCTCTGGAAGTGTACCCTACAATAGATAACACAGAAAATTTAATATGGTGTTATTACATCTTATAGTGTAATTTGATGCCAATACAATATTTACTCATGAAAGATGGGCATGATTACATGGAGAAAACAGAATAATTCATATAAAATATAAGACTTTGTAAACTAAATAGAATTATACAGTTGTCTACTTGTTAAATACCTATACATGAAAGAGTTTATTTTTGGAAATTCATGTTCTTCTATGGCCTCCTAAGCTTTTATAGGTGCAATAGGCAAAATCATCTTATCTACATATTAAAGGTGGATACAAAGTGTATCCATCAATTTCTTTTGTCTTTTATTGACCGACACATAACAAATCAAGTGGAAAAATGTGATATTACCTAGGTTATTGTTACAGATCTACTATTGTAATCTTGCAATCATTTTCAGAAGTATCTATTATATTTTTATAGAGAAATTATAAATTAAATGGTGAAAAAGAAAGTCTTTCTAAGATTACTGAGATTACTTAACATTATTTCTCACAACAATGTCATATCAATTCCACAAGAGTTCAGCTTTCTTTTAGAAGTATAGATCTACAAGCATCAAGATTTCAACAAGTACAATACCAAGTTCATGGGAGCCAGATCATTTTAGATATTCTGGTTGAGACCTGTCTTACAGTGGGCCCAAAGGATACCTGGGTGTATTTTAGTATGCTTATCTAGTCTAGGTTTAATATTGAGGATAAGTATATTCAAGAATTGGCTCAATTAGACTCAATCAACTTAAATACCAGTCTTACATGGCAAAGATGAAATATAAACCACTCAAACATCTCACACATAATGAAGCAGAAAGTAAAAAGCAAAGCTATATTCTCAGATGGAATAGCAAAATGGCCAAAAGATACAGGAGGATTTACTTCACCCTCATTCATTTACCCTATTTTCTATGGATAGCAGACAGAGGACACTTGCAGGTAGTGGAGTGTTATAAAATTAGCTATGCAATTTCATTTGTTACTTTTGTACAGAAGAGTTTTTATTATGCAGTCACCTTAACATGATACTTAATATTCAACTCTTAATGTGGAAAATTTATTTGCTGCTTTCCATGCCTCTTTTAAATTCCTACTCAAATATTTGCTTCTTTTTTGGTAGGTTAAAAAAAAAGATGAATTTGCTGTTTTAACCATCTTTTATACTAATTCTTTAATGTTATAAGCAAATTTAGTATTTAGAGAAATCTGGCTCATTTCATTTTTCATCTTTATAAGGTGTCATAGAGGGTCAAGTTATTGATGAAATATGATTGGGTATAGGGAGCAAGAAGTCTAGTCTTGATGACTGGCTAAAACATTTGCAGAGGGTTGGAAATATATATGATGATAATTCAACATATTCCTAAAATAGAAAAAAATATTTTGGTTCTTTGAGAAAATGAATAAGTTATACAAACACTTATCAAACTTACCAAAAGACAGAAAGAAAAATTCCAAATTAATAAAATCAGAAATCGAATGGATATATAATAACAGACACTAAGCAAATCCAAAGAACCATTAGAAAGTCTAATAGAAACAAAACAAAACAAAAGAAACTGATAATGAAATGGAAAGAATAAGATTGAGTTAGAGAGTTCAAGGAGATACTGCTTGAATTGAAGAGCATTGTGGGCAGTGGTGTTGACATCTAGTTTAGTGGAAATTTACAGGAATCTATCAATGTGCCTCTAGAGTGAACACCTGGCAATGAAGAATGCAGTCTAAACTGTCCATCTTTTGTAGCCAGTCAAGGCTTCCAGCTGTAGGACTGGTTTCAATTTGAGTGTGTCATTGTCCAAAGAGGCCTTGTGAAGAACCATAAATAATCCATATTAATGCTTCAATAGAAGATCACTCTCTAAAAATGGACAGTGGGGCCATATTGTTTAGGAAAATTTCCAAAGAGCTCATAGATTCCAAAGTTCAAGCTAGCTCCTGAATGAAGTTTTCATCCCTAAATTCCAGTATATTTGGTGACACAGTACTATGCAGGCTGTGGAAGGAGACACCTGGACACCAATTCATACACAAAACCCCTCACCTACAATTGATACTGCCTACAAGATGTATTGGAGCAATGTTGTATAGAACTTTTAGTAGAGACCAAACAATCATTGGTTGGACTTGAAATCAATTTTATGAGAGTTGATCACCTATACTGCCTATATTCCCAGGAACCTCAGACTTCACAGCTCAGATACCTAGGGTAGAATCAAACACAACTACATAAATAAATAAATAAATAAATAAATAAATAAATAAATAAATAAATGTTTTCCAATTATATTCTGCTGTACTTATTTATGGATCAATGGCTTGACCAGTAGTCATCAGAGGCCATTCCTCTTGCAGCAGATGGAATCAGTTACAGAGACCCACAGCCAAATATTATACAGAGACATGGGCTCTCAGAGACTAAAGTTGGAAGCATGGGTCTTACATAGGTCTGTACCAGGCCCTCTGGTGAATGACTTTGCTATTAGCTTGGTGGTTTTATGGGACTCCTAATAATGTGACTTTTTGCCTGCTCTTAGGAATTTTTCTCCTATTGGATTGCCTCATGCCACTGAAATCTAGAGGGCTATAGCCTAGTGTTCTTGCATCTTTTTTCCTATTTGGCCATCATCTTTAATGCCTTCTCTTTTCTGAAGAGAAAATGGAAAGGGGAGTTGGGAGTGATGTTGAAGGAAAGAAGGCCGTGGAAATTGATGTCAGGATGTACTTCATAAGAGAACTTATTTTAAATAAAAAGAAAACATTTAGTGTTACACACACACACACACACACACACACACACACACACACACTCAAGAGATCAGAAAGCTAGTAACAGATGAGGAACAAGGTATGTGAAATAGTATTTCACAGAAATGACGGTGAAGTTCCAATCTTAATACCTCAACAGTACGGTTTCATAAATAAACATAACCAAGGAGAATACCAAGAGGTATGCTAACTAATTAGGACAGATTCCTAGATAAAAAGTGCACATCACTAATTACTGACATGAAAGCAAGAATTTGCCTCTCTCAAGGGTGGTGTCCCCAAATTTCACTTAATATCATGTAGGTAGCTTTGAAATCACATACTTGTAATGCACACTAAAGAGTTGGTTGTACCTATGGTCATGCATAAACATACATATGAAAAATAAGGTATCCCATTTGAAATGTAACATGAGGCATGGGAAGCAAGGATGGGTGAAGTAATGTAATAACAGTTTAATAAAATTAAGAATAATTTTCAAAGGAGACAGGCCTGACTGACATTGTATTATCTATCTCTATGAATAATTAAGTCCCATCAATAAGAGTCACAAATGCATATTCCTCAAATTCCTTTGTTTCTCATCTTCTAACCATGGATATAATGAGACTTCATAGATGAAGTTAACAGAACAAGTGTACCCTACCTAGACCTGGATTTTTGAGTATGCTTGATTTTCATTTAATAACTCCAAAGTGAATAGTTCTCAATATTGTATGATGTGCCTGTAGTTGTGGAGGTAGATATGCTTACTGGGCCTAATTCTGAAGTGTGCACTAGACTGTTAAGTCTTCTTGAAATCACAGCAGTTAGATATGGAATTATGCATGCATTAATAATCTGGGGATGAGGGACAAATACCTAGCTGAAACTTGAGTGAGAACTTTGACAGATTGTGGAAAGAAGCATGTGTATTAAATTCTGTTCTACGTAAAGTTCTCTGTCTTATGTGAGATATATAAAGATACACATGTTTTATGTAGTGTTCATCAAAGTGTGGCATCTATAAAAGAGAGTTTGAATAAGCAAGTATGATTATTTTAATAGTTGTGTGTAAGCTATTTTCCACAATACCCTTATTACCATAGACAAAATGACTGCATTATATGACTGGAGATCAAGCACTGGCACGGCATCATGGATTTCTTCTTACCAAAAGTGATTGACTTGGCCTCATCCAACACTAGGTAACAAATCTTCAAGATGCATGTGTCAACATTGAATATATGGCAGGCCTCCATTCAAGAGTTGCCTGTCAGTCACCTGGATGGGAGTTGGTGTCATCTATTTTTCATCATGAAATGTAGAGTTTTGTTTCTACTATAATAGACTTTTTTTCTGGATGTGGAATTTCTATCCCTATATAAAATATTTTGGGGATATACAAAGATTTATCTTAGTCACAGTATATTGTACTCTAATAGGTCTTATCTGGAAACTAAACTCAAATAAAATAACATTGCTGCAAGAGACAACTTTACAGAATTTTCTGACTTTACCATATGTCTCACCAACATGACACATAACATTTGATCAAATGGTGTGATGACATCTTCAATAATCAGTTGCTGTGCTAGGTAGTTAACAGCAGCTTTCAGAACAGAATAAACGTTTTAGGGAAAGTTGTATAGTCTTAGAATTATTGTGAACACATGTCCATTAAACAGTGTACAAATACACAAATAAATAAAACACTACTAAATCTGAGTCTTGTTTTCTTAATTTATTCCTGATTATATATATAAATAATATAGATGCCCCTCCCTCATGTTCCCAATTTATCCTGAAGCTCTTGTCCCTTTCCCCTTCACCATGAGAATATGTATGTCTCTCTTAACTGTCCTGATTGTTTCCTAGCATCTCTGGAGGTCATGATGTATAAGGAAAATTGAATCTGGAGATGAATCGACAAGAGCAATGAAAGAGACACTTCAATAGAGCGAGCCATTATAGGTATAACGAGAAATCTGGCACTATGGAATTTTATAAAGATCCATGAGGATGACCCCATCTAGGATTCTAAGCAGTGGTTGAGGGGCTTCCTTAAGTGCCCTCCCTTATAATGAGAATGGTGACTAAAATGCCTTTGTAGAGCTTTCATCCAAGAGCTGATGGAAATAGAAGCAGAGATCTATAGCTAAACACTGAATTGATCCCCTGTAATTCAGTAGAGAGAGGGAGGAGTGAGGAACAAAGGGATCAAGACTATGATGAAAAGACCCATAGAAACAGCAGACCTGAGTATGTGGGAACTCATGTATCCTAGTCTGACAGCTGGGGAACCAACATAGGACCAAACCAGACCCTCTGTCAGCTAGGAGGCCTGAGAAGTCTTAGTGGCCTCTGATAGTGGTGCCAGGAAGTATCCCTATTGCATGAATAGACTTTGGGGACCCATTCCCCCTGGAGGGATACTCCCTTAGCCTGGAGACATGGGGGAAGGATTAGGACCTGCCGCAAATGATGTGACAGACTTTGTTGATTTCCCATGGAAGTCCACATCCTCCCTGGAGAGTGGATGGGGGATGGGAGAAGGGGTTGGGGGGGAGGGGTAGTGAAGGGTAGGAGGGAGAGGGAACTGGGATTGATATGTAAAATAAGATTGTTTTTAATTTTGTTAAATAAATAAAAAAGAAATAAATGTTCTTTATTATTAAGTTAGCATACTTAAAATACTTAAAAGTATTTAGATGTGAGTGGACACTTGTCTGTATCTGCCTTTGTCACAGTGAATGCTACAGGTGACTAGGAATATTTTGACATGGAAATGTATTGTTTGAATTGATGATTAGAATAATCATGCAGACCATATAACTGCAATTTTATTTCCTCAATTTCTATTCCTTTATTACTACCAAAATGAAACCATTTTTCTTTTAAATCCATAATCATTATATGTCTCCTTCCTTTGTTTTGATAATAGCAAGTAGTTACCCTCCCAATTCAAATAGTTTTGTAGCATTACATTTTCAAAAGAAGATTATATAAGATTAACCTTAAATGATAGATTTAATACTAAATGTATATGTAGTTTTCAAAGTATTAAATATAATGTGTTGATTCCTACTGGTCAGGTACATTTTGGTTATAAATTACTATTTACTATTTTAGGGAAATAAAGATGAATTAGCCAGTTTTCATCAAAACTAAAACAATTCAGACTATATATATTTCTTTTGGCAGGCAAACAAAATACCCATCTTTGGATTCTATGTCTATTGTTGCCATTCAATATATTTGTTACCATATGAGATAATTAAATAGATGCTTAAGTGCTAGTTATTTAAGTCAGCTATGTATAATTTAAAATGGATAAAGAGAAATGTCTAGGTTGATGAATTCTAAACACACAGACACACACAACTCAAGGAGAGGATAGAGAATAATATGTGGACATAAGTTGCTATCTGCCAAGTGATCTGCATTTTGAAGTCAGCTGTCAAATTTGATTAATTGTGAGTTCAAGGGACAGCCAGTACACAGTGGCCTTCATTAGATCCAAAATTTTCTATGACCTTCACTAATACTCAGGATGAATCTGCTTGTGCATGTGACTTGTCCTGCAGTGCATATAGATTAGGAGGCCCTGCAGAGAGGCAAAATGGATTTAATTATCTTCTTCATGTTAAAAATATATATCTAGATATACATTTAAGTCTAGAAGTATATACTATGAAACGACTATGCACATCTCCAGTAATGTCAAACACTAATTACAAGAGAGGTCATTCAAAACTTAATTGCCTCAAAGAATATGTGTTTGAAAACACTTTCCAAGGACAATTTGTAATGAAAATCTAGCACAGGATTTTATAATGAAACAAACACTCAGTTTCAATTTAATGAGAACTCAAGAATGTTCTTCAGATTTATCATGCGTAATGACATCTAATTTTTGGTATGTATGTTTTTATTATTAATTTATGTTTTATATTCCCTTCCCAGTTCTCCTTCCCTCCTCTCTTCCTGCTACCTCCACTGTACTTCCTCCCCACCTCACATTTGATCCTTGGAAGAGGCAAACCCTCTGCTAGGAAGCCTGCTAAGTTTGTCACATTATCTCTCATCACCTTGTTGAGGCAGGACCATGGCACCTCTCCACAACCCACAGCCCTGTGTATAGGATGCTCACGGTATCCCTCCAAAAAGAATGGGCCCCACTAATTCAGTTTGGGCATTAAAGTTAGAACCTTTTACCCACTGCCAGTGACCTCATTATTTGCCCCAGCTTCACTGTTGTCGCCTACATTAAGGGAGTCTAGTTCAGTCTCATGCAGGTTTCCACTTGTCAGACTGGAATTAGATTATTCATAATATCCAGAATTTGGAATCAGTCTACATGCTCCTCAAGAAAAGAATGGATAAAGAAAATGTAATACATTTACACAATGGAGTACTACCCAGCAATAAGAAAAAAGATATCCTAATGTTTGCAGAAAGTGGACAGAGCTTGATAACACAAAATATCCTCAGTGAGGTAACCCAGACCCAGAAAGACAATTATAGTATATGTTCATACAACACATATAGCAAAATATACCCAAACTATTATTCACAATGCCAGAAAATAAAACTACAAGTCAGAAATAACTGGAAGAAGAAATCCACAACTAACCATTGGGCTGAGCTCATGGAATGCAATTGTTGTGAGAGAAATAATATGACCAAAAGAATCAAGGCCACAACAGGGAAACCCATAGAATCAGCTAACCAAAGCTAGTGAGAGATCAATAACATCTATTTTAACATCCTGCTATATTTTAAAATCTTTTATTTCCTTATTCATTAATATTCATTGAGTACTAGGTATGTACTAGATATCAAGGGAAGGAATATTTTATAGAACTTTATTAAAATTAATCACTAGGTAAGAGCAAGTTATATTCTGGGATTGTATAAAGTTCTACTTTCTCTGAGCATAGTAACATGCTTTTGTAAACTTAACATGTGAGCAAATTATAAAGGACTGTGAAATTATGGTCAGTTATGCCTTCATAGTCAATGAAAGGCTAGTCCTGTTCTCCACATACAGACATATTTCAAAATGTGCATGCATGGAGATACTCATGGACAGAAAGTGAGAGTAAGGGCAGTGGATGCTTCAGAGAGAATGTTGAAGTTCAAAATGTGAGTGACACAAGACATTTAAATGTGTACTCTTTTCTTTATAAATTTGTATTTACTAGGATTCACGTCTTGGGTTGCCCCCAAACCTAAGTGATAAAACTTTAATCTTTAGTGTGGTGCAATTTGTATCCCAGTTATTTAGGGGTAAACTAGAGTATATTGCTTGCATGTTCAATATAAATTTAATGTTTAAATAGAAATGCAATGCAGATCCCTGACATGTCATAGAGCAAGTGTGGAGTTATTGAAGGACAAGCACTATGTCCATTAACCAGAAGTTCAACGAATTACCATATTGCTCTTGGCCTTGAGCCAGAAGACCTTCATAACTTGGCTATGCTACTGGTTATGCCACACAGTAAATTATGCTTAGCTTTTTTTCCCCTAACAAATATAATCCTACTTCACAGGAATTCAAAGAAATTCTGAGTTAAGTTTCTATCTACACAGTAGCATCCCTTGCAAACTTGGTCAGGGTTGTATTTAACTGAGCTCATGGTGTCATTTAAGATATTGTCCTGTTGTATTGCCATTTTGGGGTCCTACTTTAGACCTAATGGCAATTAAAAAAGTATTCAAAGTGCAATAATAATTTAAATGTAAATTTATATACAGTATTTCATGTTAACTCTATGGTTAAAGCTAATCTCTAAGGACAAAGATGTATGGTTCTGAGAAATCCCAGTCTAAAATTAGCCATGATCACATGTATATTCTAATTTTGTTGTGGAAAGAGTTGACCTTGATTTGTGGTTTAAGAGCTAAGGCCATCAATGAATTCTCTAATTTGTTATTTCTACAAGGTTTTAAGATTTATATTTAACATATTTAGGAAATTATTTGTTTAAAATATTAATTTCACTAATCACTAAATATGCTTAAGTTAACTTTTAACAAGATATGGATAACTAAATGGCAAATCTTATCTTTAAAAATATATGAAAAATCTGACACCATCTCTTAGAAAACCAGGGTTGTGAACCACATCATTTAAGTTTTAATAGGGAAGGAAGATGCCTGTAAGAATTGGTATGTAACTCTAAATCTGATAGTAAATTGATGATGTCATTTGTGTCTAAATTAACTGAAGTAAAATTTGTCTACTAGTAATTCACGAGAAAACTCACAAAGACATAATCAAAAATGTGTCCTTTTCTTTTTTCTTTTCTCAAAAGATCCTGATAATATATTAAAGTGCCTTCATTATATATGAATCAGCATGTCCTTCGCTCACTTCCCATACCCATAAGTAGTGTTGGTTGTCATCACTCTATTCCAGCTCAGTGTTTTCCAGTTTTCATGAGAGAGTCAGCAATGTTGCAGCACTCACTCTCACTTTATGTTCAAGTACTGATGGTGTAAAGGCAAGCTCTGTATGCCTAATATGTTCACAATTACTGAAGCAGGTTTAGCTATTGATGAGAAAAATCTCTTAAAAATAAATATTTTATTGGAATCAAATAAAAAAAAGTAAATTTTTGATTATTATATAAGGAAACTAGATTTTTATAGTAATTTATGTAATGGATATCTCATTTGCAATACATATTAATTCAAAATTTATATTAATTCCAGGACAATATTTGTTTCCACCAAACACTCTAGACTGTGCTATGCATCATTATTAACTAACACAGAACTTATTTTGTTAATGAATATATTGAAACATATATAATACATATCATAACTAATTGTAATGGTTCCCTTAAAAAGGGAAAATAATGTTTTATCCATAATACGCATTACAACTTGACTTCCTCCTGAAATAGTCAGGATCTTACAAAATAACATGTATGAAGAAAGGAAAGTCTGTAGATCCAGTCCAAAAAATAAAAAACAAAAATAAATATAAGAGAAAAGTACTTAACAAGAAGAGAATAAAGCCAAAATCATAGTGTTATTTCTTGGACTTGAGCAGAATTCTAGAGTTGTTATGTAGGGTATTCAGGGAGACAAAATGAAAACACAACAAGTTTACTCAAGTTTGTAATTAATTTATCAGTTGCTATGACAAAGCTACAGGCATAGAGCTAGCTAATAAAATGTGTCAATCACAAGGCCTTTAAATAAAGGAGCAAGGGAGTAGTTACTGTAAACTTTAATGTTACTGCAATATTTAATCTTCTCTTCCAGACATGACCTTGTATAATAGATGCTTGTTGGTTTTCTGGGAAAGAGAACTTTATTATAACTTTAAGCTGTCATTTTCCAGTACTCTGGTTTCCCTATTATCTTCATGTGTAAAGTTTCTAGGTTTTAAAGTAACAAAGTAATAAAGGTATTAGTGTTTTATATACA
Source organism: Phodopus roborovskii (assembly GCF_943737965.1). Taxonomy (NCBI): domain Eukaryota; kingdom Metazoa; phylum Chordata; class Mammalia; order Rodentia; family Cricetidae; genus Phodopus; species Phodopus roborovskii. Next base: position 9,608,059 of record NW_026126511.1, on the reverse strand, counting down.
GAAGGACTTAAACAGGATGAAGATGAAGATATGAACAATATCTCAAATCATCTACAAACTGTACTAAACAGATTCCTTTGGGAAGAGATCGACCATGCATTAGAAACCGGAGTATCTGGATGCTCATAAATTCAATGATAAATTGAATTCCTACTAGGCTATATCAATTTAACAGATTAAATATAAGTTTGTTCTGTTTCTGAATGGTTTAAATCAATTAAAGTGAAAACAAATATATGCTCTGATATGTTTCCAAATAAATAAGAATTACATGTTTCATAGGTAAATATTATACTATTATAGCACAGTAAAAAAACATGGCTGATACTGCAAATAATTACATTTTGAAATGGACTCTTAAGATAGAAACAAGTCATCATGATAGTTTTATATATACCAAATATCCCACAGCCATAAACAGAGGTAAATTCATGAATAAAACCACATAATCATCTTCAAGACACAAAGACCTAATTCACTATAAAATTAAGAAAATGATAGGTATATTAATTTTTACCATAGAGATTAAAACAATATTTAATATTTTTAGTAATCTTTGTTTGATTTTATTCTTTGTGTCCTTTAGATGATTCATCTCAATCCAATTTATTTCTCACTTGTTGTATCTTCCCTCTGCCCTGGCACCTTCCCTTCAAAATAAAATAAAATTCAACAAATGGGATAGTGTATATGACCAACAAATTAGATAATTTCATTTTAAACATAAAATATATAGGCCTTTTTATTTGTCTAGTGATGTTCATTAACCAGTCCTTCCCTTATAGTGAAGTAAAAAGTAAACGCTTAATGCACTTCTTTTTTTCACTCATGAAGAGCAGAATTATGTTCACTTTTAATATTTGGTGTCTAAAGACATTAGATCAAGTCCTGATTCTTAACATTTTCCAAAAGTACATCATTAATATTTATTTTTGCTTTAATAATCTCATGCACATACAAAGTGCAGTCTTATTACTGTAATCATCCTCTTCCTTTCTATCTGTATTAGTCTCACTCACCTGTCTAAAACTTCAGTTCAAAATATATCTTAAGACCTACTGATTTTAACCAGATAGAAGCTAACCAACACTGAAGGCATGCTAACTATTCCAACACAATCAATCAGTACCGAAAACTCAGCAAGGAGCCATCAAAATCCAATAGGTATTGTGTGAGTCTCCTGATTTTAAAAAAACAAACACAGAAATATACAAACAAACAAAACTCTGAGGCCCTGTCTTATGAAAACTATTAGATAGAGATACAAAGGTTGGGAAACCATGACTGATGCCCTGACTGCCATAACCTGCACATATATCTTGCCTCCTGATACTCTGGATCTTTGCATCGCTTCTGTCCCTTCTTCCATAATGTTCCTTAAGTCTTGGAGGATAGCTATTAGAAATGTTTTATTTAGGGCTGAGCACTAACAATCATGTAGCTACAAATATACATTTGTTGTGATTCGTTGCAGAGGTGGTTTTTTCCAATTGAGTTCAAGTATCTGTGACTATCAACATGAATATTAATAGGCCAGCATTATCATATGGAATTTCACTTAATTTTAATATTGTGGAGCAGGACTCAAAGCAAGCTGAGATTTGTTGTTTATGTTTTAATGGTCATGTCACTAAGAAGCAAGTGGGCACATATTGGCTTTCATATTGTTATTACAGATAATAGTGTTCCTTACTAGGTACAACCGTCAATGCCTTACTTCCTCTATTGGCTTGTATATCACCCATCAGTCCTATTGAAAGCTAACCTTGCTCGCAGGCAAGAGTCTTGCTTACCAGCACCAGTTTGAGTTTTCAGTACTTTGTGGCCAATATATATTGATTTGTCAGTAGCAAGATCTTATGAACTAGTTCTTGCGGGAAACCAGGAAAAGTGGAAAGGCCCTGTATGACCTTGGAAGTTTAGAAATATGCCATATCTGACCTCGAAAGTCTTATGGTTACTCTTACCTTCAGAAGAATAACCAGACACTCAGGAGATCTCCCTTTTTTTCCCATGAGGTTTTATATAAACAGCACTTTTAATTGGCTTTCAAAATTCTAAAAGTCCACATGGCATTTTGATGTGGCCATAGATTTGCCTAACACTCTACCTTCTCATCTCTCATAACACTTGACTTAATCCCTTCTTTGAAGTTTGGAAATCTTAGCATTGTGTATTTAATTAGTGAAGCACAGCCTCTTCCTCTGTCTGAAGAAGTAGAAGTTACATAGTCACAGCACATCCTCCCAGAGCTCATAAAGCAGCAGGCCCAAGAGTTTGTCCCATGAGTCATATGCTCATGCATATATCAGGTACATGCACACACATGTACATCCATGCAAGCACACATAACTTTATAGAATGCAAATGCTTGCTCTCTCTCTCTCTCTCTCTCTCTCTCCCTCTCTCTCTCTCTCTCTCTCTCTCACACACACACACACACACACACACACACACACACACACCAGGCAAATAAAATGTAATGATACTGATAAGTGACCATGAGGTCATGAAGATGGCACTGTATGGTAAAATATGAAAATTGACACTCCAAATGTTTCCTGGTACATGAAAATCTCTTTATAAATATTACATTTTATCTTCCTCTAATTCATCTTCTATTGAAATTGTCCTTGGTGGTTTTCAAAGCATTACCTCAAATACAACCACTTTTAATGAAGGCAAATAGGGATCACTTTCTGCTCTTAAAACGTGATAAGACTTTGGGAAAGATGAAGGAAACCCTGATCTTCCTCATGAAAGGGATGAAAAACGTAAATTTCTTACAGAATACTATGGCAGTATTGAGGAACAGCACTTACATTTCATATCTATATGAAAATCATAGCCTGTGCCAGACAGAGGCAGATTTCAATAAAGAAAGCAATGTCAAATTCCAAAGGAAAGAAGAGAATGAAAAACATATCTCATAAAACCCTACAACTTATAGACACACACACACACAGAGTAGGTAAAATGAAAAGCAATAAAATGTCATAATGATAGGAAAATGGAATGGGAATGGCATAGAGGTTCTAAAAACACAGCAAATGAATTGTATATCATTTGTTTTGATTCAGTTTTACCACATTATTAAATTTCATACTTTGACTTTATTTTATCTAGTATGTAAAACTAAAGCTAACATTTCTGTGAAATTTAATGATCCTATAGTAACCAGAAGAGTAACTGCTACATGGTCAATTCAATTTGCCTTTGTTGTTGGCTACTTAATAAAATAATATAAAGATGAAACAATTGATTGATTGATTGATTGATACTATTTTCACTTTAGCATTGACTTATAAATTTGGCCGCTAAGACAACTGTTTCAATATAAAATTCTCATCAATTTGTGTGAATACTCTAGTCATAAAAGTCTCAAAGGAACTATTTCACTTTGTCTCATTCAGTGTTCTACATGAGAAATGGTTTGACCTAGTCATCAGTAGCAAATATGAGTTCTACTAAATGAAGAGGCAGATGGATGACATTATGAAAACTTGTTATGACCTAGTAAGAATCAAGTTGTGGAGCTCAAGTCAATATGTATATTTCTAGTGCTTTCCTTTCTTCAGACATCTGACTTGTACTTTGTCAAATAGCAAGAAGATAGTTGAAACTTCATCATTTCTAAGAAACACCTTGCTCTTCATCTCCTTCCAGTAACCAAAATTGCTTTCAGCTCTATGGATTTTTTTCCCAATGATGTTTAGCACAGGTGTGTTGGTTTGAATAGGTTTGACTCCCATAGACTCATGTATTTCAATGCTTGGGTGACAGAGAGTGGCAATATTTTAGGTGTGGTACCATTCTAATAGGTGAGTTTGAGAAAATGTGTTACCCTGGAGGTAAGCTCATTACTATGTTTCAGCCCCACCAAGTAGACAGTTTCCTGCTGCCTGCAGATCAAGCTGTAGAACTCTCTGGTCCTGAAGTACCATGTCTTCATGGAGCCATGTGCCACCATGGAGAAAATGTACTAAATATCTGAAGATATAAGCTGCTTACAATTATATGTCTCCTTTTAAAAGGGTTTCTGTCTTCAAGGTGTCTCTTAAAAATAATAGAAGCCCTTATTAAGACAAGAGGGAAGTCTAATCATGAAGTAAAAAGAGAATTGTTGGGATAAGGTGTGGGAATCCTTTTGCTGCTCACACTGAGAAATATAAATGTCAACTCTTCTGAACAATGGATGAGATGGAAAGTTGTGTAATGGGTCTACAGAATCTAAAAGTACAAGGATACACTGATCACAAACTTCACAGACCCTTTTGAACCACGCTAATCCAAAACCAAGTACTTCTCTGAAAAAATAACATTGGCTCTTGGTGCAGTAAATCTATATCTGTGTTTCAAATATTCAGTCAAATAACACTTTTAAATTCTAGGAAATATGTTTGCTTCTTCTTCCTCTCAATAGTTCAATTATCTTGTAAATTCATCTTACAAACTAACAGGTTTCTCAATCTATTTTCTTTAATATATTTTAATTTGGTTGATCCCCATTCCAAAAAAATATTTTTCCTCATGAATGAACACTTTTTACCCTTCCATGAATTGATTTATTGCTAAAAAGCTGCGCCAGAAGAAGAAGAGCATAAAAAAAAATGGATACAATATTGGCTTCTTTGAGGAGCTTGCATACTCAAAACTAAGTTTAGTGTTGGGGGAACTTAATGGCACTGAGTACAACACTGTGGAAAACATATGAATTTTATTTCAAGGCACTTCAGTGCCACTGGGAGTTTTATGAAAGAGACCACCATAATCTGATTTGTGTTGTAGGATTTCACACTAACTGCTGTGTGGAGAATGGATTGTAAGAGTGGAAATGAGAAGGCAAACACAGGCGTCAAACACCATTCCAGGTACAGAGATAGGAGGAAATGATGAAAGGTTTGGAAGTCGCTCATGTGCTCAGAAGCACTGATTTACTGAGGGTCTTCCCCCCGGAACGAAATGATCACCTGAGTAATTTAATTACTGCATTATACTAATGGATGAATTGCAGCATGTTCCTGCTGCACCAAATTAGACTTGAGAAAGATAAGCAAGGTGTAACACAGCGCAAGACAACGGGTGTTAGCATTTCAGCCTCCAGCTACAGGAGTGATTACTAGAGTACACTATGCAATTATTAATGTAAAGAGAAGCATAAAGTGTACCCTACAGCATATCAATATGGTGTCTTACAACCACCACATTTAGAGAATTTCATTAGTCAGAATTTGAGGGAATAAACAGTGTGTGCCAAGCCAAGGAAAGAGATATTGCCTTTACTGAAGATGTGACTGAATGACTAAAAGAATGACAGCATAGGGTACAATGTACAAATGGAAAATGTAAGTTGTGGAATATTGTAATAACATAGGTGTTGTTGTATGGATAGCTGCTGTGAAAGAATTTTAAGATAAACCTCCTATGCTCTGCCTAATTTCTAACCATCAGAGCCTTTAATATTTGACTAAAGACAAGCCAAAGATTTTAAAAACTGTATCTTAATTATACTTCTATGAAATATGTTTAACACAACTTCCATAACAATGAAAATGCACATTCCACAAAACCACTATTACACGTGTATACATACATAAAGCTGTGTGTGAACATATGAACTTACTACTATGAAGTGATGCTAAATTTTGACACAAACGCTTACTGGCTGCTGTCGATATGTCTCAATAAAAGTTGTAGATGAGGCTGTATCCATGGTCTTCTGACAAGACTGTGCTTATTTAGATATAATTCTTAGTCATTTTAAGATCAGTGCCCCTGCATCTCATGTTGAAGCAGCTATACATTTTTCATTTACCAAACATTCAAATGAAAAGTCCTTAATGTTTGCAATGCTCAAGTGGTTAGGACACAGTTCCAAGCACTGGGAGGTTCTTTCAAGGGAAAATTGGACTGGACAGCTTAAACTGAGAAGCAAAGCTGCATTCAAGACAATTGGAGTAAGGGAGATTGGATTCAATTCTGAACAAACAACAGGAGGGAGAGATTTCAGAAGAAAAATCAAGCTCTCAGAAAATCAGTCAAGGCCATTAGAGGGCAAATTGGTCAACATGGTGAGATTCTATGTATTTTTCTACCTGTAGCATAGACAAGTTAACCTGGTCTCCTGGAGCAACAGAGAGGTGTTATGAGGGTCCTATCATTTTAAATATAATTTATCATTTTTAACTACATGTGTCTCAGGGTGGCAGAGAAGCATGTCCACTTGAGTGTTTGAGCAAGCAGAGTCCAGAAATGTCAGAGCTGGATTTACAGGTAGTTTTGAAACACCTGATTTAACTACTGGGAATGGGAGATAGAGTCTCCGGGAAGACAGTAATACTATTAAACACCATGTCATCTCTCCAACCCCTAGGTCTCTTTATTGATATTTACATGTAATGTGTGTGTCTGTGTATGTGTACATGTTTGTGTTTGTATAGGTTTACATGTTTGTTCATTCATTTGAAGGCCTTTATTTCTACGCAACTTAAGTTTTGAGAACATGATTGTCACTGAACCTGGAGATTGGCAATTCATTAAAAATCATGGCAAGCATCCCAGGAACCTGTTCTTCTGTCTCTATTTCTCAGTACTAGGATCATTAGCCTGGTTGGTACCTCCTCTGTCTTTCTTATGTGCTTAGTGAGGATCTAAGCTCAGCTATTCTTCCTTATAGTTTTCAAAAGAGTAGCTATCAAGTACTTGAGAGAAGTAATGTCTGTAATTTGTAAGAGAGTGGGAAAACATTTATATTTCAACTCAAAAGATCAGATGAACAGATGAATTTTAAAATAACTATGTTGATTTTCATCAATTCTCTAAGGAAATGGAACTCAGAACTCTAGAGTAAAAAAGTACATCATTTAAATTTATTTGGGGTAGACAGGTCATTAAGATACTCCTTATGCTCCCCCTAAATTTTAAACAGCAGAAGTCCCTGACACTACCCCATTCCATGTGGGGCAGCTGGGACTTCCCAAGAATGAGTCCAGTTGTTTCTTGTTTTAATAGTTTTACATTGTGTGTGTGTGTGTGTGTGTGTGTGTGTGTATGTGTGTGTGTGGTGCAGTGAATTGAATCATAACAAATGCATATGAAGTATGCCTCTCAGTGATGAAATGAGATTACATAATAATTTATATATGCATATATGTTGTTGATTTGATCTAAATATTATGAATTGGAAATGTACACAAGTGAAAACAAATGCAAAGACCGATAGCCTGTATTAGGCAGAGTTCCTAGATTCCTGCTGAAAGCAGGAAGGAAGAATTGTCAGAGACAGCGAGTTACAGAAAACCCACAGACTCAAGTAAGCTTGGCATGTACAGTGACTGAACCAACAACCAGGGAGCTTTCATGGGACTGACCTTGGCCCTCAACATACAAGTTATAGTTGTGTAGCTTGGTCTTCTCACAGTATCCTAACAATGGTTGCATGAGCTGTGTCTGACTCTTTTGCCAGCTTTTGGGACCCTATTCCTGCCCCTGTCTAAAAAAAAAAAAAAAGGAGGAGAAGCCATGGGGGGCGCTGAATGGAGGTAGGAGAAACTTGAAGGAGAGGAGGGAGGGGAAAGTGTAGTTGGGATGTAAACATCATTATCATCATAAAACAACAACAACAACAACAACAACAACAAAACAAACAAACAAGTATACAGGTGTTTTATTGTAAGGAGTAAGGCTTTTCCGCCCGCCACCGGTCTTTTCCGTTGCTGAGCCAGCCCCAATTAACACACTGAGACTCTGCTGAAACTCTGTATTTGATATAATGTTGTTGGCAGGTACTATTTTCTTATCTGCTAGCTCTCTCTTAAGTATTAACCTATTTCTATTAATCTCCACGTGGTCTTACCGGAGAGAGAGGCCACTGGCATTCTACCCTCTCCATCTCCATCTTGACTCCTACTTCCTACTTCCTCTTTCCTCCTCTTCTAGTCCCTCTTATCTTCCTTTCCTATTGGCCAACAGTGCTTTGACATCTCCTATCAGTTTTACCAATATCATTTCATAGATAATGCTTACAAAATTACACAACTACTTAGACTTTTGGAGATAATATAGTTTTACCAAAATTGAGTTATTTTGCGAAATCTAACTGAAATATTTAAGTTATTATCATTGTTTTTTGCTCCTTTGTCTCTAAGGCTTATTCTAGTTGCCAAAAAGATGAGAAAACAAAGAGATGATGGAGAAATGATTAGGAAAGGGACACTGTTATTAAGTCATACAGAAAATCAACTCTACAGAGGAAAATTAAAATGAAGTACTTAAAGAAGTATCCCTCCAGCATGGAAGTAAAACTGCTTTATAACAGGGAAATCTCAGTTGGAACACATAAAATATTTGGGTTATTCTAGTCTTATTTATTACTGCTTTTGAAATACCATAACACAATCATCATCATTTAGAATTTTAACAAAGAGGAAATAGCAAATATATTTATCAATATAAATAGCAAAATATATTTGAAAATATGTATTAAAAACCAGAAAGCAATGTACTATTACTGAAGCTATTCAACTTTTATGTGGTTGAAGCTTGACAAGAAGTCCACAAGGAAATGTTATCTGAAGTATAAGCTTGGGTTTGAGTGAAAAATACAGCTCTGACAGTTTATGCACTTAAGTAGAAGCACCCTAAAGTACCTAACACATTCCTTGATCCTTAAGTTTGAAAAGAGTCATGATTGTTGTAGTATGAGCACACTTGGGAGACAATAACACCAAGAAAAAAAATGAGATAACAGTTTTCAGAAGAAGGTGCATTCATAGGGATATTGAGTAAGATGGGACCTTAAGTAACCCTTCAGCTTGGCAGCATAAATAAACTTAGTAACTGTGGAAAAATTAAAGAGGGCGAATATGAGAATAAAGGGCAATGGAGAATAGGTAGGTAAACATAAATGAGCATTGCAATTAACACATGCTTACAAATACCATAAGGATATCAGCTTTAGAAATAATGTAATGTCATCTTCTTCCAGAAAACACTGAGCTATATTTGTTATTGTTTTGGGTGATAAATTCACAGCCATGTTAGATTTAAACATATATTGATACAAATTAACTTACCTTTCATGCTAGGGGAAATCTCTGTTATGAAAGATTGGGCGGAGAGTTAGGGAACCTTGAAAATAATTGATTGCCTATAAGTTCACAGAAAACTCTAAACAAACTGACTCAATATCTTGGAATTTTAAGAGTTGTGAAGTTGGCTCTGTGGATGTCTTACTAATTTCTCCTTCTGTAATGAAACATCATGGCTAAGACAATTTACAAAAAGTACAAAGTATAACTTTGCCTACTGTATCAGAGTGATAAAATCTATGAAGGTACTGTGGAAGAACAGCTGAGAATTACATCTTGATTAACCTTAACTAGGCAAAAACAGCATAATTTACAGGAGTCTTTTGAAACCACAAAACCCTCACCCATGTTTACACTTACTCCTAACCGAAACACTTCTACCAAGTGCCAATCAAGTACTCCAGGGTATGTTCCTGGGTTGGGGGAGCACTCTAATTCTCATTCAATACACCATTGTGCTGGGCCACTAGATTGAGTTTCTTTCCTTTATCCAATACACATCTCTCCTAGTGTTCACATTCCCATGTGATTTTTCATGTACATTTCTCCACTTGCTGATGCCTCTTACTTTTTCACTTTTAAAGCAGGCTTTCTTCTTCATCTCATGTTCTTTAACCATTGTAACAAAAATGAATATTGATTTTATGTGATTAAATGAAATGACAAATAAGTTAATAAAAGAAATAAGACTTCAGAGTATCAGGGGATAGTGCAATAAAGCATGTGATTTTATTTGTAATCTTGAAATATCACACATGCATTCCTTTTTACATTTTATTTTATTTCATAATTTACCAAACTCAGTATTTAGTTTTTTGGGTTTGTTGTTGTTGTTGTTTTTGTTTTGTTTTGTTTTTTGGGAAAGGTCGTAATTACAAATAGAGAATTAAGTACAGAAAATCTTCAAGAAATTTGTGATTATAAATATAAACTGAGGGAAAATTAAAAATTCATCAGTATTTTTCTTTGGGCATAAGTGAAACAAAAATAATGGTCGTGCAGATGTGTCTACAATATTAACATCCACAAAGCTGTTTGAGGGATAGAGCAAAGTGTAATATAGCATAGTTCAGTAATGGTAACTTTATATACTGTGGCCAAAAATGTTTGTTTGGTACCTAAGATTAACAGCCCAACATTTTCACAAAAGATGAACATGTTTTCCTCCAACAGTTATAGTCTTTCAGTTTTAAAATTAAGGCCCTTTAATAATTTGGAGATAAGTTTTATGCATGGCGTTACGATAGGGTCTTATTTTCATTGTTTTCCATGTGGACATCCAGCTTTCTCAGTACTATTTGTTGGAGATTCATTCTGTCTTTTCTTCAATGTATTCTTTTAAATTCTTTGTCAAACTTCTGATGATTATACAGATGTGTACACTGTTTTGGACCTCCATTTTCTTATATAATGATATGTTACTTGTGTATGTACATGCATACATGTGTGTGAGTATGTGCATGTATGTGTATGTGTGTGAGATTTGATGGAGATATCCAATTTAGAGCTGTGTGTTCCAAGGTGTTTCCAGCTATGTGTAGTGTCAAGCTGTGAGTCTGCAAGATTCTCTGATGAGGACTGAATAAGACATTCCTATATGAGTATGACAGAATATCATTAGGAGTCATTTCATTGATGCTTTTATTTTAGAATTATTATTTAATTTTATTCTAAGTCTCTGTGCTACACAAGCAGGGATGGTCAGGAGGTCAGTATTCTGGAGTGGGTTTTAAGCTATTTTATATATTGGTTCATTACTCCCATGAGATTTAGCCACAATTTTCATGGGATATTTTGTAGGTAAAACAAAATTGTTGATCAAAGAGTTTCTGGCTAGGTTGGTTTTCATGTGCCTCTTTTTGTAGTCTGCAGAGTAACTTCCCATACCAAAGTGTGTGAGTGTAGGCTCCTGTTTGACTTCTCCATATATAAAGAGTTGCATGCTTGCTGTCTTCTGGGCCTTATTTTTGGCTTGTAGGGAACAGTGTACAGTTCTGACAAGAGCCTACATTGTTTGAGAATTTCTATGAGGCTTTTTCATTTTTTATTTATTTAGAAAAATAAAATAATTTAACATACCCACCTCAGTTCCCTCTCCCTCCCCTTCTCTCGCCCCCTCTAGCTCTAAACCTTCTTACCCCCATCTACTCCTCACAATGGGTAACGCCTTCCTTGGATCTGACAGATGGGGAACTTGCTTGGGATCAATCTAGAACCTGTGAATGTAGTGAGAGTTATATGACTTCATCTGTTGTGTGTGGGTCACTGGCAGAATCACCAAACCTCTGCCCGAGGCATGAACTGGCTTTTTGGAGCCCACTCGCTATGGTGAGATACATTGTTCAGCCTTGATACAAGGGGGAGTGGCTTTGTCCTGTCTATGGTATGTTATTAAGCCAATAATTCAATTGGATGAAATATAGCCCTGGTGGTGGAAGCTTTGCAAGGGGACAAGAGATGATCATTTGGAACACCATCTCTATCATTGTTTGGCAACTTTATTGTGATCACTTTCATATATTTTAAGAAATTTCTACTGTGTTTAGTTTTTTATAACACTCCTCAAATAAATCTCAATTTGAGCTCTCCCTACTTGTATTCTCTTACCTAAGTCCACCTCTACTCATTCACTAAACCTGATATTCTTATTTCTGTCTTCCCTTCAGTTCACTCGTAAAATCTATTATATATTCCTTCCAAAGAGATTTATGTGTCCTCTGTAGTCCTTTGCTCGATATCTAACATTTTTGAATCAAGTGAATTCATAGACCTTAAAATAGATGCTATATCAACATATTAATAGATCAACATATTTATTAACTACCTTATTAAATTTTGACTTGTAGCCATGATAAGTATAGATCTCACTAATTTCCAGTATCATTTAAGACAATATATGATATTGTTTGTTGTTACTCAGTTGCAATGGAGTACAGACAAAATCTTTTTTGTTCCTGAATATGGGAGCTAAATGTCAGTATATTTCTCTGTAAAAGAGTATAATAGGAGCACAACACAACTGGAAGTCTTGATTAGCACAATAAAATAAAACCTTCTATTGTTATAATTATGTATAGCAATGAATCTCATCAAATCATAATATAACAGCAGCTGGAACATACATATAAATTTCACTCTGCTAATTATTGCCTATGCTATTTGATACTTTCAGACAAATTTTATTTAATAGTCTCACTGTGATAATAGATAAGATGACATTTGTTAAGTATATAAATTCCAAAGAGAAGTACAAAATGATATATAGCATTTTCTCACTTTATAGATGAACATATATCTTGGCTTGGTCATGTCCACAAACTTTTAGATTATGTTTCCTGAATTTTAAACTGTTCTCTATTTATTGCTAAATAAATTTTACATAATATATTCCATTTTCTACATAACTTCCAAGTATTATATCAAAACGCTATTTGTAATGTGCGTGGAAACATAATTTCAAATAAATTTTGGGCTGATGAAAAAAAAAGGTATAGTAGAATAACATTTTGGAGTAAGCTTTTTGTTTTTGAAACAATGACCCAATAATTATGCAGTGTTGGGATGTGAAGACAACTATCATATTCAACATCACATTGAATTCCATCAAAAGCCTAAGAATTTCTATTAGCATTACTGACCAAAATAGATATTTCAAATTTCCATTGATTTACATAATTGGCCATGAAGTGGGGTGCTAAGATACCATAAATTCAGAGAGAAAATCAGTTGTGTTCAACTAATATTTATAAATATGTTGACTTCATAATTATTAAATGTTCATAGTATATAAAATTTTATTGAAGAATTTACAATCTGATTTGATTTTATAACTTTATAATATAAAATGGTTTTCCATGTCATTATATTAATATATTATTATGAAATCTTAGAAGAGTCATTATTTTTGAAAAAGTTATCAATAATCCTATTTTCTGAAAATAAACCAAAATGCATTCCTAAAACTCTTCATCCTCAAAATTAATTACTATATTTCACTGGCAGTACTTATTATTGTAATAGAAATGTTTAAACAGTATTGAGGTCCTATACTCTATCAGAGGGCATGTTACTTTCCTTCAAAGTAGTAGAAAATCAGGCTTCCTAAATGAGAATAAAACAGTGATTGGATTATATCAGAAAAGGACTAAAGTAAGCACCTTGTTACCCTTTATTAATAGAAGTATACAAACATTTTACTAGAATATTTGTTTTTAGGGGTATTATGTATTTCTCCCTTCACAGCTAATTCTTTTACATCTCTATCAAAAGTTCATGATCTTCTGAGTATAAAGTTGGGTCATAGTACAATTTCTTGAAATGCTTTCCTAACACTTTCTTGGGCTTCTATTGAGAATTTTGAAGATAGAGCTTATCATAGTCCTAGTTATAATGCAAAATGGGATAAGGTCATCATCACTGGGCACATATCATCTGACCATTATCCAAAGCAGCCAAAATTGTCTGCACACCCTGATTCTACTCCTCCTCCTTCTTCTTCCTCAAATATTCTTAACTTTAGCTCTGTTAATTATCATATTCTTTGCATATGATTTCAACAAAGATACTAGAAGTAATAGACTCATTTTACTTGAGCTTTCAGATATGGTGCCTCTATTTAAATTTTTATGTTTATGCGAGAGTATGTACATATTTTCTAAGAAAAATTAGATTATATAAAGCCTCACATAGATGAGTTCAGATATATGAACCACTGGTAAGAACACTGTCATTGGATATATCCAGAAAACATACGAAACAAACATTTGATTCTCTAAATATTTTAAGATATAAGTGAACTATAAGTAAACACAGTTCAAATCTATAATTTTTCCAATAAATAACTGATAATAATTCAATAAATAAAGTACTTGAGGTGGAATTAGGAAGACTGAAGTGCTAAATTAGAACTAAACAAAGTTATTTTTGTAGTTATTTGAAGTAAAAGCAAGTTAAATATTAAGTAAAATCACTGTGTATAGAAATTTAATTGTGTGAGTTCTTCTACACAGCCTTGCCTTGACTGATTTTATCTGCCTTGATGTGGTGATCCTGAGCTCTATATTACCTGTATCTAATTAACTATAACACATTTTGTACACATACACCAGAATTCTCATGCCTTTAACATTTTTTTGTCTACATAGAAGTCTGTTGCTAATGCTAATTCAGAGAAACAGATTCTACTTCTGCTTGTGATATGAAAACAGACTTTCTTACATTTTATATCATTTTGTTTTCGCTAGAAAATTTGATTAGTAGTTGCCATTAGTGTAATCAATATATTATCTAAAGCATTATTTCTTTTGAATATGTATATTTCATTAATACAGCTATAATTTTTTAGGTTATATACAATAAAGTTTATCTTTAGAATTCTGGAAACAGAAATATTATGTTTTTGCCAAGTTTCAACTTGACATTATTTTGCAGTTAATACACCATTTTAAAACATGCCTTATCAGTTTTATTGGCATCAGCCTGGGCTACAATTTCCTAATCTTAGTTCTGATGTATAGATAATTATTGCTTTTAGATGATTATTACATGTATAAACAAATAATGTCTTTTTCTGCCCCAGTTTGGCAGTCACCATATGTATTTCTTCCCCAGCTGCCATTTATTTAACTAACTATGTTACAAGAATATTTACTGCTCAGTGGCTGCACTAATTTTTATTTTATTTTTATTTTGTGTTGTCAACAGAACTGGCTCTGTTGTTATCTTAGGATAAGTATTCAGTAGCTCCACATAATCCTAAATTGAAGCAGCTGAGTAACATACATCAACATCGACCAAATCCAATTTATGACTGTAACTGAAAATATATATTAGTTACAAAGCAGTACACAAAAGTTAAGGTATCCAAGTGTATTACAGATGATTTAAGACAAGCCTGGTTAAAACTGAAGGAAAAAAAAGCCCATTGTAAAACATCAAGGAAAAAAAGAAAAAGGATTGTTTAATCATTCATAATCTAGACTTATATGTAAAATAATCCATACATACTGATGGAAAACAAAGGATGTGTTTTAAAACAATGGATACTAAGATATTAGAATCTGAATGTCTTTTGTTGTCGATAAACTTCTAGTATATATTAATATATTTTACATATATAAGATATTGATATTTGAAAAATAATTATACAACAGAAGATATTTGTTCAAGTAAAGGTATTAGATGTCCTAGACTCCGAAAAAATGTGTAAATGATACGATGTGTTAATATATTTGTATTTTCTGACAAAATAACTATCTGCAAGATGAGGTTGTTAATGAATATATTGTGAAGGGAAGTTAAGTAAAACTATATACTCCACAAACAGCTTTCCAGTGTCTGCAAATATTTTAACGAGAAGTTACATTGTTGAAAATTATTTGATATTATTTAATTTGTACTAGAATCCAATATTAATTTTATACTAGAAATATGTTTATTTTCCAAACATGTTTTCAATATTTATCAATGCTTATATTAGCTTTCTGCATAGAAACAGAAGTCATGCTAAATACATGAATAAATAGGAATACATATAAGATGATATGTAAGGAGATTTAGTTCTAGAAATCATTAATATTTGGTTACTATACGGTGAACCAATTAGAATCTGAAGATGCTGAGTTCTTGGACAAGCACAAAATAACCATAGGTCTGCTTTGGAGGCAAAGGCTTAAATTGTTGATCCACTTTAAATAAGAATGTACCTCAGTGTGAAATGTGACTTACTGTAATCTTTCCTTCCCTCTGGGTTTCTTAATGCCTGTTTATGTATGTCTGTGTGTGTGCATGTCTGTGTGTTTGCATATGTGTGTGTGTGTGTATGTGAGAATTAGTACGTGTGCAAGAGCTTGTATGTGTGCATGCATGAATGTGTATATATGTATGTCTTTATCTGGAATATTGGAGTGTGTCTCCTCATATTGAAGGCATACCTCTTCTTTTTACCTTTGGCCTAATATACCCATCACCCTTCAGAATATCCTCCCATACATAACTCAGGATAAAGTTGCACTTTGTCCCTCCACTCCTCCTTCCATCCCCTTGCCCCCTCCCACCCCCTCACTTCCCTGCTAGCCTACTCCAGGCTACTCCGCCTCACAGGTAAGGGCTTCCATGAGGAGTCCGCATAGTATAGCACCACAGGCTGTGGCACGGACAGGCCCTTCTCCCATGCATTAAGAATGAACATTGCAATACACCATTAGGAACAGGCTCCAACAACCTAACTCATGTACTGTTATTATGTCATAGTCGTACTGACTCTGAGCATTGCATGTCACCCTAAGGAATGGTCTCTAACAAGGTAGTTTGTACATGGTTGGTATTGTGGTCCTACTGCCAGGGGACCCTCTGATAATCCAAGCTTCACAACTGTCTCCCACATATGGAGGGTCTAATTTGGCCCCTGGATTCTCCACTGTTGTAGGTCTATGGTTCATGAATTTCCATGAGGTGGTTCAGGTCTCTCTGTAGATTAGTACATCATGATATTGAGCTCCCTTGCTCATATATCACCCCCCTCCCTCTCATCTACTGGGTTCCCAGAGTTGGACCTGGTTCTTAGTTGTGGATCTTTTCATCTGCTTACACCAATTACTAGATGAGGGCTGTATGATGACAGAAGGTGTATTCATCAATGTGATTGTAGGGGTAGGTCAGCTCTGGTGTCCTCTCTTCTATTACTAGGAGTCTTATCTGGGTTCATTCTTGTGGATTCTTTGGAGTAACCTTAGCACCAGGTTTCTCCATAAGTCTATAGTGGCTTTCTCTATTAAGATGTCTCATTCAGAGGTAAAGACCAGGCTACAGAAACCCACAAAGACAGCTAACCTGAACTAGGAACCTCATGGACACCCACCCCCACCAAGAATGCTAGCTGGGAAACCAGCATTGTAGTGACTCAAACACCCTGAACATGGGTCTCAGTTAGAAGGCCTGGGCATTCTAAGGGACTTCTGACAGTGGAGGCAAAATATATCCCTGATGCACAAAAGAATTAGGGAGCACATTACCCTTGGAGGGATACTCCCTTAACCTAGAGGCAGGAGGAAGGGCCTTGTCCCTACTCCAAATGACTTGACAAATTTTGTTTACCCCTCCTGGAAAGCATCATCCTCCCTAAGTGGGCGAATGGGATAGGAGGAAGAGAGGGAGGGAGAGAGGGAGCATGAGGGAAGTAGGATCAATATGAAAAATAAGAAAAATAAAAAATAAAGAAAGAAACAAAGAAACAAAACAGACAAGACAGGTGCTTTTTTCCTAGGTGCATTGCAACTTATTGTGGTGAGTTCAGTTGATATTCCTGGGAGGACTGCTCTATTCAGATGGGAGTGGGAGTGGGGTGGATCTGGGGAAGAGGGCAAGTAGAGTAATAGAAAGAATGGAGGAAATGGCAACTGGTAAGGATGTAATGGATGAGAAAAGAATAAATAAAAAAATATAAAAACAATCTATGAGCAAATTATATGCATAAATTAATGATCCAAAGTAAGACACAATTAAACAACTGGAATTTTTATATGACAAAAAATTGAAAATGTGTAATTGTGTTCATCACCATAAATTCTGAGAATTTGATATTTGATTAATATGCTTCAAAATCATTATGTTCTCAGAAATGTCTGTGGTTATTAATTTTGTTTGCCAACATAAAGAAATTTATAATATCTTTGTATACAAATCTGTGTGAGTGTCCCTGAGGGATTACCTAAATTAGATAAACTGAGGTGGGAAGTCACACTGTAAAGCTGAGCAACCATATTCCATAACTTCTTGTCCAAATCTGAATAAGGAGGAAAATCTGAGCAAAGAAAGAGAATCCATTGCCCTCTGTCTGCTTTCTGGTTATAAAGGCAACATGACACACTGCCTCCAATTCCTTCAGGTGACTTCTTCATCGGGTGTCCCCTGTGAGTCCAAATATATTCTCCTTTGAATTGTGTTGTCAGCCATGTTGTCACAAAAACAAGACTGATAACTAATACATTATCCCATAGTGAGGCCATTATTTGACAACATTCATCCATACATCAGATGCAGAACAGGCTTAGTGAAAACTAACAACTTTTCATAATCAAAATCATGAACACTTTGCTGATGGAGTTAGCATAACTCTTCATAATAGTTTATACTATGAAATTATAATCAATGCCATTCTAAATAGAGAAAACCTTGGTGTGACCTGAAAGATCAAGAAAAGGACAATGGTAATTACTCTCCTAACTCTTACTAAATATAAATTTTAAATCTTAGAGCAATCTGTTTTTTTTAAGAAATCTCAAATATACTGAAATTTTGTCATGTACACATTTTATTAAATTTCGAATTTTTAGAAATTATAATATAATTGTATCATTTCCCCTTCTCTTTCTTACTACCAAATACTCCCATATGTGACCTACCTTTTTTTCTTTAAAGATTTATGTCCCCTGTTTTGCTCTAATTATTATTATATATACACAGGAGCACATGTACATGAGCACACACTTCTCACACACACACGCTGTCAAATAGATAAATAAATGTAAACAGTTCTCAGTCTGTATAACATTGTTTGTATCCAGCTTTTTCTATGGCTGACCTCTA
Organism: Phodopus roborovskii; assembly: GCF_943737965.1. Classification (NCBI taxonomy): domain Eukaryota; kingdom Metazoa; phylum Chordata; class Mammalia; order Rodentia; family Cricetidae; genus Phodopus; species Phodopus roborovskii. Next base: position 9,589,385 of record NW_026126511.1, on the reverse strand, counting down.
GGGATTGGATAGCCACATTCTAATGTTATTCCCTATATATACCTGTAATTTTAGTTCTTGACCCTCACCCAGATAAATATTCTTTGCAACAAATAGATACTTTTACAGAAACCAACTGACCCAAAGGTAAATCTATGGAGGATTTTAGTTCCAATTGATACAACTCCAACACAACTCCTACAGCTAAGGTTTATGGATCATTGATGATCAGTGCATGGTATACTTGTAAAACCCAGAGGATCAGTATTGGCAATGAGTTTTTGGGTGCTATAAATGACAGTCTCATCTTTGTAAAGGTGTTATATATTAATACTCTTCAATATGTAAAGAACTTACTTTCCAGAATTATTTGGAACTTTTGTTACAGCTATCATTTTGGTATTACAAAAAATAAGAAAAAAAATAAAAAATGAAAGTTAGCATTGAAATGATTATTTTAAATTTCTTTAGTTTTACTTATTTCAGTGTGCTAGATGAATGAGATTTTCATTTACATTTTTAAGTATATGCTTGCTTAGTACACCTTCACAACCCTTGAAATTGGAGTTAGAGATGGCTGTGAGCCAGCGTGTGGGAGAGGGAAATTGGATTCATGTCCTCCGAAAGAGCAGTCAGTACTCTTAAGAACTCAGACAAAACTGCAGCCATGTGATGGGATTATTTAGTCCCGGTTTATAGATTATTTCTCTCAGTATAGTAGCTTCCAATTCCATAATGACACATGCATGCCACCTGTGTTACTTCTGAAATAGTTCCCTATTCACTTCTAAAGCATTCTCTGCTGATAAGAATCAGATGCTGAATTTCAAGTCAGATTTATTACATAGTTTCTATTTATTTATCAATGTTTTTATCTATTTATTTATTGTATCATCTGTTCATCATTTGTTCTTCAAGACTGATTATCTACTGAGCTGTTATCTGGCTTCTCCACTACATAATTACTATCTGCTCTGTAAATGACAAGAATTCTTAAGAGTTACAGTTAATACAATGAAAACATACAATGTTGTGTTATTTACTTTGTTTTATGTCAACTTGACAGGTACTGGAATCATTTGGGAAGAGATACACTCAATATACACTCAATTGAGACAATGCCTCCACAGCATTTACACATTTACTTGTAGACAAGTCTTTAGGATTCTCTGTTGGTCCTCTCTCTCTCTCTCTCTCTCTCTCTCTCTCTCTCTCTCTCTCTCTCTCACTTGAGGACTGGGTTGGGCTCACTCAGCTAACTGGAAGTATTGACACACATGGGAAGGAAGTCTTGGTTAGAATAAGAAAGCAGTATAAACAAGGCAAACAAGGCAGGAAGCAGCAATCCTATATGGTCTCTGCTCCCAGTTTTACTTCCAGGTGCCGCCTTGAGTTTCTGCCCTGATTTCTTTCAGAAGTATGTTGTGGCGCAAAAGTTAGAAGCTCAAACAGTTACTTTTCCTTCAAAAGTTGCTTTTTTTCCAATAACGTTTGCAACTACTATAGAAACCCTAAGACAGATGTCTTGCAACTTCCTCTGCCAGGCCTGTTGTTGGGAATATTATATTAAGAAGTGTGACTGTTGTTTACTTAACTCTGGGAAGCTGTGTTACTGTGCCTGTTTAAAACACCTGGTTGTCTTAATAAAAAAGCTGAATGACCAACAGTGAAACAGGAGCCAGCATAGGCGGGGCTGGTAGTATTAATTAAAGGAGAAACAGGGAAGAGAGGATCAAGAAAACAAGGGGAGTAGGACTTCAGGGACCAGCCATCCAACTACCCAGTCAGCCACAAAGTAACAGAGAGTAAAAGCAACTGAAAGTTCACATAACCTATCACAATTTAACAGTGCATCATCAACCTTCATGTAGCATGATTTTCTAATTGCAGCATTTGGCTGAGCTGAGCTCTGTAAGGTAGACTCTTATATTTTCCACAATGAATCCATTTGTAATTATATTTCCTTTTCTTAAATTACTTTTATTATTTTGTGGTGTAATGGGTAAATTCTTTCAGACCTGAATTCTGTAAGCCCTTCAATTTGGATTCTATCAGTTTTAACTGACCAAGAACTATTTAATTATTGATAAAGAAATATATATATTTAATGGGGTAGCTTCCAACAATATACTTGGGTTGATATAACACAGAAAATAAAGTAAAGTAATCCATACTAACCATTCATTTGTCAACTCGAGAAATTCTGAAAAAAAATTCCTTAACTGCACACAAAATTATTGTTTTTGAGTTGATTATTATCATATTAAGAAAAATTTAATTTTATTTACAATTACCCTCGTGTTTTATAAGAGATGGAATTTTAAATATATAAACATCAATAATGAAATGCTATGATATTTGAACTAATTATGGATTACAACATATGTAAGAAATTGAAGGATAAATTACCTTTATTAAATATCTATCAAAGTGTTCAAGAAAGTGTGCCTTGAAATCTAGGGAGATCGATCAGTTAACAGAGTGTATATTGGATCAGCAAAATATTATTTCAAAGCCTAACACACATTTGGAGATTGGAATATTGGTTGCAACCTCAGCAAGGCTAAAGGGGAAGAGAGAGAAAATCTAAGATATCTCTTTGGAGTATGTTTCCATGCAGGCCTGGATCCACAGCTGTGTCAGCCCCAAATAATACACAGAGATGATGTATTTGATATAATGCTCTTGGCCAGTAACTTGTTTCTTACTGGCTAGCTCTATCTTAAATTTTGACCCATGTCTATTATTCTAATTACTTCCATGTGGTCTCATCTTACCGGATAGTGGGCCCAGCATTCTGCTCTCTCCAATCTCTCCATGTTGACTCTTCCCTACTACTTTCTCTTTCCTCCTTGTCTCCTTGTCTCTCATATTTTCCTATCCTATTTGCCAACAGTGCTTTATTCATTAACCAGTAAGAAAAATATTTACAGAATGACTTTTCCCATCATCTCCTCTTTGATGTCTAAAATAAAAAGTAGGGTTTTAACCTGAGTATAGCAAAATATATCACACAACATTTATCAAATAAGAATCACAGTTAGCAATATTTACTCCATTAACATTTAGCAAGATTTAAAAAATATTCCATCATCTATCCTATCTTTGTTAGTCTTAATTCCTACATTTAACTTATCTTCAATACTAAGAAAACTATAACCATAACTATCTGTCTTCAACTTCTTCAAAGACCACAGAAGGATAATATATAAAATCTAGATATTACAGAGACTACTCACCTGGTCAGTCACCCAAAAATCTTCTGTAATGTTTCATCTTCAGCCTACAGGCCATAGTGCATCTGGCAGTCTCTTCATCAAAGCAGGAAACTTTAAACTGCCCACCTGCATTGTCAGTTTGTCAGTCATTTTTTTCTGTGTCCTGCAGACTATCTGGCAGACTCTTCCTTGAAGCAGCAACCCTGTAGGAATGTCCATTATGTATCAGCATTCACGTTCCTGGGTTCCTGCACGTCTCGTTTATACATAATGAAGTCAAACAGTCCAGACAAGAGCAATATCTTGTCCAAATGGCTAGTCTTGCCATATTGGAGGCAAACTCCATAATGTGTTTCTTTAATATCCATCCTTCTTTCTTATACAGGTGCTGTTGCCAGGAGCAGTTATGTCTCATTGTCAAGAAAAACCCTAAACCATTTTAAATGCCATATTCTGTAGGTTTTCTTAATGTGAATCTTTCTTTACTGTGAATTTTTATGTTTTTCTGGCCACAAGTCTTTTATCTGGTAAACAACAACATCACTAAAATGAAAGTCATAGTTGTTTCTACCACGGTTTATTAAAGATGGCGTCGGGTACTTTTACCGCGAGAAATGAGATCCGTGCTCACTGTCTTGGTCTACGCTGCCATCCAGCAGCAAGTTGCCAGCTTGGAGATGTGTCCTCTGCCATCGCCAGTTCTCTTACACATCAATGAATTGTTAGCAGCAGTTCTTAAAAGCCGTGCAGTTCTTTGCTGCTTATGCTGAATCAGGAAATCTCACTTAAAGGAGCCATGCAAATCTTTGCTTATCTCTCATGAACAGAGTCCAACCCAGAAAAATGCTGTTAGCAAAAAGCCTTTTTTTTCTTTGTTCTTTTGTTTCTAAAACCCATTTTTAAGCTTTTGTTAACTTTTAAGTGGAAGTTCTTATTAGACACGTTGCAGAGCCATACATTGGGTGCCATATATTATGAGTAAGGTTTTCTGCCAGCCTGGTCACACTGTCATGTCTGCCCCAAATAATACACATAGACTCGGTATTAGATATAAATGCTGTTGGCCAGTTATTTGTTTCTTATCAGCTATCTCTGTCTTCATGGTTAACCCATTTCTATTAATCTAAGGATTTCCACGTGATCTCATCTTACCGGATGAGACGGTGCCAGCGTTCTGCTATCTCCAGTCTCTCCCTGTTGACTCCTCCCTACTTATTGTGGTAAATAAGGATCAGGATAAACAAATAGGCCGAATAGATGTTTATTCAGGGAGAAATAACTTACAACCTAGACAGATGAACACCAGGAAATTCAACCCAATCCTCTCCTGTCCGAGTCACGCCAGAAAGAGAGAGCGCCTTCCTGGCCCCCTCTGACCTCCTTCCTCAGGTCACCGCCGCCCATGGCTCCACCCCCCAATGGGCGTGGTCAGTGCTACAGAAGGACTATCTCACTATAATTCCCCTTTTTAGTCTAAAGAAAAGAGTTAGGCTTAATACAAAACTATATACAAAACAGTGAATAACAAGTGTGCTCTAAGAAAAGGAAAATCGAGAACAAAATGACCTACATATCTAGTCCTAGGGTGAGGGCATAATGGAGTTTACAATAGAGTTGTCCTAAGCTGGAAAACGTAAGTCTAGTACCTAATATATCTAACTAGGAAGAGAGAATAATAGTTGTGATAGTTTAATCTTCAACCTCATCAAGACCTGAGAAGGAAATTAACAATACTAGAGTAGACAGGAAATGCGGATGGACAACTTCCAAAAGGTGCAGCAAGGACAGAAACAGCAAGCCACCTGAACAGTCACCCTAGGTCTCACAGCGACGTTGGTACACCCAGATTTGGCTAAGGCCAAGAGAACTTGACAGACCACAACAACAGCAGGGAAATAGAATGGCTGTCTTACCCTGACTTGGCAAGGTCAAGCAGTCTTCTATATTTGTCTCCTGCAAGCACATAGGACTGCATGTCCAAATCAGTGGTCAAGATGGGGGCAATTCTATGCCCAACAGGCCATTAGCTGAGGCGAGATTGAACTCCAGCAGGAGCAACAACAGTGTCCAACATATTTTCGGGAAAGTGCACGGTGCTGTCAGGAGCAACAGTGTCTCATGTCAATGGAGTACTAATATTAAAACATTTAAATGCCATGTTCTGCATGTCTATGAAGTGATTGAAGATTAAGCATCTATATCTGACTAATCTCATAGGTACAGGAAATGTGAGTGAAGATAATCTGTAATACTCGGGAACTTAGCTAAAAAAGACTGATTAAAACTTTCCTGAGTAAAGCAGGAGCAAATACTTAAACAATATAACTATTTACATATACCTACATGTAAATCCCTAAAATAGAGGTAGAGTATAAGTGTCAAGACAAGAGGTAGAACTATAAAGGGCAGCAAGATAAATATCCCAAATTGTATCAATATACAAAATGACTTGAATACAGGAAAAGTATACATACATAGAATATGGTAAAAAATAATGTGCATAAAATATTATAAGTGGAAACATTTAACACAATATAACAAAATATAAACTTAATTTTACATAGCTTACCACATAAGAATACACAACAATGTAAGCTGTAAAATACTATCTCATTCTTACTCAAATTCTCAAGAAAATAGGCTAATCTACCTATATCCCATCTAAACCATACCTTTACCAACCATTCCCTATTCCTGTCTAAAAGATAAACCCGAGTGTAAGCATCACCCAATCCCAAATAACTAAAACCAACCCAAAGACGATGACTATTATCCCAAAATTCCAAGGGTAGGGAAAGGGGGCGTAGTCATATTAAGATTACTTCCTGCTGAAATGGGACGATGATTGCTCCAATGGATCCTGTAGGAAGAAAATTTTTAGCAACCAAAAATAAAAAGTAAAAGAAACGGAGTAATAATAAAGCCACGTAAAGATGAAAAGCTCAGAGAGAATCTGGTTACTGTATGCTATTGTGTTGTCTCTACATTGTTTGACTGCTGAGAAAATAACAACAACTGTTAAAGGAAATGCTGTTGCATTAATTCAATTTATATATTTTAAAAATGCTTTGACTCAAACATTTAAGTTCAAGGACAAATTACTGGGGAAAAGGATTTCTATTTTTGTTTCCACAGATATTGAAAAGCTGTGGATTCCTTCCAGACTAATATGGTTTGAGCAAGCCAGACCCCCTGAAACAGAGTTCCTGATGAGCCAACATTCAAAGCAACTTAAATAAGGCAGATTTACAGATTACAGCCAGGATTTCTGCATCTTCTTAGGATCCCCACGACAGCGCCCCCTATCAGCAGGAAGTAGTTTGGAAAGAACGACGCCCAAATTCCCAAATATTGTTTCTAAATGTTTGTTTTCATTTAAATGGACTTGGTTATAAATGGTTAAGGATCACAACCAATATCTTTTTAAAGGTAAAAAGGGAATTATGGTATAGATATGCATAGTTTGTTTTGGAATGGATTTTTATTTATTGATACAATTTAAGGTCAATTTTGTCATATGTATATTTCTCCTCTTGTTTGTATAGCTCATTTAGAAATGCAATGTATAATATAGTACAGATTATAGATAATTACCTATGATAGTCAAAGCTTAGAGTTTAGTAAGGTTTTTCAAGATACACAGAGATGTATTTAAGATAGATAGGAATTCTTCAAACCTTTCAAAGACCTACAGAATATGGCATTTAAAATGGTTTAGGGTTTTTCTTGACAATGAGACATAATTGTTCCTGACAACACCACCTGCGTCAGAAAGGAAGATGGACATTGAAAAAACTCGTTATAGAGTTTGCTTCCAATATGGCAAGACTAGCCATTTAGACAAGATATTGCTCTTGTCTGGACTGTTTGACTTTATGCTGTATAAACTGGACATGCAGGATCCACAAAAAAGTGACTGCTGATTCAAGATGGACATTGCTACAGAGTTCCTGCTTCATGGAAAAGTCTGCCAGACAGTCTACAGGACACAGAGGAAAGTGACTGACAAACTGCCAATTCAAGAAGACAGTTTTAAGTTTCCTGCTTTGCTAAAGAGTCTGCCAGACACACTATAGCCTATGGGCTGAAGATGGAAGATTACAAAAGAACTTCGGGTGACCAGGCAGTGAGTTGTCTCTGTCATTTCTAGAGTTTATATACTATCCTTCTGTGGTCTTTGAAGGAGTTGAAGACAGATAGTTATGGTTATAGTTTTCCTTAGTTATGTTCAAAGATAAGTTACATATAGGACTTTAGACTCACAAAGATGGAATAGATGATGGAATAGTTTCTTAAATCTTGATAAATGTTAATGGACTAAATAATGTTAACTGTCATTCTTATTTGATAACTGTTATGTGATATATTTCGCTATGTTAAGGTTAAAACCCTTCTTTTTATTTAAACAAAAAAGAGGAGATGATGGGAGATGTCATTATGTATATATGTTTCTCATACTGGTTAATAATAAAGCACTGTTGGCCAATAGGAAAGGAAGATAGGAGGGACTAGGAGACAAGGAGGAAATAAGGAAGTAGTAAGGAGGAGTCAAGATGGAGAGTCTGGAGAAAGCAGTATGCCGCCGGCTCCCTGGTAAGAGAAATACATAGATCAGCAGAAATGGGTTAATAATTAAGGCAGAGCTAGCCGATAAGAAACAAGTAACTGGGCCAACAGTATTGTATCAAATACAGAGTCTCTGTGTATTATTTGGGGCTGGCGGCGTGGCGGCGGGACAAGACCAGTGGTGGCAGGCAAAAAAACCGTACCCCTTACACCTACTAGTTCCTTAAATCCTCCTAGTCTCTCAGTCCCACCTATCTTGCTTTTCTTTTAGCCAACAGTGCTTTATTCATTAACCAATCAAAGAAACATATTTACAGAATGACATCTCCCATCAGCTATCAATCATCATCTATATGATATCTAAATAAACACAAAAGTATGTTCAGCACACAATTGTTATACCACACATGAACACACACACATACACACACACACACACACACACACAAACACAGAACACATACACACATGAATACAAAACCATACAAAAAAGAAAACTCAATTCTTTTCAAGAGTAAACAAAAATTATTTTTACTTTGTAGATATTTCTGTAATGTGAATGATAGCTGTCTTTCTATAAATCTACAAAACTGTAAAGTTCCACAAAAGTTGACCTCCCTAAATTCTAGAGTTGAGTCATTTAGTGTAAGTATCAGGTGCCTCATAATTGTATGCAGATTGTGCAATCATTTAAAAATTGTAAAAACTAGTCACAGAGAAACAAAATTTAATGTATTTCCTTTAAAATAATTATTATATTTACATATTATTTACATATCTACTTGGATAGAAAGGTTTTCCTAGTTATCGAAGAATATTCCACAATATTCCTTAAGAAATCCAGAGAATTTTCTAATCTTTTCAATGTAGTATTACAAAATGATGCGTGAAGAATGAAGAAGTAGGCATAGATTTGAAATAAAAATCCACTAATTTTCCCAAATTAACCCATATTTTCTATTCAATGATTTTTTTATTCAATCTCTCCCTAGTGGTGTGTGTGTGTGTGTGTGTGTGTTTGTGTTTGTGTGTGTTTGTGTGTATGTGTGTATGTGTTTGTGTTCACAAATAGTAGTGTGTGTGCAAGTTTATATGGAGGACAGCAGTTGAAATTATATGCCCTTTTCAAATGTTCTTTCCACATTTTTAATTTTTTGTTTTTCTTATTTTACATATCAATCCCTGTTCCCTCTCCCTCCCTCCCTTCCTCTCTCCCACCCTCACATGGCCCCAAAACCACCCTCTCATCCCCCCCCCACTCCACAGGGACAGTGATGCCTTCCAGGAGGGATCAACAAAATCTGTCAAGTCATTTGGAGTGGAGTGGGGACTAGGCCTCCTGCCTCTAGGTTAAGGGAGTATCCCACTTGGGAGCACATTCTACTTGTTTTTGAAATTGGGTCTTTCAGAGAATCTAAAGCTTGGCAACTGAGTAGACTGCTTATTGGTCAATTGATGTTGTCTGTACTTCTGAAATGCAGGGATTAAAGATCACACATTAATGAGTTAATTACTTTTGTATGGATATTGAAGACTCAAATTCTGTTCCTGGGCATTTTAAAACCTAAGCCTAAGATTAATCCTACGGTACCTTTGATAGGACAGAACCAACACTTCCACCATCCCTGAAAAGAAGAATGTATATAATGAAAAACATACAACACAGGTACAAATTAAACTTGAAATTTTAATAAAAAATGATAAACTACTATATCAAGTATCTCATAATTTACCATTTTATAATTTCATATGCTAGAAAGTTGTGATATTTTACTTGAAAATTTCTTTGTGGATATCAATATTTGTGATGTTCACCTTCTTTTCTTTGGGATGGGTTCCTGGTGATCTCATCTCCATTGGGATAGTTCCATTATGAAACTCTAGATACAAGTCATTTTTTTTTTTAAATTTCAGAGTTGCACCCCCTCGTGCTATTAGACAGAACACTTTTCTCAGTTGATATTATTTAACTGCACTTCATAAATTAAGTGTAGAAAGTGAAAACCCTCCTTAATCATCTTACCAATTTCAAGGAGAGGGGAGTATTTCAATACTCATTCACTCTGCAGTATTTCAAAGAAAACCCTCTGTAGTGCTTCATTAACCTCTGGCCCAGAGTTCTTCACATAAGCAAAAACTTGGCAAAGATTTTTACTTCAGTAGCATTTTATCCTGAGCGGTTTGCTGAATTTGAGGGGGCAAAGGGTTTTCAGGAAAACCTTCTATGTTACTTAATCCAATATTGATTTCAATATTGACTTCAATATTGAAGTTAAAATGATGAAGGAAGAACTTAGAAACAAGGCTGTCAAGTCTACAGGAATTCTTTAGTCATAGAATGAGATACTAAACACAGTGCTATTGAACCTAATAATCACTGTACACCTTTGAGAAAGGGGAGGGCCACTGTGCTTTACCCACTACTACCATCAAGTATGACTAAATCCATAAAGGATACAATGTCCCTCCTTTAACTAGTACATCAGTATCAACACCACACTAGATCAACTTCTGGACATTGTCATGACTTCCCTTAATGCATATTCTTATGTCACCAGGCCCACAATGAAATCAGAGTTATCATCATCATATTGGATATTTTCTTGGGTCCTCCTCATCATCTCAGGCTTCTGAAGCATTCAAATGATATATTTCGTTGGGGATAAGGAATGAATTTTAGTTTGTCATATCTCGATATTGTGGGCAATTTATGTGCTTGCAGGCCTAGCCCTTGAAACAACATTTCATGAATAAATCAAAGTTTCTTTATTGTATAGTAAATTAATAGGGACTGATTAGAGAAATATGAACATTAATTATTTCATGATGCCTTTATCTCTAATCTTTTAAACTGAACTATACACGACCAGTAATTGTTCACATGAAGCGACCTCATATTTTCCTGACACAGAGGATTATGTCTTCCTATTAGCATCTTTATCTACAACAATAACAGTTCCTCCACCAAACAACATGTAATTAAGGAACTGAATTCATGCAAGGATTAAAGTATTTACTAAGTCAGAATTCTTTAACTCTAATTATATCTGTAAAGACCCTTACATACAGGTATATGCTTTTTATTAATCATTCAGGTGTTGTTCAATACAATTATGTTGACAATGTAGATTAATAATCACAAGCAGAATATGGTTGTTTGCATTTGATCATTAAACTTGAGAAATTGAAGTGGGAGAATTACTAATAAATAGCCTGCGTGATCTACACAGTAAACTTTAAGTTAGTCTGGGCTACACAGAAACACTTGCCTCAAAACAAAATGCCCAATAAAACCAAACAAATAAAAGATTCACAACCTAAACCTGATAGATGGGTTTATATAAATACATTAATATTGAGGGAAAGAATTATCTAAATATTTAGGGGAAGAAGGGGTCAATGAAAGGTTTTGGCTTAGACCTTGATACAAAATTAATATAGATCAGTCCTAGATATATAAAAAAGTGTCTCAAACCAAGCAAAATAACACAAAACACAAGGTTGGCCATCACAGCATAGTCATGAATACCGTGCTCATCGTAAACTCACATATAAAAGAACACAACTATAGACAACATTCATTCAGATCATCTCAAAGAATCATACAAAACATAAACTCATATCTGCTGTGTGATATTTTGATCATGTTCTCACAAACAAAGCTTGTTTGGAGTCAGAGGGTGGAACTATCTACTAGCTGACCAAAATTAACCCATGAGGTTTGGAGGACTGTAGTCAGATATGAGACCAGAAGTAGTAATATGGGGCTCGGCCATGTTGAAGGGAGGAATGGAAGGGTACCAAATCACTGGAGGCTGATCCCCTGCTTCTCTGATCATATACATGTTTGCCCTAATATCTGATTCATGATTTTTATTGATAATGAATAATTAGTTAGGTTTCTGCATAGCATTCCGATGTTTATTCCTAGATAGGCCTTTGTGCATATAAGATATACAATATATAATTAATATACTGTTACATATTATATTACTATATATGTATAAATGTAAAATATCAAAGTATTTTCCAATATAATTTTGTATAAAATGTGTATAGTAGTGTTATTTTAAATGGATCCAAACTCAACAAGGCATGAATTATTGTCAAATGAAGAACAAACACTGTATTTTTACACGGTGTAATAGTTTCACAAAGACAAAAACAAACTAAGATAATACATATAGTATAAATCTTGTTCTTACTACACTCTTGTGCTACATGAAGGAAGCCATAAATATCTATCTCCTTTATTCCTTCCTTCCTCTCTTTCTTTCTTTCTGCCTTTCTTCCTTTCTTCTTTCTTTCCTTCCTTCCATCATTTCTTTCTTTCTTCCTTTTTTCATCTCTCTCTACTTAACTATCCATACATAAATACACAATCATTCACATTAATCAAAGACATATACAGAAAGTAGTCTAGATACCACCAAGTATGGAGAAGAAAGTGGATGTAACTCTCATGTGGTCTTACCTTTTATAATCAACAAATCTCAAGAATTAGTGGACAAGTTCATTGAACATATTCTCACAAATCTTTATTGATATATTTAATCTGAATACTTTTTACCATAATTAAACAGTAATAAATGACATTTCAATATAGCACTGAATAAACTATTATTCTGTCTGCTATGTACATGATACTTGAAGATCTTTAACGTTAGCTCAGATTAGATCAGATTTTTTTATTTAATTTATTATTTTACATGTTGATCCCAGTTCCCTTTCCCTCCCTCCCTCCCTTTTACCCTCTCTACCCCTTCCCATTCAACCTGACCACCCTCCCCTCCCATCCCCCCACCCCTATTCAACATGTAGAGCATTGCCATCCAGGTGGAGACAAGTCATTTGAAGTAGGGACTAGGACTTCTCTCTTGTCTCTAGGTTAAGGGAGTATCCCTCCATGGGAGATGTGTTCACAAGGTCCTTTTGTGCGCCAGGGATACATCCTGGCTCCACTGTCTGAGGTCCCTTAGACTGTTCAGTCCTTCTGGCTGAGACCCATATTCAGAGGTGCTGAGTCAGTCCCATGCTAGATTCCCAGCTCCTCCTTGTTTAGGTCAGCTGTCTCTATGTGTTTCTGCCACCTGGTCTTGTCCTCTCCCTCTGCAACTAGATTCTAGTTCAACTCAGTGTTTAGTTATAGGTGTTTGCTTCTGTTTCCAACAGGTATTAGATGAGAGCTCCATGGATAAGTAGGTTGTTGATCTCATTACCCAGGAATGGCATTTATGGTAGTCTTTCCACGGTTGCTCAAATTGTTAGTTGGCTGCAGTCTTGTAGGTCTCTAGACCTTTCTTTAGGTTCAGTTTTCTCTTCAAACCAACAATGGTTCCCTCTTTTATGTTCTCTCTCTCTCTCCCTCTCTCTCTATTCCTATCCCGACTCAATCTTCCTAGTTTCATGTGTCTTCCTCTCCTCCCCCTCTCTTTCTCCTACTTCTCTCTTCATTCACTGTCCCCTCCTCTTCCCCTGTGCTGTCAGATTTTCCAAATAAATTAATTCTGCTGGTATGTTTCAGCAAATTATATCCCTATTTAGCTAACTTGAAGAATAACATTGAAATGTGCTTCCATCTCATATTTGCCAAGGTGTTTTATAAGTGTGTTTTCTCCATTTCAATAAATTTTTGAAATAAAAGCATGCAATAATTTTCCAGTGCTAAATATTCTTTGTCTGATTTTAATTTATATTCAAGGTGAATGTCGATTTATGGCAATGTTTTTCAGAATGTGTGCCATTTACCTTTCAAATATTAAATTAAAACAAAAGAGAACATTTCTAGTTTGTGATGCAGAACCATTTAAAGCATTTCCATAAGGGCAAAGATCTGTGAAAACAGAATAGTGTCTATGATATGTGAATGGTATTAAATCATGTCAACAAAGAGTTGAAGGCATGTAAATCTTGAATCGAAAGGAATGATTGATTTTAGATGATAAACTAGGAAGTAGTGGCCCTAGCTTTCTTGTTGAAGTACATTTTCAGCATCAATATATTGAGCAGAATTTCCTTGAGAATACTACTCATTTGCAGAGAAACAATAGTATTACTGTAAAGAAAATAATAAATTCAGCAAACATAAATGAAAAAAGTAACAGCATTGCTCATGTTTGATGTGAGGCATCTGCCAAATGAACCATTTTACAAGGAATAAAACATTACCTGCACCAGGATTCAGAAATGAAATAACAGGCCCTGATTTTATAAAAAATTTCTCCTCTTCTGGGCACTGTCCAGGAAAGTTTATCCTTCTATTTCATGTGGCTGGTGCATCCTCAGACACTGAGACACTCAAAGCACTACAAACCCATGATCCCACTATGTGTTTTAGATATCAGTCTCATAGTTCCAAACTAGTAAATGAAAAGATTCTAAGAAGTGTTGAATAGATTCCTATTACCAAAACCACATAATCAGAGTAGCTGAATGGCAAATGATCAAACTTAGTGAACATGTTTCCTGAAGTATAAGAATGTCTTTATTCTCATTCAGAAATTACTGTAAAGTTCTTTCCCCTTGTATATACACATTTACTCCTAACCATTTCTGCTTCACAAGTGCACCAGTTTCAGTAACATGGGCTGAAATACAAGGAATCAAAAAAAATTATAACGAAACACATGTCTCTGGGCTTTCTGATAAACATTTTTTTTTTAAAAACACATGTGCAATGACATAATATCCCAGGCAAGCAAAGTCTAGAAAGCAATGCTGAAAAGGATAGAGATGCCATCAGATTCTGGGATAGTATACAAAATTAATGAAACCTAGTGGATTATAAGAAATATAACTTTCCATTCAAGATATTCTGGACCCAGATACATTTGTAACATCCTATTCAATATTTGGAAATTAATGCTGCATCTCTACAAGTTGTAAAACAGCTAGGACCATGGTCTCCTTTTTTATTTCACAAATCTTAAAAATGAGGGCTTTACTTTAATGACTTTATCACTGCAAAAAAGAACTCTATATTTCACTGATTCTTTGTTTTTATCTTTTCATTTCTATTTAATTATAAACCATGATCTTAGAAAAAGTTGAGCATTTGATTTCCCATAGAAAATATTTGTTCTTTTATACACTACCATCTTTTTATTTACTTGTTGTATTATTATTCCTTAATTCTACTTTCAGTTTTGATGTCAACATCTGTGATTTTACATTTAAGATTTGCAAAGCAGTGCTTTATATAGGTCAAGAATCTTGTGAAAATTTGAGGTTTGGAAAATAAAAAATATGTTTGGATGATGTGTGTCCTTTTCACTAGAAATTTGAGTAAATTTATATTATAGACAGTATAAGCAACTGAAAGAAAGTGGTGTAATAGTCATAAAATAACCAGTTTAATAAAAATGTATGACAAGATTTGGGACTGCTTCCTGCTCACCTGAGAATTATTTTGTGAAAAGAATCATGAAGAGAAAATAAAGAAGACCTCAGATGTTTAGAGAAGGTTGGTGATTGCATCAGGAACAATCTCTATATGAAGTTATTTCAACATTTCCAATATAATCTTTCTAAAGAAGAGGAAAGATCACATAAAGACAGAAGCATGGTAAGCAGTATGAAAAAGAATTAATATTAATGAAAAATGAACTTTTCTAAAGCTTTAAAACATTGTGTTATTTGTAAATATAACCAGAAAGAACACAAATAAATTCAAGAGCTTAATTCTATCTGTAAATTTTTTAAGTGGGAAAAGAAAAGAAAAGAAAACAATACAGACATAGTAGTTTAAGTCAGGTCCCAGACTGCTGGAAGATAGAGGCTTATTAAAACAGAAATCATCATATGCAACATGGAGCAATCTGTGCTATTTACCAGGAAGAAAGGAAGAAAGGAGATTTTCCTTAAAAAAATTGTAGACACAGTAAGGGATTTTTCACTCGTGGCCAAAATTGAATTATGATAAGATGTAGATGCTTGAATAAAATGCAGGTTTATTAAAGTTGTCCTGGAATTACACGGAAATGTGAGAAATCTGAGAGCCTGAGAACACAATGTTAAAATTGTGTTCTCATAATCTTATCAAAATTGTCCCTATGGGGCACCATCCTTATTTTGGAGATTTCAAAGGTTGTTCATGGTTCACTGAAAAAAAAAAAGTTGAGACTCAAACATGAAATCATGTAATCATGTATAAAACCAAACGAATATATATATATATATATATATATATATATATATATAATTGGTAATTAATTAGTGGTAATAATTAGTGGTAATAAAATGATCCTTCAGTGTTCAGAGTTCTATGGCTCTTCTAATATGATACAGAAGTTTGATTTTTCTTTGACAAGCTTGCTTGTTTTTAGAGAAGAACAGAGCCACACTTCAACTACAAAGCCAGATTTAATCTTTAAATAGATTGGGAATAGTAAAAGACCATTTGCATTATATGTGATTAGAGTAAAGCAGAAGCAAATGTTTGGGAGAATTTATGAAATTTTATCCTGTTTTAAATATTATGTATCAATAGGCCAATTTACTCCTTTTCTTGGGACACTTTTTTCTGGATGATTTTTCGTTCTTTTTCATGTCTTATTTGTCTAGTAGTCTCTGATTTTCTTAGGTAGATACCTTTATTCTCCTACAAATACAAAAATAAAACCCTTCCCAATTCTAATTTTTGGGGAGATTCTCCTTTGGTACTTATAACTGATCAAATGAAAATAATTTGTTAAATTTATATGTTGATTTAGATTAAATGGTAATTTTCCTTAGGACCTATCATCTCTTCAAATTAAGATTTGCCTTCAACAAATCAAATGTTTATCAATTTCAATGGTATCCATAGCTTTTCTTCACCTGTGGAAACAAAAGCAAAATCTCTTCCACAATATAAAACATATACTGATTCCCATTAAGAAGTCAACACATCTTTGAAGTATACTGTTTGATATAAAAACTTTTTCTTCTATTATCCAATGTCTCTCCGCAGCTCTTGCTTCTTTCTCATCAGCATTTAGAAATGCCAAAGATAATAAAGCACTTTGCAATCTATTTCTGGTGTTCTTTATTGTCCATTTCTGATATATATCTTCACTGTAGGAATGTGATATAATTTTAATGTGTTTTATATTATAATAAAACAAGTTTCATTTTCTTAGAGACATATGCTGGAGCATTGTCTGTCTTAACATGTATGCCCATGATGTCCATACTTTCTAGAAAATGTGTAATTACAGAATCAGCTTATTTTGTAGAAAATGTGTAATTACTGAATCAGCTTATTTTCAACTCAAAGAACTTGCCCATTAATATCTGAATAGTTATCAATTGTGTGGTGTACAATTTTTTTTAATTTTCAAAAATCAACAAAGTTGAACACACCCATTTTCTAGATTGTATTTGTGAGTACTCTTTGGGTTACTTCATGAAGGTAGTAGAGTTTGATGGTATAAAGAATAAGTAGGACATTTCATTATACACTTGACTTTTGGCCAAGTGATGATAAATATTTTTCAAACCTTTGCAATTGATATTATGGTTTCTTTAATGAAAATCTGAGGCTTTTAACACATCTCCTATCAATATTTCATCAATGTTATGATTACCTTGTGCTACAGGGTCTGGCAGGGCCATAATGGATCAGGTATATTATATTATAAGCAATAACTCTTGTTCCTGGTTTTGTCTTGTAATAATCAAGAATGAAGACAATTTTGTACTATATGGTACAAATTCAGCAGTTTCAATATGCAAAGAAATTTTTATGAATATTGTGAATCACTAACTATCTTGAAAGGTTATTTATGATACCTTAACACTAAAAGAATAGTCTGTAATTGTGACTTTTGGACAGAACTATAAGGATCTAGATTCACTTTACTTAATATTTCTGATTTGTAACCTGCCTTTATGGTTTCCTTGCATCAGCAAAAAATGTAGGGGCTCCACTTATTGCTACTTCCCATACAATGCGAGGAAGGACTCAGTGTTCTTTATAAGTTGAATTCTCTCACTTTGGGGATAATTGTTAATATCTTCCACCAAAAAAATACTAAAAACTCATTTTTAGGGTTCACTGTCTATTTGAATTTGTTGATTTCATCATTAATAAAAAGTACTATAATTTCTGCTGGATATGTGTTACTGCTAATGGACAAAGTTTTAATTTTCCATTAAGTGTTAACTGAGAAATCTTTTCCCCACAAGCTTTTAATTTTTTACTTGTTTTCTGTTGTAAAAAATAATCATTCAATGACAATATCTCCCCTCTGCATTGAAATTCCTGTAGGGGACTATTTAGAGAATAATATAACTGGAATGCTGTTAATATTTGGAAGCATATGATCCACATATGCAACCCATAATTTCTATTCCACCAATGACAATTCTCTTTCAGGTTCACCTGTTAATTCATTAGGGCCATGTAAGTCCTTACCACCATCTAAGGTTTTGTTTAAATTAGTCAGTTCTTCAAGTTTCATCACAATAATGTACCATAGATGGAATATATCTCCCAGCAATCTTTAAGAATCACCAAAGCCTGAAATTGACTTCTCCTAAATTGTACCTTGTGGAATCCAATATTTTCTTAACCTATTTTATGGTATAAGTAATTAATAGATTCTTGTCTTTGTATTTTTAGGAGCAATTTGTAAATCTCCAAAAGGCAAAAATTATTTTACATCTTCAACACTCTTTGAATCACTTAGTAAAACCTCATCCATGTATACTATAGATTCAGTCCATTGTTTATATATAATTACCAATGGCTGTCATGCACGATATTTTCACATGGAAGGGCTTTTTAATATTGCCAGTGGGAGAACCTTCTATTGATATACTCAACAGGTTGATAATTATTATAAGTAGGCAATGTAAATAGAAATATTTCTCTGTCTTTTTCTTGTAATGGTATACTAAAGAAACAGTCTTTTAAATAAATAACTATAAGAGGCAGTATAAAAGGCAAAGAAATTCCAGACTATTAGAACCCAAAGATTAAAACACATTATTAACAGGTCTTAAATCAGTTATCCTTCTCTATTTTCTGTATTAATTTATAAAAAGTAAATTTCAAATGTCCTGCTGATATATTCTTCCCCTAGAAGATAACTCCCCTGCTGCAGAGAACCATGGGACCTGCATGCCAAAAAATATGGAGCCTTCTCTAAAATCGAACCAATACTTGGCTCGATACAAAGTAAACTTCATCAGATACAAAAAAATAAATAAAAATAAAAAAATAAAGATTCCCCTATACATTATTGAACCAGCATGGCTTAAAATTAGAATTCAGCAACAAAACAAATTGCACCAACCCTACCAACTCATGGAAATTGAACAATGCTCAACCTCATCATTCCTGTGTAAAGGAAGAAATAAAAACAAAAGAAATCAAAGACATTCTAGAATTCAATGAAAATGAAGGCACAGCACACCCAAACATGTGGGACACTTTGAAAGCAGTGCTAAAAGGAAATTTCATCCCATTGAGTGCCCACATGAAGATACTGGAAAATAGATGCACTAGAGAATTAACAGCGCAATTGACAGCTCTGAAACAAACATAAGGAAACTCACCTAGGTGGAGTAGAAATAATTAAACTGAGGGATGAAATCAATAAAGTAGAAACAAAGTAAACAATATAAAGAATCAATGTAACAAAGAGTTGGTTCTTCAAGAAAATTAACAAGAAAGACAAAACTTTATCCAACCTAACTAAAAGGCAGAGGAAGACCATTCAAATCAATAAAATCAGAATTGAAAAGTAGGGCATAAAAACAGACACTGAAGAAATCCAGAGAAACATCAAGTCATACTTTGAAAACCTGTTCTCCACAAAACTTGAAAATTTTAAGGAAATGGACAATTTTCTGAATAGATATCATCTATCAAAATTTAATCAAGAAAGATAAGCAATTTAAATAGACATTTAGCCCCTAATAAAATAGTAGCCCAGGGCAAGAAGGTTCTAGTACAAAATTCTACCAGAAATTCAAAGAGCAAATACCAATACTCCTCAAATTGTTCCACACAATAGAAGCAGAAGTATCATTGCAAAACTGTCTTTACAAGGTTACATTTACTTTGGTACTGTAAGAATGGAAAAATACAGCCTAACTCTCCAATGACCCTAGGAAGCTAGAAGTTTAAACCTTAAATTCCAGACCCTGCCCTCAGCCAGTAAATAGGCGAAAGGTCACATTCTTTGCTGTACTCACAGGACCTGTGAGTATGTGAGCTTTGTCACTCCACTGAGGAACCTGCATGAATGCAACCCTCTGGGACTATAGGAAACTGATTGGTCTACAAAGCACCGGCTTGGATGGTTTAAATTGATTGGTCTGCACCATGCGGGCTCTGGATGCTATGAGATGATTGGTTTAAGATGCACAGAATTTGTCGTAAGCTATCTTACTTCCGCCCTCATGGTCCTTAGTCCTCTGCCCCTGCGTGGTGCATGACTGTGAACCCCAGTGCACTTGGAATATAAAAGACCTTATGCTTTTCCATCAAGACCACTTCTCTTGAGTGACTTGAGGGGGCGCCTTTCCTGAGTGGGAGTGTGAAGGTCCGCGCTCTGTGGGTCTTTCAGTAACAGAGCCACACAAAGACACAACTAAGAAAAAGGATGACAGACTAACCTTCCTTATGAATATCGATGCAAAATACTCAATAAAATACTGGCAAATTGAATCAATGAACACATCAGAAAAATCATCCCCAATGATGAAGTAGGGTTCATCTCTAGGTTGCAGTGATGGTTCAACATATGAAAATCCATCAGTATGATCCATCATATAAACAAACTGAAAAAGAAAAACCACATGATCATCTCACTAGATACTGAAAAAAAACCTCTGACAAAATTCAACACCCCTTCATGATAAAGGTCTTGGATAACAGGGACATACCTAAAAAATAATAAAGGCACTATACAGCAAATCAACAGCCAACATCTAACTAAATTGAGAGAAAAATCAATGTGATTCCTCTAAAATCAGGAACAAGGCACAGCTTTGTGTAGTAAGAGATCCACCCCTCTGCACCTGTAGCACTGACCATGCACACTGGGGCATGGCAACAGGTGCTGGCATGACCTAGCTGTACTAGGCTAGTAGGTGTGCAGGTGTATCACCTCAGCTGGACACCGTTCCCATCCTGGTCCCTGTAGAATACTTCTTAACAAACTGTCAAAGCAAACTTTTGTTAAATGGAGGGGTGAAACAAGCCTCCTGCAAATTATGTGATCTCAGGAAGAGGGGACCTAAGTCAGATGTTCTCAGTATGATAATACCATGTAGAAATACATATATTACTGATTATGGGTTAATATTTAAGACAGAGCTAGTCAATAAGAAATGCCAACAGTTTTATAATTCATGCAATGTCTCTGTGTGTTATTTTGGGACTGACAGGATTCTAGGGTCAGGCTGGTGGGAAACTACTCTTAATAGTTGTCCACTCTCTTCATATATTTTCAATATTGTATTTGAAGTTCTTACTAGGATAATAAGACAAAATAAAGAGATAAAGGAGATAACATTTGGAAAGGAAGAAGCAAAACTTTTAGTGTTTGCAGATTATATTTTACCTAAGTGAGCCAAAGAATTCTACCAGAGAACTCCTACTAGATATAGACAATAAAGGGACTAAGAAAGATATAAGAGAAACACCACTATTTACAATAGCCACAAGCAACATAAAATATCTTGTGGTAGTTCTAACCAAACAAGTGAAAGACTTATATGAAAAGAAATTTGAGTCATTAAAGAAAGAAATTAAGGAAGATACTAGAAAATGGAAAGATATCCCATGCTCTTGGAAATGTAGGAACAACATATTAAATTGTCAGTCTTACCAAAAGCAATATACAGATTTAGTGCAATTTCCACCAAATCCAAGAACAATTGTTCACAGACTTTGAAATGTCAATATTCAATTTTATATGGAAAAAAACAAAAAACCCAGGATAGCCAAAACAACCCTGTAAAATAAAGGGACTTCTGGAGGCATAACCATGCCTCACTTCAATCTCTACTATAGAGCTATATTCCTGAAAACAGCTTGGTATTGATACAAAAATCAGACAGGTAGACCAATGCAAGGGAATTAAAGACCCTTATAGCAACACACACACACCTATGAACACCTGTTTTTTGACAAAGAAGCTAAAATTACACAATGGGGAAATATAAAGCATCTTCAACAAATGATGCTGGCACAACTATTCACAGACATGTAGAAGACTACAGGTAGACGAATATCTATAACCATGAAGAAAACTTAAGTCAAATGGTTCAAAGACTTCAACATAAATCCATCAACACTAAACCTCTTAGAAGAGAAAATGGGAGGTTCCCTTGAACAAATTGGTGCAGGAAACCACTTCCTGAACATAAAGCCAGTAACACACACACACTGAGATCTACAAATAATAAATGAGACCTCCTGAAACTGAGAAGTTTCTGTAAGGCCAAAGACATGGTCAAAGAGAAAATGGTGTCCCACAGAACTGGAAAAGATCTTCAACAACCTCACATCTTACAGAAGCCTGATTACCAAAATATACTCTATAAGGTAGTCACCAAAACACCAAATAATTCAATTAAAATTGAATCAGAACTAAACAGAGAATTCTCAGTAGAGGAATCTAAAGTGGCTGAAAAGCACTCAAGAAAGTGGTCAACCTCCTTAGCCATCTTACACCCCTCAGAAGGGCTAAAATTTAAAAAAACCAATGACAGTTTATGATAGAGTGGATGTAGAGAAAAGTGAACACTCCTCTGTTGTTGGTGGGAGTGCAAACTTGTACAGAAACTTTGGAAATCAGTATGTCAGTTTCTCAGGAAAATGGGAACCAGTCTACATCAAGATCCAGCAATTCTCCTCTTGGGCGTATACCCAAAGAATGCACATTCCTAAAGCAAGTACATCTGTTCAACTATGTTCATAGCAGCATTGTTTGTAACAGCCAGAACCTAGAAGAAACCTAGATGCCCCTCAACTGAAAAATTAATATAGAAAACGTGATATGTGGGGAAAATTTTTAATCTTGAAATTTGCAGGTAAATGGATGGAACTAGAAGAAAATATCCTCAGTGATATAACCCAGTCACAGAAAGACGAACATAGTATGTACTCCACTCATATATGGATAATAGACATAGAGCAGAGGTTTAACAGACTACAATCCACACTTCCAGAGAAGCTAGGGAACAAGGAAGATCATAAGAAAGACATACATGGTCCCCCGGTGACAGGGAAAGGGACAATAGCCCCTGAACCAATTGAGAGCATGGAGGGAGGGGAGAGGGAGGTAGGAGAAAGAGGAGGGGAGAAGAGGATAAAGAAAGAACATGAGAGTTCAGGACGATCAGTAGGGAGATCAATATAGGAAACCAAGAAAAGAGACACATCAATAGAGGGAGCCATTATAGGTTTTAAGAGAAATCTGGCACTAGGAATTTGTACAGAGATCCACAAGGATGAATTCCAACTAGGAATCTAAGCAATAGTGGAAAGACTACCTTAAATGTTTTTCACTGACCTGAACTCTTGTAATCCAGTTTCAAAAGGGAGAAGTAACAAACAAAGGGAAAACCCCACAGAAACAGCTGACCTAAGTAAGGGGGAACTCAAGGACTCTGATATGACATCTGGGGAACCAACACAGGACCAAACCAGGCTCGCTAAACATGAGTATCAGCAAGGAGGATTGGGCAGCCTATGGGTCCTCTGACAGTGGACCCAGAATTTATTCCTAGTTCAAGAACAGAATTTGGGAACCCATTTCTCAGGGAAGGATACTCTCTTAGCCTAGATACACAGGAGCCCCAAATAACTTGACAAATGTTAATGATCTCTCATGGCAGTACTCACCCTCCCTAGGGAGTAGATGGAGGATGTGATGGAAGAGTCAGTGGAAGGTATGGGGGTAAGGGGGAAGAGGGAACTGGGATTGATAAGTAAAATACGATTGTTTCTACTTGAACTAAAATTCATAAAGAAGAATTATGCATAAAATCAAGAAAAGCGTGATAAGGCAGGAGTAAGAAAAATTAAAGTTAAATCTATAATAACATATAATCACAATACTATAGGGATAGTCAGAAAGATGATTTCTTTGTCTTATAGCTGATAGGTTATTCTCTTGTCTCAAAAGATATTTGAAGTAGATGAAAAAATGTCTATTTCAACACCATAACTACTTAAGTAATCTTATCCCAGCATCTGAGAGGTTTAAAATATGAGCAAACTTAAATGAGAAAGGAGATCAAAGTTAGAGATACAAGAAAATGAGACAGAAAAGATACACAGGCTATTACTTCTATCAGATCCTATTATGGACACTTTATTTTAAGGAAAATTGGTATTTCTAAAAATGTATGGGCAAGAAAAATCTATTACTTGCAATATAAAAGAAGCATTCTGGATTCATGGTTAAGGCAAATGTCCACACTCCTCACTTCTACACGACTGCTTTCCCCAACAGTTGTTACTGGGCTAGCCATTGTTCCATACTGACACAATACATATTATCACATAATATTTAATTAATGAACCTTAACAAATAATTTTTCAATCATGGAACAAAAAATTTGAATTTCAAATGAAAATACATGTCAGAATGTATATGTGTTATGTTTATTAAATGACAAGGACATACAATGAACAATAAAACTCGTTTGAAAACATGTTTGTATAACATAGCATCATGTATAAAAATTAAACAAACCATAGTTTCCGAAGAGATAATCTGTAGGTAAAAGCACTAGTTATATTTTTAGAGAATTTGGATCACTTTCACACATCCACATGATATCTCATTAATTTTCACATCTCCAGTGCCAAGGGATCTCATATTTTCTTCTGGTCTGTGTATTCAGCAGTTATGCAAGTAGTGAGACATATGTGAAGGCAACACATACAAACATGAAATTAAAAGGAAAATGTATTTAAGGGAAATGAATTCTAATAAATCAGTCTTACTTTAAAAAAATAAAAATTAAACTCTAACCCTATCATTTTAGACCATCCTCCATTTTCTAATGTCTCTATTAATTCTAAAGGCCCTACATGATGAGACTTTTTCCCCAGATGAACACATGACTTTTCATCTCTAGAAACCAGGTAAAGAAATACAGATGAATCTACAGTAGTAAAGTCCAATCATGGGTTTTCTACTAAATTCAGTTACAGTAGGATTTTGCTCTAACACAATCACCTACTGCTTTGGGCAGCATAAAACACAATATATGAGTATCTCATTAGATGACATATGGCTTGTCATTATATATTACTCACAATAATGCCTATTATTATTAAATATATTCACCTGGATATTAAAATGTCTAGTTCAGTTTACATATTTTATTATATTAAATTATTTCCTTTCTTTTTAGCTTACTTTTAATTAAAAAGTTTTTTTCAGGAAAATATTTGGTCCTTATAAATATGATTATTTATTTTTGATAGGGAATTGAGAATCATTCCAATGTAATTTTTGCTATTTCCTGATCATAACTATCATCATCTCCATACATTCTTCTGTCTATGTGTGTTTGAATCTGGTTGTAGTTTCTCCATCACACATATAGAGTTCCGAAAACAACTATCAGGAATCAGTAACTCATTTGCACTTGATTTTGGTCCGAATGTATTTCACCTTGTCACATTCTGGTCTGAATTTCTTTACCTTGTTTCTAGCGATATAAGGTCATTTGTTCCATCTTATTATGGCAAGAACCTTTACCCATTATGAAATATGAATGCACCTCAATTAACATATTAGTTTTTTTAATCACATTTATCTTGGTTATCTATTTTCATCATATTTCATGTGTGAGTGCTTCTATTATTCAATCTCCATGCATCCAGCATTAACCCTTAAACTCAAAGTATGCTCTTTCAAATACGGTACAAGTTCCTAAAGTAGAATATTCATGACCATCATTTCAATCATGCCAACAGTTCTACACATATTTAATGAACAAGTGTGTATTTACAAAGAAATGGATGCCCATGTTGAGTACAGAGGGCAGTTCAGGAAGGCAGCACTTTCTCTTTTTTTGTGTGGGATCTGGGACAAAAACTTACATTGTCAGGATTGCCTGGACATAGCTTAAACTGATGAACTATCTCCTGATCTCCAACACTACTTTTCCTGGATTTTGACTTTGATTGCTTTGGTAAAATGTATTCAGACTGTGATCTTTTTGTAAATGGTTGCTAAGTAATTTCTTCTGTGGAAAAGATTATAAAGGCCACTGGCACTTATTTGTAGCTAACCTGAAAGTCTGGCTTAAGGAGATCAGACTTCTTTTGAGGTCTCTAAAATCACAACTACAAAATTGAGCTTTTAAACTGAAAGACAAAAACATCATCAACATGAATTCCAGAGCCAAATGTAAAACTAAGTCAATGTTTGTTATGACAGGCCTATTGTCAGTCAGATGGAAGGGAAGGTAACCAGTATTGTTTGATAAGTGACAAAGGGAATACAAGGAGATGACAATTTTAAATAATCCTTAGAATTTACAAAATGGATCAGAGTAGTTAGTTATTGGTGAATCACAGCAGAGACTTCATAACCTAAATTGCCAGGTATGTTCTCAGAGTAATCCTTTGTAAACAACGGGCTACTAGACTTGGAGACAGCAAGTTTGTCACAGCATAGCAGTGAAGGATGGAGACGAAAGTCAGAACTAGCTGGAAACTTGAATGTCATTTATATAACAGTATATTATGCATTCACACTTCCCACTATGTCTTTATTTAGGGATTACAGGGTAAAAGAGTTTGCCTTCCATAAGGAAAAAAAAATACTAGTCCCTGATGAAAGATTATGTAATATCTCTTGGGAGATAGTGAGCAGTTAGTATGAATGTTGTTAATTTGGATCATACTTCATTCTTCTACTTTGATAAAACTTGGTGAAGTGTTAGACCACTTTCTTCCATGAAAAGCAGGACTTCTAGTTATCAATTCCTTTCTTATTAGTACAAAAAAAAAACAATTTAATGTAATACCCAGTATATTTTTGTTTTCTATTTAATGTATGCAGCAGAAATAATAATAATAAAAGGAAACAAGGCCACCGGTCTGAAAGAAATTGAGTTGTTTCAAAAGGAGAGGATTAGGGAGCTGGTGAAAAGAAAAAAGGGAGGGGAAAAGCTGTGCAATGTTTTTTGAAAAGAAATAAAATACATTAAATACTATTTTATGATATTCAAATTGATTTTCTAACTAGGTTCTTTCCATTTAAATATATGCATCCATTTAAAGCGTCACCATATCACAACCACAAAGAGACACTCAGATACATACATGAATTTTTCACACATAGATATCATCAAAGATACACATACACAACATGCATGCAGAAAATCACTTTCCCACACATATGTACATGTTAAAGATACACACATATACATACACACAGGGATATATCCACATGGACCATGCACATACACATATAAAGATAATCATGTATGTTCTCACACACACACATGCACAAGCACACATGCATGTATGCACCATACACACAAACACACACACACACACACACATATATATATATATATATATATATATATGTAGAAACACACACACACACACACATATATATATGTGTGTGTGTGTGTGTGTGTGTGTGTACATGCACATTGTTTCTTTATAAGCATTGGTTACATAGCAAAATAACATTTTTGGGGGGACAATTTAGGTTGGTTGATATGTTTCCTAAAGCTTCAAAGAAAACACACAATTTCAATAATAACCTATCAGGAAAAGAAATGCAACTCTGTATCTCATCAGGTTTAGTCCGTTGATAAAACCAGAGGAATTAGGATACAAGGTGTATTCTAAGAGAGTCATATATCATCCCTCACAGAAGAGGGAAGGGACAAGTCCCCCAGAGTACATGGTGAGTGGGGGGGGCAGTGAATGGAGAGAGGAGAAAGAGAAGGGGAGGAGAGGAAAGCACATGCAAGCACTTGTGACTAGGGAGATTGAGTCAGGGTAGGACTAGAAGACAGGAGAGTGAGAGAGAGAGAGAGAGAGAGAGAGAGAGAGAGAGAGAGAGAGAGAGAGAGAGAGAGAGCATAAAAGAGGGAACCATTGTTGGTTTGAAGAGAAAACTGAACCTACAGAAAGGCAACTAACAATTTGAGCAACTGTGGAAAAGCTACCATAAATGTACTTCCTGTATAGTGAGATCAACAACTAAATTATCCACCATCATGGAGTCCTCATCTAATACCTGATGGAAACAGAAGTAAACACCCACAAATAAACACTGAGTTGAACTAGAATCCCGATGCAGAAGGAGAGGACAAGACCAGGTTGCAGAAACACATAGAGACAGCTGATCTGAACAAGGAGGAACTGACGGCCCCCAGACTGATAGCTGGGAATCTAGCATGGGACTGACTCAGGCCCCCCTGAATATGGGTCTCAGCCAGAAGGACTGAGCAGTCTAAGGGACCTCAGACAGTGGAGCCAGGATGTATCCCTGGTGCACAAAAGGACCTTGCGAACACATCCCTCAAGGAGGGATACTGTCTTAACCTAGAGACAGGAGAGAAGCTCTAGTCCCTACTTCAAATGACCTGTCAGATCTACATGACCCCAACTGGATGTCAATGCCCTACATGTGGAATAGGGGTAGGGGGATGGAGGGGAGGGTAGTCAGGGTGCATGTGAGAGGTGAAAGAGGGTAAGAGAGAGAGGGAGGGAAGAAGGGAGAGGAACTGGAATCAGCATGTAAAATTAAAAAAAATAAAAAAATTTAGAACATTTCTCAGTTCCATTTTAATTGAATCTATTCTATTTGAAAATATACTTTTGTGAGAGGGTGTATATGGGTTACATATAACTTTATTAGTTTATCAATTTATCTTGAGATTAAAAAAAGTTTTAAAATTTGAGGATGATGCAGTTCAAAATTAATTCATTTGATCATGTTAAATGTGTGACTCACCAAGTCTGCCTGGTATTTGGATTATAGTAGCCAGAGAACTTTTTAACTTGTATTTTGCCATTTTTCACGTTGTTTCTATTTCTAGAACAAAATTTCTTTCTTCATATCATGGACAAAGATTAATTGCCCGCTTAATTGAATTAAAACCAGGCACATTCCATTGGTGAGCTGCCAGTGACAGTGTCTTCCAAAGAGCTTCTAATCATTTAAACCAGAAAGGTAGGATCAGTACAAAGACCTGGCACCCAACACAGAATATAACCTTCACTGGCATTTTTAATACAATTGTGTGTCTTATAGGAAATAAAAAGAGAGTAATCTTCCATGTTTTCTCTCTGCTTCAAATAAGCAAGTGAGAGTTTTAACACCCATCTATTTCAGATTACAGACTGAAAGAAAAATGTCTTGAGGAAGATAATTATCCTTTACTCTCTCTGAATTGTGTTAATGAACTTGAGTGTAACGCCTAACAAATATATTTATCCTATTATCATAATCTAACACAGGATTACTATAAAATTCAATCTTAACCTATAAAATCTTCCTCTATATCAACCAAGATATCAGACAGAAATATTATTAGGAGTGTTTGTGTGTGATCAAGCAAGAATGATTAACAAAGATTTAGATAAAATACATACTTATAATGTGTATGCATGTGTAAATTAGACATAAATGTAGAAATAGTCACAGACGTAAACATTGGCATAGATATAGAGATATATTTATAGATAGGTATAGATGATATGGATATAGATATAGATAATATAGATATAGATAGATATAGACATAGACACACATATGTGGAATGAAGAAGAAGATCAAAGTTGAAGATTAACATTTAAAGCTGAGTTATGTAAGTATAGCTGGCCTACAATAATTGATTTCATATCTTTATTTGGTGTTTTAATATCTTAGACAAGATTTTCACTATTTGTTAATTATTGAAAATATTTTCTATACTCATATTACATTCCTTCTTATTGTTTACTTTTTAATTTATATTCCAAATTCAACCTAACCATATACCCTAACACTATGTAGAGTTTATTCTGATTGCTATTCTTTTTAATGTTTCAAGGCCAAACAGAAACATATTTTAGATAGACAGATGGTCTCAAATATTTCAGAGACCTATGGCATATGGCATTTAAGATGTTTGATAACATGAGGCTTTTTATAACAGTTAGACGATTCTGCTCCTGGAAGTACCAATATATAAAATAGGATGGTAGGAGAAAAATTCTCCCCAAGGAGTATGCTTTCATTGTGGAAATGTATGTTATCCAATTTGGAAAGCAAAACACACAGACACACACGCACACACACACACACACACACACACACGTGTCTGCACAATTCTACCAAGTCTCAGTAAGACATTCCTTCTAAATTCTTGCTTCTCAGAAAACTCTGTCAGATATTCTAGCCATGTAGGTCAAAGATGGATTCCCCAATTTTGCAGAGGAAACTTGGGTGACTGTCCAGGCAAACAGATGTATCTGTTGTTTCTATGGTTTTAAAGATTGTTTGCATTTCCTGTACACTCAGGTAAAATTTTGTATTCCCCAGGTCTCTGACAGGATTTGAAGACTAGATAGTTGTAGTGTGTTGTTTGCTACCAAATTCAGAAAAGAATCAGATAAAATTTATGAGGTAGAGAGAAAGAAAAGCTTAATTTGTTTATTTAATAAAATGTTTTAAACTGTATAATGATAATTTTAGGATGATAAAAATTTATGAAAAAAAGTAGTTTAGGAATAAAATGTTGGACTGATTGAGCTAGAATAAATAACGGAGCATTTACTCTGAATTTGCCAAATACTAAAAGACTGGACATTGTGAATGCAATTCTTAACCTGAAAATTATTACGTATATATTTACTCTGTTAGAGTTAAACTCTTTCTTTTTTATTTAGACAAACAGGAAGAATGTTGCAGAATATCTGTTTGCACTGTCTGAAGCTGTTTCATTGTGATTAGTTTAATAAAGATCCAAATACCCAATGGCTAGGCAGAAGAGAATAGGCAGACTTTCCAGGAAGAGAGAATTGAGGATGAATCCACTTATGTGAGGGACACCAGCAAGTCACTGAGGAAGCTGGATGTCAGGTACAGAGGACAGGTAACTGAGCAAAAGGTATATAATCATAAACACGTTAAGTTACGAGAGCTAGTGGAAAAAAGCCTAAGCCAATGCCAAGCTTTTATAAATAATAAAATTTTTCTTTTTCATATCATTGATTATTTCAGACTTCAAATTGATTTTGTTATTGTTTGACAGTAAACAAAATACTATAGTAAAGATAAAAAGATTACTGTGTAATTCTAGGATAAAATGTTTCTGCATAATTTGTGGTGTGTGAGTTTAATGCTGTGGTAGTATGCAATGTAGATTTGTTCCATACTGAGACTCACTGTATTCATGTTAGTTGGACCTGAAATTATGATCTTGGACTGAATTGGTATAAATGATAAAACATCATTTCGGAGAATGAATGAACTAAACCATGTCTAAAGAGACAAAGTCTGTCCATTTAGATTCCTTATATTACTGTAAAAATATTGTATTTTCAAATTGTAAATCAAAATGAAAATTTCTGATTTAACCTAATGTTCATTTAGTTAGTAGATTCTATGAAGGTTCAAATAATTTAATCGGTTCAACATACCCCTTTTTCAATATCACTATTGGAATTCTATTAGGATAAGTTTTAAATATTCACTTTAAGTATTGGTATTTTAGAAACCCATATACTTTTTTTTTTAAAATATGTATGTTTGTTTTGCGTATTTTCTTCATGTTTCTTGTTTTGAAGGACCAGATCTTTCCAATATCTGTGCACTGGCTTCGCCATTTCAAATATGGGACTGCCATTTAGTATGAAAGTACATCAAATATAACTACATCAACTCTCCAAATCACCTGCTCCAAACCCAGTCATCATATGGACCTATTCTGAGCAAATAAATACACCCCCATTTACTGTCCAAAAGGATACAGATTAAAACAGACTGGCAAGTATTCTCAGTTCAACTTACCTAAATGGTTTCATTTCATTCTAAGGGTTGTGTGTCTTCTTTGCAAGTCTCAAAATTAATCACCATGGTAACTTTTGTCTTTTTGTTTTTGTGTTTTTTCAATTGTTTGTATTTGTATTACAAATATTCTTGTTTTACTTGTCAATCCCAGTTCCCTCTTTCTCCTAGCTCCCCTGGCCCATACCAGGCCCTATCCCATCTGCTTTCTCCTCCCCAGGGAGGATGAGGCCTTCCATGGGGGATCATCAAAGTCTGTCACATTATTTAGAACAGGGCCTAGGCCCACCCCCATGTGTCTGGGCAGAATCACTGTTTTTGTTTGTTTTGTTTTGTTTTGTTTTAATTTAGAGTCATATCATGGTTCTAATTACTAATTACCACTCTCTTACTGCTGAAATGTTGAAAAAGTATGTATGGGGTGGATTTTAAATGTTCTTTCAAAAAGAATGGGTACATGAGGTCATGGTTAATTAGCAAAATTAATAAATATATTTAGAGACTTTGCTTTGCATATCATATTTAAGCAAAATTTTTGTCAATTAAAAATAAAATTATGGGGAAAAAAGGAGATTGCTCAGAAGTTAAAGGTACTTGCTGTTCATCCTGAGTACAAGATTAGAGGCCCACCATCTGTGTTATATGGCTTACAACCACATGAGCCACCAGCTCCAGGGAAAACACAACCTCATACACATAAACAAAAGCAATTATTTACAAAGTAAAATCATTTCTTTGTAGAATATTAATCAAACAAAGCTGTGAAAGACACTTCAGTGTTCTTCAGAGTTTACTTAAAGTTAGTAAACTATATCACATGTTATTGTTTTTGAGGTGGTTGCGCATGATATTTTAGTCTGTCAACATCAGACCGTGGATAACCTTTATTGCATATATTATTGCTTCAAGATTCATCAAAATGTAAGGGCATTATGATTTCATTCTCATATATAAAACCTCTCCTACGTAACCATTACTGAAAACCACACTAATATAACGGCATTAGTATCAGGAATTGCCACTCAACTTAATTAACCATAAAAATGTAACTCTAGTGATTTCACATTAGCAGAAGCAAAGGCCCTGAATCTCATTCTCAGGGGTCATTGATAAGAACACTGTAAGACCCAATGAGTGACCTTAGCACAAATCCTCTCTGTCACCCGTCTCCCATAATAAGGCTTTACTGAGTCAGTGATGGGAAGTCAGAAATATCAGAGTAAAGACACAAAGTGCAAAAATATGAAAGATTCAGAACACTAAGACACAAACATACATTTGTGCATAGCCAGTAATTCTAAGAGAAAATGCATATTTAACTGAACAGTTAGGGACATCACTACTACTACAGAAGTATCACATCAAACATCCATCTTAAAGGAAGTCAAGGTGTTTATCTTATTATTATTTTTTA
The DNA here is from genome assembly GCF_943737965.1 of Phodopus roborovskii. Taxonomy (NCBI): domain Eukaryota; kingdom Metazoa; phylum Chordata; class Mammalia; order Rodentia; family Cricetidae; genus Phodopus; species Phodopus roborovskii. The sequence continues at coordinate 9,556,224 of NW_026126511.1, read as the reverse complement.
TGTTACTATATGTCTCTGCTCAATGTTACCTTATCAGATTTGTCACTCCCACATTCCAACCATGTTACATTCTTCTGCCTGGTGATGCATGAAGTTGGGCGAAGAAGCTGAGTTCCCTAGAAACAGAGTTACAGGCAGTTTGTGAACAGCATAATGTTGGTATGGGAACTTAAGCCTGCTGTTCTACAAGAGCAGTATGTGCTCTTATCCACATAGCCAGAGCCATTTCTTCAGCCTTCTTAAAATCTATGGAAAGTGAAAAAGTAAGTCAATCCAGATGATTAATCATTACATCAGTAAGTATGGTAAGTGGCCATGAAGGAGATTTACCTTTAGAGTGATCCATAAGTTCTGGGAAGATGCTGAAGTATAGAATAAAAGGAAGAATAATGTCTTCATATTACATCACTAGTTATAAAAGTTCTTGATGGAAGCATTCAGTAGCATGGAAGCATTCAAAGTGCAAAGTATTTATTTTTGTATCTATTTTCTCAGTATGCATTATTAATTAGTATTTTATTTAAGAATATATTTTGATTTGATCATATCAGCATGGTACCTAATTTTGTTAGTGTAACTGAGATCCTCAAAGCTAAGTCTCCTTATATTCTGCAAAGATTCACCGATTGAACTAGAATTTACAGCCATACCTCCATCTTTGCAATTTATAATGGTTATTGCTTCGTAAAGCTTGCTTCATTTGCTGTGTCTTGGCATTAATTTCATGATGACCTTAATCTTTCATTTTCATTCGTATTGATTTCAGGGCACGACTCTTTTTTTTTTTTTTTTTTTTTTTCTTTATAGTCATAGAGGATCTTTTGCTAGAAAGATTCCTCTTTTCTGTTTGCAAATTATATACTATTTATATAGTTGTCTACATAGCAATAGGGTTCAGCCTTTTGACTTACTTTACAGTCTGGCAGGAGTGGAGAAAAGTTTTATGCTATATTTTCCTTTTGCCAACCAAACTAACAAAACAAATTTGTTTTTATTTTTATTTATTTATTTATGTATTTATTTATTTATTTATTCTTGTTTCATGCAGAGCATTGTTACCAGAGTACTTAAACCAAATTTGGGCTGTGATATAATTCAAGAAACTGAACCCAAATATAAAGTATTTTTGTATCATGTTGTTTTCCAGTCTTTCTTCATTTTTAAAAGTAAACTGCTACTACGTCAACATTTGAAATACAATGCTCATGAGATCTGAACTTATCTGAACTTGCATTCTTTCACTCATTTCTGGTCATCTAGATTGGGTACAAGTTTGTATTCCTACTTCCTACAGCTCCTTAATTAAGCCCATTTTTAGAGCTTCTTTTTCTTTGTTGAGTTAGCCAAGATGTGTGGGCCAGTTGCATCACAACAGATTAATAACAGCTTTAATGGAAGATCAATGACTTCAGGCAGGTATAGATCCAGGCAATTAGTAGCACAAATCCCTAACATGAAAATGTCAGTATTTAGAGTGTCATCTACTTCAGACTGAATATTCTTCAAAGCACCTTGATTTGAAAAGTAATGCCCAACATGGTAAATCATTAATGCACAAATATTACCAGTTAATGATTGTTCCTTTCTAGTTCACTTTATTGTGAAATCTCTTGGGTGGCTATAGCTGTTGTGAAAATAATACAATAACCTCAGGATTGAATTAAATGATCTTCAAACTTATCAACAAATTTAATTCTCTATTATTTATGTCCTGATGTATCATCCAGCTCCTGATACATTTCTTACACAATTGCAAATACATAATTAATGTGTATAATTTCTAAGTTAATGATATAAAAACATTATTAGGGTACTTTAAAGAAAGAATAAATAATGTATTAATTAAATGTTCAGTCAAGTATAAATTTAAACTTAATACACTTATTCTTGTAATTGCAAGCAATCTTTATTGTTTATAATGTTTTAATATATGATTAATGGTATAAATTGTATTTATCATACTTATTGTGCATATATGCATTGGTTCTCATGTATATATACATCTGCTTGTATGCTTGTATATATGTTTGCATGTGTCTAAGCCAGCTATCATTCTTTAGGAGCAGTCCACCTTTATTTTCTATAGGTTTTCTGTGTGTGTGTGTGTGTGTGTGTGTGTGTGTGTGTGTGTGTGTGTGTGTGTGTTTCTCTCCATTTTATCTTATCATACATTTTTTTCATACTGGCCCAAAACTTCTTAAGTAGATTATAGAGTTTTCTAAATAGATTTTAGGGATCAAACTCAGGACTTCAAGTTAGCAAGGTCAGCACTATACTGAGCTATTTCTAGATCCCAGCTTCTATATCTTTTGAGATTCTTGGAAAAGACATAGTTTCACTGCACATTGAAATGCCAATTACATATGACAACTGAATGCATGAAAGTTTGATATTTTATATTGTCTAATTGTGCCTGTGACTCTGAGGAAGAAATGTGTTAGCATAAAAATTTCACATATGAAAATATTAATAAGATAACATTTGAATACTTTCTGTAATTAAAATTCAATTTTATTACATGTAAATTTGAATAATGTATTATTTTTAAAAAATATAGTAAGTTTAGGTAGATAACTATGGCAAATTATCATGGTTTACTTTATGGCTTATTATCATAGTGCATTAATTTTTGTAAACCCTTTAATATTATCAGTGGGTAATATATAGAATGAAAAAAAATGTTGACAAAAATGGAGACTGGAGTGTTGAATCTTAATGCTCTCCCAGAGTACATGAATTTCATTCTCAGAATGATATCAGAGGGCTCAATGAATGATGCCTGTTTCTGCCCTCCACAGATATCCTCACCACACATATATAATATATTTATACATATATGCACTTACAAATATAATTAAAAATAAAAATATCACTTTAGAAAATGTCTGCACATACCTACATATTTATGTTTATATGTACAGGCATGTATTTTTACTTATATATTATCAATGAGAATATGTGAAAGTGTAAACCAATATCTTAAAATTAAAATAGAATTCAAAATAATCAAGAACTACCTCAAGTCAAAGTGAATCAAATTATTATATTCTTAAAATCAAATAAATTGTTGACTTTGGTAATGCTAAACTTGCACTGTAATAGTTAAACAACTTATGTTGTATCAACTTGGGATGGAGGAAGCATACTTTTTAAATCTCCCGTGAGATGTGGAACCTGGCACATATCTCTACATAAGTGGGTAGAGGCAAATATCTATATAATACACATAGAAAAGTAACTAGAATCACATTTGGTTCAGCTTTTTATTGCCATTTTTTGAAAATGATTTAGCTTCTAGAGGCCTGTAACTTCTTTATTTCTTCCAATAAGTACTTTAATGAGAAATAAATGCTAAGCCATACAACAAATACCTTTCACCTTCCAAATGAGTACAGACCTACATTAGCTTCACTGGGGTCAGTGGTGAAATTGGATGTATGTGTCAGATAAAATATAGGGAATACACCAACTCTAGGCTTTTATTATTCTGTGTCTCTGAATAGTGGTATAGCAAATTGGAAATACTAGATTTTTATTTCATGGATAGTTTCCATGTAAGGGCATATAAAACATAAAATACATCCAAATCATAACTTTGTATTAGGTACATTTTGCTTCTGTAATACACCATGAGAAAGGTAATTTATACAAAAAAAAAAAATAAGGTATTGATTCAACTTTCAGTTCTGGGAAGATAAGAGACCATCATGAGAGGTAGGCATTGTTAGGGTAATACTCTGGGAAAACTTGGCAGATTCCGCTGCAGGTGAGGGTAACACAGGCTGAGGACAAACATGCCAGGCAGACAGAGCTAAGTGAGAAGTTGTATTAGAAAGGGAAACGAGGTAAAGAGACACTGAGAAAGAGAGAAATGACAAGAGAAGACAGAGACTGGAAAAGTCCTGTCTGCCACAGGGGAACAGCCGGAAAGAGAGTCCGGAAGTGAGCAGGAAGGAGAGAAGAATAAAGAGAGAGCAAAGAATGGAAAGAGAAAACAGTGAGTGAGTGAGTAGGATCTTTCTTTTAAAGGTTCATTTGTACATGCATACAGAGTACTAGTCATGGAACCGTGGGCTACCCTGGGATCTGCCCGAGTGCATTCTGCCATGTGACTGAGCAGGCCAGTTTAATGCCTGAATCCTTCCAGGCATGGAATGAGACAGAAATGCTGGATGGAGCAAGAAGCTGAGAGTTTACATCCTCATCCATAAATAGGAAGTATAAAGAATTGACGGCATGTGACACAAGGCTTTTAAGTACCACACATACCTTATTAACAATTTCCTTTAGCAAGGCCTTATACCATAAATTTTCCTTAAGAGCATCACTACTTAGTGATCAGTGTTTGAATAGCTCAATATATAGAAGCCATTCTCATCCACGCCAGTACTTTCTACTCTTTAGTCCCCATAGGTTCAGGGCCATATCGTAATACATTTAGTCCAACATCAAAAATCCCCATGTCCATTCATAGTCACAAAGTCTCTCTTGGAATTTGAAATAATGATTTAAATTCAAATGCATGAAAAAAAAAAAACTGAAAAGCTAATTGCATGCCTCTAACATATAATGGCAGAGAATATCGATTGCCCTTCTAAAGTGTAGGAATCTTGCTATAGGAAGAAATAGGGGGAGCAAAATAAAAATCAGAATCAACAGGGCAAACATCAAATCCTGTTGCTCTACATCCAAGGTCTGGGTCTTTAATTTCATAGTGCTAACATTACTGCATCTGTCTTTGTTTTCTGCCTGCAACATGTTTCATACATTTCACTCATGGGCTGGTTTGATTTTCCATATATGTCTATTATTGGCAAATATATAATGATTCTAACATCTCTATCATCTTGATATAGATTAAAGTTTCTATCCCACTCAGCCAAGCAGCTGTTTAGTTCCAAATAAACACACAGGGGATTACATAAGTTTTAAGTTGTTTGACCTATGTCTAAGGCTCCTTATTGGCTAGCTCTGTGTCTTAATTATTAATACATTTCTATTAAAATATGTATTGAAAGGAGGCTGTGGCTTATCTTTTGGTTCATCATTTTACTCCTTTGGCAGCTACACTTTCTCTCTGGTGGCTTCTGTGTTCTTCTCCCAAACCTTCTCCTAGTCTGGTAGCTCGACTTATACTTCCTGCCTGGCTACATCTTGCCTCTCCATTGCCTGAAACAGCTTTATTCATCAACCAGTAAGAGAAAAATATATTTACAGCATAGAAAAAGACATACACCATCATCTCTTTTTGATCTAAATAAAAAGGTAGGTTTTAACGTTAACATAGCAAAGTTACTTGTAAAAAAAGAGATATCAAGCAAGAACATAGTTAATAATATTTAGTTTATTAATATTTGGCAAAATTTGAAGAAAATATTCTGTCATCATCTTATCCTATAGAGTATAAGGTTTCATTTCTAGCTTTTCCTTTTATTACAACTAAGAACAACCATAACAATAACTGTCTTCAATCTCATCAAAGACTGCAGAAGGAGAACATGTAAACTCTAGAGTTAACACAGACATCTCCCTTCCTGGGCAGTTGACCAAGTTTCCTATGCAAAGTTGGGACATCTGACAGACTTCTCTGTGAAGCAGGATTTTCTAAAGGTCTGCTCTTGGCAAGGTTTTTGCAGCCACTCTCTTTGGTGTCCTATTTGTCAAATTACAACAGCACACTGTCAGCAGTTGAGGCAAGGTAACTTTCTTGCCCACTGGCTTACCTTTACCTCAAAGAAAGTAAACTCCATGTGGAGTTTCTTTGAGGCCAACTTCTATTTTGAAGCATATTGGTGCTGCCAGGAACAGAAATCCCACACTGTCATGAAAAAAAAAAAAAAAAAAAAACCTAATAAACCATTAAAAACCATAATTCTGCAGGTCTTTGAAAGGTTTTGAAAAATATTTATTCACATGATATATGTATCTATCTGTGATCTAGAAAATCTAGTTAACATAACTACAACTTTGACATAGGTGGCTATCTATAATCTGCATTTAATTACACATTACATTTTTTTAAAGAGCTGTATAAACACAGATGCTTCTCTTTAACATCTTTACCCTCCTCTTTGCCTCTCAAGGCTTCGTGCATGGTTGCCTTAGTTAGGGTTGTTATTGCTGTGAAGATAACCACTTGCTACTTCTCATTATAGGCCAGTATAATCATTATCAATAGCAAACAGTCCACAGTTTCAATGCAATGATGTCCTGAAATTTCTACCATCAAAGTAACTAGATTATTATTTAAATTTTAGCCTCAGACAATTCTTAGAGAGAGGAAGAAGGCAGCGAGATTATTTGTCGACATCACAGAAATAGCGTCTATCATAGTGGCTTGATAACATTTACCATTGGAACCTCTTTCTCTGGCCTCCATTGCAATCATCATTACAACCTTCAATGAATGTACTAGAATATTCTCTGATTCTCTGTGCTTTAAATAGAAAAATCGTTTTAGTTCACAGTTCCAAAGTCTTCCACATTCTTCAACTAAAATAAAATTTATAAATAAATACATAAAATAGTCAAGACACAAGGAAAAAAAACACCATGTTAGTCTCAGCAACCATCCAAACTTTGGTGCCAATATCTGTCTTAGTTACATTTCTTTCTTTTAAAAACATCATGACAGGATAATTTCATAGAAAGGGAAGTTTATTTGGATTTATAACTCCCTCCTGGAAATTAAGCATCTTACAAGGAAGACATGGTTGCCATAAAGGAAACTGAGAGAACACATCTCTACCTACAAGGAAGTGTATCACACTATGTATGTCATGGTATTTGAAACTCAAAATACTGTCCATTGATTACTTCATTTAGAAATACCACAACTCTTAAACATCCAAAAATAGTACCATGAGGAGGAGTTGCTGCAATATTTGAGTCTATGGGGGAATATTCTTATTGTGGTTACTGCATATTGTTATCATTAAATGAGTTTAAATTTTTACGAATTGGGGATACAGGCATTGGCTTTCTTTATGACTACCTTTAAATGTATCAAAATGAAATAACACATATATTTAAGTGCAGTAACAGGACTTCAAATTTAGGAACCATTTTCTTTTTAAAGAAACTTGGAGTCACTTCAGGTTTTAAAAGCCTTAAGATCATGTTTTTCAGTGTCAAGTTTAGTTGCCTGTGATTAATTTTGGATAGAATAGGTATATATACTGATGAGGGTTTGTCTTTCTTCTTCCATTTATTAGCAGATGAAATTCATATTACTCATTCCCCTTTAAATAAGATTTCACAATAATAGTCTCAAATATATTTTGTATTAATTAAATATTTTCCCAATTATAAGAAACACTTAAATGGGGTATATTTCACCAATTTACATAGAAACAGAAGGTGACAGAAGTTAGCTGCACTGCAAATATTATTTTTGAAAGGATATACCTATTTTTATTAGGGTATAAAGTGATGAATGATTATGGTTAAGGATCACATAGCATATACAGAAAGAGATGATATGCTAGTCCATATCTATATAGTTAATATGCTTCCTGTCAATTATCAATTATCAAATTAAAAGTATAAACCTTGACTAAATGGAAATATCAGTCTGAATAACCTACAAGGGAAGCCTCATTTCTTTCATTTTTTTTATTTTTTGAGAAAGAGAGAGAGAGAGAGAGAGAGAGAGAGAGAGAGAGAGAATATTATGTTCTGGCTGCATTTTGAAGTGGAAACCCTTGGGCTTCCTCCTAAGTGCTGGTTTGCTTTCTGGCTTTTTCTAGTGGAACATGACCATATCTCTCATCAATCCAGGTACACCAACAATTACAGATCAAAGAAACAATTCTACTCATGTCTAGTTTAATCAACGTGTGCCTTTATTTTTCTTACAGAATAAGTGTCTCAAAGACAACTTCCATAATAGATAAGCCTAAACCAGCCTAGTGGTCTCTATATAGTTTTCATGAAGTTTGTCCAATAAAATTCTCCATCTCCCAACAGCAACTTTATTTGTTTTAAAATTCTATAGAAGGACCTTGGAGATCATGTGATATCCTGAGCATCTGCACCTGGTAAATTTTCTAGTCATTGAGGTATTTATATGTTTCATGAGATTCTTAAATTTTGCAGGACACTCTCCTACCTCCTGGAAGGAATTTTTTAAAGTGGAAGAAATAATTATCCAATCTCATTTCAGAGGTGTGAATACAGGTGAATTCGTCCCAAAGTGTATATATTGGAATTTGCTCTTAAAAATTGAAAGTTCATGTTTCAATGAAGTAAACTTTCACATGTATACAAAATTGGAGAGTTCCAAATATGAGATTTTAAAAGATCAATGATAAATTATACACACAATATGAAAATTTTTTCAATATATAACACTGAAATTAAGGCATACCATATACATAAATACTCTTTGCGGGATGATTGGTTGATCATGAATGTGTATCTGTGACAGAGAAAGAGAGAGGCAGACAATGAGAGATAGACAAACATAATCAGAGACAGAAGCAAAAGGCAAGAGAGACAAAGAGTGTAAAAACTTATACTACAGAAAACATATTCACCCAGTGTGTCTTATTTGTCCACACATTTAAAACTAGACACAAATTTATCAGTGCAGAAAGATTTCTATATTTAAGCAGTGATATCATTTAGTATCAAGAAAAATATGGTTTCCATTTTAGTTTCTTGTTACCTGCTAGTGAACATGCCAATATATTTGCAGTTTTAATCTTTGAGGCAATGGTTTGCCATGCATAGAACTTTTGTTATTATATGCTCATTGAAGATGAAACTAAGAAGTAAGTACATTAAGTAATTCACTGAACATGAGTTGTTGTGTCAAGTTGTGATTGCAAGAAATGTAAAGCAGGCTTAACTGCGGTCTACAACAATGTAGAGTACACTCTAATGTACCCTGAAACCAGTCTATCAGGGCATCTTCAATGATAACAACATCACAATAAAAAGACAATATTATTTTCATTGTTACTTTATATTGGGCCAACCATATATTATGAGAAACTATTCATTCACCAGTATTTATTAATTAGTTGTGCATTAGGAGCATCACTAATATTTATTAATGAGATATCCATTCGGAGTTAAGTTTTTTATTTTTCAATTTTTCAATTGTCTTTTGTCTTTTTTTTTTTTTTTTTTGGTATTTTGAGACAGGGTTTATCTGCATTGCTTTAGAGCCTGTCCTGGGACTTGCTCAGTAGACCAGGATGGCATTGAACTCACAGAGATCCACAGTCCTCTGCCTCCTGAGTGCTGGTATTCAAGATGTGTGCCAGCCACCAAAGCCTGGCCTTCGAGTTTCCATTTTGTGAGTGGTACAGTGGATTGAACTCAGGGCCACACTCAATCTGGGCAAGTGCTCTGCTATTCCCAGTGCACAGAAATGTAATATTTCCCCATTTAAAATTTACTTTATTAATAATACTAAATACTGTACCAATGAATGAAAAAGTAAAAATGAATTAAATACATATAAAATTTTACTATATTTCACATTTTAAATTAATAGGAGTGTTAGAAAAAATTAGTAGAAGAAAAATATCCCATTGCTATCTCATAATAAATGTATGTAACTGAAATATTAATAAAGCACCTGAGACAATGTTTTATGTAATTCTATATCAGATATTTTCACAATATACTCGAAAGATGTACTAAATAGGGTATTTCATATGCAGATACCATTACAACAAGAAAAATGATAGTTATATACACGTATTAATATGGATGCGTTTGCACACATATATGGTTTTGTCATGTAATTTATTTTTGCATTTTATTAACAGTACTTTATGATTGCTGATTTCAGTTGTCAAACTTGAAACAACTTGAAAGACAGAACCTTGTTTGAGAACCTGATGTTTTCAGATTGGTTTTGGGGCAAATCTGTGGGACATTTCATGATCAATATACTATTTACCATTCTATTACTATGATAAAACACTATAACCAAGGCATGTGACAGTAGTTAGGGATTATTTGGGTGTATGGTTCCACAGAGTTAAGAATCCACAAGAGCAGAAGTATTGGTCGAGAAGCTGAGGGCTCACATCTCTAAGTACTACAGGAAGGAGCGAACTGGGAGTCTCTCAGTTCTTTCAAGTCATATAGCAACCTCCCCCCCCCCCAGTGATAAACATTCTCTAGCATGGCCACACCCACTAATTCTCCAAAACAGCACAAACAACTGGGGATCAAGTATTTAAGCATTGAGTCTATACAGGAAAACTCTACACAAACTAGCTCCGTTGCTAATCGAAGGAGGAAGGTGTAGCCCACTGCGGCAGCACCACCATGATATGGGGAGTATAAGAAAGCTAAAGGAACAGAGGCAGGGAATAAGCCAGTAAGTGGTATAACTCTAGAATTACACATTATCTTTTGTCCAGCTTTAGTGCCTTTTCTGACATTTCTCAAGATAGATTTTAACCTGTAAGATGATATACACCTCTTCCTTCACAAGCTGGCCAAGGTACTTAAACAGCAATGGTTCCTCTTTCCTAAATATTGACATAGAAGGTATTGCTTTTCAAACAAAGCATTTGCAATACTATTTAGAAGCATCTCTCCTTGCACTTTCAATGTTTAGGTACAATTGGTTATGCTCACTTTTGATATATTATAAATATCCAAATTCTAGAATCTAGAAAGAACTTATACCAGTAAAAATGTACATTTGTTTGACTGGGAAAAAACAGAAACCTTTGCTGCTATTGATCACATAAGGATGTTGGCAGAAATTTCCTACTGTACAGAATTCTCACCCTAAGTCTTTCCATGCAGACTTGTTAAGTTATTCTACCCATGAGATAAATAAGAGACAGCTGCTCCCATAGCTGCATATTTCATACCTCAACTGTTATGGCTCCTATTTGTACTTTTAAGTTTTACTAAATTTTATTTAGTGTGAGTGAGTGTGTGTGTGTGTGCACGCGCGTGCAAGTACATATCAAAGTTAGAGGACAACTTGAAGGAACTGTTTATTCCTTACACTATATGGATCTCATTGGTGGGACTAACTTAGATTTTCAGGACTGTGGGCAAACTCTCTTCCCCTATGAGACATCTGGATGGATCACATTGGCTAACAAGTCTTTATGCATCCTTAGATGGTAGCCAGGATGTAAAACAGAATCATTCTAGTAGATATGTTCACATAGGCATTGGCTGGTGTTCTACTATGCACTCAACTCCAGATTAACTCCTCTGTATAGGCATTTTTCCTGCAACAAAAATGTGTAAATGGTCCAAACAGGGTGAACTTATCATTGTTTAACATGGAATTTACTATATCCCACCAAGATATTAAACTTATTTTCTCATGGTGCGTTTTGTACTCTCAGCTTCTTTGGGTAGGCACATCTGTTATTTACTTTTTTTTTTCAGCCTATTGGTTTCGATATTGAGGACACTCTTACTAATTTTAAGAAAAATCAGTAATAAATCTCTTTGTATTTTATCATGCTGTCCATTCAATGTTGTGTTTGGAGAGAATAGAAACAAGCTTGCTGAATACAGAACAGGAAATGAAAGGATGTTCGAAAGCAAATAATCAGTTAATATGGAAAATATTATCCCACTGAAAATCAGAACCTGCTATCAGCTAGTGAAGTAATCTGAAGAGAACACAGATTAATTTTGCACAGAGGAATTGTGCTTCCCGTGAAATGAAGACTGATACCAAGTAAATGATTATGTTTTTTACAAATTGTCTGGAGGATTAATTTCAAATGCAAGATGAATCAAACTCATCCTTGAAAGAAAGTTCATTTTAAATCAAAAAGGAAAATACATGTTTGGAATATGATATTATTTTATTGTCTATGTTGCTGAAAGTCTCTATCTTTGAAATCTGACACAAATCTGACTTTAGCTATTTTAACCCTTTAAAGAATTGCTCTTGCAATAAATTGATATTCTTGTTCAGTACAAGGAATCATCATGCAGAAGGGTGGATAAATGTGAAGAAGAACAGGGTAGATATCAAATCAATGAGACACACACTTGAGGTATGCAGCAGTGTTGCTACAATGTTATTAGTGGGTCTGCTTTCTGATTAACATTTCTGAAGCAACTATTTGAAAATTTGTAAAAGAGTTTACCAGTGATTTTCTATTCATATAAAAGTTTAATTTTCTTCTCTGAAGCCCTACGTTTCTTTTCTTCTTCTTCTTTTTTTTTTTTTTTTTTTTTTTTTTTTTTGTGGAATAAGACCTGATGAGATTAATTACAAATTAGCTGACTATAAGCTATAAGTCCTAGGAAAATCTATCTATTTTCTATGCCATGACTTTACTGTAATATTGAGAAATTGTCTGATTTTTATTTTTACTTTATACATTTTATGTTGACCAGTTAGATGAAGCAAGGTGACACCACTGACATTCTGCCTATAAATATGTGAAACATTGAACAGTGGCATTTTACATTAGTATGGTGCATCTGTCACAATTAATGGACCATTGTTGACATTTTATTATTAACCCAAGGTTAAACTGATTTATAACCAAACTCTTATTCTACAAGATCCTTTGTGTTTATTTTATGTTTAGAAATGTATTCATATATTTGATAATGAAAATTTGGTCAGAAGCACAGGCAGAGAATGTAGGCTACATATTCTGGAAACCTCTATTAACAACTCATACTGTGTGGTTAAGTTCTTCCCATTGGTTGTCAAGAAGCATTCTGAGAAATGTTTTTAAAGGACGTCAACATGAAACTCATATGGCTTTTGTTATTGTTGTTTGAGATGCATGAATCAAAGATATATTTTCTTATCTTATGTTGAGAATAAAACTGGGTAGTAGAAAACAGCAAAGATAAAGTATTGTGTTTGAGAGAAGTTTTCATAACACAAAGTTATTAAAAACCTTAGAATCATTGCTGTTTTGTGAGTTCAATAAGGAATACAAACTCGAACTTGCATAGTATTTGTAGCCTCTATAGTGTTGCATTTATGACCATAATAATACCCTATATGGTATTACTATGTTTACACCTGTGTGATCTTAAGTATGTCTATGATCCTGATAAGATTTTAATGTCAAATTGACACAATCTGGAATCTGTTCTGAATAGAGAACCTCTTTGGGGAAGAATTATCAAGTTCAGACTGGTATGCAATCACATTTGTGTGTTATTGTGTTGATAGCTAGCTGATACAGAAAGTATCAGTCCACTGTAGGTAGCATCAAATGCAAGCAGATAAGATTGAGTTATATAAGATAGCAATCTGAAAAATGGAGTAAAAATATGAGTTTGGTCCAAACAGTGGTGGTACATGCCTTTAATCACATCGCTCCAGAGGCAGAGACAGGAAGTTTTCTATGAGTTCAAGGCCATCCTGGTCTACAGAGTGAGTTCCAGGACAGACTCTAAAGTTACAGAGAAACCAGTGCTGGCCTCCAGCAAATTCTTTCCTGTCTAAGGCCTCAGAGATGTGGAAAAAAAAGACAATTGCACTCTCAGTTACTCAGAAGTTCAACATGGTGGACAAGGATAACAGCATACCAAAACTTTTACTTTTCCATACTGGGTCTCCTAAATTAGCCAATTCTTGTTCATCAGGGTCATTGAAGTAATTAATTACAAACCCAAAAGAATAAAAATACCATAGAGTTTACTATTTAAAATCCTACTAGTTACTATTCCATTGCTCCACTCTATAATTCACTGAGAACTTATACACATGTCTACTTAAATTTCCATTTATCCCTGATAATGAAAACATAATAAATCACAGTATACCACAGAGTCAACACACCCAATACTTTTCTAGAAAATTCTTACATCATTTATTGTCTTTAATAATAAAATGCTTGACATGTTCTGTGATTGTACTGCTTATTCCTAAGAATTTAGTTTCTTTCTGTTTTCTCAAAGCATGAGGGATGTTGAATATATACATCATTTTCCAAGCCAGGAGAATTTAAATCCTTCTCTCACCTTCCAACCTATATTGATGAATTATACTTCTGTGAGAAACTTATCTCTTTTCCATTTTAGAAGGTAATCACTCATGGATTCTAAGTATATCCGTAAGATTTTAGATCAAATAAAATAATTGATATGTCCCCAAAGAAGAAGATAAGATAGGGAAATGATAAATGTCTTGTGCTTTATAGTTTTCCAGTAACGTGTAATGAGGATTGACCCAAAGTAAAATAATTAGATCAGAAAAGATTATTTTTGATCTATCATGCTCTCAGCCTAGCTTTCCAACTACAAGTGAAAGGCTTTGTTCCTTCCACTGTGCATAAAATTGTCTGGGGTATTTACCTTACTCTCCAGAGCCCACACATAAACAGACGCATGCTAATATAACTAGAGATACAGGTTTATAAATTATACTAGCAAATACTTATGTATGGTATCTATATGTTATTCCTCCCAGAAACTTATATTGTGACACAAAAATTTAGATTAAATTAAATTATAATCATAATCAGCATACTATTGGAACCGGATTTGAACAGACATTCTTATATATACGTACATTTGTTTTTAACATCTTCTTATTTTATTTTCCTAATTTTTCTTCATGAATGAGTATTCACTATTTGTCTCTACTGTTTGCATAAATGCCTACTTAGATTATTTGGAAGCACAGGGGGAGGGGAGGGCAGTAGGAAAAGGGAAAGGGAGAAGAGGAGGGGGAAGGAGAACAGGAAGGATCAGGAAGTCTGAGTCAGGGGGAGAATAGAGGGGAGCAAGAAGGGAGATACCTTGATGGAGGGGGGCATTTAGGTTTAAAGACAAATCTGACACTCAGGAAATGTTCAGAGATCCACAAGGATGACCAGAAGTAAAAATCTAAGCAAAGTGGAGAGGCAACCATAAATGCCATTTCCCCATAATGACATTGAGACTACCTCATAAGCCATCCTAGAACCTTCATGTAGTAGCTGATGGAAGCAGAAGCAGACACCCACAGCTAAGCGCTGAGTCATACTCCTGGAATCCTGTTGTAGAGAAGGGAAGAATGATGAGGAAATGGGTCGAGACCAGGCTGGAGAAACCCATAGAAACAGCTGACCTGAACAAGTGGTAGCTCATGGACCCCAGTCATAAAGCTGCAGAACCAGCATTGGACCTGACCAGGCCCTCACAATATGTGTGCCAGTTAGGAGGCCTGGGCAGCCTATGGGACCTCTGACAGTGAAACCAGTGTTTATCGCCAGAGCAGAAAAGGACTTTGGGAGCCTATTCTACATGCAGAGATACTCCCTTAGCCCAGATACATACAAGAGGGCCTAGGCTCTTCCACAAATGATGTGACAGACTTGCATGATCCACCATGGAAGGCCTTACCTTCTTTGGGGATTGGATAGAGGTTGGGATTTAGGTTTAGTGAATGGCATGGGAGGATAGGAGGGAGAGGGAACTGGGATTGATATGTAAAATATTATTCTACTATACTAAATGAAAAATGTGAGCAGTGTTTTACTTTATAGACATTATCATCAGTGCTATTGTAAGGAGGATGTGAAGGTTTTTACAGGTGTGTACATGCATATGCATGAAAATTTTGTGAGTGTGAAAGATACATATCAGTTCTGGGTATCTTTGTTAGTCAATCTCAACATTAGATTTTGTAAATGGGTCATTGAAAATGGTGTTCTCGAATCAGCATAATATAACAAGCTTCAGGGAAAGTCTGTGTCTCTCTCCCCAGCAGTGGGGTTACAGCAAGATATCACCACAGGTATACAGCATGGTCAGGACACTTAAAAGTGTGTGTTATATGAGTTATAGCTGGGTAACTCATGCTCTTGGACAGATATATTTCTCTCTCTTTCTTTTGGAAATCAATATCTCTTTAATACTTAGAATTTGGCAAACAAATATCCATAATAATGAAACTAGATGCCTAATTTAGCACATACAAATTAACTCCAGTTTACTATATTCTCTACCAGAAATTGAAAAATTAGTAAAATATGTGTAAGAAATCCATTCCATACACTAAACATTTTTTTTGCTCTTAATAATAATTTTTATTATAAATGTGTTCATGTCCTGTGCTGTTTTTCTATGAGTTATTTCTGTTTTGTGTTTATTTGTTTTGCATTTTTCATTGTTTTTCTTATTTTAAGTATCAATCCCAGTTCCCTCTACTTCCCTTCTCCCTCCCTTCCTCCCTCCCTCTCATGCCCCTGACAACCCTCCCATCCCACCCCACCCCCCTTTCCACAGAGAGGATGATGCCTTCCAGGAGGTGTCAACAAAATCTGTCAAATCATTTGTAGTAGGAACTAGGCCCTCCCTCCTGCCTCTAGGTTAAAGGAGTATCCCTCCATGGGGAATGTGCTACCAAAGTCATTTTGTGCACCAGGAAAGCATCATGGATCCACTGTCTGAGGTCCCTTAGACTGCCCAGGTCTTCTAACTGAGACCCATGTTCAGGGCGTCTGAGTTGGTTCAATCCTGCTTTCCTAGCTATCAGTCTGGGGGTACATTAGCTTCCCCCTTGAAACAGATTCATTTCTAACAAAGCCTTGCTCCTGGTTTTATGATTTATTTAGACATCCTATTATGTATGAAATAATATATTACTGTGTATGTGTGTGTTTAATTATGATTAAGAGTCCAAGACATTGAGCAAAATGATATAAACCATGAACTATATAAGAAACCCTCCCTGCTGAGAAATGTGATTTTAATTTTTACCTTACAATCATAAATCCTCAATTTAAGTTTCATCTTTCTGTTTTAAACCATAAATGCTTTGACTTACTGATGATTTTATTAATGCAACCCTAATTTAGGGTACATGGTGTTCAAAAATGTGACATTTTAGTATGTTGCATTTTCTTTTGCATGACAATTACACTTCATTTCCTAAAGGAGACATTATCAGATGGTAAAGAAAAGAACATAGTGATCAGTTATATTTTTTCTAAACACCTGAAATATTAAAGTGTTAACAAAGTGATCATATTTCTTCCTTGTGTTTTCTTCTCTTCTTCATAAATCACATCTTGTTCTATTCTAAAATGGAAAAACATCTGTGAAATGTTTATTGTAGCAAAATATTGTTGTTGGCACCCTCCCACTTCAGCTCAGTAAATGTTTATGTCAGGTAAAATCACAAATAAACCCTTTTTCTGGCCAATCAAACCAATTTCTCTAAAAGGGTAAAAGAAAAAACACAGTAAGTAGCATAAATACAATGGAGGAGAGGAGAATGGGTAATATAATAACAAGACTATAATGAAAATATCATAAGGTGTCAAGCAATTACTACCTGAAATAGATATAAGACATATAATTCAGCATATTTATTATTATTATTATTATTATTATTATTATTATTATTATTATGTGAAAATTTTCCATCTAGACTGATAGTTTCTCCTGTAAGACTTTTGGACCATTTAAGAAAAACTCAACACCAACTGTGAGAATCTCTCTTAAGCTGTTGGTCACTGCTCTCCAAGAGACATTCAAAGGATTATAGGCTATTACTATTCTCTTGCCTGCTCCACACAGAAGTGGAAGTCCAGTCCTTTGCTAAAGATAGCATACTGTTAAGGCACAGGGCCAAGAAGACCCTTGAGCTGGATATGAATTGTGACTTGAAAGCCTCCTCTCTGAGAACTGTATTTCATGGTTTAAAAAAAATGTATCATGTAAGCTTCTAAATGAAAAAAAGAACTGGCATCCCTTCCCAGGTATGTAACCTCTGAACCACAACTGCAATCATCATGGCAGGATAATACAACAATGCAATAGTGGCCTGCATAACTTTAAAGTTACCCACAGCTCTGTGATTGAACATGTGGCTATTCAATAAGTGGGAAATAATGTCTAGGGCTATACACCTAACCAAATACACAGAGGTAGTGAAGTCATAGATCTTGAAAGAGAGCCTTGCACTATAATTTTTACTAAGTCAGTGTTCTACCTGTCTATTTTCTAAACATTTTACTTATATTCACAGGTAATTGTAGTTCTTAGCCTTCATCAAGAAACATTATTAGCAATGTTCTAAGCCCATCACAGAAAAGCTTACTCAATACAACTCCAGAGTTGTGGAACTGAGCATTAAGTAATGCATATAATATACACTCCCACACCCAATGTTGAGGGATCATTGGGGAAGAGGGTATGGAGAATAAGCAAGCACCTAAGCGAAGTGGAATTTTCTGTGAGACAATGTCTATTAAAAGTAACCAAATATACAGCAAGAAAATATCACCAAGATGAACACTTCAGCATGTTCAAAATAGGCACAAAAATAGATACACAGAACTTCATGGAGGGAACACTAGGAGGCCTAAACTATTTTTTAAAACGAAGAAAACCTACAGGCAAATAAGTAATGCTGGCTTCAGGAAAAATAGTCTTCAGGGAAGAGCACACTATTTGGCTATCTAATACCAAATGGTCAGTTCTCAAAACATATTTTCAAATAAGATTATAAAGACAAAAGAGCATTTCTTTATGGATTTAAGAATGGAAATGTGAAGCCAAGAATTGGTGGCACATGCCACTAATTCCAGCACTTGGGAAGCTGAGGCAGGTGGATCTCTGTGAGTTCAAGGCTAGACTGGTCAACAAAGCAAGTTCCAGGATAGGTTTCAAAACAACAAAACAATACAGAGCAACACGTTCTCTAAAGAAAAAAAAAGAATGGAAGTGTGTGTGTGTGTGTGTGTGTGTGTGTGTGTGTGTGTGTGTGTGTCTGTGTGTGTGTGTGTAAAGTTAGGGTTTGCATCCAATGGAGAGGTTGAAGGGAAGATAGGGAAGGAGTAATGATATAATTATAGAATATAAAAAGTGAGTAAAACATTTAAAATATATTAGTGTATGTTGCAAAAAGACATTCCTTGCTTGTATAATATGAGTACAATTTAGATACTATGCAGATGAGGTCAGGTCATGTGTAGAAAATTTACATCATGTTATCATAGATGATGCTTGGCTACCAGCTGTACCAGTTTGAAAGACCATGACATGCTGCAAAATAAAATTAAATAAACAAATAAAATGACATCAAAAATGTTACTTTTGAACAGAGGTAGAAGATAAACTGTGTGCAATAGAGGTCACATTCATTCATCACATACAGGACATTGCTGCTGACAGTATTTATGTGAAGCCAGCTACTGATTCATGACAGGAATCTCATTAAAGAACTATAGCTCATGAAATCAATGTGTCCTGTTAATTATTTTGATGTTTGTAAGACTCTGATCTGATGATGTAACCTTTGCTTTTTCCACAGCCAGGTACTGAATCTCTGATGAATGTTGTAAACTCTAGTTGTGATGCTGTTTTGATATCTATCTTCTGGGTCTTGCTATCTGCTGTTTGATATTTATCATTTTCCTCTTGCCTGCTACATATTTGATAAACTCATTCATTCAAAACTGGAATTATTAATATCATACATCATTCTCCAGACTACATAGAGTACTACTTATCAGCCTTTCCAATCAATCTTTTGAAAATTACTCCTCACTATTAGAAATTTTAATAATTTGTATACAATCAAAATAACAAAGCTCACTTTTATTACAGAAATTGCCAAAGTGGAAACTAAGTCTATGAAAACTCAATTTTAATGTAAATTCTGCCATGTTTCCCATCACTGGAGCATGTACAGCAAAACTGGTTCATGCAATAATAGATTGATACCTCTATAAATGTTATAGTGACAACACCATAAAATTTACGATGAATTTTTGTTATAAAGTTAGATATTAACACATGATAAAGCATAGATTGATAAGTTTAACACTATTAAAAACAAGAAAAATACCATAATATTAAAGTCTCTAATACCTTAGCATAAGCAGAAATAAGCAAAGGCAGCAGCAAGTGGGTGACTGGGAGGAAAATAGGGAGGGAAAACTGTAGCCTGGATGTACATAAATGAACGAGTAAGTAAGTAAGTCAATAAGTAAATAAATAAATGGAAATGTGAATTAGGTAATTGGCACACGACACACAATTCACAGGATTGGTTCAGATATAGGGTAATATAATTTTAAACAGGGAGAAAACCACAGATGGTGCAAGTGACCTCCACAAGTCCCTTTTCCAAGGATCCACACTGGCTGTCCTCCTTGACCCTTTTGGGAGCAAGAGAGAGCAAGCCTGTCCTGGACCCCAGACCAAGTACCACATACTCAGGTATGCACCTGTGACCACATCCAAACTGGTGTGGTCAGTGCCACAGGTGCAGCTTGGTGGCTATCTCAATACCATTCCCCTTTTAGTCTAAAGACAAAGATTTAGGTTTGAAACAAAGTATATACAAAGATATCAAATATCAAGTATGCTCTAGGAAAAGGGAATGTTGGAGCACGCACACTTATACCCTATTGCAGTGAAGCCAGAAGAACAGAATGGGAAGAGCTCATATCTAGTATGGAGTAAAGGCATAACAGACACTACTATAGAGGTGTCCTAAGCTGGAAAGTTTAAGCCTTGTACCTAATATTTCTATCTGGGAAGAGAGAACAACAATTGTGACCATCTAATCTTCAACCTCATCAAAGACATGAGAAGAAGGATAACAACACTAGGGCAGGCAGGAAGTTCAGGCGAGCAACTTCCAAAAGGTGCAGTGAAGACAGAAACAGCAGGCTACCTGGACAGTCACCCAAAGTCTCATAGCAGAGTAGGGGCTACCAGCTTGGCTAAGGCCTAGAGTATCTGACTGACCAATACAGAAGCAAGGATGTTTAAAAGCTGTATTATCCTGACTTAGCAAGGTTTAGCAGTCTGTAACGAGTACGGGTTTTTCTGCCTGCCGCCGCCCGGTCTTGTCCTGCTGCTGCGCCGCCAGCCCCAAATAATACACAGAGACTCTGTATTTGATACAATGCTGTTGGCCTGGTTACTTGTTTCTTATCGGCTAGCTCTATCTTAATTATTAACCCATTTCTGCTGATCTATGTATTTCTCTTACCGGGGAGCCAGCGGCATACTGCTTTCTTCAGACTCTCCATCTTGACTCCTCCTTACTACTTCCTAATTCCTCCTTGTCTCCTAGTCCCTCCTATCTTCCTTTCCTATTGGCCAACAGTGCTTTATTATTAACCAGTATGAGAAACATACTGCTTGCTTGCTAAGGTACTTTTGGCAAGTGATAGGTACTGTGTGAAAACTACTTTTGTCTTGTTATGTGGTCCCTGATAGGTTGTCTGCAAGCAATCTCATAAATTTCCAAATGCCCATGTTCACATGGACATCACTGTCTCTACTCAGAAAAATTGGAAGGGAACATGTTGGGAGAACATTTGCAGGAGGAGTTGAAAGTGATTGGTTATTACATTCAAGAACATTTCAAAGAATGAATAAAAAGTCTGAAATAAAATGTAAAATGATTCATGAAGAAGGTATGACCTGGAGATTGATATATGTCCCAGAGCCATGCCAGCCCCAAATAACACACAGAGACGCTGTATTAGATATAATGCTGTTGGTCTGTTAGTAGCATTACTTATTGGCTAGCTCTATCTTAAATTTTAACCCATCTCTATTAATCTAAGTATTTCCACGTGGTATTATCTTACCTGAGAGAGGGTCCAATGTTCTCCTCTCTTGGTCCTAAGTATTGAATCTCCTCCTACCACTTCCTGAAACTTCCTTGTCTCCTCTCCTAGTTTTGCCTATCTTGCTTTCCTATTGGCCAACAGTGCTTTATTCATTAACCAATATGAGAAACCTATTTAAAGAATGACATCTCCCATTATCTCTTTTCTGTCTAAAATAAAAAGAAGGGTTTCAACTTTAACATAGCAAAATATATAGCAAAACAGTTATCAAATAAGAATTACAGTTAACAATATTTAGTCCATTATCATTAAGCAAGATTTAAAGAAAACATTTTATTGTCTATCCAAACTTTGTGATTCTAAAATCTTTTAAGTAACTTATTTTTAGTTCTAACTAAGGAAAACTGTAACCATAACTATCTGTCTTAAACTCCGTCAAAGACCACAGGAGGATAATATATAAACTCCAGAAATTACAGAAACAACTCACTGTCTGGTCAGTCACCTGAAGTTCTTCTGTAATGTTTTATCTTTTGCATGTGGGCCATAGTGTGTCTGGTAGACTACTCAGCAAAGCAGGAAACTTTAAATTATCCACCTGTATTGGCCATTCGTTAGTCACTTTTCTCTGTATCCTGTAGACTGTCTGTTTGACTCTTCAATGAAGCAGGAACCCTGTAGCAATTTCCATCTTGTGACAGCAGACACTTTTGTGTGGGCCCTGCATGTCTAGTTTATACAGCATAAAGTCAAACAGTCCAGACAAGAGTACTTTCTTGCCCAAATGGATAGTTTTGCCATACTGGAAATAAACTCCATAATGAGTTTCTTTGATGTCCATTTTCCTTTCTGATGCAGTTGGTGTTGCCAGGAACAGTTATGCCTCACTGTTAAGAAAAAACACTAAACCATTTTAAATGTCATATTCTGTAGGTCTTTGAAAGGATTGATGAATGCCTATTTATCTCAAATACATCTTGAGAGCCTAATTTAACTGTAAATTTTGGCTATCATAGGTGACTATCTATATCTGTGATAAATTATACATTACATTTATAAATGAGGTATATAAACTCAATACCTAAACAAGACAAGAAATATAAATGTCACAAAATTGACCATAAATGTGTATCAATAAAGAAAATTCCATTCCATACAAAGTATTCACATCTATATCATAATCCCCTTTCTACGAAAGAGATTGGTTGTAGTCTTTAACCATTTATAACCAAGCCCATTTACTATAAACCAAACATTTGTAGACAATATTTGGGAATTTGGTTGGCATTCTTTTCAAACTGTTTACTGGTGGTAGGAGGCACTGCCATGGAGTATCCTAAATAGACACAGAAATCCAGGCTGTAATGGTCTATAAGGCTGCCTTGTCCCAGCTGTTTTGAATGTTGGATCATTTGGGACATTACTTCAGGGGGTCTTGCTTGATCAAAACTTGCTAGTCTAGAACGAAACCACTGCTTTTCATTCTCTGGGGAAACAAAACTAGAACATGACCTTAGACTTAAATTTGGAAGTCAAAGCATTTATAAAATATATAAATAGGAATTATTTAACAATACTGATAATCAAATGTATTATAGTGATCATTTCTTTCTTAGTAATTGAGCAATTGAAAGACAATAGCTTAGCATACTGTATCTAGACTGTGTGTTTTACATCTTCATGTGTTTTATTATTATTATTATTATTATTATTATTACTTTATTTCTTCTACTTTTATTTTTTTCAGTTTTTGATACAGGGTTTATCTATGTAAATTTGGCTGCCCTGGAATTTACTCCGTACACCAGGTTTACTTTGAAATCTCAGAGATCTGCTTGCCTCTGCCTCCCAAGTGCTGGAATTAAAGGTTTGTGTCATCATATCCAGGTACTCTCTCCAGTCTCCAGCTGCTCACACACACCATTAAATTGTAAGCAGCACTTCTTAAAAGCCATGTTTTTTTTTTTTTTTTTTTTGATGCTTATGACCAGTCAGGAAACCTCCCATAAAGGAGCCACAAGTCTCTGCTTGTCTCTACCAAAGCAGAGCCCAATGGAGAAAAATGCTGTTATTAAGAAGTATCTTTTGTTTTGTTTGTAAAGCCCCCTTTTAAAGTTTTTTTCAAGTATTAAGTGAAAATTCTTAGTAGCCACATTACAGGTGCCAATTTGTTGTGAGTTTATTTTTCTGCCATCCTGGTCCCAGAGTGGTGCTAGACCCAAATAACACACAGAGGTGCTGCCTTAGATATAATGATATAACGCTGTTGGCCTGTTACTAGTATTATTTATTGGTTAGCTTGGTCTTAAAAATATATGTGCAAGAAGATATAAAAATAGCTCAGTTTTTATATTTATTATGTAATAAGGTGTTCTCAATAATATGCGGCTGTATGCTCTATGCACACTTGTCTATTTTTTCCTGATGTTTTTGCTCAGATCTAGTTTTGTCTGTATTATAACTGAATTCATTTGTTAGGTAGTCTTATGTGCTAGATTAAATCTATAAATTCATTTTTGATATAGAACTAAGAATATATTCTGTACATGTGTAATATTTATCTTCATTTATATGAGAAATGTTCTAGAAAATTTTGACTGAAAATTATCCCCAACTCCCAGTATCACAGAGTCTTCAGCAGTAGGGTTTATTTCAAGACTACTTTCTCAAAAACTGTATTCAATAGACTCTGGATCTTTGTAAGACTGAATATCTATACACTTATCTTAAAAATGCAAGTAATAAAATTTAGTACTGTGAACCAAGATATTCTTAAAACAGTCTTATTTGTTCTTCCTTAACCAGAGAATGAAAGATTCTGTTTTCACACCTCCAGAATGGTGTATGTCTTATTGAAGATGTTTTATTTTTTTTTGTTTAGATTTTGAAAAAGGTTAATGAATGTGTCAGTCATTGCAACCAACTGCTCAGAGCAAAATAAATTAAATTTTAACCCTCAACCACTATCAGTCTTTGACAAGCCAGTGACATAACAGTACTGAGTCTCTGGGCTCAACTAATCTGTGGAATAATTCTCTCGTTGTTTCTTGTTCTTACAAAATGAACTTTACAATTGACTTCTCTTTCATTGATACATCTGCATCTATAGAAATATTCAGAAAAAATAGAGTTACAAAGAAAATATATAGTGTAAACTATTTCAACAAACTGCTCTGGGGATACTTACATGAAAACAGCAAGTAAGTTACTAATTTTTTTTTTTTTTGTATGTTTGTGGAAAAAATTCTAGAGCTCCTGTATAATTCAAATTTTTACATTACGTTGTAAAATTATTATTTATGTTTGTAAACTTAGGTTTGCTCCTAGTTCAGAAAACTCCCAAACAGACTATATTTACGATTTTTAAAAGTCTTCTCTCCTCCTACTTCTCTCTCTCTCCTCTCCTCCTAGTTCCTCATCCCAACTCCCTCTATGCCCACACCCTATTCTATTCCATCTTTGTTTCTATTCATGAAAGGGAAGGTCTCCCTTGAATATCAACAAAGTAGGACATATCAAGTTGCAGTAAGACTAAATAGCTCTACTTGTATTAAGGCTGGACAAGGCGACCCAGTGTGAGAAGCAGGGTTCCAAAGAGTAAGAGACAGCCCCTATTCACCCAGGCAGGAGTCCCATAAAAGGACCAAGCTACACAAAA
Organism: Phodopus roborovskii; assembly: GCF_943737965.1. Classification (NCBI taxonomy): domain Eukaryota; kingdom Metazoa; phylum Chordata; class Mammalia; order Rodentia; family Cricetidae; genus Phodopus; species Phodopus roborovskii. The sequence goes on along the minus strand of NW_026126511.1, from coordinate 9,531,057 downwards.
GTAACATATATGCAGACTGCATATATCAGTCCCAGGAAGGCCCCTTGGTTGTTGGTTGAGTTACTGTGGTCACCTGTGACACCAGGTTAGTTGATTATGTGCATTTTCTTGTGGCACCTTTGACCCCTCTGGATGCTACAGTACTTTCTCCCCTCTTTATAATGATTCCCTGAGCTCATCCTGATGTATGACTTTGAAATTCCCTGAACTCATCTGTTTTCATCAGTTCCTGGAGGAGTGCCTTCTTAGGACAATTAGGGTATTTACCAGTCTATGAGTATAGCCAAACATGGTTAGGCATTCATTCCTTTTGCTTTCTTTCTTTTCAGTCATGGAGACCTATATTAGGTCTCTGGGTAATCCATCATGTGTGTCCTGATGTTTCAGGCAGTATCAGGGATGGGGTTATTTTCCTTCAGTTGGTTTTAGTCTAGACAAGTCATTGGTTGGCCACTCCTTCAATATCAAGGCCAACCTTACTTATGCACACACCATAGGTAGGACAGACTGTAGGTCAAAGGTTATATGGACCACTCCTTTTACTTACAGACTTGCCTGGTCACATGAGAAGGGTGGTTTAGGCTATGAATCCACTATTGCTAGGAGTCTTTGCTAAGATCATCCTTGCAGATTCCTTGTTGATTGTTTTGTGCTAAGTTTTTAACTAATGCCAAAATGCCACTCCCCTTCCCATTTTTAAGTGCATGGGAAAACACTGTTGTAGGTGAATTTGAAAAGTCCATTTGTAAATAACTATCCCTCCAAGCTGTTAATTAAACTTAACAGGTAATAAACTTATTAATGATATTTAAACATAATCATAAAGGCAATCCATACCTATCTATTATTAAAGAATACCTACAGTGTAACCTTACTGTTTAGGTACCACAAAATTTCACATTTATATGTGAGTTCTGAGGACATTTAACATAGTAAAGGCATATTTCAGCCAGCAAATGAAAATAGTTCTCAACTTGAACATCTTATTTCCATATAGGCCCCATACTAGAAAATATATTGACATTAAAACAAAATAAACAAAATTGTATACATATTTTATTGTATGCATTCTAAACTTCAAAAGCAATTGTAGATATAAAGGTCAACACAGATATAAATAGAAAAAAAAACTTCACTCTGTATTAGTGGTAATGTCCATTAATTTATAGATACTGATAGTACAAATGCATAAGGACTCCATAGAATATAAGCAATATTGAGTTCTGGCTAACAATAAATGCTAATATACCAAACATAACAAAAGGGAAGAAGAAATAAAGAGATGAGAAGAAAGAGGGAATTGAGGAGGAGAAACAGTGAACTTAACAGTTAATAAATGAATAAAACACTTAACTATTAATGATTCTGTGAGAAACAGAAGGAAGAAACAAAAGGAACTGAAGGCTAAACAATTCATGATATCTACTTTCCTTCAAGTGTGATGTGTCTACTAGGCACTGAATCAAATCTGTGAAGTCAACAGGCATTTCAGTTAGTGAGGGCATCCTAGAACCTTCATCTAGCAGCTGATGGAAGCAGAGCAGACAGGCACAGCTAAATAATAGCTGAACTCCTGGAATCCAGTAACAGAGAGGAAGGAGTGATGATCAAGACCAGACTGGAGAAACCCAAAGAAATTGCTGTCCTGAACAAGGGGGAGCTCATGCACCCCAGCCTGATAGCTGGGAAAACAGCATAGGAAAGACATAATAGACCCCATGAATGTAGGTGTTTGTTAGGAGAACTAGGCAGTCTGTGAGGACTCTGGTAATGGATCAGTATTTATCCCTAGTATACAAGTGGACTTTGGAGCCCATCCCACATAGACGGATACTCTCTCTGCCTAGACACATAAGGGGAGGCCTAGGCCCTGACCCAAATGATATGAAAGACTTCGATGACCCCCCCTTGGAAGGCCTCACCCTCCATAGGGAGTAGAAAGGGGATGGGTTGAGGTTTCCTGGGGGTGATAAGGGAGGATGGCAGTGTGAAATAACTGGGATTGATATGTAAAAATACCTCATTTCAAATTTAAATAATAAAAGGAAAAAGAAGAATTGTATTAAATAACTGCACTGAGCTACTGATGCTTTTTCAAACTAATTCACCTAATAAAGCCAGTTCACTGGATTATTACATATCTTTGTCTTAAGAGGGGATTTATACATGATAAAGTAAAACTGAATAACTGAATAAAAAAGGATCTCATGTTTAATGAATGGAACTTCATACACTTATATTGCTTAATCATATGGTTTAATACCCAATCAGTGTACCCAATCAGTCAAACCCTATTATAAAAGTATAGCTTTATTAATGTTCACTTCTGTATTATCTTCTAAATTACCTTTATGTCACAAAGGAATTTTTATAGATATCATTTTTATTAAATTTTTATGTTTTTTTCCCATTTTCCATTTTATTACTATAAAAATATATTTATTCTGATGTACAATATCTCATATAAATATTCTTAAATAGATGTTTCATACATACATTGTTCATTTGAAAAAAATCTCATTGTTACTATTTCTAAATTATTCAATGAACTTCTTAATATTTTCACATGCTAGCTAACCTAAATTCTTTAAATGAAACCTGATAATCTTTTGGTCATCTTTCAAATAATTTTCACTCAGACATTAGAAAATATTAATTTTGTTCCCTTGAACATTTACCATTGATCTCAATCGACTCTTCTTTTGCTTTTCAAAAATCTATTAATTTTGTTGAATTTGAAATGACTCTTTGATGATATCTCCATTCTTTGTGCAGATATTACTTTAATGACTCTCTTGAAAACTGTAGGAGTCCTTTCAAACATCAGTGTTTTACATTTCTTTAATTCTTTGTAATTTTCCATATTACTACCAGCATTTTTTTTCCTTATTGTATATCTGGCCACTCCTAACACTCATTCTTTATGTCCACCTCTTTGCTCTGGCCATTTAGTCCTTTAGTATTCAACCACCCAAATTTCTGTCATTGGATTTCCACTGCCAAGTAGAAGCTGAAAATCATATTGTTTCTATTATTCCTATATCTAATGAGCGATTTATTTCAACTTACTATAATTGGCAACAGTTCTATAAAGACATTTTTATAACTAGAGTGTTTGAGACATAATTAGGATATGAATTTTCTTTATTCTAGTATTCCTAATTTGATAATTAGCATAATTATTTTCAAATATATTTAAATTATTTTATTGCTGACTTTCCATATGACCAATAGATCATAAGATTTCAAGTAAAGAATTTATGTTAACTAGTCTGTGAAAATATAAGGAAGTCAGAAATTTTGCATAAGATATTTTAGAAATAGTAATAATGAGAAAAATTTCAAATGAACCCTATTTGCATGAAAGTTTATATAAGAACATTTATTAAAGATATTATAAGCCAGAATAATTATGTTTTTACATTAACAAAATGGAAAAAATATCCAAGTAAAAGCAGTATATTTTTTCTTTTTACTTATTTATTTAATTTAGAAAAAACTTCTAGTACCTTCTCCTTCCTATCCTTATACACCCCCTCTGACCCTGCCATCCCACTACCTACCTATCTACTCCCCAGGGAGAGTGAGGCCTCGCATGTGGGATCATCAACTTATGTCACTTGATTTGTGGGAGGGCCCTGGCTGTCCAGTGAGGTCAACCATCTCTCTAGGAACCCTCTAGATAATGTATATCAGACTAAAACTCCTGGAGTTCCCAGCCACACAGACTAAGCTGCTTCAGGCTATTCACACTTTCAAATGTGAGGTAACTTTTACTATTTAAATATAAGCTGATATCTAAGGTGCTGACCAATCCAGCTACCACTTAGGCCCAGAACCAGGTCTATGAGGAGACTCACCACATTTCCCCAAATGTATGAACAGTTAGAGGATGAGAAAGGGAGAAACCTACATATCTAAAACATCAAGATCTCTATGACACAGGACAACAACAGGATTTCCAAGTTGAACTACCATGATACCACATTATGTCTGGGATATAAGAAACCACAGGCCTCAAGCCAGATCAATGAATCATGGAAATGAACACTTGTAAGTAAAAATTAACAGAAAAAGTGTGGTCTGTGTGTCTTAACAGGCCGCAATGCAGCTTCCATGGCAAGAGTTTTTTCTTTCTTTCTTTCTTTCCTTTCTTCTTTCTTTCTTTCAAATTTTTCTTACCCTCTCTTTTGTGAATTAATATTGTTTCTTTTAAATTTGTTTTTATTTGGGGAGAGTTTCAAGGGCAGAGGGAAGATGTAAGGAGACATGGAGATAAGTGAGAACACATACATGATGCGGAATCCACAAAATTAGTGTTTTTATTTATTAGTTTAATAGTTTTTACAAATATTATTTCTATCTGCTCTTTGCCCCTAGATGACTAGTACAACGTGCTTAATCTTTTAACAATTTCATGATTAGTCATAGAATTGCAAATCGAGTCTGTTAATTCAGGACCATAGCATCTGCATGTCCTCCTGATAGTTATCATAAGGAAATGGCCTACATTTCTGACTTACACTGTTATTCTCAAGCTAACATAACAAGTAAATAATCAGTATGGAAGTGCATTCTAAACTACATGTGGCAGGCAAGTGACTTTGTTTCCTTGTGTGCCGGCCTTTTTTTGACTGTGTGTGTGGATCAGTTGGATTGTAACAGTAAATAGAATGGGAAGGAGGCACTTTCTATAACATGTCCTAGTTCACAAACACAGAGATACCCTAACTCAAATTCATTCACTAAGGCTCACAGATCTTCACAGGCAACGTAAATTCAAGGCAGATTTGTATAAATCCATCTCACAAATTTGTCCTGTGATTTTTATTTTTTCTAATCAATATGAAATTAGCTTTCCTGTGTTCTAATAGAATGTCTTAACTCCTGCTTTGCTATTATCCAGAAGGTGGGCAGGTAGCTGGAAAATCTGTATATTATGAACAGAGAATCCCTATATTGGGAGATTACATTACTTTGACTTTTCTCATCACCTTGGCAAATTGAATCTGTAGTATTTTTATATGACAATGAAAGCAAATTGACACAGACACACTGTATTTTTTAACTCTGTATTTCCAACATTCGTTTAATTTTTTCAGAAATATACTCACTAATATGATAACATAACTTCTAGTAATTTGTTTGTAATACTACTGATAAACTATTCCTCCAATATACCTTTCTTTAACATCACCATATCTATGCCTCACACAGTTTATTCACTCTTATTGCTGCCACTGCACTTTAAAATAATATTATAATCAATATTAATTTGTAATAAACATTGAAATCTAGGTACATGTGAAATGATAACTTTAATATTCAGGATATGAGAAAGAATATTTTATTCTGAGATTCTATATGATGCTGGTATTTTAAAATTGTGAACATCACATTATTTCTACAGTCTTTTTCTTAAATCATTTTTCTTCTTTGCTGTATTGTTCATTTCAACCAAAAGCAGATATTCCAACCAGATGTATATAGCACAACTGTGAGATTAAGTTAAATTCAGTTAAGGATACCTAATATATCATTTTATGCCCCAATATATATTTAACCTCCTACATGGCAAAAACTTAATAAACATTTGTTGGCATTATAAAATTCCTTGGTTTATAATGACACTTAAAATGACAAGACAGTTTTATTGTAAAAATTAAGAAAAAATAAAATGGAAAATCAAAAAATTTTAAGTTTAAGTGTAAAACTGGACTTTAAAATTTTAAAATATAGTTAATGACTTTACTCACACATTTAGGCATTATATCTGGAACAACTAGAAAAAACCTGATAAGTCACTGTAAAAGTTAATAAATGACCAAAGTAAATAATATATTTTATAGAGAAAAAATATAGACATGTAGGAAGGTTCCCTAATATTAATAGTATTCAGGCAGTGAAAGATCTTACACTATCTATAAATAAGATAAGTATCAACTTAAAGTCATTATTTGTAATAAATTGATATATATATCTACATATATATATATATATATATATGTTTACATGAACAAAGTAATAGATCATGAGCAGAAGAACATTATATTTAACAATTGTAATTTGTGTTTAGGAAGGTGAAGTTTATTTTGATGATGAGGTCTAGCATGACATTACTATGGCTGCGGGACAGTGTTAGAAAACTATGCTTTTTTGGCATTCTGCATGTCACTAAGTGAAGATATTGAGCGATGTCTGGTTAAACTGTATCAAATCTGTTAGTAATAATGATTATTCTTGAGTCAACATTACATAAACATTGGTTGTAAAAACTATCATTTTGTAAACATCATTAATGGGTGTTCACAATTTTATTTATATGTAGAAAAAGACAAAATATAAAGTTGATATAAAAAGAGCAAAATTTCATATTTTGGTTCCTAGTTTTTGTGCATTACATTGACTTATACTTAACTGATATGTGTGCTACTGTTGAGTATGTTGATGTTTGGATGGGCACCAATTCAACCATGATTATTTGGTAGCACTTATGGTGAATTACTGAAATCCTGTATTATAAAGTATACTTGGTAGCCATTTTATGACAAATATACTATATGATATTATTGTTTACTTCAATGCCTGTAATATAGCACATTTTTGCTGAATGAGCAATATTTTTAAAATTAAAGTTTACTCATCATAGCATGATCTAGGATAGTATCAAATATTTCCTCTACTCAGTGTAAGGTGTCTTTCTTCAAATAAACAAGTTGAATTTAATTTCTAGAGTTTTTGCCTGAAATAGATCCACAGTAATGATAAGTTTTTCTTAGATTTGACAGCTTCCATGAATGTTAATGTAGCACCTCATACAGAGTAACTATACAATACCTACTTCATTTCACATGCTACAGAAAGCAGGTAGAGTAAGTATAAAATTTGAGGTACTTAGAAGGTATAGAATAGTATGACTAGCAAAGTATATTATTAGAAAATGAAAAAAAATTACAGTGAGTTGCAGAATAGATGTAAAATATAATAGTTCATAAGTGCACATGATTTTATATCAGTGCAGATATACTTATATCTTTGGGGAGAATACTCTACCATCTCACTGTAAATGGAATAATTCACAGAAAAGAAAAAAATATCAGTTTTTAAACTATAATTAAAATAGTATATTTTTATTTTCTTATATTACATCTTAAATTATAGAATATAAAACAACATAGAACTGACATTGCTAGATATTTTGAGTATTGTGTAAAATATTTTTTACATAGGCTAATGGTAAATATATGGTATAAAGGTTATCTGATTTGAACATTGTCTTGTTTGGAGATCATTTGAGGCCCTGGAACAAATACCCAAGAGAAACATGTCTATAATAGAAGGAATTATAATATATATGTTTTAGGCAGATATATTGACTAATTAGTTTTAGTTTTGGGGTAACTGTAATTTTAAAAATACTAATCAGGCAAAAAGACATAGAAACATTTATACCTTAAGGATAATCTTAATCAACTTCCTCAGTATCTCAGTTTCATAGATATACATAGCCACATTCCTTGGAATACAATTTGGTTATCGAATTCTTTTCATATAATTTTCAAGTGAATATATAAATGAATATATTGAAGTCACATACAGAAAGCAGGCAGAACAGATTATTGTTAAACAGGGATATCATATTTTCAAAGAGGCATTTTGAATAGGAAGCCAGATAGAACTATGAAAAACAGATGTGTTCTAACAGAAGAAGAAATGGAAATTAGAAGATTGGCAATCATGTCCAGGAAAGACTTTGAAATTTGGATTACCCTTTATTTAACTCTTCAAATGAATCTGAGCTAAAATGCTTGACATTTTTCTTTGAATGGTGTTATCTTAAAGGAACTTCTCTTATACCACAGACTTTTAGTAGTGAAAAAAAAAAATGGTGTTGACAAAAACATCCATGTTGATCTACGTTCTAATTTAGAATAGAATTAGAATATAATTTTCTCCTTAGTCATCAATTGTTACCAATTCTCTGTCTTTTTGATACTTCTTTTTTTGCCATGTACAACTTCACAACTTCTATTAAACCTTTTGTTGGTAAATTTGATAATTTCTTAATTTCAAAAATGTTGCTGTTCATACTAAGGTAACTTTATCATGGGGATCATTGTTTTTTCTTTACCCCAGGAACAGATGAATCTATCTGCTGAGATAATGGAAGAGAGGGTGATCTTTCTTCTAGACAAATTCAATGTTTTTTTCCATTCCATGTGAAATGACTCTGAAAAGCTTTAATTTGTCAACAATGGTGAATATAATTAATAATTTCATGGATTTTGTTGTGAAATAGATTTGGGATGGTTTGTATAAATCATCCATGACATGCACATTTTTCAGTGAATTGAATAGTCAGTATGTTTGACTAATTCAAAGGGAAAGGGAGAGCAGAGCAAGATAGAATAAGAAAAGTAAGAAATAAATAGAATGAAACAAAATGAACACAAAGGAGAAAGTGTGTTATAAGCATAAGAAAAGGAAAAATGGTACAGAAGGGGAGAGGAGGTGAGAAAAGGCAGGAAAGGGAAAGATGACTGTTTATTTTGGTGAAAAAACAAAGTTATATGGCATTTACTACATTCTTGATCTAATCCAGATGAGCCGTGTGTCAGGAGCTGTCTTCCAGAAATGGAATGGGTATTCTGACCTATAACTTTAATACTGTTTTAGCTGGATTTATGTTACTTATTTTTTTCTCTCTCCTGAGTGTTCTTCACCAATCTGTCTTTTAGTGAAAGTGATGTGATATTTAAGATTGTGAGTATTATATAATTTGGGTCAGGCATTTAAATATTTCTCATAACTAAGGGCTGTATGATTTTTTCTGGACAGATCTATATCTGAGTATCTCCTATATATATACCACGTATTGTAATGAATAAAATTATTAATGCCATATATTATCTTAAGGATTCTAAAATGGTTGCTGTACTTTGGATTCAATAATAAAATTATTTTGTCATTCCAAGTTAAAATTTAAGTGGAAGTGGGTGGCTTCATGTAATTTAAAGTTATTCCTCCATAATTCAAATAATAAATGAAAATACAAGTTCATAAATTTGTGGAAATGGATGACAAGAAAGAAAAGAATAAAACCTCTTAAGGAAACACCAGTGGTCCTATAACCCACAGTCATTTTATTCTCTGGGAAGGCAGCAGATTATCTACTGTTCTTGTTTATCAAAAGTAAGTCCTTTGCATTGCATGGCTCTTTCCATCCTTAATAGTTATCCTACACCATTATTCATTTCATTGTTTAAGGGCAGAAGAAAATCACTTTAGAAAATGCTTCACCTGCTCACTATCTTACTTAGCTTAACCCTAATCACACGCAATGCTGATCCTCATCCATTGAACATCTTACTATCTTTATGTGTTACCATATATGAAAAATCAGGAAGTTTGTTCTTACTGAAAATTTTCTTTTCATTTTTTTGAGTTTTGTATACATATCAAAATGAATGCTTTTCTTTAGTGGTCACACAGAGGCACATGTATCCTAGCATATATGCATATTGAGCATTGGAGTTGATGGTATCCAACATTCATTTACCTTACTCAAGTGACACAGTCTCCCTACACCAAGCTCACTGACATTTTTAGCCTTATTGCCACCTTTTTCTTAGGATCCCCTGTTTCTGCCTCCTAAAGATGCAAAAAACAAGACAAAACAAACAAACAAACAAAAAAACCTTGATAGTACATTAACCAGTTGAACAAACTTCCAAGTTCAGTCTACATATGGCCTATGGCTTCATACAACTTAATCTTCAATAGATTATCTTAAGAAACAAAGTATTAATTGAGTATTCACAATTAACACTGAAAGTACATTGTAGCAATATTCCCAGGCCTTAAAGTTTCATTTCATTTTTTTTTGTAGTATGGAAGGAGTGTCTTTAAACTTAATGTTATCATTGTTTTATATCAGTTCTATTTCTCTCTCCTGCAATGTCTGGATGACAAATAGTCCATTACCAGTCTTTCCATTTATTGTCTTTATTATGGAGATTTCCCTTTTCATCCACAGAGTATCATGAGTTGTGCTGAGTTTGGAGGAAGATGAGCATCTACACCAATAAAATTTTAAGAAAGAGCATAGAGAAAAACCTCAAAGTACAGTGACTTAATTTGTCATACTGCAATGGCAAATACAATATTAAGGATTTGTCAAAACTAATGCAGCATAAAGAGTGAAATAATGGATAGTAACATTTTAATGTAAAAAATATTACTAAAATGTAGACTATGACAAAATGTTCCGTTTTACAAATGTCAGAGTCAACCTCATTGAAAAGGATGGGGGGAAAGGAGATCAAGACAAAATTACTTCAGCGATTAAGTAGAATATGCAAAATAGAGGCAGAATGGAATTGACATTCACTGGTTTCTACTTATCAAATTCTGTCTCTGGATGATGTGAATTGATGAGTATATGTGTGTGCTTCTAAAGAACAACTAAGGAAAATATGTCATAGACCACAGAATCCACAATTCTCCATATTCTCCATGCCCATTGGCAGGTTAGCATACATGATTAAAGGAAGTAATGATTCACTGCATACTTTGATACAGTTGAAGAAATATTGATGAATACTTGTTTATCCTAATAGAAGTAAAGATGACAAATATAGAACTTTTTTAGATACTTGGATATGTGGACTCCCAGAGATCTTCCTTTATTTGCTGCAGCAAATGAGAATTCTCCTAAGCACACACATCAAGATGTATTTCATCTCTCTTCAGTGATAAAAGCTAAAAACATGTATGTGAAATACTTTTCCTATTCTAGAATTGGCTATGGTAAGAGGAGTCATGACTGGCTTTTAGTGCCCTAAAATATACAGGTGATAATTGAAAATATTCAGTAATCTAACAATGAATGCATTTCAAGATGATAGGAGAGCTAATTGAAAGAAGTAATACTGTGACTCAAAAGATAAAGGTAAGTACTAGAATATGGGATCACAGATATTCACCCAAATTTCTAGGAATTCCAAACACAGGGAGGCATGAAGGTCTTGGCATCAGAGAGACAGAGAGACTGAGGAACTACACTGATACCAATCTAAGTCTTACAATTTAATTTTTTTATACATCTGTTTTTGCAATGCTGGGGATGCATACATATCCTCACACATATAAGGCAATATATACAAAATATATCCAAGTATATAATAGAAATATCTGATAAACTATATTAGTCTACAAATTCTTGGGATAAACAGCGATGTTTGTAGTTTTTTTTGAGTTATATACATGACTAAATGTTAAATTCCAATTGGCTTGATATGATTTTATCCATTATTAATTGATGGGAAATGAGAGAGCAGAGTCTTCATTTGTCCTTATTCCTAGAGGCAAAATTTTGAAGCAGAATGAATTTTGCCACATGGAAATAGGAGAAAAAGTGGTCATCAGTCTTCCCATGCAGGCCCGTTTAACCTTAGAGTGGCTGGTGTCTTGTAATTGATTAATCATAATATTATCACTAACTAATGCAATTCTGTTTCCAGTTTTTAGAGACAGTATTAAGAAGTTGCATAAATGTAATGGCACAGTACAAATCTATATCCATGTAACAAATTCTTTTCTTAATTAGCTAGAACTGTGACTTGCATAATAAGTACTTATTATAGTTCAAAAAGGATCAGGAAAAACAGATAGGCTGAATAGATGTTTATTCGAGGAGAAATAACTTACAACAGAGGGATGAACACCAGTATGTTCCTGGTCCCAAGGTTGCCTCTGGAAGCTCTCTGTTATTGTCCAGCAAGCAAGAGAGAGCTCTTGGGGGGCCCTTCCCCAGATCTAGTTCCTCCAGGTCACTAATGCCCCTGTCTCCACCCTCAATGAGCCTGGTCAGGGCCACAAGTACGGAAAAAAGTGAATATCTCACTACAATTCCCCTTATAGTCTAAAGAAAATATTTAGGCTTGATAAAAAAAAAAAAAAACATATAAAACAGTGAATAGCATGTGTGCTCTAAGAAAAGGAAAATTGAGGCATACAAACTTAAGACCTACATATCTAGCCCTAGGATGAAAGCATAATGGAGTTTACAATTGAGTTGTCCTAAGGTAGAAAGCTTAAGTCTAGTAACCAATATAATAAACTAAAAAGAGAAAATAATAATTATGATACTTCAATGTTCAACCTCATCAAAGACCTGAAAAGGCACTGTTGGTCATTAGGAAAGCAAGAGAGTCAGGACTAGGAGACAAAGAAGATTCTGGGAGAGATAGTTAGCAGAGGAGATTCAAGATGTAGGGATTTGAGAAAAAAAGTTGGGACCCTCTCTCCACTAAGATAAGACCACATGGAAACACTTAGATTAATAGAAATGGATTAATATTTAAGACAGAGATAAACAATAAGAAATGCTAGTAACAGCCCAACAGCTTTATATCTAGTACAGCATCTCTGTGTGTTATTTGGGGATGCCATGGCTGTGGGACCAGGCTGGCTGCAAAATTGCCAATAACAAAATGTCATCTGCAATGTGGGTACTAAAAAGTTCCACTTAAAACTTAACAAAAGCTTTAAAGGGGGTTTTAGAATCAAAAGTACAGAGACAAGGCTTATGATAGCAGCATTTTTCTCAGTTGGGCTCTGTTTTTGCTAGAAACAAAGCAGAGATTTGCATGGCTGCTTTAAGGGAGTTTTCTAACTTAGCATAGCAGCAAATACCACAAGGTTATTAAGAAACCCTACTAACAAATTAATGGTGTGTCAAGAGCTGGCAATAGCAGTGACCTCATTTCCATCCATCAGCATGCTGCTGGATGGTAGCATAGACCAAGGCATTGAGCACAGCCCTCAGTTCTAGCTGTAAAAGTAGCCTCCTCACACACAGACACCACCATCTTTGATAGATGGTGGCCAATATAGCTGTGGCTTTCATTTGACCAATGTTGTTTAGCAAATAAAAGACTCGTGGCCAGAAAAAGATAAAGATTTAGCGTAAAGACAGATTCAGATAAAGAAAATCCTATAAAAGTTTACAATGTGTTTTAAAATATATAGGCTTGGGAGAGAAAATGAAACAAAATAAAGTGTTTTTAAAAAAATAGAAAGAAAGTGAGTAGGTGGGTGTGATGGAACACACCTTTAATTTCAGCACTCAGGAGGCAGAGGCAAACAAATCTTTTGTGATTTCAAAGGGAACCTGGTATACAGAGTGAATTCCAGGGCAGCCAAATTTACACAGAGAAACCCAGTGCCAATAAATGAAAAAAATTGAAATAGCGTAATAAAAAACCATGTAAAAATGGAAAATACACAGAGTCAGGATACTGTATGCTATTGTGTTGTCTTTCAATTTCCCAATTGCTAAGGATAAAATAACTGCAAAAATACACTTGATTATCAATGATGCTGATTAATCCAAGTTATGTATTTTAAAAATGATTTGGCTGCAAAATTTAAGTCTAAGGACAGGTTATTGGAGGAAAACAATTACTATTTTTGTTTCCACAGAAAATGAAAAACTGTGGATTCCTTCCAGAGTAACATTGTTTGATTAAGCTAGACCCCCTGAAACAGTGTCCCAGGTGATTCACCATTCAAAACACCATTCAAAACAAAGGCAGCCTTGTAGATCACTACAAGCCAGGATTTCTGTGTCTTCTTAGGATCCACATGATAATATTCCCTGCAAGTAGAAAGCAGTTTGGAAAGAATGACACCCAAATTAGAAAATATTTTCTATAAATGTTTGTATTCATTTAAGTGGTGTTGGTTATAAATAATTAATGATCAAAACCAATCTGTTTTTAAATGTAAAAATGGGATTATCGTCTATAAATGAATTTTTAGTTTTGGAATGAATTTTCATATATTGATACAAATTTAAGATCAATTTTGTGGTAAGTATATTTCTCCTCTTGTTTAGGTATTGTGTTTATATATCACATTTAGAAATGTAATGTATAATTAAGTACAAGTAATAGTTACTTGTAATACTCAACTCAAAACTTACATTTAGGTGAGTTAGATTTTCTAGATATAGAAAAATATATTTGCAATGAATAGGCATTCTCCAAACCTTTCAAAAGCCTACAGAATATGACATTTAAAATGGTTTAGTATTTTTCTTAACAGTAAGGCACAACTGCTCCTGGCAACACCACCTCCTTTAGTAAAAGAGATAGGCATCAAAGAAACTTATTATGGAGTTTGCTTCCTATATGGCAAGACTAGCCATTGGGACAAGATACTGCTCTTGTCTGGACTGTTTGCCTTTATTCTGTACAAATTGGACATGCAGGGCCCACAGAAAAGTGACTGCTGATACAAGATGCTACACGGTTCCTGATTCATGGAAGAGTCTGCCAGACATTCAACAGGACACAGAGAAAAGTAACTGACAATCTGTGTCTACCAGACACACAATGCCCTATGGGTTGAAGTTGGAACATTACACAAGTGCAGGAGACTCATCAGGCAGTGAGTTGTGTCCGTCATTTCTAGAGTTTATATATTATCATTCTGTGGTTTTGATGGAGTTGAAGACAGATAGTTGTTGTTACAGTTTTCCTTAGTTAGGATTACAGATAAGTTACTAATGAAACTAGATATCAAAATAAAAAATTACACAATTGAAAAATGGCATACAGAGCTAAACAGATTATTTCTCAGGAGAAGAATCTCAAATGACAAAAAGACATTTATAGAATTGCTCAAAGTCCTTAATCATCATGTAAATGAAATCTAAGTGATTCAGATACCATCTAATATCTTCCAGAATAGTTGAGATGAAACATATTGAAGGCAGGTTATTTTGGGGAGGATATGGAGTCAGGGAGCACTGGCCCACTGCTGTTGGGAGTACAAACTTGTACAGCCAGTTTGGAAATTAATATGGTAGTTTCTCAGAAAATTGGGAATCAGTCTTCCTCAAGACACAGAGACACCACTCTTTGGCATATAAACAAAGGATTCTCAATCATACCACAAGGATACTTCCTCAACAATGTTTACATCATCATTTTTCATAATATCTAGAACCTGGAAACTACTTGGATGCCCCTCAACCAAATAATGGATAAGAAAAAAAGTGGTACATTTACCCAATTGAATACTACTCTGTTGTACAAAGGGATGACCTCATGAAATTTTTAGACAATGGGTGGGATTAGAAAAACCAAAAAAAACAAAAACAAAACATCCTGAGTGAAGTAACACAGATTCCAAAAGACAAATACTTTCCTTTCTGCATTTATGCATATGTGGATATTAGATGTAAATAAAATGATAAACAGACTACAATCCCCAGTTCTAGAGAATCTAGGTATGAAGGACTCTAACAGGGACACATGAATCACTACAGGAAGGGAAATTATATGAGACCCACTGGGTAAACTTGGGGTAGTGGTGGTAAAGAAGACAGGAGAATTGCTAAGACAATTGAGGGAACTGGAATGTGGGAGGAAAACCGGGAAAGAGCAATGAAAGAGATACCTTGGCCTTAGAGAGAAACCTGGTGCTAGGTTCCCCAATAATACACATGCATGACTCCAGCTAAGTCTAGCAAAGTAGAGAAGGTCACTGAACTGACCTACCCCTGTAATCAGATTAGTGAACTTTCCAAGTATCATTCGAGTGTCTTCATCCAGTAATTTATGGAACCAGTTGTAGACAGTCACAATCAAGCACAAGGCTGAGCTCTGGGAAACAGTAGAATAGAGGGAAGAGGGCACATATGAGCAACAGAGTCCAAGATCATGATGGAGACATCTGCAGAGTCAGGTGAACCAAGTTTGTAGAAACTCATGAACTCTAGACGAGCAGTGGTAGAGACACGAGGGAATGGGACTAGGTCCTCCTTATGTGGAAGACAGTTGTGAAGATTGAACTATGAGTGGGGCCCCTGGAAGTAGTACTACAATACAATCTTGGTACATGACCTAGCTTGTTGAAGCCCATTCCCTATGATGGGATACCATGCTCAGCCTTAATGCAAAGGAGAGGTACTTGAATCCAACCCCAACTACTTAGCCAGACTTTGTTGAGTCCTCATCAGCGTATTTGTTTATTTATTTATTTATTTATTATATTTTATTTTACATATTGATCCCAGTTCGCTCTCCATTCCTCCTTCATTCACTCCTACCCTCACATGCATCCCAAACACTCTCACACCCCATCCCTCCCCCCACTCAACAGGTAGGGTGATGGCTTCCAGGAGGGGTCACCTAAATCTGTCATTTGGAGTAGGGGCTAGGTCCTCCCTCCTGCCTCTAAGATAAGAGAGTAGTCCTCCATGGAGAATGTGCTCCCTAAGTCATTTTGAGCATCCTGGTTCTACTGTCAGAGTTCCATTAGACTGCCCTGGCCTTCTAACTGAGACCCAAGTCCAGGGAGTCTGAGTCAGTCCAATGCTGGATTCCCAGCTATCAGTGTGGGAGCCCATTAGCTCCTCCTTGTTCAGGTCATCTGTCTCTGTTGTTTTCTGAAGCCTGGTCTTGTCCTCCCTCTCTGCATCTGGATTCCAGTTTGGCTCAGTGTCTAGCTGTGGGTGTCTGCCTCTGCTTCTATCAGCTATTAGATGAGAGCTCTATTATGGTGGATAAGTTAGTCATCAATCTCATTATCAGGGAAGGACATAGTAGCCTTTCTACTGTTGCCCAAATTGTTAGTTGGGGTCAGTCTTATAGGTCTCTGTACATTTCTCTAGAGTCAGTTTTCTCTTCAAACCTATAATGGCTCCCTCTTTTATGTTCTCTCTCTCTCTTTCTCTCTCTCTCAATTTCTCTCTCTCTCTCTCATCTATTACTAATAGTATAGTGTCATCAGTGTAATTGCTATGTCTTAATTTTCTCTCTCGGCTTGCTCCTTTGAGTATGTATTTGTATTTTAGCTAAATGTGTTTTGCTATAAGTACATGTATTTGACATTGCTCTGAAGTTATCTGAATATACCTTTTTTATTTCTTTGGCTATATTTTGTGTTATTGTTTACAAGTGTGCTGTGTAAAAATGTCGCTTAATATAAGAAAGGAAAAGATAGTACCACATAGTAGTGAGTCCAATAAGCCTCTTGTTCCAGCCTGCCTCATAGACTGCTAAGTGTGTAGCTTTTACTTGATCAGCATCTCTTGAACAAATTTTGCTCTTGGTAATCAGTAAATCTAGACAAGTTCTCCTTCGATTTCAATTTTCTTTCTCTTGGGAGCTTTGCCTGTCTCCAGGGAGATCGTTCTCTCTGGTTGTGCACATGTCAGAGGGAGCAGTGTATTGATTCCATGTTCTGTAGAATGTATTCTCTAGTTGAGAAGACAAAACTGAAAAGGACACAAATTGTGTTCTCATTAACCATTGCCAGGTATACTGTGGTTTCTCCAGTTATTCCCTCATTCATTTTCCAAGCAACCCACCAACATCTTGTGTGTGTTCTTGCTGTAATCATGATTTGTTTGTCATTGTTCATCCTGGCAGATGACCACTAACGATTTGGGATTTAAGTGCAAGTTTCAGACAGAACTGAAACTGAATAAAAGTATTCATTTGAAACTAAGTTCATCAGATCCAGTGAACAGCGTTGTTAATTAATTGGAAAAGTCCTTGAAGCCAAATTCTGAATTAATTATTACAGTATTAAAACATCCTTAGGTCAAAGATAATGAGCAATTTGACAAAAGTTACATAACACATGTTCAAGAAAGACTTTCCTTCTATAGCTTCAATTCCCTTTGTATTCCTAGATTTTCTTACTCCCTTCTAATTACTTTCTCCAACTGTCAACTGTTTACAAATCATCCACCTTTCCCCAAAGCTTTCCCAAAATTTGAAAATTCTACTTCATTCTTAATGCACATCCTTTTCCTATGACATAGACCACATGTATGCATATATTTTAAATGTTGGGCATCAGTTTAAGTGTCACAAATAAGCATTACTAATATATTTTCATCGACATACTTATTATGAAAGACATGTTTCAAAGTCATCCTTTTTTTAAATCAAGAAAGGAACAATTGTATTTTACTTTTCCTCACATAAATTTCAAAATAATTGTGTGGGAGATGGTGTCAGAGGGCATGAATGGGAGGGAGAGAGAGGGAGCAGGGATCGATATGTAAAATAAGAAAAAATAAGAAGTACATGAAATAAGTAATATTGTTTGACCATTTCATATTATTATATGGTAAAGTGTCGTCATGGTGATTGTCAATTCTGCTTGACCACCTTCTTCCTTTCTTACAAAAACTGTGTTTTCAACAACAGCTCGGTCTTATGAGTAGTTCTCTTTCCTGCCTGGTCCCACAGCCATGTCAGCCCCAAATAATACGTAGACACTGTATTAGGTATAAAGCTATTGGCCAGTTTTTAGCATATCTTATTGGCTAGTTCTGTTTTAAATATTAACCCATTTTTATCAATCTACATAATTCCATGTGGTCTTATCTTACAGGAGAGAGGGTCCAGACCTCTTCCTGTCTCAAGTCTTTACATCTATAATCTCCCATTATTAAATCTACCTGAATCTTCCTTGTCTCCTAGTCCCACCTATATTCCCTTCCTATTTGCCAACAATGATTTATTCATTAACCAATAAGAGAAACATAATTACGAATGACATCTTCCATTACCACTGTCTACATTTAGTGTGTGTGTGTGTGTGTGTGTGTTTGTGTGTGTGTGTGTGTGTGTGTGTGTGTGTGCATGATGTGTATGTATGGTTTCTGTGTGTGTTATTTTGCACCTTAATTGCATAGTTTTCTACTGTGAACTTTTTAGATAACATCAGTGTTTTCCATTGTCAAATCACTAAACACACCTATAAGTTAAGTGAACAACAGGTGTGTGATTTCACACCTCTGAAAACTAGAGGGAGGGGAATGAATGAAGAGTAAAAATAAGGCAAGCTACTCTTAGATTATTTTACCACTAAACCACTTGGGAAATCTGTGTTTTCTATCGACGCTAACACTTCTCTGCCACCACACCACAGTCTTCACTCTGTTGAGGGATGTGATGTGGTTAAGGTGGGCTTTTCCTTCCAGCAGGTCAAAGGTCAGAGTGATGATTTCCTGCACTTACTGAAATTATTGATCCTGACTTTCCACAGGGAGCTGGTGGCATGGCATAATATGTTCAAAACATGAGATTCTGTATGGTTATATGAATGCCTTTGTGCCTGGAGACTCGTTCTACATTGGAAGAACAATAAATTTAAGGCACAGAAGATTCAGACTTTTCAGTATGGAAATCTCTGAAACCCCTGGAAACCAGAATGTCAAACTAGTTTAGCTCAGATGTATGGCAAAAGATACATTGAAATTTAGATAGAGACAATAATCTTAGATACTAAGATTGTTTTCTATAAGAAAAATTTTCACTCTAAATATTATACAGGTATTTCACTGAAATGATATGCAATGTACTTTGTTTCCTCCAATACATAGCATGTAGAAAACTACCACAATGGTAGTGTATTTCAATAATGTATCAAAAAAAAAAAAATCCTGGGAAATTATTGTAACTGAAGAAATAAAGGTATATTTAAAGTAAATTTATGTATTTATTACCAATCATAACAGGAAGCACAGAGAATAAATGTTTTGAAATTTGACCATGGTATATTTGTAGACATAAAGTCTATACTTGTTAATAATAAGCAGTATTCACCAGGGCTACATTTGTAATAATGTGGATATTAATTTAAATAAATTAATCACTGAATGTATATTATATTCATTATAGAATTCACATTGTATATTAAGTGTCACTTTTTATAAAAATAAAACTTGTGTAACAGTTCTCATTTTAAAAAATATAAACCTTGCAGAAAATATATTGAATTTTCAATGTATGTTGTACTATTGTTCACTACTACTACTTAAAACCACATTACCTTTTGACCATCTGGAGCTGAGTATTTAATATTTTCAAATGTATAAGATCATCTTACACTGGAATTTACATAAGCAAGGAACTCATAACAACCTTGTTTGGGAAATATCATTAAATATCAGATAATCCATATGAGTTTCCAGTTCTAAAGCTTATCCCTTACTTCCTCCATTTTTTCCCTCTGAGTCAATCCACTAAAATATTACTTTAGAAATATGAAGATACAGGATCAACAGGTCTTGCCAATAAATTCTCTTCATCATTTTATTTAGGATTATCAATATTCTAATAAAAATTATTTATATTCATGATTTCAGGCAAGTGATCAAATATGATGTTATAAAAGAATTTATTACTCCTATGTCCAGAAACATACTGGAGAATCAAGGTAATATAATACAAAAAAACTTTTCATAATTGTGTAAGAATTTGTTTGAAAATCCAGTCTCATCATGGCTTTGTGCAGGCAAGCACCAACACTTGAATTTTCAAAACTGGGATTAGATGAGGATTTTTATACGGCAGTGCTACAGGAACAGAGTGAATAATGTCATATCTGAGTCTCAATTAACCATTATGAACTTAAGGAAGAAATTTATAATTATTTCATGAATTAATTTTGATGAAAAAATTAACATTGCAAGAGTATATTTTCTCAAACTGTAGTTTAGTAACTTTATGTGAAGTGGTGTACAGTACCTAAAATTCCCAAGTTATTATAGCTATGAGTGGGTCTGTTTTATAGACCTTGAAGCTTTGATAATATATGATTGAAAATACCTGTATTTAAGTAACATTAGATGAACACATTATCATTTGCTAAGAGTAAGCAACAGTAAAAAAAAACTATGAAACAGATAAAGCTTTAGTTTATATGTGTCACAAAATAATTGTGTTTCCATTTGTTGTGACAAAAAGAATAACTTGGAGTAGGTCTTTGACTTTGACCTTGCTTATGATAGAAGCTTTTGTTTTTGACAACTATAGATACAAGGGTAACTGCTTATGGTTTAGTGACAACCTCCTTTGCTGGTCTCCGTCTAAGAATCCTAGACTTCTGGAGATTGCTGTAAGACTCTTACCACACCTGGCTCTATTTAGGTTCAGAAAAACCTGGCCTTGGATCCTTATTTTTGCATGGCAACCACTTTATCCAAGAGGTCTATATACATGTATGCAATATTCAGATAATAAGCAAGCATTTAAGTAATTAATTGTCTTTTATTGTTTGAATGGTTTCATTACTTACACTATTTATAATAAAATTATAGGAAATATTTTCCAATGAATGCAATTGAGTTTGCTAAATTAACTTTCTTCAGTTATTAAGGATGCAGAGGTCAATGTACCTAAAAAGAAATATTAAAGAAAACAAAGCATTCTGTTAAACATACAGGGGTCTCTCCTCAATGGAAGAGAGAAAATACCGGATTACCTTCCCAGAAGTCTGGCAGTAATTTTTGTAAACAACCAGGTATTCATTTGGCTTTCTGTGCAGGTGGCTACACCCATCTTTTAACATAAAGGCAGACCTCAGTCATATTCCCCAGAATGATTATCACAGATTCTTCTAACCCTATATTATAACCCATCCTTGGGGGAGATTTCACATGTACCCTTGCCCTGCTGACTTCTATGCTATTGGTCAGAGACCACACCAGATTCTAGACCTTTTAACTATATAATCCACCCTCACTCTCAAATGTACTTTATAAAGGAGTTTCTGTGGAGTCACACATTAAGCTTTATCAAACACCTGGTACTAAACCGATTGGAATTGATTGTTGTCTGGAAAGCTATTCCAAAATTTTACTGTGTTTTAAGAATGTTTTTGGTGAAATGTCTGGCGTTAGGCTCCCAAGTCTGTTCCAGTTTGAGGAAATCAATCTGGCCAGGTTTTCATTCTTATCTCTTTGTGACTGGATACCTGCATAGTCCCTGACCCTGACACTAAATCACCAGCTTCTCCTTAGATACATAATGACTATAGTGTATACTAAAAATTCAAACTATTGCAAAGATGATGTCCAGTTTTTTAAATCTTTTTTTTAAGAAAAATTTTAATCTGTGTTTCTCATGTACTCTAGGAAGCCTCACTATTGTAATGTAGCTTTATCTAATATCAAATTTTCAACCCATGTGTCCTCATTTTCAAAAGTCCTAAGGGTTGGAAAGACTGTAAGGTTCAGAGTCGATGGAAGATACCAGGAGAACTATGCATTCTGAATGAACCTGATATTTTATAATGTGAGACAGAAAGGGAGTGGATCCTAAGGTTAAGGAATGTGGGGAGACCAGGAGCAGTGTGGGGAGAGAAAATGGAGATCACAAAATTTCAAGAAAAAGGAAAAAGATGGAAAGACAGATATCAGACAAGTACTAACGTATCCGTTCACATCCAGTTCACCTGCATTCCTTCTTATCTATTACATTGCTCTGCCAAATATGATCTTAATAGAAAGTAGAATTAAAGGGAGAAGGTACAGTGATGTTCTTTCAGTGGGTAGGGCATTGTTTAAGAGTTTGTATACATTAGAAGACTTCCATAATAGCTTTACAATTGAACGCTCCCCATTTCTCATTGAATTTTTAATATCATGACTATATACTATGCATAAAATACATTCATCCACAAAGGGCCATTTGTATCCAGAAACTTAGTATAAATCTAGTTTAACTTTGCAATAAAAGGCAATTTTTCCTTTATGTAACTGTCTTTGTTTATCTGAATATAAACCAGAAAATTAAAGCCACATTTCATGGGTAACCTTTTAAAGACCATGCGATATTTAAATCTTATTTAAGAGCAAACATAAATACTTTTAGATTCATTTACTTTTTAGCAGATAAGTCACATAGAAACACAAAATATAAGAATGCACAAGTATTTGTCTTTAAATGTATTTTAACAAATGCTGGTTATCCATAGAAAATTTATATTAAAATTCTAATTATTTATACAATATTGAGCTCATTTTCATTTATATTTTACAAACATTTTGCCTTTAGCTATATACAGGTTTGAAGGCATTCTTTCTACAACTATTATAAAAATAAGCCACATAATGAACACATTTAAATCACTTTCAGGAAGAGTGATGGCTAAATCTATGCCAACAGTCAGAAAAGATTTAGAATCTCTGTGAAGATTGGAAATTAGAAACAGAGCATATAGATTCTGCTTGGAACATTAACTTTATCTAATTAAACTTCTCTATAATATGGTCCAATTTCAACCCTCACTTTTTTACTGTGGAGAAATCAATTTATTATTTCTTATTTCATCAATGCTATGAACACAAAATAAGCCACACAGTATTTTCTCCTCTCATACAGTAAAGGAAAAAGATACATACTTGTCATATCATAATTGCTTCACTTTTGAATTTATTTTATAAAGTAAAATTAGCCATCCTTGAACATAAGTGAAATGGCTACTAATGCAATAAGCCAAGGACCAGTAATCTGTTCAAAAACAAAGGAGGAAAGAAGAAACAATCTAATAATACCATAATTATGAAGACGGAAACATCTCGAGCACACTGATTTATGGGCTGCTTTTGCTATGGTTTTAATGTTTTTTTTTTTTTTTTTCCAAAATTCAGGTGACTACCCTTTTGGTGATGGTGAGAGTAGGATCTTTTGGAGGTAATCTGTGATTGCTTTTTTATTAATTCATGCTTCTGCAAGTTGAACGGAAAAGTTAGTCTCCCTATCATCTACGGGAACACAGAAAGAGAGACCACAACAGGCCCCATTCCAGTGCCTTGATCTTGAACCTGGATCATGCAGCTCAGAAGTAAAAGTAGAACTTGTTTTTAAAGAGGACATACCTTTTTGACAGGAAATATTATTGAATAAAATATGCCTAAAATTAAATAATATTTCAGTTAACATACAATGGAAAAAATTAAATGTCATAGACTATGAAGTATCTTCTATAAGTAAGCAACTATTATTTTAATCTTGGCCTATTCCATGCTATGATGACATCATACCCATTTAAATCAAGGTTTGTAAAAACCTTTGTGTAAAGACCTGGATAGTGAATAATTAGGATTTTTTTAATAAATAAGTATTAGCTCAACCAATGCAAGAAATTAACTAAAGTTGTATAACTATGTGTGTGTTTGTTAAGATATGTCTCCTTTTTTAAATTCTGTTTAACAAATAACCAAACTTTCAAAGAGTTAAAACAGCACTAATTCTTTATGTCATACTTCTAAAGACCAGAAGTACAATGCTCAAAATATCACAAAATCAAAATGATAGTACACTTAGAGTGGTTCCAAGCCTCTGGAGATGAATAGGCTGCCAAACTCACTCATAATCCTGGCCAAATTTAATTCCTTGCACAGAGGACTAATGTCTCCATTTCCCTGCAGATCAGCTGCCATAGACACAGCCTTCTTCCCAGCAGTTGACTCTGGCCCTTCTCAGTTTTTTCCCTGACACACTGTCCATTTCCAGCAACCATGCTTGTAGTCTTATTTGGTTTGAGATCTTTTTGAATTCACTTCCTACCATATGTATTTTACTCCAGCTTTTAAATCTATTTCCTCCTCTTAAAGTCTTACATTAGTAAATGTAGTCAGCAAAGATCATCAAGAATTATCTCCCTATTTAAACCTATAAGCTCCCAAATGATTGTACACTCCTTTTTAGCAAGTGTCAGAGCCTGTATAGTTATGCTCTATGTCCTCTGCATGTATGTGTGATGCTTGTACTGCCTTGTGTTCCTTCGGTACTCATAGCAGCATGAGTGGAAGTGTCTTAATCCTTATGCTTTCTTCAGCAGTCGGGATGCTTTTCCTCCTAACGGGTTGCCTCATTCAGCCTTGATATAGGGATTGGTGCCTATTATTATATCTTGTCATGCCTTCTTCAGTGGGTATCCTTGGGAGGTCTGCGGTGTTCCGAAGAGAAACTAAAGAGAAGTGGATCTGGGGAGGAGAGGAGATGAGACGAGAATTAGGAGGAGTTGGGGGGGGGCGGGGAGGAGCCGGGAAGAAAGGAGCAGGGGAAACTGTGTTCAGGATGCACTGAAAATGAAAAAGAAATTAGTGAGCTGGAGAGAGGGCTCAGTAGTTAAGAGCACTGGCTGATATCCCGTAGGGCTCATTCAATTCCAAGCTCCCTCATGGCAGCTTAGAACTGTCTGCAACTTTAGTTCCAGTGATTACAACTTTCTGGAGCAGACATGCATGCATACAAAGCGTCAATTCACATAATATAAAATTTTAAAGAAAAGAAAAATAACATATTCATATGTTCCAGGGATTTGGCTGTGGGTATCATTGGGAACCATCATGACATTCCAATTTGTGGTACAGTGAACACCAGTGAACATAACAGATAATTAATTTTTTTTGTCTTTAAGATATCACAATTTTAATATATTCCTACATCAGAAACAATTACAATTCTGACTTTGTTACATGCTGTTTACTTTTTAAAACCACAGTAACTCTTGTAAAATGGATGCACACAACCTCCCTTCAATCCTTCGTAGATGAGAAATGGATTGAAATTATCAAATTGAGTACAAGTTTATGTAATAGTAATTCCTTCCCATACTACTGCAAGTGAGTCATAGTCAGAAGTGCTTATATAAGGTAGATATAATTATGTACATATTATGAAGTCTTGCTTCTTATGATATGACTGGATATGACAGTCATTTCTTCATCTTAATGTTAATGTTAAAATTTCTAATATTTTATTATTATTCTCATTATATTTTAAATAATCTTAACATAATACATAGCCTTTAATTTCTTTAAAGTCCACCAGAAAATAAAATAATGACAGGAATGATGGACTTGAAGTTAAAATCAGCTCCAGATTGGTAATATCATTGTGCACATTTACTTTAGAATACAGATAACATTTTGTATAATCAAATAAGAATTTAGTGGCATGAAAGAAGATTGATGACCTGAAATGTACCACGAAGAGAAAGACCAATACCACATTATCTCACTTATTTATGAAACTAATAAGAGACAGAATGAGTAACAGGAGTTTCAAGATAAAAGAGTTGAAGGAACAGTGAACTAAGAGTAAGTTCAGTGAAGAACTGTGAAGACAAGCTTCTTGCTTGTTTTCTGTTGCTGTTATAGAGGGAATGTCCAAGACACAAACAATTGGAGTGGGAAGCTTACACTTCCAGATCTCAGTCCATCACTGAGGGAACTCAGAAAAGAGATTCAAACCAAGAACTGAAGCAGAAACCACAGAAGAATGCTCTTCAGTCGCTTGCTCTCTGACTTACTGTTATCTTCATATTTTAAAAATAATTTCTTAATTTTAAAACAATCTTTTGTCATTTTACATACCAATCCCAGTTCCCATCACCTCCCCTCATCCCAGCAAAGGTATCCCAGCAAAGAGATTGGGCTCCAAAAAGCCATTTAGACAACAGAGATGAATACTGGTTGCTCAGACAGAGGCCCCACAGACTGTCCAATCCACACACAACTGTCACCCACATTCAGTGGACCTAGTGTGATCCTATGCAGGGTTCCCTGCTAATAGTATGGTGTCAGTGAGGTGCCACTAGCTAAGGTCATCATTTCTATGGGTATCCTCAAAATGAGCCCCCCTTTGCCCATATTAATGCTCCTCCCTCTCTTCCACTGGACTCTGGGAGCTCAGCCCAGTGCTTAGCTATGGATCTCTGCATCTGCTTCCATCAGTGACATGATGAAGGTTATATGATGATAATTAAGGAAGTCATCAATCTGATGAGAGGGGAGAGTCAGTTCAGGCATCCTCTCCCCTAAAGCTTAGCATCTTATCTGGGGTCATCATTTGGATTCCTGTGCCAGGTTTATGCTAGCCCCATATGACTCCCTCAGTCAGGGTACTTCCTTTCTTGGTCTCCTGTCTTTTCCCCATCTCTGCCATCTTGTTCCCACATGTTTTCATAACCCTCCCTTTGTTCACCTACTCCTCCCCTTCTGCACTTCCTTCCATGCCCCTCCCCAATTTTCTCAGGAAGTCTTATATATTTCCCATTTCCATGGAGATCCATGTATGTCTCTCCGGGTTTTCTTTGTTATGAATTATAGGCTGGTTATTCTTTGTTTTATCTCTAATATCCACTTATGAGTGAGTATATAACATGTTTCTCTTTCTGGGCCTGCCTTACCAGATTTAAGATGGTTTTCATTTAGTTCCAACTATCGACCTGCAAATTTCAAAATGTCATTGATTTTTATCACTGAGTAGTACTCTATTTTGTAAATCTACCACATTTATTTATCCATTGTTCTGATGAAGGGGATCGAGATTGTTTCCAGATTCTGGCTACTAAGAATAAATGTGTTGTGAACACAGTTGAGCAAATGTCCTTATGGTATGACTGTGTGTCCTTTGGTATGTACCCAAGAGTGGCATCTCTGGATCCTCAGGTAGATTAAATCCTTATTTTCAGAACAACTGTGGTACTAATTTCAAAGTGGCTGTACAAGGTTGAACTCCCAGAAGGAAAGGAAAAGTTTTCTCTACATCTTCTCCTGCATAAGATATCGTTGGTGTTTTTCATCTTAGCCATTCTGAATGGTGTAACATGGTATCTCAGACTCATTTGGATTTGGATTTCCTTGATGGCTAAGGATGTTGAACAATTCTTTAAGTGTCTTTTGGATATTTGAGATTCTTCTGTTGAGAATTCTCTGTTTAAATCTGAATCCAAATTTTGAATGGATTATTTCGCATTTTGATGTCAAGTTTCTTGAGTTATTACATATTTTGGAAAACTGTCCTCTGTTACATGTAGAGTTGGTAAAGATCTTTTCCAATTCTGCAGGTTATCCTTTGTATTATTGACTGTGTGCTTTGCCTAACAGAAGCTTCTTAGTTGTTGCTATCAATGTTTGTGTTACTGGTATTATATTTAGGTAGTAGTCTCCTGTGACTATGCATTTAAGGCTACCTACTACTTTCTCTTTTATCTTTCTTATAAATCCCACACCCTCCTATTTAGGGCACACAATGCCCACAGTCGGCAGGACACTTTTATGTCACTTATTATTTAAGAAGATTCCTTGTAGAAATGGATAGAGTTGAAACTGATCAAGGCAGTTCTTCAGCGGGAGTTTCTCTTCTCTGGTGACTGTGAGAGCTAGTTGTCAATAAATGCTAACATGAGTAGCACTTTACTTAAAATGTAAATAGTAGACTATAGTGATCTCAAAACACACTCACACATATTTAACACACCTACATCTACACATACAATGGTATGTTAATAATTCATCGTATTTGCTGGGTTTAGTCTTTCAACTATGTGAACCTACCAACACATACACCATGGTATGTATGTATGTAAAATTCCCATTAAAAAGAAAAAAAAAACAGAATTTTAAATAAATTAAGATGAAAAAAACAACAATTTATATGAAATTGGTTCCCATACTCAGTGATCAGAAAGATTATAATGTTTAAAAAATTTATCCATTTATTCATTTTATGTCCTGGGAAACAGTTTCCCCTACCTCTTCTCTTCCTATTTTCTCCCCCTACTCACTTCTGTTTGCACCCTCTAATACATTCTTCCATTTTATTAAGGTAAGGACCAGTCTCCCATGAATATTGTAAAAAAAGACATATCAAATTTCAGGAAGCCTAAGTAGTTCCTTGTGTGTTAATGCTGGCCAAGGGAACTCAGTGTGAAAGGTAGGCCTCCAAAATTCAATAAGAGTCAGAGACAGCCTCTGTTCCCACTGTTATGAGTCCCATGAGAGGACCAAGCTATACAACTGTTCCAAGGTAAGGCTCATTCAGGCTCCCTGGTTATCATTCTGTGGGTCCCTATGAGACTATGTTAGTTGATCCTGTGAGTTTTTTTATGGTGTCTTTGACCTCCTTTGCCTCCTACAATTTCATGCCTCTTCTATAGGATTCTGCAAGCCCTATCTAACGTTTGTCTGCAGGTCTAAACCTCTTTCCATCAGTTGCTGGATGAAGCCTTTCTGATTATAATTGAAATTATCTTCAATCTATGAGTATTTCAGAGTGTTGTTAAGAATCAATACATTGACATTTTTTCCAAGTCCTCTTTGGTTCTATTCTATGTCTCTGGGTCATCATTCTGTGGTTCTCTGGTGAAAGGGAGTGTATAAGGTTGACCCTAGCTAAGACACTTAACGAAAACATATATAGCCTAAACTGGCTACCTTCTGTGACCAGGAAAAACTTCAAATTGAGGGCGTAGAAAGCTAAACAGTCATGTAACCTTCAACCTATGGTTTGTCATGAATATGGGATGTTCTGAGGTAAGAGTGGACTAGCAATTGAGGAACTGACCAACCAATGGCAAGTCTAATATAAAATTTACGCCAGTGTAAATCATTTTTAATATATTTTCTGTTAATTTTTAGCTGGTCCTCAAACAGTTAAAACTTTGCTATTTTCTACATTATATTAGAACGTCAAATCTAAGCATACCAATGTGTACAATCTGTTTCCCAACTGAAGTAAAATGTCTCACCTTCAGTCAGTTTGTCATGATTTGAACTCGCCATTACCTTTTTATTATTTCTTTTTACTGTTTCTATTTAGGTAGCATCAGTCTACCAATAACACCATTCCAAATTGAGACAAAATTGAATAATTCCTATTGATAAATTTCACTCTATAAATTTCAACCTATGTATGAAATGCATGTTA
This sequence comes from Phodopus roborovskii, assembly GCF_943737965.1. Lineage (NCBI taxonomy): Eukaryota > Metazoa > Chordata > Mammalia > Rodentia > Cricetidae > Phodopus > Phodopus roborovskii. The sequence goes on along the minus strand of NW_026126511.1, from coordinate 9,501,520 downwards.
TGAACAGTACACTAAGGTATAATTATTTTGTGTGTATTAGTTTTCATGAAAAGGGTCAATCATATATTTTGTTTAATTGTGTCCTACTGATTTAATAATGGGACACTTATTTGCACATAAGGAAAAGTGATAATGAAATTACATTGTTTGAGACAATAAATAGTTTTTGTTAATTAATAAATCTATCAAAATTGCTATAATATAAGCAAAAAGGATACCATGTGACAAAACCATTATAAAAATGAAAAGTGAATTCTATTAATGAGGTCAAATGATACTAAGTATGAAATAATTTCATTTATGCCCTCTCATTAACAGTGGTAACGTCACTCATCAAAATTATATCCACACATCTGTATTTTCCTGAATAGTTTTACTTATCTTATTGAGAACAACAGAAAAGAAAATCAAGATACCACATCCAGTCATTAATTTTTACTGTGATTAATTTTTGAAATCATTAATGAGATCCCCTGTGCTTTGATGGCTATCTCTAATTTGAACTTGTTCAGCAAATTTTGCCTGCATTAGTACCCATGGCAACTTCAGAATAAATATTGAGTGCTGGCCCTCCAACTGTTAAACACCTCTAAGTCTCCTTTAAGTGTAGTGTATCCACAGAGACACAAGCTTCCTGAACAGTGGTAACTTTTAATCTGGTTCCAAGAATAAAAGATAAAATGTCATGTGCAGTGTAGCTTATTATAAAATTAACTAAGAGATAAAAATGCATAGATTAAAGGAACTTTGCCCCCCTGAGATGGTGTAAGAAATGTCAAACCTCATAGCAATTATGTGAAGATTTTATGTAAACAGATTATAAACACAGTCGCACACTTTGTTGCTAAGGGATTACTGAAGAAAAGATGGAAGAATAAGGTACGAGAAGATCAATGAAGTCTCAACAAAGTGATTTTTTTTCTAGGTTGCAAAGTTATTATTTATAATTTTATGAAATGTCTCCTTACTTGAGGCTAAATTATTAAATGAGAAATCTTTTAAATTTGTGTTCTATTATTAGAATATATTGAGTAAACAGATTACCTTTTGTTTATTAAAAAGTCTGCTAAGAAATTTGCATAAAACTACTCTACTCAGACAAATGTTGCATGCCTCTGGCTTTTAAGATTACTAGGATGAATATGATTAAGTGAGGGAATAAATAAAAGTTGCAATTGCTCAGAAAACCACAGAGACAGCTGACCTGAAAAAGGGGGAGCTAATGGACACCCAGACTGATAGCTGGGAATCCAGCATTGAACTAACTCAGAGCCCCTGAACATGGGTCTCAGTTAGAAGGCCTGGGCAGTCTAAGGGACCTCTGACAGTGGAACCAGGATGTATCCCTGGTGCACAAAAGGACTTTGGGAGCACATATCCCATGGAGGGATACTCCCTTAACCTAGCGTCAGGAGGGAGGGCCTAGTCTCTACTCCAAATGACTTGACAGATTTTGTTGACTCCTCCTTGAAGACATCAACCTCCTGTGGAGGGTGTGGGGAGGAAGAGATGGGCGGGTGGTCAGGGGGGACATGGGAGGGAGGGAGAAGGAACTAGGATCCGTATGTAAAATGAGAAAAAATAATAAATTAATTAAAAAAATAAAAATGCAATTGCATTTTTCAAAGGTTGTCCAGAAATGTATCTTATGCTCTCTATGCTTTTATTAGCAATGTAACTTTGCTATTATATGTTAGTGTCTTCTCCCTTGTGCCACTCGGTGCTTCCTAATTACGTATAGCAGAGTTTGGTAGAAGCAACATCTTGTGGTGTCTAAGGCTACGTCATCTAAATAGTACATAAACTTTATTTTCTCTCTTGAGATATTTACTGTTGGATCTTAGCTGTATCCATATTACACGAACTAAAAGCAAAATTCACTTGATAATAATCTCATGAAGATATCTCAAGAAAGCTTGCCAAAATTAAAAGTTTAACTGTTTGCCATTATCAATTGTGATGTTTGCAGGTTCATAGCACTCACACATGCTAAGTTCCATTGATTGAATTTGGCATGTTCCAGTTTAGGACAAAGATCTCAATTAGCAGAACAAGGCAACTAATTCTTATTTAAAGGTAAATGTCATCAACTTCTTTTGAATAATTAGTAAAGGAAAACAATAGGAACATTGGTTTTAGTTTTAAATAATGAGTTATTGTTAAGAAATAATAGTAACTGAAACAAGTACTGGTCCAGGTAGTTTTCTTATTTGCTCTACTTAATTATCTCCTAACTGTAAATATAAAATGAATTTTATTCTTTGATAATTTTTACTGTCTTTGTGTTCATATCTTTACTTTTTATGTCACATATATCCAGGTGCCCATGGAACCAAAAGTCATCACATTTCCTGGATCTAAATTTACAGACATTTGTAAGCCAACTAACATGGGTTACAGGACTTAATTCTAATCCTTAAGAGGATCTGCAAGTGTACTTAATTGTACTTAACCACTAAGCCATCTCTCTAACCCATACAATTAAATTTTAAAGGTTTATTTTTCTTTTGTAATATCTACCCTTCTTTATTCAGGAATGCTATGAATAAGTATGCTATTTTTACATTTAAAAGAATTGCTATTTAATTAACATCAAAGAGTTACCTAAAATATACAGAAATCACAATACACAGGTATAATGTCTACTTCTGAAAAATATCAAGGAGAAAATTCCTTCTTGTTATAGTCAAACACTGGTTCTGAAAATATCGGTGATATATATCCCCACACTCATAGCTGATTTGCATGTATGCCAACACAACGTCCACCCCCATGCCACTCAGTCCATTTTTCAGACGCAGCATGGCTGCATAAAAAACACTATAGACTATCAAGTCACATATAACAACATCCCCATACAGTCTCCTGATTCTTCTAAGAAAAATCTCACATTCTGCCACACAGGACTGAATGTGCACCCAGGGGTGAGAGGGAGGGAGGGGAGACATATATATATATATATATATATATATATATATTCATTCTTGTTGAGTACCACATGATAAATATAATTATACAGAAAAAAATATACAATTGCTTCTTTAGTTGCTTCAGTTTTGAAAAAAAAAAGATAGGTGAAATAAGTTGCTAAGAAATAATTGGAACAATGATCAATATAGATTAAATGTTTTCAACTATCATTCTGACAAAAGAACTATCCATATCTGTTTAACACATTTTTACCATTAAACTAAGTTTTCTGCTTGCTTATTCTGTCTTTTCATCCTTCATTGTTACAAACACTTTTCCTGCTAGCCTGCTTCCACAGCCATTTCAGCTCCAAATAACACACAGAGACATTGCATTAATTATGAAGCTGTTAGCCAGTTACTAACACTTCTTATTGGCTAGCTCCATCTTAAATATTCATTCATTTCTGTCTATCTAAGTGTTTCCACCTGGTCTTATCTTACCGGAGAAAGGGTCCAGACCACTTACTTTTGTATCATCCTACATTTTGACCCCCTATCTACTACATCTCCCAGAACCCTACTTGTAAACTATTCCCGCATATCTTGTTTCCTATTGGCCAACAGGGCTTTATTCATTGACCAAATAAGAGAAACATATTTGCAGAATGACATCTCCCATTATATCTTCTTTTCTGTATAAAATAAAAAGAAGGGTTTGAACTTTAACATAGTGAAATATATAACAAATAAGAACTATAGTTAACAATATTTAGTCCATTAACATTTAGCAAGATTTAAAGAAAATATTCCATCATCTATCCTATCTTTGTGAGTCTAAAGTCTTATATATAATTTATCTTTAATCCTAAGGAAACTATAACCATAACCATCTGTAATCAATTCCATCAAAAATCACAGAAAAATAACAGATAACTCTAGAAGTGACAGGAACATCTTGCTACCTGGAAAGTCATCCAAAGTTCTTCTGTAAATTGGAAATTCAATTTTAGCCCATGGGTCATAGTGTATCTGGAAGACTCCTCAACAAAGCATGGAAATTTAAAATATCCACCTGTATTGGCAGTTTGTCACTCACTTTTCTTTGTGTCCTGTAGAATGTCTGTGAGACTCAACCATGAAGCAGGAATTTTGTAGCACTTTTAGCAGTCACTTTTCTATGGGTCCAGTATGTCCAATTTATACAGCATAAATTCAAACAATCCAGACAAAAGCTGTATATTGCCCAAATGTTAAGTCTGGCCACATTGAAAATTAACTCCATAACGAGTGCATTTTCCTTTCTCATGCAGGTGGAGTTGCCAGGAGCAATTGTGTCAAGAACAAACCTAAACCATTTTAAATGCCATATTCTCTAGGTCTTTGAAAGTTTTGAAGAATGCCTATGTCATTGAAATATATCTCTATATAGATATAAAAACAAACTATACGTACCTATCTATAATATGTACTTAATTATACATTACAATTTTAAGTGAGCTATATAAAGACAACACTTAATCAGAGGAGAAATACATATATCATGAAATTCACTTTAAATTTGTATCAATAAATGAAAAACCATTCCAAAAAAGTATTCATTTCTATACCATTATTCTCTTTTAACCTTTGAAAAGAGATTGATTGTGATCATTACCCATTTACAATGAAGCCCATTTAAATGAAAACAAACATTTGTAGGCTATATTTTGCAATTTGGGAATTGTTCTTTTCAAAATGCTTCTTGCTGGTTGGGGACTCTATAATACCATGGGATTCCTAAGAATGCAGAAATCCTGGCTATCATCTGCAAGGCTGCCTTGCCCCAGCTGTTTTGAATGTTGGGACACCTGGGGCACTCTTTCACGGGCATCTCGCTTGATCAAATCATGTTAGTCTGGAAGGAATTCACCGTTTTTCATTTTCTGTGGAAACAGGAATAGAAATTCTTTTCACCAGTAACCTATCCTTATACTTAAATTTTGAAGCAAAGCATTTTTAAAATATATAAGTTGGATTAATTTAGCAGCATTGATAATGAAGTGTGATTTAGTAGTTTTTGTTCCTTCCTTAACAATTAAGCACTTCAATGACAACACAATAGCACACAGTATGCTTTCCAGAATCTTTGTATGCTTTCTATCTTCATGTGGCTTTTTATCACTCTATTTCTTCTCCTTCGATTTTTTTTTTCATTTTTTTTTGATCCAGGTTTTCGCTGTGTGCTTTTGCCTGTCCTAGAATTCAGTCTGTAGGTTGGCTTTGAAATCTTAGAGATCTGCTTGCCTCTGCCTCCTGAGTGCTGGAATTAAAGGTTCACACCACCACACATAGCTACTCATTGTTCCTTCCTTCCTTCTTACCACCCATTCTTTCTTTCCTTCTTTCTTTCTTTCTTTCTTTCTTCCTTTCAAAACTACTTTATCCTGTTTCTTTTCCTTTCCCAAGCCTATGAATATTTTTAAACACATTGTAAACCTATGGAGGTTTTTCTTTATGTAAATCTTTCTCTTTTTCTGGCCAGGAGTCTTTTATCTACTAAACAACATTGCTTTTCAAGATGGCAGTGGTTGTTTCACCTTGGTCTATGCAGACATAAAGCAGCAGCCTTGGAGATGTGGTCACTGTCATTGCCAGCTCTAGTACACACCATTCAGTTGTTAGCAGGGCCTCTTAAATGTGCCCTGACATTTTTTTCTGCTTATGCCAAGTATGAAAACCTCCTTTAAAGGAGCCACTTAAGACTCTGTATCTAGAAAAATAGAGCCCACCTGAGAAAAATGCTACAACTAAGAAGCCTTGTTTGTCTCTGTTCATTTGTTTCTAAAATCCCCTTTTTAAGCTTTTTGCCAAGTTTTAAGTACAAGTTCTTAGTACCCACATTGTAGGTGCCATTTTGTTTTTTAGCAGTTTCCCACCAGCCTTGTGTCCAGCAGTGTCAGTCCCAAAATAACACACAGAGACTCTATTAGTTATAAAGCTGTTGGCCTGTTACTAGTGTTTCTTATTGGCTAGCTCTGTCTTAAATATTAACCCATTTCTATCAATTAAGTGTTTTCACATGGTCTTGACTTACAGGGAATGCTGGCCCTGCATCTCCTTTGCCTGATATATCTCTGCAGAGAAGAGTCCCTGCTTCTATTTGATTCTGCCCAGCTATGTCACTTTCTGCCTATTTGTACAGACCTCCAGACATCTATGGTTAGCTACTGAAATTATCTGCTATGCTACATCACTTCCTGCCTGGACAATAAGTGTTTTATTCATTAACCAATAAAACAAACATGTATGCAGAAGAATATTCCCCATCACTTCATACTTTTCTTTTTCTACATTCTTTTACCATGATGGCTCTCACCATACATACTGGGTGTTAAATGCCATGGGCATGTGCTTTTCTCTAACCCTCTTATTCTGCCACTGGTCTATTAATTGGTTGTTGTTGGAGACAATGACAAGTACAGTGTTGTAACAAGATGAATAAGTTAATAGACTGTCTAAGACACATGATTTTTCTAATAATGAGCTGAATGACCAATGACAAGATAGTAGAAAGGACAGACATGGATGGCAGGCAGTGAGAATGGGAGGAAAATTCTGGGAAAATAACTAAGAGCAAGAGAAGAGAAGAGAAGGAAGAGGACTCCAGGGACCAGAACCCAGCAACACTGCAAGTCACAGGGTAAGAAGTACAGAGAGTTATATAGGATAAAGAGAAAAGCCTAAAACTAAAGGTTAGATGGGCTAATTTAAGAAAAGCTGTCAATAAATGAGCCAAGCTAAGGCTGGGCATTTATAAGAAGGAGTAAGTCTCTGCGTGATTTATTTGGGAACTGGGTGCCAGGCCCTCATTAAAAAAAAAAATCAAAGAATATTTTTTAAAGCAATAGTAGTCACAATCAAGAGATCTCTTCAACTTCCCTTTCCCAGGGAGATCGATGCATCTCCCCTCCTAACCTCTCCTTGTTACTTAGCCTTTTTGGGTCTTAAGCCATGTTTGTCTTTCCGGGTCTGGGTTTCCTCACTGAGGATGATTTTTTTCTAGTTCCATTAACTTAACTTCAAATATATTGATGTTATTCCTTTTTAACAGAGTAATTCTAGCTGAGGGGTACTTCAGTGTGTAAATATATGATATGTTCTTTATCCATTCTTTGGTTGATGTCAACATAGTTAAATTTGTTTTCAGATTCTGCCCATTACAATTAAAGCTACTATGAACATAGATGAAGAAACTTCTTTGTGGTATGATTGAGTATCCTTTGAGTATATGGCCAACTGTAGTATAGCTTGGTCTTGAGGTAGGTTGATTTTCAATTTTCTGGAAAACCAACATATTTATTTCCATAATGACTATACAAGTTTGCAATCCCACCAGCAATAGAGAAGTGCTACCCTTGTTACACATCCTCTCCAACACAAGCTGGCATTTGCATGTTTTGCTCTTAGCCAATATTACAGATATCAGATGGAATTTCAGAGTTACTTTGATTTGCATTCCCATGATAACTAAGAATAATGAACATTTTTCAGGGTGTTTTTCTGCCATCTGATAGTCTTCTTTTAATAAGCCCCTGTTTAGTTCTGTACCCTGTAAGGGGTACGGTTTTTCCGCCTGCCGCCTGGTATTGTCCTGCCACTGCGCCAACCCCAAATAATACACAGAGACTCTGTATTTGATATAAAGCTGTTGGCCCAGTTACTTGTTTCTTATCGGCTAGCTCTGTCTTAATTATTAACCCATTTCTGCTGATCTATGTATTTCTCTTACCGGGGAGCTGGTGGCATACTGTTTTCTCCAGACTCTCCATCTTGACTCCTCCTTACTACTTCCTATTTCCTCCTTGTCTCCTAGTCCCTCCTATCTTCCTTTCCTATTGGCCAACAGTGCTTTATTATTAATCAGTATGAGAAACATATACAGAATGACATCTCCTATCATCTCCTCTTTTCTATCTAAATAAAAAGAAGGGTTTTAACCTTAACATAGCAATATATATTATACAACAGTTATCAATAAGAATCACAGTTAACAATATTTAGTCCATTAACATTTAGCAAGATTTGAAGAAAATATTTCATCATCTAGTCTATCTTTGTGTGTCTAAAGTCTAAGTAACTTATCATTAATCCTAACTAAAGAAAACTATAACCATAACTATCTGTCTTCAACTCCTTCAAAGACCACAGAAGGATAGTATATAAACTCTAGAAATGACAGAGACATCTTGCCTTGTCAGTCACCTGAAGTTTTTTTGTAATCTTCCATCTTCAGCCCATAGGCCATAGTGTGTCCGACAGACTCTCCAGTAAAGCAGGAAATTTTAAACTGTCTTCTTGTATTGGCAGTTTGTCAGTCACTTTTCTCTGTGTCCTGCAGACTGTCTGGCAGACTCTTCCATGAAGCAGATTTCTGTAGCAATGTCCATCTTGAATCAGCAGTCACTTTTCTGTGGGCCCTGAATGTCCAGTTTATATAGCACAAAGTCAAACAGTCCATACAAGAGCAGTATCTTGTCCAAATGGCTAGTCTTGCCATATTGGAGGCAAACTTCATAACGCGTTTCTTCAATGTCCATCTTCCTTTCTGACACAGGTGGTGTTGCCAGGAGCAATTGTGCCTCATTGTCAAGAAAAACCCTAAACCATTTTAAATGCCATATTCTGTAGGTCTTTGAAAGGTTTGAAGAATGCCTATCCATCTCAAATATATGTCTGTATATCTAGAAATACTAACTAACTTAACTATAAGTTCTAACTATCATAGGTAACTATCTATAATCTGTACTACATTATACATTACATTTCTAACTGAGCTCAATAAACACAATACCTAAACAAGAGGAGAAATATACATATCACCTTATTGACCTTAAATTGTATCAATAAATGAAAATCTGTTCCAAAACAAAGTATTAATATCTATATCATAATTCCCTTTTTACCTTTAAAAAGATATTGATTGTGATCATTAACCATTTATAACCAAGTCCATTTAAATGAAAACAAACATTTATAAACAATATTTGGGGCATTGGAACTACAAACATCACCCTAAAACCGGTTTGAGACTGTTTTGCTCGAGACAACTCATGACTAGCTAGCTGTAATGGTGCACCTTTTTATTACACCCTGGCCAGAGTTTCATATAGAACTACAGTCAAGAATTTTCTGCCACACAGTGACTAGCTACATATGTCACAGCCAGTTCTGTTGAGAAATTTGGTTGCTAAAAATTTTCTTCCTACAGGATCCATTGGAGCAATCATCGTCCCATTTCAGCAGGAAGTAACCTTAAAATAATGACACCCCCTTTCCCTACCCTTGGAATTTTGGGATAATAGTCATCGTCTTTGGGTTGGTTTTAGTTATTTGGGATTGGGTAATGCTTACACTCGGGTTTGTCTTTTAGACAGGAATAGGGAATGTTTGGGAAAGGTTGGTTTAGATGGAATATAAGTAGATTAGCCTATTTTCTTGAGAATTTGACTAAGAATGAGATAGTATTTTACAGCTTACATTGTTGTGTATTCTTATGTGGTAAGCTATATAAAATTAATTTTATATTTTGTTATATTGTGTTAAATCTTTCCACTTACAATTTTTTATGCACATTATTTTTTTACCATATTCTATGTATGTATACTTTTCTTGTATTCAAGACATTTTGTATATTGATACAATTTGGGATATTTATCTTGCTGCCCTTTATAGTTCTACCTCTTGTCTTGACACTTATACTCTACCTCTATTTTAGGGATTTACATGTATGTATATGTAAATAGTTATATTGTTTAAGTATTTGTTCCTGCTTTACTCAGGGAAGTTTTAATCAGTCTTTTTAGCTAAGTTCCCGAGTATTACAGATTATCTTCACTCACATTTCCTGTACCTATGAGATTAGTCAGATATAGATGCTTAATCTTCAATCACTTCATAGACATGCAGAACATGGCATTTAAATGTTTTAATATTAGTACTCCATTGACATGAGACACTGTTGCTCCTGACAGCACCGTGCACTTTCCCGAAAATATGTTGGACACTGTTGTTGCTCCTGCTGGAGTTCAATCTCGCCTCAGCTAATGGCCTGTTGGGCAAAGAATTGCCCCCACCTTGACCACTGATTTGGACATGCAGTCCTATGTGCTTGCAGGAGACAAATATAGAAGACTGCTTGACCTTGCCAAGTCAGGGTAAGACAGCCATTCTACCTCCCTGCTGTTGTTGTGGTCTGTCAAGTTCTCTTGGCCTTAGCCAAATCTGGGTGTACCAACGTCGCTGTGAGACCTAGGGTGACTGTTCAGGTGGCTTGCTGTTTCTGTCCTTGCTACACCTTTTGGAAGTTGTCCATCCGCATTTCCTGTCTATTCTAGTATTGTTAATTTCCCTCTCAGGTCTGGATGAGGTTGAAGATTAAACTATCACAACTATTATTCTCTCTTCCTAGTTAGATATATTAGGTACTAGACTTACGTTTTCCAGCTTAGGACAACTCTATTGTAAACTACATTATGCCCTCACCCTAGGACTAGATATGTAGGTCATTTTGTTCTCGATTTTCCTTTTCTTAGAGCACACTTGTTATTCACTGTTTTGTATATAGTTTTGTATTAAGCCTAAATCTTTTCTTTAGACTAAAAGGGGAATTGTAGTGAGATAGTTCTTTGACACTGACCACGCCCATTGGGTGTGGAGCCATGGGCAGAGTGACCTGTGGAAGGAGGTCGGAGGGGGCCAGGAAAGGTGCTCTCTCTCTGGCGTGACTCGGACAGGAGAGGATCGGGTTGAATTTCCTGGTGTTCATCTGTCTAGGTTGTAATTTATTTCTCCCTGAATAAACATCGATTCGGCCTATTTGTTTATCCTGATCCTTATTTACTGCGTTAGTACCCCATTTTTAAATTGGATTATTTCTTGTTGTTATTGTTGTTGTTTTGATGTCTAGTTTTATGAGTTTTTTATGTGTTTTGGAGATCAGCCCTCTATCAGAGGTGGGGTTGGTGAAAAGCTGTTCCCTTTTTCTAGGCTGACCCAGGGTGGATAGAGATAAACAACTTGAGGGATTTGTTGGGGAATAGTTGTAGGGGAGATTGTTGAAAGAAATGAGTGGGAATAGGAGCTATTTGGGGGTCAGGTAGTAACATGATGGAAGGGAATATCTCAGAAACCTACAAGGATAACCCCAGCTAAGACTTCTAGCAATAGTGCATATGCAGCCTGAACTGATCATCCCCTATCATCAGACTGGTGCCTATTCCAACTGTCATCAGAGAACCTTCATCCAGTAAATGATGGATATAAATGTACAGAGCCACAGCCAAAATTAAGCTGAGCTCGGGAAACCCTAGAGAAGAGAGAGGAAGAATTATTCAAGTCAAACAGGTCAAAGACTTCACAGTAACAACCACTAATCTGACTCATAGGAACTCATACAGGCAAACCAATAACCAGGAAGTTTGCATGAAACTGACCCTTACCCTTTAAATACATGTGAAAGGTGTTAGCTTGGTCTACTGTGAGAAGCCCAAGAATGAGAGCAGGGTATGTCCCTTAAGCTTTGACTGGGCTCTTGTGAACTTATTCCTCATACTGGATTGTCTTGCCCACCCTAACCACAAGGTCAGGAGCTTAGTCTCTCTACCACACAAAATATCATGTTTTGTTGATAGCCAAAAACGGACTTCCCTTTTTTGAACAGATAGAAAGGAGTGGCTTAGAACAGATGTGACATTGTTGGGAGAGGAGGTGATGGTAAAAGACGTGGGAGAGGAATCTTAGACCTGATGTAAAATAAATATTAAATAAATAAAAGTAAAAATGTCATATTTAAACAAAATGGCAATAACCCAAAGGAGCTTGTGCTCTCAATGTATATTTAACATTCCAACCCAGATTCCATTTATCTGCATGCATTTTGCTGACTGTTTGACATTCCCAGTGTATTGAATGAAGTTTTGCTCTTATTTGGAAGACATACATTTTTCTTATTTCTGGCTAATGCTGCTGCCTCATTACTAAATAAATAGTAAAATAATCTGCATTACATTGTCTTTGTTTGTTTTCCTATCTCAGCTCTCTATCTCCAAAATATACATGAACACATCCCAAACTAGGTTTGCTATGTATGTTAGCATTCTTGGTATATTTATGAACAAACACCTATTGTAGTTTTTTAAGTATATTGACATATTCTGCATCTGTATTTTTCTCCCTTGCAAAACTCTAAAACCTTGAGCATCATGACTATCTTATATACAAGTATAAAACCACCTCAGAGGATGGAGCGAGCAAATACTGGGAGTTTGATGATCTTAAGTTAATCAGATCTCAGATGTATGAACCTTAAAATCAATAAAAACATTTTTTCAGAAAACTCTACAGAAATAAATGTTTTGTATATTGCAAAGCCAATTACTTAACAGAAGATTTCCTCAAGTTTCATATATTTTTATTTTTAATTCATTATTTTATATTTTTTATATTTTTTTCTTATTTTCCATGTTGATCCCAGTTCCCTCTCCCTCTCACCCTCCCATACCCCTTCACCCCCCATTTCTCATCCCCCATCCACTCTCCAGGGAGTGTGAAGCCTTCCAGGAGGGATCATCAAAACTGGTCAAGTTATTTGGGGTAGGGCATAGGCCCTCTCTTGTGTCTCTTAGCTAAGGAAGTATCCCTCCATAGGGAATGTACTAATGAAGTTCTTTCATGCACCAGGGACACATCCTGGTTCCACTGTGAGACATCCCATTAACTGCCCAGGCCTCCAAACTGAGACCATGTTCATGGGGTCTGGGTCAGTTGATACTGGTTTCCCAGCTATCAGTCTGAGGTCCATGAGCTCCCCCATGTTCAATTCAACTCTCTGTGGGTTTCTCCAGCCTGATCTTGGCCCATTTGCTCATCAACTCTGCAACTGGATTCCAAAGGATAAGCTCAGTGCTCAGTTGTGGGTGTCTGATTCTGCTTCTACCAGCTACTAGATGAATGCTTTAGGATGCCATATAAGGTAGTCATCAATCTCATCATCAGGAAAAGAAATTTAAGGTAGCCTTTCCACTATTTCTTAGATTGTTAGTTGGGGTCATACTTATAGGACATTTCCCTCGTGCCAGATTTCTCTAGTCTTCCCCCAAATCAATATTCCTGCTCTGTCATGTTATCTTAAAAGCTACATTATAAAATAATTGAGAGAAATAAAAATAGAGAACATAATAAGAGATAAGTACACTTGCTTGATTCTAGCACATAGAAAATTGAAAGTGGCAATTTGAAGGCAATGTGATGATGCTGGAAGAACAGTAATAGATTAGAGTCAGTGACTAAAGTGTGTAAAAGGAAGTTTCAACCATGTAAATGAAAAATAGTTAATTATTTAATCATTTATGTATTTTACATCCAAAACACAGTTTATCATCCCTCTTCTCCACCCTGTCACTTCCAGCACCTTCCTTTTGCATGCTCAGAGTCTGCTCCTCCTCTGCTTCTTTTCAGTAAAGGGCAGGCCTCCCATGGATGTAGACAACACATGGCACATTAAGTTGTGGAAGGCTAAGAATCTCATCTTGTTTTAAGGCTGGCAAGGCAACCCATTATGAGGGATAGTTACCAAAAGCAAGTAAGAGTCAGAGTCAGGCCCTGTTCCAACTGTTAGTAGCCTCACATGAAGACCAAGCAACAGAGCTGTTACATATATGTAGAGGGTCTAGATCAGTCCCATGCAGTCTCCCTGACTGCAGGTTCTCTATCTTTGAGCTCCTAGAAGTCAAGCCTATTTGATTCTGTTAATTTTCCTGTGATGTTTCTGACTCTTCTGGATCCTAAAATCTTCCCTATCTCTTAAACAGGTTTACCTGAGCTTAGTCTAATTTATGATTATGGGTCTCTATATTTGTTTTCACAAGTGGTCAGATGAAGTTTTTCTGAAGAATATTGTGTGATGGAATATGTTAGGTTCCATTCTTTCTTCAGTGATATTTGTTTCCATAGTGGGAACTCCAACCTCTGGACCCTGGTGGTCTGAGCTTTTCAGCCTCTGGGTCCTGGTATTCCAGGAAGTGTAAGTAGTAGGTTCACTCTCTTAGCATGGATCTAAGGGTGGACCAATCATTTCCTGGACACTCCCACAATCTCTCTGCCACCCTTACCCCAGCACATACCATAGGTAGGTCAGACTGTAGGTCAAAGGTTATGTGATTAGGTTGATGTCCCAATGCCTTTACTGGATGCTAAATATTCCATAAAAATGTTACAAACGTGAATTCCAGTCACACATTTAATATTTAGTCATTTCTTTGTACAAAAGCATAATAAAAAATAATCTTGACATAAGGAGCTTCTATTATTAAGGCAAACAATTAAAATGAAATATAAAATGATCACAAAAATATAGAAATTAAGTAAATAAGAAAACATATCAGCTGGCAATGTTTTGTTTTGTTTCCTTGTTTTCAGAGTATAGAGGCAGAGTGGGGACCCTTTTGATCAATTAAAAGTAGAAGAGGGAAATTTGCATTTGAAGACTAGTGGTATTATATTAGTAAACAGTTTACAGGAGAGAGATGCATTAAAAAAAATAGACGCATAACCTAAAGGTAGAAGAAATTTCACAAAATTTAATATAAACAGGTGGTAGTTTCCTAGACGGATTTGTCCTAGATAAGAAATATGAGTTCAGCAGCAATTTGTTGTACTATACAATGAAGGATAGAGGTTATTGGCTCATGGAGGGCAAACCATAACCTTATAATTCAATAAAGAGTTGCAGCAAATGTAAGCAATGTTGAAAACAGGACTGCAGGGATTCTTTAAGTGTGCCATTTCATGTCTCCCAGCCAGCTACCTGTTCCCTGCCTTGTTTGCTCTAGACAACTGGAACTGAGTGACTTGAATTCATAACTAGTTATAGCATTGATTAAGAAAATTGTGTTGGAGCTTTCATGGAACAGAAATAGGGCCACTGCATGTCGCAGACAATTGTATACCTGGGTTTATCGGTGGGGCCCTTGACCACAGGACTAGTTTCTATACCTTGTGCATGAGATAGCTTGTTGGAGACCATTCCCTGTGGTCAGATGCCCTGCTCATCCTTAATACAGGGGGGGGGAGAGACTTGGTTCTGACTCAGTGGGCCAGAATTTGTCGACCCCATGAGGACCCTTACCCTGTGTGAGGAGTAGATAAGGGATGCACTGGCAGGGGGGGGTGAGGTGGGCCTGGATGAAGGGTAGGAGGGAGAACTGTGGTTGGAATGCAAAATGATATTTAAAAAACTAAATTTAAAAACATAGCCTTGTAATTATAACTTTTAAATATCTCACTGATCACTTTGTCAAAATATCCATAGTTTATGACACGGGATAACAAACTTATGCACTTCATTGATGAATTGCCCTTTTATGCTTCATTCTATCACATAGAGTCATCCTTTACTATACATCATTCTCTAAGAAATATGAGTGCTGTCTCAGTGGCTACACTAGCTCACTGATAATGCCAAAACTCTTCTTTGCTGCATCAGCAGGAGCCAATTCTGTTACTGGCTTATCTGTTTTTGTCCTAGACATATTGGAACTAAACTTAGGGCGTGCTTAGATCAGCAGATCTCATTTAGTTTTTGGTTTTGGCTTTTCTTTAATTACTTTGTTTGATCCCAGTAGGGCCTGACATTAGGTTTTGAAAGTACGTAAGAAATTTCAAACATGGTTTCTTTACTGAAGTAATGCCTGTTCTAACAAATATAGGTTGAGTTTGAGATAATAGACCACAGAGAAATGAAAATATATACAAGGAGATAAGATATGTATATGTGCATATAAGTAGTGGGATTTTGAATGCCTATTCCACCATATGTTAATGTGTACTATTTTATAGAGATATTTTATAGGCATTACTTATAAATACCATTCCTATTCCTCATTAATAAATTACAGTGCACTGCAAATGAAGGTAAGCAGTATACTGTGCTTTCTAGAATAACATAAAAATTGATGTGGCATATTGCTATTTGTCTTGTTCGGAATCTCTGAGATCAAATACGTCACTGCCTTGACCTTTCAGTTATGGACTATAGGTGTCCATTCTGAGATGCAGGTATCAAGAAATTGGGTTCAAAAATTAGGGAAGTCTCATTAGTCTCTTGAAAGTCTTATATATAAATCACAACTATACAAAGTGGTTGCACATTAGAAAGGTTAAGGTGACTGTACCTGAGTATTGAAGCTGAGCTTACACATATAAATATTTAGTTCATATTGCCTTGTTCATAATTTTGAAGCATATATGCCACTAGTGAGATCACATTGCTTCTCACAAAACAAATCATAACTGTCTTCAAGATGTAACTGACATTGGGAAGATTGCATGCATTTGAAATGTATTAAAATGCATTGATTAGAAGAATATGACTGAAATTTACCTGCTTGAGTTTGCAGTGGTTCAGACTCAAGTTTGGAGATAAATAGATTATGAATAATTGCTATGTTGAAAGTACTTTCAAATGAGATATTTAATCAATGATTTGGACTTAACTAACTATATAGTTATTCAATAAAATGTTAAAAGGCATTTACCTCTGCATATGGGCATTTTTCAGATCACACCGAAAGAGTAAAAAATATAGTCAATATCATGCACACTGACAGTTCCAAAACTACCCTTATGAAGGCTTTGGATGGCCATGAGTTCTCATTCCTATCATTCAAACAACTACTATTTTATTTCATGGGACAGTGACTAGCAGAACTATACTGAAACATACCAAAAACAATCTACAGATTCATTGGCAGATAATGTGTAAAAACAAACAAACAAACAAACAAAAACAACCACAGAAAAACCTTCAGTTTCTTAGGGAAGTACAAAAACAGGAAATTTTTATAAAAAGAAAAAGTTGAAACTAGGTCTTGATCTAAGTAATATAATTATTTAAAACGGTCATATTCTGATCTATTGCATTATCTAACAAAATGGCTCATAACATATTTGAGATATCAAATTATTCTACAAACCTGAAATGTTGAATTTACTGATTTCACATGAAATAGCATATGATGAAAGTATTAGAAAATGACACAACACTCTCAGGAAAAAAATATCTATATCATGTAAAGTGTTCCTCCAATCTCAAAATCACAAATCATCTCTCTCTCTATATATATGTATGTATGTATGTATATATCAACCCTGCTCTGAAGCTATTTCATATAGCTATTAATAAGATTAGCTTCTGCTGGGCATGATTAAATTTGTAAGATATTTCATCTCAATTTAAGAACTTTAAGCAACTTGGGTAAATTCTCAACACAAGTCAAAGGTGGACTGGGACATGAATTTATTTTATTAGATTGGGATGTGTCTTCTGACCAGTACAAGCCTGTAAGACATTTTAATAATGCATGGTGCACATCTGCAGACATATATTCTTGAAGTCAGGGACTGGGGTTGCCTCTGAACATAATGTCACATTACTGAAAAGAATAAATTCCAAATGCACTAACAGCATGTCAAAGGTCCTCTCAAGAAAAGACCTGCATACAGTTATATACTGTATCATGTACTTAAAATATTGCATTGACATCAAAATGAGGACTGCATGTCTGGAAGTACCAACATCATCAATTTTAAAATATGTAGTCTTCTATATCAAATAAATATGCTCATTTAAAACCTGTTTGCATTAGAATCCCAGTGTGAAGTATTCAGAATCTCCATTTATGAAATCCCCTCTTAAATTTTTGAAAAGTATAGCTAGCATCTTATTAATTTTCAACATTTTTACATATTAACATTTTTATGTATATTTACTAGCCAATCTCAACTGTGATTTTTTAATTAATTATTAAGATTCTCAGTTTTATCACCATGATATTATATTATATATTTGTTCCAGTGATGATACTTCCCATAAGATGGTGATGACTCTTGAGAACTTCTTAAAACAAACAGAACTAAAGTTGGTATTATGAGCAGGAATGGGTCCAATGATTAGGTAATACATCATCTTCTTCAACAATTATATAATTAACTTTTGACACAATGCAATGTATGTAAACCTCATACAGGTGCCAGACGACATATTATTAAAAATAATTTAAGAGATATATAACCTTTGAGAAATTAAAAAGAAAACAAAACAGCCATGTTGCTACAATAGAGCAGCTTCTAACATCTTCTCTTTTCCCTCTCTTCCCCCTCTCTCTGTCTCTCTCTCTCTGTCTCTCTCTCTCTCTCTCTCTCTCTCTCTCTCTTTCTCTCTTTTGAGGGAGAATGTTTTTAAGAAAGGGTTTCTCTGTGTAGCTTTGGAGCCTCTCCTGGCCCTTGCCCTGTAGACATGGCTGGCCTTCAATTCACAGAGATCTGCCTGCCTCTGCCTCTCAAGTGCTGGGATTAAAGTCACAAGCTACCACTGCCTGACCCATCTTCTCTGTATGTTGTAATTCCTCAGCACATTAAGAATGAAGCCCAGAACTAACATTGATGATAATTGTTGTCTCATTTGGCAAACAGGTAGTAATGAATACGTGGTCCTGTATAAAAGCTCTATCAGTTCAAAGAATGGATTTACAAAGTACAAAATGTTTTCAAGTGTTTATTACAAATTAAAAAAAACTATGATTTTAGTTTATCATTTATCACGACTAATTAAATTTAGAATATATTTTTAAAGTTTTAAAACCTATATTACACAAAACAAGAATATCTGAAGGAAAATGGTTAACTTCTAGGTAGATATGCCCTACAAAACCTACACAAGATAAAGTAAGTCATTTAGAATTATTTATATCTTGTAGGCAAATTGAAGCAATAATAAAGTGTATCCCAACTAAATTAATTCAGTCTAAAAATTCACTATGAAATTCTATCATATTTTCAGAGAAGTGAAATTTGCATACTAAAAACTCATAAAACATAAGGAAGAATTCCTTTCAAACTTTTTTTTATAAATCCAACATTACCAATTGCATAAATAAAGATACAAGAAAAATAAAATTACTGACAAAGCTATACAGAACATTCTGAATCATATACTTGTGTATGTGATTTCTAGTTTTGTTTTGTCTTTTGCTTGCTTTTTTTGTTTGTGCTTTTATGTTTTGAGTCAGGAAATCTCTATTAGGTAGCTTCAGCTGTCCTGTAACTCTCTCTGTAGACCAGCCTGGCCTGGAACTCAACAACTGTACTCTACTCACAATGCTATTTTATTAATTTACTGGTTTAGGTTTATTCTATTCTATATGTATGTGTACATGAGTTGCCTGTGTGTGTGTCCATGTATTATGTGCATGCCAGGTGAATACAGAAGCCAGAAAAGGTCAAATCCCCAGGAACCAGAGTTACAGGAAATTGTGAACAGTCCTGTGGGTGCTGGGAATTAAATTTCGGTCCTCTTCAAGAGCAGCCCGTGCTGTTAAATACTGAGCCATCTCTCCAGCTCTAACATAAAATGCCATTTGTGAGACTGTATGAAGAATAGACATAAAGAAGTGTCAGATCCTTTGGAGAAAGCCTGACTAACACTTGTGAGCCACCTGGTGTGTAGGGGAGGGCGCACTCTGGTCTTTTGGAAGGCCATGAGACCTCGTAACCACGGAGTCAGTCATCCCTCCAACACTTGAATTTCACTCTTCCTGTGAGATTTCCCACAAAAATTTTAATCAGTTTTTCAATTAATGGTTTCATATTTAATAAAATTGCATTTGAATAAAAATTCTTTACAGAAGCAATGTAATTATTTTATCATAGAATAAAACAGCCATAAAATAGAATGAAACATGTAAAAATATCTAATGTGAGAATATATTTATGTAAAATATACATGCAGAAATGAATTCAATGAACAAACATCATTCCATTTATATTATCAAATATCTCTAATGTATGATATAACTTAATTATTATAAGTTTTAGGAACATGATGGAATAAAAGAGATGAGAGGGGATGAATATCATTAGAGTATATATGGGTATGCATAACAATTTCACAGAAACCTACTGTCTTCTCTGAGGAAAATACAACAAAAAGTCTTTTAAAATAAAAGATAGCTCCTATAAATTAAAATCTAGATTTGAAGCCAATTAAAAGAGTCCTGTATAGTCCTAAAAACAGGTTTTAATGATGAGTGCAAATATATATTAAGGAAGCTAAATTGTATTTCATATACTCCTCTTAGACATTTTACCCTTCCCTGAAACTGTGTCTTCCTACCAAATATGGACACCTCTCCTAAAAGTTATTCATACAATGATTTTTTGGATAATATTCTGATCAAACATAAGAGATGTAAATGAGTTCTATTGTTTTTCTTTTACTATGCACAGCTACATTGATAAGTCCCCCATAAAAACAGATACAATTACTTCCTAATGCATACCACTGACTAAGATGTTGAGACACATTACAAAAAGCAACATGTAACAAAACTGTAAAGTTTTAACAACTCTGGAAGGTTTCTTCAGGAACCTAAGTGCTTCTGAAAAGACAATTGTTGAATTGAAATGAAGAAGATATAAGGGTTTGCTGCTGTTTTTCTTATGATGGTAAACTTCACTTAAAAGCTTACTCTGTAAGATTCAATCTATGTCTGGTATTGAATGCATTGTGAATAAACATAATAGAAAAATTATAGATCCTAGAATGAAACTTAATTCCTCCATTTGTCAGTGCCGTGTGATGTCCGTTTTGGTTGATGATGGGGCAGCACTGGGTAATGTTATCAAAGGCATTCTATTTCCTTACTAATAAGTTTTTTATGTAAAAATAAAAGGTTTAGCATCTCCTTGAAATAATAAAAACATTCTAAAGTACTGTAAGTTTTGTTTTGAGACATATATTTCATACATTTCAACATTTACATTTTGAAACACCAATATTCATTTTTTTGTGTGTGTTTCTGCTATGTCTTGAAAATGTCTTCATTTACTGCAGTTCTTCAGTAGTGAAAGGATAACTAGCCATAAAATTAAGGCTCTTTATTTTAAATGTTCCATTAGTTTTGCAGGCCTTGTATCACAATTTCTTAAGCCACATTGACTTGTATCAGAGCCTACTACATTTGTATAATGACAAGAGTGCTTTCTTTGAACTTCCTATTCACCAACTAATAGCTATAGAGTATCTTGAGTACACAACATTCATAAAGTGTTGCAATTTTATTAACCCAATTATAGTATAGACTAAGAACCTTAAAATTGGATTTCAATGATTCTAGTAAATCACTATCTGTGCTTGGAATGATGATAATGCAAATTGCTGAGCTCTGTTTATCTTCTTAAGACAAGCAAAAGAAGTGTGAAGCAGACCTGCAAAGTAGAGCAAAGGAGAGGCCAACAGTCTCCAGAGAGAAAGAGAAATAGAGATAGAGTAGGAGCAAGAAGTTTGATCTTTGATGTATTTCAGCCCTCAGGACCTGTGTTCCATAAAACAAGGTGACCTCCTATATGTATTCATTTATTATTCTTTAAAATTTTATTCTATAATGGATTTTTGGATTCAGTCATTTAAATTCAATGTTTAAGGGAGATATGAATTAACCTTAAGTAGAAGGAATATTGTTAGGAAGGTATAATGTAGAATGATGAATTTAAGAATTTCTACATACTTACTTTCTACATTGACAAAAGATGCAAATGATGAAATTGGAGAGCAATGTTTATTTGTAAATATCAACAACTTAATGTTCAAATCGAATATGATTTTTATTGCCCACTGAGACAAACTACTTGGTTTCAATAATTCTTCAAATAATTTACTACAGATAACAGGCAAGTTTTAACATGCAAAGAAAATTACACAAATTACATGATAAAAGAGAAGCTAACTCTGAGCTATTCATAAAAGGCATAGGTTTAATTTGGCATTTTTTTTCTTACTAATGAAGGGTTTATTCAAATTCTAAATTGCATTCTAAATCGCAGTATTTTTTTATGGACTATGGTTCATACACTAGTTTAATATTTTTTTATCATATACTGTACACACTTAGTAACTTACTATTAACAGCATAAAGGCTAAAGAAAGAAAATGTATGAATTAATAACATAAATTAAATAGTGTTTTTGCTTTCTTATAAGTAAGCCATCATGCTCTTATTATGTGCAATTATTATAAATACTATATTTTTTTCTTAGGTAAAATGAAAATGATAAGTATTTTGGAAATCATTAATAATGTGAGACATGACTTTGTTTTGTTTTATCACCAAAGCCTTCCAGTTCTTTTTATTTATTTTCTTTTTCACATTCTTTACAGATTTTCATTTGTTTACCCCTCTTAAAAATGCTCTATTATAATGACGAATGACGTACTTCAATGAGAATAGTGAGCTCATGAATATTTCAGTCATATGACCTAACATGATATCAGATTTTCTATATTTGGCAAATATTATGAAAAAAATGACATTTCAGATAATGTGAATTTAATTGCTTCATGAAGCTATTAAATTCACAATCTCTGAATAATAAAAGCACACCTCTTTCACTTTTCATTAAGTAATTTAGTCTTAAAAGGATTTTTGTTTCATGTTTTATTTGATCTTCCATTGTGCTGTCTATGAGGACTGTGATAATTCCCATTCTCGTCCACTGAGCATATGATGTCATCTTACCTGACTTCTTGCCAACTCTTAGTATCTTTTATCTTTAGTACAAAAGGCATCCCTTTTCACAGATGTGAGGAGATGCTTCCTACAGGTGTTAATTTGAATTTCCTCGATGATTAATGAATGGGCCTAGCATTCATTAATCTATTAGTCATTTGTATGTCTCCCCAACAACATAGGTTATAATACTTTACACATTTCATGATTATTAAAAACATAGAATTTAAAAGTGTTCAACATAAAATTAGAAATATGTGAGATGATGTATATGCCAATTAGCTTGAGCAATTATTATATGACAAATACACAAGAAACTTTAGAACACATTCCACGAATAGAATTATTTTAAAATTATTTATAAATTAAATGTGAATTGTTGATTTCTTTAGCAGACATGTAGAGGCAAGAAGGGTGCCTCTGCAAATGAATCTACCTGTTGTCAAGCATGATGCCTGAGTTCAACAACACAAACTTCCTGCATACTGGAAAGAGAATTAAGCCTCCCTATTCCTTTTCTTGCTGTCATACACACTCTGTGCAAATAAATACTAAGAAAACATATTAACTATATCAC
Organism: Phodopus roborovskii; assembly: GCF_943737965.1. Taxonomy (NCBI): domain Eukaryota; kingdom Metazoa; phylum Chordata; class Mammalia; order Rodentia; family Cricetidae; genus Phodopus; species Phodopus roborovskii. The sequence continues at coordinate 9,478,433 of NW_026126511.1, read as the reverse complement.
AGAGCAACACTATTTTGGGTTCTAAATTTTAAACAAATTTTTTTCTGTATTTTTCCTGAACACAAATGGCATAGAATTTTAGAAATTGTCTTTTATTATCACTTACATTAAGATTTAACAATAGAAGACTATCTTTGGAATAGAGATAATGTCCACAAACAAATACATAAAATTTTAAGGTGTGTATACTTATTTTACAAGGCATTAATTTGTAAATCTTTGGTTTTTATTAGATATGTTACCTGCTTTCCTACTCCAAGCATGCAGATGACATTAAAGAGGATTAAGTTTTAGTAACCATAAGAAGTGGTTGAAAAGTATGTTTTTCTCTTAAATAAGGCCTTGAAATCTTCAGTAAAGACTCTCAGGAAAGGGAATAGAATATATATTACGTACTGATTTAGATAGCCTATGTTTCCATGTCCATATGAAGCTGAAATTTGTCCTTTCAAGATTGTGTGTTTCAGTTTTGATTGTGATGATTGCTGAATCTGCAGATTGCTAATAGAAGAATGGCAATATTTACTACATTAACCCTTTCTACTCCATTTTCTTATATATTTTATAATTTCATTATTCAAAGACTTGAAGTATTTATCATACAAATACCACATGTTTGGTTAGAGCTAGCACATGACTTTTTATTATATTATTTGATGCTATGATGAAAGGTGTTGTAACCATTACCCTCATTTCTTTCTCAGTCTTTTTGATTTTGTAAATTGTGAGAGCTACTGATTTTTGTGAGTTAATTTTGTATCAAGCTACAGGTGAATGTGTGGAAAAATATTTGGGTGCATTGCAGAAACTATCATATTATTTGCAAATGTATTCATTTGATCTCCTTCACCTGTTTTGTTGCTAGCAAAAACTTCAAGTAATATAATAATAGGTAAGGAGAGATTAGTCAATCTTGTCTTGATCCTAACTGTAAAGGAATTGATTTGAGTATTTCTCCATTTAAGTTGATGTTGGTTATAGATTTTCTGTAAACTGTCATTGTTATGATATTATATATCCCTTTTATTCCCAGTCTCTCTTTGAATTTTTATCATGAAGGTGTGTTGAATTTTGTCAAAAAATGTTTCTACATATAATGAGATTATTTTTTTTTCTTTCAGTCCACTTGTAGGGTGATTTGCATTTATCAATTTAAGTATGTTGAGCCATCCTTTCATTTCTAGGATAAAGCCTGCTCGATCACTGGAGAAAATAATTTTGATATATTCTAAGTTTATATTATCATGTATTTTAATAATAACTTTGTATCTACATTCTTAAGGGAAATTTGTGTATAATTATCTTTCTTAGGTATTTATGTAGTTTGTATTGCATGGATGGTAGTTGTGGCTTCCTAAAGCAAATTAAGCATGTTACTTCTGTGTCTATTGTGTGAAATAATTTGTTTTCTGTTGATTTTAACATTTCTTGGAATGTCTGGTAGAATTCTGTACTAAATCCATCTAACCATATTTGGGGTGTTGTTTGTTTATTGCTTGGTATAATTTTAACTATTGCTTCTATTTCATTGAGGATTATAGTTTTATTTGAATTGCTTATATAATCTTGATTTGCTAAAAGTAATTTGTATGTATCAAGAAAATTATTCATTTCTTTTAGCTTTTTCAGTTAGGTATACTAAGGTGTGCCCATGGGATTCTCTTCATTTTCTTATGTCTGTTAGTGTGCCCCCTTTTTCACCTCTAATTTTTTTTTTAATTTGAATGTCCTGCTGGCAAATATTATTATGGGAATGATTTTTCTTTAACATTTAATTCATACTAAATATGCTGTGATGTATGCATATACAATTTTAATACATCTAGTATTAAATTATTGTGGTGTGGTATAGGATATATGTTACAAGAATGCTTTCAGGGCTGACAGTTGGACACTGGACAACTGTAACGAGTACCGTTTTTTCGCCTGTCGCCGCTGGTCTTGTCCAGCCGCCATGTCATCAGCCCCAAATATTACACAGAGACTCTGTATTTGATATAATACTGTTGGCCTGGTTACTTGTTTCTTATTGGCTAGCTTTGTCTTAATTATTAACCCATTTCTGTTGATCTATGTATTTCTCTTACCGGGGAGCCGGCGGCATACTGCTTTCTTTAGCCTCTCCATCTTGACTCCTCCTTACTACTTCCTATTTCCTCCTTGTCTCCTAGTCCCTCCTATCTTCTTTTTTTATTGGCCAACAGTGCTGTTATTCACTGTTTTGTATATAGTTTTGTATTAAGCCTAAATCTTTTTTTTAGACTAAAAGGGGAATTGTAGTGAGGTAGTCCTTCTGTAGCACTGACCACGCCCATTGGGGGGTGGAGCTATGGGCGGAGGTGACCTGAGGAAGGAGGTCGGAGGGGGCCAGGAAGGCGCTCTCTTTCTGGCGTGACTCGGACAGGAGAGGAGCGGGTTGAATTTCCTGGTGTTCATCTGTCTAGGTTGTAAGTTATTTCTCCCTAAATAAACATCTATTCGGCCTATTTGTTTATCCTGACCCTTATTTACCGCAATAGACAACCAATTGGTGTGTTCTTCCCTAATGAAAACAGCCTTTCATGTTCCCAGTTATCCCCAGTTTCCTAAAGTTCTTAGTGTAGGGTGAGGCCTCACGGGCTTTTCTCCTTCCAATTTGGCATGCCCATTGGTATTGGCTTTGATTATTTATCTCACATTGGAGAAGACATCTTGGTAAGAACATGAATGTATCTTTGTCTGCATAGTTTCAAAAATAAGTTGTCAATCATCATAAATTATAATCTTCATTTGTATTGTTGATAACATTTTCAAAGTTGTTCTCTACTTCTACTTTCATTGTTATAAGTTCACTTACTATTTTCCAAGCCTTCAGAAATGGATAGTTTCCTACTGTCAGTGTGATTATGATCTAAATTAAAGTTCCTGAAGTACTAGGACACAATTGATCTGTCATAGATTTCCATTGCTATAATGAAACATGTATACTTGCTCACACAAGGCTACCCCCAGAGGGTCTTCAGCATTATAAACATTTTCCCATGCTTGCCTTTTATAGGAGGAACAAAATTCTTCTGCTAGTTAAAATAAGTCAAACAAGCAGTAAAATAAAATGCCTTTCCTGTATAAACTTCCAGATCAGCAATATGCACAATCCCTTGTGGAATCAGTTTTAACTTTTGGCCAGTTAGTTGTAAGGTCCTGATTATAACATAAAAAATCTTTTTTACTAGACAAAATACTTGAGGAATCTATTAAATTGTGTCCGTTTTGTTTCCAAAACTTAATTCCCACAAAGTATATTAGAGTTGAGAGGTAAAGAGCATTTTGCATTTGCTCCTCACTTAGAGTGTACATTATATTCTAGCATACATTGTCACAAATTTTCTAGCATCAACATTTTATTTCATCTTTATATAAAGTGAGCATCTCTACAATGCTGGAGAACATGGTGAAGCCTGTCCCTGTCAAGGCCAATATTAGACAAATATTGGAAGGCTTTATTTGCTGTCAATTTCTTGTTTTATATTACATTGATCAAAGGGCATGTTCTATTTAATAACATGGTAATAATAAAAAGACAATGTGCAAATTTGTTTATTGTTAAAAAGCTTCTCAGAGAGGGACAATAACTCCACATTTATAGACAGTGCATTTATAAATGTTTTCCTGGTTAGTATAATTTGGATGTTTCACGTTCCAAATTATCTGTGTAAAGAAAAAACCTACCAGGTTCATTATACAACACTGTATCTACTATTCCCAGTCATTTCTGGAAGTGTAGTCACAGACCCTTAGAAAACAGTTTAATACAAGACCAATATTCTTCAAATCATTCTGGATAATGAGTGAGAACTTTTCTGTTGCTTTATGTTCTCACCAATATTTGATCTGCCACTTATATTTTTTCTGCTTTTAAAATTAGTAATTTTAGAGAAGCCATTGTACTTTCATTTGGATGTCCTGGGATTTATCAGCACCTTGTAATTTTTATGTGTTTATTGGTTAGTTACTTTTTTTTTTTTAACTTTAGGATTGGTTCCTCCAACTATTTAATCATAGGCTTTGTTACTCCAAGGAACAGAAGCACTCCACGCGACTGTGTAAATTACCTTAATTGGATAGAGGAGGGAGAGAATCACAGAGTGAGGGAAAATCTGTACCTCAAATTTTCCTGGGTTTCTGAGGGATTTTACATTTCTTATCTTGAGGTAGAGTGATCTGATCTCTAATGTGGTCTTCTTGCAATTTAAAATAATTAATTCATTTTGTGGGGAGATGAACTTCTATGTGTGGGAAAATATGAGGACATAAAGTGTTAAGAGGAAAGTGAGGGTAGATTCGAAGAGGAGTTAAGGGGAGAGTTAGGGATGAACATAGTCAAAAGACATATGAAAATTTCAAAGAATTAATAGAGCTATTTATTTAAAAACAAAACAGTAGTTTGTATAATAATTGCACATTAAGTGGAGCTGTTATTTCCCACTGCTATACATCTCTGACAAAAGTTGACAAGATAATTAAAATTAGAGATTATCTGCTACCAAACATTATGGAAACTTCTCTTTGCAGCAGATTCAGTCCAACAAACAAAAATACAAGCTATAAAAATGGAGAGCTGTGCATCCCAGTTACTATGGATACATCCACAAAACACCCCCACACCTATGGTTCAGGGAACATTGTTGAAGGGCAGACAAGAAGACTGTAAGAAGCAGATGATCATGGATTTTGTTCTGAGACTGTGTTTCCTGGTATTCTCAGAAGTTAAACCCATGGGTATCTCTCCCCAGCAAGAGTACACAAATGTGAGCTGAATGAACAAGAACAATGTCACTGGAAAGGACAAAAGTGGATGGTCAAAAGACCTGAGGCCGCAACCATATGGAAAGAAGAGCTGAGGACACTTGGGGCCAGGAGAGATTGTTTTCACTAGAGGGGAACACACCAATCACTTGTCCAGAGTTAACAGTCAGAGATGAAAACCAACATGCAAATAACATATGGACGGAATGGCTTTATGTATGTATGTATGTATGTAGGTATCTATCTATCTATCTATCTATCTATCATCTATTATCTATCTATCTATCTATCATCTATCTGTATATCTACACACACACACACACACACACAAACACACCTGTGTATATACATAAGCATACACATGAATAGTAGCAAATAAGTCAAAAAGAGACCATGTATTTGGATGATAATGTAGGATTACATGGCAGTGTTGGGAAGAAGGAAAGGGAATGGAAAAGTATTAAAATTGTATCATAATCATAAAATACAAAATAAGGTGACATGACTCATCTGATTCTAGTGATTGAGAATAATATAGGTAATCACATGTTTGCATGGAACTTTGTTATAGATCTTACCTGTTGAGTGTGTGGGGGAATAGGATGGGAGAAATGTCGTGGGATATGGGATGAAGGGAGGCAATCAAGGAGGGAGAGATGGAGAGGCAACTGAGATTGATATGTAAAAAAGAAAAAAAATTTAAAAAAACTTACCTATGATATAGAAAGAACACTTGAAATTCTAAAAGGCTTTTGTTTAGGAAATTCATAACAGTGCCAAATATACTCTGTTTCAACATGGTAAAACAAAAAGTTTCTCTTTCCATTACTTATGAGCATTTATGAAAATCCATCAACACTAAAAATGTGTCCAATGATAGGCAGGAAGTAATATCAAGCATGGAGCTAAGAAAATTTTGGACACTTACCTAAGAACCCTAGTATTTCTGGTTGCTTGAGGGAAAAATCCTCTCTACACTTCAGGTAGGCCATGTAATATGTGCAGATGAAATTAATGTAAGCATGAATATAATTTCAGCATGGGCCAGAATATCCAATGGGCTGTTAAATGTTCTAATGATAAACAAAAAGGAATAATTTTTTTTATAGACAATGATGTTTTTAGAAAAGTAGCATTGCTAAATTTAAAACTATTTCAGCCCTCACTTCAAGCTGAATAAAATTAAGTAGAGCATAAGATGTGAGAAATAAGACACTGCACAGTTTGTCTATTGATAAACAACACATATGATATAGGACACAAATATTATTTGAATAATGATAAGTATAAAACCAATAGGACTATATACATACATATATATATATATATACATACATACATACATACATATATATATATATATATATACGTGTGTGTGTGTGTGTGTGTGTGTGTGTGTGTGTGTGTGTACATGGGGATGTATGTATATAGTTTACCACTGCTATGATAAGCAACAGAACATGAAATAATTTGTCAAAAACATTGTAGCTGAAATATACAGCTGAAATATACTGGCCCACTGTAATAACAGTATCAATTAGCTTCATAACATTGTACAGATAAGAACAGAATAAATATATATGGAGAAAATGAAATTTTTATAAGTTTTTAAGCCAATCTTTAAATGATTGTTTTTTCTTTTTAAGAATATTAGGTATCATATTTTTTTAAAAAAATATACTTATTGGGAAAAACAGAGTGATTTATAAATTCATATATAATAAATGCAAAATGCAATAATAAAAAAGATATTTTGAATTTTAAATAATAGTATAAAAGTGGTTAGACTGATTCTTCTAACCACAAAATTCCAAAGTTTAAATGTATTTTGTTTCATTTTTCTTGCACAGGATTAGAATTCCCAATTATTCTTGTACTTCCCAGGGCTCTTGCCGGTAAGATCACTTCTGACAGAGCTTCCTAAGGCAGTATTCCTTGTTTCAGACAAATCTCTCTAGTCTGTTCTTTAAACTAAACTTGCTCCCAGCTATGGAGCTGTTGGAGAGAGTTCATATACTATTCTACCCTGAAGTAAATCTAAAAGGAATATTTCCTAAAGGTAGAATGTGATATATTCTTTGGATTCTCTAATAGCACAATAAGTAGTCCTGTGGGTGCCTTTAACATAAGCAGTCAAGGAAAATGGAAGACCTGTGAAGTCGCTGGCATCAGGAACAGAAACTCGAGAGGTTAGTTGGCAAACACAACTCATAAACTGCATGTTTAAGCCCTTCAAATTTCTTATAAGATCATATTTTATAAATGTCACTACACAAATAAAAGGATGCAATAAAAATAATCATGGGGAAATAAACATGACCTACTTTGATGGATTCTCGGGTATTTAAAGCTCTTCTTCCACCGGGAGCTCCTGTGGATATATAAAGTGCGGTGTGCATCAGTGTTCTAAGCTAGGAACACTGCTCAGAGATAAACATGCCCTGCATATTTTTCACAATATGAATTAATCAACTTGGTATTTTAACCATTAATTAAATATACATTTATATTTTTTAAGATCACAAAGTGGTCACCATATTAGACCACAAATAATGAAAATTCTCAAATTCTTCACATAAAGACATTTACAAATTTAATATATAGACCATCAAAAAATGTCAATATATCAACTGCTTTTAAAGTACACTGGGAAGTGTGTGCTACAGAAAAGAAAATGTTTATATTCTACTTTTGTTTGATTTTTCCCTTTGATTGAATTCTGTTACATTTGAAAAACTATAGTTGGCAGATAACCAACTATAGAAAATATCAGTTATTGTAAAAAATCTGTGCCTGAACTGAGATTTATTCTCTAAATAAAGTGCTTTTATAACTGTTATCGAATTAACTTATTTTAATAAATATGTATATGTATGTATAATGTTATATTATCTTAACAAATGTGGACACACTTAATTTTCAAAATTATAAAAATGGAATTGTTAAATGTTGCATGAATTTCTGTTAAATATATAAGTATTACTGTACTTGCAATACCATTAGAAAATTCTGACCATATATGACAGTATGAAATCATATCTTAACAGAACTTTCAAATATTTCCTAACTTATGTTATAAATGTATTCCCAAGTGACAAGTGAATCACATAATCCAGTTACACAACATTGTCAGTAAATAATGCAATTCCAAAATATATTTATTTTTACATCTGAAAATAGATCACATGATTGAGTCTATGGAAATATTTTATCTGATGAATGAATGGGAGAAAAGGAAAGAGAATTCATTGTGACATTATAGGTTTGTAATGATGGGAAATATCATTCTATATATATGTTTCTCATATTGGTTAATGAATAAAGCACTGTTTGCCAATAGGAAAGCAAGATAGGCTGGACTAGGAGACAAGGAGGATTCCGGAAGGAGTAGGGAGGAGATCCAAGATGGAGGACAGAGAGAGAAGAACTCCAGTCCCTCTCTCCCATAAGATAAGACCACGTGGAAGTACTTAGATTAATAAAAAAGGGTTAATATTTAAGACAGAGCTAGCCAATAAGAAACTAGAAACTGGCCAACAGCATTTATATCTAATACAGCATCTCTGTGTGTTATTTGGGGCTGGCATGGCAGTGGGACCAGACCAGTAGGGAAAAAAAAAAAAAAAAAAAAAAAAAACTACTTTTCATACATATATGCGTACAGGTAGCAGAGGTTCATGTAAAATAGAACTTTCTAGAAAGACATTAAACTAATAGGAGAATGTGAAGAGTTTTTATAACTTTCATGAAAGAAGCATTGGTCTTTTACATTTGTCCCGCACTGTATGCTGTTAAACATAAATACATAAATTTAATACTCTTTGATGTCTGCTGTAAAGTAAAAATGCACTAATTTCTGTTTTAATGTATTTAAAGATAGAAAATATTAATTTTCTATATTCTTTGAAAAGATAAATCACATAAGTGCCGCCTGCTCTATGGAATCTAACATGGTTATACTTAGAAAAATCAATTGATATCTTAGAGAACCAATACGTTAGCAAAATCTGTGATACTGTAAAAAATGATAAACTTATTATCTTAATTTTGTGTTAAAATTATCCAATATGGCACCATTTTGTATCAAATCATCAATAAGAATACACAAAATCCATAAAATTGCACAAAACAGGTAGAAAAAAGGTAAGTATATAACATGTAAAACATATTACAATAAATAATTTAACAATTAAAAATAAATAAACCAATTAAAAATAAGATGAGACAAAGTAAATATTTCAAATTAAATATATAAATAGCATGTAAGCACTTCAATAAATTAGTAGTATTCATTCAAATGAATTGTGTATTACTTTCTGTTCCTTAAATATTATTTGGAAAATATGAATATAAACAATGAGATGATTTAGTAGGAGTGGGTGATTCTGTGACATATTTGATGACCTGAGTTTATTACTTGCTACACATGTTGGAAGAAAAAAAAAATTCTTCATATTGTTGTCTTTTAATCCCAATATACTTGTCATGGCAGAAATAATCTCCTCCTCCAACACGAAAGCATACACAATGAATACATAATGTTATTTTTTTTTTGCCTCTAATTGGCAAAGAAAATGAACTTCCTTTGACAATTCCAGACTTTTATTACCTGTCAGTCATTGAATTACAAGTGTTGTAACAGCAAAATTCTGTTCTACCTTCCCTATGCACTATTATAGTACAGGGTGTAGATAGTTCTCTGATATAAAAATACTGGGGTCAACATGTAAAATAATAAATTAAATAAAAAAAATGAAAGTAGAAAAAAATAAAAAACTTTAAATAACTAAATGAATAAATTTATTATGTAAATAAGATAATGTATTAAGTTGCATAAATTAAGTATGTGATCTCTTTAGAGCTCCAAATATATATGGTATATGTAGAAATATTGAAATCTTTGATTTGTGAACTAGAGTTATTTCAAGTGAAGATGAACTCGGCTTCAAAATGAATGAAGACATTAATAGAGAAAAGTTTCACAGGTTGTAATCATTATGTTTTTCTACAACAGATTTGAGAATACCTATGTGACTTCCTCCTAACTTATGAAATTTAGACAAGGGCACAATATACTATATAATGAAGAGTGAAAAAAAAGTGTAAGGTGTGATTTGTGGGGCAGACATAGTTTTAGGATCTAAACTTTTCTAGCACAAGCAACAGCTAGGACTGACTTATAATGTAGTAGCTATAGAATTAAATGTAGGAGTTATATGAAAAGATAATCTACAAAACTGAGCAATGATATAAGGTAATAAGAAAGTAGAAAATGAACTAAAAATATTACATTATTTTATAAGATCTAAGGAGAACTTGTATTAAAATCTTGTGGAGTTGATTTAATTGATTTAATTATAGTAGGGTAATGTTAAGAAGAGGTATGCTAGTAGCTGATGGAAACAGAATCAGACACCTACAACTAAACACTGAACTGAATTGGAATCCAAATAAAGAGAGGGGGGACAAGACCAGGCTACAGAAACCCACCGAGACAGCTGACCTGGACAAGAGGAGCTAATGGGTCCCCCGTCTGATAGCTGGGAATCCATCTTTGGTTGTACTGACTCAGACTCCCTGAACATGGGTCTCAGTTAGAAGGCCTGGGCAGTCTAAGGGACTCTGAGACTGGAACCAGGATATATCTGTGGTGCACGAAAGGACTTTGGGAGCACGTTCCCCATGGAGGGATACTCCCTTAACCTAGAGGCAGGAGGGTGGGCCTAGTCCCTACTCCAAATGACTTGACAGATTTAGATGAGCCCTCTCGAAAGGCATTACCCTACATGTATTGTGTGTGGGGGGGATGGGATGGGAGGGTGGTCAGGGGGCATGTGATGGTGGAAGACAGGGATGGAGGGAGGGCAAAGAGGGAACTGGGATTGATATGGAAAAGAAGAAATATAAATTAAAATTAAAAAAATAAATAGCCATGCAACAGGTGACACAACTGACGAATTTAGATCACCTTGTGTTGTGAAATCCCTCATTGCTCACGAAATATACCCTCTTGTGTGAATTTATAACCTTGTCTATGCACTTAGTCATCGGCTCAAATTGCCTTATTTTCCCTGACCCTATCCTCATCGAGTTCATATGCTACTATCTTATTATCTGTTTTACTGCCATGAAGGGACACTATGATTAGGCAGCTTACAAAAGAAAATTTTTACTAGTGGCCTGCTTACAGTTACACAGGGTCAGTTAGTGATCATCATGGCATAAAGGATGATGACACGCAAATAGGCGTGCTGCAGAAGCACTGGTTGTGAGGTCACATATTAACAGCTAGTCAAAGAGATAGCAAGACTGGCTCTGGCTTTGCCTTTTTTAAAATATCTTTTTGTTCATCCCAATGGGCAGTGACACACTTCTTCTAACAAGGCCATGCCTCCTCCTACAATGCCACAGTTGCTAATCCTTCCTAAAAGGTGTAGCAGTAGAAGATTAATCATTCAAAGGTACTAGCCAGTGAGAGACATTCTCCCTAAAATCACCAAAGTGACTTACTGCTTATCTCTTTGCTAAACACAGTTTGTCAACACAGTTAGTACTAAATTGTAGGGTGTGTCTCCCTTGATTTGCTTGTTTACCCTTTTATGCTTTGAAGACACCTTGAATCTCCATAAAAATTTCCTCATTCAATGTGTCATGAACAAATGGCAATCAGAATAAGTCATTTAAATATAGAAAATTATCACTTGTTAAACATTTCCCTATGCCTTAAGTATCTATACTCCACAGCCTTATTAGCATAAGATATCTCATTGATGCCTTGCTTATCATTGTCAACCTTCTTGTTATGCTGTAGGAAAAACTATGGTTTTTGGACAAAATTCATTTGAACACAGGTAGCATAAATAAAAGCATCACCACAAAATATTTCTAAAAGAATCACCGAATGTAGTGTCAAACATAATCTTTTTATATCAATTGTAAACTATGGCAGTATCCAAAACAATGGTTCAGTAGCTTCCCAGTAAAGCACTGTTTCTTGTTTGCTTGCTTCACTAGACCACAGACCTATGAAAGCCATTATTTTGCTGCAAGGTACATTATATGGCCTTTCAAACTTTTGTTAAATCAATTCCCAAATTCCTCTCTAGGAATTCCTCCCTTGGGAAAGGGAAAATGCTTGTAAAGATTTATAAATGAGGTAATAACACAAACAAAACAAAACAAACAAAAAGAAAACCCAATAACAATGCACCAGAGTACAAATTAAATAAGAGTCTGCAAAAATTATAACTCAACAGCTATATTTTAATGTATGGTAGTACTTATTCTTTCCTAGTTATAATCAAATTAATCATGAAGAGTTGAAATTTGACTTAGATGTACTCCAGAGAATGTCTGTTGCAAGCAAAGAATAAATAATAGTGAATGTCACAACAAATTGCCCGAACATAGAAACTACAGAGAGGTCGTTCAGATCACAGAACTCATTGATCTCCTTTGGCATTTAGGGCAACAGGGAATAATGTACTAGGACTTTAGTGTTTCCTGGGTTTGATGCTCTGTCTGAATGTCAAAGTCCATCTTTTAGACATGATAACAGAAAAAAAAAAAAAAAAAAAAAAAATTGAAAGGAAAAAAAAGTGTTGTTTACTACTTAGTAAATTCACTTGGACAAAATTCATTTGAACACAGGTAGCATAAATAAAAGCATCGCCACAAAATATTTCTAAAAGAATCACCGAATGTAGTGTCAAACATAATCTTTTTATATCAATTGTAAAAAAATAAAATCCATATTTTCTTAATGTCTGCACTAGCACAGCACTAGTCTCATTTCACAGTTTTTTATTGCATAAATAATTAAAAAATATTTCATAAATGTCCATGCCTCTACTATAAAGAAACTATTTTACTCATATACCTGAATTATTGTACACTAAAGTATGAAGCTTATGAACTGAATGTTTTATATATAAGAAATCTTTGATATAATCTTTGACCACCATCACTGGGCCTTTGCTGAAGAGACATCCTAGAGAGTTTGGACCACCCAGAGCTAAGACATCGCACTCCTGAGGGATCTAAGCCCACCAGGGGAGTAGCATAGAGAGAGAGAGAGACCCCACCTGAACTCACTGGAAGAAGCAATGGGAAGACTGCAATGCAAGAAAACACATAACAATAGAAAGATAAGCATAACACCACCAGTATCTAGGAACTCTACACAAACTAGACCTGAAAACAACAAAGCAGAAGGAACAGAAAAGAATGAGTTAAAACAAATCTCCATACAAATGTTAAAGGCCCTCAAAGATGATGATGCAATCCCTTGAAGAAATGGAAGAAAAAAAAAAAAGTTGGAAGAAATGAACAAATCTCTTAAAGAAAGTAAGGAAAGCCAAGAAAAAATAATTAAACATGTAAAGGAAACAGGACTTGAAAACTGAAATAGAGACAATAAAGAAAACACAAACAGAGGGAATGCTGGAAATAGAAAAACTAGGCAAAGGATCAGGAACTACAGGCACAAGCATAACCAACAGAATACAAGAGATGGAAGAGAGAATCTCAGATGCTGAAGATAAAATAGAGGAAATAGATTCATCTACCAAATACATCTTAAACCCAACAAATCCTTAACAAAAAGCATCCAGGAAATGTGGGACACTGTGAAAAGGGCAAACCTAAGATTAATAGACTTAGAAGAAGGTGAAAAAGCCCAGTTCAAAGGTGCAAAAAATATATGCAATGAAATCATTGAAGAAAACTTTCCCAATCTGAAGAAGGACAAGCCCATAAAAGTACAAGAAACTTCCCAAACACCAAATAGACTGGACCAAAGAAAAAAGACTCCTCGATATATAATAATCAAAACACCTCTAACATACTGATTAAAGAAAGAATATTAAGAATAGTGACGGTTAAAAGACAGGTAACATAGGAAGACAAACCTATCAAAATTACACCTGACTTCTCCATGGAAACTCTCAAGGCCAGAAGGTCCTGGATAGATGTTCTACAACTACTAAGGGTGCATAGATACCAGCCCAGGCTACAATACCCAGCAAAATTCTCAAATACTATAGATGGAAAAAACAAGATATTTAATGACAAACACAGATTTTCACAATACATATCTACAAATTCAGCCCTATAAAAAGTTCTGGAAGGAAAACTCCAACCCAAGAAAGTTAACTACACTCACAAATACATAGGAAACAGATAATCTACTCCACCTGAACCCAAGGGTAAAGCAGGGCAAATATATTCACAATACCACTACCAACAACAAATCTAAAACAAGCAAGCATTAACAATCAATGCTCCTTACTTTCCCTCAACATAAATGGTCTGAGCTCACTTATAAGAAGACACAGGCTAACAGAATGGATATGAAGACAGAATCTATCCTTCTGCTGCATAAAAGAAACATATCTAAGCTTCAAAGAGAGGGTTGGGAAAAGATCTTCCAATCAAATGGACCCAAGAAGCAAGCAGATGTAGCTAACATAAATCTAACAAGATATCAAACCAAAATCAATCAAAAGAGATGAAGATGGCCATTTCATATTCATCACAGGAGAAATACATCAGCACAGTCTCAATTCTGAACATCTATGCACCAAATACAAAGGTACCCGCATTCTTAAAAGAAAAGCTACTAAAACTCAAAGCTCAAATAAAACCTCACACACTTAGAGTGAGATTCAACAAACCACTCTCACTGCTAGACAGGACCACCAGACAGAAACTTAACAAAGAAACAAAAGAACTAACAGAATTATATCTCATTTGGCTTAAACAACATCTATAAAATATTCTATCCAAACATAAAAGAATATATCTTTTTCTCTACCCCACCACATGGAACCCTCTCTAAAATTGACCATATACTCAGCAACATAACTGACTCAACAGATGCAAAAAAATAATAATAATAATTAGAATAGTCCCCTGTATCTTATGAGACTGCCATGCTTTTAAGTTGGAACAATGCACAATTGCACCATACCGGGGTCAAATAAAAAAAAAAAAAGTAATTAAGGACTTCCTAGTATTCAACTTATGGGAGACATTGAAAGCAGTGCAACAAGGGAAGTGTATTGCACTAAGTGCACATATGAAGAAAACGGAGGATAGTTACATTGGAGAATTAACAGAACAACTGAATGCCTTACAACAAAAAGAAGCAAACTCACCCCAGAGAAGAACAAGCCAGGAAATAATCTATTTGAGGGATGAAATCAATAAAGTAGAAACCAGGAAACAACATAAAAAAAATCAATGCAAGAAAGAGTTGGTATTTCAAGAAAATCAACAAGATGGACAAAACTTTATCCAAACTAATGAAAAAGCAGAGAGATAACATGTAAATTAACAAAATCAGAAACACAAAGGAGAACATAACAATAGACATTGAGGAAATTCAGACTGCTTTCAGGCATAGTTTGAAAACCTGTACTCCACAAAACTTGAAATTTAAAAGGAAATGGACAAATTTTAAGGATAACTATCACGTACCAAAATTAAATCAAGAACATATAAGCACCTTAAATAAACCTATAACACCTAATAAACTAGAGGCATTCATCAAAATCCTCCCAACCCTAAAACAAACAAACAAACAAACAACAAAACCAAAATCAGGGCCAGATGGCTTCAGTGCACACTTATACCAGAAATTCAAGGAAGAGCTAATACCAATACTCCTCAAATTATTCCACACATTAGAAGAAGAAGGTTCATTACCAAACTCTTTGTATGAGACCAAAAATACCTTGGCACCCAAGCTGCAAAAAATATGCAACAAAGAAATTCCAGGAGCATAAATACTGAGAGCAACAATTAATAAATGGGACCTCTTCAAACTTAGAAGCTTCTGTAAGGCAAAGGACACAGTAGACAAGACCAAATGGCAGCCCACAAAGTGGGAAAAGAATTTCCTACATCCTACAAAATATACAAAGAACTCAAGAAACTAGTCAACAAAACACCAAAAAACCCTATTTAAAAATGGAGAACAGAACTGTTGTGGATATTAAGTGATTTTCACCTATGTAATAGCCAGCACTGAACTTGACAATTAGAAAATTTTCACTTTTAACCCATGTGCAGAATCACCCAGGGACTTCTGTTAAACAGAGTAGAATTTGCAGTATCCTAAAGCATCATGTTCCACATGCAGTTATGCACACTTTCCTTATGTTTTAAGGCTATGGCACTTCAGATTTCCTAATATGACTTTTGAAACTTCTCTTACTTCACATTATCACAAGACAATCAAAGATTCATAGGCTTTCACAATTTAAGAGAAGAAATTTATTTAAATGTTATTATTGTTTGACACTTTGTCACAAATTTACTTCCATTTCTAAAATACTTCCCTGTCACATCTCTTTAATTATTTAAAAGTTAGATTCAATCATTTAAGCACTTTTGAGGTATAGATGGAGTCAGAGAGTGCAGTATATCAGATAAGTTTCCTTAAACAAAGACCAGTGAACATCAATAATGTAAAAAGATATGATATGGGCAAAGACAAGGAGAATGTTAATTGAGGCTACATTTAAAGGTTATTGAGTAGAGAGAAAAACCTCATAGTTATTCCAATATTCAGACAAATATATCATCAATCATCATCCCATTCTGTTGAGGTGCTCATTTAATCTTTTCTTTCCTCTCAAGGTAGCCTTATATGCAATGTTCTATAGCTTTAATAGAATCAGTTTATTAACCTAATATATTTGTGTCCTAAGTTACACTGTATTGCACTTACCTGTTTTCACAAGATACAAATTTTTGAAAATGACTATAGGTCTTGCATGCTTAAAAGGACAATCTGTACAACTATGGGGAAGTACCCATATAACACATGATGAAGAAATATTTTTTAATACGTTTGGAAAGTTGCCTTCATGTTGAACTTCTCTTTTACTGTATGAGATTCCTATCTGGCATGAAGATTGTTGGCCAACCTGGGAATTTCAGTTTTTTTCTGATTGACATGTTTTAGTGACATGAGTCTGTATAGGAAGATTTTAGATCCAGTTGTGATTTTAGAAGCTAAGCAAATTAAAAAATATAAATAGAACAACAAAGTTGGTAAATCTATATATTAAGATGAAAACTAACAGTATGAATTAATGTAATAATTTGACACAATGATAATAATCCTATATAGTATGTTTGACAGAATAAGACATTCATGTACTCACAAGGAGAAACCACAATGATCTTAACATAATTAGGAGATGTAAATTAAGAATGTGTATTTGTAATTTACCATTTAATTTAATTTTTAAACTGTTTGGACAGCTATAAAATGAAGATAATAAATGTATTGTCTTAACATCCATATATGATTGTATGAAATAATGTAACTACATGTTTGAAAGTATTTAGCACAGTATGAATAACTTGAGAAATGATTTCCATTATACGTTGGCCATATAATGTGTATGCACTATTTATAGCTATTCACTATTAATTAAAGATTAGTCAATTAAATAAATAACAGTTTAAGAAAATGCTATTACACTTTTCACAATGTGATATTAAAGAAAATGATTTTAAATTATTTTCAAAAGTTGTTAGAAACCATTAAATTAATTAATTATAATTAATTAATTATAATTAATTTAATTATAATTAACTATAATAAATCATATATTAAACAAATTTAAATGAATAGGGTTTTGCCTTAGAAAATAGTTTAATATATTTTAAATTTACTTTTAAAATTTGAAGATAATTTATTGTTTTTTCCAGATAATATAATGACCAATCTCCTGTTCAACTACTTCCTCAAAACTCCTCATTTTTCCTTCACTCACTCTTGAAATTTTATATTCATTTATACAATATATTTTTATAGGATTCTTTTCCCAATCCTCCCAGCTTCCATGCTACATCCCAATCAAGCTGATATTCATTTGTGCTGGTAAGCAAAGAGAAAAGAGAGAAGCAGAGAGATGCAGAGAAAGAGAGAGAGAGACATAAAATAAGAAAATTTTTCTTAAAAAGCAAAGATGGAAACTCCCTTTGCCTAGAGACACGGGGGTGGGGGGTTGTATCTAGGCACTACCCCAGTGACTTGACAGATTCTGATAATCCTTCATAGAAGGCCTCACCCACCCTGGGGAGTAGATGGGGTATGGGATGGGATATCTTTGTGGAGCATGGGAAAATGGGAGAGAGAGTGAATTGGGATAAAAATGTAAAATAAGAAAAAAATTAAATCAAAAGTAAATTAAAAACATCCAACAAGCACAGAAACAAAGTTCATTTTTTTTTCTGAGCATGCAGCACCCCAAGTTTAAGGTTGATTTACTTAATATCATTGGGTTGAGCAAAACTTATGTTCTATCAGCCAGTCAAGTGCAAGGAAGTTTGGTTATGAGTAGGAACTTGTGCTTATTTTATTTTCTGTCTAGAATTTGCCTAGTTTGAATTTCTGCTGGTATCATATATGTTGTCATAGACTCTGTGTTTTCATATGTATATCTAACTCATTATATCTAGAAAGCGCTATTTCCTGGCATTAAACCCCATTTCTAAGAGTGAGAGATGTGTATGATGGTATTGTTATAGGTCTGGGTATGTTCCGGGTTTCATAATTCTGACAATAAATAACTTTTTTTTTGCTTTTTAAAATATTTTTTTTATTTTTTCAATTTAAATTAGAATCAATATTGTTTTACATATAAGTCCAATTTCCCTCTCCCTTCCATCCTCGCCTGCCCCATACAGGTCCCCCCATTCCACCACCTTTCTGCTCTGCAAGGGTGAGGCCTTCCAACAGGGATCGCCAAAGTCTGTCACATCCCCTGTGTCTAAGCTGTGAGAGTATCCCTATATGTGGAATTGACTCCTACATTTATTCCTATAGTAGAGATAAATACTGATCCTCTACCAGAGGCTCCATAGACAGCCCAGGCATCCTAACTGACCACAAGAAAAGGGGAAAGGGACAAGGTCTCCTGAGCAAATTGAGGGCATGCTGGAGGAGAGGGAGTAAAGGAGAAAGTGAAGGGGAGAAGAGGAGGGTGGGAACACATGAAGGAAAAGGAAGTTTGAGTCAGGGGCAGAATAGAGTAGAGCAAGAAAAGAGATACCTTAATAGAGGGAGTTATTATAGTGTTATAGAGGAATCTGGCACTAGGGAAATGTCCAGAGATCTACAAGGATGCCGGCCAGTGAACAATTTATGTAATTGTTGAGAGGCTACAATAAATGCCCTTCCCCTATATTAAGATTGATGACTACCTTAAATGTCATCAAAGAACCTTCATTCATTAGCTGGCAGAAGCAGAAGCAGACACCCAGAGCTAAACACTGAGCTGAACTCTTGGAATCCAGTAGCAGACATTGAGGAGGGATGAGCAAAGGTATCCAGATCAGGTTGGGGAAACCTACAGAAACAGCTAACCTGAGCAAGTGGGAGCTCATGGACCTCAGACTGATAGCTGGGAAGCCAACATAGTACCTATAATGAATAAATTTTAAGGATCCAAGATTCTGGGAAATCATCAAGAAAGCTTTTTATTCAGGACTCATAAAGGCAAAGAACACAAGTTAAATTCTGTCTAGTGCAAGCAGAATGGCCTTTTGTGGAAAATAAGCTTTTGTTTACAGAAAGAAGTAGGAGTTCTGTTGAAGTTGGCCAAAAGAAGGGATATAAAGTAGCTATGATCATTTTTGAGAATCAATTGAAAATCAACTATCTGCATCACAGCTCTATCTCAAGTCTCAATGAATACAGAAGAAAAAGAGTTAGAAAGATTTTTAAGAGCCGGAAGTTGGGAGTAGCAAGAATTATGATGATATAGGCAAGAAAGGTATTCTGTACTCAAAAATTCATACTTCCTGAAAGTGACTTCAAGTGATGAACAATACTAAGCAAATCAACATTCTAGCATCATGGGGCAAGAAGTCCATGAGTCTTCAACACAAACGGAGCAGTTAGGGACAGTTGATGGTTTATCATGATACAGAGAGTTTTCTTTAATGGTGGTTTTTGGTAGGTTGACCAGAGTTACGTGCAGGATACCACACCAAGAAGTATATGAACAACACAATCTGGAATATTAAACCAAGTTGCATTTAATTAGCTGTCCTCTGCTGAACTGTGTAGGTACCAGGTTGAGTGCTGACATGTGTAAAAGATTCCAGACAATGAAATTTATTGTGTCAAAGCATAAAGTCGAGCTATAAAGTTACAAAGAACATTTAATATCATGTTGAAGTGAAGCTATTTGAATGTGTGCATCTAATATGGTGTTGGTCAGAATACTATGTGCCATAGAGTAATAACTATGGTGGGACTATTAGATGGTTGTCAAAATAAATATTTATGGGCAGTAATTAAAGACAGAGTCCATGAATTTAAGAAAGCCAGAAGTTATGGATGGAAGGGGTTGGAAGGAGGAAAACAGTGTAATTATATTGATTTTTAAAATTAAAAAATATTATGAAATCAGAGAATCAGGAATTATTGAAGAATTTTATAAATACATGAAATACTAGTCACATGAAGAAAGTAATAACTAAGTATTGCAATAATTGATAGATAATATTATATATTTCTTTACAATAACCAGAGTTTTTAAAACTAAAAGTGAATCTTATTCTACAAGGTAGATATTGGGAGGAAATATGACAGTATATCAATGTACTGTGACAAGAATACAAACTTAATGGCAAAATATTTGAAATTGCTTGCATTTATTATATGTCCTTTCCAAAAAAGATTTATTTACTTTTATGTGTATAAATATTTTATTTCCATGAGTGTATTGGCATCATGTGTGTGCCTGGTGGACATGGTGCCTTAAAGAACTTTCTTTCCATCATAACTTATACAGAGAGGCACAGGTTTGTGAGTGTGTATGTGTGTGTGTGTACACTTTGAAAAGAATAAGAATTATTTTATGGAAAGGGAATTATTGATTTAAAATATTATTTGTCTCCCAAGGTAATATGTTCAAATGCTAGTAATATTCTCCCTGTTTGCCTCTTTACTTCCTTCCTGTACTCATGGCTTTGGACTTTCCTTTGAAATTGTGATCAAGCCCCATCTTAGACACTTTCCTTTACAAGTAGCCTTGATTATTTTTATATATTCAGAACAATGGAAAAGTCAATGAGACATATAGTTGTATGGTTTTATCTTTTTATTTTACCTCTTTCTCAGTTTTTTTTTTTTTTTTTTGAGTTAGGGTCTCCCTATGTAGTTCTGGGTCTGTCCCAGGACTTCCTATGCAGTCTACATGTAGACTAGATTGGCTTGGAAGGCACAGAGTCCCTCCCTCCTTACTTCCTGGGGTGCTGAAATTAAGGGCTGTACCACCACTGCAGGTTCATTTATTTCCAATTATTTATTGCAGTGCTCCAGATTCCAGTTCTCAAGTTACACATCTAGCTTTTCAATAAAAGTTTCCTATGTTTAGCTCCACTAATTTCGATGCAGGAGACTAGAAGCCAAGATGATAGGAATTTAAGAATTAAACATATATCCCACAAGGAAACATAGCTAAATTTATGTCAACCCATTATTTTTTTCTGTAAGTTGTACAATGAAATTATGAACCCATAATATAAGACTTTAATTCTCAATTTGTTGCATTGCACAGCTTGTTATAGTTTTCATTATCTATGAGAGACAAAAAAAGGTTTATTAAGGCTAACAATTTTGAAGTTTAAAATACTAAAATTTTCAGTAACCTGATATTCTCAATTTCAAGGAATTTTATAGACCATCGTTGGTTTATAGACCAATGATCAACATGATACATCAATGCTACAATAATTAGTAAAGGCAGCAAAGAATGACTATGCCAATGTCTCAAACAAATAATATCTTCAAAATCTGACAGGTCATTAGGAAGATGTTCTTTTGTTAGCATTTCATCAATCAGAGTTTGAGTAAAACCTGGCACAGGTAATTGGGAGGTAATCATGGGAAGTTAAAACATATTTTTTTTCACATGTCTCTGAAAATTTACTAGGGACTACATATTTTAAATTTTAGCCTAGTGAAAGCAGACTGCAATCAGTATAATAAGTGAGGAAGTTTCTTAACCACATTTGAAGACTTTAAAATGACTAAGAGTACAAGTTCTTATATTTTCTAAAATGTTATATTTTCTAAAAATGTTTAGGAGATTGCAATGACAAATTGTGATAGCTCCCATATTCTCTAATCTGTTTACAGAGAACACACACATTTCCAAATCTTAGTCATTTGTTTCAGAGTCCTGAGGGCTAAATTGAGGATGAATTCTGGAAGGTGACATTTTCCTGTCTCACTTCACATGCAGTCCTCCCTCCACTGAGGGATTTATATTACATATGCTACATCCTGTATTTTCCTCATTTTCAGTTATTCCTCAGAGGACTGGAGAAGCTTTTACCTTCTGCTACAATATCTGAACCCTGGAATTTGTGTTGGAGCTCATGAATGTAATTGATTTTAGAGAATTTCTCCCTAAAAAATAGACATCTGATGTAGCAAGAGTCCTAGTTTTCTGGCTCTCTGTATACTGCTCAAAAAGAGGTGATAGACGGTCTTCTCTCATTACATGGTGGGTGTGTCTTTCTGAATTTGGTTCCAATTTCATCCATTTTCTTGCAAATTTACATGTGAATAAAATCCCATTATGTGTGCGCATCACAGAGATTGTTCTTCTTCATTAAGAAAATATTAACAACACAATTATTATTTTATTAAACATACCTAAAATTTCACCTGTGTTTACTCTCTGGTGGTTTATATTAGTCAATGTGTCTCTTTGACATAATCTGAACATCTAAGGAAATTCTAACTAAATACTACTGCCTATAAAATCTGTCACCCAGTAAACTAATGTTTTACTAAACAGCAAATGTTTAGAAATCCTCCTTCATTTATTCATTTTAATTAACCAACGTAGATATTCACAGTTATTGTAATGTGTCTATTTTCAATGAATTATAACATTTTTTGCGAATTGTGTGTCTACAGATTTCAAATAATAACTTTCAATAATCTTACAGAATTCATACTATATTTGAGAAGCTTAATCAAATGAATATTTTCTTCCTGATTCAATGTCCTTCTGTAGATGTCAGTGTGCAGCATTGTATTTAAAACATTGTTAAAATGTTGTACAGTATTAGAACATATCGTTGGAATAGTTGCATATTATATATGATATTTGCATGTTATATATATACTTTTCAGAAAAATCAACTTCAGTGTTTAGTATTTTTTAATGTGATTTGATATTAAATATTTTAGGTACTGATGAAATCATCTTTTATTACTATTCCTTTTGCTAACTAACTTATAGAATATTTGCTATTCTATTTTTAATCATTTATTTCTACTTTTAATCCATGTGGTTTATGAATAATGGCTAGTCTTTAAATAGCATCTTATGGACACAAGGCTTTATTTTACTTGGTGTCTTGAAGCAGATTCAACTAACTGTGAAAATAAGCTCCATTATTTCTTGAGATTTGAGAATTGCAGTTAATTCTGATTTAGAATTACACCAAGATTTATTATATTGGGAGTTAGAAGATTACCTGGTGTGTAAGTTTACCCAGTCCAAGTCTGATACTAATAATTCCTTATCTGTTTCTTAGTTATAACAAGATCAAGCTGTTTGAACAAGTTATCATGAGTGTTTACATTTACAGTAATTTTATGGTTGTATTCTTTTGTGACTTTAGTCATTTTACTTCTGTCTATGATTCAATGTCTATTAAAAATTTTCTATGAGTAATGTACGATCTCTTATTCTTGCTTTTTCTTCTATTATCTTAGTATATAAGTTTTTATTCATCATTATAGTTAAATGATCTCTGTTTATGTCAGATTTTTTGTGTATTATGTCTGTTTTCATGTCCTCTCAATTTATTAATGTTTTGAAGCTGAAGTTAATTTTTCTTCAGAATGTATATTATTGGACCTCTATATTTTATTATTAATAATCAGGCATAATTTAAAGATTACTTCATTTGGCTATCAACATAACTATTGACATGGACTGCTTTGCATTATTCATTTGATATAAGCAAATGAATTTTAGAGAATATTTTCATTGATATAATGAGTAATTAAGGTGACATAAAGAAATTACTGCTAAGCAACTTTTCAATTAACTATGATATGGCCTAAAATATTTCTGCCATGAAGAGAATTAGAAGTGTTGATTAGGTGCTCATCAGACCTTCTGAAATATTACAAAACTATTATTTTCTATGTAAATATTGACTTATATCAAAAAGAAGCATTAGGTCAATTTGTTCAGAAATGGAATCAAGGCCTGGGAAGGATACTCAGACATTAATTACAATGGATGTTCTTGTGGACAACCCTGGAATAATCCCTAGAAATGACATGATGATTTACTACTGCTTCTGATGTTAGTTCCATAGAATCCTGCACCTCCTCTGGCCTCCACAAACACTGGGCATGCCTGTGTTTACAATCATATATTGTAATTATAATTCATGTGTTATACATTTTGGTAATATATACTCTAACAATATTAAAATTAAAACCTTCCTTTATTTTTAGACAGAAAAGAGGAGGTGTTGAGGGATATCATGTATGTTGTGAACTTATAATATTATTGTGCAACATATCATTTACCTAACTCACCATAAGTATTTTCCGAAATCCTACATGTATACTGAAAAGGCCCTTATCCTTGACAGTTATTCTTGAATTTAAATAATTCCTCAAGAAAGTTCAACTACTACCTATTATGTTTCTGAAGGTACATCATTGCCAAACATGAGAATAAGGTAACCTCTTGTGGCAAACCATGAAAAAAAAAAAAAAAAACTCTTTATCTTTGCATTTTATTGTTGAAGGATCCTTGTCTTCTGTCATTTTTATGCCATGTCCTTTCTTGTAGAAAGATGAAATTCCCTTTGTGTCTGACAGCTTTCTCAAGGTTAACAGAATGATTCTTTTTACAGTAGAACTTCACTTATTTTATTTCCAAGCAGAGCAAAGTAAAATAAGACTTCAAACTTAATACATGTACCTAAAGGGCATCTGTCATCAATGACCTACAATCCCTTCTCAGAGCTATCAATGCTAGCCATTCCTAACTTTAACAATGACAATAGCACCAGAACGAGAAATGTGCTCTTCCCTTCTCAGAGGTAGAAATGCTAGCCATTCCTAACTTTAACAATGACAATAGCACCAGAACGAGAAATGTGCTCTTCCCTTCTCAGAGGTAGAAATGCTAGCCATTCTGAACTTTAACAATGACAATGACACCAGTAAGAGATATGTGCTACAGAAACTTGAAAAAGATTTGGAATTAGTAGAATTGCTGTAAGTAAATGAAACCTATAGGTAACTGATTCTGGCAGCTTGACTAAGACATAACCTTAAACCTAAGGCAAAACCTCCACAAGGCATAGTTTAAGAGAAATATACAAGTCTTTGAAATGGTGTTATGGCAAAAAAGTCAATGTTTATAAGTGATTTTAGGAATAAAATAGGAAGAAAGCAGTGCATGAATAATGTTCATTGTGGAGAAATACCAGAATTCTTAGGGCACATTTATTAGTTATATTTCTTTGGATTTTAATGCAACAAAAAAACCTTTATAATGAGTTACCTATTTTATTTGTTGCTAGCTATTGAATGAGGATTTAGAGTTACTCTCAATTTATCCATGAAATCTGTTTATTCAGATGAGAAGTTTTGTCCTTTCCAACTGTTTAATGAAAATAATGATATGTTTACAAAGTTCTACTTGAAATGCCTTTTTGGCCACTTTAAATATACTTTCAGAAAATGTATGAAGTAGTTCCTTCATGGAAATCTCTGAGAAAGGGGTCATCAAAATATTTCTAATTAATTCTATTAAGTTAAGTGCTAGTTTATAGCAATGTAGTCACGAGAAGTTGTTATTATGAGGTGTTCTATCTCATTCCTGGGGAAATATCCTCCAGTGGCTTAAACTTGATTGATGGAAAAATGGAAACTAGATTAAGACTTGAGAGGAGCCAACATGAAAGATAATTCAATTTACATCCTTTTTTTTTCTGTCA
This sequence comes from Phodopus roborovskii, assembly GCF_943737965.1. Taxonomy (NCBI): domain Eukaryota; kingdom Metazoa; phylum Chordata; class Mammalia; order Rodentia; family Cricetidae; genus Phodopus; species Phodopus roborovskii. The sequence goes on along the minus strand of NW_026126511.1, from coordinate 9,452,627 downwards.
ATATTTATAAGCCTGTTAGGTCATCCTCATAGCCTTATGTTGAGGGGTTACTCTAAACCTTGCTTTCTATAATGAATGTTTCTAATATTAAACTAACCTCAACTTACATATGAATGACATGTTCATAATTTAGCTTTTATTCATACCTTTATTTGCTTAGTATTTATATGTTTATTTTTAATAAATTATCAGCAACATACAACTAGGAAGTATAGCATTTTCAGTTTTGTAATCCAATAATACTTATGCATCATCTGATTTGAATATTTTCAGAAAATCATATATATAGATAAATAGATATCAATACTTGATTTCAAATTGTTTAAATAAAAATATATAATTTTCAAAAATATCTGAAAGAGTTTTATCCTCCCACTAATTTAATGAGAAATTAATCTATATTGGATAAAAAAAAGCTGGGATATTCCTGGAGAAATAGATAGACCAAAGGTGATAACTGTTAAGGTTGATTTTCTCTATGAAGAAAGCTGTGATTTTAACCTTAATTAATAAATGAAGAAGATCACAAAATGAAATATATCTCTTAATTTGGGCCTAACATAAGTTCCCCAAAGAGTTGACTTCTTAAGTCAACACCTTTGAATGCTGTGAAAGTACATAGTGTTAATCTGTTAGATAAATAAAAGATTTCCTACATTTACTGAAAAGCCATCAAAAAAGTAGTGTGTTGGCCAGTTTTCCTGTCAATTTGATACAAACCAAAATGATCTAGAAGAAGGAAATAACAACTTAGAAAATATTTCCATCAGACTGCCTTCAGGCAGGTTTATTGGAACTTTTTGATGACTAGATACTGATGTGGTAAGACCCAGCCCTCTGTAGACAGTAACACCCATGGAAAAATGTTACTGAGTCAAAAAAGATGGTAGGCTGAGTTAGTAAGGGAGAATATATCAGCAAGAAACATTCCTCCATTATCTTTACTTCAATTCTTGCCTCCAGGTTCCCCCCTTGAGTTAATGATCTGGTTTACCTTTATGATGTGTTATTATATGAAAAAATAAAATGAATAAATCCTTTCTTTTGTGTCGCTTTTGTTCTTGGTTTTTCTCACAGAAATAGGAGGGGTAAACTAGGGTAGTGTGTATTGTCTCAGCTTGAGAGTATAAATCACTCATTTAATAGCACCATAGCAATTATTTCTAAGGGAAGACAGGATTAAATCACTGAATTCATGGGTTGTTGTCTTTTTTTCACAGAATTTGTGATCTAATGCATTCTTAGATATACTTCAACATAATATAAATTATATTTATTTGATAACACTGTGTATTAAACCTTTAACCTGCCAGGTAAGAAAGCTTTCTATCTGGAAAAACACTGGCTAATTTCTTAAACTTGCTTCCTTTTTGTATCCTCAAAGTCATTTTTTACCAATCATTGGTGCTCTAAAAATTAGAAACATTTTTATCTGAGGTCTTCAGCTCAAGCTTTCAAAAATACCTTGAAGTGTTGTCAGCATTATGTGTTGGGAAATGCAGGGAGGAGCCATGAGCATTGTTATTGCTCATCAAAGGGCATTAGAAACAGGGAGGTAGAATTAATCTATGAGAAGTTACAAATCTTGTCAAATATGCTCCAATTAAGTGGTACTGACTTCCACAAGGAAGACCTTCCTGGTAGGAATTTAATAATGTTTGGTAATTTTACTCCTAAGGCTAATGGTGGACTTTTCAGACCTGCCAGAATAAAGCAGATTTAAAAGAAGATATGTCTCTTTGTGTGTGGGAATTAAAAAATTCTTTCAAGCCAAGTTATCATGTGCTCAAGCTGACTTTCTTACCAAATGATTCCAAGCAGAATGAAAGTTCAAGATTTTGTATTCACTTTAAGATAACAAAGTCATCACCCTGCTACAGTCATCTGTGTATCTCCAAAGACCCTGTCCTGCCCAGGGACTATTGTGAATTCTGTCAAAAATATACTAAGTTTTCTTTATTGATTAAAATTTAACTATTTCTAGAATTGCTAATTTATAATTGTATATAGAATTACTGTCCTTGACACTGATACATTAAAGGGATTAATAAATGTATGTTAAATGCATGAGTCTACTTTAAATGGAAAGCTACCCTCTGATGAATGTCAACTGAAAAAGGGCAAATCAGTTTTCTTTGGGTACATGTTTTAGTTTGTCTGCACATGGGTTTGTGCAAATCCAGACCTAACCATTGTCCCTACAGTCTCTGTAGACCTACAACTTGATTTTATGATTTGGCTCGGTCACAAGGCTGGGCCTTGCTCTCAATTGTGGTTTCAGTGTCACCTTCCTCAGGGGACACTTTTAGGTACCCTACCAACTTCTTGGTTCTTTTGGAAATTTCAGATATTGAGAAATTCCTTGAATCTTTTGTAGCCATTATTTATCATTTATGTCTGGTGTGCATGTGTGTGTTCATGTATTAATGTAACTACATTAATATTTGTGTGTATATAAATATATGTATATGTGTATATATGAACACACACATGTGTATAGATAGATACATACATGCATAGATGGCATATTGATTTTAGGATTTCCATATGTGACTCATCTATTCAAAGAAGTAATTTGGTTTGGAATAAAGAGACCAATTTTTTTCCTACCCTGATAACAAGAAAACTCAGAACTAGTAGACATGTAACTGTAGATGAAACATAATAACTTATAAATTTATTTTCATTTGGTAAAGATTGATTTTATTTTTTTTTAAATCTAGAAATATCTGCCCAATTCTTGCTTTCCTTTTTATGTTTGTTTAATGCATAGTTCATATATCTTTAAATATGTTGCTGAAATTAATTCTTAAAAATGAAAGAAAGAAAAAAGAAACAAAACATAGTCATTATTGACACCTGTTCAAATCTGCAAGGTGTTCTTTAAGCATACCCTTTCTTTTTCCTAGTGATGATGCTTGTAGTAGCATCACTAAGGGACTTTGGATACACATTTATTATTATGAGTTGAAGTGATTAAAATACCTCAGAACTGCCAAGTGTACTCCCTTTCCTGCAGTCCATGATCAGCTTCAGTTTCCACCTAGCAGTGTTTTTATCTCCAGAGTACAAAGATGAACTCTGACATAGTTTTCTGATACTTGGATTTAGAACTCCAATAATGTCTGTTGTTTTCTAGTCTATGTCCATGGTAGTCACTAGGGCAGCACAACAACAGAAGGATATGAAAAAGGTTACACCTCTTGATTGGAGAAAGTCAAGGTCTTGGGTTCTGTGGATTGGAGTTATTTTTGTTCTGCTTTAAGAGGTAAACCCTCACAGGTTAATTGCTGTGGGACAAGAAAACTTCACCTACAAGAGCTAGTAAGACAGATGTGACTTGACTTGCTGACAAAGATTGCATTGTGTCCTGAGCACAGAGATTTTCAGTAAAATTCATCTCACATACCTTCAGATCCATTTCTTACCATTTGGAAAACAGGGAAAGATGTGTAAGTTAATGAAACTCCACCAAACAAAAGCTATATATGTTAAGTGCATAGATTAACTAAAGCACAGTCCATTTTCAGGCACTTCCTATTTAACCTTTTTATTTTATTTTTTCCTGCTTTGTAGGACCAGACATAAAGACACTGAAATGTTTACAAGAGATGCCTGATGAGTAAGGTCTGGCTTTGAGGATCTTTAGAGTCATTTTGGGTGGCAGAGACAATTCCTTCTTCAAGGATAAACCATCCATTAACATAGAGTACATGAAATCAGCAGCTCCAATGTAACCATCATCCTGGTTCTAAATTCCTCAGCAAGGTATATAGTCAGGAAAAATTATTTAAATTAGCCAATAATCTCTTCCTTTAATCCAAATAATGATAGTACAATATCTAAATGTATATCTTTCTCCCTATATCTAACATAAAATACAACCACCATAGTCTATGTAGTGTTTAATTCTAAGTGTACAATAACTTGCCTGAACAGTTGGTATTGGATAACAAATTGGAGGCTATTAGGTTCTTCATTATGGAAGACTATTTCTCACGCTGTCAACTTACTTTAATTGCTTGTAGCTTTTGTCTAGGGTTGGAGAAAAATGAGTTTTCTGTCTTCCATGTTAGTATGTCCATTGGCATAATTGTTCAGCTCTCATTTATGCCTAAGTACTGTTAAAGTATATGGGGGCTACTTCCCTGACATTTCTAGGAGTTACTCTTTTACAGGTGACTTTAAGTTCCTTTAGCTTTTACAGTGTTTGCACCCCATACTTCATCAAGTTTCCCTAGCCACAAAAGATAATGTTATTTTGTTTGTTTGTTTCAGCTATTTAACCAGTTTTGTGTAGTCAGGGTCTCAGGGTCTCTGTTGTGATGAGAAAGATTTTAATAAGGAATATAGTCTTGATTATATATGGGTATATGCATGAATATTTATAATGATTTTAGGAATTATTGTGGTTTTGTAAAGTAATTGCACACTGTCTTCCAAGACCTCAGTAAATCTACCTTAAATTCCCAGTACCAATCATAATTTCTCATTTGGTTTATGTTAAATCCATTTAGAGAGCAATAGTTATCTAACAAGATATTGGAGCAACTATTGCACAGTTACAGTTACCTTTAGAATATCATCATGGTTAGAGTTTTTAACTGACATGGGCAATTGAACTATCAGTTGCTTCCCTTCTTTCAAAGAAGGTTTGCCATGGAGAAGATTTTCAGGTCAGAAACAAATCAGATTCTTCAAGTAGTATGCCCTAACTGCATGTTGTTAGCAATGGATGCTTCCTTCGACTTCTGGAAGGCAACCAAAAACAACATCAATGGCTTATCATGTCTGAAGTGTCACTTGGACTCCCCTGAACAACAGCCTGAACTGAGGATTTACATGACTGGTATTGGGTATTGGGGTAAATACCCTATAGATCATAGAGAAAGTTGTCAGGCCACATAAAACCAAGTGATACCCAAATCCTCTATGCTAGAGTCCGTGAACTTAAAAGGACAGGTGAGACATTTGCCCCTCTGGATTTGAAAAGATATTTGTTCACAAGTAATGAAAAAGAAGTCATAAATGTACATTAACCAATAAATTGGTGAACAATGCATTGCCATTCATCTTTGAAAATGGATAGAATTCTTACCCATGCTATACCATGGATAAACTCTGAGACTATTGTCCTAATGAATAAGTCAAACATTATAGGTACCTAGACTGTCACATATATAGAAAGTACAATCGTGGTTACTAATCCTGGGCTGGGGAGGCAGGAAGGGTATTCAGAGGCTCAGTTTTACAAGATGAAAGTGTTTTACAGATGAATGATAAGGTTGGATACACAGTAATCTGACTTAATCAATGCTATTGACATGTACATGTTTGCACATGCTCTTATGAAGACTTAAATAGGTTGATCTATAATCATGATTGGATTGAGTGACACTCAGTTATTAATAGAGGTAGCCTCTTAATGCGTATGTGATGATATTTCTAGGATGATTGGAATACAGAACATCAACTAAAGAGGTAATATTTGCCCCAAATGTTGGTCATATTGTCCAATACAATGCCAGTATATGGAATGAGAGTAGAAGGAAGGAGCCAGCAAATACACACGCACAAATCTTCAGTAAATTATCTACTGCTGTAGTATATAGAAATCAGACCTTAGCCTCCGGTGCATTCCAATATCCTTCCACACTAACGGCCTTCCAGTGAGTTTCTAAATAGACTCAGACTCAGTCGGAAGCATTTCTTCTTCTTTTTCCTGAGGCTTCTACATTCTCAAACAGAGCATCTATTGAGTCCCGCGACTCTGCAATATGCATATTGTTGCCTTATATAGTCCACGGCTGTGTAACTGTAGTGAAACCTCCTTTTAAATTATATGTGTGCATTTATAATACTCTTTGGTTCTACTCTTCAAGTGAAATTGGATCAATAAAAATGACAAATTTTATGTTTTAATATAAAGAGTTTTGGAATGCATGTTTTACAGTATTTTAAATGGAATAATGTACCACGTTAAAACAATTGAATCATGCACCTTAAATAGGTGATCAGCTTTGCACATAAATTTGCATCTTAATAAAATGGGTTTTAATTAAAAATAAAGTAAATGCATAGATAATAATAACATAAGGCATTATTTTTATTAATTTTGTTTCACTGTGTGTTAATATCGAACATTGTAAGATAAGTAATGTTGATTTCTTTACTCAATTTAGTTTGTGAAACCCTTGTATTCAACATCCCGTTTCAGTTCATTTAAACTATAACTAAATATAGTGATTTACTAGACTAAGACCTATGGTGAATGAGAGACATCTCAGCTACCCAGGTGCCTCCAATAAAAAGTAAAAGGAGTAAAGCATTGTAACATAGTGAAAGGAATAAATGATTTCAACAAAGTGAAAGGAATAAACAAATGCTTTATGTTCTCCTTATATTCACTGCTCACCACTGAACACATGACCCTGGCTTATCACATTCCCTCTAATTAAGGGACAAACACATGGTTAGGAATTATGACATCCTTGGGGTGAGCTTACAGACATGTTGGTTTATATCGTTTGAAAGTAAAATTACTTTTGTAAAAGTAATTGTGAAAGAAAAGATATGTGAAATAAAGAAACAAAGCAGGATGAGAAGGTATGCATAAATAAAGGAATGTTAAGACAGTCTGTTGTTTCTGGGGTTTTGTTTTTGTTTTGCCTTTTTTATATAATAACCTGGGCCATATATACATACTCTATAATGTAACTTTTACCTATTTATGTTTTCAATCATTATACTTTAAGTGCTATTGTTCGCTTTTATATGTGACTGCTATTTTAATATTACTTTTAAAAATTTCATTCATTAATATTTTATTTAAATTTACGTCTCCCTTAATATCATTCCGTCTCCTATCTACACACTCTCAGTAAATGCATGGCTATTTAATAACTAATATTAGCATCTCTAACACACATATATAAGGTTTCACTTAGATAGTTATTGTGTCTATTCAGGTATATGCATATGGGAGTAACTCAGAAGACACCATGAGTGTACCTGGACTAAAAGTCAAGCAGTCAGTCTTTGGAACAATTTTCTAAAACTCTGACAAACAATTTTGATGTTCATAATCATTGTTTTGTGAAATATAGATGATAAGTTGAAATGTCATCTCATGATATTGTAAAGCTTCTGAGATTTTGTGTGCTTCTCTGAAGACCATTTCTTTTCTGTTATTAGATAAATTACCTAATTCATACAAATAATATTCTCATATTCATTTATCTACATTATAATCATAATTAGACATTATAAACAAATGGGATTAACTAAAAGGTAATATAAATTTCCAGCTACAGTAAACTATTTTATGACGGAAGGATGAATGTCATGTTTGATGTAAGCTTCCTCTTATACAATGCTAGTGTATGATTCCAATTCAATTACCCGAATTGAATCATGCAAAGATCAAAAGATATAAAGGTATTCCTCTAAATCTTTTATTTTAGTTGTCAGTTTTAACCTGATGTTCAGTAATAAATGACATTTTCAAAACAAATACAATATGCAGAAACTTTGTAATTAAGAACAATTATCCTACAATAAAAAAAAGAACAATTATTCTTGCTCAATTGACTAGCATTATCTTTTATGTCAGTTTGGTGTAGGGTTCAGGGAAGTGTCACCTAATTACTAAGGCTCTTTTGTAAAGGCAGTTTTAGAAGACAGAATACCAAATCTCATCAGATATACACACATCATGAAAATCATAGTGGGATATTCAGAAAAATGTGGAAGCTAATTCAACATGCAATATTAAAACATGAAAAATTAATACTCAATCACATTTTAATCAGAATATAGAATAAAATATGCTGTTCAGTATATGTATATTAATAATGAGAGACACATAATGTGTGTTACCCTAATGAGTATTTTGGCCATATATTTTGTTTCCTTCTATGAAAACAATAACCAAAAATATCACTGGATTATTTTAGCTAGTGAGATGATGAATTATAGTACTTGAAAAATCTACAAAAATACCTTTTAAAATACTGTTACTTTGTGTATTTTAAATTACTTGAAATGCATGGCTAAATATAAAACTCAGTTATGTGTGTGTGGTGGTGTGTGTGAGTCCTTTGTATGTTTGTGTGTGTGTGTGTATGCATGCGAGTGTGTGTGTGTGAATGTGTGCTAAGTGTGTATGTGCATGCATGTGAGTGTGTGAGTGTTTGTAAGTGTGTGAGTGTGTGTGTGTGTGTACATGAGAGTGTGTGTGTGCTGGTGCATACACATGCACCATGGAGAGAAAGCAACAAGAGGTAGTAACCGAGAGAAGGAGTTACTTGAAGAGGGCAGATATTATAAAAGCAATTTTATTTTGTAAAAAGTAATGTTTTAGGTCATAGTTCAAGCATTTTGAAAGGGTTTATGGAAAACTGATTTAGGGAGGACAATCAGGGATGATTTTATATTAGTACTTCAAAAATGTTAAAGCTGTTTTCAAATTCTAGATTAGGCATTGACAGAATATTAGATCATACTGCAAAGAGCAAATTCTAATGGAATTGTCTCATTATAACCAGAAAGAAAAAATTCTAACGAAGGATGAGTGAGTCTATGCACCCAAGTGAATATAAACTTGGTTTTAATGTTAGCTTCTCATTCTATATTCTCTTAAATTAAGAAACAAATAAAAGTAACACAGCAAGTGTGAGACATGCCTGAAATAACAGGGAGAAACAAACCTAATGTCTCTCAAGGGGGCTACACCATCAACTGAGACTACAGTAAATTCCAATAGAAATAGCCCCATGCTTATAATAAAAATTTCAATAAGCACTATGAAATATCCCAGCAAATATAAGCACCACTAACACAAATTAACAGCCCAATCATTCCACAGTTTATACAAATGATGGCATTAGCAGACAAACAATGAGAAAAATAAATATGAATAAACAATTAAAATTAAAATAAATTTGAATATGGGAGGAATATGGGTAGATGACCATCTGAGGCAGAGATGCCACAAGAGGGGTGGAGAGGGTCACAAAATCTGTAGAACAATGTTATAAGAAGAGAGTTTTTTTCAGAAGAAAAATGTAAAGAGAAATTATATGAACATTTTCAAGAAGAAATAGTTACAATTTCGAACTAATAATGAGAAATGTGCACTCAAATATCTACAGTGTCTTTTACCTAGGTAGGTAACTTTCAGTTGTTTAACAATTAAGATTTAGGGAAACTGTGAAACTAATTCATAAATTAGATTTGAATTTTGATGTATTAAACCTTCATGGCACAATAACATAAATTTTAAAATGTGACAGTGAGCTTTTAAGACACAAATAACTGACAGATGGGCATGGTCAGAAAAGCTGGCAATTCTTTCAGTTGTAAGACTAAGACATAAAAGTTGGTGCAAATACAAAACCAATATATATTATACTATGAGTTCTAGGCTAATTTGTGATGAACAATGAGTCCCCCATCTCAAATGTAAACTAAAGTTAATAAAACACAAAACACAGCATGCTTGTATAGGCTGGAAGGCAGCCAGCCTTAGGTGTAGTCCGTACCTTCCACACTGCTAAAGGCAGGATTTCTTGCTGTTCACTCTACACCAGGGTCGCTGGATCTCAAGTTGCCAAGGATTCTCCTTTCTCTTCCTTGCATTTTGCCATGAGAATTTTGAGAGTATAGCCCTGTGCTACTGCGATCTGCTCCATGTGTGCTCTGGGAACTCGTATTCTCAGGCTTGCAGAGCAAGCTCTTTCCCTAAGGAACAGCCATGTACCCAGAAGCCAAATGATAATTGTGAGAGTTTCACTGAGAAACCATCTAAGAAGTATATGAAGCAAGAAAACAAATAAAATATTTAAAAGATGAAGTAAATTGTATCGTGTATGAAAGAAATCATCTGCCTTAATAATAACAAAGGTAGGGTAATAAAACTGTGGCAAAGTAATCACAAGGAAAGCAGAGCTTCAACTGGAAATTATTTTATAAAGCTTCTGAAGATAAAATAACTGTCACTCTTAAAGAAGTCCATTTACACTAACAGTCAACTTCTATGTCACACAAAAACACTTAAAATTGCACTGTGTGTTCTGTGTCTGAGGAAATAGATAATGTTTATTGACACTTTTTCACTAATAGACTATTATTTTATTTATTTAAGGCAGTAAGCACAACAAAATACCAACAACAAGAGCATGGGAGATTGCTTCCCATATCCTTGGAAGGGGTGTTTGTCTGTTTTGTTTTCCTTAGGAAGCTTTTCTGAATGAAGAGATGGAAGCTGAGAGCAGTTTTAATTTTTATTTCCCTGTTCGCTAAAGGCACTGAGAATTTAAAAATTATTAGTCATTTGAGATTCTTCTGAGAATTGACTTTCCAGTGATCTCACCTTTGATTGGATTATTTGTTACTTTAGTGTTTGAAATTGTCAATAATTTGTGTTTTCTAAATATTGTTTCCCTCTGAGAAGCACAGCAGTAAAGATTTTCTCCTTTTTGTAAGGCCTCCATTTATTATGCTAATTGTTTCTTTTACCATCTGCATTATATTCTGCTGTTCAGGAATATTCCATAAAATTATCATCCATTAACTCCCCTCAGAAATGAATGTCTACTTTAAATTACAGGAACAAAAGGATGACAGGAAATAGTATTAACAGGAAAGTTGATTGATTAGATATAATATATCTATATAATGAAATAAGTAACTATGAAAGTAAATGACCTAGTACTTCATAATTTTATGTGGGTGAAATGCAAGGTTCTCAATAAATTAATGATCTAATGATACTATTAAATGTGTAGAAATTTTACAATATGCACAATTTTGTAGTATGTCTAAATTCATAATCACATGAATTATATCTAAGATATATTATCTAAATGCAAAGCAAGTTAGTGTTGTGCCTGTCTCTTTTGGATATGGGACATGAGCAGGAGATGAATTTTAATTCTATGGAGGCTTATGTTTCCAACACAAGTGACTGAGATTTGAGTTAATGTTTCACATTGCTATTTTTTCCACTATCTCTTGGTGCTTACATTATTATTATTATTATTATTATTATTATTATTATTATTATTATTTTCTAGCAGAATACATCACAACCACATTTACCCCCCACGCTACTCCCATTACCACCCTCTCTCCCACTTCCCCTTTACCCTAAGAAATGAGCAGGGTTTCACAAGACAAGAAGCAGACATTGAAAATCATTGCACAAAGGCTGAACAAGGCAATGCAGTAGGAGGAAATGAGTCTCAGGAGAAGGCAAGAGTGGGAGACACATCTGCCTCACTGTTAGGATTCCCACAAAAACACCAAGCTAACCATGTGCATAGGACCTGGTGCAGAGCCACGCAGACCCTCTATCTGCAGGTTAAGTCTCTGTAAGCCTATGTGAGCCCTGCTTAGTTGATTCGGTGGGCCAGGGTCCTCTGCTCTATTGAAATAAGTGGTCAGTTTATAACATTTACCTCTTGGTAATGAAAGTTTGCCAGTAACCGGCCCATCTTAAAATTTCTCAGTTTTATGATAGAGTCCTGTTATTTTCTAGCTGTGTACCAAAAACCAAACTAAATAGTCTGCCAAAGGGCAGTAAAGAACATGAGAACTCAAGATGTGATTAATACTGAAGAATGCATGTAATTAAACTTCCAGATAAATGGAACAGAGAAAAGTAATTGGAAGAATAGAAATACCTAATTAGATCTCTACCAATGATTATCAGTTACATTTCATTCTTTTCCCCATTTTAATTGATAAACAAAAATCAGGAGGATCACTAGGGAGAAAGATACGAGAGACTTTGGGGGGAAAACATCAGGAAGAGACAGGAAAAGATATATTGAAGGTTATGTGGTTGCCATTAGAAACCAGCAGAGATTTCAACATTAGCAGGAGCAAAAAATACCAAGATAACGTGGTGTAGTTCCTTCAAGGTAAATTTCATTGTATGTCTAAGTTTACATAGATGAATAATTTAACTCATGAGAATTATAAGCAATTTTGTATATTTATCGTTTTACAATATATAAAAACAAAGTGAGGCTCCAAAGTCTCTTTGAAGAGATTTATACATTAAAATTGAGTTTAATTCCAATATTGAGAACCCAGTTTCATAATGGATTGTTTTTAATTTCAGAAGGACATTGGGTTTATGACCATTAAAGGAGCAAAGAACAACGACAAATTTTCCTTTAAAAGGGAAATATCAACACTGTAATAATTTATTAGATGTATAATCCACATAGCACTATGCCACAGGTGTAAAGAGAAGTAAAATAGAGTTTTAATTATTAAAACTAAGTAAGCAATTTCATTTCAGCATGGAAACTGCAGCTAGCCTAAAGTTCACTGATATCCGTGCATTGCTGTGTGAAAAATAGTAAAGCTATCTTTAAAACTGTTTCAAACACAGGAATACAAGTTAAATTGGGAAGTATGATTTCAAGGCTATGGTGTTAATTTTTATTTTACAACAGGAAATATTCAAAATTTATGTAGATTTTTTTAGGCTGAAAGTTGTTTATAATATTTTAATATCCATTGAAAATAACTTAATTGAATTAGTTTATGAAAAATAAACTGAAACTTAATTTTAAATCATCTTACTGGAAATTAGAGGACCCATAGTGAAACATGTTTTATTTTTTGTTTCTTTAATTTGCTCATGTGTGAATTCTATAGCACATTGTATCATGCTTGTAGAATTGATTAAATTTACTTTCTTAGTGTTTCCATTTTATGGAACTCATAATGATTTCTTTAATATATCCTGTTTAATTTACATGTGATTATTTTTTATTGTTTTTTTCTTATTAAGATCCATAAAACAAAGTATTTATATATGTAGGTATATTCTAATTCTAATGGAATTGATAAGTTAGTTAATGATGTAAATTGTCTTCTGAAATTAGGCAATGATGATTCCAGAAGACATGAATTATTAAAAAATATCTAGGTGTCAGGCACTACAAATTTTGTCATTTTTTATTGAATTACTGTATCAATTTGTTTACCCTTACAATTGATTCTGTTATTATAAATACCTTGATACTCTATTATTTCTCTGGTTGTATTACGTTTAAATTTATTTTTTTTGCATATTTGTGGATAAGCACGCACCATGGTTTGCATTAACATATGAAATTCTCAGCACAGTTTACTGGAGGCAGTAATGGCATTCTGCCATGTGGGTTCCAGATATTAACTCAGGTCATCGGGATAGGTGAAAAACATCTGTCTCCTGAGCCATCTCACTTGACCACATTATTACTTTTGTTATAGCACTTTCTACACAAGCACACACCTGTTTGTGTGTGTATGTGTGTGTGTGTGTGTGTACGCGCGCACAGCATGGATGTGTTTGTATAGGTCAGAGGACTGCTTGCTCCCTCTCTCTACCATTTATGTCTTGAGGATCAAACTCCATTTCTCAGGCTGGTGGCCAGCATGTATTTCCACTGAAGAACTGGAGTTGCCATTTTCTTGTTGATGTGAATATCTAATTGTTTCTTCCAACTAAATGTGTATGTAAAATTGTAGAATGTGCCAATTATCTGTTAATTTGAGTCAAATGTTAATGCAGAGTACAATTCAAATTTATCCTTGGACACTGAGAAGGAGGAAGCTACACTGATTCACCTCCCTGCCTCTGTCTTTCTTTCTTTCTTTCTTTCTTTCTTTCTTTCTTTTATTTTTATTTAATTTATTATTTACATGTCGATCCCACTTCACTCACCCTCCCTCCCTCCCTTCCTTTTACCCTCTCTGCCCTCTCACATGCACCCTAACCACCCTCCCCCCATCCCCCCACCCCAATTCCATATATAGGGGAATGCCATCCAGTTGGGGTCATGTAGATCTGACAGGTCATGTGAAGTAGGGACTACTCTCCTGTCTCTAGGTTAAGGCAGTTATCCCTCCATGGGGAATGTGTTCCCAAGGTCCTCTTGTGCATCAGGGAAACATCCTTGTTCCACTGTCTGAAGTCTCTTAGACTGCTCAGTCCTTCTGGCTGAGACCCATATTCAAGGGGGCCTGAGTCAGTCCCATGCTGGATTCCCAGCTATCAGTCTGGTGGCCATTAGCTCCTTCTTGTTCAGGTCAGCTGTCTTTATGTGTTTCTGCCACCTGGTCTTGTCCTCTCCATCTGCATCTGGGTTCTAGTTCGACTCAGTGTTTATGTATGGGTGTTTGCTCCTGTTTCCAACAGACATTAGTTGAGGGATCCATAGATAAGTTAGTTGCTGATCTCACTATTGCGGAACAGCATTTATGGTAGCCTTTCCAGGGTTGCTAAAATTGTTAGTTGGTGGCAGTATTGTAGTTCTCTAGACCTTTCTTTGGGTTCAGTTTTCTCTTCAAACCAATATTGGCTCCCTATTTTATGTTCTCTCTCTCTCTCTCTCTCTCTCTCTCTCTCTCTCTCTTCTGTCTTCTATTCCTACCCGGACTCAACTTCCTAGTGGCACATGCTTTCCTCTCCTCCTCCTCACTTTCCCTACTTCTCTCTCCATTCACTGCCCCCCCCCCACTTCCCTTATCTGTTTTTCTTAATGCAAGAAAAGTTTGAGCTGTGGATCATTCCTCAGTATGTCATGGCATTTAGCCTCCCAAGCTGTCCCCATATAACTTTTATTGCAAAAGTGAGCATTAATGCATGTTTTTTTTTTTTAACTTTCATGGTTATTAGATTGCTAAACATAATTCTAGCTTTAAACATACAAAACAAATAATAAATTATGTCACAATTTACAAATAAATATTCTAAAGCACCTTTGACATCTTTCATTCCCAGATCCAGCCAAATTTGCCATTATTTTAACAGCAAATAATCTGATCTTATCCATACTCAGTAAGTTATTCACAATATATAGTTCATTTTATTTAAAATATTATTTTTCATGTTACATACCAACCCCAGTTCCTCCTCACTCCCCTTCTTCCTTCTCTTCTGCCTCTCTCCCTTCCCACTCCCCACCACTCCTCAGAGGGGGTAAGGCCATGAACTGATGATGGGTGATGTCCTTCTGTATGTATATTTCTCTTATTGGTTGAGAAATAAAATACTACTCAGTAGAGGCAGGAAGATAGGTAGGACTAGGAGAAGGGGAGAATTCTGGGAAAGGTAGGCAGAAAAGGACCACAAAGTGATACCATGTAGTATAGGAAGGAATAAAATGTCCAGACACTTCTCCAGTAAGGTAAGGCCATGCAAAACACATAGATTAGTAGTTGGGGGCTAATAATTATGAGAGAGCTAGACAAGAATAAGTCTAAGACATCCACAGTTTCATAATTAATACAGCATCCCTGTATGTTCATTTAGGGTTGAATTGGCAGTGGGATATGACAGAACAATAAAAAAGCTCTACCAACAAACTGACCTTTTGGAGTCCACTCTATAATGGGAAAACTTACTCATCATTGGTGGGGGGTGGGGGGCTTGGACCTGCCTCAACTTGGTATGCCAGACTTTGTTACCTCCCTTATAACCATTGAACAAATTTGGAGGAAAATAAACTTCTTCAGTTAAAAAAAAATAAAGCATTTATAAAATGTTTCAATTATACAGTTTATTTCAGTTAGTTCATTAGACATTCTGTATCATGAGAGAAAATTCTCATAGGAGTTGAGAATATAAATCACTGTACATAAAAACCCTCTACAAAGTACTTCATGTCCTGCAATTTTTTCGATATATTATTTTCTGAGGTTTTATTTTAGATTGCTGTCCTTCCTGTGCTTTTGTTGTCCACCAAAAAAAAAGTAGACTGTTCTTTGAGAATTTATATACTCTTAGCATACCGCTTGAACATAGGAGCAAGAAAAAAAATGAAGGATTTCATTTGAATGACTTGTCTTTTGTGTTTTGAGGGACACCAATACTTTATAGGTATCATTTGCACTTGACATGTACTTCCCACATAACAAGTAGATGGTTTCAAAAAATGCTATAAAACAGTTTTAAAACAGTAACTTATATTTATTCCTCTCAATGGCATAGAGTTTTGTATAAAACTGAATGGTTGATACATAGAATTTCAAATTATATTCATAATTTAAAATGAATCCAAATATGTTATTATTTACTTTGAGCTAACAAATTCACTGCATATCTTACACACACATCCCTGCATGGTTCTTCAGAATTTAATGCTATATTAATTATAATTTTGAAGCAAATATAACAAGATTGTTAGAAATATTGTTTTTATTGTAACTGTGGCTTTAGACCAGGATTTAGAGAAAGCTGGGTGGTTATTTTCTAATATCCACCTTTGGTTTTCTGAGGCTAGTTGCATCCTGTATGTAGTCCAGAGGGCTTTGGAGTCTGAATCCTATCCTTTCAGATTTTGGCATACTAGGATAACATGTATACTATTATGCCCAAATTAGGAGCTAAAATTTGAGAAATACTTTACCTAAAATGTAGACTTTTGGATATCAAATTTGTTCATATGTCTTAATATTTCTATATGAATTCTGAGAAACTATGAGGGAAGTTCCTAAATCTAAACATGAATTCATATATACGGACACATAAAGCCTCACGAGAACAAACTTACTATAATTTATCTGTAGTTTCATTTGACTCTGATACATAACATATTAATAGAATAAACACTTTATAAAATATCTTACCAAAACTAATAAGTTTTTAGAATTTGGAGCATTTAAAAGTTTGGATTTTCAGATTAAAGTTATTTAGTGTGAATATTATATGGAAAAAATTCCATCTTATGTATTGTAGGTAGGTGGCATTAATTCTTACATCATTATAAATCACAATTGCTACTACATTTAAAATAAACTATGGATTTCAAAGCAGAAACATTTTGGAAGTCAGCTGACATTTGAATGACAACTAAGTAGAAAATTGTTTTCCCCTTAAAGTTGTCAGCTTTTCACACATTTTCTAGTATTCTGTTCTATATAACTAGGGATCATAATAAGAAATAATTTTTTCTGTCTTGCACAAAACTGTAAACTTTACCACTGTATGAAATTTTGCTAACAGTAGGCACATTTTGTGTGAGCACTCCTTTCTAATTCTCATATAACACTTGATATGTTAAATATCCCTCATACTACTTTTAGAATGTAGACATTTAGCTCTTTCTTTTCCCAACCCCTTGTTCTACGTGTGTGTGTGTGTGTGTGTGTGTGTGTGTGTGTGTGTGTGTGTGTGTGTGTATACACTGTTTGTAATTATGTTACAATTGGCAATATTTGCAATAGTGGCATTAATTTTAATTTTGTTTGATCAGCATTGGGGTGTATTCAGTTGGCTTAAAAATCAAACATTTAATTAAATAATGATTAAGTAATCAGACAAGCTATGACTTGCACAACACCAATATCACTTAGCTTAAAAAATTAGCCTCCTTGCTCAGGCTAGATATAGGAAGAAAGACCTCGGTCTAGCACTTTGTAATAGCCAGAGCTTGGAAGCAACCCAGATGCCCCTCAACTGAAGAATAATTAAAGAAAATGAGGTACATTTACACAATGGAGTACTTCTCGGGGGGGGGGGCAATGACATCTAAGAAAAGGGAGGGAAGGAGGAAGGGAGGAAAGGAGGGAGGGAGAGGGAACTGGGATTGACATGTAAAATAATAAATTTAACCCTGCTCAGTCCTTCTGGCTGAGACCCATATTCAGGGGGGCCAGAGTCAGTCCCATGCTGGCTTCCCAGCTATCAGTCTAGTGGCCATTAGCTCCTCCTTGTTCAGGTCAGCTGTCTGTATGTGTTTGTGCCACTTGGTCTTGTCCTCTCCATCTGCATCTGGGTTTTAGTTCAACTCAGTGTTTATGTATGGGTGTTTGATCCTGTTTCCAACAGCATTAGTTGAGGGCACCATAGATAAGCCAGGATGTATCCCTGGTGCACAAAAGGACTTTGTGAACACATCCCCATGGAGGGATAACTGCCTTAATCTAGGAGAGAAGCCCTAGTCCCTACTTCACATGACCTCTCAGATCTACATGACCCCAACTGGATGGCATTCCCCTACATATGGAATTGGGGTGGGGGGATGGGAGGGGAGGGTGGTTAGAGTGCATGTGAGAGGGCAGAGAGGGTAAAAGAGAGGGAAGGAAGGAGGGAGGGAGGGAGAGGGAACTGGGATCGACATGTAAAATAATAAATTAGATTAAATAAAATGCTTTGACTCCAAAATTTAAGTGTTCAAGGACAAGTTACTGGGGAAAAGGATTTCTATTTTTGTTTCCACAGAAAATGAAAAGATGTGTATTCCTTCCAGACTAATGTGGTTTGATCAAACCAGACTGCCTAAAACAGAGTACCAGGCAATCCTACATTCAAAACAGCTGGACAAAGCAGCCTTACAGACTACAGCCAGGATTTCTGAATCTTCTTCGAATCCCCCATGACAACGCCCCTTACCAGCAGGAAGTAGTTTGGAAAGAACGAAGTCTAAATTCCCAAATATTGTCTATTTGTTTTCATTTAAATGGACATGGTTATATAAAAAAAAATAAAATTAAAAAGAAAAATTCACAGGCAAATGGATGGAACTAGAAGGAACCATACTGAGTAAGGTAAGCCATTCACAAGATGACAAAATGGTATGTATTCACTCATATATGGATTTTTAGATATAGAATAAAGGATTGCCAGCCTATAATTTACAACATGAGAGAAGCTAGGAAAAAAGAGGTTCCTAATAGAGACATGCTTGGTCTCCCACAAAAAGAGAAAGGGAAAAGGCCTCCTAAGCAAATGGGCACGACAGAGAAGGAGGGGAGAGGGAGTCAGGAGAAAGAGAGTTGGAGAAGAGGATGGAGAGGAGAAGATGAGATAGCAGGAAGTTTGAGTCAGGGCAAGAATAGAGAACAAAAGCAAGAGACACCCTCTTGTCTCTCCTCTTTCCCTCCCTCTTTCCCTCTCTCCCACACTCTCATGCCCCCGATCACCCTCCCTTCCCTTTTGCCCCACTCAACATGTGGGGTGACTCCTCCAGGAGGGGGTCATCTAAATGTGTCAAGTCATTTGGAGTAGGGAGTAGGCCTTTTCTACTGTCTCTAGGTTAAGGGAGTTTCCCTCCATGGGTGATGTGCCCACAAATTCCTTTTGTGCACCAGAATACATCCTGGTTCCACTGTCTGAGGTCCTTCAGATGGCTCAGAACATCTACCTGAGAATCATGTTCATGGGGTCTGCGTCAGTCCCATACTGGATTTCCAGCTATCAGTCTGGGGGCCCATTAACTCCTCCTTGTTCAGGTCAGCTGTCTCTATGTGTTTCTGTAGCCTGGTCTTTTCCTCCCTCTCTGCATCTGGATTCCAGTTAGGCTTTTGGTATAAACACATATAAGCATAAAAATCTCATAGTGAAATGAGCACTAATTCCATTTCAAGTACAAGAAAGAGACCACTGGGAATATATTTTTTTTATAAAAATCTAGTAACCATTTATTTGTTTCTTTTCACTACATCAGAAATATCAAAGTTTATTTGGAGCAGATGCTATATATCACTATATTAAATAAAATAATCAGAAATTAGAAACCTCTAATGTGTTAAAGTATTTTGACTATCAGTATTGCTAAACATGTGTACTTATTTCAATAAGTTTAAATACAGGAAGATCCAAATTTTATTAAACTTGCTGTGAGGCTTCCCATATTTGAAAAATTATTCTTTTTATTCAGAAGGAAGGCCTTGCATAGGAACCTGAAAGGGAGTTTTAGATAAATCACATGGACCAGATCAGCTTTTATATCATTCAGATATTTTTTATTATCTCCTCCATAAGTTTATGTGATAGCCACAGTCCCTAGGGCTGTAGTGATGGGAGGTACCCTGACTCTGGAAGATGTTGCCTTTATTCATGAGGGAGGCATAATGTAGCTCTCAGGAAACTATCCCTGACTCTCCCAAGTATTCCCTAAGTCAGTCTCTTGACGTATTCTGCAATATGACCACAGCTGCTTTAGACTAGCCTGTCCTGATGTTGTCTGCTTCAGCACACTGCAAAAGCTAACTAGTTGTACTACAGGCTCTGAAACTTCTACCTTCCAAACTATTAGTTAAGTAAGACTTGGTTTCATAAGGAGGCTTGTCATGGTACTGAAAACGTAACTAAAAAACTTCCAGAGACACATTACCTTGTAATTTCAATAAAGCACTACTATAATATTAGTATCTCTCTTAATATAAAACTTTTAACAATCACATGAAAGTGATATTAAACAAGTAGTTATGAAACACATTTACAATGCAATTAAGTATTATTTTAAGTTTGAAGATAAGATGCATTTATAATTTTAATACATAAACTTTACTTAAAATTAAGAAAACATTTAAATAACTATTCTAAATTTCATAAATTTTATATGTAATACAAACAGAAGTTTGGAATTACATTCATACATATGTTTTTCTGTCATGACCTTATTGTAACATTTAATATATTCCGAGAAGCTCTGCAAATGATAAAAAATGTTTGGGAGAATGAACCAAAGAATCAATCATGGTGTATTTAAAGTGCCATTCTGGAAAATCCACTCATAAGCCTTTACAGTAATTCTGATACAATCTATAAACAATGTAGTATAATTTGTTTAAACAATAAAGCTTGGGCCCTTTCTATGGAATGACTATTACTTAGTGTATCTGATAGCAAGGCCTTTAAGGGTTACCAGGAAGCATTCTGGGTTTAATTCTGCTTTTGTCCAGACACAATTACTGTTAATACATTTTTAGTGCTTTCTTTCTGTAAACCATGTTCTTAAAGCTGGTCTTCAGGATATTTCAACTTTTGTATTTAGACCAAATATTCAAGACACAATTCTCTTATTGACTTAATAACTTGACTTCCATTGATCTTAGAAAATAGTTGTCTTAGCACACCTTGAAGCTCAATATTAGAAACTTCTAGTATAAATTTTTAGAAAACATGGAACTATGCTTACTATATTTTGAAAATGCTGTATTATGAAAACTTTGAAAAGAAGATTAAAGAGATAGCTCAAGTGATAAAGTACTTGTGTTTAAAACAAATGAGTTGAGATCCCCAGTGCTTTGATAAAATACACATACAATTGCAATTATTCTTTTCTCCCTCCCTACCTCATTTCCCTTCCAAATTTATGTGTTATATTTTTTAACTTGCTGATTCCTCTCAGTGCTACAATGTGACAGTGGGTTTAGGGATTCTCTGCTGGATTGTGGTGAGTATCTTGTGGGCAGAACATCCTTAAAGAAAGCTAATTCTCTGTCCAGTATGCCAGGTCTCATCCAAGAAGGTGTTTATCCAAGTGAGGCAAATGCCTTTCCCTCATACTCTTAATTTTATGTCATAGATTTCAATGTTAGTCTTTTCCAGAAGCATCTAATAGACAAATCAGAAATATATTTTTAAAATTGAAGAAAAACATTACTGGGATCATGGGTAATACTTAAAAATCCTGTAAAATCAAAACCTAAATTTATTCATGAAAATATGCTTTTATGAGTCATAAGAAACCAGTCAACATGTACCCACTCACAATTATGTATGTATGTAATTGTAATTGGAAAAGGAGATAAAATGAATTACAGCTTAATTAACATGTTTGTATGTTATAAATTGAAAGAATATGCACTGTACGTGTGTGTGCACATGTGTATAGGTACACCTGTCCAAGGAAAATATCCGACATCTGTTCCTTCACTCTGTGCCTTACTCCCTTAACAGGCACTCCTATTGAATCTCACTCTTTTTGAAGCTCATTGTTTAAGTGAGCTTTGTTGGCAATAACCTCCCAGGATCTGTCTGTTTACATCCACCTAATCTCTGTTTGTATGTATTCACTAGCAAGGTGGGCTTTTGCATGTGATGGGTTTCACACACAAATCCTTATGGTTGCTCAGCAAGTGTTTTTACCCACTGAAACATCACTTTACCTCCTAAATTGTTGTATGCCATGGTTTCAGAGTAAGGGTCTACAGGAATACTACATTTTAATAGTGAAAAGTCGAGCGCAAAGTTCCATTGATTAATTTTATACTTGAATCTCAGCATTATTTCAGTGCTATAAATGCTGTAAATAATAATCAGATATACAGTACTTTGGTGTTATATCATGTCATATATTATTAAAGAAATTGATTACATGTATAGGAATTTATAGTGAAACACATAAAGGGAAGCATTGGGGTGTGTTTCATGGTCATGGACATAATATTTCTATGAGTGACCTTTCTGATGATGTTAATATTATCATTTTGGAATGAAATAAAATCCATATTTTGTACAATATTAAATTACAGTGAGAATACATGACTTGCTTTTGCCAAATGGAAAAGGATTCCCACGTCTGCTTTATGGTGAGTAGCTTTCCCATAAATGAATGGTATCACATCAAGAAGCTAAATAATAGTACATTTTGATGTTTGTTTATTAGCAGTTGGAGTGCTCACACTTGCCCTAGCAAAGAAAAACCTAAAATGCCAAGATACTGAGTAGTATATAGCATTATATGGGCTGTGTTCACAGACAATTGCAAAAGTAATAAAATAAAGAAAATGAGTGGTACAGAGGATATACTGACCCAATTATTATCTGCCACCTTTATGACTGTTATTTCTTAGTAGACATTTTAATATCATATAGCTCTATTTGTTAATTCTGGATGCATGTAATCAGGAAGAAAACATGCAAAATAACTTTTATGAAAGCCTACAGCTTGCTTTAAAACACTGGGTCTCAACCTTTATAATTCTGTAACCCTTTAATACAGCCCCTCGTGTTGTGGTGACCACCTCAACCATAAAATTATTCTAATTTTGCGACTGTTATACATAATGTAGATACCTGATTGTGCCACCTGGGATGGGGTTGTTTAACCCCTAAAGTATCATTACCCACATATAAAGAACCCCCAAAGAGTCTTGTTGTATTGTAACTCATACACAATGTGATATCCATGTCATTATCATATAAAACACTATATTTACATGTACATGTAGATAATTATGTTTGTCATGTATTGCAAAATTAAGCTGGGCAATTCAGTTTATGCCTATGCAAGAAACTGAGAACACAATGTCAGCTCAGGTGTTAAAACAGATCGAGTTACATAATGACTTTAAAACCAAACCATAATAGAGAGTGAGCCCAAGTGACGAAAATCAAAATTAAATAAAAAATTAATAGCATACAAAAATGAAAAGAAAATTATCAATCCCAGTAAGAATTGTTGCTATGTTCCCTGAGCTTGGCCTAATGTTTGGGTGTCGGTGTGTGCATCTGTTTCCATCAGTTATTTGATTAAAATTGTATAATGACAATTTTGATAGTCACCAATCTTTCATATAGCAGAATATCATTAGGCATCTTTATGTTGCCATCTTTTTTTCTCCAATTTTGTTTGGTTTTGTGCTAAGTCTCTGGGCCATCCAGTATCTGGATCTTGGCACTTCAGGCAGTTTCAAGGGTTGGCTCACACTTGTGGCATCAGTCCAAGGCTGGACAAGTCATTGGTTTTCCACAATCAAAATCTCTGAACAACACTTAGACCCTGAAAATTCTGTAGGTAGGACAGACTCTAGGTCACATATGACTGGGTTGACGTCCCAATCTCTCCACTGGACGTCCTGCTGGATATAGAAGAAAGAAGGATTATAGAAGTCAGAAGGATCAAAGATTTCACAAGAAAATCCACAGAAACAGTTTACATAGGGTCTTAAGAGGTCACAGAGTCTGAATTGATAACCAGGTTACCTGTGTGAGACTGACATAACTCCTCTGAATATATGTGAAAATGTATATCTTAATCTTCTGGTGGGACTCATAAAAGTCAGAGCCCGAACTATCCCTAAAATTTTGGATGGCTTTTGGGAACCCGTCCCCCATACAATTGTCTTGCCTAGCCATAATACGAAAGGAGGAACTTGGCTCTACTGCAATTTGACATGCCATGCTTTGTTGATGCCATGAGAGATCTGGCCCTTTCTGAACAGAAACAGAAGAAAGTGAATTGGGGATGAATTGGGGTGGGGTGGGGAAGTAATGTGAGGAGAGGAGGGAAAGAAAATACAGTCAACATGTAAAATAAACAAACAAATTTAATTAAGAAAGAAATTGCTCCTGTGTTTTAACCATATCACATAATGAAATTATCTTTCCACTCCAGAGTCTACTCTATTCAAACTGAGACCATTAACCAAAACAATTTACCTACATTATTGTTTTGCCTCTACTTATCTGATTCAAGATGCATACATTTTATGCATGTATTGTCTTTTATTATTTGGTAGTCTGCATTGTATAATGAATTTAAGTGCCTTCTTGATTATTTAAGTACTATAATTAATGTATAGTATTGGTGTTCATTGATAATCCAAGCATGTTAGATCAGCTCTACTTTTAAAAATTGTTTTACTTTTCCTTTATAATACTTTTTCTCAAAAGTACAAATATATGTAACCTTTCATTTATTTAATTACAGACAGACAAAATCCCGTAGGCTCAATGACAAATATCGCTGGAAGGAATATTAACAAGAGTAATAGGACTTTGATATCCCTGGTGAAGAGAAAAACACTGTATTTTCCATACAGATAATAGAAAACAAAAGTCAGTGCACTTTTAATTTGAAATAAAGAAAGAGAGAAAATGGCTACATCAATACCACCAAAACAAGTGGTAAACAAAATTGCTCCAAGTGATACCACATATCTGGGAGTTGAAATTAGATCCAGAATTTCTTTAAGACTGTTATAGTCTAAAATCCAGTGTAAGGATAGGTCTGCCTTCTCCAAACTACAATCATGCAGATTTAAAGGGCATGCAATAGGGATTTTCATCTCTGAATCTCCCAGGTATATATTTGAGTTTCCTCAGAGTCTTAAGATAATTACCACTATAATGAATTATTAGCAAAAGAGTAAGTTAGGACACTCTTCACTTTATAAGAGCAACATGAAGTATATATTATCAATCAAATTTGAATCGCTGTATAAGTGAAAATTAAATAATTATATCTAAACACATGTAGGTTTATAAATTTTTAAAATCAAAATAAATATACCAATATGTATGTGTGTATTTGTGCATATTGTATGAGTATTTGGCAGAATGTAATGTATCATCATAATTTGTATCTATAGTCCTCCTAGATGCCAGAAGAGGGCATCATATCCTCTAAATCTGAGTAGTGTTTACCTATTGGGTAGATGGTGGATACTGAATCCAGCACTGTAGAAGATCAGCATCTTTTCTTTAGCAGTGAAAGAGCTCTTTCTAACCCAGAGCATGCACTTGTAACATAAGCTTGCTTGTGTGTGTATTTGTTGTTAATAATTTATTGTAACTTATCAATTTAAACACAAGAGTACAACAAAACTTGAATAAGTTAAGAAGAATAGAGCAATAGAGCTTTGAAAAACCGTTATTTTTTTATTGTTGTTTGTTTTTCTTATTTTATATATCGATCCCAATTTCCTCTCCTTCCTTCCCTCTCCCTCCCATCCCATCCCCCCACCCCTCAGGGAGGGGAATGCTCTCCAGGAGGGGTAAACAAAATCTGTCAGGTCATTTGGAGTAGGGACTAGGCCCTCCCTCCTGCCTGCAGGTTAAGGGAGTATCCCTCCATGGGGAACATGCTCCAAAACTCTTTTCGTGGACCAGGGATTCATCCTTGTTCCACTGTCAGAGGTCTCTTAGACTGCCCAGGCCTTCTATCTGAGACCCATGTTCAGAGGTTCTGAGTCAGTCCAATGCTGGAGTCCCAGTTATCAGTCTGGAGGAACAAGATCTCCTAACCATATTGGGAGTTGGGGGGGAGCGGGCTACAGTGAGTTTAGAAGGAGATTGGAGAAAGAGAAGCAGATGAGAAAAACTATTATTCTTTATTGGGGAGAATCAGTACAGTTTTATTTAACTTAAACACAATTTCTGAAATATTCTACCAGCAGTAATATACTTCACAGTTAATGTAGTATCTCATCATAAGGTAGCCAGCACCACAATGGTGTAGTTCAAATATTTCAATGTGTGTTTCTTCTTAATGTCACCTAGTGTGTTCATTTTCAATCTAATTATAAGTAGTAAATGTTAGCTTTCTGTTGCTCCAGATGCAATCCCACGCAATCCCACCCATGTCCCATCTCAACAACATAAAGATGCCCCGGTCTACAAAAGCTATGATACAGTCATCCATTAAGTATTCGTTGTTTACTATATAATGTTGTACACTGCTCACTGCTTGCTATGCTACTCAAAAATATTTTCTTCTATAATCTACAGTATATGCTATTTCTATCCAGAATCTGTGATTTACATTAAAATATCAATGCTAGTGGTCATTTACATTTCATAGTTGCAGAAGGTCCACCCTTCTGCAGGTCCAAAGGACTAGAATAAGATGAAGAGTTGGTCAGAAAAATCACATAGATGTTTTTTGTGGGATAATAGGTTGTTTTTACTGTTACTATTGTTTCTGTTGCTTGTTCTATTTATTCTTCCTGTCGCTCATTGTTCTACTCTATTGTTTTTGTTCTCTTTCTATACCCTAATATTTCACTCTTTTCTTCATCATCATCATCAACAACATAATAATAATCACAATAAAAATTTTTCTCACTTATTTCTTGCTTGCTATGCCAACTCCAAATAAACAGAATGTGCAAGAAATTTCAAAATTAATTTTCCCCATTATCTTCCAGTATTATTACAGTAACATTATGTATGAGGGTGAGAAACTCAACATTGAATGAGCACAGAAAATAAAATACTTTCAGAAATTTTCTAATTTAATACATATTTGTCATCTTGTTGTTATTTTGACTGCCTAAGGAAACATTATTGCAATTCTTTCCAATAGATATCTTTATGTTTCTTCTACTACTAACTTGAAGTTTGAATACGCTGCAATCTTCTTTTTCCTTTTGTAGTTTGGTGATTTTTACATTAATGCCCTAAAGAGTTTCTTTTCTCTAATGATTGCTAAGTATCATTGTTATCCTATTTTTTTTTCTTTTGCATAAAGAGGTGTATCTTACTTGAAGCTATAAATCTTCATTGCTTTCTCAAAAAATGTTTTTGAAAAGTTTTTAAAAAATATTAAAAGTCTAACTTACTCTATCTGCTTTAAATATAGTATTGACAGGGAGGAAAACTGAATGATAGAAAGGAGGACAGAAATTCAGAATGGGTGAAAAAGCCAGACTTCTATTTTTCTTGTTCTAAGAGAATGCTTGCTTAAATTAAATTTACATGGACTGGAGTATGAAGCCTCCCAAACAGAGCAACCTCCATCACTACATAAAGATGAATACATTTTTAAACACCTTTGTCATTATCTCCTAATTTTCTTAAATGTATAAATAGCCCTTGCCATTTCTTCATTTGTAGCATCATCACTGTTAATCAATTAGAGTCTCACAGCCATTCAAAACACTTTTAGCTACTACTTTTCTCCAGTCCCACAATCTATATTTCTTAGTAAAGACATAGGAATGGCCCTAAAATGTAAATATTTCCATTCCAGTTGTCTACCTAATTGTATTTGAGAGCTTCCATTATCCTCACGAAATAGTTCAGATGCTTAAGAGTGCCATATATATGAGCAACCATTTATAAACTTCCCTGTGCTCATCCTGCCAGCCTTTTAGAAACTGCTATTACTTTGTGATAAAATTCAGTACTTTTCTCCTCAATCCCTCAACATGTCATTCTTTATTTTCATTACCAGTATCATTCATTCTCTCCCTTCCAGGAGTCACTCACTTAAGTCTATATTTTATGTCACAAGTTTCAATTGTTTTAATATCCTAAGAGTTACCAAGCCACACACAGTCATTGTCATTCTGCTTCCCCTTCCTCAAAGAACACTCAAGCTATACTGTTTTAAATGACAACAAAACCGTGTTTTACTCAGATATTTTAAGCTCTACAATTGTTAAACTTGGAGAGTATAATTGATCATTCTAACTACAATGACTTGATGGCCACACCTCCAATAAGCATATATCACTGCATGAATATAATGGTCAGAAAAAAAAATCTCAATAGCCTCAGATTCAAATTTGTCCTAAAGGTCTTGATTAATATGTCTTGATTTACATGTCACCATTGTAATTTAATGAGAAACGACCATAGGTCCAAATGTTAGTGCAACTGTTTGATAAGAATTGGGTGGTAAGGCCTTGTTTGAACTGTATAACTTGGGAGTGAGCTGGGAGTTTTGAAAAGCCCATGCCAGGCTCAGTCTCTCTCTCTTATGGTCATTGTCTGTGAAACATGTGTAACACTCTATGGAGTCAGATCTCTCTCTTTCCTGCCATTATGAACATTGAATAACCCCCATGAAACTGCAGGCAGCCCAAATGAAATGTTTTCATTATTAAGAATTTCTTTGGTTATGGTGTCCCTTCAAACCAATAGAATCCATACTCATAAAAAATATCACATTCCATTCATTAAAATTTTGATTAGTTTTGACCAGATCTTAAAGAATTTAGGATAAAGCTTATGAGAAATATTTTGTAATAGAATATTAAATTCATTGTTGACTTTCTTTTCTTATAATCTACACTTCCTCTACCACATTTTCAGCCTCTTCTACCAATCATCCTCTACTCTGATTTTTTTTTCCTTTTACTATTCTTTTTCCTCATACTTATATCAGTATAACTTTTTGTGTTTTCCACAGTAACAATGAATAAACTATAACTCCAATCTGAGTCAATATTTACATTATTCTCATTACCAATACTGAAATATATAATTTGACTGTAAAATATCAAATAAATAATTTATTTTTGTTTCATGTTGACTATACAATATAGAAATATTTGGTACATTTGATAAATCCACAATTATTTTACAGTAGTAAGAGGTATCTTGAAGAAAAGTCAAATGATGTCTTATAGAACATGGAGTATTAGTAATCTGTTCTACTCTCAGAAAGACCTTAAACAATCATCCACTTTTCATATTTAGTTTTCTAGACATTATGGGAAAATACTACCAGTAATCAGAAAACTATGGTGAAAATTCAAGAAAAATATTCACAACTACTTCTTTGTATATCCAGTAATAGAGCTGTAATATTTAAATAAACTGATAAATTAATAAAAATTGGAGGCTGTCATTAAACTTTTAAATGCAAACCTTCATTATGATACTAGCCATTCTATTGTTATGTTTTTAGGGAAAGTATGTTATGCAAAATTTTAAAACCAAACTGAAAGTAGAAAAAAAGTATGTGAAACAGTGAGATTTATTGTGTTATTCTACAAAGAGCTATGTATCTATGTTTTTTTTTTTTTCACTGCATATATGCTTTGAAGCACATAAGGTAAATAAATTTATGTTTGGAGATATTTAGTCAAATGAGTTAACAACGATCCTAAGCTCTATTTAGAGTAAATCTAAAGTCAATAAAATATGTCTAAAACTCATTCAAGGTAAAGCCCTGTTGGCAGACACTTAATGACATGTGAATAAAGGTAAAACAAACATAGGCTTAAGGAATCCTGACATTTATAAACTCATACCCTAAATGGCATCATAGAGCTTTCATCCAGTAGCTGATGGAAGCAGAAGCTGAGATCCACAGCCAAGCACAGAACAAAGC
This sequence comes from Phodopus roborovskii, assembly GCF_943737965.1. Lineage (NCBI taxonomy): Eukaryota > Metazoa > Chordata > Mammalia > Rodentia > Cricetidae > Phodopus > Phodopus roborovskii. The sequence continues at coordinate 9,423,048 of NW_026126511.1, read as the reverse complement.
AAGTGGAATCCATTTTCAGAGATGGAGGAATGACAAGCAAAGGGGTCAAGACCATTCTGGGAAAACCCACAAAAGCAGCTAACCTGAGCAAATTGGAGCTCATGAACCCCAGCCTGACAGCAGGGGAACCACCATGGGCCCAAACCAGGCCACTGAATGTGGGTGTCAGCTAGGACAACTAGGCAGTCTTTGGAGCCTCTGACTGTGGAACCAGGATGTGTCCCTAGTGCAGGATGGAATACACCAGTCCGTTTCCCATGAAGGGATACTAGCTTAACCTAGAGAAATGAGATCCTACCCCAAATGACTTGACAGATTTTGATGATCCCTCATGGAAAACCTCACCCTCCCTGGGCAGTGGATGGGGAATAGGATGGGTTGGGGGATGGTTAAAGGAGGGCATGTGATGATGGGAACGAGAGGGAACTAGAATTGATATATAAAATGATATTTTTTTCTAATTTAAATAAAATTATAAAATTAAAAAAAGAAAATAAACTATCAAAATACTGAGATTTCATTGACTAAGCATCAATGATTTCCTTAAGGATAGATCTTTATGTCTTCCATTGAATAATTATTCATTTTCAAAAGAAAAAACCTTAGGCCATTTAAAAATATACATATTTATCTGATACAATTTTGGATTTTTTTCAAAATTTTGTGTTACTTTCTCATAGAGTAAATATACAACAACATTTTTGATGTATTTCACAAATGTTTTTGAACTGTGGGGAAATAATTCCATATTAATATTGATATTTGTGCAAGTAAATTATAAATATTTCTTTACATTAAAGCTTAGATTATGAGTATTCCTTTATTTAGTTTTGTCTTTAACATATTTTACATCAAGATTTCATTTTGGTTGATAAAATTTAAATATAGGTGAGCCATGTTTAAACATATAGTAATTGAAGAAAAATATAGAATGATAAACAATGTCTGCATACTACTTTAAAGTCCATGATAACTGCAAAAACTTCACATCCATTCTCAGTTAATTTGCATGTATTGGTACTGTTCTGAGTTTAGTTTCACTTACCTTAGTTGTAAAAAAAATTGTGAGTTTTATGTATTTGCTCATTGATTTAGTTAACTATTTACTAAGTTATGGGGATCAGATATCAGATATAGGACATTTTAGTCTAGAAAACTTTTATACCATTTATCTATAGAAATAGCTATCAATTATTTTTCAGAAATGGTTTATTAAGACCACATCATCACAATAAATATATTTTCATATCAGTTTCTTTGGTTGTGTTCATGAAATGTATTAACATTCTTATTTCTATTTCACAATATGAAATTAGAGTAATAGAGATGACTGTCCAGTCATAGGATTTGTATATATCTGAATATACACTGTTAAATCCAATTTATTTCAGAGTTCTCAGGGTATAATCTCTAGAAATTATATATGTATTTCTAAGTTTAGTTATTCTAAGACAACATTCAAGATGTTTGTCTTCTACAATAATAAACAATAGAAAAAGTAATCCTTGAATATAAATCCTAAAATTGTTTGTTACCTGATTTTCAATTTATGAAAAATAAACATTTCAGATAATTTTGTTGCATTTTTTTAAAAAAAGAATAATTTGTTTTGCTGGAAGAGACACAAATCTAGTGTACTATACATTATAAAACAATTTCATATTAATGAACATTGCTAAGTTTATGATTTTTGTATTAAATAATTTTCAATTTAATCACAAAATCAAAAGCTATTGTCTTGATTTTGAGAAGTGTCTGTTGAAGAGCTGATTATGGGAGATACACTTTCCCATAAAACTGTACATATTACTTGAAAATCATATGAAGTCATTTTAAAATCTAAAATAGTAATAAAATACAAAACATTAAGAAGCATGACTTTCCTACCCATAATAACATGCTATTAAGGTTTTGGTTTTAATGTGAATTATTTTTTGGAAAAAGTTATGTGTATGTTTGTGTGTGTGTATGTGTGTTTGTATATGTTTATGCAAATCAGAGAATTGCAAGCAGATGTCAGTTCTCTCCTGCAATCAGGGCTACCTGAGAGACTCAATATTTTAAGTCTTTATGCTAAGGATTCTTACATGCTGTACTAACTAGCTGGCCTTAAGACCTAATTTCTCTTTCATAAGACCAGCACAATTATTGCTGTTCTATACAATGACATATAGGCATTTGTAAAACTAAGATCAAATTTATAATTTAAATAGTATGAACACATTCATGGTATCTATGTTTTTTGTTCAAAAAGATTAAAACAAATCAACCAATCAGAAATGAATTTTGTGTACTAGTTACTGGTTGAAGGGAAAAAAAACCTGTTAATCAATTTAGATGAACTATTTTCATTGTTGTTAAATAACACTGATGGTTCCTTCACTGAGACCTTTAATAATTCCCCTCAAAGAGACCTTAACCTAAATCATTTTCACTAAGAATACAGCGCTTATTGTATAGTAATTTTAAAAGTGGAAATACAATTTATAACATTCTATGAATTCCCTTTTTCAGAAAAATCTTCATCTGTCCCATGACACTGTACAGATTTAATTTGCTGTTTCTATTCAGTTGTATTTGTAATTAATGTACTTATATTCATCAATTTTTTAGAAATTTCTATTTCATTGTGTACTTCATTGACTGAGGTTCAACCTGATGGTATTTGTGTTTATTATAAACAGTCTATCTTGAAATCTATTTACATTATCATATTTGAGGCAAAAAAATAGCTATGCTTTTCAATGCTTGTCTCCTCTGACAATTTTGAGCTGAAACATTCCCCCCTATGATTTTTCAAATACTAGATGGAAAATCAGACAAAAGCAAAGGAGTTTTCTGTGGTTTGGAAAGAAAAAGATGTGATCTAAACTATTGAAGTCAGTGGTCTGAAATTTGAAAGCAAATAGTAGCAATATATATATTAAAAAGGAACATATTTTTTTCTCCAAGGAGAAATGTATTTTTTTTAATCTGTACATGTGATATAGAGAATTTGTGACATTAGATGATACCTAAAGTAAACAAATCAACGTTTGTGTTATCTGCAATCGACAGTATCATCAATGGTAATTTTGAACATTAAAAGAATGCATCAGAGAACAGTCCTCTCCATTGTTCTCTATTATGTTTGTAATGTAGATGTACTTCCTGTGATGGAAGTCGGTACCTTAGATTTATTTAATTCATTTCTACATAAATGAGATAATTTTTAAATAAGATTAAAATTTGTTCCAAGAACATATCAGTCAGGTTTCAGGATTATCTTTCAAATGCTTGACTCAATTTTCATTCTATGTCAAAAGAAAAATGATTTTTATGATCTTTATTAGAGACAAAGTTAATGACTGGGTGTGATTCTATTTCCAATAAATTACTGGACTATGACAGAAAAGGAACAGAGTTACTGGAAGTCAGATTTACATGGAACTTCTGAAAACTTGATTTCTTACTTAAAGCTAATGTAAGGCAAAGTATGTCAGTAATAAGATGACAATTATCATTATTAGAAAATAATAGAAAATGGCTTTGTTTAGTAGAGATCTCCTCAATTAACTTGATTCGCTTTTTTAAATACCTTCCTAATATCATGAATTCATTATTTTCTTCATAACTCAAGATAATTTGGTTTTGTTCTAAAGCAAATTTTATGTGTCCTTCTGAATTATCCCAATGTATTTATTTTACATCCTTACCTGGAACCAATAGCCACAATGGTGTGGGATGGTAAGTAACACTAACATCTCATTAGCCACATCCAGTGAATGTAGTATCAATAATAATCTATATTTCAACCATTTTTATTGTGTGTATGAGAGAGAGAGAGAGAGAGAGAGGAAGAAAAAGAGAGAGAGAAGGAGACCGGGAACAGGAGCTTATATTCCTGATGTTAGTGAGAATGTTCTCTTTTCTCTGTCTCCTTAGTACTAAGATAACAGTCACACAGACAGCACCTGTTCAGTTTATGCTGGGTATACATACCACATTTTGTGCATATTAGGTAAACTTCCTAGCAATCAATATAAGTCTAGTGCCCTTTTATTCAAGTGTGATCAGATGTTAATATTAATACAAATATCACAGGTTGAAATATTTCTCTGTGTATTTACAGTTGGATAGAAAAACGTGACAAGGGATTATGAACAAATGCTCAAAATAGCCAAAAAAATCATTGGTACTATTGCACTTTATTATTATATCCACTGAAAATTCATTTTTAGTTTTGCTGGTGCACTAACATATTTTTCTAGGATTGTTCTATGTTTGTCCCCCTAATGTGTTGCACTTTCTCAAATTCAAAACATTCAATATATATTTTAAGCAACCATGTTGCTGATATTTTGTCAGTGTAGTATTCTTGCCATACCTAGAAGGTGCTACCTTATAGTAGGGATCTTGCTATTCAGTATGTTAAAATCATTCTTGACTTTCTATGAAGACGTTAGTAGTAATAACTTCATTAAACGTATACTGTACAAATCATTGTTGGTTAGCCTAGAGTCATTTAATTTCTTTAACTAGTAGTTGACACTTCAACATTGACAGGAGAAATTTTAAGAGGGCCCACAAATAAAAGATGTATAAGGTTTTCTAGAAATTAGGGCACTAATATTAGTTCATATCCAAGTTTGTATTCCTAAATACATATGTATACTTATATGAGGAAAAATAATCATAATCAGTATCTTATATGTGTATTAGCATGTGTGCATGTGTGTGCATGTATACCTGTGTAGGAGACAGGGGATGAGGGATTGAGAATGCTGAATCAGTGAGTGACAGGACACAGAAAAAGAGCAATGAAAGAGATTTATCAATAAAGAGAGCCACTAAAGGTTTAGGGAGAAAGCTGTTGCAAGCATAATTCCCAAGAATTCACAAGGATGACCTCAGGTACGTCAGCTAGCTGTAGTAGAGAGGATGGCAGAACTAGCCAATCCCTGTATTCAGACTGGTGAGTACAACAACTATCACGATAGAGCCTCCATCCAATGATGGTTGAAACCAGGTGCAGAGATCCACAATCAAGCAAGTGGCTGCGCTCTGGGAAATCAGGCAAAGAAAGAGAGGTGGAAATATATGAGCAAGTAAAGGCAAGGTTATGATGGAGAAATCTACAAAGAGAGCTGAACCAATCTCATGGAAACTCATGAACTCTAGACCCACAACATTTGGGATTCCATGGGACCGAGGAGGCCCTCTTTATGTGAGGCTATCTGAGGGGCCCCTGGAACGAGAACCTGGATCTAACCCTGGTACATGATCCAGCTTGTGGGAGCCATTACTCCATGGTAAGATGCAATAATAGACTTAAGGCATGGGAGAGGATGTGTTCTTTTCACAACTTAGTGCACCAGACTTTGTTGACTCCTCATGGGAGCTATTACCCTTAAGGATGAGTAGATGGGTGGGACAGATGTGGTAGGCTGTGGAGGGATGTGGGCAGGCGCATGAGGAGAAGTGGGAGGGGGAACTGAGGTTGGAATGTAAAATAAAACTGAAAAACAATAATTAATAAAAATTAAAAAGAAAATGAAAAACTTTTCTAAAACATGAAACATGACTAACTAAACTTACTCTGCTACTTAATGCAAATACAACTGAAGCAAAAAAAAAATTAGTTTAATTTTTTTCATGTTATTCTGAATTCTTCCTTGATTCTTGTCCTTCAATCCCAATATTTCCATGTATATAAGAAAACATAGTTTAAAATATTTACATGCTTATCTAGTTCAAACCTTAGCTCACACACCATGGCATAACAAATTTTATTCCATGTAAACCATCATTTAGAATTTTGTCACTGTCTGACTCTGACAAGGTGCAGTCCCCCTTTGCTATTTAAGGTCACCATTCTCCCAGCTTTAATTTAAAATCATTACTGCTTCAATTTCTTTCTTTAAGGACTTAAATTTCTAGTCATACAAGTCTTTCACTTGTATTGTTAGAGTTATTTTCAGATATTTTATTTTGTTAGTGGCTATTTTGAAGGGTGATGTTTCTCCAAATTCTTTTTCAGTCCATTTATCCTCTATATACAGAAGGCTACTGATTTTTTTTTAGTTAATCATCTTGTATCCTACTTCTTTACTGAACGTATTTATCAGCTGTAGAAGTTACCTGGTAGAATTGTGGAGGGTTCACTTATGTAAACTATCATATTGTCAACAAATAGTGACAATTTGAATTGTTCTTTTCCAATTTGTATCCACCTTGATCTCTTTTTGTTGTATTATTGCTGTATCTAGAACTTCAAGAACAATTTGTAGAAATATGGAGATAGTAAACAGCCATATTACTGATTATAGAGATATAGACTTAAGCTTCTCTCCATTTGATGTTGGCTATTGGTTTGTTGTATATTGACTTTTTATGTTTAGGTATGTTCATGTTATCCCTGATCTCTCCAAATGTCCTATGATGAAGAGGGGTTAGATTTTGTCAAAGGCTTTTTTAGCATCTAGTAAGATGATCATGTGGATTTTCTTCATCGGTTTGTTATATGGTGGATTACATGATAGATTTTCATATGTTGAACGACTCCATCATCTCTGTGAAGAAGTCTCCTCGATCATGATGGATGATGTTTTCAATGTGTTCTTGGATTTGATTTGCCAGTATTATATTGATTACTTTTGCATAATTTTTCATCAGGGACATTGGTCTGTAGTTCTTTTTGTTAGTTATGCCTTTGTGTGGATTGGGTAACCAAGGTAATTGTAGCCTCATAAACAGGGTTTGGCAATGACCCTCTCTGCTTCTATTGTGTTGTACAATATGAGGCATATTGGTAGTAGCTCTCTTTTGAATTTCTTGTAGAATTTCACACTGAAATCAACTGACCCTTGGCTTTTTTTGGTTGGGAGAGTTTTGATAACTGCTTCTATTTCATTAGGGGTCATAGGTCTATTTAAATTGCTTGTGTGTTCATAATTTAATTTTGGTAAGTGATACCTATATGGCAAATGGTTCATTTCCATTAAATCTTACAATTTTGTGGAGACTTTCAAAGAATGACATGATGGTTTTCTGAATTTTCTCGGTGTCCTTTGTTATGTCCCCCCACTTTTCATTTCTGATTTTGTTAATTTGCATATTATCTCTGATCCTTTTGGTTAGTTTGGTTAAAGGTTTGTCTAGTTGTTGATTTTCTTGCAGAACAAACTCTTTGTTTCATTGGTTCTTTTTATTGTATTCTTTGTTTCTACTTTATTGATTTCAGCCCTGAATTTAACTATTTTTTGGTATTTATTTTTCTTGGGTGAGTTTAAAGAATGGAAATAATTTTCTACATCATTTCTTGCATCTCATCATGTCCTTGTAGTGATAAGTAATGGTTTTAGTTCTGTAATTATGTATGCTTTCATTGTACACTTTGATGGCAGTTGTCAATGAATTAGCATAGTGGGGAAGTTATTCTTAATGGTAGCACACAGCATCTACATATCATATTTACTAAATCCAATTCATGACTTTGCATGTTTTGTAATATTCAATTATTATTCAATATGATTAGACTTTTCTTATACTTGTGTTTGATATGGACACTAAGGCAAAAAATGTTAGATCATATATTCATAGTTACTCTGCCAACAAGGTTTTAACTGAATTAAATATTAGTGAATGAAGATTAAATATTTATATCTCAAGTAGTTATAATTAATTGCCTTTTAGTATTAAAATTCTTTCAAGATATCCACATAAATTTTCTTCAAAGCTTTTAATTTTAAAATATTCTCTGCCTCATATTTTAGCATATGTGTTACAAACAAAAGACCTACACAAACCTTTTAATGTCATGTAATTGTGTTCAATTTAAAGGTCACTAACTTGGTGAACATAAACCTGAATATCATATTATTTTCATCTTTAGTGACATTACATAGTGTCTACTTTAAATACCACAATATAATTCAACCCTACATGTTCTAGTTCATTGGTCTCTTCACATGTTTTTCAACAGAAAAAAAAATCATCTTTATATATATTGCTGTCTCTTCAAACCTTAGTGCGATTGGAATCAATATGCTTCAGAGAACTTATAGTGCTAATTAGGCAACTGTCATATTTGTTGAATTGTATTCAGTAAAAATTCCTACTTGTATTTTCACTTATGAATTATTTCCACAAGTATAAATTATGTCCAAGAGTTTTTGACATTTGTTGTGTAATTTGAATTGAGCCTTTCAAGAACTGCTGCTCTTTCAAAAGCGAGGGAATGATTGGTAGAGGAAAAGGATAGTAAAAAAAAAAAATGTTGTGTTTTAGTAAACAGGATATTTCTTGATGAGTAAAATGGTTTCAGAGTAGATACCAATTAAGGTGAATCAGGGATTTGTTTTTGTTTTGATTTTTTTTTGTTTTTGTTTCATTAGGTTATGTATAAAATTGCTATTTTTCTCAATGAATCTTCTCACATCATGGAGAAAACACGTGGATGTAAAGGTAAATGTACAATAACTTCCCAGATGCAATTCCCGGGGAAGGAGCAGCAGGATATAATTGCCATAGTGGCTCCAATCCAAGGAAAATCTCTTCAGAAATTCTCAAATAGCAAAAGCTAGGCTAAGTGTTCTAATTGCTGTATAGTTTTTGGCTTATACCATATTGTTTAGACCATCAACTTCAGCTAATTTATATAAATCCATATTCTAGCTTCATTATTCTCTAGGTAGCTATAAAATTATTTGCACAATATGAATTAAAAGCAAAAGACTAATACAAATTATTTCACCAGAACTCATTGGTACAAGTACAGCAAGAAAGTAAAATATATATGAAATAAAGATTAAAAAAATCCTAGAAAATTTGAAGCACATAAACACATACACAGTTATTAAAGTCTTCTTTTTTGTTATTAAAGTCTTCTATTTTTATTCTTTGGAAGAAATATTAACATGTCTAAGCTATACAAAATGACATATAATTAATGAATAATAATAAAATAAATGACTTTTGTTACCTTTTTAAAGTTTAATGTGAAAATAAAAGCATTAATACAAAATGAAAATCCCCATTGTTAAGTTTTTAATAATATATATTTTTAAAACACTGAATACTAACAGGTTGTGCCACTTAAGTCAGACACTTAGAGTGATGTAACAGGATAGAAATTTCATAACTAAACATATATAATGAGCTACTCTGAGGGCAGCAAATTATATGCTACTGTTTTAATTTTAAATCCCTAACACATGATCATCAGCGAAGTATACTGTGGGGAGTCATGCCATGGTTAGGAGAATGGGTACTGCTAGAGTAAGTTTACCATTTATAGTGGCTTTAATGTTTTTAGAACTAAACCCCACTTCCTGAGGGAGAAAGGTAACAGAGAGTCACTGACCACCCATGCTTTCATCCTAGCAAACCATGTAGCTGAATTATGCCTGCAGCATTAAATTTTCAGGCTGCATTTGAAAGCAGTGAATGAAAATGTTGAGGAAATCTCCTGCCAACCAAAAGTTAAACTGTATCATTGTTACTCTTAAATGCATTTACCAAATTTGTGGTGAGGAAAAGCTGCAACTGTAGCAGAATGGAGTGAAAATGTACAAGTTAGTAATGAAAAGACAATTGGAAGCATGGAGGAAGGGGTAGGAATGTGGGAGGAAAGGGTCAAGCAGAGAAGAACATGAGGGATAAGGAAGATCAAGGGGAGGGAAAAATAGAGAAAGAGAGCCAGAACAGAGATACCTAAAATGAGGGAGTCATTAGAGTTTTAAGAGAAATCTGACACTAGAGAAATGTCAAGGGATCCACAAGGATTACCCCAAATAAAAATCTAAGAAATAGTGGAGAGGATACTATAAATGCCCTTCCGCTATAATGACATTTATGACTACCTTAAATGTCATCCTACAGCCATCACCCAATATCTGATGGAAGCAGAAGCAGAGATCCAAAGCTAAACATTGAGCCAAACTCCTGAAATCCAGCTGTAGAGAGTGAAGAATGATGAGCAAAAGGGTCAAGGCCATGCTGAGGAAACCCAGAGAAACAGCTGACCTGAGCTAGTGGGAGCACAGTGATACCAGTCTGGCTGCTGGGGAACCAGCAATGACCTTAACCAGAACCCATGAACATGGGTGTCAGTTGGGAGACCAGGGCAGTCTATGGGATCTCTGTGTAACCAGTATTTATCCCTAATACACAGACTTTGGGACACTCTCTCAGCTTTGAATCATGGAGGAACACCTGAGCCATGTCCCAGGGATGTGACAGACTTTGATAATTTTCATCCTCCCTGGGTAGTAGATGGAGGTGGGATGGGGTCTTGCTATGTGCCATGTAATCACTGGAGAGAGATTAAACTGGCTTTGATATGTAAAATAAGGTTAGTTTTAATTTAAATAAAAAGGAAAGAAAAGAAAAATAATGAAAAGACCAGGAATCTGAATGTAATTGAAAAAGAAGAAAAGTGAAGGAAATTGGATATAGATTTTCAATAGTGTTTTGTGAATGAGAATTAATCTGTTATAATGAGAAAATTAAAAAGTACCTGGGAAGAAAACCAATACTCATCTCAAGCTCTGAAATATAATAATACAACTAATTTGAAGTTTTAATTTGGAAAGACAATGCCTGATCAAAGACAACGGAGGGCATTCTATAGGGGCATTTGTTTGCTAGGGATTTACTTCCACAAATGGAGTCACAAGGAACCCATAGGACACTGCAGCTATGAGGGCATAGTTGCCATCCTTCAAAAGGAGAACTTGGTACCAACATCCATGTTTTCTAATCAAGTATGAAGGAGTCAGGAAAAAAGAAAGTCTTACTTAACAGGTTGAATTGGATTTCTAGAAATTAATGATTCTATAATACATGTGACATGATCAGATTTTCTGCAGAGGGTCCTGAGAAGGAATAATGGGAATCTAGCAATACAAATGAGTAGGTAGAATATGAAGCTACCAATATAAATTTGCAATGGAAGTAGAGCAATTTCGGAGACTCCACAAGCAAAGGCTATTTACTGTATACTGCTGAAGACTTTGATCAAACTGGCTTAAAAGAGAGGATACAGGCTCGGGAGCTGAAGGATAAAGATAGTCATGTGTTTTAGAGCAAACATGAAAAGGCTGAGATTCAAGATATGGAACAACAGAATTTAATATTTTGTTGTGTTTGCTTTGCTTTTGTGTGTATGTGTGTGTTTGTTGTTGTTGTTGTTGCTTGTTTGTTTGGCTGGTTTCTTTTTTGTTTGTTTTTTCTACTGGCTTTTTTCTCCCTTTGGTCAACTGTTTTCTTGCTATTCTCACATTTGTCCATTTTAAAATGAGAATACACGTGCAATTACATGTCAGAACATGCTCATAGTTAAATGAATATATTGAGTATTAAAGAAAACTTTCTAGTTAGGATGCTTGAACACATTTGGAAATGTTGTGACAATAAATTTTTTAAAGTTAATTGAATGATTTTGTGTTGTGGGAGAACTATTAACCTGTAATAGCCTAGGGAAGAATTTAATGGTCTGAGTGGAAAATTATCCCTCACACTTAAGAGTAGCATTATGTCCTCACTTTTGACTGTGTTTCTATTTGGAGATTTTGATCTAGCTGCTAAATGGTAGCCTTAATTTTTTACCCTTATCCTTGTCTGATCTGTGCTTACTGCTCCACTGAGGTTTGAGAGAGTATCTTCACACTTTTGTTACCATAACAACAAATCATTGCCACTGCAATGTCATCTGATCAATTAGGAACTTAAATATCTCAAACTGTCTTCATAAATAAAGCTTTTTCCATTGTTGTATTTCTTGTTAGGTATTAATTTACAAGAATAAATAACAAAAGTAACAATTGTGTACCAAATATCTTACTGTATAAAAATAATATCATCTTCAATGGCTGGAATTCAAAAATGTAGTATCCATAATCAGAAAAATGCTATTTGAGCCATAACCCTAATCTTCTTAAAAACACAACTCAGAATGGATCAAACACCTACATATTAAGACCATAAATAACAAAACTACTCCAAGAATTATTCAATACATCTTATTACATTAGTAAAAGGAATGAGTAGAACATGACCCCAAAAGTATAACAAACAGGAGAAAAGACAAACAAACAAACACTTAGACTACATCACACTGAGTTCCCTAAATGGCAAAGAATTAATCAATGACAAATATACCACCTGCTAAATGGTTAAAGAAATGTGCCACCAAGAGTGGTGACAAAAAAATCAACATCCAGGTGTTATAAATAACTCAAAAATTTTAACAAAGTAAAAAGTGGTTTGCAATCCACTCTTATAGGAAAAAGAACCAATTTGAATAGACACTTCTCAAAAGAAGCAAGACAAATGGCCAATTAATATATGAAATAAAATCTTAATATCATTAACCTTTGGAAAGATGAGTTAAAAACCTTCAATGATATATTTCATATTAATTGGAATGACAATTATTATAAAATATTATGTCAACCAAGAAAAGAAGAAAAAAACTGTGTCATACACTGTTGTTGAGAATGTCAATTAGTATAACTAGTATTAAGACCCAATTTAAAGTTCTTTTAGAAATCTAATTGTGTACAGAACAAATGACCTAGATATTTTACTTCTGGATATATTTCTAAAGAAAATTAAACTCTTACACTATAGACACACAGAAATATGTATATATTGTACTGTATATAATATACATTTTGTACATATATCATTCTGGAGAGCTAGAGTATGTGATATGTATTAATATATTATTAGACGAAGAATATATTTAATACATAAGGTATAATTCAAGCATAATGAAGAATAAAATAGAACTCCTCACAAATGAAAGAAAATAGAATACATCATTAAGAGTGCTGGATTGTTCCAGGTCTGGTGGCATACCCCTTTAACCTCAAGTATATCTCTAAGTTTAAAGACACACTCTTCTACAAGTAAGTTCCAGGACAGCCAAGGCTACAAAGCGAAAACCTTTAAAACCAATAAAAAGAGTGCTGGTTTAATCATTATTCATTTTGTTCACATGTTGAATATGATACTAGACTCAATTAACATCCTTGTTTAGTAAATTTCAATTAAAAAATATATACTTTTCCTGTCAGTGTATTCTGGATATGACTGGTGGATGGTCTTATAAATTCAGAGTAGCTCTTGTGCCTGTACAATGTCTGTTCAATATCAAGCAATTAATGGTCCTATAGGGATATAAGAAATGGATTATGAAACTAATCTTAATTGATGGGCTGCTGACAATTGAGTATGCTGGAAGAAGTGAATCCATTCTGTTCAGGAATGTGGACCATGGCAGGTTGTCACTGCTTTGATGGGAGATGTCATTCTGTAAATATATTTCTCATATTGATTAATGAATAAAGCCCTGTTGGCCAATAGGACGTCAATAGGGACTGGGAGACAAGGAGGATTGGGGAGAGGTAGGAGGAGATTTAACATGTAGAGACTTGAGGAAGTAGGTCCAGACCCTCTCTCTAGTAAGATAAGATCACATGGAAACAATAAGTTTAATAGAAATGGGTTAATAACTAAGAGAGAGCTAGCCAATAAGGCAAAGGACACAGTCAACAAGACAGAAGGGCAGCCCAAAGAATGGGAAAAGATATTTACCAACCCCACATCTGACAGAGGGCTGATCTCCAAAATATACAAAGAACTCAAGAAACTAGAAATCAAAATACAAAATAACACAATTAAAAATGGAGTATCTAAATAGAGAATTCTCAACAGAGGAACTCAATAGCCAAAAGGCAGCCAAAAGTTATACAACCTATTTACCAACAGAGAAATGGAAATCAAAAGAACTCTGAGATACATTTTACACCTGTTAAAATGGCTAAGATAAAAAACCACTAATGAAACATTAATCTGGAGAAAATGTGGAGTAAGGGAAACACTCCTCTATTTCTAGAGGAATGCAAACTTGTATAGCACTTTTGAACATCAGTATAATGGTTTATCAGCAAATTTGGAATCAATATACCTGAAGACCCAGCAATTCCATTCTTGTGCATAAACATAAGTAGTTCACATTCATATCACAAGGATATTTATTCAGCTAGGTTCATAGCAGCATTACTTGTAATAGCCAGACCTGGAAACAATCTATGTGCCCCTCAACCTAGAATTGGATAAAGTAAATGTGATACATTTACACAATGGAGTCCTTCTCAGCAGTAAAAATCAATTAACAGCTTGAAATTCATAGGCAAATGGATAGAACTGCAGCAAAAAAACTGAGCCAAACTGGAATCCAAATGCAAAGAGGGAGGACAAGACCAGGCTACAGAAACCCACAGAGATGGCTGAGCTGAACAAGGAGACCCCAAACTGATAGCTGGTAAAACAGCATTGGACTGAATAAGACCCCCTGAACATGGGTCTTTATGAGAAGTCCTGGGCAGTCTAAGGGATCTCTGTCAGTGGAACCAGGATGTATTCCTGATGCACAAAAGGATTTGGGAGCACATTCCTCATGGAGGGATACTCCCTTAAACCTAGAGGCAGGAGGGAAGGCCTAGTCCCTAATCCAAATGACTCACAGATTTAGAGGACCATTCCAAGACGGCATCACCCTATATGTGGAGGTGGGGTGGGTGGGATGGAAGGGTGGTTGGGGGCCATGGGAAATTTTAAGAGAGGGAGGGAAGGAGGAGAACTGGGATTGATATGTGAAATAATATAAATAAATAAGTAAATGGATATATAAGAAAAGTAACCATGCTGAGTGAGATAACCCAAACACATAAAGAAAATAAAAGTGGTTATATACTCATTTGTAAGTGGATATTAGACATAAAGCAAAGTATAACCATCCTGCATTCCACAAACCCAGAGAAGCCAGGAAATAATGATAACCCTAAGTGAGACATTCATTGACCACCTCCCCACAGAATGGGAAATAGAAAAAAATCTACTGAGTAAATTGGTAGTGTAGAAGAGGGGAAGGAAGTAGGAGAGTGCGTAGTTGAGAAGGGCAGAGGAGAGAAGAACATGAGGAATATGCAAGGTGGATTTTGGGCAAGACAGAAAGGAAGGGCAAGGAAAGATATACCTTGATAGAGGAAGTCATTCTTGGGTTAAATCAAGAAAACTAGCACCAGGGTAATTCCCAGTAAGGGTGACTCCAGCTAAGGCCCCAAGCATTAGTGGAGTGCATCCCTTAACTCCGACTCCCCTAGCACAGATCTGATGACTACCTTAACTACCATCATAGAACCTTCATACAGTAATTGATGGAAGAAGAGGCAGAGATCCACAGGTAAGCCCTGAGTCAAACTCCTGGAGTCCATTGTAAAGAGGAAGGAGCAATAATATGAGAAAAGGGATCAAGATCATGTTTCCACAGAAACAGCTGACCCAATAAAGTGGGAGCTCACTGACACCAGATGGACAGTATGCAAAGGTCTATAAGATGGAACTAGGCCCTGTGAATGTAGGTGACAATTTGGGAGCTTGGGCAGTTTCTGGAGCCAAAGGCACTAGAAATAATATTGATTTATAGTGCATGAAATTGTTTTTTGGAGTTCATTTTTTATGGAGGGATGATGAGAGATGTCATTCTGTAAATATGTTTCCCTTATCAGTTAATGAATAAAGCACTGTTGGCCAATAGGAAAGCAAGACAGGTGGGACTAGGAGACAAGGAGGAAGTAGTAAGAGGGTTCAGCATGTAGAGACTAGAGAGGAGCAGGCGCTGGCCCCACTCTCCAGTAAGATGAGACCACATTATCTTGCTCACCTAGATAAAGGTGAGAAGGTCTTAATCCTGCCCCAAATTATGTGACACACTTTGATGATTCCCAATAGGAGGCCTCACCCTATCTGAGAAGTGGATGGAATGTTGGAGAGTAGATGAACGGAAAGGAGATCTGGGATTTGTATGTAAACTTAGATTATTTTAAACATTTAAAAATTAATTTAAAACAATGGAATCCTGAAATTATCTGGCTAATGGATAGACCTAGAAGAAAACGTCCTAAGTGAGGTAACCCAGTCACAGAAAGACAAACATGGTATGTACTCAATCATATATAGATATTAGACATGGAGCAATGATTTGCCAGAATAAAATCCATACCTCCAGAGAAGCTAGGAAGCAAGGGGGACCATAAGAGAGATATACATGTTTCCCCAGTGAAGGGTAAAGAGACAAGAGCCCCTGAACCAATTGGGAGCATGGAGAAGGAGGGAGATAGGGAGGGAGGGGAAAGACAAAAGGAGAAGAGGAGAAGTTGGTGAACATGAGGGATCAGGAAGATGAATGAGGAGCTGAATAGATGAGAGCAAGAAAAAAGACACATCAATAGAGGCAGCCATTAAAGAGAAATCTGGCTCTAGGGAATTGTACAGAGATCCACAAGGATGGCATCAATTAGGAAACTAAGCAATAATGGAGAGGCTATCTTAAATGTTCTTCCCCTATAATGAGAATGGTGACTACCTTAAATGCCAACCTAGAGCCTTCATCCAGGAGCTATTGGAAGTAGACATAGAGATCCACATCTAAGCACTGAGCCAAATTACTGGAATCCAGTTTCAGAGAGGGAGGAGTGATGACCAAAGTGATGACAGCTGGGAAACCAACATAGGACCAAACCAGGCCTTTTGAATGTGGGAGGATTAGGCCATCTATGAGACCTCTGGCAGTGGAACCAGGATGTAGCCCTCATGCAAACAGACTTCTGGAGCCCATATCCTATGGAGGGATATTTCCTTAGCCTAGAGACACCGGGGAAGGCCTAGGCCCTACCACAAATGACTTGACAGACTTTGATGATCTCTCATGGAAGGCCTCACGCTCCCTGGGGAGTGAATGGGGTATGGGATGTGGGGCTTGGAGGGGCATGGCAAGATGCGAAGGAGAGGGAACTGGGATTGATATGTAAAATAAGTAATAAATATTAAATAAATAAATAAATATTAAATATTAAATATTTACTAAGAATTAAGAAAATAAATGTCATTTTGCATTGCAAACACAGTTCTCTGTCTCTCCCTTCCTCCCACCCACTAACCCACCCTCCATCCATTACTCCCACAGGGTAACAGCCTCAATGGGGATTCTACAAAGCCTGATCCATTAAGTTCAGTCAGGGCCAAGGTCCTCCCCTGTATTAAGATGAGCATGACATTCCACATCGGGAATGGGCTCATGCACTAGGGTAGAACCTGGTATGAGGTCAGATGACCTCAGATAGATAAACTACACAATTGTTTCCCACGTGCAAGAGCCTCATTCTATATCATGGAGTTTTCACAGCTGCTGGTCTAGATTTTGTGGGTTCCCAAGAGTTTGGTTTAGTTATTTCTTTAGGTTTACCCTTCAAGACCTTGAGCTCCCTTGCTCACGCACACCCTCCTCTGCCTCTTTAAATGGATTCCTGCAACTTAGCAAACAGTTACTTTTGCAGAGTTGAGGTCTCTTGGGTTTCCTTCTTGTCCATTTAAGCTTATTCATTGATGTTGCCAATATTCAAATTTTCCTGTTTATTATCCAGATCTATACAAATTAGGAAAATCCATAAGACATGTGAATCATATTCATAAGTAGTGATTTTATTGTGGCTCAGTAATACGTAATGCATATGAGTGGTTCACATTGCTTAACCAGAACAGTTTTGAAAAGTTGAAAACCAAAAACTAAATGTCATTTGAATTTCATAAAAAGTTCTACATGTATTACTATGTTAGTTATAGCTGTAAACTCTTGCTCATTTCAAATAATATACAAATTCACATGTGAAAACATCAAATTGTAACCCAAAGTACCATTTACATACTCCTTTTCACTGAAAGACTATGTATTAAGAAACTGTAGTGGATATTCATAGCGTATACATACATTCATGTTTTGGTTGAAGTTGCTGTGAAAGACATTTATTTGACATTTAGTTTTTCTTATGTCTTCAGTAACATTTCTAAAATTGGCCCTATGTGGCATGCTAACTTTAAAGACTTGAATAAAAAAGCAAACACTGATTTATTAGTACTAGACACATCCTGTGAACATTTAATGTTTGCCTTTGGAGTATTTCTTTTGAATTAAATTATATATATATATGCAGTGTCCATGAGTGAAAATACCTGTAGAGACCAGAGAGCATCTCATTTCCCTTAGAATTGGAGCAATAGACAGTTGTGAGCTCTCTAATTATCATTGTCTGGAACCAAAACTGGATCTTCTAGAAGAGAAGTACATGCTTTTAACTCTGAGCCACCTTTCTAGAATTGTGAAGCTTAATTTCTAGTTATAAATTTAATACATGAGGAACAAAAGTTTATTGTTGTGTTATCCATAACTGCCTGATATCCATAGCAGACTTGCTGTTCACCTACAGATGACTGGATAGCAAAATTGTGATACATTTGCCAAGTAACATATTATTCAGTATAATGGGCAGAACTAAAAACAATCATTCTGAATGAGGTAACCCAACAGAACAATATGGTATATATTCACTTATACATGGATGTTAGATGTTTAGTCTTTGATATCACAGTTTAATAAGAATCAGGATAAACAAATAGGCCAAATAGATGCTTAATCAGGGAGAAATAACTTACAACATAGACAGACGAACACCAGCAGGTCACACCAGATGCTCTCTTCTCCAGATGCTAACAGCGAGAGAGAAAGTACTCCTAGGCTCCCCCTGAGACCTAGTTCCACAGGTCACTTCTGCACCTAGCTCCACCCCCAATGGGCTGGTCAGCGCCACAGAAGCAGACAAAGTGAAAATCTCACTACAGCAATCCATATCACCACAGAGGTAAAGTATAGATTAAGGGAAATGGGAAGTATCAATCTCTCTAGGAATGGAAAATAGTATTATTATGAGTAGATGGGTGGGCGTGTTAGAATGGGGCACTCAATTGAGGAGGAGGAAGACAGGTATGAGGAAAGGAATAAAAGGAGGTACAGATAAAACTTAAATGCATATATTCATAAAGATGATATAAATGGATTCACAACTAACTGATAATATAGAACACTGAAAATGAAGTATTGACACATTTTATTGTCCAGCACAACAGAACTTAACGTATCTTGATGGATGTTTCCTCAAGTGACTAATTCAAGTCATTGAAGCTACTTGACAGAAGATAAGTTCTAATTTTTCTTCCTATTCACATTAAAAATCTGACACATTAACCTGGAGTCACACACTTGTCCACTCTAAAAGACACTGTTGACCAAACAATGACACATATCAACAATATTTTTTGAGTTCTACAATGTGCCAGATATGTTTTGAATATTTTAATTAATTTATCATTCCCAGTAACTTTAAGTAGGTACTATAGGAATTCTGATTATTCCAAGGGTGTTGTATAACATTCTGGAATCATATAGTTAGTATAATGTCAGTAATTGCATGGTTGTGCATTACAATTTAAAAAGAAAAGAAAGTGAACACTTTGTAAGGTGAATCTCTGAAGGAGAGTTAGAGGCATTTTTGAACAATACTGAGTTAACTGGGCAAAAAATGGGAAAGGATGAGCCATCATTATCCATTCATTAAAGTAGGTCTACGGGACCTTGGCCAAAGTCAGCATAATGATGCAGTAATAAAGAAAGGCTGGTTTGACCTTTTCCTTTGTGTCCTGTCTCCTGAAAGTTTTATATTATTATTTTTGGTGGAGGTCAATTTAGAAAAAGGGTTTTGTGAAACAAAGAATTTTCTTGTGTGTGTGTGTTTGTGTGCAATAAATTATAATTCTTCTTAGAGTTAGTAAATAGGTGTTTCCTGAGGTAAATTTATTTCCTAGGTACTTAAAGGACTAAGAAAATGATATAATTTGTTAAAATAAAACAAATAGCACTCTACCAGAAAATTTTTTGCACCTCAAAATGTTAGGATTTTATAATGATTTTGATCTCTGTGGAGGTTTTGTGTATTTTACATGTGAGTACATATAAAATTATTATCATTGATACATTCTGAGAGTAAGCATTTTGATAGCATAATCCATTACAAAAACAGCTCTCTAACATTTTTGTCATATGTTGTTATAAGAGAGTTGTAGAAAACCTTACAATTATTAGTAGATTTGTCAATAAACAGCTTTCATTCACTTTATTATAAATAGCCCTAAGAATAAACATATCCAAATTCTTCTTTCCCAGGAGAAATGTGATACTAAAATAGAAAGCACACTGAATTTTTTTCTGTATCTACTGAGAACCTATATGTCAGTTTTCTCTAACCATTAGTCCTTAGACAAGACATTTCTGATGTTTGAGACTTATATTATTGTTACATAAAATGCAAGCAAAATATGTTAATATTTTAAGCATTAAGTATCATAAAAAATTAATGATAACTATTATTGGAAACATTTAGTTTATTAAGTTTATTAGTTGGTCATACAATGCCATGTAATTCTCCATAAAAAATAAGAACGTAATGCAATGACTTTGGCTCTGAATCTCTGTTAGATTCTTCTAAATTAATGTCAATCATATCCTGACACTGCTTGGACACAGAATGAATAACTGTTAATCTCTTATTTTCACTTAAATGAGGTTATTTAAAAGGTTTAGTTTTCATTCTCTTATAATAGCAAATGTCCATTCTATTAAATAACAGTCAATGTTATGATTTTATCTAATTAAAGATATTCATTTGGCTTGCTCATAATAGACATCATCATTACTTTTCATCTTCTACTTGAAGTGACAGCTTTTCAGCTGTACAAATGGACTGTAATTTTCAATTTCTCACCACTACATAAAAAATTTTCTAAATTTAGGAGTGCCAACTTTTATAACACATGGATATCAAAGTTAATTTACTATGAATATATGTTTATCGGTATATCAATCAATACATAGGTTCTTAAGTATAGTTGGTGGTTGACATAGTTTGTCACAGCTTTTGATATATTAATGTTTGATCATTTTTATCTATTTATTTTATATGTTTTCACTAGTTATTTTTAAATTATTTATTTTATTCTTTTTTGTTGTAGTATACTTGAATGATATCCTACATCCCTTCCTTCCCTCTAAACCATCTGTTATACCTTCTCCATTCTTTCCTTCCCTCAAATTCATGACCTCTTTTTTGATATGGTTTCCTTCATAGATACATACACACATATGTACGTATGTACAGACTGCGTCATAGGTATAATGAAACTTGAGTGTATGTTCCCAGGGCTGACAATTTGGAATTAAACAACCAATTAGTGTGCTCTACTATATAACACTATTTCTCCATTTCTCCCAATCTCAGCATCCCTTAGTTTCCTGTAGTTCTTTGTGTAGGGAACCGCTACCATGCCTTTCCTTGGTCCATAATAGCATTTGTATTATTGTTCTACTTATCAGCTCATGTTTACAAATTCATGCTGGTAAAACATTGTTAATATTGTTTCTGCATTTCTAGGAGACATAATGTCATGGCAAATACTTTGTATGAATTTAGACTCTAATTTTCCTTATAAATGTGGATAACAAAGCATCTCAAATTTTAATTAGTTGAGTTTCAGAAATATGTTTACCACATTCAGCTCTCCTCTTACTACTTATTCCAAATTCACTTCCTTTCCAAACCACACAATCTCCAGTCTCCACATATTTATTGCATTTTCATATCTGTTGGAGGAATGCATGCACATTCAGCTTCTACATATCCATTAAATATTATAGCTAGGTGAACATCTCGGGGGTACAAGTCCTGGCTACAGAACTGTGAAGACCTGAATTTGGGTACCCAGAACAACATTAAACTAGACACAGTGACAAATATCTTATACTCAGTGTTTCCTGTTCACAGGGATAGCAGAGACAGTACAATTTCTAGAAACCCCTGCCTCTGCTAATCAAGTATAGGCAAAGGTGAATAGCAAGATATCCTGTCTTAAACAAAGCTAAAGGGATAAATAACACCAAAGATTATCCTCTGACCTCCATATGACTACAGTATGATGTATATGACTGTCCTCTCATACACAAACATGAATATATAAATATATAAATGTATGTGTATTATATATATATATATATATATATATTATAGACACTAAGGTTTAAAATCTTGTGTTGTTTTTTTTCCCCCTCTGATTTAAATTTAAGTACCAACCACAGTACCTCCTCTCTCCTTCCCCCCAATTCATCGGAAATAAAGAAGGCCTGGTACATTTGTTAGGGTTAGAGAGAAGCCCCTAAGAAAAGTCCAACAGCCACATATGGAATAAAAGAGTACTTTTTTTTTTTTTTTTAATCCAACATTGGCGTGGCAGATAGGGAAACCCAAAGAAGGTCACAGCTCCATTTAAGTGGAGTTATGGGAATTTCAGGGAGGAGGGTTAGTTTGGGCCTGATTGTTGAGAGCTGATTATTGGGAGGCCTAGTGGTTAGGGGTCTGTCCCTGTCCCCCATGTTCACGTCCAGTGTCACGGTTGTTTGTCCTGTGTGTCTCTCCAACCAGCTGCAGGGCAGGGAAAGACATTTTTAGCTCCAGAAGGCTAGGCAATGCTTTCTGATTTCCCAAAGAAATGTTGGGAGCCTGCTGAGCTAGCAGAACGCTGTGGAAAGTCTGCTGATTGGTTACCCCTAAGGTGTGGTTTCCCTGAGAGCGGTTCACTCAGCTATGACCTGTTCAAGGGAATTGAAACTATGGCCTAGTGTCTGTCAGGGCTACTAGGAAAGCCTCTTTTGCTCAGCCCCTGCCCTATCCCAGCCCTTCCCGCCTTTTGACATTTACTTAAGGAAGGACCAAGCCCCATGCACCAAGGCTTAGCAAAACATTCCACTATATGGAATGGGATTCAGTATGGAAAGAGAGCCAGCTGGAGAAAAGCATCCTGTGCAGAGCCAAAGAAACACAATTTGGCCCTGCAACCGGAACCAAAGGAATGCACCCTGACCCTGAAACCAGTGCCAATGAAACACACTGTGTTCCTGTTCCTAAAATTAGAATCAAAAGGCCAAAAACAGGACTAGTGAAAGAAGCACAATGTGGCCCTGAAAACGGAGCCAAACCTGACCCTAAAACTGTGAAGAAAACCAACCAATCCCTGAGCACCAGATCTGAGCTCAGGGATTGAAATCTGACCACGACCTACCCTGGAAACCTGCCTCAAAAGAATATTACAGCATTAGCTAGTGGCTGAATATTCCTTCTTATACAAATTTTACTGACAAATCCAGAATATTTAACATTTTTTCAGCCGGTTTGCTTTTCCATTTTATGCACTACTCGCATTCACTATGAAATTCTATCGTTATTGCTAGTCACAGGTTACACAAAACAAGCAACTATGATTCATCATGATTCATCAGTCTATAAAAATGGAACTTTTTCTAAAAAGTATGGCTGGAAAAAAAAGTAAGAGATAAAACAAGGCTTGTGAATGCAACTCTAGGACTCTGGAAATGGATCATTAATAGTGACAAAGTAACTTGTCATCAAGCCTGAGTTCAATCCCATGACTCAGAAAACAGAAAAGAACCCAACCCTAAAATTATCTACTGTGTCTCACTCCTTATGCCAAGGAAGGCACAGACCACACATAGACACACATACTCTCTCTCTCTCTCTCTCTCTCTCTAAGAGAAATAATTTTAATATATATGATTTTTTTAAGTAAGTAAATGAGAATGGGCTACCTCACTCAGGATGGTTTCTTCTAGTTCCATCCATTTGCCTGTGAGGATTTTTTTCCATTGAGTAGTATTCCACTATGTAAACGTAGCACATTTTCTTTCTCTTCAGTTGAAGGGCATCTAGGTTGCTTTCCGGTTCTGGCTATTACAAATAATGCTGCTATGAACATGGTTGAACAGATGTCTAAGCTGCATGGATGTGTGTATTTTGGATATCTGTCTAAGAGTAAAACTGCCAGATCTTGTAATAGACTGACTCCCATTTTCCTGAGGAGCCGCCATACTGATTTCCAAAGTGGCTGTATGAGTTTGCACTCCCACCAGCAGTGGAGGAGTGTTCCCCTTTCTCCAAATCCTCTCCAACATAAGTTGTCATTGGTGTTCCTAATTTTAGCCATTCCCGCAGGGGTAAGATGGTATCTTAGAGTTGTTTTGACTTGCATTAACCTGATAGCTAAGGATGTGGAACATTTTCTAAATGTCTTTCAGCCATTTTAGATTACTACACAAAAGTTTAAAGTTAAAACTAAATAGAAAAGACAACAACAAAACATACATGTATAATGGAAACATTTCCTTGATGCAATAAGGTGATATCATCTGGGTAGGCCAGACCCTCACAATTAATACAACAGTAACAGAATCTGTCTGTAAAACAAAGCCCCTGAATTATTTTTCATTCTACATCACTATTAATAACAATCAAAGTTTTTTTCTGAAATGCTAAGCACCCAATCTGAAATGTAAACTCAATATAAAAGTGTGTCTTAACATATTAATGCTATAATAATATGCAATGGCAGGAATAGACCAGCAAGGAGCGAGAAACTAAAATTCCAGATGTAAATGGACAGGAAATAGTTATTTACTACATGTCACATATAGTTCAGTCCCATTTTAATTGTCTTTGCCTAATTGTCCAAGATGCTTAGACAATCCATGAATGGGTGATTATCCATCCTCAGCAACCTCAGTAGCTTGAAGTTAAAGATGGATCCCATTAAGTTTACAGTTTAGGAAGTTTATCACTTACAAAAATGTGTCGTGGCTGAGAAGATCTGGGCAAACAAACCAAACTTCTGTTAATGAAAACATGGCAAGCACCGAACTACATGTACGAATAAAAGAGGGGGAAATCATGAGAAATGCTGGTCCAAGGATTTGATTTAACGTGTAGAAACTCATAGTTTTTAATGCATCAGCTGGCAGCAAAGGCATGGTGCTAATGAGAGACTCTCTGCTAAGTTCAATGGAAGATAAAAAGTAGGCAAAACAGAAGACAAAAGATAGATTTTCTGAAAATAACTCGACCACCAACATATTGTAGTGGCAGAAGAACACACAGCACTTCTCTCCAAAACATAAACCAGTGTGTTTGAGATCCTTTTGTAACATTACAGTTAATTATTATTGAAACACAGTATGCACTTCTTGCTTCTTCACCAGGATTAAAATGCCTAAGCATGTCATAGAAAGAAGTAAGTATAAGGGACAGATTAGGGAGTGGCCATCAGGTGAAATGAGAATGCTCACTTACAAACTGACCTCCCGAAGTCAGCCTATAATCCTCAGCATGAGTTTCTGTCTTCTTTCCCCTTTGCTTTTCCTAAGTCCCTCACAGGTAGAAGTTACTTTGCATGAATTTATGTCATTCTTCATTTATTCATGCCCTTCCTATACAGGGCTAGTGGAGCCATGGATATTGTAGCAGAACCTACATCTGCCATTTTATGAAAGGAACGTAACTTCTCACTGCGTTCTAAATATTCCCAGAGAAAACCGTTCCCTTCACGTCTCATTAGCAGAAATTCCCTCTGCAACGGATAGAGAGAATTACAGAAATCCAGAATCAATCAAAATGCAGGTTTGTGGTTCACAGCTCCAACAGATGTATCTATAATACAACCCTTGCATCTAAGGTTCAGGGATAATAGCAGAAGAAATGGCAGAAGAAATTACATGTACTGGAAAGAGCCCACAAGGCCTATTACTATTTAATAAGTCAAATTCCTTGTAGAACTTTGAATACAGAGTGAAAAAGAAGTAATCTCACCCCCCTCCCGCCAACTTCCATCACCACAGTCCCTGCTTTATCACAGAAAACAACACCTGCAGGCATTCCTGGGGAACTCAGAGGTCATTCCATCCAGGGAAGCAGATATTCATTCCTACAGCAGATCTTCATCTCTCTTTCTGTTCCTCTAGATTCACTCCCTCACTGTCAATCACACCTGTGCAGCTCACCATTTGCTACATCTTCCCTTATGCCAAAAATCCCCCTATTCAGGTGGATCACACAGATCTTATATTCCAAATTGTCTTCTCTGCTCTCCTAGGAATCAACTGCAGTCAAGCCAGGTAGGCATGTAGGTTAACTGCTGCAGAGCTTCAGCTCACCCTCAGTGCCTCCAACTCTAATTATGCAGCCTGCTCTCAGCTCGCTATGAGACCACCTGCTGCAGCCTCGCAACCCTCTTCTGCCCCCTTTTTCAGTAAATCTCGTGGATTGACCTTCCCTCCAAACTTCCTCACCCATCTTGTTGCTCTATTCCAATGTTCAAACACAGCAGACGATCCTTGTGATTAGGAAGGCCACTGTAGCCAGAGCCACAAGTAAGCTCACTGAAAATTTTCAGCACTCCTTCCGTCCCTCCATGTCCGTGTCCCAGACTCATCCCCAGCACCACAGCAGACCTTCTGCTACAGCCATTCATCCTATCTGCCCCGATTCCAAAGGGACACAAACTCTGATGGAATATCATGCTTCATTCCATCCGGTAGACTCCCTCAAAAACCTCTTCCTAGCCCGTTTCCAACTCCTAGCCCATGTCAACTCACAAGACTTAGAAACACAGTTCACCTGGAAACCAAAGTGGCCAAACATATTCGGATCCCTGAAAAATTTTCCACCAGGCAACAGATCACTATCATATTTTCCTAAGATTCAGAGAAGGCAACATATCAAGGAATGAAACATATAACCTGTTCTCTATCAAATTGAAAAAAAATATCTAAAAGAAATGGATAATTTAGATACCTCTTTTAAAAAAATGAACAAGATTACATAAACCATTTCAACACACATAAAAAACCCCTACCTAGTTATATAAATGCTGATGTTACAAATCTTCAGAACAAAAACAACCTATGGCCAGATGTTTCGAATGCAGAATTCTGCCAGATTTTGAAAAAGAGTTAAAGCTAAAACTCCTCAAATATTTAAGCAAAATATAAACAAACCACATAAAGGCCCAAGAAAGAAAATTACAAATCAATTTCTCTAGTGCACATAGATACATTTTCTGACTTTTTACACTGTAAGTATTTTGCATATATTATATCTCCCAGTTCAGTGTTTTTATGCAATTACGTAGTCCATAATTGACTCTTTATGATTATATCCATTTATCGAGACTTTTCTTGAGATCTTTTCCTTCTGCTTGTTTTCCTCTTTTGTGATAGAATAAATTTTGTCTTATCTTGTTATATGACAGTTTATCATTATCATGTACAAGTCTGTATTGGTTTTTAGAGACAGAAAGCGTGTAGAGTTCTCAATATGAGGCAAGGTGTGAAAGAATTGTGAGAAGTAGAGGGAGTTGTAAGCAGAAGTTCCCTCTCCACTCTGCTCAGTCCCTGACTCAGCATCTGCTTCCAAATTACAACACAGAGAAAAAGTATTAGCTCATGCTTATTACTAACTAGCTCTTACATTTAGAGTTAACTCATATTTCTGTGCCATGGAGTGGTGCCCTTTTGAGCATGGTATATTGATATCTTGCTGACTGCCCTGCCTGTACTTCCTGCCTGGCTATTGGCCAATCTACATTTTATTAAACCATTTTGAGTGACAAAACTGCACTGGATATAAGAGAGTTAATCCACAGCAGGGAGTTCAATGAAATATCTCAAACACTGGATGTACATTTTCTCTGAACATTATTAATACTTTGAATATAAACAATTACTATATTTTTATTTGTAGCCACTAATAACTAATAGATTTCTGGATAGTCACACATGTAAAATGAATTGTTAAAAATGTTTGAAATTTATACTAGAGGGAAAATCTTCAAAATTTAATAAAGGAGAGGGAAATGCAGTTGGTCCATTCCCTTCTTTGCTATTATGTCTGTGATGGACAGTGGCTCAATCACATTTCAGGAAACCCAATCCACACATGCTTTTTACTTTTTACATTAGACCTGCCTGGCAAAGAAAAATGCCTCAGAATTATTCTCTGTAAAATTCCCAAAGAGTTAGACAGGGGTAACTCTTATTCATTCTTATAAATAAAGATAGCAAGAACCCCTACTCTTAATGCTATTATAAAATTCATTCCTCTACACAATGGGAAAATTTCATAGAATCCCCATGGAGCCTCCCAGTGTCACTTGAAATGAGCAGAAGAAGCAATTTTAGCATTTTTCAGAGACTTCTGTTCAGCATAAGTTTTCCTACAATTCAATAATAGTAAAATTACTTTAAATTTATTGATGATGCTCATGTATATACAATTTTATCATATTGAAAATTTTGTTTCATTTTAAAATAGGTTTACATATAATTAAAATGGCTGGAAATAAATTTCTAGAAAAGGTGGTTTTTTTTTTAATATAGAGAAATTTAAAAGCAATCCCATGTGTACCTTGATAAATGTACGACTCCCATCAAAAAAAATTATTTTGAAAGAAACCTTGTCTGTTGCTTTTAATAGTATGTAATTTTGAAATGGATTCAGCATTTACATTTTAGAATTTCAATATTTTATGACTGGTAAGGAGTGGCAGATTGCTACAACAAATTAGTAGAAAATGGAAGCATAAATAATCATTGGAATAAGATACCACTGTAGATATTGAGGCTAAAAATTGCTTCTGTGTTCAAACATGTATATTTTAGAGTTTTATAAAATAAATCTCCTTATACCATCAAAGTTTTATGAGAAAACTTGATAGAGCATTAATCATACCTAAAATTATATACATACTTATCTCAGAAGGAAAATGCATTATAAGTGATACATACGTAAAGTTAAACTAGTCCTTACGATATATAATCTGCAACCCAGCATTAAATTATTGACAAAGTCAATATTTAAAGAACTATCTTAATAAATAAGTTTGGCTATTAAGACCAATTTAATAAATGGAGATCAACATTACTCTAAAGGGAATCACTGGCAATATGTGACACTCAGAAAAACAGCATAGATTATACAGGGTGTATGATAAAATTATACATCTCAGATTAATTATTAACAAAAAACATAAATTTTTAAATGTATTTTATTATTTTTATTTTACATATCCATCCCAGTTTCTTCACCCTCCCTCCCTCTCTCTTTCCCTGTCTCCCACCCTCAATTGCACCCGAATCACCCTCCCCTCCCATGCCCAACAACTCCAAATGTAGAGTGATGCCCTCCAGGAGGGGACAGCTATATCTGTAAAGTCATTTGAAGTAGGGACTAGGGAGTATCCTTCCATGGGGGATATGCCCGCAAAATTAAGCCTTAGAGTGTTTATTCGGGAACTTGTGGGAAGGACATAAAACATCCAACTACATACCATTCTTGTGATAATTTGGTGAAGATCATGGCTGCTTTCTGTCCTTACCTCCATTTCCCCCCCAAACAAAACAAAAAACAAACAAACAAACTTCCTGAGACTAAGTTGAAGAACTGTAGATGGATAGCTTTAGCTGATGACATTTCAGAGCACACTAGCATTGACTATGTGCATGGCTGTTAGGGGCCAGTCTTACACAGATGTGTATAATAAAAAGAGAGATGAGTAATAATTAATACAAATTAGACAGGTGCAGGAGTAGATGAGCACCAGAAGTGAAAACAGGTTTATAAAACACATGATGATATATGGAATTGAGGGAGTGATGACCTCAAAGCAAGACTCAGCTAGACTTCTGACCTGTGAAAGAAATTAAAGAAGAGATGAGAGCCAGATGCAGTGGTGCACAACTCTAATCCTAGCACTAGGGGAAACAGAGGCAGGTTGATCTCTGAGGTGGAGGTCAGCCTGGTCTACAGAATAAGTTTCAAATGTGAGGGGACATGTAATTTTACTAGGGTACCTTGTTTCAGCCCCAGAAAACAGCAGGATTTGGCTGCTTGAGCCAAGTGCCTCTGGATGTAAAGTGATGGATGGAAAAAAGGCCTTATGGAAACTCCCTCTGTGACTAAGAAAAGTCACTAAGACTAGGCATGTGTAGGGGTGTCTCTGCATAAAAGCCAGAGAAACCATTGTGTGAGGCTGTGAATATGAACCCTGGATTGCTTTACAGACACCAAGATGTAAGAGATACCAGTTTCATGTCATGCCTGCTGAGGAGAGCTGTGAACAATGAGTGGAACCAGTCCAAGGGGAAGACGTGTACTGCAGTCACCAAAGCTGAAAGGAGTTGAAGATCTGAAGGGCGATTTAACATCAGACATGGAGATGCAGAGTTTGGTTTCAGAGTTTTTGTCATCCAGAACTTCCTGTCTGTGACCTCTTTCCTACCTTTTGGAAAAGCAATGTATATTCTGCACTTTGCAAGTTGGAAGTATGTGTCTACTATAGTTTGATTTTTTTAGGCGACTATCGTTAAGACATTGCATGAGTCTCAGAAGAGACTTGAACTTTGTTCTCATTTAAAAAAGGTCTTGAGTGATAGGCAAGACCACTAACCACCAATGCATCCCCAGTGCAGTAAAGGACTTGGGGAGCACATACCCCATGGAGGGATGCTCCCTTAGGCTAAAGACACAAGGGAGGGCCTAGGCCCCACCCAAAATGACTTGAGAGATTTTGATGATCCCTCCTGGATGGGCTCATTCTCCCTGGGGAGTGGATGGGGAATAGGATGAAGGGTTGGGGTAGAGGGGTAGCATGAGAGGATGGGAAGGAGAGAAAATGGATCAATATGTAAAATATGTAAAGTAAGGTCATGAGTGTTAAAGATTATGGGGACTTTTTTGCTATTTATTATTTATTTTTTATGTAAACCAATCTTATATTACATACCAATCCCAGTTCCCTCTCCCACTTGTACTCTCATATGCCCCAACCATTTCCCCATTCCTCCCCCTCCATTCACTCCTCTTTCACATCATTTGGACCACGGCCTTCCCCCTCTGTATCTAGGCTGAGCATGGAATCCCTCTAAGGGAAGGGGTCCAGAGAGGCAGTTCGTGCACTAGGGATAAACACTGGATTTCCTGCCATTAGCTGACTGTAGGAACTTGTGGAGTTAGAATGAAGACGTTTCTGTGATGTAGTATGGCTACAAGCCTATGGGGACTAGAGAGGAGAATGTGGTGGTTTAATGAAAATGTTCTGCTTAGACTCTCAGGGGATGTCACTATTAGAAGTTGTGACCTTGCTGGAGTGGATATGGTATTACGTGAAGAACTGTGTCACTGAGGGTGGAAATTGAGGTTTCAGAAGCTGAAGCCAGGCCCCGTGTTATTCTCTTTTCCTGCCGATCCTGGTGCTATAGTTTCCACTCCTTCTATAGTGCCTTGCCTGCCTGCAGGCTGTCACTTCTTCCTTCCATGATAACAATGTCCTAAATTCTTAACCTTTATGAAAGCCCCAATTAAATATTTTCCTTTGTAAGAGCTGTCATTGCCATGGTGTCGTTTCACAGCAACAGAAACACAAACTAAGACAGTGAGGAAGGAGCTTACTCACAGCCATGGGTGCTACTGCCATTTGATGGCTAGTGAGGGAAGAAAAGGCCTTTTTCGTTGGAAATGTCACCACTTATAGGATGCTTATCCCATCAAAAGCCCAACATCCATGAGCATATTGTTAATACTAACTGGACTCTGGAGACTATTATTCATTATAATTGTATTAAGTAAAGATGTAGATAGGTTGTTGGGTCCTCAAGGAGGGCTAAACAAACGAGTAGGGTGAATAAATCAAAATATATTTTGAGCATATGTGACATGTTCATGTAACCAATTAAAATATTATTAAAAAATACATTGGCATTATCATCAGGAAAGAAAAAGTGCCATTGTGCTCATTTCACAAATATATATTATTATTTCAAGTGTTTGAGGAAATTAGTTTTTGGAGAATACTGCCATAGTCAGGACACTAAAGTGCTGGAAGTGAAATTAAGTGAACAGAGTCATTGTAATTGAAGACTTGACTGCAGATTTCTTTTTATCCTTCCCTTATATATAATCAGAAAATGAATATACTATGCTGTGAGTCATGGTAAAATATTTTATTTGGACAACAATACCTGTTTGTTTTTCAATTAAACATAAACACTTGGGCAATGTTCTTCTAGACAGAAGAGGTGAACTCTATATCATAAACATTAAATACATAATAATAGTTTTAAAGATCAAAATGACTTGAGATAAAATATTAAATGATTTACAACACATATATAACTTCAATTTTATGGGTCTCCAAACTATAGTTATTTGGAATTTAAAATTCTGCAGACAAGGTTTAAAGACTCCATTTAAGTAACTATCAATTATCAACTCTAAAGATATAATACTCACACATTTCTTTCAAAGATAATTGAATTAAAAAAATTATAACAATAAATTTCATTACTGAGTTCCTTTTTATGTATAAACATGATTTATATTTTCCAAGATTGTATGTTTAAAGACCTAACAGAGAATTTTTAATGTAATTACAACAAAAAATAGAAAATGTTAAAACATTTATTTGTAAAAAAGAATCATTTGGGATAAAAATCATTACAATTAATATTAGCCTTAAAATTAGTAATACAAGCATGTGTTATTTATGGAGATTTATTGCAAGTAAACTGAATTGAAGAAAGTCCACAACAGTTTTAGATATTTAATCTACATTCAAAATTGCCTAATGAAACAGGCCTTGGTAAATTTTAATACATATTACTTTATATTATATTTAAAAACGTAATGATGAGATTTGTAGGGAACAATGCAAGAAATCTAAGTAGTGAACGACAGACAGAAAACATCAACTTAGACACCGCATAGGTGTTAGGCATTAGACTATACTTCACATCCATTAACCCACTGAAATTCCATCTAACCATACAACAATCAAGGATTGAGTTACAAATATAATGTTAATGTGACAATTCAGAAAATGAAATCATTGCTGTATCTAAAGGTAATAAAAGCAATTTTAATGATAAGGGGACAAAAACAGTAAAATACCGAGGATGTCAGTTCATTTTCTTTTGAAAGGAGAGTAATGTATATAATTTAAAATCACTGCAGGGGACTGGAGAGATGGCTCAGTGATTAAGAGTGCTTACTCCTCTTTCAGAGGACCTGGGTTCAGTTATCATCACCTAAATGGTAGCTTAAAAAACAGCTTTCCACGTCTAGGTTATCTGATGACTTCGCCTGATATCTATGTGCTATGTGTTTTTGAACACACTGTGCACTCCAACAGACATGCAAACAAAGGAGAAAAAGAAGCTCATTTAGAAAAAAGTAAACAAATAAAAAAACATACCAAAAAAAGTCATTAAAGGTAGAGAGAGTTGTATCTGAAAATGTACCAAGAAGCTAATGCAATTGTCCAGAATCTTTGAGAAACTTCATAGTACATTTTCTTGGTGATGCTGTTAAATAAATGGGGGGAAAGCATTCAACAGGAATTCTCTGAGAGTGACACGTAGGCTTATAATTGGCTTCTGCTCAAACCAACCTCATGCAAAACTCTTGTATTTGAAGTTGTAGTAAAAACCACTATGTGCACCAAAATTCATGCCTCAATATGCCTGCTATGTCTGGATTCCTGCATTTCTCATGATCCTCTCAGGGTCTGTGTCCAAATGTTTAATTTTTGCCAACTTCAGGCATCAAATAACAGCTACCATCACAAAATAAGTGAAGAATAGAGAAGTTTATCTCAGTCACTTCAAGAATCACTCTACCTGGTTTAGAAATTTGAAGTCAGAGGAAATAATCTGGAGGATCAAGACCTATTGGACAGTTCCATGGTACTTGGCTAATAAGTTAGAGAGGATGGATTAAATGAAGGCTGGTATGAAACCCAGAGTTTCCCCAAGTATATGTCACTCATGTTGACTTTCAAAAGGTTGTATCAGTATGCCACCAGTGAATACTTAGAATCTTCTCCTAATTTAAGATCCCTTGGCTATTTGAGCTTCTACAACATGCATGTGGACATGTTTGTTTTCCCAAACAATCTGCCTATTTGCTAAATCTAAACCAGCAAATGCAATTGAAATGATTCTGTCAATAGGGAACAGTGTGTTGCCCATTGTTATATAGTAGAGGTGATTAGACCCTTGGCTTTCCACGTGAACCTTTGCTTCTGCCCCCAAAACTCAACACACAAACAAACAAAATCAATTTGTCTATTTCCCAGCTGGTCTCATTGTCCTTTTTTTCTGCTGAAATTTGTAGCTGCAATCCTATATTCAGTATGAAGACAAATTGCTTTCGTGGGGATTAGTAGCTGATATGAAGAAATGGCAGGTCTCAGGATAAACAGCACCATGCCAAGCACATAGGAGGATATGCATATTATCTAATGTTCTTAGCACACTAGAATCTTGCACAAAAAAAAAACAATTAAAATTAACAGATAATTAATGATAATAAATATTTGCCAGGTCTAGTTTTGTTATATTTAGATGATAAAGTTATTATAGACATTTAGTATAAGGCCTTGTAAAACATATATATTTTTATTATAAATGTATTTGGACATAAAATAAATGAGTAACAAATAAATGTAAAACTTCTGAGATTTAAAATAGTTTTAATTATTTTTGTTTCAATCAGCAGTAGACTCTTATCAATACCACACTTTACATTTGATGACTAATAAAATGATTACATACTTTTTTTCTCTTTTTTTATGTTCAGACCCTTTTGTTATAATAGATTTTACTTGCTCTCTTACTGAGGCACACTTCTTACAGTAATACTTTCTTGAAGGCAAAGATATTAAGTTCTCTGCAGGGAACTGGGTTTTGTTCCCATTGGCAAAGACAGTTGAGGAGATTGTCTTCAATACAGGAGAAGTGGAGAACAGGCTGGAGACAAAACATCTAACGATACAACGTCCACAATTAGGAAAACATGCATGTAGTTATAGCAAAGATCTCAAAAAAAATAATGGTAATTGTTTGTAGCAGCACTGTTTCCAACAAGACTATCAAGGACAAGGAGGGAGTGAGATAAGGCAATTAACATACAAAGCCAACATTGGAAATTCAGAGTCCAACAGAAATTACACAATCAGAACCTTGCCAAGCTGTCTGGGGTCTAATGCTTCATTCTTTTTCTGTATACTTGCCTGACACAGGACAAAGATTTGGTGAAGCAAAATAAAATACCAGCGGCATTGAAAACTGAGCTCCAAAATAGATCACATAAAAAAGACCAACATATTGTATCTTCATGTTGGATTTTATCTTCTCCTCCATGCTATGAGCACCTTAACTTTTCAATGATACATGAACAATGTCAAAAGCTCCTAAACCACTCTCCCAACTTCACTAGACAATGATAGTAAAATAAATACCATTTTGATGTTTTGCCTTAGGTTTCATTATGATTTGAATATTCGGGGGAGTAAGTACTGCCAGCACTGCAAACCCAGTGAAATTTTTCAATAAATGTTTTTGTGTATTTGACATATGGATTATTATATGCTTATTAATTACTAAGATATAAATACTAACCACAACATGCATCATATTTTTATAACAATACCTTATGTTTCATTTTTGCTGATTTTGCTATGATTTTTGAATTACATCACTGTGTATGAATTTTGGAGCAATAGCTGCATTATTTGTAAAATATTTTCCACAGTCATGATGTTATTTGGCACATTCACATAACATTTTCATGTGACATTTGTTTTGTTGGTGAACATGAAGAAGAGAATCCAGTTTTATTGCCAACAGTTGACCAACAAGTTGCCCAACAATTCTTTCTTGTGCCATCAATTGACCTGACCATCTCTCAGGGGCCTCTGAGCAATTAACAACTTGTAAATCACACTATTGTTTTATGACCATAAAATATTGTTTCTTCAGAGGAATTCAATTGGATAAAAGCTTTTGTCTTGTAAAAGAAATTGCAGAGAATTTAGGAGTAATTAATTTTTATTATCTATTTGTGAATGCAGTTTTCTTTTATATTTATTTAAATAACTCATAGCAAAATAAAAGCAATATGGTAATTTTTTCAATTATAAATTCAGTAGTTTGCAAAATAGTAATTATAGAACTATTATATAATGTATATGCCTCTGTGCCTGTGAATCTGTGAATATCTGGATATCTGTGTTGTGGGTATAAGACACACAGATAAAAAGATAGAAGAACAGAGAGGTAGAGAGAGAGAGAGGATCCCAGGTACCTGGTTTATATTGTTGGAAATATTTCTAGTGTGTAATTTTTCAACTGGCTAAAACATTTGAACATAAGAAGATGACTTTTTTGTTAAGATAAATAAATTCTGACCTTGTATGAATCATTACAAATTTGTGTAATCTAAAATGTATTATAATCTCTGGATAGATAAATCATCCTTCCTAAGACAGAAACTACTACCATTTTACAGCTAAATGGATATAGATTTAAACTGACTCCTTATATTTTATCCTTATGACCCTATTAATTAATTCTTGTATCAGTCCTCATCTGAAAAGCTTGTATTTTTTATTGACAGTGATAAATGAAAAAAAGGTTAAGATTCACAAAATAAGGCTCCAGATTGTTCAGCCCCACAGGAATCATGTATCAGGAACTCCCCATCATCCAAGACTCAGACATGGTGAGGATGGTGAGGATGTAGGGGTATAGGAATGCATAGCACCCTCAAAACTTTGGAATGTTCAAACCAGAAAAAAGAAAAGAAAAACATGCAGAAAGAATCTAAGGAAACTTATAAAGAACTAGTATTATAAAGGGTTAGAAATTCCCCTACACACTTTTTCAATGCAATAATTTTTACATACTTAACAATATTTAGATTATTGGACACATAATGCTTTCATTCCAAAGAAAAAAAATGATGTGCATACTGTTTAAAATAATTGGAATATTTGACAATCTTACTTAGTAACACAGGGTGTTAAGCAAATCATTTCTAAGTTTTTTTATCACTTTTACCATTAATAAATAATAAATATTTTTAGCTTTATTCAGTTTTTGAAGCATCTCACTTCAATGGTGATAATTTCTGTCTAAACATTGTTTTAAAATTTTCCATCACTAGTTTGATGATTTGATAAACTGCTCAACATTAGGGTACAAGTTCGGTGACTCCGCCTCCATGATTGTAGGAGCCTCGGTGGAGGAACCACAGGGGTAAGTAACACTGGGTATAAAGCATGTACAGGTCACAGAGAATTTTCAGTTCGCTTATGTATGCAATTTGCTATGATTAATAGTATTTTAAAAAGAAAAAACAATCACAATTATATT
The DNA here is from genome assembly GCF_943737965.1 of Phodopus roborovskii. NCBI lineage: Eukaryota > Metazoa > Chordata > Mammalia > Rodentia > Cricetidae > Phodopus > Phodopus roborovskii. Next base: position 9,386,009 of record NW_026126511.1, on the reverse strand, counting down.
TTATACATAAAAAAAGCTACTTGAGAGCATTTGGTATCAGAGCAGATACAATATCTGAGACATTATTATAATCAGAGAAACCAGAAGTGCTGAGTGTGGCCCACGCCCTGGAAAAGAGGAGATGGACTTTGGTGTGCTGAAGAGAGAGAAAGTGCAATGGAACTTATTTTCAGAGTATAGAAGTATAGAAGTTGAGGATGTTGCGGTCATGAATCACATCAGTTCTTTGCAAAAGAAAACAGGTTTAGATTCTAAACTTTAGAAGAAGAGGAAATGTATTCTTTTTTATTTTTCTCTATTTTTATTAGTATTACTTTTCCTATTTTTCATATTGATCCCAGTTGTCATTCCCTCTTTCCATACCTCAGTCCCTCCCATGCTGCCCGACACCCCTTCTATCCCATTCCCTACCCACTCCACAGAGAGCGTGATGCCTTCCATAAGGAATCATCAAAATCTTTCAAGTCATTTGGAGTAGGGACTAGGCCCTCCCTCCTGTCTCTAGGTTAAAGAAGTATCCCTCCATGGGGAGTGGGTACTCAAAGTCATTTCCTGCACCAGGGATACATCCTGGTTCCACTGTCATAGGTCCCTTAAACTGCCCAGGCCTCCTAACTGAAATCCATGTTCAGTCTGGGGTTCATGAGCTCCCCCTTAATCAGGTCAGCTGTCTCTCTGGGTTTCTATAGCCTGGTCTTGACCCCTCCCTTTCCTTACCACTCCTCCCTGTCTGCAACTGGATTCCAGGGTTCTGCTCAGTGTTTTGGTGTGGGTTTCTGCTTCAGTTTTCATCAGCTACTGGATGAGGGTTTTATGATGGTAGATAAATTAGTCATCTACCTCATTATTTGGGAATGGCATTTAAGGCAGCCTCTCCACTATTGCTCAGATTGTTAGATGGGGCCATCCTTGTAGGTTTCTGAATGTTTCTTGGGTGTCAGTTTTCTCTTCAAACCTATAATGGCTCCCTCTATTATGGTATTGCTTTTTTTTTTCTTTGCTCTTGTCTATTCATTATTTTCAATGAGTCATGTAGGCATTCTCTTCAACAATAGGATTCAAGGGGCTCACAGTTTCAGGGAGCATAAAGGGATCTGACTTGGGTCCTCTTCATATATTATGGCTGAGTAGCTTGGTGTTTTTGTGGGAATCTTCAGTTTTAGCAAGGACTGTCTCTGACTCTTTTACCTACCTGTAAGATGCTTTTCCTTCCACTTGGTTGCCTCATCTCATCCAGCCTTGATCATGTTACACGTCTGGTCTAATTGTAGTGTATTATACCAGGTTTGGTTGATGTCCTTGGGAGGATTGCTCTTTTCTACTCTTTGTCATGGTTTGTATTATCACAGCAATAGCAACCCTAAGACAGGTGGACACAGACATTTTCCTTTGAATATTTATTAACCAGAAAAGCCGAATGAGAGAGATCATTAAATGGTTATATAAGTGTTTCAAAATGAGAGTCAGAATAAAGTGCTATGTAAGTATGCATGTCAGCATCTCAGATGTGTGGGATCTGGTTATGAAGAACCTCATATTTGAATGTGTTAGTGTTTTAATGTAGTGCAAGTGGGTGAAAATGTTTTAAATATCCATAAGCCTAGGCGCGATTGAGAGTGCCTGAGAGTGTTTGAAGCTCAGAGCAGATGGCTGCAGGAAGATAAGCAGAAGAAATCCCTCATGACTAAACCAGGATTGACATGAAATACTCTGCTGACTTGTATCTCAGTTTTAGAGAATAAAGTAAAAATTCCCAGATAGAACTTCAGAAAAAGTTCTGTGAAGTGATATTGGAAACTAAAGAACAATTTGGGATGAAAATTAAGTTAACAATAGAGAAAATATAACAGAATGAATTTAATCATCTTTTTCTATTTTAAAGTGGTTTAATTTACTAAAATATCTATTAATTTATATCTACTCAGTGCTATTTTGTCACATTTATGGAGAAATAAATTAAAAATAGACATAAAATTATTATTGTAAGAGTTAGTTTCATGAAGAAATAATGATAACTATGGAGTCACTGCTACAATTCAATGTTTTTAAATAAACTTATTTGTGTTCTTAATTTAGCACATAAACCAAACTTAATTCATCTGAACCCAAACAATAACCTCAAACAACAACAACTTAAAGCACTTCTCTTTTCTATAGATTTATCAAACATTATCAACCTTAACTGACCAGAATGTATTCCTAAATATAACCTGTTTGGTATAATGTTTCTGTTTGTATGTTTTCAGGTCTTACACCTTATCACTGGAAGACCATTTCATGTCTTCCTTGGGGAAGATCACTGCTGCTTTCGGTTTTTTTTTTTTTTTCAATTGTCTATAGTTCTCTAAATAAGGTTGAGGGCTGTGGGCTTTACTCTGTCCAGTTTCACATCTTCACTGGTTTCCTCTCGTTTCAGTTATGTTTAGGCAGGCATGTTAGAGTGTTTTACTGTCTTGTAGGAATTCTAAGATGGTGAGTTGACTGAATCCATATATTACAGAGCTGAAGGAAGAATTACTTCAGTGTAGTCCTTCAATATGCATTATGTTTTACGTTTTCTAAACATTTGATTCACAAACATAAACATTTAAATTAAACCATATCGCTAAAATTTTCTCGATATATCTATATGGAATATTGCATGAGGAAAATAGCAACTTGCTAGCAGAACAGCAAATTCAAAGGAGATTTTGAATTTGCCTAATTTTACTGGATCTTAATATTCATAGTAGATTTTACAATAAAAGGTTTCAGACACTAAACTGAATCTGACTTATACAGTAAAATGAAGTTTAGGGATTGTGAATGGGACTTGTGAATTCATATTAATGAGATATAATATTCTAAATATAATCCAAATATTTGTAGATGAAAATATGTTATACTTGGGCCATTGTGTTGAAAAATATTAAGAGAGTAATATTTTAAAAAATGTAATTTAGCACATGGTTAACTGGTAAATGATATATTTTATTTTTTTACTTTTGAGTTTATAATTATAAGATTTTCTTCCAATCTGCAAACCTCCTATATACCCCCTTGTTGAATTCTTTCATATACATGTCTTCAGATTTCATTAACTGTAAGTGTATGCATATACCTGCACCAATACACACACATACCCCTAAATATCTCCAGACAAGTATACATAAAGTTCTTTGTGCGGATGTTTTCAAAGCTAACCATTTGGTATTTGGTAAGTAGTTGGTATGCTCCTCCTTGAAAAGTCAACTTGTTCCCACTCTCAGAATTTCTTAGTTGTCTGTATTTATACAGTGTCAAACATGTGAAAGGATGTATCAAATGATTGTGACAAACATACACAAAATAGCAACAATATTCTCAATGGAAGTATTTCCCTAAGGCATTTGTAAATTGAAAGTATATGATCCAGGCTCATATAGTAGATACAGATAGGAACAAATGTTCTGTTTCTATGATCACAAAGTTACAGTTCTGTTTCTACATTCTATGCAGTCAATATGTAAAAATGTAATAAAAGGTTCTCTGCTGGCTAGTTTCCTGTCAATTTGGGCCAGGCTACAAGAAAGAAGGGAAACCTAAATGAGAAAATACCCCATAAAATCTGCCTGTAAGGTAATTTTCTTTATTAGTGATTAATGGGGAAGGGCCCAGCCCATTGTGAGTATAATTGTCTCTGAGTTGGTGGCCTTCTGTTATATAATAATGTAGTCTAAGCAAGATATTTGGAGCAAGCCAATAAGCCGCACCCCACAATGGCCTCTGTATCAGCTCCTGCCCCTAGTTTTCAGCTCTCCTTGAGTACCCTTGCTGAATCCCTTCAATGATGGGCTATGACATGGAAGTAGAATCAAAATAATCCCTTTCCTCCCCAACTTGATTTTTTTTCCATTGTGTTTCATCACAGCGATCATAGCAGTAGCAACCATAACATGGACAGAAGTTGGTACCAGGAATGTGGAGTGTTGCTGTTATTGAGACGACCATGTATTTGGGGGAGGATTGTGGACCTCTCTGAGAAGTTCCATCGGAGCCTGGAAGATGAAAGTCTTGAAAGTAGTGGAGATGATGGAGGCCTGGCTTGTGATGTTCCAGAAAGAAGATTGAAAGTCACTTAAGGACTTCATCACAGCTGTTACATATTTTGAGTTAAGAATGTGCGGTTCTGAATTGTCAGGGTTGAAGAACAGGCTGTGATTAACAAGAAATCAGAGCCAATAAAGTGAAGTCTTTGCTTTACTGGTAGCTTCACTTGTTAGCTGGAACTAAGAAATTATGTGAGGAAGATGAGGCCAGCATCTTGTGGGAATCCACATACAGAAGCTCTGTTTCAGAGGTTACTTGTGCAGTCAGCTAAACTTGGCAATGTTGTTGTAATAGAAAAAAAAAAAAAAAAAAAAAAGCTGCATGAGAGAGAAAGATTCCATGCAACAGATTGCAAATGGAGGGCTTTTATTGGAGGAAAGGGAATCGGAAAGGGGGAAGCAGATAGGAGCAGTGGGGGGGGGAGGGGTGGAGGCAGGCAGGACACTTTTAAAAGGGAACATAAGGAAGAGGCACTGGTGGAGCTCTTAGTGGCAGCACCTGAGGGCATATCCTGTCGGAACTCCCAGGCAGGCCAGTACAGATGCCTAAATACTAGCAAGTGTAACCTAAGTGCTACTGATTTTGGAGGTTTGAAGGAGCAAGAAAAGCAGCCGAGACAGGAAAAAGCACTGTAAGAGGCCGTGTTAAGCATTGGAGATGGTACAGGATTGGTAGCAGGTGAAGCCCCAGATTAGATGGGATCATGGTCAGAAGTTGAGATGTAGTACCATAGAGATAACCTAGAAAAAGCTATTGGCAAAGGTACAGCCCAGTTGCCATGGACATCGTGTTAATTTTACAGTTTGGGTGTGGTTTTGCTTTTATTTTAGTGTGACTGACACTTCCTTCTTAAAGTAATTATATATATATAATTAATTTACATGACCCCACAGTTGAGAGACATTAAGAATTTAAAGGAATTTTGGAGTCTTACATGAACTTTGATTTTAAAAGTGAGCTTAGGTATTTTAAAGCAACTTTGAACTTTTAATTGTTAGAAATTTTAAAGACTATGAGACTTTTACAAATCTGGAATATTTTATACTGTGGTGTTCACACTTCTGTAAAATATGGGGAATGAATAGTAATGAAATGTTGCTTAGTAGTGATGGATTTGTGAGACAAGTTGACAAGGGGTCAGTTTTGTTTGCTAGTTTTTTGGCAAATGGCAAACCTAAAGTGATTGGAGAGGAGGGAGCCTAAATTGAGAAAACGCCTCCATAAGATCCATCTATAAGCACCTCTGACAGTGGAACCAGGATGTATGCCTGGTGCAAAATAGGACTTTGGGAGCACATACTCTGTAGAGGGATTATCCCTTAACCTAGAGGCAGGAAGGAGGGCATAGTCCCTACTCCAAATGACAGAATTTGTTGACCCCTCCTGGAAAGCACCACCCTCTCTGGGGAGTGGGGGTTATGGGATGGGAGGGTGGTCGGGGAGGGGGCATCAGAGGGAGGGATAGGGGGAGGGAGGGATGCAGGGAGGGAGGGAGAGAAGGAGAGGGAATTGGGATTGATATAAATAATAAGAAGAAGAAGATAAAGAAAATATCCATCTATAAGCAGACCAGCTGAACATTTTCTTATTTATTTCTGGCAGAGGGACCAGCCCACTGTGGTACAATCCATTGGAAGAAGGTCCTGGACACTATAAGGAAGCAGTCTGAGTAGGCAATAGGGAGCATGCCAGCAAGCAGTGGCCCTCTATGGCAACTGCATCAGCTTCTGCCTCCAGGTACCCAAACTGTTTTGTGTTCCTGTTCTGACTTCTTGCAATGATTAACAATGATGTAAAATATTAAGACTAGTAAATCCATTCTTCCCCAACTTGCTTTTTGTCATGATGTTTCATTATATATCAACAGTAATTCTAACAGAGACACATTAAACAAATGCAGTGATAGTATATGATCTAACAAATAAAGCCTAATCTGATCTAAAGATCAGATTACAAAGCTAGCCACACTAGTCAGTCATACAGGCCAGGCAGTGGTGCTACACACCTTTAAGCCCAGCAGTCAAACTCGTTAACCATAGAAGCTGGGCAGTCGTAAATCACTCCTTTAATCACAGTACTAAAGAGGAATTTCAAGTGGGAAGAGACAGGAATGCAATGTATTCAGTCTGCAGTTGTGCTGAGAACAGGCCTAACCTTGGTAGAGTTAAGAACGCTCTAGTGGTTGACTGCTTTGTTTTTCTTATATTCAGTTTGAAACCCAGTATCTATGTCTGGGTTTGATTATTTGTGCTACAAAAAAAAAAAAAAAAAAAAAAAGAAGTTGAATTTAAAGTGCTTTGAAAAATCAAGTTCCACAATACTCCTACCATTAATTTCATAGTTGAACTTCAGGTATAGAACAGTACATTCTTCATGTTTCATAAATAAAATAAATGCAACATTAAGTTTGTATATTCATATAAGCCAGCATTTACTTTATATCACCAATTAAGAAGTCAAACTACTAATACTAATGTGTCTACATTTGGGCATTGATTTATTTAATACAACATCTGCCTTTTTTCATTTATATTTTATCTGTCCAAGTATTTTGTTGCAAGTCTCCATTATTCTATCAGCACTGTCTGCTTCTTCTTTCTAGACGCTAAGTGATAGACATTTTAATTGTTCTAAAATCATATCAATGAAAGAGTATGTGTGTGTGTGTGTGTGTGTGTGTGTGTATATATATATATATATATATATATATATATATATATATATATATGCTTTTAACTCATATGGTCAAAACCACTGAATAACAAACCAAACTTATTTTCATTTATCATATATATTCCTCACTTATATTGTTTTCATGTGATTATTATTTTTTTAATCATGTGAAAGATATGACAGTTAACATATTTGATTTCCTTCTATTAAAATGAAACCATAACTCTTTTTAAGTGCAACGTTTCACAGGTTGAAATAACTCGACTTCTGTAGAGTGGTCATTCTTTGTAAGCTTCTCCCATTGACTGTCATTTGCAGTTTCTTCAAATTCCTTGCATCTTCTCTGACTTCCATGCTCCCTTTCTGCTGTTTTACAGTCTTACCATTTTTTAAAATTTAAACTTTTATTTCATCACTTTATCTGTTACCATTCTGAAAGTGATTTCCCTACTCCAACATCACAGAGAATGAAAAATAGCTAGTTCTCTTTTAGTCACATTATCTCAGCATTTGAACTGGCAAAGATTAAACAGAACACACAGAAGGCTGTTCATCACAAGTAACTACATATGATCTGTCCTGGAATAGGTAAATCCAGGAGGATTTGGGTGTTCCTCTAATTTTTCAAAGAAACAACACACCCAACTTCAGAGTAAACTATAATATGACAGATAGGCTTATTAAATGCTCAACCTATGGCAAACTTTCAAGCCAATAATACTCAAATAATATTAATACAACATGAGAAGCTGATTTTATTTTCTGATGCTAAATTATGCATTCTCATCAGATGTAACTATTTAGAATTTATTTAATTCTGATTTTTTTTCTAAAATTTATTTTGCATTCATTTGTATGTATCTGTGTGTAGGACAGGGTAGGTTGCAGTGTGAGACTAATATGAGCACATGTGCCTGCAGAGTACAGAGGATATTCCAAATATCCTGAAGCTGAAGTTTCAAGGTGTTGAGAGACACCCAGTATGATGGCTGGGAACCAAATTCAGATCATCTTCAAAAGCTTTATGTGCTCTTAATTGCTGAGCCGTCACCTCTTAAGTCCCATTACAGGATTTCATGAACAGGAAAATTGTTGAATAAAGAAGAGATGGATCAGTTTTCATAGTCATGTAAAATATTAAACTTGTGCATTCATGCTTAAATATAATATTGTTTCTATAGTTGTAAAGAGCAAAGGATATTGATAAGTAGAAATATATTGCCTGGTATGTGTGAGCCCTCCCTGCTTTCAGAAAATCAACTGAGAGTGGGCATGCCAAAAGGCCTCTGTTCTAGGATTACAGGAGTATGGCATTACTCCTGTTTTATGAAGTACTAGGCATCAAGTCCAGGACCTCATACATGCTAGCCAAGCACTTTAACAATGACACTACACCCCTATGCTATTACCTGCATTGTTATACATCAGTATGTTTTAAAGCATGGTCAGGTTTATTGAACTAAGCAGAAAATGTAGAGATAAATCATATACCTGCAGCCACTGCAGAGTCTGCAGCCTCCTTTATTAAATAAGTTCTACATTCATTATGAATTATTGCTTAAGAATCTACTCAGTGACTGCATTTTTCATATTTTACAAGGACCCACTGATAACTTAGTGTAATTTATCAGATTATTATCCTCATGAATTCCAAGACTTTTCTATATTACTACTTTAAAAGGATGCTACCTCTTTTTTTAAGTGAATAGTTCCTGAAAAAAAAAGTTACATTATAATGATGTGGGTGTCTTTGACAGATTTTATGTTATTCCATTGTTATATTGGTTATAACTGTCAATATCATACTGTCTTTAAAGTAATGTTAATATAATGTTGTATTAAACATCTTACATTCTATTTTCTTCACCCTGGCAACAAAACTAATAAGGAATGAGGCCGATGAAGCTGAGAAATAAATATATCATTGTCATTGAACTTTTATTGTTTGATTATTGTTTCTTCTTATTGTTATTACTTATATTTGGGAATATGGAAAAGTATACTACTTTATTATATATTTTAGTTTAGTTTAGTATAATAAGACCTGACAGTGCTTATATGCATATATACAATAATATAATATCTCAAATTCCAGATATTCTGCTAATTTTCTAATATTTATTCATTCACATGAATTTCTCATTTCAATTTAAAATTAACTTTTCCTTTAGAACAATTAAATGATGGCTCAAATATTATTTCACTTGTTTTACTCTTACATAGGCTCACATATGTATAACAGATTTTTATCTTGACGCTATGAAAACTTTTTGTGAGTAGCATCACCTTATCAAAAGTTACACGAGATTTATTTCTTATATTTTTCTTAACTATTACTTTTATAATTATTGAAGCATTAGTGATATTTATAAATATAGGTTAAAATCATGGGAATTCAGAATGAATCTTTTTCTTGTAGCATCCTATTTGTTTAATTCAAATTTTATCTACTAATTGTTTTCTTTTAACTATTCTTGGAATTCATAGGAATCAGGTGCTATCTAATTGGAAGAAAGATAACTTTGCTATGATGTAACACAAGATGACATGGCCAAGTAAAAATGAAGATAGAATTAAACAAATAGCTGTATGATATGGAATGTGTTTTTTCGGTGTGTGTATGTAATTTGGGGGTGAGTGAGTATTATGTATTTGTCTTTGTACCACAAGTATGCAGGTTCCCATAGGCCAGAGAGCATCACATACTCCAGAGCTCGGTACCTCATAGCAGAAAATCATGAGCTGCCTCACATGAGTATCGGGAACCGAAAATAGATCCCTGGGATAGCAGCAAATATTCATAACCCTGAATCATCTATCGATCGATGAGTAGTACTATGGATTTCATAGTGTTCTCAATTACTTACAAGGAGAACTATGAATTGGCAATAGTAAAAGCACATGTGTGTTTGTCACTGGCTACATGAATGGCAAGAGAGACCAAGCACTCTTCTGTATAAAAGATTTAAAGACATTTATAAGGCACAAGAACTCAAACTTCTCCCAGAACTTCCAGTAAGGATCAAAAACCTGATGGAGCTTTGAATTTAGCACATTTAGCAGTGTTAAATGTCAGCCATCAAGAAATACAAAATCATCATCAGTCAGGCTTCTCCCAGCAGCTGACAGGAGCAGATACAGAGACCCACAGCCAGACATTAGGAAAACATGGGAAACTCTACTAGAGAGAGTACTGGGGGGGGTGGATTCTTAGGTCCATTGGGGTTGAGGACACCGGAAGAACACTACCCACAGGAACAAGTAGTTCAGTCTATTGTGAGCTCACACACACTGAAATGGAACCGCCAGGTGTTCGGGGTCTGCACCAGACCTCCTACATTCATATTGTGGTTCTTTAGCTTGGAAGTGAGGGTGTCTCTGACTCTTTTGGGTGTACTTGAGACCCTTTTTCTCCTATTGGATTGTCTTATCTAGGCTTGATTTCAGGATTAGTGTCTAGTCTGATTGTATGCTTTTGTTTCGAGTTTGGTTGATATCACTGGGAGAACTCTCCTTTCTGAAGGGAAAAGAAAGAACAGTGTGTGGGGGGGGTAGAGAGAAGAGGATGAGGAGTGTGAGGAGGAGAGGCAGGAGAAAACCTGTGTTTGGAATGAATTGTATGAGAGAAATAAATAAATAAAATATAAGTCAAATGTGTTGTTATTACAACTGTTGATATCATATTTCAAGGAACATTAAAAATCGCTTATGTTTGTCACTTACAATAATTCCTTTGTGATATTTGCCATATTTACTTTCTTACTAAGCTGGTTACTGGTGTCCATTGTTTTAATGCTGCTGACTGTGTTATATCATTTACTGATCTTATCATATACTTCCCTTATCTAAAGCCATACATCAGTTTTTCTCTGATTTCATTAACATTGACCTTATACACCACCATACAGCTCTCATTGTGTAAGATTTAAGTTTACGCAGTTTTTGTCACTACCCACATCAGTCAGCTCACAACTGTCTGGAACTTTAATTCCATACAATATTATGCCCTTTTCTGGCCTTTATGGGAACCTGCATACTTGATGTACACTTATATAAATGCATACTTATGAAATATGGTAAACACAGTTTAGTTTTTATTCAGCATTTTGTTTTACAGATGCTGCTTAGAACATAATCTATTTTATGTAAATGGCCCCTGTCAAGTAAATTTCTCTTTCAAATGGAAAGTAAATGTTATTTTTATAGATTGGTGCCTAAATATATTTTGGAGAAAGAACAAATAATATGGAAACCAAAGAGCAAGAAAGAGTTCTTTAAATCTGCTCTACTAAATCCCATTACAACTGAAGTCAATCTTTGTAAAAAAAAAAAATCATTGAAAGGTTCTTTTTGGTATGATATAATTTTAGTAAATAATTCAGTCTTTTTTACCTGGTCCTGTACCAAACATTCAAATTTGCTATCAGGCAAAGAATCAAGGTGTGATTATCAAATATATACTGTCTCTATAAATCTACATAATGGCCCTCAGCAAGAAGCTGGTATTGGAAAATTTCCCATACTGCTAGCCATACCTCACTGTTCTATGGCCCAAGCTTCCTTTCTCCACAATGTTTTTCATTGTGAGGACCAGCTTCCAATATTGTCATAGCTGAATCTTTCCAGTCCTGTGGAATAATTCTGTTCTTAGTTTCCCATAAATTTAACATGTGTTTAAAACAGGTTGAATGCATTCCATATGAAATAACTACTTTCTTAAATTTCTTCAAATCTAGCATCTCTTTGGGATTCCAATTAACTTCTGCATAACCTTGGGGGTACTTATCACTAGGAGCTCATTCTTGTGTGGTAACTGGATAAAATTCATGTTGTTTTCCTATAAAACTTAATCCAGTCTTCTTCAGTTTCATAATACCATGGTGAGGTAGATTCTGCTGTATATTCCTACCTCTATATCAGAGCATTTTTCTTATTTTTCTTAGTAAGAGGTCTCTGTAAACCTTGTATCTTACCAATAGTAAGTACTTCTAATACTTGTATCTTATCAGTCAAATTATACTTATTTTCATCAGTAATACTAAGTCTTGTATCTTATCATTACGAAGCCTTCTAAATCTTGTATCTTATCAGTCAAAATATTGTATTTGTCACTGTTATCAAACCACTTTTTAATGTTAAAATATTCATTTTCAAAATGATAGTAATTACAGTGGACATTATGTCAATCCTAGCAAAGTCATTTATCCCTTCATTTAAACATTTTATTTTCCAAACTGTCCATAGTAGTAGTTAGTGCCCTGCTTTGTGATATTCCCCATTCTTAACTTTGGAAAGATTAAAACAAAATATTGTTTAGCTCTCTCCTTAAGAACTTTACAAGTATGTCACCAAATCTACCACCTGAGTTTGTCTTCAGCAGCGAACTCCTCCCACATTCTTAAATTGCAAGCCTCCTTTCTGGTGTTCTGGAAATCACAGCTGATACTTATGAGTTTTCATGTGGAGAGACCCAGGCAGCACTGTGGCAAAGCTAGCTGGCGTGACTTCTCTGTTCATGTGGTTGTATAATGTTTTCAAGAACCAAATGCTGTTTTATCTTTAGCATAGTGGTATTCCTTAATCTACTGTTATTTCATGTAACAATTGTAAATTTGAAGGTAGCCTACTTCTCTTGCAGCTCCCTGACTGTTAAGGCCTCAGGCTGGAAGGAATTCTATTTCTGCAGGTATGAACTATTGCTCCCGCCAAAGGTAGCTTTAACTAAATCTCCATCATTTGTATTCATAAATAAGACTTGAGAATCAAAGGCTGGGTTGAAAACCTGCTTGCTCAGAGAGATTGAATAGCCACAAACTAACCTGCTCTCTTTTCTGGTATCTTCCCCCAAAACCCATTCTTCTGCTCCACCAAAACAAAATGAGATGGGCCACTCAAAAGCCCTCCCTACTATTTCTGTTGCAACGAACTCTTCCAAAATTGACAATCAAAATGTTTTACATACATTCAATGGAGTTCCATTCAGTTTTTGAATAGATATAATATAGTTCACTGGTTAATGTTTAAAATGGTGGAGGGATAGTACTGTTTTGCGATAACCCCCACATTAACACACACACACTCATGTGTACATAAGGTTTGCAAATTTGGCATTTTTTTTTTTAATTGATTTTTTAAACTCTAGAATTACAAGGAAGTAAAACTATACTAGAAGGTGTATTACTAGAGGAGGTTATCAGGATGCTTATATCATGAAAACAGATGGAACTGATACTATGAGTGGAAGGTTTAAGCTAGGATGTGGTAGGAGATGTCTTGGAAGAATTGACAGGGATATGAAGGGTAAAGATCCATGAGAGTTTTTTAAACCATTCATATAAATTTCTGTGTGTGTGTGTGTGTGTGTGAGAGAGAGAGAGAGAGAGAGAGAGAGAGAGAGAAAGAGAGAGAGAGAGAACGTGTGTATGAGTGAGATATATACTACAGGGTTCTTAAAGGCTGTGTAATGATTTTCCTATAACTCAGATTACTAAATAAAAGAACAAGTACCTAGTCTGGATACCTCTTTATAAACTATTTGTCGAAGAGCTACCACAGGCTCCTAAAACAGTGCAGAGTTTTGCCTTTCCACAAGGAATGGTGGTAAATAAAGAATAATGGTGAAAACAGAGGTGGCTGACTGCTTGAGTTGTGGAAATATGTGACTAATGAGTTCCAATTCACAAACGTAACATATATACCATCATCTCAAAGAGTTAGAGAACAGCACGCAAGAGGGACAGAAGGAATGTAAGATCGTTCAAAGGTAAGTAACATGTTTTCCTATGAGACTGGCACAGCTAATGTAATCAGAATCTGACAGCATCTTCAGCTGCCCAAAATAGATCTACATAAGAATGAGTTGTCATGAATCATGGACTGGGAAAGAACTCAAGAGGGTCTCATTTCTTTCCATTGAACAAGTGACTAACCACTGGATTCTGATAGAGAGGAAGAGATAGTTTACAGTTACGTGACTTATAATGAGTCAACTATGCTCCAGTAGTTAGTTTCAAACACATTATCCTGGTTAATCAGAGTCAAAAGAACAGAACACGGTAAATAGAGGAAAGAGTCATATAGAGATATCTAGATGGTAAACGGGGTGAGGAAAGTTCTATGGAAGTGGTAGTAATAAGAATTCACTAAGTTCACATATGAAACTTTATCAGAACATATTTAATGAAAGTCAAAAATAATTAAACTATATCTCCATTAAAGAGCTAGTGAACCTGAACTAAAAGACAAATGAACCCGCACAATTTCTTAACATTTATTAACAGATTCCATTACTCTACTTGATTTCTAAAAAATTTGGGATATAAAATAAAAATCCTCTTCCAATAAACTCCCACATGTGTTAAAGGATAAATCTCAAAATTTGTATCTAAACATGAATATTTGGTTTATTACAATAATAACTAACAGTATTCCCAAGCCTTGAAGCAAAGACAGATACATATTCAGAAGTATCATAAATTGAGTTACAGCAATATATGTTGAAGAATAAAAGAATTCTCTGAAGATTTTAAAGTATTGCCACTGAAAATTAATAACACCTGTGTACAATTTAGTTTCACTGATATGCCTTTAAATTTGGGGAGAAATCTGTTGAGATTATAGATGAAAAACCAATTTATTTTCCTGGAACACTGCTATGAGATTTTTTTCCTTTCCTATTATATTAGTTGATACAGTGCAGGCAGTAGCCTACTTATTAAATTAATAGTTAAACTTAGTGAAAATTTTCCAATGAATGTAAATTATTTATATGTGAATATTTTAAGGTTGAAAATGAATTAATGGCCTTTTTACTTTATTTTGATCACAGTTAAGTGTGGCAAAGGAGAAATAGCCATAAGATCAATTACTTAATTATTCTTAATTTAATTAAAAAATAAAAAAATACCCTTACAACTGTCTTTTCCCCCAATGTAGATGTTATACTATAATCAAAGAAAAAATGTGTGACTAGTGTTTGCAACTATTTTTATGGAACAATATCTTTTGTTTTGGCATTAACATGTGTATTGCCTGTGATAAAATGGAGTATTGCAGTTTAACAAGGATCAGGATAAATAAACAGACTGAATAGGTGTTTATTCAGGAAGAAATAACTTACCACCTAGACAGATGAACACCAGTAATTTCCACCGGATATGCTCCTCTCTGTGTTTCGCCAGCAAGGCCAGCAAGAGAGTGTTCCCTGGCTCCTCCTCAGAACTAGTTCCACCAGTCAGTTCCACCCTTGGCTCCACCCCACAATGGGTGTGGTCAGTGCCACAAAAAGAGACAAAGTGAATATCCCACTACAATTCCCCTTTTTGGTCTAAAGAAAATATTTAGGCTTGATACAAAACTATATACAAAACAGTGAATAACAAGTGTGCTCTAAGAAAAGGAAAATCGACAAAACGACCTACATATCTAGTCCTAGGGTGAAGGCATAACAGAGTTTACAATAGAGTTGCCTTTAGCTGGAAAACATAAGTCTAGTAACTATTATATCTAACTAGGAAAAGAGAATAATAGTTTTGATAGTTTAATCTTCATTCTCATCAAGACCTGAGAAGGAAAATAACAACACTAGGGCAGACAGGAAGTGCGGATGGACAACTTCCAAAAGGTGCAGTGAGGACAGAAAAGCAAGCTACCTGGACAGTCACCCAAGGTCTCACAGTAACGTTGGCTAAGTTTTGTCTAAGGCCAAGGGAACTTGACAGAACACAACAAAAGCAGGGAGGTAGAAAGGCTGTCTTACCCTGACTTGGCAAGGTTCAGCAGTCTTTTATATTTGTCTCCTGCAAGCACATAGAACTGCATGTCCAAATCAGTGTTCAAGATGGGGGCAGTTCTCTGCCCAAGAGGCCATTAGCTGAGGCAAGAATGAACTCCAGCAGGAGCAACATCAGTGTCCAACATATTTTCGGGAAAGTGCACAGTGCTGTCAGGAGCAACAGGGTCTCTTGTCGACGGAGTACTAATATTAAAACATTTAAATGCCATGTTCTGCATGTCTATGAAGTGATTGAAGATTAAGAATCTGTGTCTGACTAATCTCATAGGTCAAGGAAACATGGGTGAATATAATCTGTAAAACTCAGGAACTTAGCTAAAAAATGGATTGAAACTTCCTAGAGTAAAGCAGGGATAAATACCTAAACAATATAACTATGTACATATATATACACATGTAAATCCCTAAAATAGAGGTAAAGTTGAAATGTCTAGACAAGAGGTAGAACTATAAAGGGCAGCATGATAAATATCCCAAATTGTGTCAATATACAAAATGTCTTCAACATAAGCAAAAGTATACATACATAGAATAAGGCAAAAATAATGTGCATAAATTAACTTTGAATACTATGAGTGGAAATATAATTCCACAAGATTTTTAAATTGACATTCGTCTAGCAATGAAGATAACTTTTAATTCTAGAAATTGAAAATTACTTTCAGCATACCAGCATATATGATATTGGCTTTGCATGATGTCTCCTTGCCATTCCAAAGGTGTTACTTAAAAATTACCTTTGTTTTATTCTGGATTCATTTTCTGCCATTATGCATTATTTATCATTTATTAAAGCTTGCCTGGGCATTCAGAAAGCAAAGCCAGTGTCGAAATATAGAGATGAGGCAGTGGTGATACAACCTTTAATCACAGGACTCAGGATTAAGATATATCTCTGTTAGTTCAAGGCCACAATGACTTCATGAAATTGATCCAGTCCTGAAAGAAACAGCTCACACAACAGTGATCTCAGCATTTGTGATCACAAGCCTCTAATCCCAGCACTACAGTGGTGGAGACAGGAGGATATAGCTGGGCAGAGAAGGAGAGAGGAATCCAGAGCTTTTTGCCTCTGAGGATTTGTGGGAACAAGATTTTCATTTCACCTGAGATAAGATCTACTGAATTGGCTACTTTGCTTTTCTTATCTTCAGCTTGAAGCTTGAAGCACAATATCAGTCTCTGGGTCTTTTATTTATTGGGCTACATTCTTTCTCTCTCTTTCTCTCTCTCTCTCTCTGTGTGTGTGTGTGTGTATGTATGTATGTGTGTGTGTGTGTGTCTTTCAGCCTATCTTTCTATCTCTTTATGTGTGAGTATGATTGATTGTGAGTGTGTCTTTAGAAAATGTATATTAAAAACCAAAACACAATTCTACTTGGGTAGTCTACACTTTTTTTTTTTACATCAATTTCTGTAGAGACAATTTCAATTTGTTCTTGGAAATTAAGCATCTGTCCGTTTTAAAAGTATGTAAAATTTTTAAAGAAGTAAATGAGCTTCTGTGCATTGAGAGCATAGAAATGTCTTTCTCAAGGACTTGTGAATTGCACACTTGAAATACTTTCATCTACTTTCCAAGCAATAACTATGCATGATCCTGCTTTATTTCTTCACTGGAGGGAAATTTATCATGTTCAGGATATATGGCTGTTAATGGGAATGTCTAATATCAGGAATGCATTGCATCTATTGGAACACTTAACAAGTATATCTGGATAGACCTTCAAATAGTACTGGCTGTTTTCATTTCACTTAGTTAAGATTTAAACTCATATACTTGAGTCCTAAAACATGTAGAAATTAAGACGTTACGGATCTGCAAGCTGTATCCTACTGGCTAGCTTCTACATCACTGGGAGATGCTACAAATGCTACCAAAAGAGAAAATTAATCATAAATATTACTGAGATTTGCATATTGGAAGCTATAATAATGGCTGGGCTGAAATATGTTCAAGAGGATTAGTAGTGACATGAATGTCTTAGGAGTAGCTAAACACTATCTGATTTATTTTAAGTCCAGATGTATACAATGGAACCCATACTTACCACCACTATAACAGCCAATACCAGTGATTACCTTGGTCATGCATCCTAGGGAAGATCCTATTCCTGCTATTATTTTTCAAATGAACTAAATACTAAATCAATGATTAATGACCTTATGCTATACATGTAGATAAAGACATCTTTCAAACCTCATGGCTAAATGCCAGTAAATGATGTTGAACACAGAGCACAATTGGTCAGTGTATAAAGAACAATGCACTGAAATGGGGTGTCCACATCAAAACACTCCACAAATGATTCAGTAATTATTGTGGAATAGTGGGAAGAAATGTTTTAAGGCCCAGACATAGTAGATAGCTATAAGAAAAATGTTTTTCACCTCCTTATGCCCAACAATTTCTAGGTATAGGCAGACAGATTTCTGTGAGTTCGGGGCTAATCTTGTCTAGAGTGAGTTCCAGAACAGGCAGGACTATTTCACAGAGAAACCTTATCTCAAAAAAAAAAATTGTGTTTTCCCAGACCAAATAGGACACCTGTACAATTAGCTCCCAGACCATACACAAGACAGTAGATTGTGCTGCATACAAGTTAAAAGGAGAATTCCATATTATAAAGAACATTCATTTTTTTAAAAGAATTCCAGAGTTTCAAATGTTGGTCATTGACTGATTTTCCCAAACACATGGTTATATTATTGGTTTAGGCTATACTGTTATTCGTTATGAATTTAAGCTTTCTATCCTACCTCATTCTTGTGTCCTCTGATATATTTGTGTGTGCAAAATTCTTTTTCTGCATGAGTGGAACATGGTAAATAAAAGACCCAGATTGAGATATTATGCCTCAAATTTCAAGCTGAAGATCAGAACAACAAAGCAGCTGGTGACTAGCTCTTACGTGAAAGACAAACCTGGCTCCACCAAACTTTAGACTGTAATCCCAGATGGCTATGTTTTCCTCAATGTGGCTTGAGAATCCTGAGATTAACTTCTGAACACCCTGCTCCTAACTTTTATACCCCTCTACTGCTGGGATTAAAGGCATGATCTCTGTTACTCTTTTAGACTGATCCAATCTTGTGTAACCCTGAGTGGCCCTGACCTCAGAGAGATCCATTTGCCCTTTTGTCCTGAGTCCTGGAATAAAAGGTGTGTACCACCACTGTCTGATCTCTATAGCTTGAGGATGACATTGCTTTAACAAATCATAAATAATACATTACCACACGTAAGTTATTTTAACTAAATCATTATTTTCTTATGATATTACTGAAAAAAAATAAATTACAAATACTACTAGGAAGAATATACCATGTGCAGTTAGGGGAGAGAAGTCTAAGGCATGTAAATTGTAGAGACAATATAATGCCAAAACATGCTGAGGGAGGAGTCAGGTGGGAAAAAATCAAATATGCCCTTCATTATTACAACCACATTGGAAGGAATGGATCTTCAGTGCAGTGGAGATAAGGGCTTTGATTGTTTGAAATGTATTCTCAAATCATTTGAAGTTGTTGCTTAGATATTTGCTTCACTTAACACTAACTATACATTAATTATGCACTATATACTTGTTCTCTAGAATCCTTTTTTTTTTTCCTCTGTTTTTCCCTGTAATTACCACAGAGGTTCCAATATGATAAAAATACCCTTAGATGAAAATTGTGAATTTGGTAAGTAAAAATTTTATTAAGACAAAAAATGTTCATGCATCACATAAAATGACATAAGAGATCCTAAGAAAATACATAGAAATGATTGTATCATCATCATCCCTATATATTGTTTTAAATTATGATTTTATATAATTATACTCCAAGAATTTCATGTAAGTATATGATATATTTCAATTTGATTTGTTCAATCTTCATCCCCAATTTGGCTTCTCCAAGATCCTTCATAAAAACTATTAATAGTCTACATAAAACCTGTTTAAATCGCTGTTTTCATTCTTTTGACTCTACTGTTTCAGAAGGGAACCATAGCTAGCTTTCATTAGCACTTTAAACTCAGCTGAAAATTCCAGTCTTGGGTAATGCTCCAATTTGATTTTACACAGAATAATATAGTAGCACAATATTATATGTGTGTATAGCACAGAGATTTTGGTAAGTAACGGATGAATGAAGCCAGGTTTGAATAGGGAACCCTCTTCATTCATTTGTGTATGAGATTACATTGACATGCTTACATTATGCAACAAGTTTATTGACAAAAAAGGATAATAAGCCTCATTAGGCCTTCATATTTGCATATACAATTAACTAGCTGTGCAATTATGAATCTGGGGCATTAAAAGTTCCTGTTAAGCATTTGAAGAGTACTGCCAACAGCTCTAACATCCCAACACTAAATTTGAGAAAGCATGCATTTTATGTGGTAGTGTTCACCTCATCTGGCATAACAAAATAACAGATACAAAGCTATGTATTTTAAATATAACTCTTTCTCAAAGTGTTGTACTCTGGGACTTTTATCATTCATTGATAAAACCATAAAAAATGCAAAGGCACATTATGTCTAATGTGTCCCACACAATGTAGTCAATAGATAAAATTTAACAAGAAAGTTTTTTAAAAAATGTTGATTCTCAAAACTTGCTGAATTTAAATAGTGTATATCAATTTCATAATAAACATTTTTATTTTCTGTAGGTAAAATTTAGGCCCAGTAGCCTAAGTTTGGTTTTCTTTGTTGATCTGTCTGCTAAAGGTGAAGAAATATAACAAAATTTTGCAATGATCGTCACAGGTACAATGAATAACCATGTTTTAATTCATCCATTTATAACAATAAAATAAAATTATGATAGTGACAATTTTTAGACACTTATTATTACCACTGTTTTCATAAAATTGGAAATAACATAATGCTCAGAAACTTCTCATAAATGTCATGTTGTATTGTAATATATTTTCAACATTTCTTTTAGTGTATAGAAATTCAAAATAATTTGACTACAATGTTTATTAATTTAGGAAAACTGACAGAATATAATCAAGATGGAAACATGATACAATTTTTTTCTGCCACAATCATGCCATAATGATATACATTTGGATGTAGATTTATTGTCCTGCATGACAGCTATGCGTATCATTGTGAGAGTGTGTATGTTTGCATTCAGAATCCAGGAAAAAGCACTAGACCCTCTGAACCGGATTTGCAGATGTTGTGAGTCATTTAGCGAATACTGGTAACCAAATCATAGGCCTTTGTTTCAGGAGTATGTTCTTAGATGTCATTAGGCATTTTATATCACAATTTTAATACTACTAAAGTCAAACATTTTAAGGTATTTTTATTAGATTAGTCAAAAAGTCAGATAACATGTTTGGAACATAAACTAAACTCTGCTAGTCTAGAGCATAGGCAACTATCCCATACACTTGCACTGCGTAATTTTTTTTTTTTTTTGCTTTTACTAAATTCTCAACAATGAAATGAGATGTGAAACTTTTACAGCATTGAATGTATTTTTGTGAAATGAATGAAACTACCTATTGCATACAAAAGGGTTTGATAAATGTTAGTATTTTATGCAATGGTAAAAACACAGTGGTGATGGGTTGTTCTTATCTACAGATATTATGCCTGCAATTTTCTCAACTCACAGTTTTTCTTTTCTTGTTTAATTCTTATAAAGTGACTGATTTTATAAGTAAACAAGTCCTATCCACAGGAAGCTTCACACCTTAGAACACAGGGTGCTTAGAAACTTTTGAGTACCTTCTCAAAGACAAGATGAAAATTGTAACTGAAGGTATTTTTGAAGGGCTTTACACAGCTCGAGCCTCATATTAAATCTAAAAGACATGTGATGACAACTGATATGAAGAGGCTGAGCAGAAAAACAAGAGAAGAAACACACTTAAAAACAAAGTCCAAATTATTTGTCACTGAAAATTATTTTAATAAAAGAGTGAAGGAAACGCCATGAAGAAAACCAGAGAATAACACCAGAGGGTAGGGCCATGGAGGACTCCAGAGGCTGCATTTGGTGAATGGTGTAACCTAGAAACTGCAACCGTCTACATATTGCACTTGGCTCTACAGGACTGCACATAGTGGATTTAGGTATGATATGAAGTATTACTGTAGTTGAGTTAAATAAAAGATAGAGATTGATACCTGTGTGGACACTTTAGATTCTGTACTTTATTTAATTCCCAGCCACAGCAGAGTCTTCATCTCCAATTAAAGGTGGGCACCACTGATCCAACTTTCTTTTAGTTATTACATATGAAAATCAAAATATACAAAGAACTGAAGAAGCTAGTCACCAAAACACCAAATAATATATTTATAAAGTGGGGTACAGAACTAAATAGACAATTCTCAACAGAAATCTAAAATGGTTGACTCTTAAGAAATTGTTCAATATCCTTAGCCATCAGGGAAATCCAAATAAAAACCACTCTCAGATACCATCTTACTCTTGTCAGAATAGAACTAATCAAAATCACCAAGGACAGTTTATGCTGGAGAGGATGTGAATAAAGGGGCACACTCCTCCACTGCTGGTGGGAGTGCAAACTCATATAGCCACTTTGGAAATCAGTATGGCAGTTCCTCAGGAAAATGAGAATTAGTCTACCACAAGATCTAGAAATTCCATTCTTAGACATATTCCCAAAAGATGCACATTCATACAACAAGGACATCTTTTCAACTATGATCATAGCAGCATTGTTTGTAATAGCCAGAACCTGGAAGCCACCTATATGTCCCTTAACTAAAGAATGGATGGAGAAAATGTGGTATATTTATAGAATGGAGAACTATTCAGTTGAAAAAAATTGGAAACTTGAAATTTTCAAGAAAATGGATTAAACTAGAACAAAGCATCTTGAGTGAGGTAACCCAGTCATAAAAAAAAAAAAATGGTATGTACTCATTCATATATAGATTTTAGACGTAAAGCAAAGGAGTACAATCCACACTGTCAGAGAAGCTAGGACACAAGGAGGACCCTAAGACATACATATATTGTCCCCAGGAGAAGGGAAAAGGGACAAGGTCTCCTGAACAAATTGAGAGCATGGCAAGAAGAGAGAGGGAATTAGAAGAAAGATAAGGGGGAACAGGAAGAACCAGGAGGAAATGAGGGGCAGGGAGATTGAGTAAGGGGAAGAATAGTGGAGAGCAAGAAAATACCATAATATAGGTTTAAAAAGAAATCTGGCACTAGGGAAATGTCTACAGATCAACAAGGATGATGCCAACTAACAAGTTAAACAATAGTGGAGAGGCTACCTTAAATGCCCTTCCCAGATAATGAGATTGATGACTACGTTATACGCCCTCCTAGAGTGTTCATCCAGTAGCTGATGGAAGCAGAAGCAGACACCCATATCTAAACATTGAGCTGAACTCATTGAATCCAGTTACAGAGAGGGAGGAGTGATGAGTAAAGGGGTCAAGGCCAGTCTAGAGAAACTCACAGAAACAGCTGACCTGAATAAGGGGGAGCTCATGGACCCCAGACTGATAGCTGGGAAACCAGCATAGGACTGACCCTGACCCCCTGAACATGGATGTCAGTTAGGAGGCCTGGGCAGTCTATGGGGCCTCTGGATCAGTATCCATGCCAAATCTATAAATGGTATTTGGTAGCCCAAATACTCTTTCTGCCTAGTTCACAGCCCTGTTCCAAATGATATGACAGGTTTTGAAGTTCTCCCAGGTGAGGAGGGGAGTGAGAGAGGACTGGGCTTGATATGTAAAACAAGCCTGATTCTAATGTAAATAAAAAAGTCTCTTGTTGTCTCATCAGTTTTGTTTTTGTTTTTGCTTTTGTTCTTTTTAAGACTTTGTTAGATGCAGTTTTAAAAATATGGATGGCAAAGTCAATACAGAATTCTCAGACCAATATTACACATTCCTTATCTTGAACTCTCATTAAGTTTATGTATCAAAATAATGAAATTTAGACATTCTATCTATTTATCTCTTAGTTGCTAAACTTGATGCATGATATAAGAGGTATTGTGAAACTTTTCCATAGTTTCTCATTTCAAAGGATAATTTCATAGGATCTATAATTATAAATCCCTAGGATTTAATGTATAATGATTATTTAAGTATCCAGTGAGGATGACTGCAACTGTAATTTGAAATTTTTCATACAGTATTCCACTTATTTAAAAGTTATTGATAATATTTGTGAAACAACTGGAATTGGGCTTTTTTTTATTTAAATTTTTAACATTTTGCAGCTGGTGCTTTCCTTTCCATCAATATGATCTTCAATGGTGATAAAATTCTAACTACCTTTCAAGCAATCCACTTATAAGCATAATCATAAGTTTCTGGTTACATTAAACATTGACTACTTCCCTGAAATATTCATTATTACTGTATAAGCATTCGATGACAACTAGCAAATATGACTATCCCCTTAGCAAAGCTTTGTTCATCTTAAGTCTTTCTATAATGTGACACTGAAAATGATTAATATTGGCATTCTTTCTCATTTTTGAGTTCATATTAAAGATAGTTTTCTATCATAAATCACTTAAAAAATAACCATGGCTGTTAACAGACTACATATTATATCATAGGATAAGAAAGTCAATTTATGTAATCTGCCTAAAATCTAGCCAATATGTTTTGATTGACAACTCTATTCCATTTATACATTAACAAAAGAATCTCCCTTTTAGTTTTTTTTCTGTGAATGTTCATTGTAATCCAGGAAGTCTTTCTAAAAAAAGATCTCTGCAGTTGAAATCAAGAAAGAGTAGGCATTTCTCTCCAATTTGAAATACCTTTAATACTATCTTCAAATATTTGCTGATTTTCCTTGATAATTTTTATGGTTTTAATAATATCTATATTTTATGCATTGTACAATTTATGATTTATTTTCTGTCAGCATCTTATTGAATCTGAAGCTTTGATCTGAAATTGAAACGGAGCATATTTCTAAACATTTTTAAATTGTGTTGAACATAAGGAGGAAACAATGAAAGGTATATTTTGATGATTATGTTTATTATTATGATTGTAATTATTATATTTCCATTATCCAAACAGTAATAAAGTTAATATGTCAGGGAATAAAATGTAGGACAATTGAAAATAAAATATTTGAAAATGATCTGTTGGTACTATAGACACAATTGACTCTATGTGATAAGTTCTTATATAATTGTCTCATATAACAATAATGAATAAAAGATGAAGGTACATTTAAATATACAACTACAGAAAAAAGAAAAAAGTGCTACATACAGCATCTTAATAAACAGAATGAATTGGAACTAAAAATACATCTCCTGCTCCAGGCTTTTCACCAAAGTGACTATTTCATTCCAAAGTAGAATGAAGCAGCCTCAAGAATTTGTAAAATCTTTAGCATGCCTAATAGCTACAGTGAACTATCTTGTCATCAGCAGTGAACTCATGACCTCTTCATTTCTGAACCTCACAAGGTCTCAGCAAAGTAAGTGCCAGCTTTCTCCTCTTTAATTTAATTCCAATGGTTACTTGTAGCTGGAAGCAAGCCACTACTAATTAGTGAAACAACAAAATTAACACCTAGCCTTTTGAATTGCTTTATTCATTTATTCATCTATTTATTTGTCTATTTGTTACAAACATGTATAGTCAGGAGCTTAGCAGAAAAGTTTCAATGAAAAAATCCTAGAATTGAAAGGAGTCTTTAAAAGAAATCTGTGATAATTTAGCAAACATCTTGTTTCATGAGAAGAAACTGCAACTTCGGTTGGCACATATCACATTATTAATCTTATTTCAGTAAAAAGAAGAGTTATTTAAAAGTATAAAGAGATATAATAATTCCACTGAGACATGATTATTTTTTTTAATTTTAGTGAAAATAGAGTTTCTGCCACATACTATATTCTCCAAGTTCTTCATATTTCTTGCCACCAGGATCCAACCACTGTGTGTCTTTCCTTAACACATAATATGCATCTAAGTTATGACAAATGTGGGAAGGAAAGAGGCCTTGTTCTCACAGATAAGTACTTGGGAAACAGTATTGCTAAATATACAGGTTATTTCTTTAAAAGAGGAGATCCAGAAGTATATTCTTCCCAGAAGATAGAGAACAGACAGACTTGCTAGCCTGCTCTCCCCATGCAATGTGGCCATGGCCCTTATTATGAGCTTGTTTTTCTCACTCAATCTATAGAAGCTAATTTCTGGAAGATGTCTCATGTAGTCAATCTCTGTACTCCTGTAATATAATAATACTAAAAGCCAACCAATCAGAATAAGATGGAACAGAGGGTCAAAGAAAATGAAGAAAAAGTACATACAGACACAAAAACAGAAATATTGTAATCCAAAAAATCCCGCAAAAACAAAACAAAGCAAACAAACGAAACTGAAGTCATAATACATGCACAACAGGATCCTAAGGTTAAAAAAAAAAAAAAAAAAAACGCTCTAGATACAACAATACAATATTATGAGTGAAAGAAATGCCAAAGATGCTATTGAGTTTATTTTATGTTGACCATCTACTGTGGGGCATGAACCTACTGTTAAGAGTAATTCGATTCTTCAGTGAAGCCCTTGAACAAAACCATTTTTCCCCTTTTCACTTGCAAGTAGATATCAATTGAAGACAGCTTCTGGGTCAGGAATGGGAGTTTTGTTCATTCTCCCTTCGGTTCTAGATCCCCACTGAGTGAAGAGCTGGCTGGCTGGTACTATGCTGTCTCTGCCACAGTTTCTATGAATTCTATGAATCTGTACATGCTTTATTCCTGGTGTGCTTGGAAGACCTTAATTCCTTGGTTCCGTCCATCCCTACTGGCCATTAAACTCTTTCCACCACCTCTTTTGGACAGTTCCAAGAGCACTGACAGGAGGGATTTAATGGAGTTTTCCCATTTAGGGCCGAATGTTCCAAGATTCTCTCTCTCAGTCGCTGTCTCTCTCTCTCTGTCTCTCTATATGTCTCTCTTTCTTTCTCTCTCTCCCTCTTTCTGTCTCTTCCTCTGTGTGTGTGTGTGTCTTCCCCACCTGTCTGTTTCACTTTCTGCATGCTTTTTGGCTATGTATCTCAGTATAGGTTTCCATCTATTGTAAAAGCATGTCACTCTGATGATGACATGGCAAGGACCTGATCTGAGTAGAGCTTAATGTAATTAGTAGACATTTATTGTTAATTTCCTATATTTTATAGAGGTAATTTTTTTTCATGGAGTGTGCGTTAAATCACATCAGATAGTGTTTGGTTACTGCTGCTAGCTTTGTGCTCCATTGCATTAACGTATCTTGCAGGTGGGACACCATTGTTGTTCAAGGGGTTTGGTGCTTGGTTGGTGTTTACCTTACTCCTTTTGTCTAACAAGAGCACTGGTGCATGGAAGGAAAAGAAGTAAGTAGTCACTGCTAGACTTCCCCATGTTCACTAAGTTGAGTGAGGGTTATCTTCAGCAATGAGGAAACTGCCATTACTTTGTAAAAAGCAACTTTTAGACTTGGCAAAAGCCATAGTAATTTAGAGCTTTCCATAGGCCTTTCTTATTCTATAACTCATTATGTTCTTTCCTATTCCCAGTACTGGACATTCCTTTTGGTGATAAGAGATGTTCAGTTGGAGCTCTGTCTCCCCCATTATTTGGAAATTTCTTTTAGATTGTCTTCATGGATGTAATATACTACATAAAGATAATGTATTAGGTTTCCAAACTCATTAAATGGTACATAAGTTTGCATACCCCTCCCTGTATCCCCTTGTTTTCTGCCTCTTCTCTCTACTGCATCACTTGATCCTCACATGCCAACCTGTGACATCCACTCATAACTCTATTCTACTTCCCTTTCTGCAGGAAATTTATCTGTCACCCTTTAATCTCACACTTCATACCTATTCTCAGTGTTCATGGATTATAGATTGGTTATTATTGAACTAATATTTAATATTCACATATAAGTGAATAAATTCCATTTTTTTGTCTTGGTTACCTAGCTCAGAATGGCTTTTTCCTATTTCTATTAATTTACCTGAAAGTTCAATGATTCAATTTCTTGAACTTCTTATTAATTCTCCATTGTGTAAAATTATCACTTTTTCAATGTTGATAGATTTCTAGGTTCCTTTCAATGTCTGGTTATTATGGGTAGATAATAGGATGGAATTGTGGATTAACTGTCTCTGCAGATGGATGAAGCAGATTTTGTGTATATGGCCAGGAGTGATTCAAATCTCTCAGAGTATCCACCATAATGATTTCCACACTGGCTATTCAAGTTTGCACTTCCACTAGCAATGGATAAATGGTCACTAGTAAGAGCTGTAATTTGTTTTATTAATCTTAGCTCTTCTCAGTGGTAAAAGATCAAATATTGATGTATGTTTCATTTGTGTTTCCTTGATGACTAAAATTGTTGAAAATTTTCTTAGTTGTTGAAGATATGTGATTTTCTTCCTCTGGGAATGATTTATTTATAAATGTATCACAATTTTTATTGGTTTGTTTCCCTGAAGTCTAGTGTTTCTAAGTTATATTTCCCATATTCTAGATTTTAGCATTATATCAGCTGTTTGGCAAAAATATTTTGGTATTCAGTATGTATTTTTTGTCATTCTATAGTGTTATACTTTTCCCATTTGATGTTGTCCTTTACCACACAGATTTTTTTTTTTCATTTTACATAGTACAATCATTACTGTTCTTAAACTCTGTGCTATTATGGATCTGTATAGAAAGTCATCTCTTGCATTAATGTGTTCAAGGCTATCCCCCATTTTCTCTTCTTTCAGGCTCACTGTATCTGGTTTTATGTGGAGATCTTTGATTCATTTTGGGTTGAGTGTTTTGCAGAATGAGAAGTAAGGATCTGTTTGCATACTCTGACATGCAGTACTTTGGTTTGATCAGCACCATTTGTGGGATGGTTTTCATTTTTCAATGTGTACTTTGATCTTCATAAAAAAATCAGCTGCTTATAGGAACATGGACTAATGTCTAGGTCTTCAAATGTTTCATGCTAATCAACATGTCTGTTCTCTCTCTCTCTCTCGCTCATTCTCTCTGTCTCCCTCTTTCTTATTATCTCTCTGTTTTTCCTCGATCATTCATTTCTCTCATCTGTTTCCTCATCCATAACTTTTTTCCCCATGGAATATGACATAAACCCAAGATATCTTTCATCTTAATAGTTTTAAACGTACACTACAGAGCTGATTACTATGGACCAGGTCTCCAAATTGAACAAATAGAATATTATGACAATTGAAACCAACTTACATTCCCAACATTCACGTTCTTTTCTTTTCTTTTCTTTTTTTTTTTTTTTTTTTTGCATCTTCTCTTTGTGGTTTTTATTCCTCCATTTTCCATTTTCCTTTTTGTCTAACCCTCTGATTCACTATTTTGTCCATTCTTATTTTTATTTTTAAAATTGAGAGAAAATATTCTCAGCTTTAAAATTCCCCTTTGTCTCTGACCTATATTTATATAGAAATTTTCATTATTTCAAATACTCCCATTAAAGAAATTTTACTATAGCTGCTTTAAAACAAGTCTTTTAATATTCTAAAGTATTCTGCTGTTGACAATTGTTAGACTGTCCTTTGAAGTCAAATTTAGATCTTCTAGGCATTGATATACACAATAATTTTCCAGTCAACTTGGATATTTCCTCTCCTTTACTGTGAGGTTTTGAATACCTTTAAAGATTTTTTTATCATGTTACTCAGCTCCCAAGATATTTCACAGATTATACATTTCAGAGTTTCTATAAATTCCCACTGGTTTGTGAGTGCTTGTCTGTATGTGCATGCATGTGCGTGTGTGTGGAGGGGTTATTGCCCATGCTTGTGCTTGTATGTTGGAAATTGAGTTGTTTGGGGCCTTTCTGCATCTTGTAGAAAAACTTGTTTCTTCATTTGATGTTCTATTTTGCTAAGGTGATGGGGAAGGCAAAATTTCAGAAGCCTCACTGAAGCTTCCTGAGGTAGAAGTTTAAATAATCCAGTCAGTGTTAAAGGAACATGCATACAAGGATAAAATTTTATTCTCAGTATCTATGTGTCTATTTCTATATGTATTTTTTCTTACTATGATTCTTATTTTATTTTCTGTGTTTTGTGATTGACACAGAGATTTTCCTAGGGTTTTTGTCTGTTTATATTTTTGTATTTTTGATCCCTGTATGTTACAGTTTCAGATAACTGAAGGAAAAAGAAAACATGATGAATCACCACCATATTGCTATTCAGTCACAAAACAAAAGCTTGTCTTCCTATTTTCTGCAAAATAGAGTGGTGGTTCTCATAAGTGGACTGTATGCACAAAGTACATAGTTACACAGTGGTTGTCTTAAGATGTAAAACAAAACTCCAGGCAGGGAACATGATACGTTAACTGCATGCCTTCACTTCTCACATTTGTCTTCCAAATCAATACACCAGTCTCACTTCAGCTCCATAGCAGAGGGCCTGCTGCATTCCTCATGTCCCTATCACTATCAGTGGAACACACAGCTCTTCCCTTCCAAACATTCTTTGCCAAACCCATCACAGTTTTTCAGTCTTCAAATCCATCAGTTACTCTCTGCGAACTCTGAAGCCATCCAGGCCAGGAAAGCAGATAGTCCAAATGCAGTTCTACACCACTCCTATCTCTCTTCCAAATCCAGTCTCCCAGTCTAACTCTTGTCTCTATGGAAGACCACCTTGAATGGACTTTCCCTTCACCATCCCCATCACCAGATGATCACACAAACCTTCTCTTCCCTACTTCCCCCCACTCTTCCTGTTATTCCATTCCCCAAATCCAGCAGGCTTTCTCTAGGCGAGAGACAAGTCAAAACAGAGAAGTAATCACACCAGTGAAGCAGGCAGGGGAGCTTCAGATTTTCAAACCCCTCCTTTACTCTATAGCCATCCCAACTCCATAGCAGAGAGCTGGCTGTAGCTTTTCTTCACTACCTGAACATATGATCAGGGGAGGAAGCAGATCCAGGTTGAACAGACATCTATGCCCATGCCTGTGAAACACATCAAATCTACTCGCCCAACCCAGCCAGTTCTTAAGTGTTAAATCACAGTACCAAAACACACATTTCACATTGAGCTCCTAGTGGCCACTCATGTATCCCACAATAATTTAGCAGGCAACATAAAGCCATCTGATTACATTAAGAATCAGAGAAATCAATAGAAAACAAAATCCAAAATACCCAACCAACAAAGACAAAACAAGATATCAGCACATAGAATTACATCCATGTTGTACATGCCAGATGCATAGACATCAGTAATGAAAACACAACCCTTAACATACAGGAAAACATTTCCACAAGAGCCCAGGATCCCTACCACAGCTGACACAAAGAATTGAAACATATTTGAAGCACATGACAGGCCTCAAAATAGTATTTGTGGATATCACAGAGACATATAAAAGGCAAGTGAATAGATACATTAAAGAAACGTGTGGAAAGACAGTGAAAACAATTGAATAAAACATCGAAAGATCTGAAAGTGGAAATAAAATCAATTAAGCATAGCCACTGGGGTAAATTTGAAATACAAAACTTAGGAAACTCGAACAAGAACCTCTTCTGAAAGCCCTGCCAAAAGAATTGAGATGAAAAAGCATAGGTGAGAAAAGATGTTGTGTAGAATTCGAACAGTGTTAGAAGGTGCTGTGCAGGGTATTACCTTTGCACCCTAGATCCAGCCTGATCCCCTGCAATGCCAACATTTTCCGCAAAAGTTGTAGGACAGATGTGGTACAGATATAAACATAGAATTCTCAACAGAGGACTCTCAAATTGCAGAGAAGCACTAAAAGAATTATTCAAAATCCTTAGCCATGGGGAAAATGCAAATAAAGGCAACTCTGAGATTTAAATAAAGAAAAAAAAACATGGGAAGGAAGAATCTCAGGCATTGAAGACATGATAGAAGAAATGGATATCTCTGTGAAAGAAAATGTTAAATCCAAAATATTGTAATAAAATATCTAGGAAAATAAGGACACAAATAAATAAGAAATCTGCAAATAATAGGAATACAAAAAAAGAGAAAACCAAGTCAAAGACAGAAAATATTTTCAACAAAATCGTAGAAGAGTACTTCCCAAGCTAAAGAAGGAATTACCTAACAAGGTACATGACACATACAGAACACTAAGTAGACTGGATCAGAAGAAAAAAACCACTCAGACCATAATAATCAAAACAATATATGTATAGAGCAAAGAAATAATGTTAAACGCTCAAATAGAAAATGACTAAGATACATATAAAGGCAAGACTATAACTTTAGACTTCTCAATGAAGATACTAAAATTCAAAAAGGCTCAGAGACTTGTTTGACAGACTCCCCTAGATAAAAAAAACTCATACTATTATATCAAGAAAATTTTTCAATGGCAATAAATGGAGAAAAAAGACATTTTGTGATAAAACAAACATATGCAGCACACACACACACACACACACCACCCTCTGATGGTGATAGAAGGAAAACTACACTCTAATATGTTAACTATATCAAAAAAAATTGGGGAGAGAATAATCTCATACAATTAAATAAAAAATGAAATGGGTAAACACACACATATACATACCCACACAATTACAATATAGCTCCAATATCAATGGTATCAGTATCACAATAGGAAGACACAGATTAACAGAATGGATGCAAAAACAGGATCCAATGTTTTGCCAAATCCATAAAACACACTATAAGAGCAAGGGTAGAAATTAATTCATGATGGAAGTTATTATATGATGGAAAAAGTTATTGCAGGCAAGTGTACCTAAGAAGCAAGCTATTGTAACCATTTTAATATCTGGCAAAATAAGCTTCAAACAAAAATTATAGAAGAATACACCACAGGACATTTCAATTCTTAACATTTATGTTTCAAACACCCAAGTTTGAAAAAAAAAAAGACTCCAGCTTTTATAATATATTGTGTCTTATACAATGAGAGTGTCAGGTGACAAAAACTAAAGAAATGTGGGTACTAACTTAAGTTATAAACCAAATGGAAAGAAAGAATATTTACAGGACATTTCAATCAAACTCAAAAGAAAATACCTTCTTTTCTGAACCTAGTGGAAATTTCACAATACTGAAACACAAATAAAGTCTTAATAGATATAACAAAATTGAACATACACACTACTTACTACATCTTACAACCATGGATCAAGGCTGTATATAAACAACAATGGAAACAACTGGAAACATTCAAACTTGTGAGAACTGAACATCTCAAAACTCAATGAAAAATAATGGATTAAGACAAGAATTGAAAACTTTCTAGAACTGAATTAAAATAAATACAAAACATATCCAAAGTTATGGAATGCAAAGAAGGTGGATCTAAGAGACAAGTTAATACCATTAAATGTCTGCACTAAAAATCAGAGAGATCTCATACTAGTAGTTTAATAGCACACCTGAAAATTCTTTAAATAAATGAAGAAATCAACCAAAAAAGAGTAGATCAAAAGAAATAATCAAACTCAGGGCTAAAATCAGTAAAATGAAAACAAATTAACAATAACAAGAAAAAAATCATTACAGAAGAATCAATGAACAAGGCTAAATGTAAACTGATAATCAAGATTAAATAAAAGAAATAGAGAAAACATGTAAGTTGCCAAAATTAGAAATCCAAAGAAAGATGACAAAACAACAGTTAATGTATTCCAGGAAATTAAAACATCTAAAATAAATGGATAATTTTCTCAGCACATACCGCTCACCAAAGTTAAAGTGAGATCAGATAAGCAGTATAAAAAGACCTATAACCCCTAGAGAAGTAGAAGCAGTAATTAAAATTCTCCCAACCAAAAATAAACATCCATGACCAGATGGTTTTAGTGCAGAATTGTACTAGATTTTAAAGAAGAGCTAATGACACTATTCCTCAAATTACTTCACATAATAGAAACAGAAGGAACACTGCTCCATTCCATTTAGAAAGGTCATAGTTACACCGATAAGCTGGAACACATGAATACCTAGAGAAGGATCAATATTACATACCAGTTTCCCTTTTGAACCAAGGGAAAATATTATCAATATAATACTTTTAAACTATATCCTAGAACACATATTTTTTTTTCTTTCATAGTTAAGTAGATTTTTATGTCAGAGATGTAGGGATGCCTTACCATATACCAACTGATAAATGTAAATCAGCACATAAACTAAAAGAATAAAAACATATAATCATTTATCTCATTAGATTCATAAAAGTCTTTTTGACAAAAATCTAATGCCTTCATGATAAAAGTCCTGAAGAGATTAAGGGTGCATGATATATACCTTACCATTACAAAGGCAGTTTACAGCAAACCTATAGGAAACATCAACTTAATTGGAGAAAAAAATCAATTCCAGTAAAATTAGCCACAAGACAAGATTGTTCAGTCTTTCCATACCTATTATAGTATTGGAAATCTTGGGTAGAGCAAAAAGTTAACTGAAGGAGACCAAGTGGATATGTATTAGAGGGGAAGAAGTCAAATTGTATCTATTTGCAGATGACACAGTAGTATGCATAAGTAACTCAAAAAATTCAACAAAGAAACTCTTACAGATGACCCACACTTTATTGAGGAAGATGTTTCCTCAATCTCTCTTCATTCCATGCTTATACTTCTCATACACTCCCCACTTCTACCTTGACATGAATAATAGTGTCATCCTTATCTCGTGTTAGGGAATGGATGTTGCTCTTTCTTCTCACTGAGGAAGCTTCTCTTTGCAGTTGGCAGAGGAGACAATAATAGAATAATACAACCACTCAAAACATAGAATAGACATCTAGGCTGAATCCAACTGATGCATATACAATATATTATTGCATGTAAGGACCAATGCTTACTGATAAGGGACAGATAAATTGAAAGATGCAGAGGATAAGAGAACTTGTTGTGGGATTGTGTTTCTTAAAATTCAGTAGTTTCTTTATTAAGATTACATGCATTTGAATTAGAGATTTCAATGAGAACAATTATGTCATATTTAAGAGATTATTACATTGTCAATATATCCACTTATTTCAGTGAAATTACATTATTTTTTAAAAATTGAACCCAGTTTGTTGTTACTTTGACAAAGTTACTTATGAATCATATATTATAAAAGGATGGTCTGCCATTTGCAGGAAAATATTCCACTACATATAAATTCATATTCAATTCTTTCTAACTGTAGTGTCTGAGTTACTTTTTTTTAAAAAGAAACATACCTGAATAATTAAATACTAAAATATATTTCAAATGCATGATGAATTGACTCAAAATGAAATGAGCGTGAAAGCCAAAATCTTAAAATTTAGCTCAATATAAAATAAGCCCCAAGATTAACAAATCCTTGAAGGTCACTGTCCAATTTCATCAAATCATGACTTTTTTGTCATAGTGTCTCAAGCATCTTGAGCACAGACACAAAATGGGACCCATGCACAGGAACATAACTGATAGGAGATCCTGAAAGACTGGGACCCCAGAGGGATTTTCTCCTTATAAATTTGAATTTACCTCCTTGAAATCTGTTGATATCCACTCCTGAGGCTATCACTGGTGTGCTATACATGTGACTCACAGAGACAGTATCAGTTCTTTACAATAACCATGTATGGATGGGTTATTTTAAATTTCTATGAGTGAGAACAAAATAGTTTTGGAAGAAAGTATTTCAAACCTAGGCTTCAAATACAAAAGGATGAAAATGTGTGAAGCAATAGCTATATGAATAGTCCACACAGAAGGAAATGTAGCTACTAATAAAAATAATCTCATTTTTGTAGTCATAAATATGCATCAACATAAATCATATGACATCCTTTAGTGGACACTTAAACTTGTAATAATAAAAAGAAATGGACATGTGCAGCTATTTTTAAAAATCATATT
Organism: Phodopus roborovskii; assembly: GCF_943737965.1. Lineage (NCBI taxonomy): Eukaryota > Metazoa > Chordata > Mammalia > Rodentia > Cricetidae > Phodopus > Phodopus roborovskii. Next base: position 9,350,580 of record NW_026126511.1, on the reverse strand, counting down.
TTCTATCTCATCAAAGTTCAGAATAAAACACTTGTGAAAAATCACTAAATTCTTAGGTCTTATATTATGGAACAAAATCTTTACAGTTATGTCAATATTAACAATATCATAAATAATGACAGCAGGATAATTACTCATATCAACCATGAATCATGAAGAAAATAATAGTGAAATTTAGAAAATACTTAAAAATAAATCATTGTAAAAATATATACTGCAATTTTCAAAATTAACTACACAGTGATATTCACTGTTAGCTTTACAATCAGAGGAAGGAAGGACAGCTATCAGACATATATCTGAAATATTTTATTTAGAGGTAAGAAACTTAAGCCTCGGCTTTCTCTTTTTATTCTCAATTCATTATTGGTTAAACACATATTAGATAATAGTGACAGAATTATCTAATCAAGTTACAACTTTAGGTCAGAGAACCATAGAAAAATGTACCTTAATAAACCAGTTGTTCCAGATGGGACAAAGAAACAGCATTCACATGATGTTGTCAATAAAATGCCCCATGTCTCCTTATTGTACACATTCAATTACTATAAGATTATTTATTTTCAACACAATTGGTACAAACCATCTTCTCAATTACGAATATCATACCACATATAATCAATTAATAAGGAAATGTTACTGAGTCTCAGTTCCTAAATAAATGATAGTGATTCCAGAACTTATTCACTAAAGTTATTCTAAAACCACTGGCTAGAGAAACGAAGAGAAAGAAGGTATTTTAACAAATCACTTGGCCTGGAAGGGACAAAGAAGTGTCATTGACCTTGTTCTGGCAATAACTAGTTCATTTGCCTGGTCATACTCTATTACTACAAGATATATTATTTTCTCAACACAAATGAGGATAAAGCAATCTTCCCAGGTTTTGTAATTTTATTTGTGCATCTGATGTTGTAGAAATGATTTGAAGGTCTAAGTATAAATGGAGCCGCCATAGATATACAATACATATGTACAGAATAACATGAGGTGCTCACTCAGAGATTGCCCTAGGCTGATAATGGGCATGCATTCTCTTTCACATAGACACAAAACTACAGACTATGTGGGCATTAAGTGTCCATTGGGAAAGATTACCAAGTCTTTGATTCCTGGATTATTTATTGGTTATCTCATATCCAGTTTAGTCATTAAAAAGAAACGAATCAGAGTGTTTACACTACTGAATACTAAAGTTCAGAGTAGATTGTGATTTTTAATTTTAACCATATGATAATGGTTCTGAAAAAGAAAGACAGATTTAACAAAATAGAGCTTAAACATATCTAAGTGTCAGAAGACGCTGGGTTTTATAACAAAAACTGGCATCAAAGTAAGCGGTAAAATATCATCTTCAGTGGATGGTGTTACACACCGCATGTTTTAAAAGAAACAAGTAATAGTAAAACTTATCCTGACAGAAACACCATGGTAATATTAAAAAAATTAATTTTCTCAAGAATGAACCGAATACTAAAAGTACAATGTCAAATGTTATCATTTAATTTCGTTTTACTTTTTACCTTAATTATCTGTTTGTTGGGTGGGTAGTATGTGAATAATAGTGCAGCTACATATTATGTCCAGCAGATGGTAGCAGTGTCCCTGGAACTGGAGTTGAAGGTGCTTGTAAATCATGTGATTTGGATGCTGGGTATGTAACTCAGACCCTCTGAAATATGTGCTCTTGTTTGTTGAGCCATTTCTCCAGGCTCGAAGATGCTACATCATTCGGGAAGCCACTAAGATGACTGTTTTATGACTTCAGGGTAAGGAAAGATTTCTTTTGAATGATGTACAGGCATGACCATGAAAAAAAAAAAAATAAAGAAAGAAAGAAAGAAAGAAAGAAAGAAAACAAGATAAACTAGGGCGTTAGTTTAGTGGTACAACTCTTAAATAGAAAGGTTAAAAATAAATAAGAATAATGTTTTTATAAATAAATTTTAGATTTAAAATTATGAACACTTGTTAATGAAAAATAACTGAGATAGTAAATAACATACATATACACAGGAATGTTAAATATTTGTGACATATGAACAGTATTAAGAAAAAAAATAGTCTCTGGCAATTGGAAATGGAATTGTGTACATGAGCAGTGGTGATAGAACTTGTGTCTTATATAGATAACCCTATAGAAGAAAATGTAAGGGAAATAATCTATATTCAAATAATCTGAAATCAATGTATTCAGGCAGGCAGATGCCCTTTAAAACCGGACAAAACTCATTACCTGAAGGAACGTCTTGAATACCTTTGTATCAGGAGAAAGTAAAGGCTTTTAATTAGAATGGATTTGTGTGTGTGTGTGTGTGTGTCCATGTGTTAGCATCTCCTAATGTTCATTCATGTCTGCCCTTTCACATAAATGTATCTCAATAAAGATGACAGTGGTTGGATTTAGGGAATTAAAAGATGGTTATATGTGAGGCTTGGTAGAAACCCTTTTCTCGATTCTCCCAATACAGTCACAATTTAATCCTTTTGGAATGATCATGCTATGTCATGAAAATCTATGGTTTATGTACACTCCTGTGTCGTTGAGTGATAAAGACATAGCTATACTCGAAGTAGCACATGCTTAAAGGAGATTTGTCATTGTCCTAAAACAGTAGAATGCACTTACATAAATGAAGATATAAATTATGTTTCAGGGTGACTATTACAATCAAGTTAATACTCACTCAATTTAATGCCTGGGAGAATATTTCAGTCCCATTGACTAGCAAATGTTCAAGTACATAGCACACTATCAATAACCATATACTACATGTTATTTGTTTTATTTGCAAACTTTATCATTGCTGTCTGTATGAAATATTAAGAAAAATTCTACTTTACTAATAGTTTTTAATACTTTGAGAGGAGTGTCAGGAGAGGGGGAAGCGATTAAAATGCATTGCTTGCAGTTCTGAAAGTAGAAATGATAATTTTAAAAACTGCTGAAGATGTCATAAATCTCTTAAAACCATATCACAATGGTACAGTGATCAAAAGAGTATTAAGGTGCCATGGTAGGACAATGAGCTTCAGATATTACACATAAAAGCACTGACAACAATACTAAGGTGAAGCAAATAAGGTTTCTTGAAATGAAGTATCGGTGAATACTGCATTCTTTATTTTGACTTTTAAAAATCACAACAGGACTACACATGGTTCTGTAGATAAAAGGTAATAATGATCAAAGCCTGGGGAACTGAGTTCAATCTCAGAAACCATGATGGAAGGCAAGAAGTGCCTCTGCAGTGTGTGTATGTACAGCACAACAACTGTGTGCTTGCTGTTACATATACAACACCCGCATAACAATAATACACAAAAATATTTTAAAGTTAAAGAGACAAAAGATAAACAGAAAGGTATATAATCAATCAGGCTAATGAAAACAAACTTTAAATAATAAATAGTATTACGGCTTGCTTTCCACTGGATTTACTGATTAAAATTGTGTTACTAAGTGGGATAAAAAGAAAATTCATTATAATTAAAATTCTGTAAAAATGAGTTCATAGGATAAAATATATAAATTTATTTTTGAGTTAATTCAGAAAATCCTGGGTAGTAAAACTTTTATCTCATAGTTTAGTACTTTTGCTACAATTTGCTTCATTTTATGTGGATATTTTACCCATTGTATGACTTTGAAATAATTTACCAAGAAAGAGTTTTTGAAAACTACATCCTTTAAAATCTTATTTGGAGTGTGAGGTTCATTATGTTTAATTCAGTACATAGCTCTTTCTGTCTGACTCTCTCTCTCTGTCTCTCTGTGTGTGTGTGTGTGTGTGTGATATGTACATATATGTGTCCCTATGTGTGTGATATGCTGATGACCCTGTATAAACTAGCATGTGCATGGGGAACCCAAATGTCAAGGTCAGTTCATTTCTTGAGTGACACCACACTTATTTTTTGTGGTACAGTATTTTTCCCTGAGATAACTGGGAGCATTTGAGCAAACTGATTAACCAGGGAGCTGGAAGTATCTACATATTTCTGCAAGTCTAGATCTGGAGCTACAAATGTGTGCCATCAAAAAGGATTTTACAAAAATGCTGAACATGGAAGTCAGGATCTCATGCTAATGCAGCATCCCATTCATTGACAGAGCCATGTCCACATCCTGAAACAGTGGGTTCTTAAGCTTTCTTTTTAATCAATTAATAAGGCTTGAAAAAGCCTAATAGGTGATATATCTCAGTGTTAGAGTGCTACCTGGTTTGCACAAAGCCCAAGGCAAAATTTTAAACAGTATGAAAAAGGAACAAAAATAGAAAGAAAGGAAGACAATAAAGACGTTTTAAAAGGTGCATTTCTAGTAATGCAAGCAGGAATTTACTAAGCAAAAATAAATGTCTTAAATTAAATAACTTAGCAATTGATAACATTTAAGAAATTATTAAGACAAAAGTTGAAGACAAAATTCAGCACAGAGTATTAATCCTGAGGATGCAAACACATCCAAGTAAGCATGCATATTCATTACATATGCACACAAGAGAAAACGGTAAAGCATACTGTGCAGAGTAAACATTATTTATCCTTGGTGTAAAGCAAAACAGTTTTCCAAACTATTTCCACTTAAAAAAAAAATCAAATATCTGCATCTCCAAACCAACTGAGACAAAGCACATGCAGCGGTTGATTCAGGCAATTCCATTTGCTATAATATCCTCTAAACAGCATTATGTATCGTCTAATACCTAAGCTATCTACTTGAATAACAAAAACAGAGATAGACAATTTAAGAATGCTTAACAAGATCCAAAATCAATAGTCATAATGTTATTATGGAAAATGTGCGGGCAAGATTGTGAGGTACTTGTTTAAGATTATAAACAGAATACTGTTGTATAAAACATGTCTTGGCAGTAAGTGAAATGAGTGTTTGAACATTCCTTCCTTAGTGATTGCTCTATTGCTGTGTGGAGACGCTGTGGCCACTATATAACAGAAAGCATGTAGTAGGGGGCGTGCTTAAGAATTCAGAAGATCATGATCACAGTGCAAGCTTGACAACAGGACTGGAACAGACAGACAACATGGCCTGCAAGTTTCAGAAAGAGGGAGACTGCACCTGGCATGAGCTTTTAAACCCCGAAGTGCTCCCTAGTGACACATATCCCCAGAAAATATCCCCTAATCCTTTCTATACAGTTGCACTAAATAAGGACCGCACTTTCAAACATTGGAGCCTATGGGGACTGTTCTCATTCAAACCACTTTGCAACTCTGTAGAGGGATATTCACTTTGTCTCCTTCTGTGGCACTGACCACGCCCATTGGGGGGTGGAGCCATGAGCAGAAGTGACCTGTGGAAGGAGGTCTGAGGAGGAGCCAGGGAAAGCTCTCTTGCTGGCGAGTCTCGGAGAGGAGAGGTTCCAGTTGAAGTTGCTGGTGTTCATCTGTCTAAGTTGTAAGTTATTTCTCCATGAATAAACATCTATTCGGCCTATTTGTTTATCCTGATCCTTATTTAACTGTAATACTCCTCAAATAATGGTTACCTTAGATAAAGACTTTTAGCTCTACCTTCTTGGTATTAGCAACACAAATTGTCTTTGCATTTTTCATTTTTTGTTTGTCTAGGCAGGGTTTCTCTGTATTGCTTCGGAAGCTGTCCTGGAATTAGCTCTGTAGACCAGGCTGGCCTCGAAATCACAGAGATTCACCTGCCCCTGCCTCCCAAGTGCTGGGATAAAGACACGAGCCACCAACATCCTGCTCTGCATTTTTCATTCTTATATGCCACACTTAGGTTTGTACTCAAATATTTTTCTGGTTCAAATTTCTAATTCATATTAATCTGTGTTATAAGTAAGGAAATAGTGAACAGAACCATGGATCCACCATGATAAACCACATTTACTATGAAACTTTTTTGAAGGGGTGTAGTTTTTAGATTTCAATTGTTCTAGTGTCCTAGGAAGATTATTATTCCCCTGAGAAAAACATTCCCCTAGTCAGCATCCACACTGACTTCACTCCACACACATGTGTTCTTTAGAATATTTTCCTATCATTTATTTATGGGTATTTGTGTGTGTATGGAGATAGAGGTAGAGAGAGACAGGGACAGAGGAAGACGAAGAGAGGAAATATGTGCACACAAATTTCTAGGTGCCTGAAAAGGCCAGGACAGGATGTCCTTGAGCTGGCAAAAATAAATAAATAAATAAATAAATAAATAAATAAATAAGTGAACTCATGTGCCCACTTGATGCTTGAGCCTCATAAGTGGTACAAAAGCCTTTATTTATGAACTTCTCAGCAAAGAAAATTCCACGCTCACCAGGAGACACAGCCAGAAATAACTTTGTTCTGTGATGTAATAAATATTAGGATTGATTTCAGTGTATTTTTAAGAAGGGGAGAAATATTTTTTACATTGGTTCTGTACTGTCCTGAGAAATACTTGATTTGGAGATTATGTCAGCCTTTGTAATACACACACACACACACACACACACACACACACACACACACACACAACTTGAGTTTGACCAAAACTCAGAGAAGTTAGTGTGTTGAGGAGACAAACTAAACTCACCACATTGAGACTTGGGCCTGATTCAGCAAACCTGTTTCTTTTCTATTTTTAGTGGTGTGTCACAGTCCTATTTGGTCTTAATAATAATCCTAGCTGTGCATTTTATTATTAAGACAGTTAGAACTCCTGTTGCATAGGGAATATATAGTATTAGAAAAGAAAGTGTTTGGTTTTCAGCAGAAATAAGTATGTGAAGTTAAAATAAAATTAAAAAAAAAAAGATTCTGAAGGCTTAAGGGGTTAAGGGCCTATTGGAGTTCTGTAATTCATCAACAAACCCCAAATCAAGTCACCCAGACCTCCATAGAGACAGAATAAAAGAGACTGATACTGCCATGAGATTTTCTTTTAGTATCTACAAAGTCCTGCAAGTTGCACAGAATAGTTACACTTAGCCATCACAGTGTGTGGGCCTGTGGGCCTCTTATACCTGCCTAAGTAAGCTCACCCTTGTCTGTTAGATATGTTCTCTTCTCCATGCACACTGGAAATATGTGAGTGCTCCTCCTGCCCCCTTATATAATCCTCTCTTGTCAAAGCTGGTGTTAGTGTGGATAGCAGTTCTTTACACAGGTCTTTTCTCATGTGAAGCAGGCCCTTTGGTTGACACAGAGCAGAGCTCAGGTAACCCAAACATGGAGTTGATAATTGACAAAGGTTGACACAAGTTTCTGTTATATGTCTTTTGTTTTCTGAGATTATTTTATCATGTAAGTCCTGAGGCTGAAATATACGAATTCAGCAAAACAGAGGGTGTGTCCTAGTCCATGCTGAAGTTTCATGGTTGAAGTCAATTTTAATGTCCTAGAAGCAATGATTTCCATAATTTTAGTGGTTGGCAACTTACTACATAAAGTATTAATGCTACTCTTTCCTTTTTTTCATTTGTTCAATAATTGTCATAATGGGTGATTCTGTAGTATCTGAAATTGTTTAGAATGTGATATAATAGGGGTTGAACTAGAAGGTCAAGAACTGAAATTTAATATAAAATAGGATTTCTAGTGCAACTTCTAGAAAATTTTCAGGTATACAGCTGGGAGCGAAGAAAGTCTGTGAATGCTTCAGCCTAAGTCATAAATATCTAAAGAAAATATTTGTTTTAAAATTATTTGAAGCATCTCCATAAATTAGTTTCTACCAAACAACGACCAAAAGCAAAGGGTTTATTCATCTCTAAGTTTAAGGTAACAGTTCATCACTGAAGAAGACATTTCAGGAAATCAAGCAGCAAGGGAACCAGGAGGCAGGGATTGATCAGACAACATTGAGAAATGCCACTTACTGCTTTGTTCATCCCAGCTGGACCAGATTGCTTGTCAAGCAGAAACACCTGCTCAGGAGTGGTAGTTCCTCCAGTGGGCTGAGCCTTGCTTTATCAATTAACAATTTTAAAAATGTCCCACAGGCTTGTCTGTAATCAATCTCTTGGGGAAATTTTCTCACTTGATGTTCCTCCAAGGCAACTCAAACATAAAACAATACCCTCCCCCAATGACCCATGAAGGTAACAACTTAAAAGCTTATTAGCAAAGTTGTCTTCTTTGACTCTCAGATGGAGAAGGCATTTCTCACTCTAGAGTGGGGGGTTTCTTTCTCTTACTGTGGCATGTCTTAAAGACTTGCATCATACTCAGCCTCATACAGTACATTGTTAAAATGCTTTATGCTGCAGCATCAGCTCTAATAAACCCTCCTTTGTATGGTTTTATTTGGAGAATGTGTAACTTTTTGCTCCAAGTAGAACAGATTGAGCTAGTTTCTCTAAGAGATAGATCACTAAAGTACGATGACATGAAAAACAGCCACTATTGTATGTTGAGAATGCAGAAGGCAGGAAGTACCATGAGTGAACCATGAGTAATGGTGAAAAGCTGCTAGAGCTAATGGCTAACAGAGTTTCAGACAGCTGCCCATCACTGTTGGCTCCAGCTACAAAAAAACACTTACTCTCAAAGACTAGAGACTGTGATAGTGATACGAAGGGCTCTGCACATTACATTTTCTGATTCATATACCAATTGAGCAATAGAATTTCAGTTGTCGACAATATAGGGAAACACCTTAGTAGAATAAGCCATAAACTACAGAAAGTTAATATTTATAGTACCAGGGGCCAGTTTGTATAAGATCAAGGTTATGGGGTTAATTTTGGGGTTGGACTCAGTTTCTGTTGAAAAGGTGTCTTCAAAAGCCAAAGTAGCCCATTTATCAGGTCACTAGTCATCTTTATGAGAGTGTAGTACTCCAAGCCTAATCTCTCTCAGTTCTATTATGTTACAATTTGGTTTCAATGTGTGAAGTTTGAAATACTAATTTTTCATCAGTAGTCCACATGTTTAGCTCCTTTCCCTGCATTTGCTATGGTTTATGAACAAAGATAGTCAAATGAAAGCGCATGTGTTCCTCTGGGATGAATTTCATGCTCATTTTGTTAAGCATAACACACCCTGTCAACGTTCTTGTTCAGAGGACCCCATTTCCTTGGTTATTTCTTTCAGCCTCAGAGTTAGATTTGAAACTTAGTATCTTAGTCACTCATAAAGTGCCTCTGCTAAAGTGTTAAAATATGCATATCATTGAAAATTATAAATATAAATATTCTGAGTAGAATTTGGTATAGGTGGTATTAAAATCATCTTTTGTAAATCTATGTTTATTTTTCTTAATTTCATATGACATATCTTTCAGTAGGTAAATATATGACCTTTTTAAATTCAATTCCCAAAATCTCATAAATTTCCACTTTCACTTTTCCAAAAAATGCAATTTTATAAATGTTGTGCATACCTAGTGCCTAAGTCCATTCTCTTTGTGCCCTCCACATATTTTTTTAATATTAATTGGCTTTTGTTTTATCTTTATATTTTACAATCTATCTATCTTTGGTGCTTTGCAAAGTCTGTAATTATTAAAAACTCTGAGGCAATATTAAAGTTTTAATTCATAAATCATGGGTACATATGAATGCTGCCAGAAGAAAATAATATTCAATGCAATAGAAAATCAGTAGTAACTTTGCAACTCTGAATGAACTTACCTATGTTGTGTGAACAAAGGATACTTGATGATTGGAGAAAGATGTAGATTCAGAGGGAAGGGCATGGGAGAGGAAGAAAGGGAGACTCCCTTAGATTAATCTTTATAAAACAATACCCATACTTCCTCCATGAGGCCTCTGAAATTTGCCTACTTCTGATTCTTCATGTGGAGAAAGAAAGAGTTGCTTTCAATAGGTCATTTCATAGAAATTAGAGACTTCGTGGCTTGAGTTCTAGTGTCTAATTAGAAAGATTTTTAAAATAGAATTAACAGGATTATTGAGTTCTCTGGAAAATCAGAATTAAGAGAAGATACTACCAGTTCAAGAGAGCATGCAATGAAAAATCCCATTTAAATAAGGAATGGGTTAAACTAGGGCATGACTCATAAAAGTGCTATCAAGTTCTATTTAAGAAGAGTAACTGCATCAAATGAGATGATCACCTTCAGCTTGTTTATATAGTGGACTATGTTTATGAATTTGCATATGTCAAAGAATCTCTACATCTCTGAAATGAAGCCAATTTAGCTATAGTGTATGATCTTTTGAAATATATTATTGGATGTTGTTTGGAAATACTTTATAGAGAAGTTTATATCTCTGTTCATGAAAGAAATTGCTGTGTAATTTTCTTTCTTTACTGAACCTTTGTGTGGCTCAGATATCAGGGTAATTGTGGCACTAAAAAATAGACAGTGTCACATATGACACATAAAAGAATTCATGAGGTCTGCACAAGTGTAAAGCAGAGAGATCCATGTGCTGATATCTTCCTTGCAAAATCAAAGCCTGTCTGATCTGAGAGATCATAGAGTGGAGCTTGCCACTAGCTAACCACAGAAGTCTAGAGCTCTATACAAACAGACAGAAAGTGATGTAGCTGGGCAGAAAAACACATAAGTAGGGACAAACAAGAAATCACTCTCTTCTCTGCTGAGATGCTTAGGAGGTAAGGTGAGCTGTGGTGTGCTCCTTATCTCTGATCTCTCGGTGTTTCCCTCTGTATCGGATTCTGGCGTTTCACTATCTAGACCAATTAAGAACTCCTTTTACAGATCCCATTGCTGAAAGTCCCTGGATTCTTACTGGACATGAACCCCATCTCTAACCCAGAATGTATTTCCAGGAGACAAGCACTGCTGGGAAAAAAAATTAATTTTCTCCAAAGGAGTGTCACTGGCTATTCAAACTACACCTAAGGTAAATTCCACCCACATCAGAAAACAAACTCAATGGCATTTTTAGAGATATTGACACAATATCAATTTGTGTCAGAATGCTTTGTTTGAACATTTTTTTGTACATTAAATGTATTTTGTTTGTCTATTGTGGTTTCCTAATATTGTGGTTTTGTGGACTTTTTTGCATGTGTTTATGTGTGAATGCATCTATGTGCATTGTATTTTTTTGTGCTTTATTTTATTTTCGTTTAAAATTTTCTATGTTTGTTTGCTATGTTTTCTTCTTGCTTGTTTGTTTTTTTCGTTTGCATTTTTGTTTCTAAGGGGACAGAGAAAGAAGGTGTATAGTTGAATGTGTAGGTAGTGTGAAGGATCTGGGAGGAGATGAGAAAGGGAAAACTTTGTAAGGAGTAGAGTTTTTCCTCCTGCTGCCTGGTCTTGTCCCACCACCGCGCCAGCCTCAAATAACACACAGAGACTCTGTATTTGATATTATTCTGTTGATTACTTGTTTCTTATTGGCTATCTCTGTCTTAAGTATTAACCCATTTTTATGTATTTCCACGGAGTCTTACCAAGAGCAGAGGAATGGTGGTTCTGTTCTCTCCAGACTCTCCATCTTGAACTCTCCTTATTACTTCCTCTTTCCTCCTTGTCTCCTAGTCCCTCCTATCTTCCTTTTATATTATCCAGCAATGCTTTATTTATTAACCAGTATGAGAAACATATATACATAATGGCATCTCCCATCAAAACATGATCAGAATATACTGTATGAAAAAATACTTTTAAAAAATACTATAAAAGTGCAAATCAAACACACCAGAATTCCAAGGATTTGAGCGGTGGTCTAATGGAAACCATAGCTTTGGAAAAGAAGAAGATATGATAACCTATGGTATTTGCATCATGAACTTAAAACTGGGAGACTAGTTATGTCCATAGAGCACAGACTCAGCCAATTCAGGGAACAGCAGTATCACACAGCAGTGATTTCACTCCTTCAAACACTGAAAGTTTCTCTTAATTATTTGTCTGATGAGTGTACATTCCAAAGAAACAATCAATAGGTAATAAATAAAAGGGACCCAGAGACAAATATGGCAATGATGGCTATTGTCTTACCTTTTTCTGTAGATGAAGCTTACATTGGTGACAGGTTAGATCAGACGAAATGGGTATTTATCAAGTTTAAAGTTTTGATAGTAATTTAGTAGATATATTTAGAGTGCGATTCTCTTTGAGCCTTAAAATGCAGGTAGAACTTTGAATGATCAGAAGAGTCTATTGACATACCCTCCGCTATGACCAAGTGGGAATATGAAAGTGTCATTATTGAATCAAAGGAGTAAAGATGAAGCGATTCACTTTTCCTTCAGTGACTGAACAAAATGAGCACAGATTATTTAGAAATGTCATTACTTTTCATTTATAAATTGTCCTACCTTGCGCTTATGGTGGTATGTAATTCTACTTTTGAAAAAGAGACCTTCTTAGTTTCATTTGCAATGCTTGTTCTAAAGAAAAATATATAAAACTTCCCCACTCAGTTTTCTTTCCCTTCCCCATTTTACTTTCAGTTTTGTGAACTCTGACAGTAATAATTTTTAAATTATTTTTATTTAACTACATATACACTAAAATCCTCATATCTAGCCAACATGAAAATTCTTCGCAGATTACCTTGAACTTACCTGTCATTCCTCTCAATCTTGCTTGTGCACACACAGTATCCCTGCACATATACTCAGTCTGCAAGAATAAATGGTAGAATCCTTCCCCAGGAAACTATTTACTGAAATGTTCAGGTTCTCTTTAATACACTTAGTTTCTTAATAAATGTTTAAAATTTACTTTTTTGACAATATTCTTAGACAGATTCTTTTCGTTGCTCTATTCCTACGATGATTTCTCTTTGTCATTTCTGAATCACTTCTTACATTGGTATAAGAGAGATACCTGACTTAAGCATAATTCATACATATTTTTACCCAAATAATCTGCTTTGAAAATGCATTTCCAGTTTCATTTTAAGCTCCTGAATCTTTGTATCATTTATTTCTGCTCCAGCTTCTTATGATAGCATTAAGGTTTCACATATCACTCTTCTGATTCCAAGTGGTAGTGGCTTCTATAGAATATTGAAGGGAATGTGTCAATATTCAAGAGGATTTGGAGAACACTTTTTGTGCTAAGATTACTATGTTTTATGGATTGTGTTACAGATCACAGAAAAAGAGATTCCAGAATTATCTATCAACCTTGATCTCCAGTGTTGCAAGTATGTTTTAGAGAAAAGTAACCTGTAGCACACAGGATAGTTAAGTTTAAGATATATATAATCAAGGGGAATATTTTGAAAGTTTATTTCTTTTTAAATTTATAAGTAAAAAAGGCATGCCTATAATGAATAAAGAATTATTCCCTTTGATGACATATATTTATTAAATAGCTTATACATAGTGTTGGGAGATGTCATTCTGTAAATATGTTTTCCTTATTGGTTAATGAACAAAGCACTGTTGGCCAATAGGAAAGCAAGATAGGCGGGACTAGGAGACAAGGATGAGAGAGTAGGGGTAAGGAAGGATCAGTATGTTGAGACTGGAGAGAACAGAGGTCCAGTTCCTCTCTCCGGTAAGATGAGACCACATGGAAATATTTAGATTAACAGAAATGGGTTAATAATTAAGACAAATCTAGCCGATAAGAAACAAGAAACTGGCCAACAGATTTATATCTGTCAGTGTAATATTTGGGGCTGGTGAAGTGGTGGGACACACTGACAGGGAGAACCTACTCATAACATACATAGTCGTATAAAATGTGCTTAATGATCCTGTTGTCTACTTGTGAAAATTAATACAAATGAGTAGAAAATTGTGGTCTCCAAAGTGTAATTTACTTTAAAATGAGTTTTAAATTTCAGTTAATGATATTGAGGTTTTAGAAATGTATAAATATTCTATTATCAAAATTAGGATATTTTTCTTCTAGTATAATGCAATTATAAAATAAAGCAAGACATCATGGCTCCTGTAAGAGATTAAAACACTGGGAAGACTGGGAAGTAAGAGTCAGATGTAGTTAACTCTTTCTAGTAGCTGAGATCACCAAGTCCACAAAATCTAGGCAGACACTCATTTACTGAGACACACCACTCCTTAATTGATTGATTTTTTTTTTTAACAGCCATTGTATAAGTATACCCAGTTAGATATTTAGAGAAGCAGTACTCATACTTTTGGAGGGTACCTACTCTGCCAAACAGAAACTCACCATATTTATTATGTATAATACAGGGAAGAGGTATTGCCTGCTCCTGGTGGGGCTTCTTGTAGGGCTTTATCCTCATGTTATTTGTATCCAACATGAGTAAACTGCATTTGAATCATTTCTGTATGTGTTATCAACATTAATATTGACCTCTTTATAATGGACTACAATCAACAAGGCAAAATATTAAAGAGATCACATGAATAAACATTGATATTTAAGCTAATGCATCTTAAATATGTTCATTTATAGTTGTATAAATATATTCATTTATAATGGTAAGTATTAGGTACATTGGCAAATGTGTGTTGTTTCTAGCACTGACTGCATGAATGCAGTTAAGATACATATGGAGTTGCCATAGTTTGGATCTAGAATGAACCAGGCTTTAGACAATAAAGATTTAGTACACCAAGTGGCACTATTTATCATATGTTAGCAACTCTCAGAGATGGTCATTAATTATTGGTTGTGATGACATGACTTTGAACATGAATATGGGATATATTCATTCTTTTTTATACCCAGCCTTCCAGGAAAGATTAAAAAATAGTTAGGTAGTTTAATTATACCAAATGGAACTACTTTGATGTGTGCCAAAGTCATCATAACCTGTTAAAAAAAGATTATCTTGTGTGTTTTACAGCAGAATGTAAAATTTTAGTCACATAGGAATTCATTACACTATTTGATAAAACAATAGGGTGAGTAATATATTCTGTGTGTACACTAATGCTAAACAGTAGAATGCTCATGACATTCTGCTATCTAGTTTGTGAACACAATTTTGCTCCAGGCCTCATCATTTGAATTTGTTCTCCCAATTTTCTCAACCCATATCTTCCAATAAAACCCTTTGGACTACTAACCAATGACCTCGGTGATTGTCCTACAAAGACAATTATTGGAGGGGGGGACATTGGACATTCTTCAGATTACATCTTTAGAGGCTGTTTATTCCGTAGACTATTCGTGTGCATGAGGATTTTTAAGATTCAGTCGGTTTTTTTCTTCCTGTTTTCCCTGTAGGATGCAACTCATTATCCCAGACTCCACCTGAGAAAGTCAATGTGACAACAATTTCCTTCATATGCTTTTTCATCTCACTGGTAAGTCAGTTCATTTTGGTTACATTGTTTTCTTGTTTCAGTTTCCTGACAGGTTTGCAAAACCTGCAGTTTTGTGTCTTCCTTATTTCCAAGTAGAGTAAGAGTGATGAGTCATGATAATTTCCTTGCTCCTTGCTTGGTTACCGGTCTTCACTCATTTCTTTATTGTATTTTTTTGTGATTGTAACACAAACACAGCATTTCACCTTCCCTTTTCTCCCTCTAAGCTTTCCCAGATACCCTTCTTCCTGGACACTGTGTAATTTGAGGGACATTTTGTTTGTTTGTTTCTTTAATGGGTATATGTTCCTAAATATATAAATACAAACTGTAAAAATACATACACCAAACATGAATTTGCTTTTTGTGATAACACTTACATCTCTCTGTACATTGTATGCTGTCACATTAATACAGAGAGTAAAAGTTCTGTCACCGTGCCCGAGGACCTGAGTTTATTCCCCAGGAGTCATGTGGTAGAAAAAGAAAACTAATTCTCATAGGTTTTTATTGACCTCTGTAGGTTTGAAAAAGACTAAACATCTGAAGTGTAAACCAGCCCCAAAATATTTTTTTATCCTTTTTAAGTGATGCAGTAGTCCTGTGTCTCTTCACAGTAATAGAACACTAACTATGGCATGTTCCATAAATGCACTTTGAGAAACATCTCTTAGCATAAATAGGTATTTATACAAAGTATGATGGATTTGTAGTTTCCTAATACCATTATACTTACAATGGATTAAAAATATGCACCATCGCAAATAACAGAATGATTAATTTTGAATTACATAAGAAATGAAATAATCTGCTTAAGAACCATATTGCTTTATCTCATATATTGTGTATTATATGTGGTTTTATTTTGTTTGTTTGTTGAACAACAAGTTCAATGAGGATTTTGTTTTGTTTTGTTTTTTTAATTATTGGGTTAAACTATTCCCTGTGTGACTTTTTTCGGGGGCAGGTGGTAACTGCTTTGTCTTTGACTAGAATTAATTGTGAATTTTTTGTTTCAGATTTTCAAGAAGTATTATTTAGGCACACTGGTATTTAATTATTTTATGAAAATGTTATTTTCAGTTAAGCTATACCAAAAACTATTTTTAAAACCCTCATGAACAGAAGTGTCATTTGTACTTTTTTGCCCATAACCAAATTTGGGTGTCAGTGGGACACTCTAAGGCTGCTTCAATGGTTCTAGAACTTAAGGGCCATACAATAATGCATCCCTGTGCAAAACAGCACTCAGGACAGTGGCTGCCAAATGTGGTGTAACCTCCACAGGTCTTTCAGAAAGCGTCCCCTTCACTGTATTTAAAAATATCAAGTTTCTTCTAAACACTATTATAATTTTGATGAAGCTATAAACACAGTTTATTTTTGAGTTTGTGATTTGTAGGTTTAATAATATTAGTTATAAGGGAAAACAGCTTTCATTTAAGCTGACTATATCTTAAATAATGTAAATTTGAATTTATATGAATCAACAGTTTACAAATGTTATTGTGTATATCTTTTAATTGACCATACTCCTGGAAATAATTAATAACTCTACTAATATAGAAAATAAATAATATGGTAATTATGACTAATATCTGTTGTACTTAATATGCCGTCAAATATTTATCAGAAATAACCGTGAAACAGAGTTAATGCTTAGTATTTAGCTTTTTAACTTTACATCATGCATTTACCTACATAATTACATACTTAATTCCATAGTTATATTCAAAATTCTCTTTGTTTAAATTAGAAAAAATACTTTATATATCAATCTAGTTCTTTCCCTTACCCATCCTCCCATAAGCCCCACCTACCACCCCCATTCCCATCCTCCATCCACTCCCCAGCAAGAGTGAGGCCTTCCATGCAAGGTCGGTAAAATCATCTGGCACAGGGCCTGAGCCCACCCACCTCCATCTCCCCCACTGTCCACCCTATCCTGTGTATTTAGGCTAAGACTGTATCCTTCGATGGGAAATGGACTCCCAGAATGCATTCATAAATTAGGAATAAATACTGGTTCCACCGCCAGAGGCCCCATAGAACTGTCAGTCCTATGCTAGTTCCCCAGCAGTCTGGCTGGGTCCTAAGATGTATGACAAGAATTTACTATACATTCTATTATAGTCAACAGTCAGGAAGTGCTGCATCACAGAGTTAATAATTGGAGATCTGTGAAACCTGATGGCATACATGATGCTCATATTATTAGAGATATCAATCCTCCATCTGCAAAAGAAAGGTGCTTAATACGATTACATATTTGAGAATGCTCATCAAACAAATGATATGAGTACACTTATTTTCATGCAGCCTCAATGGTTAGAATCCAAAAGCCAGTCAGTATCAAAGTGCCATGTTGTCAAGAGCAGTAATTACATCCATTCAAATTTCAGTTCATGTAGATTCAGACAATGTAGACCATTGTAAGGAGATGTTTGCTCTATACATTTACTGACATGGTAAATGAACAACTGGTTCTGCAGGCAAAGTAGAACTTGAAAGTTTCAGTTTTATCCATTCATCTTGGAATTAGTAAAATAAGCGGATATATAAGTAAAACCTTTTAAATATTAAAGTCTGTGTCTATAATAAAAATGAAACTGTTTTATAAGAGAGAACATCAGCTACCAACTGGGCCTCAGTAAAAAGGAGATCCATTAAGCAGGTCATCCTCAGGTTATTATAATTGGTTCTGTTAGCTTAATTATTAATTTTTTGAAAAATTTGGAAGATGCATTAGGAAAAGAAAGTGGACTCAGAAATTGATTGGCATTTCCTCAAAACATGCAAACTTACAGTAGTAGTTGAAATGCTTTTCATGAAAACTGAATCTCCCTCTCCCAGCATCTATGAGCTCTTAGCGGGATCTCTGCTAGGCATGGATCTTCATGCCTGCATTCTCTCCCATACTGAGATTTGTTCTGCTTTGATATTCCCGGGGTATTTCTACATGGTGTTTCAACTGCTATGACAGTTGGGTGAGGGGTTTAACTTGTTGTATAGAATCCTCAAACAATTAAAAAATAAAACAGTGTGGCCTTATTGCAGTCAGAGTCTGTGTTGACATCTGTGACCTGTGTTACTACCAAGGGCCATAAAGATGCCTGTGGTCACCAGAGGGTAGGTTGATGTCTGAGGACCATAGTAATCTGAGTGACCTGTGCTCCAATCTGATGTCATTGTTTCAGCAGCAGCTGAGGAAGGGCCATGTCTCTATCCATTGCCCTACTGCAGCTTCGGTCTGTGATGATGTCCATTGCCTGTGCTAACTCTGAATCCTGTGAAGATGCTTGGTGTCTGGGCTGTCTGACCTGAGGTCACATTGGTGTACCATAGCTATGCTGTAACTGGGTTCATTTATAACTGAGCAGCCTGTGCTGCCACCCAGGGCCATTTTGATGACCAGCCTGTGCTGTGGCCAAGGGCCACCTCTAGTTCTGTGGACCTACTGCAGCTGGGGCCTGTATTGATGTCTGTGACCCAATTTACCACCAGAGGCCATAGGAGAACTGTCCCTGTTGCCTGATGAACACCAGAGAGCTTCTCCCAACCCTTGCGGTCAGCCTCAGATGTAGAGCTGTTTCCCCCCTCCCAAGAGAATTTGTTCAGTGTCAGTGGGTGTGAGAACTGGAATGGATTTAGGAGAGCCAGGCAAGACCCTCAAAAAACCTGAGAGTACGATCGCCCTCCCCACGAGCTGCCAGAACAGGAGATGGCCATGCACACAGAAGAGCTGGACTCACCCCTTACCATGTACCTTGACCCTTGCCCAGGACTAACTCAGGTGCACAGGTAAGGCTTCAGGTTGGCCCACCCCAACACCCACACAACCTGTGCCTGATGTAGCATGTGTAACTTTAGGGCCTGGGAAACCATAGTTATACGATTTCTATGACTCAGAGAGACAGCAGGGCATCTCAACGGAGTCCTGGTGAAGGTCCAGTATGAGGTTTGAACCGAACTAACCGCTATTGCAATGAACATTTGCAAGAAAAGGTATTTGGGCAAACAGGCATATTGCATAATGTGTCACAGCTCCCAAGGATGCTATGGTAAATGAATATGTGGTGGAGACCTAAAAGACGGGGGAGAAAGGCAGTGGTTTTGTTGTTGTTGCTGCTGTTGTTTTGGTTTATTATTTTTTTTATTTTTTCTTGTTTTGTTTTATTTTTATTCTTTTTTTAAAAAAAAGATTATTTTTAATTTCTTTTCTCGGGTAGGCTACAAGGGAGGAGGGCGTCATGGAAGTGCTGGGAATTAAGTAGAATTGGGGTACATGATGTGAAATTCCCAAAAAAATTCAATAAAAGTTATGCTAGTGAAATTAAAATAAAGCAAGACATGTGGCAACAAAATGTACAAGTTCGGAGAGATGAAGAATCAAAAGCCTAGATGTTCAGGAACACGGAGCTGATCTGAAAGACACAGTGAAAACACAATGGTATTTTGAGCTGGCATTTTAGTTAACAAGAGCCTAACCCAAGACACTGGTGGCTAAGTTTTCAACAAAATAGTTTCCGTAATCTATGGCATGGCCCATGATGTGGCACAGATACACCTAATGGACACAATAATGGCTGGGGAATCTGTTTCCATATTATCCCAAATTACTACTCTCTGGGTTGCTTGCTTTTTAAAGAAAGTCATATAGGACAAGCCTCATACTTTACTATATCTCATAATGATTTTAATAGCTATTATGAAGAACTCTCACTGGACAGAGGTCTATGTAAATACAGTAGAGAATAAGCAAATATCAGAGAACTTAGAGAAGGGTTATAAGTATTTGCTGTTTCATGAACCTGGATTTGGATAATAGCACAACTGCCTATAACTTTTGCTGAAGGGGATCGAGAGAACTCCTGACTTTTTCAGGAGCCAAGTATGTTGTTCATTCCCATATATACAGGTATATACGTATATGTACACAAATAAATAAGTAAATAAATAAACAGAATAAAGATTTTAAATGAAATAAACAATAAATTTTAGGCAATTGAAAATAAAAATCAACAAAACTGAAACTGAAGCAGGACAGCTTAGTACATATATGACATTAGTGGAGTGTTCCTAGGATTAACTGAAACAACTGTTGGGTGCTTTAATACATATTTGTATGCAGAAGAGTTAATCTTAATGCAATTACCATGAGAAAAACACAATGCAACTGTTTTCAAAATCTGTTAGATTTTTTACTTGCCATCTAAAAACAGAACAAAATAAAGTAAAACAAAGCAAAGGAAAAACAGGTAAGAATAAATGATAGTATTTTGAATGCATTGGCTGCAGTTTACTTGGATGGAAGTAAATGGAGTGAAAGTTACCTCCAGGTGCTCCTGGGTAAACCGAAGATTGTAGATTTCTAATTAAGTAAAGTGTTGTAAGTGCAGTAAAACAGAGTTCTGTTTAAATACATCACTTTTAAACTTATAACTTCTTGGGCTTAATTAGTATTTTGAGATTCAGAGCTTTTATGATTAGGTTATATATGTAAATAGTTATTAGGCTTAAGATTTATTTGGAGGGAACTTAAGTTTATCTACTTTATTACACGAAGTCACCAAACTCCTTAAGATCTTGTAAATAAATCATGAATCTGAAGGAGTCTTGAAGTATTATGTTGTGTATAATAAATATGTTATTAGAAATACTCATCTATCATTAGGAGATTTCTAAGATAAAGATTTCAAATACTTAGATTTTAAAATGTCAACATTTATAGTCTATGCATGCCCTCACTATTTTGTAAATATTTGTTGAGAAACATTCATAAGAAAGCAAATGCTTGCTTGGTAAAACATTAAGTGGTAATTATATGCATAAAATATATTCATTAAAATAAGGACATATATGATGAATAGTTTGGTATCAAAATAACAGAGAAAACATACAACATTAAAAAATTTATAAT
Organism: Phodopus roborovskii; assembly: GCF_943737965.1. Taxonomy (NCBI): domain Eukaryota; kingdom Metazoa; phylum Chordata; class Mammalia; order Rodentia; family Cricetidae; genus Phodopus; species Phodopus roborovskii. The sequence continues at coordinate 9,329,492 of NW_026126511.1, read as the reverse complement.
CCTTAGCAGATTCACTGTTGAAATAGAAACAATATTGTAAAGGGACAAATAAATATCAATATAACCATGAAAGTGAGATATAAAATCTATAGCTAATTCAATCAAAGTATAAGTATATTTGTTAAGTAAACAAACAATTGTATAAAGGAAAGTTTAAAGACAAATGAAAATCCAAACACAAGCATGGCTATCAGGTGTCATTAAAATGATAAAATGGAGAAATTAGTAAAAAAGCATTTTCAGGCAAAGTCTTCCTATGTAGTGCTTGGAAACCCAGAATTACTTCTATAGAATACACAGGCCTGGAGTTAACAGAGATTCTTCTGTCCCTGCTTCTCTACTGCTGAAGTTAAAGTAGTGCACTGTCGTATCTAGTAAAAAAATATGTATTCTGATGTTTACTTCAAATGAAAGATCAGTTGGAACATCTATAATAATTTTAGATGCATATAGACATAAATATTCTTAATTCATAGTTGCAATTATAATTCTACTTGTGATTTCTTTTCAATATTGAACAATGAAAGATTATTACCACTTCATGCCAAAAATAGTTTTACAATATTCATTAAAGTTTATAATTGCATGTCGACAATTAACAATAAAGATAATTCTGATGAATTAACTAATATCTATTATGTTATATTTTCAGAAGCTTGTTCAGTTGCAACTCAATGTCCCATATATAAAAATATCATCTGGGAACACAATGTAGATGACCCTTGGGCTATCTAATGATTTCCTGATGATTTTGTTTCTCTGATTGTCATGTAATTTTCAGTATAGAAAGGATTTCTTTTTGAAACATTTGTATTTGTTTGTCATGCAGGAACTTATATTCTGCTCTCTGAGAATTCATTACATTGCATTATAGCCTTTGAAATATTCATTACACTTTTCATTTATATTCTGTTCATTAAAAAGTTTCAGTGTGCTATTGTTTACAGTAATCCTTTGAATTTAAATAAATAAGTACACATTTGGTCTGAATTGTTTTTTCCACTAAAATTAATATATTGATTGAAAGTATAATTTATTGTAAAAGTATTACATTTCCTATATGCAATTAGTTGGTGAATACATTTTATAATAACAATGAGGATGTATATAGAAACTGTAATTCCTATATACTAATCTACAAAGCCTTCATAACCCATCCAAATTTTTAATTGTAAATAATAAATATATAATTTAATACTTCCTGAGAATATTTGGCACTTGTTATCAGACAGGTATAAATATAGATCCACTAGTGCACCATGAAGTTTTCAATTTCTTTTGGTTGAAATCACAGTGGTTAAGCTGTTTGAAATGATCACGGTTTTTACCAATTTTCTGCACATTAAACAACAAATAGTAGGTCACAGAATGACTAAATTAAGGAAAATTGCAAGATTATTCTCTCTTCTGGAAAGATGTTTTACTGAGGCAAATTGAAGTGGGAGGTAGAAAAATCATGTCAAGTGTGATCAATATGGATAATAAATTGTTGTAATGATGTTACCTCACCTAACATTTGCTGTATGACTGGTATTTTCCATTTTGCACTGGATTATCTAAACAACTATTTAGAGACTTATATTTAGTTTATATCCTTTAAAAATCTGCAAGTATATCTTCAATGTAATTATGTACCATAGATCAATTATTTTTGAAATAACTCCTGCCTGAATAGAAATTGTAATTAAGCAAAGGATAAAAATACAAATATTGAACTTTCTATTTGTTTCATGAACATGTGCTTAAGAAAATAACCCTGATGATTTCAATTGATTTTTTCTATTAATCTAAAATATTCCTTTAAATTCCTATTAAGTGGGAGAATCATTTTAGAGTGCCATGGAAATTAATTTGCAAACTGAAGCACTCAATTTTCATTCATTTTTTGACACTGATCACATTGCCTATTATTCTCTTTTGTGCCCTGTCTTATCTCATTAGACATTTCTTCCTTCCTAGTCTCCAGTGTACATTCATTACTGTGTTTATGCATGTGTTTGTGTTTTTGGACTTCACATGTGTCTGTGTGTGTGTGCCACAATGCTAGATTAGAATTGCCAGCAAAGCAGGCAACCATTTAATCTACTGTCCTTTTTAAGAGATAGAAAGAAAATGAGGTAAATAACACTTTGACTCATCCAAACTCCTTCTCCCTGAAAGAATTGCAGAAAACTGGGGATGAGAAATTGTACTTAGCATGAACTGGAAGGTAAAAATTTATTATGGTGTTTTTGGGAACCATTTTTGTTTCTAGATGACTTTGTTTTTCTTTGTGGGTTTGTGTTGGGGAAAGGGTAGCATTTCACTGCACAGCATCTTTACTAATATGGAATCAGTATTTCTTCCATAAACAAGGCATGTTCACAGGTTTCATTATTCAGGAACAGATCAAAGAGTAAAAACTAAAAGAAGCAGAGAATACTGCTCATTATGTAAGAACTTAGATCTTACATATTTTCTTTCATGTATTAATATTTTAATGACATAACAAAAAAGTATAACACTTATATATGAAACATAGTAATTCAAGTCCCATTATGTATATCTGTCTTGTACAGCAGCATATATATTTATTTCAAAAGATACATAAAATTGGTGGTATTACACAATGGAATTAATTAATATACTATAAGGAAAAACAATTAAGATTGACAAGACAAGCATAGTTTACTTAACTTTTTATTCATAGACAATTGTTTTTTATTTATTTATTTGATATAACCAAGTCAAGTTAAATGAAAACATAGACAATATTTGGGAATTTGGGCATCGTTGTTTCCAAACTACTTTGTGCTGGTATGGGACACTGTCATGGGGATTCTAAGAAGATGCAGAAATCATCGCTATAGTCTGTAAGGCTGCTTTGTTCAGCTGTTTTGAATGTTGGATCACCAGGAACTCTGTTTCAGGTAGTCTGGATTGCTCAAACCACATTAGTATGGAAGGAATCCACAGCTTTTCATTATCTGTGGAAACAAAAATAGAAATCCTCTTCCCCAGTAACTTGTCCTTGAACTTAAATTTTGGAGTCAAAGCATTTTTTTAATTTAATTTATTATTTTACATGTCGATCCCAGTTCCCTCTCCCTCCCAACCTTCCTCACTTCCTCCCTCCCTCCCTCCATTTCTCCCTCTCTCCCTCTCTTTTACCCTCTCTGCCCTCTCACATGACCCTAACCACCCTCCCCTTCCATCTCCCCCACCCCAATTCCATATGTAGGGGAATGCCATCCAGTTTGGGTATTAAAGGATTACTATAATTTACAAAGCTTAGAGATAACATAGATGTAATTAGCAAAGGAAATGAAGATTCATAAAGGAAATGAAAATTTCATGATATGAGAAAATACTTCTAAATAATTTAGCATGAGCTGCTTGAAAATTGGTGTAACCTATAAATCCTTTGGAATGTTATGTGGTGCAAATATGCATCCATTTGTACAGATGAAGAATAATTTTATTGTTAGGAACTGTAATTGGGAATTTAGTGATGTTGAGTATAAGTTTGGTATTATGATAATCTTCCCTTTAATGATACCAGTAGATAGATACAAAGTTTCTACTAATAAGAATAAATAATATCTCCACAGAAGAAGAGATTGAAATAACATAACCCATTATGTGAAAACTGATTAACTTATTCTGAATTTTGATGATACTCTGATGAATAATATGATTGAATGCAAGGAAATAATGAGTATTCAAAGGTGAGAGGCAGAGAGGTAAAGATTCAATGTGCCCACTAGATAAATAGCTATACGTGATATTTCTTTTATAGGTATATTTATACCATGTAAGTAAAAGACTTGATTTTGTTCCTATCTTTGTTTGAAGTTAAACATCATTTTAAAACACTCATGTATGAGTGTGCAAAATCTACAAATGGTTCACCAAACTGAACTGTGTTTCATAACTTTGGTTACTGTGAGTTAGCTCTCTTAGAATCATCTCCTTTGTATACCTTTGATTTGTATTAGAAGTTTATGTGTTTTAAACAGACAAAGCCTGTAAGTCCACTATTTTCTATCATAACATCAAGGATACAGCTTACTCTTTTGGGCTTTTTGTCAAATTCTTACATTCTCACAATTTCTTAAAGTTACAAAATTTGATTTCATGATTTCTATCTAATTTTTTTCTAAGAGAGTTACTATAGACAGAGCACACATAAAGGAAATATTTACAAAAGGAATACTATTATTCAATCAAACAAATCAAATTACAGCAAAAATCCATTTCACTATACTGAAATAGAAATCCATGTTATATTTCCAAACTATTCAGTCATTTGTAAAATGAAAATTAATAGAGTACAAATGTAACAACAAAATAATTATTTTATAATCATATGTGATAATTTTTTTAAATTTGTGGCCCTAATAATGGTAAAATATAAATAAGCTAATCTTATATATGTGTTATATCAAGAGGAAGGATTTACATATAAGACAAAAGCTGTAGTATAAAATATTAATACTGTAAGAAACTTATATTCTGTTATATATTGCTCAAAATATTTTGAAGATACAGTATCTCTTAAGGATTAAACTTTTAATATAAAATTATAACTCTTTCAATAATGCACCTGAAAATTGCATGGCAATAATATTGAATCAAAGAAACAAACAAAAAGCAAATCTGTATAAAATACAATTATTATACAATCCTAAACTATGTAATATTAAATCTATGCAGAATACTAAATTACATTGTCAATGGTGTATTTTAATGTTTTCATGTGACTCACTTAATCTTTGACATGCATAACTTACTTATGAGTAGTCATATTGTCTCTATTATGCAATAGCATGGAATGTTTACATGTGGGGAAAAAAAAATCTCAAAGCAATTTAAGTAAACTTTCATTACCTGAGACCTCTTCAGTAACCTAATGACTCTGTGTTTATCCTTATTTCAAATAAGAATGTGCTTATTTCATTTGTTATACAGACGATCGTGTGAAGTAAGCATTAGTCAAACATAAAAACTAGTCAAATACTTTTTGATTAAATATACTCCTGATATATTGAAATGAAATAAGCACACTATTTTAAGCTCCCATTGTTTATTACTTACTCAGTAGTAGTTATTTAAGTTGTTTATTTATTTAACTTCTTTCACTTTTATCCTTATATTGCTTTCTCATTGTCTTTTCATACAAAGCACTTGGTTTTATGTCTACCTTTGAAATAGGTCAATGCAACTTCATTACTTACCTAACATTTTCTCTATAAATGTAAAGCCATCTTGTCATTTCCAGGCAACGAATGTGTCAGATTACTTCAAGAAGATGAGCATCTCTTACTTTTTTTCTTTTGAAATGAGTGAAAATGTTACTTGGGAATAAAAACATGGTCTCAGCAAAAATATTAATGCAAACAATTTAACTTCAATATCCTGGAAGAGAAATAATTTCCAAGACTCTTTTAAGATGACACAAGCTGTACCAATATGAACTTATAAGTCGTGACTCATTTCCACTGGACTTGTCCTATGAAATCAGATCTATAACCTCCAGTGTTAAACATAAAAGCTCACCATGTTTAATTCTCAGTTATTGATGTGGTGGGAACTACACGAGAGTATATTCCAGCAACAGAGCCCAAAATTTCCGTTTGAAAACCAATTCCTTACCTGAGCGTGCCTGTGCATGTGCCTACAATTTTAATAGTCCGGAACCTAAAGTAAGAGTATGATGCAATTTCAAGGCTAATGTGGGCTTCATATTGAGTTCTAGGACAGCATTGGTTAAACAACCAGACCCTATTGCCCCCACAGGGGAAAAAATCAAAGAAAAGAAATAGCCATTCAACAAAATTCATTTTTCTCCTGTGCTGACACTGTATAAAAGAATTTAAAATGAAATAACTTCACATGGCTTAAAGCTTGTCTGTATTTTATAGGTAAATCTAATATGTTTATATTGGTAGACATGGGTCAAAATACTGCATATTTCAATAGCTACATTAATAAGATGAATTTTATTCCATGCATATATGTCTGCTGACTAGTAAATAACTTCTGTTGTATTTATTGAAATATATGGCACATTAATTATATGATATCTTCTTAATTCAACATACAACGTGCCACTGCCTACGTGATCGCTGAGGAGTTCACTATTAATGCTACCAGGATCCCCAGCTTAGCAGGGGTGTCTTTGCAGTTCCCAGTGTTCCTACTGTGTACAATGTCTCATGCTGGTCTATAGCACGGTGTTCATATTTCCTTCGGGCTTTATTTGTAGAATGAGTCAAACGGGGGCAATAGTGCTTTGCAATGATTAATGGCTCTCTCTCCTATAGAACAGACTGTATTTCTAAAACTTATTCTGTGCTCACAGTTTAGTGAACAATCACCATTTCTTTGCTTAGAGCAACTAGCTGCATTCTCTTTTAAGAAACCATTTCTATCAAGCATAGAACTCCCTTGCCCACTGTTTAAATAAAAATGAAATGTGAAATTCATGCGATTTTCAAGAAATCAAATTGTATAAAAATATTCAAAAAGCCATAAGAAAATTATACTTAATTACTCATCTGTAACTCTTCTTTTGACTCACATATAAAATTGTCAAAACATTATCAAATCATTATTAAGTTTAAAATCCTTACCCTAAAATTAGTATGGTTAAAAAATAATGCGGGAAGTTACCTTAAGTTAGTTCACTCTGAATCAGCAATTGAAAAGTGGCAATATGATCCTGTGCATTCACATAAAAAGTATAAATGTAGCAGTTAACCCATCATGCATAGCAGATACAGGACAGACACCTATTACTAACTCCCTTATATAAATACATTCGAAAGTACAAATGAAGTTGGGCATTCATTTAATCATTTGCTAAAAATTAGAATCAAATCAGAAGTCTAGAAATCCACTAGAGACACCAGGACACTTTTTCAAACTAATGAATTATAGCAATGAGCCACAAGAGCGATTTGTATGCATGTTCTATGTAACAAAAGGCATGCAATAGATTAGTTACATATGAACTACTTCATTGCAAAATTGCGAATACTATCGCTAAAACATGATTTCTTTTGTTTTTCTTTTTATTCAGTCTTCACTCACACAATATTTCTGACCTGAGCCTCCCCTCCTTCTACTCCCCACACCATCTCCCCTCACCGTCAGACACCCTGCTCATCCATTTTCCTTCAGTAAAGAGCAGGACTCTCTGATATATTTTTAGCATATCAGCATAACACAGTCACATTGAAAAATATTTAAAAATTAACCAAAATTAGGTGACAGTTTCTAATAGCTTCATTATGCAACTTTCACACAAGAATTTGAATTTCAGAGAACCTTAAATGCCAATTTTCCAGACTTCAGAGGTAAGTTCAGATCAGCAAAATGTGCAAGAAAAATTTATCATTCTGTAAATGTCATCATCGACTTCCTTTTACTCATTTGGAGGAAATAGAATTATGGCAAATGTGGAGGAATGAGTTAAGAACAAAGCTGTTTTAGAGGTGAGTATGAAATGAATGTACATATAAAGTCAATAGGATATTTTGTGTTAGGTGAGCTTGTATGTGATATTTCTTTCATCTAGGTTTATTCTTCTGATAGATACACTTCTTGACAAGATAAACAAAATTAAAGCAGAAATGAAAGTATGACAAACACTCTTAGTGTATAAAATAATAACAAAATGGTTTCTTTTCTCTCAAATTAGAAACTCCTCTATTTTTGATGAATACTCTTAATGAATTTAAAATACATTGTTAAAAGGTTGCACATGTACATATATATTAAGATACATGTAACAGTATATGGATAATTTATCCATTCTTATCTGTAAGCAATTGGTTTGTTATATGCATGTTGTACCTTCATTAATTCCATTGCTTCCCTTTAAAATGCATACAGGTTAAATATTTTCATAAACTCTCCAAGTGGGGGAATTTAGTTTCTTTAGCTTTTTATACTTGGATAAGGAAAACCAATAAATATTTTATTTTCATGAGTTGCCCCTCTGCCTAATAAGAGATGTAATATCATATATTTTCCTTTCATTTTGTATGTTTAATGATAGGTAATGTCATACACCATAACGATGGAAGTCATAAAATCAATTTTATGATTTCTCAGAAGCATTAGTTACAATAATGGTACAACAGAATAGGGAGGTTCATAGGAAAAATAATCTTTGAAAATGACTTCTCTTTTGTCAAAAATCAGGTGTTCATAGGTGGGTGGGTTAATATCAGGATTTTCAATTCGATTCCATTGGTCTACCTGCCTATTTTTATGCTAATACCAGGCTGTTTTCAGAACTATAGCTCTGTAGTAGAGCTTAAAGTCAGGAATGGTGATGCCTCCTGAAGTTCTTTTATTGTATAGGGTTGTTTTGGCTATCCTGGGTCTTTTGTTTTTCCATAGAAACTTGATTATTATCCTTTCAAGGTCGATGAAGAATTGTTGTGGGATTTTAATGGGGATTGCATTGAATCTGTAGATTGATTTTGGCAAGATTGCCATTTTTACTATGTTTATCCTACCTATCCAAGAGCATGGGAGATCTTTCTATTTTCTGGTATCTTCTTTAATTTCTTTCCTTAGAGCCACAAAGTTCTTATTATATAGGTCTGTTACTTGTTTGGTAAGCGTTACACCAAGATACTTTATGTTGCTTGTGGCTATTGTAAAGGGTGATGTTTCTCTGATTTCTTTCTCTGTCTCTTTGTCATCTGAAAAAAGTAGGGCTACTGATTTTTTTGAGTTTATCTTGTATCCTGCTAGTTTGCTGAAGGTGTTTATCAGCTGTAGGAGTTCCCTGGTAGAGTTTATTGGATCGCTTATGTAAACTATCATATCATCTGCAAAAAGAGACAGTTTGACTTCTTCCTTTCCAATTTGGATCCCCTTGATCTCCTTTTGTTGTCTTATAGCATTAGCTAGAACTTCTAGTACAATATTGAAGAGATATGGAGAGAGAGGGCAGCCTTGTCTTGTTCCTGATTTTAGAGGAATTGGCTTAAGTTTCTCTCCATTCAGTTTGATGTTGACAGTTGGTTTGCTGTATATTGCTCTTATTATGTTTTGGTATGTTCCTGTTATCCCTGACCTCTCCAAGACCTTTATCATGAAAGGGTGTTGAATTTTGTCAAAGGCTTTTTCCGCATCTAGGGAGATAATCAATGATAATCTTTTTCTGTTTGTTTATATGGTGGATCATGTTGATAGATTTTCGTATTAAACCATCCCTGCATTCCAGGTATGAAGCCTACTTGGTCATGGTGGATGATTTCTCTGATGTATTCTTGAATTCGGTTTGCCAGTATTTTATTGAGTATTTTTGCATCAATGTTCATCAGGGATATTGGTCTGTAGTTTTCTTTCTTAGTTGTGTCTTTGTGAGGTTTGGGTACCAAAGTTATTGTGGCCTCATAAAAAGAGTTTGGCAATGAACCTTCTGTTTCTATCTTGTTGAACAGTTTGAGGATTAGTGGTATTAGTTCTTCCTTGAATGTCTGGTAGAATTCTGCGCTGAATCCATCTGGCCCTGAACTATTTTAGTTCTAGTTAACAGGTTCCTCTCCAAATACCATGTTCTCTTCCCACCCTCTTTCTTTCCATCCTCCCTCACTCTCTTCCTCCTTTCTTAATAAATACCAGAGTATACTTAGTATATCCCTGTATTAGCAAGTGTAGAAGCATATACAATAAAATGGACAACGTACCAGTTATTGTAACCCCAACTGATAGTGATTAATTTTCCCCAATGCTGTGAATTGCTAATATGTCATAATCTATCATTAAGGCTGCTGTGGACCATCTGCTCCAAATGTTGCAACTTTGACTTGATTTACCCTGTGAATATATTTCACATATGTGTGTGTAATGACCCTACCAGGCCCAGAAGAGAGCAATACTTAGATTTTCTCTACATCCTTTTATGCATATTTTTATTCTCTCTTCTCCCCTGAAATGTTCTTTGAGGTCTATGATAAAGATGTCTTATTTAGGACTGAGTATTTTCAATCAATTACCCATTCTCCAGGTAAATTCTTAGAATTTTCTTTGATCAAGTTTGTGAAGGGCAGAGTCCAGGGGACTTTGCTGAATTGGCTTGGGACCAAGACAAAGCTAGAGAAAGCCACAGAGACAGCTGACCTGAGCAAGGGAGAGCTCATGGATTCTGCAGACTGATACCTGGGAAACCAGCATTGTACAAACTCAGACCCCCTGTACATGGGTAACATTTAGAAGGCCTGGGCAGTCTAAGAGAACTCTGACAGTGGAACCAGGAGGTATCCCCTGGTACACAAAAGGACTTAGGGAGGATATTGCCCACAGAGGGATACACCCTTAGTCTAGAGGCAGGAAGAAGGGTCTAGTCCCTCCTCCAAATGACTTGACAGATTTTGATGATTCCTCCTGGAAGGCCTCATCCTCCCTGTTAAGTGGGTGGGGAATGTATATATATATATATATATATATATATATATATATATATATATATATATATAATATTTATGTAAAAGTAAATATTCAAAGGGTAAAGAAACATAAAATATACCAAGGCCTCAGGGAAAGCATGACTAAAACTAAAAATTTTATGATTACAAATTGCGGTAGTCAAATGATTATCATCTAGAGTAAGGATAAGAATTTGGAACTATGAAGGGAAAAACTAATTCCTATGTGTTGTTGGTTAGACAGCAAGTTAGTTATGTACTTTTAGAAATGTCTTAATCTTTCACTTAAATTATAATAAAATTATCCTAAAACCCAACTATACTGCTCCTGGGAATGAATCAAAGGAATTCTATATCATACTATGGATGTTAATGAACATTAATGACCATTGTTGATCTATTCAAAATAGATGCAAAATTGAAGCAGCCTAGATTAAGTACCAGATAATCTATGGATAATGAAAATATGGTTCAAATATGTATTTCAATTCTATCTAGTTATATAAAATTGACTATAAAGATCAGGTGAAATGTTAATTAGGAAAAATATTATTTTGAATAAGTTCACATAGGCAAACACTGTTCTCATACATATAGATCTTCTGTAAATTGGTAGATTGAAAATATATTTCCCTTTATATATAGTTTATTATCTATTAATTGTTTGTAATTAATTACATTTAGTTACATGTATGGTTGCTTTCCCTCCATGCATGTGTGTATATTATATGTGTGTATGCTACACATGGAGGTAAGAAGAATATCTTAGAACCATTATAGTTGGAGTTATCTATGGTTGTGACCTCAGATGTGGATGGTTGGAATTGAACCTGGATCATCTATGAGAAGAGCAAGTGCCGTTCACCACTCTCCACATTATTATAGTTAATAACCATGATAATTAAATGTTTTAAACCATCATGTAAACCAGTTACATAAGTATGCTAAAAGATACTTGGACAACCATGGTTAGTGTTGCACCATTAGGTATTGTTTGGAAACAAGTCTATATTGATGCTCACCAGCAAATAGTTACATATATTTAATAAGATTTTATACAGCCATTGAGAAATTATGGAATTTCAACTAAAATTAATGAAACTGAAAATCATTGGTTTTAGGCAAATAAGCCAAACTTGTATAGAAAATATTTCATATCTTCTGTTATGTGTGAAATGATGTTATAAATTCATATATTATTTAGATTATATAAAAATACACATTAATGTATAGCTGGAAAACATGTGTTCATGTGGGTCATGATGGTAAACTTCAGAAGATACCTTAAGGGAAGAGTGAAATGTAAAAGGCAATTGCATGAGTGACAAGTAAACAGAGCAAAAGAATATTTGTGCGCACAAGTGTCTGTGGCTGTGGGGAGTCTATGAAGAGCTAATATTAGAACAGAACAAATGATAAAAATAAGTAAAAATGTCACTATGAAAAACCTATTATTGTGTATACTGACTTAAAAATCAATTAAAAGTCAATATAACTATTTTGAAAGTTTTCTCCCCCGAGTCTTGTTAAAGACTTGTTAAATATAAAATTGTTCCTTTTTAAGAATTATTTGTTAAAAAATTAGTTCCTTTGGTAATCTAAGTTTCCGTTGTTAAGCTCTAATTGTTGCATATTCATTACCTGGGACACCAAGTAAGAGCTGACTAGAATGAATAGAATTAATTTGAGTAACCCAAGAATAGTTTAGGGAATATTCCTGGTTCCTCTGTGCTGCCATCCTCCATAGCAGTCTAATATCAGTTAAATGTGAACTCTAATGGAACTGCACCAAGAGGATTGGAGGAAGAAACGCTTACAAAATGTTTAAACCACATCAGACAGGAGTCTTTGTGGAGAGAAATAAGAGTTATGAAGAAAGATTCCAGAATTAAAAGTGTTTAGGAAATGGTTTGAAATAGAAAGAATCAGTCTAGAAAATTCATGAAATTAAATTTTATAATATTGTGGCAATTGTTAATTTTAAGAAACGTGTAAAACTGAAGTGCAAAAGAGTTAAAAATATGCTCATTGTCATAGCTTCTTCGTAATTAGTAATAATCAGTTAAAAAGGAATATTCAATATTATTTAATTTCATTTGCAATGTTCCTGCAATGGTAATAGAATTCACTAATGTAATATATATTGTATTAAATTTTACTGTATAATTTGAAAAAGCTTATTGGACTGAAATGTAAGAATTGTTTAATAAATATGGCAGCTTGGGTAGTTCAACTGGTAAAATGGCTTTGAAAACTTGATAACATAAGTTTGATGCAACCGAATTGATGCAACAGATTACCTTCTGTTGGAACCCCATGTGAGAAAAAAATTAGATGTGGAAGCCTACTTCATAATTCCAGCACTTTTACAATGAGGTGATAGATAAAATCCGGGGAACTGGCTTGAGGTTAATATACTAGGGATGTACAGTACTTTGGAATTAAAACATCAGACCCTAGAACAATGAGGTTGAAGGAAAAACAGATTCTTGAAAGCTACCCTCTGACTCACGTGGTGCTGTATGATATGTGCAATTACACACATGTTATGCACACACTCAAAGACACAGGAATATAATAAATATTTGAACATATTATTCAAGTTTCTTCAAGGGTCTTCTCTCATTAACCTTCTTTTAATCAAAGTTCTTCCAGGAAAAGGCACAAATTTAAGGTTAATGTTGGGATTAATTTTTGAGGACTTATCATTATATGAATTCTTAATGTCATCATTATTTGAATTCTTGACATGTTAAGACATTGGAAACTGTGTAGGACAAAGGTTATGATTAGAATAAATGGTTACTCCATTAACAGCATGTAATGCATTGAAAGATCTCCCTTTTGAGATATCCTATTCTTTTTAATGGTATTAAACTTATACAAGATATGAAATGATTCTGTCTGTAGAAATTCCTACCCTTAATTCTGAGCCCTAGATCAAAATTCATTGTTTCCCTTGCAATTCTGTTCTGTCTACCACAGAACATGAAACATGTGTAGCCTTTAATTTTTGAATCAAAACAAATTTTCATACTATCTTCATTTAGTACTTCCATCCACTGTAGCCTGAAAGGCCATATATGCATAAAGAAGCATGTTTATAAATATGTATCAACTCAATAAAAATTTCCCCAACCCTGCTGTCCTTTCATCATGACTTCATTAGCATAACACCTGATTAATGAGAATTTTCTCTGCATTCCTAGGTTGTTTTATATTGCTTTGACATTTACTTTTTTATTACACAGGACATGACACTCTATGCATTACTCAAATATATTTAAAGATAAATTTTTCTAAACATTGTTGTTATGTATTGGAAGTATTTTTAGTAGCTACTTTTCTCATTATAAATATTGATATTTTCCTTTAGAATTTTTCCAATTCTATTTCTGTGAATATTTTCTTAAATAAAATATTGTGTTTTCTCTCATTAATATCCTGTTTAAAATATATAAACACACATACACAGATAAAAATTCATATAACCCAATTATGTGAAAAATATAATAGTATTAAGCCCTAAGTTTCTTGCTCATTTCCCTTGATTATGTAAGTGTGGGATATACTTTTTACTTACAAAGTAATCTTTGCCCAAAAATCACAGCTAAAGATATTGAAACCTGTTATTTTACAATAACCTTTTAAAACTCAATCTAGAATAGAAGGCTTTATACCTGATTCATTTGTCTTTTAAACGGACAGAACAAAGTGATTCTCAACTGAATATCACTTTATAAATAGTAAGTGTAGCATCCTGTCTGTCTACTTAACATCTACCTACCTCTAAACAATTTCTCAACTATCATATATGTAAAAATAAGTTGTCTTGTCCCAGAAGGTCCCATTGCCCTTGAGTCCATTATATACACATGGACACTCTATTAGTTATAAAACTGTTGGTTGATGGCTTGGGTTTTTTATTGGCTATCTCTGTCTTAATTATTAACCCATTTCTATTAGTCTATGTATTTCTGTGTACTCTTGGCTTACCAGAGAACACCTGGTATGTCCTCTCTTCCCAGGCTCTACATGATGATGCCATCTACCTGTATTTCCCAGAATTCTCCTCATTTCCTAGCCCTGCCTATATTCCCTTCCTGGTCAATCAGCAAATCAGTGTTTAATTCATCAACCAAAAATTCTCAGAGTCTACCTGTGCGTGTCTGCTTCTGTTTCCATCAGCTACCAGAGGAGGAGGAGGGCTCTATGATGACATATAGTTAGTTATCAATCTCTTTATCAGAAAAAGAAATTTAATGTAGCTTTCCACTGTTGCTCAGATTGTTAGTTGGGGTCATCTTTTAGGTCTCTGGACATTTCCCTAGAGTCAGTTTTCTTTTCAAACCTACAATGGCTCCCTCTATTATGGTATCTTATTTTTTTTCTCTCTTTTCTATCTGTCCCTTGACTCAATCTTACTGGTCCCACATGATCTCTCTTCCACTTCTCTTTTTCCTAACTCCCTCTCCACTCTCTGCCCCCTCCACTCGCAATATGCTCAGGGGATCTTTTTCCTTTCTCCTTATGTGAGGGACCTTGTATGAAATTCTTATGTTCTTCCTTGTATCCTAATTTCTCTGTTGGTGTAAATTATAGGCTTGTGTGATCATTTTCTCTATGTCTAAAATCCATATGTAAATGAGTACATACCATTTTTTTTTTTTTTTTTTTTTTTTGTGACTGGGTTAACTTACTCAGGTTTCTTCCATCCATTTGCTTGCGAATTTCAAATTTTGGATAATTTTAAATGTAAATAGATCCAGATGATCTGCATGGGACTGACTCAGAACCCCTAAACATGGGTCTCAGCTAGAAGGACTGAGCAGTCTAAGGGACCTCAGAAAGTTGAACCAGGATGTATTCCTGGTACACAAAAGGACCTTGTGGACACATCCCCCATGGAGGGATACTCCCTAAACCTAGAGACAGGAGAGAAGTCCTAGTCCCTATTTCAAATGACTTGACAGATTTTCATGATCCCACCTAGATGGCATTGCCCTATATGTGGAATGGGGGTGGGGGATGGGACGGGAGGGTGGTCAGGGTGCATGTGACGGGGAGAAAGTGTAAGAGGGAGGGAGGGATGGAGAGGGAACTGGGATCGACATGTAAAATAAAAAATAATAATAGTAATAAAAGGAAAATATTAAAAAAGTTTAAATAGTATTGCCATTTTTCTTTTCATTTGAGTCAGAAAATATAGTCAAAATGCAAAGATGTTTTTTTATTAGAGATCTTAATAAATGGAGACTAGTGGAGAAGTACTTTAGAGTGAATAATGGACAACTACTTCAAAAATAGTGTAATTATCATATTTAATGGAATGACAGTGTATTATTTTAAAAATCAAGGGCACTAGAAGTTGAGAACTAAGCTCTGTTTATTCTTTATTGAATGGGAATTCTAGATAATGTATTAGACAGTAAAAGGATGAAAGGGAAAAATGAATGTATCCTTTTCTGGTGACAATGTAATTGTACTATGACATGGGGCAATTAATTTTTGTCTTAATTAATAAATGAATACGTTTTTATTTTCATTACAGTGAGTACTTTATATTGGTAATTTTCAAAAAGGCCTCATCTCTCAGGCTAACTGTATGCTTTACTTTGTATCTTGCTTTATTTTTAAACTACAACTGATAAGCAAATGTTATACCTCATTAACTAAGCTCTTGTATTTAATTTACTTTTATGTTGATAATTTGAGTATTAATGTTATGTGAATTTTGCAAAATACATGAAGACTTCCCTTTTTAATATAAGAATAAGAGCACAAGTATACTATTCTAAAAACCACTAGTTTATCACCTATTAATTCCCTTTCCAACATCTACCTACTCTGTGACAATGACTGATCACTTTTTTTATTACCCCTTAGTTTTTGTTATTTGCAGAAAGTTTTGTAATAAGAACCAAATATGATGTTCTCTGATGAGATTTTTTGGCATGCAACATTTATTTGTTTTTTTTTTATGGCTTCAAAATTTATTCTAAAGTTTAATAACATGCAATTTTTTGCATTGATATGACTGCCTCATATCTTGACCTTTTCAAGTATGTTTTTGTTGCTTTTTGTAGTTACACTATTATAAGTAATACTTACACACTTTTGAATGCATGAATTTATGTTTTGAAATACATTTACAACTCATTTGAGAAAAGAATAGTGACATGAATGGTAGTTTATATAGCACAATATATTTCTGAAAGACAGGACCATTTTGCATTCCTTCATCTAATGAATGGCATCCTGCTACTCCTCAGTGTTATTTAGTGTTATTGTGTTCAGAATATTCATTAAGAGAATATGTCATTTAATAATTTGGGTATGAATAACTGCTTTTACTCTAATAAAACTTTGGAGAAAATCTTACATAAGTGTGATGGGTGATGGTATTAGTTTTGTCTATTATAGTCTAGTCTGTTCACAAACGAGGAAAAAAAAAAAAAAAAAAACAAGGGAAAAGATTGGCAGGTACAATGGCTGAGTTAAACCTAAATAACTGAAGCTGTTAATTTTACAAACGAGCATAATCTTTTTCTCAAAACTCTGAACCAATGTTTTATATGTGAATATCCCAGTAGTTCTACAATCTTAATGTATGGAAGAGTAGAAAATAAACAATGAATTTTCAACAAAGTAGACATTAAAGTGAAAAGATGCTATCCACATTATCGATGCCCTCATATTTGCAGTGTAAGTGTACAAATGAACATGGAGGAAAAGAAAGATCACGCCAACTGGAACCAACTCTTGAAATGAAGAGATTTATCTAAAAGTTTGTGGCTGTGTAAGAATAACATCTTCAAAAAAATGACGGAGTCAATACTAAAATGATCATGGAAATTCATTGAGAAAACATACTACAGAATGCAATCAAAGGAAGGATTTTTAGTGGATGCAGTTTTCTGTAGCCAGAGATCTCAGAAATTTTAACAATCAATGTTAACTTAGATAGAAAGAAAAGTTGGGACATTGAAACTGCACTTGCCTGATCTTTGGACTATTGCCAGCCCTCTGTTGGAGGTGAATCTGGGAACAGTTCAGGCTGAATACCCCCCACATCTTTCCCTGTGTACTCCTTGGGTTAGGTCAGCATCTTGTTCCCCTCTATATAACCTTACCCTGGATAGTACAGACCAGGTACTCTGCTCCATACAGACCCTGCCTTCCCCTCACCCTTTGTCCAGCTGGGCTCACTGCTTGAGGTGAGGGTCCAACAAACTTTCACCTCTGTGGAACTTCCTGAGTCGGTTATGAGCACACTGAACCCATCTGTCCATTAGGACCAAGTGGAGGCCACAATCACCTGATCTTTGGACCCTATCACCTGCCCTTTGCCAGAGGACAGACCTCCAAGAGAGGTAGATCATCCACCATCACAGACATCAAACTTCTGACCCAACTACACCCACTGGAAGAGCACAGTAGAAAGAGAAAGACTCTAACTGAACCCACTGGAGGAAGAATGGGAAGACAGAAATATAAGAAAACAAAGACCTGTATAATACCACCAGAATCTAGGGACTCTACACCAGTTAGATCTAAACATACCAAAGCAGATGAAGCAGAAGAGAATGACTTAAAAAAAAAAAAAAGAAAAAAAGAAAAAAAAAAACTTCAAAAAATAACCAGAGGCCATCACAGATAATATGAGAAAATCTCTTAAAGAAATGGAAGAAAAAACAAACAAAAAGTGGGAAGAAAGAGAAGAAAAGCCCAAGCAAAAATGAAAGAAATGAACAAATCTTTTAAAGAAAGTAAGAAAAGCCAAGAAAAAAATCAATCATACAGATTAAGAAAACAATTCCAACAGTTCAAGACCAGAAAACTGAAATAGAGACAATAAAGAAAACACAAACTATGGGAATGATGGAAACAGAAAAACTGGATAAAACAACAGGAACTACAGATGCAAGCATAACCAACAGAATACAATTATCTAAGAGATAATCTCAGGCACTGAAGATAAACTAGAGGAAATGATTCATCTATCAAAGAAAATCTTAAATCTAACAAATCCTTAACATAAAAGAAGAAGGAAATGTGGGACACAGTGAAAAGGCCAAACCTAAATAGGCATAGAAGAAGGCAAAGAAGCCCAGCTCAAAGGTACAGAAAACATAATCAACAACAAAATCATTGAAGAAAACTTTCCCAATCTGAAGAAGGACATGCCAATGATAGATACCAAACACCAAATAGACTGGACCAATAAAAGAAAAAAGTACCCTTGCCACATAATAATCAAAACACCTAACATACACAATAAAGAAAGAATATTAAGGGCAGTGAAGGAAAAAGGCCACATAACATATAAAGGCAAACCTATAAAATTACACCTGAATTCTCCATGGAAACTCTGAAGGCCAGAAGGTCCTGGATAAATGTTCTACAAATATCAAAAGTCTATGGATGCCAGCCCAGGCTACTATACCTAGCAACTCTCAATTACTATAGATGGAGAAAACAAGCTATTTAATGACATAGTCATTTTTTCATAATACGTATCCACCAATCCAGCCATACAGAAATTTCTGGAAGGTAAACTCCAACCCAAGGAAGTTAACTATACTCACAAAGACATAGGCAATAGATAATCCCACTTTACCAGAACCCAAAAGAAAAAGTGGGGCAAATATTCTCACAATAACACAGACAACAACAAATCTAAAACAAACAAGAATTAACAATGAGTGGTCCTTATTTTCCCTCAACATTTATGGAATTAATTTACCTATATAAAGACACAGGCTAACAGAATGCATAGAAAGACAAAATCCATCTTTCTACTGCATACAAGAAACACATGTAAACTTAAAAGACAGATATGACCTCAGGATAAGGGTTGGGAAAAGATCTTCCAATCAAATGGACCCAAGAAGCAAGCAAGTGTAGCTATCTTAATATCTAACAAGTTAGACTACCAACAAAAATCATTCAAATTTTGCATTAATCACAGGAAAAATCCACCAGTACATCAAATCTGAACATCTATGCCCCAAATACAAAGGCACCCACACTCATAAAAGAAATGCTACTAAAACTCAAAGCTCATAGTGGGAGACTTCAACATCCCACTCTCACTGATACCTAGGACCAATAATCAGAAATTCAACAAAGAAACAAAAGAACTAATAGAAGTTATATCCCAATTGGTTTTAACAGGCATCAATAGATCATTCTATCCCAACACAAAAGTATATGCCTTCTTTTCATTGCCACATGGAACATTCTCTATAATCAACCAAATACTAGGCAACATAAAAAACTTCAACAGATATAAAAAAAAAATTGGAATAGTACCCTGTATCTTATCAGACCACCATGCTTTAAAGTTGGAATTCAAAAACAAAACAAATTGCAGAAACCCTACAAACTCTTGGAAACTGAAAAATGTACAGTTGCACCACTCCTGGGTCAAGGAAGAAATACAGAAAGAAAATAAAGATTTCCTAAAATTGAATGAGAATGATATCAGAACATACCAGAACTTATGGGATACTTTGAAAGCAGTGGTACAAGGAAAGTTCATTGCACTAAGTGCCCAAAGGGAGAAAATGGAGGATAGACACATTAGAGAATTAACAGCACAGCAGAAAGCCCTAGAACAAAAAGAAGCATACTCACCCTAGAGGAGTAGACCCCAGGAAATAATCAGTTTGAAGGCTGAAATCAATAAAGTAGAAACAAGGAAAGCAATACAAAAAAAAAATCACTATAACAAAGAGTTGGTTTTTTGAGAAAATCAACAAGATAGACAAACCTTTATCCAAACTAACGAAAAATCACAGAGCATGCAAATCAACAAAATCAGAAATGAAAAGGGGACATAACAACAGACATTGAGGAAATCCAGACAATTTTCAAGTCATACTTTGAAAACCTGTATTCCACAAAATTAAAAAATTCAAGAACAGATAAGGAAACTAAATCGACTTATAAACTCTAATTAAATAGAAGAAGTCATCAAAATTTTCCCAACTAAAAAAAAAAAAAAAAATACCAGGACCAGATGTATTCAGTGCAAAATTCTAAAATTCTACCAAAAATTCAAAGAAGAGCTAATACCAATAATCCTCTGATGGGAGATGTCATTCTGTATATGTTTCTCATACTGGTTAATAATAAAGCACTGTTGGCCAATAGGAAAGGAAGATAGGAGGGACTAGGAGACAAGGAGGAAATAGGAAGTAGTAAGGAGA
The DNA here is from genome assembly GCF_943737965.1 of Phodopus roborovskii. Taxonomy (NCBI): domain Eukaryota; kingdom Metazoa; phylum Chordata; class Mammalia; order Rodentia; family Cricetidae; genus Phodopus; species Phodopus roborovskii. Next base: position 9,308,848 of record NW_026126511.1, on the reverse strand, counting down.
GTCAAGATGGAGAGTCTGAAGAAAGCAGTATGCCGCCGGCTCCCCGGTAAGAGAAATACATAGATCAGCAGAAATGGGTTAATAATTAAGATAAAGCTAGCCGATAAGAAACTAGTAACTGGCCAACAGGATAATATCAAATACAGAGTCTCTGTGTGTTATTTGGGGCTGGCGGCGCAGCGGCAGGACAAAACCAAGCGGCAGGCAGAAAAACCGTACACGTTACAAATGGCGCCCACGTGGCTAGTAAGAACTTCCACTTAAAATTTAACAAAAGGTTAAAAAAGGGTTGTAGAAACAAAAGAACAGAAATAAGCAAGGTTTCTTGGTAACAGCATTTTTCTCGGTTGGACTCTGACTTGCTAGAGACAAGCAGATATTCGCGCGGCTCCTTTAAGGGAAGGTTCCTGACTCAGCATAAACGGCAAAAAACCGCACAGCTTTTAAATAACTCTGCTAACAGTTTATTGATGTGTATGAGAGATGGCAATGGCAGTGACCACATCTCCAAGCAGGCAGCATGCTTTCTGGGTGGCAGCGCAGACCAAGGCGGTGAGCACAGCTTTCCGTGCTGGCGGTAAAATACCCGCCACCATCTTTGGTAAACCGCGGCTGACACAGCTATGACTTTCATTTTAGCAATGTTGTTGTTTATCAGATAAAAGACTTGTGGCCAGACGAAGATAAAGATTTACAGTAAAGACAGATTCATATTAAGAAAAACCTCTAAAGGTTTACAGTGTGTTTTAAAATATATGTAGACATGAAAAAAAAAATGGTTTTAAAGAGACAAAGAGGAACTGGGTGTTGTAGCACACACCTTTAATCCCAGCACTTGAGAGACAGAGGCAAGCAGATCTCTGTGATTTGCAAAGTAAACCTGGTATGCAAAGTGAATTCCAGGGCAGATAAGAGTTACAAGGAAAAGCTCTGTCTCAAAAAATAAAAAGTAAAAGAAACAGAGTAATAAAGGCACGTAAAGATGAAAAGCTCAGAGAGAATCTGTTTATTGTATGCTATTGTGTTGTCTCTATATTGTTTGACTGCTGAGAAAATAACAACAACTGATAAAGGAAATGCTGCTGGATTAATTCAATTTATATATTTTAAAAATGCTTTGACTCAAAAATGTAAGTTCAAGGACAAGTTACTGGGGAAAAGGATTTCTATTTTTGTTTCCACAGAAAATGAAAAGCTGTGGATTCCTTGCAGACTAATGTGGTTTGAGCAAGCCAGACCCCCTGAAACAGAGTTCCTGATGATCCAACATTCAAAACAGCTTGAACAAGGCAGACTTGCAGACTACAGCCAGGATTTCTGCATCTTCTTAGGATCCCCATGACAACGCCCCCTATCAGCAGGAAGTAGTTTGGAAAGAACGACGCCCAAATTCCCAAATATTGTTTATAAATGTTTGGTTTCATTTAAATGGACCTGGTTATAAATGGGTAATGATCGCAGCCAATTATTTTTAAAGGTAAAAAGGGAATTATGGTATTGATATGATTACTTTGTTTTGGAATGGATTTTCATTTATTGATACAATTTAAGGTCAATTTTGTCATATGTATATTTCTCCTCTTGTTTGTATAGCTCATTTAGAAATGTAATGTATAATGTAGTACAGATTATAGATAATTACCTATGATAGTCAAAGCTTAGAGTTTAGTTAGGGTTTTCAAGACACACAGAGATGTATTTAAGATAGATAGGAATTCTTCAAACCTTTCAAAGACCTACAGAATATGGCATTTAAAATTATTTAGGGTTTTACTTGACAATGAGAAATAAATGCTCCTGGTAACACCACCTGCGTCAAAAAGAAAGATGGACATTAAAGAAACACGTTTTGGAGTTTACTTCCAATATGTCAAGACTAGCCATTTGGACAAGATACTCCTCTGGTCTGGACTGTTTGACTTTGTGATGTATAAACTGGACATGCAGGACCCACAGTAAAGTGACTTCTGATTCAAAATAGACATTGCTACAGAGATCCTGCTTCATGGAAGAGTCTGCAAGACATCATGCAGGACACAGACAAAAGTGACTGACAAACTGCCAATACAAGAATACAGTTTAAAGTTTCTTGCGTTACTGAAGAGTCTGCCAGACACACTATGGCCTATGGGCTGAAGATGGAAGATTACAGAAGAACTTCGGGTGACCAGGCAATGAGTTGTCTCTGTCATTTCTAGAGCTTATATATTATCCTTCTGTGGTCTTTGAAGGAGTTAAAGACAGATAGTTATGGTTATAGTTTTCATTAGTTAGGATTAAAGATAAGTTACTTAGACTTTAGACACACAAAGATAGAATAGATGATGAAATATTTTCTTCAAATCTTGTAAATGTTAATGGACTAAATATTGTTAACTGTGATTCTTATTTGATAACTGTTATGTAATATATTTTGCTATGCTAAGGTTAAAACCCTTCTTTTTATTTAGACAGAAAAGAGGAGATGATGGGAGATGTCATTCTGTATATGTTTCTCATACTGGTTAATAATAAAGCACTGTTGGCCAATAGGAAAGGAAGATAGGAGGGACTAGGAGACAAGGAGGAAATAGGAAGTAGTAAGGAGAGTCAAGATGGAGAGTCTGAAGAAAGCAGTATGCCGCCGGCTCCCCGGTAAGAGAAATACATAGATCAGCAGAAATGGGTTAATAATTAAGATAAAGCTAGCCGATAAGAAACTAGTAACTGGCCAACAGGATAATATCAAATACAGAGTCTCTGTGTGTTATTTGGGGCTGGCGGCGCAGCGGCAGGACAAAACCAAGCGGCAGGCAGAAAAACCGTACACGTTACAATCCTCCAATTATTCCACATGATAGAAGCAGAAGAAGGTTCATTACCAAACTCTTTTTATGAGGCTACAATTATCTTGGTACCCAAGCCACTCAAGGAAGGAAGAGAATTACAGGCCAATATCACTCATGGGAATTGACACAAAAATATTCAATAAAAAGCTAGCTAATAAAATCCAAGAAAACATCAGAGAAATCATCCACCATAACCAAGTAGTCTTCATCCCAGGGATGCAGGGATGGTTCAACATAAAAAAAAAAAAAAAAAAAAAAAAACCTATCAATATGATCCATCATGTAAACAAACTGAAAAAGAAAAACCACATAATCATCTCACAAATGCTGAAAAAGCCTTTGACAAAAATCTAACAACCTGTAATGATAAAAATCTTGGAGAGATAAGGGATAACAGGAATATACCTAAACATAATATCAGCAATATACAGTAAACCGACAGCGAACATCAAACTGAATGGAGAGAAGCTTAAGGCGATTCCTCTGAAATCAAGAACAAGACAAGGCTGCCCACTCACTCCTTATCTCTTCAATATTGTACTTGAAGTTCTAGCTAAAGCAATAAGAAAACAAAAGGAGTTCAAGGAAATACAAATTGGAAAGGAAAAAGACAAACTTTCACTCTTTGCAGATGATATGATGGTTTAAAGAAGTGACCCAAAAAATCTACCAGGGAACTCCTAGAGCTGATAAACACATTCAGCAAATTAGCAGGATACAAGATTAACTAAAAAAAAAAAAAAAAAAAAAACAGTAGCCCTATTTTATACAGACAACAAAGGGACTGAGAAAGAAATCAGAGAAACAGAGAAACATCACTGGTAAAATAATAACCACAAACAACATAAAGTGTCTTGGGGAAATGTTTACCAAACAAGTGAGAATTCTCACTAGAGGATTCCAAAAAGGCTGACTTAACAAAGTGCTCAACATCCTTAGCCATCAAAGAAATGCAAATCAAAACAACTCTGAGATTCCATCTTACTCCTTTAGTAATAGCTAAATTTAGAAACAACAATGACAGCTTATGCTGGAGAGAATGTGAAGAAATGGATTACTCCTCAACTGCTGGGGAGTTCAAACTGGTACAGCCATTTTGGAGAACAGTATGGTGGTTCCTCAGAAAAATGGGAATCAGTCTATCACAGTTCCCAGCAATTCCACTCTTAGGCATACACCCAAATGCTCCAATTCATAAAACAATGATATTTGTTCAACTGTGTTCATAGTACAATTATTTGTAATAGCAAGTAACCTGGGAACAAATTAGATGCCCCTCACCTGAAGAATGGATAAAGAAAAATGTGGTACATTTACACAATGGAATACTACACAGAGTGTGTGTGTGTGTGTGGGGGGGTCAATGGAAACTTGAAATTTGCAGGTAAATGGATGGAACGTGAAGAGCCATCCTGAGAAATGTAACCCTATCACAAAAACAGGAACATGGTATGTACTCACTCATATAGGTTTTAGACATAGAGCAAACTATCATCAGCCTATAATTCATACCACCGAGAAACTAGAATACAAGAAGGAACTTAAGGGTTTCTTATAAGGTCCGTCACAGAAGAGGAAAGGAACAAGATCTCCTGAGCCTATTGGGAGTGTGTGTGTGCGGGGGTCAGTGAGTAGAGAGGAAGCAAGGAGAAAGAGAAGAAGAGGAAAGGAGAGCAGGTAGGACTAGGAAGATTGAGTCAGGGGAGGAATTGATGAGAGACAGAGAGAGAGAGAGAGAGAGAGAGAGAGAGAGAGAGAGAGAGAGAGAGAGAGAGAGAGAGAAAATTATAGGTTTGAAGAGAAAACTGACCCTAGAGTAAAGTCCCTGAGATCTACAAGGATGGCCCCAACTAACAATCTGAGCAACAGTGGAAAGGCTACCATAAATGCCCTTCCCTGATAATTAGACTGATGACTAACTGATCTGCCATCATAGAGCCATCATCTAGTAGCTGATGGAAACAGAAATAGCTACCCACAGCTAAAAACTGAGCTGAACTACTGGAATCAGTTTCAGACAGGAAGGAGTGATTAAAAAAAAAAAAAAAAAAAAAAGGAAGGAGTCAAGACCAGGCTTCAGAAACACACAGAGACATCTGACCTGAACAAGGGGGAGCTACTGGACCCACAGACTGATAGCTGGAAAACCAGCACTGAACCGACTCAGACACCCCTGAATATGAGTCTCAATTAGAAGGCCTGAGCAGTCTAGGGACCTCTTGACAGTGGAACCAGGATGTATCCCTGGTGCATGAAAGGAATTTGGTAGCAGATTCCCCATGGATGGATACTCCTTTAGCCTAGAGACATGAGGGATGACCTAGACCCTATTCCAAATGACTTGACAGATTTTGATGATTCCTCCTGGAGGTGTCAACCTCCCTGTGCAGTGGAGGGGTGGATGTGATGGGAGGAGGTTCAGGAGCATGAGAAGAAGGGAGAGGGAACTGGGATCAATATTTAAAAAAATAATAATAAATACAAAAAAAGAGATGTTGGGAAATTGGGATAGATACAATCATATTCCTTAATATTAAGTGTGTGATTAATGTTTCATATTTCATTAAATTTATGTCATTGCATTTTTTGCAATAAGATGTGTCTAGTGGAAATAAAATCATTGCAATGTATTTTATTAAAATGCTAAATTTGTAAAGATGCATAGTTGTTTTATTTGAGTATTTGAGACAGTTTCCTGATAATTACATGTGAAATTCAGTTTTTTTCTAAAATTTAATATATATAAAATTTGCATATTATTTGAAACTAGAAAATATGTCCTTGTTAATGTACATTTTAAACTAGTCATAAACGTTAGAAAGATTATCTCTGTTACCCTGTTAATTAGAATATATGGGAATTAATGCAGGAAGAGTTCTTTCTAAATTATTTCTTTGAAGCTTTTAGACCTTGAAGAAGGGCTTCAGAAGATTTTTATGAGTGCTAGACCTAGACATGAACAATTCTGAGATGGCATCCTTCTTACATGGAAACTACTAAATATTAGTTGATTTACCTCTTAACAAGTGTCAAAACCTGGTGAGTTCATCAATAGGGAGTCAATGTTGAGTTAGGAAATAGGACTATGGATATTCCACCCCAGCTTATTCAGGATCAACTGGTGATTAAAGCCCCTGGAGAGTAGACAACTGTTTTCTTTAGCTCTTTAACACTAGTAAGCAGTTCATTATACTATAAATAACTTCATCACACATGTCATTTAACAATCCGTATGATACACACTGAGAAACACACACATGACATTTCACACACAAAAACATGAAAGCAAACATAAAAGTAGTTGTCAAGAGGATGTAATCAATATCACTAACAGAGACAAGAAAGATTATCAGTATAGATATGACAAAATATATACAAATATGAAAATAACATAATAAAATCCATTGTTTATAATTATTACAGAGAAATAGGAATTGATATGACAGTTTTTTTTTTTAAAGAAAACTTTACCCATCAACCATAAGCATTGAATCACCCTGGCCTGGACAAAATTCCTTTGCACTAAAAGATAATGTCAGTGAAGTAATACATACATGAGAATGGAGAAGCATGTCTTCAAAAATGTCACATAGACCCTGATATTAAGCTGATGGAAAACAGGTTTACATGCAAAACATTTCATATTTCACTACGTTTTCTTCCTAGACAATTTTTAGTAATCAATTCATAGACTGACAGTATTTTTTTATGCATATAGAGTATTTTTTATTTAATTTTATATAACAAAGTCCAATTAAATGAAAACAAACATTTATACACAATATTTGGGAATTTGGGCGTCGTTCTTTCCAAACTACTTCCTGCTGGTAAGGGGCGCTGTCTTGGGGGGATTCGAAGAAGATTCAGATATCCTAGCTGTAGTCTGTAGGGCTGTTTTGTCCAGCTGTTTGGAATGTAGGATCAGCTTGTACTCTGTTTCAGGCGGTCTGGTGTGATCAAACCACATTAGTCTGGAAGGAATCCACATCTTTTCATTTTCTGTGGAAACAAAAATAGAAATACTTTTCCCCAGTAACTTGTTCTTCAACTTAAATTTTGGAGTCAAAGCGTTTTTTTTTTTTTTTTTTTTTTTATTATTATTTTATTTTACATGTCGATCCCAGTTCCCTCTCCCTCCCTCCCTCCCTCCCCCCCAAGCCCTCCCTCCCTCCTTCTCTCCCTTTTGCCCTCTCTACCCTCTCCCATGCACTCTAAACACCCTCCCCTCCCAACCCCCCACCACAATACAATATGTAGGGGAATGCCATCCAGTTGGGGTCATGTAGATCTGACAGGTCCTGTGAAGTAGGGACTAGGGCTTCTCTCCTATCTCTAGAATAAGGCAGTTATCCCTCCATGGGGGATATGTTTGCAAAGTCCTTTTGTGCACCAGGGATACATCCTGGCTCCACTGTCTGAGGTCTCTTAGGCTGCTCAGACCTTCTGGCTGAGACCCATATTCAGGGGGGTCCGAGTCAGACCCCTGTTGGCTGCCCAGCTATCAGTCTAGTGGCCCTTAGCTCCTCCTTGTTCAGGTAAGCTGTCTCTATGTACTTCTACCGCATGTTCTTGTCCTCTCCATCTGCTTCTGGGTTCTAGTTTGACTCAGTGTTTATGTATGGGTGTTTGCTCCTGTTTTCAACAGGCATTAGTTGAGGACTCCATGGAGAAGTTAGTTGTTGATCTCACTCTCGGGGAAGGGCATTTATGATAGCCTTTCCACGGAAGCTGAGATTGTTAGTTGGGAGCAGTCTTGTAGTTCCCTCGACCTTTCTTTGTGTTCAACTTTATCTTCAAACCAATATTGGCTCCCTCTTTTATGTTCTCTCTCTGTGTCTCTGTCTCTCTCTCTCTTTCCTATTTTCCATTCCTAACCAGGCTCAATCCTCCTGGTCGCACATGCCTTCCTCTCCTCCCTCTCATTTTCTCCTACTTCTCTCTCCATTAGCTGTCCTCCCCCACTATACCTGAGGTCTGGGGGACTTGTCCCTTCCCAGTTCTGTGAGGGACTTTATATGAATCTCTTAGAATACAACTTGTATCCTAGTTCCTCTGGTGATGTGAATTATAGGCTGGTGATCATTTGATCTAGGTCTAAAATCCATATATGAGTGAGTACATACTGTGTTCCTCTTTTTGTGACTGGGTTACCTCATTCAGGATGGTTTCTTCAAGTGCCATCCACTTGCCTGCGAATTTCAAGATACCATTATTTTTTTCTGCAGAGTAGTATTCCATTGTGTAGATGTGCCACATCTTCATTAACCATTCTTCAATTGAAGGGCATCTAGGTTGCTTCCAGGTTCTTGCTATTACAAATAGTGCTGCTATGAACTTAGTTGAACAGATGTCTTTGTTGCATTGATGTGAATCCTTTGGGTATATGCCTAAGAGGGGGATTGCCGGGTCCTGTGGTAAACTAATTCCCATTTTCCTGAGGAACCGCCATACTGATCTCCAAAGTGGCTGTATGAGTTTGCACTCCCCCCAGCAGTGGAGGAGTGTTCCACTTTCTCCACATCCTCTCCAACATAAGTCATCACTGGTGTTTCTAATTTTAGCCATTCTGGCAGGGGTAAGATGGTATCTCAAAGTTGTTTTGATTTGCATTTCCCTGATAGCTAAGGATGTGGAGCATTTTCTTAAGTGTCTTTCAGCCTTTTTGATTTCCTCCATTGAGAATTCTTTCTTCAGTTCTGTACCCCATTTTTTAATAGGGTTATTTGGTGTTTTGTTGACTAGTTTCTTGAGTTCTTTGTATATTTTGGAGATCAGCCCTTTGTCGGATATAGGATTAGTGAAAATCTTTTCCCAGTCAGTGGGCTGCCATTTGGTCTTGTCAACTGTGTCCTTTGCCTTACAGAAGCTTCTAAGTTTGAAGAGGTCCCATTTATTAATTGTTTCTTTCAGTGTCTGTGCCCCTGGAGTTATGTTCAAGAAGCGGTCTCCTATACCAATTTGTTCAAGGGTACCTCCTACTTTCTCTTCTAAGAGGTTCAATGTGGCTGGATTGATGTTGAGGTCTTTGATCCATTTGGACTTGAGTTTTGTGCATGGCGACAGACATGGGTCTATCTGCAGTCTTCTACACACCCTCATCCAATTGTGCCAGCACCATTTGTTGAAGATGCTGTCTTTGCCCCATTGTATAATTTTAGCTGTTTTGTCGAAAATCAGGTGTTCATAGGTGCGTGGATTAATATCAGGATTTTCAATTCGATTCCATTGGTCTACCTGTCTATTTTTATGCCAATACCAGGCTGTTTTCAGAACTATAGCTCTGTAGTAGAGCTTAAAGTCAGGAATGGTGATGCCTCCTGATGTTCTTTTATTGTATAGGGTTGTTTTGGCTATCCTGGGACAGTATTAATAGATAATATCCTTATGGTTTCCATTTAAGAAGGATTCCAGAGGGAAAAATCAATGCCTTTGTAAAATTTGATTCCAAATTTATTCCATGAAAAGTTCCTTTTATAAATGTGAACTCTTCAGTGGGAGCTCATTAGTTTAATTATTCAGCATAGATAATGTGCAATTTGAAAACATGAGGCCTTTGATCCCTAACCTTTCCAAACTCTGTTGGAACTGGTACAGCATTTTAGATTCTATTAATGTCTTTTCTCTTGGATTCTTTCCTACTTTTACTTCAGATGACATGTAAAATAGAAAATATAAGCACAAGCATTCATGCAGAAATGTTTTATAATGATGTAAAAGTTTAGTGAGGGAAGCATATTTTCTATTCCATATAGCTAGTTCAAGCTTAGAATTATTATGACTATCCTTATAGATCATATAAGATCTTTGAAGTTACTGATATGCATTTAAGTGTTTTGAAAGACTATACAATTATCTCATAAGATGCAGAGAAAGGTAGTATGCACACAAAGCAGTATATGTGTGCTGACAGAGACAATCATAATATCTTCTGAGAGTTTCTGAGAGTTATCACCTGCCATTTAGTTTCCTCCCCCCATGTAATTATTATGGTGACAGAGTTAACACTTTCTTCTATGTTGTGTAATATTTTGGAGTATAACATTAAAAGAATGTTTATACTATTTTTCTTAGAAATATAATTATTTCAAAATAAACTTTCAGTTATTTTACAAACCAAAGAAACAGTCAGATAGAGGCCACCCTCTAATTCAGAATCTGGGTTACTGAAGCAATAGCATTTCATTATACATTCTGGATAATCATGGCCTGCCTACACTAATAAAATGACAAAGTTGACAGAAATACCTATGTAGCACTCACAAAGAGATCCAGGAGACTGAAGAATACTTAGAAAAGGGGGAAGATAGAAAATAGTCTTTGCCATGGAGCAATACATTACATGGATGTCCAACAACAATCGTCAGTGGTGAAAATTCATATACAAGTAATATTATATTGACATGACCTGGAATCATAGGAGAGTAAGGAACTTCGTTTGAGAAATTGCCTTCATAATATCAGGCTGAGACAACTATGTAAGGCATTTTCTCAATTAGTGATTGATGTAATGCAAATGCCATTGTGGTTAATACCATCCCCAGGCTGATTGTTATGAGATCTACAGGAAAGCAGGCTAAGCAAGACAGGGTGAACAAGCAAGTAAGCAGCACTCCTATGTGGCCTCTGTGTCAGCTCCTATCTCCATTTCTGGCCCTACTTGAGTTCCTGTCCTGACTTCCTTTGATAATGAACTCTGATGTGAGACCCCAAATCAAGTAGATCTTTTTGTCACCAACTTGCTTTTCAGCTTGTGTTTCATTGAAACAATAATAAACCTAAGAGTGGCTAAATATATGTATGTAACATAATATATATAGATATACATATATATATATATATATATATATATATATAAGATTGTAAGAGACAATTAATGAAAGCAGGTTACAAATTTTATAAAAATCAAAGAGATTTTGATTTGAAGAGTTTGGAGGAAGAAAAATGAAGGAGGAATGGTATAGTTATATGACAATTTCAAAAGAAATTGCAATAAAAGAAATAATAAATTGAACAGCAATGCCATAAAATGATTATATTTTAAACTGATAAATAATGGATCTATCATGTATCATGTATCTATCATAATAGTCTGACACAATCATAAAATATATATTCAAATCATATTACTAAACATTTCTGTATCCTCAAATATTTACCATGGGAGAAATCATTCTAGATGATGTAGTATTATATGCCATTTCTTTAAAGCATATCATACTGTGGTGTATATCTATCAAAAGCTTAAACAGTTACACTTAGATATAGCAAGTACACATTAATATTGCCATCTAATGAAATGAATACATTTTTCTCATCTGCTGTAAAGTGCTTTACATATGATAAATGACCCACCATTGTGGTGAAATAATTTCTTTTTGCTTAATTCACCCTTAATATGAAAATTAAAAAAAAAAGTTAAACAAAACAGAACTATCCTATCCTTTTCATTACATTCTGAAAAAAGATATTGTTTACATTTATTAGGAAAGAATAGTCATAAAGCAATAAACTTTAAATAACCTGCTGCAAAGTAGTGAATGTGGGCACTGTTGGGATGTATTATATGAGATAAGAGTAGTCATTTTCAAGAAAACAAATGGCAAGAAATGTTTGTGTGGATGACTAAAAAGGGTAGCATTGCATATGCGGTAGAGTGGAAAGCAGCGCAGGCAAGCTGACTGTATCACCGCTCACTATAGGCCCCTCAGTGTGACCTAAGACAGAGACACATGCACAGGTATGGACATTTCTGCCTATTCACGATAGCTAGGCAGTAAAATCACCTAGATGTTTATCAACAGATGGAAGGCTAAGCAAAATGTGTTTATTTTATTTTTTAATCAATTGTTTTTAATTTTTATTTATTCTTCTTTCCTACAATACATCCCAAACACAGTTCCCCCTCCCTTCACAATTCAAAGTATTCCTCCCACCTCCCTCCTTTCTCCCCCTGGATCAACGCCCATCTCTCCCCAGAAAATATTATGAGCAGTTTTCCCGACAGCCTGGTCCCACTGCTGCATAACACACAGTGATACTGTATTAGATATAAAGCTCTTGGCCAGTTACTAGTGTTTCTTATTGGCTATCTCTGTCTTAAAATTAACCTGTTTCTATCAATCTACGTGTTTCTACATGGTCTTATCTTACCAGCGAAAGGGGCTGAACCATCTTCTCTCAAGTCTCTACATCTTGACTCTCCTCTCTTATATCTCCCAGAATCCTCCCTGTCTCTTAGTCCCATCTATCTTGCCTCCCTATTGACCAACAGTACTTCATTCATTAACCAATAAGAGAAACATATTTACAGAATGACATCTCCGCTCAAGAAAATATCAGTTATCCTGGGAATATCAACCAAACATGACACTAGAAGGAAGATACAATAACACCAAACACCAACCCTCACATCAAGGTTGGGCATGGCAAAACAGTGGGATGAAAGGGTCTCAAGAGCAGCTACCAGAGTCATGGACAAGACCCACTTCCAATGTTAGGAGTTCCACAGGAACACCAAGCTGTACCACCATAACATATAGATAGAACATCCAGTGAAGACCCATATAGGCTCTGTGATTACTGCTTTATTCCTTGTGAGGCTCTAACATCCTTGCTTAGTTGACTCTGTGGACTGTGTTCTCCTAGTGTCTTTGACCTTTCTGGCTCCCTCAATTCTTCCTCCTCTTCCCTGGGATTCCCTGGGCTTCAAGATAAGAATACAAATGGAATCCTCTATCACAGGCTCTCTCTTTCTTTCTAATTTTTACCTGTGAGTCTTTGCATCCCCTCACATTAGCTGCTGCAAACAGCCTCTCCAATGACAACTGGACTAAGGATGAAGGTATCAATATAGCAAACATTATTAGGAATCATTTCCCTAATTTATTTTTGTTGTTTTTGCTAGTCATGATTGGTTTTACCTGAGGTCTCTGCCCTATCTGGTCTCCAGTTCCTGGTTACCCAGGAAATGTCCAGCATGGTCTTTCTCTTATGCTCTCAACCTTAAATAAAACCTATTATTGACCACTCCCACAAGTTTTGTGCCACCATTGCTGCATCTTGCAAGTAGGACAGGTTTTAATAGAAGGTATTTTTTTTTTTTGGCTCAGTTGGTGTTCCAGTCCCTCCCACCTGATGTCCTGTTTGGCTCAGGCTCCCCATCTTACATTGTTAACAGTCCTCGCCAGGGTCACCCTCTTAGACTGCAGTGAGTCTGACCCTGTACTTACTCCCTCTTTCCCTTTCATACTGCAATACTTCACTAAAAAAAGTGAAGTAAGCAAAATTAGAAAATAAGTGGATGTGAATGGAAAAAATAAACATACTGAATAAGAAAGCTAAGACTCAGCTGGGCATTGGTGACAGGCACCTTTAATCCCAGCACGTAGCAGGGAGAGGTGGGTGAATCACTGTTAGTTCACGTCTAGCCTGGCCTACAGAGCTAGTTCCAGGACAGGCTCCAAAGCCAGAGAGAGAGAGAGAGAGAGAGAAAGAGAGAAATGTAAGACACACTGTTAGTTCTGTCTTCTCTCTCTTATATGGGGATATAACCATCAAGAACCTTCAAATTTTCACTTTGGTTTAAAGTAGGAGCACAGGTGGTAGCTGGGAAACTAGGAAGGGGACTTTGTCTTAGGGTTTCTATTGCTGTGCAGAGCCACCATGACTACAGCATTAGTCCATTATTTTCACAGTGGGAAATGGTGGCATGAACACAGTCATGGTGCTGAAGAAGGAGCTAAGAGTTTTTCATATTGTTCTACAGGTATCAGAAGGAACTGTGACACTGGGCATACCTTGAGTGTAGCATACCTCAAAGCCAACCTCCGCAGAGACACACTTCTTCTAACAAGGCCACACCCACTGCAAGACCTCCTCATAGCATTACTTCCTATAGGGGTTATTTTCTTTCAAACCATAAGTGGGGAACACATTAAAGGGGCAGATATAGTAAATTACAGGTAAAATTAAAGTGGATAACTGAAATATTAGAGGCAGAATAATGAAACAGGGGTGGGTAGGTGGGTATGGGAATGTGGGTTGACTGAGTGATGAAGAGTAAATTCAAATACATGAGTTATGAATAGCCATGTGAAAGCATACTGAATTACAGTTCATTTCTAGTGAAATTTAAAAAAAAGACTAGAAACTGTAAGAACTTAAAAACGGGGGAACATGCCTGGTGTTTGAGGAGTAAGGGATCATAGAAGCAGGGGATGGGTTGGTTGGTGGATTAATCAAAAATAAGGTCCTATTCAAAGTCTTATGGGAACCTACTAGTTGTATGTCAATTTCCAAATATAAGTTTTTTTTTTATTTGAATGCAATTTTCATGCATTAGTGGACAATGACTTTTCCAGAAGAAATAGCATCAGATATTGTCCTGCAAGGTATCAGTCAAAGAGCCTACTGATGTATACAAAATGACATTGATAATGCCATTGTTCTTTAACCAATATAGCTTGTGTTAGGACTCAATTGCTGACAATATGTAGTGAGGTAGTCCTTCTGTAGCATCGCTCCACCCCCCCAATGGGTGTCAATGGGCGTGGTCAGTGCTACAGAAGGACTACCTCACTACAACAATATATTTTTTCTGCTGCATAGAGAAAATCTGACTTTAAAGTGCCAGGAAATGCATTTCTCATGGTCTAGTTTAGTAGTGCCAGAAGGTGCTGTGGAGGCAACTGCTTTCGAGAGAGCATCTGTGATCTTGCCTATTATTGGACTATGAATGCTTCATTACCAAAATGTCAGGCTACATGTATGTTTTGGAACAATAGTGACAATTGTTTTGAGGGTAACAAATGTGTTTTGATTGCATGTGAGGCTTGCCCTACAGGTGAGGTTTTCATGCCCAATTCGGCAATTATGGTCAAAGGCTCTTAGCTAGGGAATTCCGAGGCCTTAAAGTAAAAACTGCTATTACTGTGATTATGCTTATGAATTGCTTTCTGATCATTTATGCTACTGCCAGTCTTTGTCAGAGAATTGTCTTTTTGAAGAGGGAGGCAGTAAATTGAAAGATGTGTTACTGTGATAAGATTAAGAGACAAGTTCTCTACTTACTCAGAAGTGTCCTCCATTTGGAAAGCTTTGTACAAATCAAACTCTGAACATCTGTCATCAATCCACTTAACTGAAATTCCATGTTAAACATTTGGGACATTTACAATGTTATCCAGGTGTACTCTTAAAAATTACATACAATTATATTTTTCTGTAGTGTGAACAATAAAAACCCAGAGTCAGATATTTGGGTTCAGGCTGAAGATCAGAAAAGCAAAGCAGGCAACCTCTAGAGAAAACATACCTCTACCAACACTGGTGTGATCCTGTCCTCAGTATGACTTCAGAGTGAATACCCAGCACTCCTGTCTCCACTTGCCTTAAAGTCCTCTCTCATGGGCAGGTGCTGGGATTAAAGGCATGCAAGACCACTGACCAGCTTCTATCCCTCACTAGTGCAGGTGCTGGGATTAAAGGCGTGTGCCGCTATTGTCAAGACTGCATGACTGGGCAGTGTGGCTAGCTTTGCATTCTGATGTTCAGGCAAGATTTATTTGTTTGACCATAAACAAAATATTAACACATTTTTTTTCTATTTAAAAAAATATTGTATTTGTGCCAGAAGGTGGTGGCACACGCCTTTAATCCCAGCACTGGAAAAGCAGAGACAGGCAGATCCCTGTGAGTTTGAGGTCTACAAAGCAACATAGAAAAATCCTGTCTTGAAAACCAAAATAAATACATAATAAAATAAAGTATTTGTATATTGAATTGACCTAAAACATAATAAGTAGACAGAGTCCTCAGCCCTTAAAGAAATACATATATTAACTCTATGATTAAAGTCCTGGTAAACCACCTTTGAAGAGAAAGAGGAAAGACTGTAATGCCAGACCATAAGGATAACTGTGGTGAAATTCTGTCTTCTAGACAAGTCATGGTTATTGAAATCAGGAATTCACAACAGCTATTATTATCATTCAACCCTGTACAGTATCAAGTTATCCAAAATCCAAGCTAAGATGCATACATGATCTCTAAACCCAATCATTACTGTGGTTATAGTAGCAATAAATAAATAGTACCATTAGAGGGAAAATCAATATTGTTTTATATGATGGAGCTACTGGTAGCTTTCTTGTAGTTTAATGGATAGTCCCAGAGCCATACACATGTAGGCAAAAATGACTAAAACTGTGTATCAAATTTTATTTACTAATTAATACTTCATGCACAATTTGGTTATTTCTACTTTTCATTAATAATAATAATAGTAGTATGAGATTTCATATAAAATTTATGTGAAGATTATTTTATTGCGTATATCTCTGGGGAAAATTAATGAATCATGTATAATTGCAAACTTAATCTGCAGAAATACCCAATATTTTCCCAAATTGACTATGCCAGACTAAAACAGACTGTAATGTATAGTTTCAACATGTCTATAAATTCTCACTGCAGGTAGTTATCAATACACATTTTGAAAATATTTCCTCCTCATTTGTCATTTTTCATTGGTGCTTTAAAATGATAATACTGTTAAAGACTTTCATGACATCAATCTACAAAAGCTGCTCTTTGTAGACCTTAATTCTTCTGAATGTGAGCTACTTGGAGGGGATTTGATGCTGGCTTCCCCCAGGTACTCACACTTGCCTCATCCGTGAAATACTTGTTTCTGCTTCTTTCCACCCACCGGTTTGATTCTCTCTAAAACAAGGACCTTCTGTTCCACTCTCTTTTGATGTTTCTCCTTTTCATCCTGACCTCCTAATTATGGCTTTATGGAGACTCAATGCCTCTTCTCCTTCTCATCTAACCATATACATTGATTGGTGAAACTACAGTTATTACCATTTGCATTAATGTTTTCTGATATTCATAGGGTTCATATCTAACTAAAATTACTCATTAAAATCTACTCCAGAGGTTCTCAGTCATCCAGTACTGTGAGATTTTTTTTATATATGTACTTCATGTTGTGGTACCCACAGTCATAAAATTACTTTCATTGTTACTTCATAACTGTAATTAGCATAGTATATGGATATATTACATATATCAAAGTATAAAACAAATAAATGGTAACAACTCTGTCTGACATAACTACATCATAATATCAATCAATGGCTATTGTTTGTCATTTGTTGAAGTAAAAACAAAATACCAACCAACAAACAAAATAATAGCTTTGAGGCTATTTTCATGCTATGTTGAGTCACCTGATATATATTCTCATACAACTGCCTTTATTTTTTCCAGTAGGAAACATCAATTATTTCATTCTTCCACCTCATATCTTGTTTTCTGTGACAGACACCAAAAAACTATAAGTTATTTCCTGGAAAACTGACTCCCTGTTCTTCTATAATATTATTTTTCACTATTACCAATAGGTAGCAAGACTTTATATGTAAATGTACATGTATACATACACATATATGTATTCATACACATATATGCACACACTTGATTTTCAAAGTAGCCAAAGTATGCTAGTCTTTCCAAAGTTATATGACATTACATATTTCTTTCAGTGAGAAAGTCAATTACCCTTCTAACCAATCCCTTTTGTGATAGCTTTGTAGGATAGATTCATAGGATTAAAATTTTCTGTGAATACATGTATTCATGCATGTGTGTGCTTGCATGCATATGTGTGTGTGTGCATGTGTGTGTGTGTGTGTGTGTGTGTGTGTGTGTGTGTGTGATTCCTCAGGTTGACTTCAATATCACTAGGATAAGTCCTGTTAATTCAGAACTCGCCAGCATCTAGAATCAAATGAAAGAAGACCCTCTTGGTCAGCTTTCAGAGGGATTGTCATAATTGAACTGGAAAGACATAGTGGAACAACTTCCTGCCAAAGATTCCAGGACTTCATAAGACAGAGAGAGCAGGGTGAGCACTAACTATACTGCCTGATCCATTACTCTTTTTTGTCATAATGTAATCAGCTGCCTCATGGTCCTTTATCACTGACTTGACAGTCAAGAGCCTTCTCCTTAAATGTTTTTTTTAATATAGTGTATTATTACAGTAACAGGTAAAGATATTAAGATATCCCCCCACATGCTAAGCAAGCATCATTCTATTGAGCTACTCTCCTGTCTGATTATTTTGCTTGTTCTTGAAAGAAAATAATTATGTTCTGCCAACACAAATTTGAACTTGCTTGATAGAGAATGTCCCTCTATATGCTGTGAATGTTTTGCTCTTATAGGTTGCTGCATAAAGGTGTTTCAGCCAATGGCCAGACAAGATAGAGCTAGGCAAGAAACTCCAAACAAGGATGGAAGGGAAAGGAAGGGGGAGTAAGAGAGACACTATAACCTGCTAAAGGTGTACCATGCTGCAGCATTACTGGTTTTCCACAACCTGTGGCAATTAATAGAAATGGGTTAATATATAAGAGACAGATAGCCAGCAATTTTTCTGAGCCATTAGCCAAACAATTATAATTGATATTAAGCCTCAGAGTGTTATTTCACAAGCAGCTGTGAAAACAGAATGGAGGGACAGAAAACATCCAACTACACTGGCTATTTCTCTTCTTTCATTAATTTTTTTCTTAAATGGCAAATTTTTACTTTCATGAAAAATTGGGTTAGTATTTTTTGAAACATAACACTGCCTATTTACATGCTAGCTTCAATTCAAAATTCATTATTCCAAAGATATACTTGTTTTATTCTAAAGAGTATAATAATCTGAGATATAAAAATATTTTTTATTTGTCCTCATTATTATATATTGTATGTCTCTGTTCCACTAAAAGGAAAATGTTGCTAAACTGAGTTAATTTGTCTGTATTATCTGCTAATGTGGTAATAGGAATCACTCAGAGTCTGATATCACAAGTTCAAACTAATTTCCTCATATGTAACATACAGGCCTTATAACCTGGTTATATCTGCCCTTGTGAGCACTAAATCATACCTTGCTTGCCAGATTAGATAGGGATAGAGTATTTGAAAAGAAATCAAAGAAAATAGAATTGATTAAATGCTTTTGTAAAAAGAGCCAAGCCGCAAAATTAAACTGACCAGAATTGTTTATCATGGGTGTGAAATTGTGACTTAAAATCAATACTGGAGTCAAAGAAAGAAACGAGAAGAGGACAAAATGGTATTTTATATCTAAAGACATGTTTCAGTTCTATTCAGTGGAGCTGAAGGCAGTGTTTTTAGATTATTTAAGTTGAAACCAAGTGTAAAGAAACATAATTAAACTTCAACTAAAACAAAACCTTTACTTGCTAAATACAAATGAGCAGCACCTCTTTCCTGCTTGGTACAAGCTCCTTAACCTTCCCTTTGTGGAAAACTTGCCACCACAAAGACATGAAACAGTACAATTCATGCAAGACTGAGCCATTTGGGCCAGGTACTACTATCAATGCAAAAGATTCTAGGAAGCTGCGTATATGTTGTATGACTTTCATAAAATTCACACAATTTGGATAGATTGTAGCTAATACAAAAAGCAACTCATTCTACTTTTAAAGTAGAAAGGACTCACTTTTATTAAGATCTTTCTCCCAACTGCATAACTGTGCCTTAGTCTCTCATACTAGAAAAGAAAAATAGAGACTGGTCCTTCCATTATTCTATTCCTTTACTCTGCCATGTGCTTTCCTCTCCATGGTTTCTGAAACTTCCCTAGGCTATGAACCTTCAATCATGTTCCTCATGCTGTGAAGAGCCTACCCATAAAATTATTTTCATTCATTATAATTATGTAACTGTAATTTTGCTACCTTTATGAATCATAATGTAAAATCAGTGTTTTATAGTGATCTTAGGCAAGCTCTGTGAAAGGTCATTTAACTCCCAAAAGGGTTGACACCAATAGATTGAAAAACAGTGCCCCTAAGAAACCATATAAGTGATAACAAATAATATATTTTAAGCAGCTGTTGAAGTCAATTCTGTAATTTTACTGAGACTTTTAGCTATTTTCTTTTTTCAACTAGATGGATGTATATTGTGTTCTGACTACTATGCCCTCACATTCTAAAATGTACTGTTCATGATGAAACTTAGGTCATCAAGCTTCATGGTAAGGAATATTCCCATCTCAAAAAACAAAACTATATATATATATATATATATATATATATATATATATATATATATTTCCTTATAGTCATCTGGACTTAATATTTCATAGATTTCACCACCACACCACCATCCTCACGTGTATATTTAGCAATACCAGTGAAATTCTTCACTTAATATGTGGCTGGTTTGTTTTAATTAGGTGAATTTATGGATCTGGCTTGTCTGTTTGATTTAACATATTTTTGTTTCATTGCTGATCTGTATTTTTACTTTAACTTTACTTCATTGTTATCTGGCATAATGTTAATTGCTTTTTCTACTGATTTTGGGTTTGCTTGTTCTTTTGTCTAAGATATTAAGGTACTATATCTGTATATATATATATATATATATATATATATACAGATATATAATATATGATATTTAATATCCCATGCACTTAATTTTTGTCCTTTAGAATGAATTTTGTACTTTCCATAAGATTTCTGAGCAACATGATTTCATATTTATTTTATCAAGTAGTTTAAGTGTGTGTTTGTGTGTGTGTGTGTATTTATGTTGATTGTATGTTTCTGCACCATGTCCATGTCTGGTGTCTACAGAGACTAATAGAGGGCATCCAGTTTCCTGGAACTAGAGCTGGAAATACTTGTGTGCTATGATGTGGTGCTGGGAATTGAACCCAGATCCTCTGGAAGAGCAACTACTACTTTTAACCACTGAGAAATCTTACCAACAGATCTCTGATTTTATCAATGTCAAATTACATCAATGTGTGTCAATATATATTGTTTTTATTTTTTAAATTTTAATTAAATTTAAATCACTTCCCTCTTTTCCATATCTTCCCCTAACCTTGTTTCTTTTCCTCTTTCAGTCCCTACAATACCACTCCCAACTCTCAAAGTTGTGGCTTTTCAAAAATCCCTATTATAATATATATACACACCACACGCTTTATAAGTATATACTACCTATGATTTCGTTTTAACCAATATTAGTAACATCTTGGGAAGAGATTAATTCTCCCTTACAAGTTATTTGTCAAGGGGTTGGACCTAATGAGATTTTCCTCTAAAGTTAGAGTATCTTTTTTATGTGTCATTGTTCAAGTCTTATTTAGGAAGCCATATATATTGATATATCATGTATGTTGCTTCCCTGTCAATTCTAGGAGACCAAGTATTACCATCAATTCTCTCATCCCCTGGCTCTTATAACTTACTTTTCCATAATGTACCCTAAATCTCAGGAGCAAGAGTTGTGCTGTATGTATATCCACTGGGACCAGATACCCCATGGTCATTTGATCTCTGCTATACGACTAATTGTAGTTTTCTCTAATAATTTTAATTTTCTGCAATAAAAACTTATTTGAGGAATATTAAAAGCTATACTTATCTGTGGTTGTAAGAGTAAGTTTTAGAATGCAATTAGAAATTATGCTGGCTTCATGAATTTGACAATATCTGATTCTTCTCTAAGATTCATGATTTCACTAGCCTCAGTTGGTTTGTTAGGTTTTCATTACCCCAAATGATTTCTTTTCTGTTAAGTGTGCCTTAACTTATACCACTTACACCACATTTGGTTACCACTAAGTTTGAGTGCCACTAATGCCGCTTTGGGAATTTTTTGTTGTGCTGATTACTGTTGGTGATCATTGGCATCAAAGTCATTTAGGGCTATTGATTGCTCCCTTCTTGAAACAATGACAGTTAAATGGTTAAGAAGGAGACATTTAAGTACATTCCAGCTGGAGTCTTATAATTCCTGTGTCCAAATTTCCATCAAAATAGAAACTTTTCAACTTCTGAGAGGCTTCAAAGGACAAGAACAAAAGCCTATTACATTTTGGGAGGCACAACTCAAAGGCAGAGTTACTATATGCATTCCTGTTTTTGGTTTTTACAGTCTATGGGCTCTTCTGAGGGACATTGATAGCTTGGGTGGTGTGAGTTCACTATGTGCTGAAGCTTTATATATAATCTTGGGTAATTAAATAATATGATGATGTATGAAACAGCCTTAACCTTATCTGTTTGTCCTCCCTCTTGATTTTCACTGGCATTCTCTTTTCCCAAAAGACTAAATGAGATACATAATTCAAAGCATCTCCATTCCTAATGTGGTGGATAAAATAGGAATGGCTCCGATAGCTCATCTCTTTGAACTCATGTTCATTAGAAATTAGTAGTGTTACCACTTAACAGGTACTAGGAATTATGGCTTTTTTGGAAGTAGTGTATCTCCGAGGGTGGAGTTTGGGGTTTCAAATAAATGAACTAAGCCTAGTGTCTCTTCCTTTTCCTATTTCCTGATGCTCCAGATGTGGAATTATAAGATACCTCTCCAGTACTTTGTGTGCCTGCAGGCTGCCACGCTTCTCACCATGAGGACAATGGGCTAAGCTTCTGAAACTGTAAGCAAACTCCAATTAAATGCTTTCCTTTATAAGAGTTGCCATGGTCATGACATCTTTTCTCAGCAATAGAATGCTGACTAAGTTACTTGCCAAAGGCAGCAAAGTTCTATTTAATAACCTCAACTTTCAAATCTCTAAATTGAGCCTTAACTTACCATGTGGAAGTATGAAATACAAGCACAACTTATTCAGAAATCAAAGAACGAAATATTGAAAGACTTCACATCATACCCTTGACAGATTCATTCTGAAGAGAAATGATGAATGTAAGGTTGAGTAGAACAGGTCCATCAGCTTTTTCGTAGTACTTCTGGGCTGTCATTTGAGGTTCCTAATCAGGGAATAGATATAATATCTAAATATATCTTGACTCTATTCTTGGAAGGGATACTTACTCTGCTTGCATTTATTTCCTCTGAATTTGTCTTTGATATCGTTTTAGATCCTCTAAACTCCTTGGGAGCTCACAGACAAGGCCCTGGAAAATGTTTCAGAATCTCTCAACCTGATTTACATTGAATTTTCAAATCCCTGATTTTATTTTAGAATTAAGGAAGGCACAACACAATTCAACAGATTTTATGCACTGTGATTTATTAGTATTTCCTGAAAACATTTGTGAACTTTATTACTCCCTGATTTTAATGTCAGGTATATCACAAATCCATACTCATAAGTGCTTTCATTCTATGCTTCCCTCTCTGACAAATTGTGTGCTATTTTGAGGCCAGTGTCTGTGTTCCATGATCTAAAGCTTCCTAGGAGATCTACTGAGAGAGCCAGGAGTGTTTAGGAGGCACTGGCTCAATTCTTTTAAGGTCTTGACAGAGCTCCACAACTCTCTGTTTTTATGACCCGCACTCTGGAGTTATATATCATTAGGTATTATTATACTGGCTCAGGGTAAGAAACAGTTCTGCTTTCTGACCCAGCAGGTCCTGACTCCTCTTGAAAATTGTTTATTTTTTCCTTTAGTATCATGTGGCATTCAATTGAAAGAATGCAACTGCTACTTCCAATGTTTAGGCAAAATGGCTATTTTTCCAAACTCATAGCCTGTTTTATTTTACAGTTTAGCTTAGTTAAAATCAAATATGTATTAAGTATTCCTATATACCTGGAGCATATTATTAGTTTACCTTGAACAAAACAGTAAGCGTAATCATGAAAATATCTGCTAGCCAATATTATTATTATCATTGCATTATGATTGCATAGATTCCTACATTAGATTATTATTTTGATTATTGAAATATATTGTAATATTTGAATCTCCGAATTCTATAAATGAAATGTTTATTTTTTCTTCAATGAGCATATCATTGTGCTTGCTATGCTGGTCCTAATATAGTTTGGCATACTGATCTCACCTCAGCAGCCAGTTTAGCATAAATCTGGGTGACAGAAGGATTTTAACTTCTGCCTTCCATAGTACAGCTGTACGGATTCACATTATCTCCCAGAGCCATATTTTTACCGCAGAAGTAAATCATCCACTTGTAGGAACTTGGCTTTTACATCGTCTGAACAAGGCAAATGCCTGAATTTGGATTGTTCAGATTTAAAGATAGGTAAGAAACTACCTCTCTCAAGTTATACAAGTCAAATGTACAAGGACATGGCTAAAGATAAAACATAATGAGAATCTAATTCAAGGAAACCTCGCATGTTCCTACTAACAAGGTGAAATATTTCAAAGCCTTTATAGATTATCTACCACTGTAGTGCTTTAGACGATCATTAGTCACTGTAAATCTGAATTTAGAATTTAGGTTCATACATTTTTAAATTATTCACCAAGAACTAGGCATTTAATACTTCTTGACTACTGATAAACTTTATTTTCAGAATTGTTGAAGTCTGCATGTGAGGTTATAATGTACAGTATGGTAAATACCCACACATAACAAGCTTGCTATTTTATGAAATATTCTTACATGTAAAGTATAGAGAGAAAAGAGTAAGTATGGTGAAAGGGAATCTTTCATGATTATAATTACAGAAGATCACCCATGGTCAAGTAGTAAGTGCAAAATGATTTGTCATTTGCATTACGAACAATGAGTGTATCATTATAAGTTAAGATATCCTTAAACAAATTAGTAAGTAATTTATGTTGCCTAGATACTTATCCTTTTGTGTAAAATTTTAATTGTTATCAAAATTATGTAATAAATATTACAACAGGGATTCCATGAATGGAGAAATGTAGATTTAGCATTTATCTCTGAGTAAATCATCAACTGAGCAAAGAAATAATAATAAAAATAACAACGTATAAGATTCCCAATTGCAATGAAAGTTGCATAGAAATCAAGACCTTGCGGAAACCAAATTAATGAACCAATTTCAATGATAGATTCCTGAAGCATGAATAGTACTCTTAGGGTATCAGAATCATTTCTTAAAGAAGCATGAAGACATATATAGAGTGAAGCATATGTTGAAAATAGGGAATCACAGCTGTGGTTATCTTTTGTAGTACAGAAGCTCTTTTTCAACTTGCTTCATGCATGGCCACTTTCATGTGATATTTTTAAATATTAAATTCCTTCTTTCTTTTATATTCATAAACACAAACACGCAGCGCGCGCGCACACACACACACGTTCTATTTTGCCCTCTCTTCCCTCTCCATTACACTTTTGAAATGTTTATATGTTTTAATTTTGCTTTGAGACTTTGGAAACATGAGCTTTAATTCTCCACTGCTGCATAACAGTTAACGCCAATTCCCCATTGTTTGTGAGAGATATTTAAGCCTCTCTTCCATTCTTATTTCACTGCTGATAGACTCATTATTGTGTAGGTTCAGTATAGCCAACTTTACATTTTGATTTATTATAATAATTGTGAAAACTTGTAACCTCTGGCTATACCATCACTTCTTAAATATGTTTCTTTGATGAGTTGTGCAGTTTTACTCTACTGAAAGTCCTCTTTATACAACTATACAATAAATCACAGAGCATCCTTGGGCCCACCCATGTCTCTGTAGAAAAACAAAAAAAGAGGGATCAAAGGGGAGAAAGAACAGGAGCAAAGTCAAGAAAGATTTGACCTATGCTCTCTGAAGAGAAGGTTCTGTCTTTCCTACTCATCTTCACAAAGTTATTTATCATCCTCACCTAAAACACACGAGTATTCAAAATGCTCTTCTGTCTTTCATGTACTTTACTGAACCTTTACTTATTTTGGTTATCATTTTTAAAATTCATTATATTAACATACTCAAGTAATATATATAATGTTTTAATACTGTAATATTATATTAAAACCAATTTAAATAAATGAAAAAATAGAGTCATATATTATGGATAACATGCTTGATAATATTATCTTATCTCTTTACATCTTATAAATTGAACTAATTGAAGGCAGGATATGTGGTCAAATTATCTCTCAAATTCTGATGTGTATTCTATTCTTAGAGTTTATAAAATGTACTGAAATAATAGTTCCATGAATATCACAGAATTGCTTCTATTTGCTTTGTTTACATAATGAGAATGATTCAAAAACTGGTAAATAAATAAATATTTTATATAATTATTAATTTTGAAAGATTTATTTATTTATTATGTATACAGTGTTCTGCCTGCATGTGTGCCTGTGAGTAGTGAACAACCATGTTGTTTCTGGGAACTGAAACCAGAACTTCTGGAAGAACAGCCAGTTCTCTATAACTCTGTGCCGTCTATCCATCCCATAATTGTTAATTTTTTAAAGCTTTCTTATCTGAAGTATTGGTTATATGATTATGAATATAATATATTGATATACACATATGTATACTGATATGTAAATATGCTTTTAACTCCTAAATATCTTTGATTTCTTAAGTTAAATTAACATTTAATATGGGTAAAGGCTTTATCATTTTCAGCATACCTTTATGAATTCAATATCAGTATATATAACATGAAAATACAATTCTTATAAATACATATTCTATCATTTTATTTTTCACATAAGATGGGAAGAATAGAGTCAGATGCTTGAAACTTATTACTAAATTAGTTATTGTTAATGAATATATTAATAGAAAAGTGAATGGAATTGTTAACATATAAAAGATTGACCAACATAATGTTCATAGAAATAATTCAACTATGATAGTATAAATCAAGAACAAAAGTTAATTGGTTGTGAAGATGAAATTATTTCAATAAATTGTTATATTTTACTTCCTGATACACAGAAATCAGACTATTGCACAATGAAGTTTACATATAGAAAACAAAAATCTCATTTTGTTCAATTTCATTTCTTTTTCACAAGAAAGCAATTAAATAAAGAATGGAAAGGACATTAAAACTGATTTTTTTTTTGTAGCATTACTTCTATGTTATGTGTGCTCCACTTTGATTTTCTGTGTAACTTCTGAATATAAGAGGATAATTATGCAAATAATGAGAGGTATTAATTATTTCCCAACCCCAAACATCCACTATTTTCTAAGTATTCTATAACTAATCTTTATACTATCCACATTTTTAATTAATATAATAAATCACTCAAGGTCTAAATGTTGTACTTTTAGTATGAAGATACAGTAAAATTTTAACAACAAAATTTACAACGTTCTGGCCACACTTTCCATCATAAACTGTTGTGTTATTTGATCTGATCCTTCCAATTTTCCTTAACAAATGTATTATTTAAATGGCATGAACTGTGTCGATACTAATTTTGTTTAAATGTGACTGTGACATTAAGGGGTGCTTTGTATGTCAACTAAGTGAATTTTTAAAATAATATTTTAAATCTCAGAAGAATATGTGTTTTGTGTTTTAAGATAGTGTCTGCATTTTGTGTTCTGAGACATCAGAGGTTACCTACAATGACAGAATGTTATCAGTGTCAGTATTGTTGCTATTCTGGAGACCAGCAAAAGTATTAATCAGTGATTTTTTAAAAATGTATTGTATTTAGCCTTTCAATATGTACATATTAAGTTTTAAACATTCCAGCTGTTATAATTGGATCTTCAAGTTATTTATGTATTGTACATTTAATAAATTCCAATTTGTGTCAATACTGTTTTTATTTTAATACTCAATATTATTTTGTTAGAAGTATTTATTATGTATATTGTTTTCCAATACACATAAAAGCTGAGTAATAAAGACTTGCCTTTTAGATCTACTGGTATGAAATTGGAGATGGATTTTTGGGTTTACAAGACTTGTCCAATCTCAGCTTCTCTTTAAGAATAAGCCATAATATTTCTTACACATGATATGTTATCATCAGCTGAGGGAATTCATATAGCTTAGTTATCTGAGTCAATATATTCTGCTCAACCCTCTCTTGATCAAATTATAAGAACTATAAAAAACAGGTCAAGCTAGCATACTGAATTGTGAGGTGTTATTCAATATTATTGATATAAATATCATGTTTAAAAATAGTGTTCCTGCTTCCAGGATGGAGCAGCATCTTGTAGAGTTTTTTTGAATATAACACACATGGAAAGAGAATCTCTCAGTGAATATATACAGAAATCACATTATTTAGATTCCTGTGGGTTCACATACTGCAAACTTTCTCAAGAGTTGGTATGAATCATGGTTGCATGAAGAAAGAAATATGCTTAAAGAACAGGATTCTGCAGAGAAAGAGGGAGAGAGAGAGAGAGAGAGAGAGAGAGAGAGAGAGAGAGAGAGAGAGAGAGAGAGAGAGGGAGATTCCACAATA
Organism: Phodopus roborovskii; assembly: GCF_943737965.1. Classification (NCBI taxonomy): domain Eukaryota; kingdom Metazoa; phylum Chordata; class Mammalia; order Rodentia; family Cricetidae; genus Phodopus; species Phodopus roborovskii. The sequence continues at coordinate 9,280,822 of NW_026126511.1, read as the reverse complement.
AAGGGAACCATTATATGTTTGAAGAGAAAACTTGACTCTAGAGAAATGAACAGAGACCTACAAGGATGACCCCAGCTAACAATCTGAGCAACAGTGCAGAGGCTACCTTAAATGTTATGAGGTTGATGACTAACTTATCCACCATCATAGAGCTCTCAGCTTATGGAAACAGAAGCAGAAACCCACAGCTAAACACTGAGCCAAACTCCTGGAATCAAGTTGCAGAGAGGGAGGAGTGATAAGAAAAGGGATCAAGGTCAGACTTCAGAAACACTCAGTGACAGTTGACCTAAACAAGGGGGGAGATAATGGACCCCCAGACTGATAGCTGGGAATCCAGCATGAGACTGACTCAGACCTCCTGAACATGGGTCTCAGTTAGAAGGCCTGGGCAGTCTAAGGCACCACTGACAGTGGAACCAGGATGTATCCCTGGTGCACGAAAGGACTTTGGGAGCACATTCTCCATGGAGGGATGGATACTCTCTTAGCCTAGAGGCAGGAGGGAGGGCCTAGTCCCTACTACAAATGACTTGACAGATTTTGATGATCCCTCTTGGAAGATGTTACTCTCCCTGTGGAGTGAGTGGGTAATTAGATGGGAGGAGGTTTCTCAGGGCATGACAGGGAGGGAAGAAGGGGGGACTGGGGTCAACATGTAAGCATATAAAATATATTTAAATTTAAAACTTGAGAGAGAGAGAGAGAGAGAGAGAGAGAGAGAGAGAGAGAGAGAGAACAGGATTCTGGAGTATACCCCACAAAAGCAGGAGCCATAATGTTATTGCAACAGAACAAAAGCTAATTTTAATGTCATGCAAGCAGACACCCTGTTTTTCGCCAGCACTGATTTTTCTCTAACGAAACTGAGTGAACTGAGTGAAGCTCTTGTGAACTCATAGAGGATAAAGGAGAATGCACAGGGCAGACATTGGTCTTCACTAGGACCTCAGGTACCTATTATGGTTTTCAGTTTAATATTATTATCAGAATCCTGATGGTGTGAACAAGTGGGTCTCTGGTTCCTTTGACCTCTCTTGGGGCTCATTTCTGTCTCGTGGTTTACATTGCCCATCACTGATGTGATAGTTTCTTGTTTTATCTTAATTTTATCTTAATTTTTTCTTGTTATCTCATTGAAGCAGTTTTTTTTTCTTTTTTCTTTTTTTTTTTTTTTCTAATGCATGGAACCACAGGAGGAGGAGGAGAGGGAGCCTAAAGTGCAATCGGGATATAGTGAAAGCAAAGAGAATACACTTTGTGAATTATAAGTTAAGCCTGTCACCTTCATGAAATAGTTGGTTGTGTATATCACTGTTGGCACTGTCTAATTTTCCCTTGTCTCTGTGTCTTCTATAATATGTATCACCCCACCCCCCAATATATAGGATTATACATTCAAACATCTGTCTGTGCTGCAGGAGGGCTAAAGATTGTCCAGACACATGAATGTAAATAAGAAAACTATACATTCAAAGCATATTTCACCTAGTATCTTGAATACATTGGTGGACTATTTGCAATTAAATAATGTTGGCATATGGCTGTTTTCCACTGACATTTACACATACTGTAACCCACACTTTGATCAAATTGACCCATTGTATGCTTTTTCCTTGCCTCTTTCCTAGAGCCTACTATAACTTCATGAATGCTTCTTTTCATCACTCATGTCTATATGGATTGTGCATGGGAATACGGCATTTTGCTTAATATGGATATATCCATTTCTACTAATTTCCTGTAAAATATTTCTTTCTTAGAGTTATGATAGATCTTTTTGTGAACATTCCATGCTTTCTTTACTATCAATGTATTCATGGGCATCTAATTTAACTTCAGAGTTTATCAAGTATTACTGGGTCATAGATGGAAAACATTTGCACAATGTAGGCAAGTCTGTGTTTTATCCACAGCAGGGCAATGGTTTTAAGAAAGCAGGGCAATGGTTTTAAGAAAGCAGTGTACATAGATAGAGATATAGATATTCAAAATTAAACTATGGAATTTGTCTTCTAACGCTTTAAGCTTTGCTAAACCCAATTTCTTATAACCTCTGCAAGTCCGATACTGATTGAAGTTGCATTCACTATCCAAAGAAACTTGGTATAATCTCTTTTTATCCCAAATTCATTGTGCATTTCTTATTCAAGATTACTTATTAAAATGCTAAACAAAAGCAGCTTTATCATCTTAATAGGAAAGTGGCATAACTAATCACAAACAGTAGGTAATCCATAAATCATTTATGTTTGATTTTAGAATTATTATGTAAATCACATTTGCAGCCAAATTATCATTCCAACTCAATTCATACAGGATGATATTTAAATTAGTTGCACTCCCCAGCCATTCACAAATTAAGGTGGGATGAGTCAGCACAAATACCCTCTTGCTGAGACAAAGCTGTCTTATAACAAAATAAACTGTGAAACTGCAGAACAATAGAAAATTCAGTAACATTTGCTCAGAGAAAATTCCCCTATTACTACATCAGAAACAAAGTTTAAGTAGAGGTTTATTATGCGTCAATATTTCCCATAGTCCTCCATATCAGTACATCCCTCGGATCTGTCTAATTCAGAATCTCTGCAAATAAATCACTATCCCTATGCACAGATTTTAGGAAGAAGGAATAAAAACTAAGCATACAGTTGTATACATTACAAAAAACAGAAACAGAAAAAGCCAAAAAAAAAAAAATTAGGTCACCAGTTTTTTTAAATCTAATTTAATATTTGTCTTCTCCCTCCCCCCTCCAGTACTAAATTCTCAAATTTCAAACAGTGGCATTGTTCTCTAACAGCTTAATCTGTTGACATTCATATTTTCCCAAAGCTTAACATCTCAGTGTTATTTCAGTTATCATAAACTGAAAAAAAAAATCAAAATCTAAGGAAAAGAAAAAGAGAAAAAAAATTTGACTTTGTGATTTCACTTTGCTCAACTGTCATTGTTCATCCTGTTCGAATATTTTCCCCGAATTGTGATGTTTGCGATGTAAATCTGATTTTTCTCACACTCAGGTCCAATATCCTGATGGAAAGATTCATGATTTATTCACTTCATGACAGTAATAAGTAACAAAGTTATTCTTATTGAGAACATATTTGTTAAATGTTTATTACTGAACGGATGACTCCCTTGCCAAATAAACTTTTATTACCTATAAAACGAAGTTCTAAAAGAGCTCCATCCATAAAGCAATTATCTGTAAATGAAAACAGGGATGAGTACTAAATACCTCAACAACAATCAGTAAGTACTTCCTCTAAAAGAAGAGAGGTTAAACAAGTGGATGATGGCTACAGGAGGTGGGATCTAAAAATGTTTAGCTAGTGGAAGTAACAAATGTCATAGCAAACTATCAGAAGTGAAGTGAAGTACAGAAGGGGAATGAGAAAAGGAAATTCCCAATAGGGTAACAAAAAGACTTACATAATTAATCAGGATCAGTTTTTAAAGTTCATGAACACAGAACAATGAACATTCCTCAAAATTTTTCACAAATAATTCTATTCTAGTGTCTGTACAGAATTTCATTTCTCTGAATTTAGCTAGCAGTCTCTATCTATGTATTCTATTCATATGACAGATTGTATTGTTAAGACGAGTGAGCCTAGATTTCCTCCAAGTACTTGGCTTTAAAGTTCTTAAAAATTATACTTTCCCCAAAATTATGACAATGATAAAATAGAGTAATTCTCACACAATAACACATAAAAAAAAAACAAACAAGAAAAAAAAAAACCTAAGGAACATGCTGTTGATATTATTAAAACATTTGCTAAAGTAAAATGGGCTGCCAGTTGCATAAAAAAAAAAAAAAACAGGGAAAATTAAAAGTTACTTTATATGTTTCCTAGGCCCAAATAGTTTATTTTCATCTGTTTAATATCACATATTTTCCAAGCTAAAAGAATAGCATATTACCATATTCATGACGGCTTTAATTTTATTTTTGGGACACATGGTAGAAGAAGATAAAAGATTCCTAGAACACATCGCATGCCCTCATCCACATCTGTGGGACAAGAATGCTTGGGCACAAAAATAAAAATGATTCAATGTAATTTTCTTCTTATTTTCTTCTTTTCATAAATATATTCTGTTGAATTTTGTAACATTCATCAGTCATTTGTTTTACACCATATTTTTGCATTTATTCATATTTAATCATTTGGTTCTCAGCTTTTAAATTTATTTTCCTTGAGTAAAATTATTACTGAGTATTCTTTAACGAACAACATTATTTAAGAAAATTCACAGAATATATACAAAAAAAAGGCTATTTAGCATCCTATATTAATCCTTAGTGTTTCTTAAACCTTCTTTTGTATGTTTGTTTTCTTCCATTATTGATTGGATTAATTTCCATATAATATTGAAAGGAGTTGTTTTCAGTATGCTACTGGATTTGGGGGGAGCCATCTTTGTTTTTATTTTCCCCCTCTGGTTTTTAATTCATGCTGAATTTCTCTTACTCTTGATTTCTGTGAGATTAGCTTTTGTAACTTAATGGTTAAATTTTTAAAAATGTCATATTACTACATTATTTGCATTTTAATTTGTTAAAATATTGGATTATTGGTTTGCTTTTAAATTGGTCTTTACCCTGAGTGACTTTTAGTTGAGTCAACCTCATTAGGCACTTTCCCTTCATGCCTTTCACTAAATCATCTTCAGCCACAAGCACTCACTTTCCTGAAAGGGACTGTAATATAATTGCATTATTTTTTAATGCCCTTTGGATGGGAGATGACCTTTTGCAAATATGTATCTCTTTTTTGGTTAATGAATAAAGCACTGTTGGCCAATAGGAAAGGAAGTAGTAGGGAGGAGATTCAAGATGGAGGACAGAGAGAGAACAACATCAGCCCCTCTCTCCGGTAAGATAAGACCACGTAGAAATACTTAGATTAATTGAAATGGGTTAATATTTAAGAGAGAGGTAGCCAATAAGAAACTAGTAACTGGCCTACAGCTTTATATCTAATACAGTGTCTCTGTGTGTTATTTGGTGCTGGTGCAGGGGTGGGACAAGACCGGCAGGAAAAACCTTACTCTTAATACCCTTTAATAATATATTCCCTTGTTTAGTGACATTCATGTAAATCTTCTTTTGTATTCTCTGAATCTTCTTGAAGTACTGCTACTTGTGTTAATTATTAAGTTAGGAAACTGTGAAAGTCTGCTTGAAAAGGGTGGGTTTCAGGGATATCATCTAGGTATACTTTCGTCTTAAAATGCCAAAAATAAGATGCAGACTAAAGCAACTTTCTCCTGTCAACTCAAGCTAAAACAAAAACAAAAAAGAAGAAATGAGTGATCAATAATGCCAATCTTACATTTCTCTGTAGAACAACATTTGTACAATGGTGATGACGAATTTGCTAATGAGAAGGCTTGGCAATAATTAAGGCATGGATGATTTGAAACTGGAATTGTCAACAAATATGAATAGCAATCCTTCTTTCAGGTGGCTGAAACATAGGCCATTTACATCTCTCTTCAATTAATTCCTTTACAAGAGTGTTGGTGTGAGCCCTGGAGTGATACATTGTAAACCTGGGCACTTCTCATTTCCAATTCTGTTTTAATTTGCTTTCTCATGTTGTTTGGTTTTAAGTTTTGTCTGTCTAATATTACTTTTTGAAAGAAAGCTCTCTGCTTAAGCCTACTCACTGAAAATTCATCCCATAATTATTATTCTTTGATTCAGTAGCAGATACATGTATGCATGCATGCATGCATACATACATACATACATACATACATACATACATACATAGCTTGCCATGCCATACCTCCTCCTCTTTCATACTAAATGGCAAGAGGTAGAAATTGTTAACATTCAATTTTCACTTCACCACTATTTTTATCCATCTTGGTTGGAATTTATTGTACACATACTAAGAGCATGTTTTTCCTTCTTTCCATACCTTTTGTATCAAAGTGGTTTCTTTCAGATAAGTACTATTTCGATGCTCCAGATTATCATTGTGGAACCACTAGACTGAATCTAGTAAAGCAGCATTGTAAGCAAAATGATAAACTACTTTAACGTTATTAATTATTCTGTTTCTTTGCAAATTTTTTGCATCATGTAACCAGCAGGGAGAAACTATGTTGTTTCTTATTTCCATTGTTAATATCTTTAATTTCTTTAATATACGTCATCATTTCCAGTGAATCTTCTAACGAATATATGAAAACTGAGTTATGAAAATAGGATCTTCATCTGTGATTGGGGAATGGTGTTCTGTATATATGTATGTTTTAATGGTTGGTGAATAAAACACTGTTTGGCCAGGCAGAAAGTGAGATAGCATGGCAGATACTGCCACTAGCTAACCATGGAGGTCTGGAAGTCCGTACAGACAGGCAGGAAGTGATGTAGCTGGGCAGATACTGCCAGTAGCTAACCATATAGGTCTGGAGGTCTCTACAGATAGGCAGGAAAGGGCGAAGTTGGACAGGATCAGAAAGAATATAAGCTGGGACAAACAGGAAATCTCTCTCTTCTCTGCAGCGATGTAGTAGGCAAAAGTAATGCAGGTCCAGCATTCCTAGCTAGCCAAGACCACGTGGAACTACTGGAAATACTTAGAGTAATAGAAAAAAGTGTAATATTTATGACAGAGCTAGCCAATAAGAAACACTAGCAACAGGCCAAGAATTTTATAACTAACATAGCCTCTCTGCGTGTTTGGGGCTGATCAGGCTGTAGGACAAGGCAGGCTGGAGACTTCGCATAACACATCTGTTTTCTGATTTTACCTCCTGTTCACACTTTAAGCAGTAAGTATGAGGACATTTTATTTAAATCAGGGCATTTGTCAACTTTTGAGGAAATCCTTCAGAATTTCTGATATCTGTGTTATACTTTATTTATTTAACTTGAGGCTAGGGTGTATTTTAAGGTACCCTTTTCAACAAAGAATTGAAAATGAGTGGTTTTATTTTTATTTATGTGACATTTTTAGTATGATCTCATTTTTGTGATATATAAAACTTTTATATTGTGGATTCAGTTTGCTAGCATACTGATGATGAATTCTGTATTGATATTCTAATGGGAAATATATATATATTTTTATTTAAATTAGAAACAAGCTGTTTTACATATCTATTGCAGTTCCCACACCCTCCCTCAGTCCCCTGTTCACCCCAACAATCCCCTCCAATCCTCATTCTGATCCCCAGAAAGGGTGAGGCCTTCCATGGGGAGTCTTCAAAGTCTGTCATATCATTTGCAGCAGGGTTCAGGGCCTCCCCAATGTGTCTAGGCTGAGGGAGTATCACTTTATGTGGAACGGGCAATGCTATTTTTTTTAACTTTATGAAGCTCTGTTGTCAAAATAATATTTCTTTTAAAGTATGTACCAAGATATATATGAATGTACCTCAAGTGTTTTAGAAAAGGCTTGAGATCAAGTAGCTAAAATTTTATGTCAGGATTTTACAAGATTTTGGATGAATCCATATGTTTTCTTTTCTCCCTTCCTTGAGGATTTGTTTGGTTTTCTGTGTGTGATGATTGATCTTTAGCCTATATTTACTCAAAGTGAGTGTTGATTCTGTAGTTCTCACTGAATCACCTAATGAATGTTTCCAGTAACTTGAACATTCTTCTACATAATATAGTTTGTAAATGTTTAGATGTTCAGGTACTAACTTGTAGATGCACAGAATTTTGAAACAAATATAAATCAAGACAATTCCTTAAAAAATTAAAGGCCTTCATATTATTTACTAAACCTCTGTTCATTGCATATCAAATTACATAAAACTTATGCTTCTAATATGTATACTATTCATGATACTCAAGATAAGAAGACAACATGTTAGTCATAAATATAAGTAGATTAATAGGTAGAACATTACAAGGCACAGTTATTTTAACTACATTATGAAATCTATTTGACAATATGCTAAGTGACAAACATTCATTCCTGAATGCACACTTATTTGTAGAACCCATTAAATCCCCTGTAAAAATTGAATGTTCAGAGCCACAAAATAAAATATGTTACCATATTGAAACAAAAATATAAACTTGATTTGGATAAAAATGTTCAAGTATTTATTCATAATGAAAACATCTAGAGATCTATGCTATGACTATAGTGAAGAATATTGTATTTACTTGAGATTTGGTTTAAAGTATACAATTTCTTATCCTCAGCACTTAAAAATAAAAATCACTAATCACATAGGATATAAAGTGTTGTTCCTATTGAATCCATCAACATACAGGCTAACAGGATACTATACCACTTTTATATTCTTCTAGAGGTTGAACCCAATGTCTTGTGACAGAGGAACAGTCTCTGTGACACTGGTCTGAATCCGTAGCCACAATTATGTATATTTAGATAAATAAAGGAATTAAAGAACAAACTAGTGAAGGTGGGCCCAGGGTCTCATAGTGGTTTTACGTGTGATATTACCATGTCAAGGAATGAAGTCACAGACCGAACATAAAGTAAATCTCTTTCCAATAATTTTCAATACACCCTTTTCTTTCTTTTCTTTTTTTTTATTAGATGCCATAATTCCTTTATTGTTGCCTAAAGTTATGGAAATATATATTACATGTCACATTGGGTCTGTAGGAGGGAATGGTTTGTGAAGATGTTATATTTCCATTTTATTAATGTACCCTCAAAAGCATTTTTTTCTGTTTCAAAGAAGATGCCACAAACATGAGTATGAAATACTAGGCTCGATCTATCAGGCAGATATTACATATGAAAGGAATAATTACTAAGGAGGAAGTGTATATACTTAAATGCTTGCAAACAATCATACACATAACATAAAGAAAACAATTTTAGTACATGAAGTAATCTCAATTTGATTGGATGACTTAATTTTTAAATCAAACATAAAATACTTTATATGAGTTTCTCATATATATGTAAACTCACAAGTAGACTTGTGTAAGTTTTCAATCTTAACTAATTTGAAGAAAACCAATGTAATTCTGTGATTATATATACCTGAATTATAACTAGATATAAAATATATTTATATTTTATATATGTACATTGATCAGAATATTTTACTTAAAAGTATCTACTGTTATTTATCATAAGATGAAGGAAAGTAAATATTATTCATTCACTAGAGAACACAATAAAAAGCTTATATACATAAAATGTGTGCCTGAGCTTCTAATTAGTTCTTAGCAAGCAAATGGAATATTAATATGAATATGTTTTAGTAAAGCAATTATTTCAGAGTAAATGCATTTTAAAATGGGTAAAATCCTGTTGCAAGAAATTCGGCATAAACATATTCATGATTCATTTTATGAAAAGTAAATTTCTTACTAATGCAACTAAAGTTTTCCTTTGCTCAGTCAATCCCAAGCTTACTTAACTTGTACACTTAATCTGTTATGATTCAGTTTTAATATATATTTGTAAGCATAATTGCTTTTAATGGTTTTCCCCTATGGGTAAATAAAAAATAATGTTATTCCAAAGAGAGGAAACTTGTCCTCCATGCAAGTTAATATGCTTATGTAATAAAATTAATAAATAGTTAAGCTTAAAATACACAATTGGACTTATTTCCCAGTTCTGCACCTTAAATTATGAATGTTGTCTTCAACAAACCAAAAGCTACATAGAACAGGAAGCTTTTATTCTTGTTATTGATGATTTTTTTTATTTAAACTTGCAACAAGCTTGTTTTATATGTCGATCCCAGTCCCGCCACCTTCCCTTCCTCCACTGTCCACCTCCCAACCCCCATCCCAGCCCTTTCTGCTCCCCAGGGATGGTGAGGCCTCCCATGGGGGATCTTCAAAGTCTGTCATATCATTTGGAGCAGGACTTAGGCCCACACTCCATTTGTCTAGGCTGAGGGGGTCTCCCTCTATGTAGAACGAGGCTCCCAAAGTGGGGGATAAATACTGATCCACTACTATAGACCCCATACACTGCCTACTCCTTCTAACACCCACATTAATGGGGTCTGGGTCAGTTGATACTGGTTTCCCAGCTATCAGTCTGAGGTCCATGAGCTCCCCCATGTTCAATTCAACTCTCTGTGGGTTTCTCCAGCCTGATCTTGACCCCCTTGCTCATCACTCCTCCCTCTCTGCAACTGCATTCCAGGCTCAGTGTTTTTATTCTAAGTCTGTCTGTGGAAGGTGTTAGAGTTTGTCCACCTCATTTTTTATTTGGATGCCAGTTGATGAATATGCTACTATCAGAAAAAAACATTTCTTTCTTCATTGAAGGAAAAAAATATTAAGATTGAATGATTACTCATTGTATCATAACAACATAGCATTTATTCTTTTGCTTTTCATATTTATGAAGCTGCAATTTACTCAATCAGGAAAATCTGTTGCTCTTTATCTAAACAAATGCTACCATTCATTAGTAGCTCAGTAGTGCTAATTAGCACTCAGATCACTCACAGTAGGTGAGTGTGCTGCTCTTTCAACTGTTCCCTCAAAAAACTCTAGATTTTACCCAACATAGCATGAAGTGCAAGCCTATGAGAAACCCATTAAGACACAAAGACTTTCAAACACGAGTTTTATGATTTTATAAAAGATGTCACATACATCTCATCTTGGGTGGTTCTCTGCTTCCGCAATCAGTTGTGCAATAAGAACACTGTCACTGAACATTAGTGCTTTGATTTAGGCCTTTCTAGGTTGAAAACTATCAGAAATAAGTTAATGTTGTTTATAAGTAACTCATTTTAGGTATTTCGTTATATCTTCACCAACATGTGATATCATATATAACCATAGTGAACACACAACTTTTATTCTTTTTCCCCCCTCTCTAAGACGGTCTAGTTTCTGTGATGGGAAAAATTATCATGGCTTTAATCCCTATGAACACTTCCAAGCTTGTGCAGGCTGAATTAGCAACAGAGATTCTATAGATAAGGACATGTGTGGATTTACTCAGCAGTACATAAAACATGCTCTATGTAAGCTTCAACTAATCAAAGATGAGCTTTGCTAAGCACACTGCAATAGAAGAATCCTTAACATTCAAAGGAAATCAGCCTTACAGGAAGTACTCTGTGGGAATGAAGTATGGGAAACCACAGAATAAGTTCCCCAGGGTGGCTTCTTCATGCTGTCATGCTGAGAGGTTCTCAACATCTGACAGACAGGAAGAGGTTCTCAACATCTGATAGACAGGAATAAAACAGGTGGATAGCCCTCAGTCCTCCATTTTCAAGAACTGATGTTTCTACATATGAGGAGCTAATTTTAAAAATGGATTCTGAATATCAGGAAAACAAACAACAAGACTGTCTAGATTCCAGCCTATTCAGGAACGCCAGTTACCTTAGAAGAGCAAGCCATGCCATTATAAACCCTGTTTCAAACTTCGTTTTGCAGCAAGAGAAAATAAATCTATGCTTGTCCTCGTCCCTTAATTTCATGAGGAAGATGGACAGTCAAGCTGGATATTCTATATTGGCTACCTACAAATACAATGTACATGTATCAATTTTTATAAATTTTCTAAAATATTCTAAATTCTAATCATTTATTTGCTAGTGTCAGTGGGAAATAGCATTTCTGTTACCTTAGAATGCACAACATTGTTTTATGCATTCTAAATTTATCTAAAAGTTAGTTCATTGTACAAGAAACAGGAAATGTAAAATAACCTGAATATCTGGTGCCATTATTATTATGTTTGCTGTTAAAGAAAGCTGAAGATAACAGCTGTCTAAAGTATTTGATCAAGATAATTCTTTATGTTAATTCACAAAATTATGTCTACTGATTTTCCTTTTGTTTTATGTCTTATGTCTGTTCTATTTGTACTATTTGTTATAGCACCTCAAATAAATATGCACACACATACTTACATATACAAACACAAATGAACACAACTGTAACATCACCTAAATCCAGTTAGGTTGCCTAAATGTAGCCACATATTCTGTAGTTGTTAGATAGTTTCCATTAACATACATCGCATAGTTATCACTTGGCTTTTGCAAAATGAGACAGTATCTGTGTCTTCAATCTCCTAAGGATATAAACAAGAAACTAAATATATAGGAGACATTATACACTGATATGTACAAATGGAACTGGGTTTCAATACCTGTTTATTAGGCATTGAAGTTGAAGTTTATTCAATATGAAATGCATAAATTATCAATATAACAGTTGGTGATTTTGAAGTAGTGTCTGTGTGATTATAAATGTATAGAGAGTGAAGAAACTATATAGGCTAGTTGTGCACTTCTTTTTTCCAGCAATATAGGCAAAACATTCCTTATTTGCTTGATAAACTCTTTTTTACATTTAATAACTTAACATGCAAAACACTGATCATTTTGACATTTTCATATACATACACATCAATATACATCTTTGCTCTGTTCATATCAATCCTTACCTCACTTCTCAATGGCATAAACTTTGCCAGGTTCTCACAGAATGATTTTCCTTTGAGTAACATTAGCCTAAATTTTAGAGGAAAACTACTGCCTTTGAGTAATAAGCAATAATATTTTGAAGTACTCAAAGCTCTACCTTGCCCTATGATATATCCTATTAACCTGTTGAGTATTTATTTATACTAAATTTTGACAGGTATATGCACAATTATCTTTACTTCCTCATTTTCCTTCAAGTTATATTTTTCGGCGCTATAGTTTGAAACTTTCCATTTCATTTTTCTTCTTGCTTGTTTAGCTACATTTTTTTCACTATTACTAGTGTTAGGCATATTATATTTATGGAAGAAAAGTTCTTAATCAAGAATTTACCTGTGTTTTATAATATTTTGGTAATACACAAATATCCCTATTCCTTATTTATGTCATCTCTTGGTATGTTTTATCATGACCAATGGTATATCTTCTCCATCTAGCATGCCTAGCTGCTTCATTGAAATACACATTTAACATAACATAAACTGTTTCCTGCAAAAGTAAAAATCTCTTATTTAATACACTGTTTGCTATAGTCTAAGTTTGTAGGTACTATAAATTTGCTCAGAATTATCTACAAAAAATACTTTAAAACACATAAAATTATGGATATATATATATATATATGGATATATAACTCAAAATTACTTCAGTGAATTATATCAAAAATTATATCAAAGAATTTTTCTTTTGTTTGCTTCATTATTTGTAGGGATATTTGAGTAAGTTATTAAAATAAAATTGCCAAACTACTGTACTTATGAAGTTGAGGCAGAAAGATTTTGAGTTACTAGCTAACCTAAGGTACACTGTGACACTTTATCTTAAAGAAAAATTTAAATCTCTTCTCTTACCAAAGTGATGACGACATATAGATTCGTGTTTACCTTTAGATATGTATGGCCAGATTAGTTCTTAAATTCTGTATAAAAAACATTATAAGATTAGTATATTTAATTTAAATGAGATTTTCTTATTATTGTTTTAATAATGTGAGTCTTTTGTCTGCATTCGTATCTGCACCATTTAACTCCATGGTGCCTATAGAGGCCAGAAGAGAATACCATGTCCCCTAGAACAGGAGTTTAAAGACTGTTGTTGGCGAACTTGTAGATTCTGGAAATGTGATCTGTGTCCTCTGGAAGAATAGCATGTATTCCTAAAGACTGAGCCATCCTTGGAGGACCCATTCAGTGCACTTAAAACAAATGTATTTCTGATTCTGTAGTCTAAAAATAAGGGCTTTTAGTAAATTGAGGGGTTTTTGTTATTATTATCATCTCTGATTATTATAAACAGCATATGGCTTGGACTACGGTCTCTTGTGGAACTTCTGGTTGTTGCTGGATTCCATTTTTATACTAGTCTTGATCTTTTGAATGCTCTGTATTCGCAACAGTACATGTCTGATCTCTAGGCCCTCTTTGTAAAGGATCATATGTCTCTAATGAGAATCCTTACAATAATCTCACATCCACTGACAGACCACAAGTAAGTCAGCGAAGTTTCCTTATGGTTTTGCTTATGTTATAAAGAATCTGATTGAGAAATTTTCCCACCATTTCTTCATATAACCTACTGCTATCCTTTTAAGTATAAGGGAATTATAGGTCATGCCCACCATCCAGGAAAGAGTCTGATAGAGCAGTATAATCACTGATTAATATGAAATTTGCAGTGGTTTTTCTTTATAATTGTTTTATTTGTTTCCAAATTCTCACACATGTACTTAAAAAATTAAAAAGCATCTATTATACATATTTATACATGCAGGTGACAAAAGGTAAAAAAAAATTGCACGCTCATAATTTATATCTGGTAAATCAAAGTATCAGGTGAATGCATGTACAATGTTAGGTTTAGAAACCTATGAAGTTAGTAAGTGGTGCTTTCTTAGATGGTAAAGGCCTGGAATGTCTCTCTGGAAGAAATAGTTCAGCACAGAGTGTAAGAAGCGAGAGTGCACGGTGTAGAAGTGAGAACAAAGAGACAGTGAGAGACACTTAGGCGTGACTGGTGCTACTCTTTGGTAGTAGACAGGCTAGCATGATAAACCAAAATGGTGGAAAGAATAAACAGATCATTAGGCACAGATGATTGAAAGCACAGAGAGGCCAATGCCTTCATAGGAGAAAATTGAACACAGCAGAGGAAAAATATCACATGCCATGTATGGTACTAAATGAATGCACACATGAAGAATCAAGGAATAAGAAAGTAATGTATTATCTCAAACAAGCCGTGTAATTTATGGTGAGAAAGAATAGACAAGGAAATGGTATGTGCTTCAAAACGGTTCACAAATTAAAGGTATTGATATATCCAGGATATATACATGCATACATAAAGGTTAGAAAACATCCAGACATCTCTTCTTGAATCCCCATGTTTATCTGTATATCGGCATCTCTAATTACTTTCTGGAATGCCTTTCATTTTGTATTGTGACTGGTGTGCTTAAAGAAATAGTTTGTTTCCTTGCTCTGCCACAAATCCATCTGTATTCCTTATCTGGTTGACTGAAACAGAGTTGTGTAGCATACATTTAGTTAAGGGAGGATATATTCATCACAATCCAAGAAAGCATGTTTCATATCATATGTTTTATGAAGAATGATCAATGGAGAAAGGAATATTTTGAAACTTATAAGCTAAGGTAAACATTTTTCTAATGCAAACTTTCCTCTAGTATGTGCTTTGCTTCAATTACTTTTTCCCCTGCCAGCTAAGTGTTAAAACCTTCTCTTCTATAAATGGTTTATAAATATTTGATGACTTTTCATCAGTGAACTATTTTTAGTTTCTATATTGCTTTACTGGGTAGGCCACTATAAAGCCTACTTTTTTTTTCTTAGAGTGAAACAATATAAATGACATGAAAGAAACAGTAGGAGCTTGGGCGTAAGGGAAGTTTATCTAGTTTTCAGGCAATTTCAAAGAAATGATATTTGAAATCTGGCTTTGGAAATCGTTTGACTTTCGTGTGAAAATAGTTCTCAGTTTATTTTGGGACTCAATGGAGTGTATCACAACAAGCACAGTTCCATCAAGCTTCCAAAATTTGCTCTGAGAAGGAACCAATAAAGTTCATTAAAGCAGAAGATCACACAGATATGAAATGCCCACAAAGAGAAAGCCAATAATGCAAGTCAGAGTATGTTATATAAACTTATGATGAATTAACTACTGTTGTTGTGGCTGGAGAGATACCTCAGGTCTTAAGAGCACTCATTGTTCTTGCTGCTATCCTATGTTTGTTTGCTAGGACACAACTATCTATAGCTTCACCTCAGTGATAACTGATGTCTCTTAATAGTTGTTTACATGTAGTAAACATGTGGACAAGCAATTTCTAATGTTAATATGATTATCATCATATCCCAAAGACTTTATATACACATATATAAACACAAACACACATATATGTACATATATTTCTAAATACATAAGGAAAATCTTCACAATCTGTATATTATTTATTTATTCATATTTTCAGGGATGAACAGTTGGAACCAGTTGGTGTGCTCTTTTGGCAAGTTCATTCTTGTATAGATACATTGAAGGCCACCATGACTGCTGTGTGGGCCAGACTGCATTACCTGTGCCATGATCAGTAAAGAAATCACAGTCTCTTCTTTGTAATGTATTACCATGTTCTTGATGAACACTGACCCTTAGTGAGGGAAGGATAAAAGCCCTGTTTGGGCTGAGCTTTCTTTGGGCTCTTTTTCTTGGCATTATGAACAACCAGCATCTCTGCATTCCTTTCAGTTTATAATAAAATGTAACCTTTTCTGATTAGGGATCATAATAGCATTTATCAATGACATGAATATAAATATTTAGAAGATGGCTGGGGAACCTGAAAATTTAGTTAAATAACAGTAGTGCTTTCACCTCTAAAGCCCTAAGAATATGTCAGCATAGTTTGTTGTTGAGATATTCTTTCTCCTCTCAATACAGGAAATATCACCAGCACCATTTTGATTTGATGCTATTCATTTTACACCGTTATTCTACTTGACCACTAAATGACACATTAGCTGATGTTTTATTACTTATAGTCTCTTTCTGTTTCTCACTCTGAATTTTTGTAATTTCATTTTAAATTTATCTTATTTAAACATTAACGATTATTTTTCTAGTCCTACCCCTTTGCTTGCAGATTTCATGATGGTCTTGTTTATAACAGCTGACTAATATTCCATTGTGCAAATGTACATTTTCTTTATCTATTTTCCCACTGAGGGACATCTAGGTTGTTTAAATGTTCTGGCTATTACAAATAAAGCTGTTATGAACATAGTTAAACTAGTGTCCTTGTGGTAGGATGGAGCATCCTTTGGGTATATGCTCAAATGTTAGTGAGGTCACACAGACCCAGAAAGACAAACACCGTATGCACTAACTTATAAGTAGATATGAGCTTTAAAGTAAAGGATAACCATGCTTAAATCCACAGACCCAGAAGCTAAGTAACAGAATCTCCCTGGGAATGAGAAATAGAACAGATTTGCAGATGGAATGTGGGTGGGTATGTGTAGATGGGAACTGGGTTAGGGTTAGGAGTATTTAGAGACAACTGTCTGGGGAAAAGGTAGTGGATATCTGGATAATACCTAGTACAATGGAAATGCTCAGGAATCTACAGGAGTTATAGCACAGTTAAGAATCCTAGAATTAGGGCACACATAAGCCTGAACTGGCCATCTCTGTAACCAGATAAGACTTCCAATGGAGGGATTGGAAAACTAACCCAGCCATATAACCTTTGACCTATAATTTTTATGCCTGCAAGTTGTGCTGGGGTATGGTGGCAAAAAAAGGGAGTGTTGAGTGTCCAAACAATGACTTTTTCATCCAGAGAAACATTCTACCAGAGGGATTCCAACCAGACACTGCCTGAAAGCCTGGAATGTCAAGACCTGGATAGAGTAAATATGAATGCCAAAAAAGAAAGAGAGAGAGAGAGAGAGAGAGAGAGAGAGAGATTGAGAGATTGAGAGAGAGAGAGAGAGAGAGAGAGAAGGAGGGAGGGAGAAATGTAGGGAAGAAGAATGGGAAGGAGGAAGGAAGAGAATGGACAGAAAGAAAGAAAGAAAAGGAGAAAAAAGTCATGGTAATGATACCTAACAATACTCTGCTATATACAGTGGTGCCTAGCCCAATTGTCATAGGAGATGCTCCATTCATCAATTGAGGGAAACTCATGCAGAGAGACCCACAGCCAAACATTAAGCTGAGATTGAGAGGGCAAGGAAGAATTGTTGGTGTCAGAGGAGCCAAGGACACCCCAAGAAAACCCACAGAGTCACCTAACCTGAGATCATAGGGGCTTACAGACACTGATTTTCTTAGCTCCATCCCTTTGGACAATCAAGGAGCCTGCATGGGACTGAACTAGATCCTCTACATATACAATTGTATAACTTGGTGTACTTTTGGGTCTCCGAACAGTGAAAGCACGGGCTGTCTCTGACACTTTTGTTGGCTTTTGGGACCCTATTTTCTCTTATTGGGTTGCCTTGTACAGCATTAATATGATGGGAGTTGCCAAGTCTTCCTTCAACATGATATGCCATGCTTTGTGGATACTCATGGAAGGTATTTTATTTGTTCTAAGCTGCTTGAGGATGAACTTCTCTGAGGATGCAACCATTTATTTTTTCAGCTAGGATTGAAGGAGTCATGACATTATTATTTTTGTGTGTGCCCTTAATCCAATAAGAGAGATATTTTATCCCCCAAAATAGTTACTCCTTTATTACACCTGTGGACATAGCACACTTGATGGGGTGGTATTGTATTTCACTGGACTTGCAGTTAGGTAAAAATATGATTATCTTGTTCTCTTCCAGTAGCCTATATTATAGCTTTTGGTACTCTCATAATGGATGATAGGGCAGAAACATTGGCTCTGTTCAAGCACGATTTCTTCATAATGTGCATGTAATGTGTATGATGCTATCGGAAATAGGGACCAGCATCCATACCTTGTAGGTGATATGGAAACAGCAAGATTTTATGTGGGTTTAGAGTTGCTTTGAGGAGCAGTATTTGGAGAGAAATCACTTATTCCAGAAACAGATGACCTCTGTGTGTCCGCTTTGTAAGGAGGCCCCTGATGCTCTGTGCAAACCATCCAGGAAGTAAGAGAGAAAGCTGGGTTACAGGACCCCAGACCTAGTCTCCCCAGGTCATGCCTGCACCTGTTTGGCATGGTCAGTGCAACAGGTGTAGGAAGGATGGATATCTCATTACAATTCCCCTTTTAGTCTAAAGGGAAGATTTAGGTTTGATACAAAACTATATACAAATACAGTAAATATCTAGCATGCTCCAGGAGAAGAAAAAGTAAGAACATTCACACTTAAGGCTATTGTTAGTGAGGTAACAGGAGAAAATGGCAAGAACTACCTATCCAGTCCTAGGAAGGAATCATAATGGATCACTATAGGGTTGCCCTAAGCTGGAAAGTTTAAGTCTTGTGCCTGATAAGTAAGTTAACAATAGTAGGGTAGACAGGAAGTACAGATGACCATCTTCCAAAAGGTGCAGCAAAGACAGAAATAGTTATTTGGGGCTGACACAGCTGTGGGACCAGGCTGGCAGGAAAGTGCTCATAACAAAATGGCAATGTGGGTACTAAGAGCTTCCACTTAAAACTTGACAAAAGCTTAAAAAAGGATTTTAGAAAAAAAGAAACAGAGACAAGCAAGACTTAACTGGTAGCAGCATTTTTCTCAGTTGGGCTCTGTTTTGCTAGAGACAAGCACAGCTCCTATAAGGGAGGCTTCTTGCCTAGGCATAAGCAAAAAACACCATGCGGCTCTTTGAAAAGGCTCTGCTAACAACTGAATTGTGGTTGGAGCAGCTGGCAGTGACCACATCTCCAAGCCTGGAGCATGCTGCTGGATGACAGCATAGACCAAGGCAGTGAGCACAGTTCTCACTGCTGGTGTTAAACATACCCCCACCATCTTGGAAAGACAGCAGCTAAAACAGCTGCAGCTTTAATTTTAGCAATGTTGTTTAGCAGATAAAAGACCTGTGGCTAGAAAAAAGGTAGAGATATTCAGTAAAGACAGATGCAGAAAGATAAAGGAAACCTCTGAAAGTTTACAATGTGTTTAAAATATACGTAGGATTCTGAGAGAAAAAGAAACTGGATAGAATGATAAGAAGAGGAGAAAGAAGGAGGAGGAGGAGAAGAGGAGGAGGACGGAAAGGAGGAGGAGAAGGAGGAAGCTGAGGACAAGGAGGAAATAGAGTAGCTGGGTGTGGTGACACATGCTTTTAATCCCAGCACTCGGGAGGCAGAAGCAAGTAGAACACTGTGATTTCAAGGCCAGCCTGGTGTAAAGACTGAATTCCAGGGCAGTCAAAATTACACAGAGAAACCCTGTCTCAAAAAATAAAAAAAAGTAGAAGTAGAAAAAAATAGAGTAATAAAAGAACCATATGAAGATGGAAAATACACAAGAGTCTAGATACTATGTTCTATTCTGTTGTCTTTGAATTGTTAAACTGCTAGGAAGGAACGACTGCTAAAACAATTAATGCTGCTGAATTCATCCAATGTATATATTTTTAAAATGCCTTGACTTCAAAATTTAGGTATAAGGATATGTTACTTTAGAAAGGGGATTTTATTTACATTTCCACAGAAAATGAAAAAAACTTGGATTCCTTCAAGAATAATATGGTTTGATTAAGGAAGACCCCCCTGAAGCAATGACCCAAGTGATCCCACATTCAAAACAGTTGCGACAAGGCAGCCTTGGAGACAACTACAGCCAGGATTTCTGAGTCTTCTTAGGTTTGCCATGGTGTCCCCAACTAGCAGGATGCTGTTTGGAAAGAATGACAGCCAAATTACCAAATATTGTCTATAAATGTTTGTTTTCGTTTAAATAAGGTTGGATATAAATGGTTAACGATCACAACAAATCTCTTTTTAAAGGTAAAAGAGGAATATGGTATTGAAATGAATACTTTGTATTGGAGTGGATTTTCACTTGTTGATACAAATTTAAGATCAATTTTATGATAAGTATATTTATCCTCTTATTTAAGTATTGTGTTTATATAGCTCATTTTTAAAAGTAATATATGATTAAGTACAGATTATAGATAGTTACCTATGATAGTAAAAGCTTATAGTTATGTAGATAGGTTTTTAGACATATAGAGATATATTTCAATTGGCTAGGCATTATTCAAACCTTTCAAAGACATGCAGAATATGGCACTTAAGGTTGTTTAGGGTTTTTCTTAACAGTGAGGTCCACTCACACCTGGCAACACCACCTATGTCAGAAAGAAGATGGACATCCAAGGACCTTGTTATGGAGTTTGATTTCAATATGGCAAGACTAGCCATTTGGGCAAGATACTGCTCTTGTCTGAACTGTTTGACTTTATGCTATAGAAACTGGACATGCAGGACCCACAGAAAAGTGACTGCTGATACAAGATGGACACTGCTCCAGGGTTTCTGCTTCATGGAAGCATCTGCCAGACAGTCTGCAGGACACAGAGAAAAGTGACTGACAAACTGCCAATACAGGTGGACAGCTTAAAGTTTCCTGTTTTGCTGTGAAATCTGCAAGATACACTGTGGCCTATATGCCAAAAATGGATGCTTCAATTTATAGATTTTTGGATGACTCTCCAGGTAGTGAGATATCTCTGTTATTTATAGAGCTTATACATTATCCTTCTGCAGTCTTTGATGGAATTTAAGACAAATATTTATGGTTATAGTTTCCCTGAGATAGAATTAAAGATAAGTTACATATAAGAATTAGACTTACAAGGATAGAATAGATGATGGAATATTTTCTTTAAATCTTGCTAAATGTTAATGGGCTAAATAACTAAATATTATTGTTAACTATAGTTCATATTTGATAACTATTTCATTATATGTTTGACTATGTTACTATTAAAAGCATTCCCTTTCTTTCCTTTGTCTTTTCTTTTTGTTTTTCTTTGACAGAAAAGAGATGATGGCAGATGTCACTCTGTAAATATGTCTCTCTAAAGCAAAGTTGGCTAATAGGAAAGCAAGATAGATCCCACCAGGTTTTGTGGAGGATTCTCAGAAATGTTGGAGAGTTGTGATGTGATTTCAGGAGGAGAAGATGTTGAGTCTGGCATTCTTGGAAAGATAAGACCATGTCGAAATACATTTATTAGTAATTATCAGTTAATAATTCATTCATAGATAGCCAATAAGAAGCTCTAGCCACTGGCCAACACCATTATATTAATACAGCATCTCTATGTGTTACTGGGGACGATGCAGCTGTGGGACCAGGCTGGTGGGAAAGTGCTCATAGCAGAACAGCAGACACTGTATGTGTTTGGAGCCTCTGAGGTTCCATGACAAACAACTCATAAATAGCTACTTCAATCCCAACATTGGAATTTTTTTAATACCTGTTTTTTGTTTTGTTTTATTTTTTAAGCTGTATGTTATCTCCTTTCTAATCTTCCATTTTATTTTAACTTATCTACTTCAAATTAGCTTACAAAACAATAAAATTCCATGTTGTTTTTTTAATATGTCCTAGTTTGGGTTGACAATGTCTGCATTCTATAATGCTCCCTCTCTTCTCCTTGCTTGACCTTCTCTTCTCAAATTCTCCCTTTGTTTTCATATAGCATTTTTCAATTTGAGCTAAGTATAATCTACTTAGGTAATATAATTACAGATCGAAATTAACAAAACAATTCTGAAACCAAACTTTAAATTGTCTAAATAAATTGACATTACAAATTATATATTTACAGCACCTGACAGAGCTCTAGAGAGAATATATTTTGTTGTTTCCAGTTATCCGGTGCTTTGGTTTTATGTTATTGAAATGATTGATTAAATGGAATTGACATATGTATTTAATGTCATAATTCTCATGATCTCTATTATTATCATATTATACCTATTGAACATTAGGCTTTACAGGTTATATCAGACGTCTCCAAAAGTCTTGCTGCATTAAGGAATTATTACAAATCGATAAAAAATATATGCTATTAATAGAAAAAATTGATGAAAAAACCTATGCCAAAATGCAAACAACTTAAAATTGGAAAACTATCTTTAGAAACAAGACCAAATTGATATTCCATGGATTATTATGTGGTCCCAATAAAAATGCATTTTTTTGTGGAAAGATAGACAGTATAGATATAATTCAGAAGACAAATGCAAAAAAAGACACTTGACACAAATAGCTAATTTTTAATACGTAAAGTCTTTAGGTTACAAAGAATAGTAGCCAAAGATGATTATAGAATTACCTTCCAATATTAAAACAGAGAGCTCTGTTTCATACCATTATCCATAGTGAACCTAAACAAACAAACAAACAAATGAAAACTCTAAGATTAGTATTTCTACCTACTGTAACAGTAGTAACTAAATTTTACTAATTTGGATGAAATTAGTTGAAATTCCAATAAAGCAGAAACATACCTATGGCTATGACATGCACATTTTGAATGCGTAAGTGCATGATTCATACAAAATTCACATCTATAACAGGCACAGAGAGAATGTTATCTTAGTAAGTGCAAAGCAGCTGAAAACATTTAATTTCTAACAAAAAAGTTGCTATTAGATATATCCAATACTGAGCTGCATATAAAAGTTACTTGAAATAAGAGCTTAAGATTAAAACAAAAAATCATGAACAACAATTAACACATTTTAAAAATGGCATGATCCTTATTTTGGCATTAGGCAAGCAGAATTCATGACAACATTATCATTTAAAATATAACCTAATCTTAATTTACAATGCAAACTAAAATATATGATACTAATGAAGTTTCACTAAAGATTTTTATACATTTTAGAATGAATAACTTGAGCAGAAGGTGCTAGAACAATCAATAATTGGTAATAGCAAATACAATAGCAACAAAAATGATAAAACCTATGCATAAAAATAACAAGGCTCACATATGAATGTATCTTTGTCATAGTTTTGAGAACTAATATACATATATAATACTATTATAGATTTCCAAAGAATGAAGAGAATGTAAGATTAGACCTTCTAATATAACATGATATAAACATGTCCATTACTCTAAATTAACATAAAATATGTAGATATTTAATCAAATGAACAGAAACCCTGTAGGCCAAGGTGTCAGATTTAGATATAGTGTTCCTTGCTGTATACTATGTAAGTACAGCAAGAAATATAACAATGAAATCACGGCTACTTTGAGTCAAAAACAAAGAAAACAGAGTTGAGTTAGCAATATCCATAACATGCAAGCTTGAAAGAAACATGATTGCCTATGTTACATGCAACTGATATGACCCTATTAGCATTTACAAGTAAACATGAAGTCAAAATAATTTGAGAACATATTTACATGTCCTACCATGTCCATCAGTAATTTTCAGCAGCTATAGGTAAAGGAAACTTGCTGGGCAGTAGTGACACACTACTTTTATTTGGGAGACAGACAAAGGTGGATCTAAATTCTAGGCCCACCTGATCTACAGACTGAGTTCCAGGACAGCCAGGACTAAACAAAGATGCACTGCCTCAAAGAACAACACACCAAAGCAATAAAAATGAGACTGGGTAAAAGGAAATAAGTATTATGTGAAAAAAAATCCTTAGCAAGTAATCTAAAGATTTAGAGTACACTATATACAGGTATTTTGATTAACATAAAACTTGTTTTGTGGCTTATTTTTCTCAACATTGACTACTTAGTAAATGAAATGAATTTTTATTAAGTTTCAAAGAAGAAAATAAATAATATCCAGGCAATAATCTCGATGAAAGACACTGAGAAAAATATTCAACTTTCTAATTACATAAAACACAGCGTGATAGATTTTTGGTCTTTTCATTGTGTTGGAGCATAACAGGATTTCTAGAATATAGACTACGTAGGTGTACTCCTATTTTAAAGTGAAGGCTTTTATAACAATTGGGAAAAATATTTGAGAAAAGAGAAGCTCATCAATCCTCGTTGAAAGTTCATACATCAGCTTATAGGATTTGAATTTATAGTCAAGAGTAAAGAACTTAGTGTCTTGACTTAAGTGTCAATACAACTTACTTAGAGCAGGCCACACTGATGATCTGTGTGATAAAGTCAACTACAAACCCTGCCAGTTTCAAATATCAAAATCTTGTCTTATCAACTTTAGAGCAAATTTTACTTCACAAAGTGATGATCAGTACAAGGTAAAAATGCAAAGACAGTATAATGGGAGCTATATACCTGTTAGATCACTATTACTTGTAGTTTAGTATGGTAAGGTAACTCATCTACTTGTTAGAAGCAAGGTAATGGTGACTGCAAGCATACTTTAGTTCAGGAACTCTTCAGTTATGTTCTTACAGTAAACCTCAGGCTGAAAACTGATTTCACTAAAGTGATTATAGCTACTGAAAATTCCCTGCTTCAATGTCAAGAATCTTGTTTTCTCTTTTCTATCAACACTCCAGGCTTTGTTAAAAGCATTATTATCGTGATTAATTTTACGTGTAATATTTATATAAATGCTACGATGTCTTTTAAACAACCACATCATGGACCAAAAAACAATTTGTCACGTGTTGTCTTTGGGGAGACTTTAAGATATGCCACTGAAAGAGAAAATGGTGTTAGAAAGTATGACATTTGAGATGCTTAGCTGTGGGTGCCCTTAGAATGGATCATATCCTCCCGTTATTTGATTTATTTTATCTTATTTGCTCTTTAAAGCCATGAAGCACAAATCAAAGCAGCTTAATGAAATTTATGAAGTTATCAATAAAGCACTTTATTTTTTTTCTGCCGTCACTACCCCTAATTGCAGGAAGATTGGAGTTTTTAGTTTCAAAGCGAAATTTGCAGAGGTGATGGATGATCGGTAGTGCCTCCTAGGACAAAAATAAAACAGGACTGATGCATATGAGAACTCAGAGAGTCGATGGCAACATGGACTCCATCTACAGATCTTCAAATAGACAGAGATCTGGAGTTGAGTGAGATAAATGAATATGGGCTCGCACACTAACCAATAACTTATCTGCATATAATGCCTGGTGGCAAAGGAAAAATAAATTTTCTCAATGTATCTTTGAGAATACCAATAACACGCCAAGGCAGGACCCATGCCCAGGAATAGTTGGAGCACACAAAATAAAACCCACAATTAAATTTGCTTTTACAGGGAGCTTTTCATTCATTTTGTTTTGTTTTGGAAGTTTTGGCTTGTTGTGGTTTTGTTTGCTTCTGGTTGTTCCTGCTTTAAGAAAGGGCATGAAAATGGGTGAGTAAGAATATGGGATGATCTAGGAACAACCAGTGAAATCATGACCATAACATATGAAAATTATTTAAAAATAAAAGAACTTAAAAGCATGTGATTATGTAACAAAGGCTTACAAGTATTCACCCCAACATTCTGAGAGTAGGATTGTATTTAATTAAAACAAATTTATATATATGAATATATAACATATATGTAGCATAAATATGTGTGTGTGTGTAACAGAGAGTTGAGCAAATAATTTTGCTTTTTTTAGTTCTCTGCATTAGGCAATGAATCATCTTTGTCTTCTCATTTGAAAACAGACCCATGAATATTACCTTTTCAAGATAAAATATCTTGGAATGTAATTCACATCCCACCTTAATTTAAAAAAAAAAAAGAACTTTCACTGAATTTGGCAGCAATCTATTTATTTCAGGCTTTTGCTTTCTCAAGAACTGAAATGATGGTAGAGTTTTAGTATTTCTTTCAAAAATGAAATTGCTTGCTAAATTGCTTTCTAGGCACTAAGTCAAAAGTCCTTTAAATATAAATTATGTGAAAAATACAAGCTTTCCTGAAAAATCAAAGGAAAACTATAAGTACTTCCTTGAAAGAGACCTTACGATTAATACAGAAAGTCAATTCTACTTAACAATTTGTTTGTCATGTTTGACCAGTGTCACATTTCCCAAACATGTCTGAATGATAAACAATTCGCTTGTTGAAACATTAAGATTCATAGATTATTTCAGCATGGTCATGTTTACAAATAACTGAATAATTTTGCATATTATGACATTGAATGCAAGTCACATACTAATAAAAATATATTGAATAATGTGTACCAATTTCTATGAAGCAGTATACTTTACATATTATGACATTGAATTAATTCACAGGTTAAAAAATATATTGGTTATCTAATGTGTACACATTTCTTTAAACCTGTATAGCTTTTGACCTATTAGACAGATTCACACAATTTCATATATATGAATACAGGGTGTTTTCCCAATTTGTAAAAGAACAAACATTATGACAGTTTTACTGTATATTTGGATATTAAAGCCTCTTTGTATGAGTTTCCTCAATTGGTAAAATTTTATTCCCAAAAGACTGGACTTGGGCTGGAGAGATGGCTCAGTGGCTAAGAGCAATCAATAGCTGCTCTTCCAGAGGTCATGAGTTCAAATCCCAGAAACCTTGTGGTGGTTACAGCCATCTGCAATGAGATATGTTGCCCTCTTGTGGCATGTAGGCCACAAGGCTGAACTGAGGAGAGGAAAGATGGTGTGACTAGGAAGTTTGAGTCAGGGAAGGAATAGGAGAGAGAGAGAGAGAGAGAGAGAGAGAGAGAGAGAGAGAGAGAGAGAGAGAGAGAGAGAGAGAGAGAGAGAGAGAGAAGGAGGAGGATGAATGAATGAATATACAAGAGGGAGCCATTATAGAACTGAAGAGAAAACTGAACCTAAAGAAATGTCCAGAGACCTACAAGACTGACTCAAACTAACAATTTGAGCAACCGTGAAAAGGCTACCATAAATGCCCTTCCCAGATAGTGAGATCAACAACTAACTTATCCACCACCATGGAGCCCTCATCTAGTAGCTGATGGAAGCAGAAGCAGACACCCACAACTAAACACTGAGTAGAACTAGAATCCAGATGCAGAGAGAGAGAGGACAAGACCTGGTTGAAGAAACACATAGAGACAGCTTACCTGAGCAAGGAGGAGTTAACGGGTCCCCAGACTGATAGCTGGGAAGCCAGCATGGGACTGACTCAGACCCCCTGAATATGGGTCTCAGCCAGAAGGCTTGAGCAGTCTAAGGGACCTCAGAGCAGTCTAAGGGACCAGGATGTATCCCTGGTGCACAAAAGGACTTTTCAGGCACCCCCCCCCCATGGAGGGACACTCCCTTAACCTAGAGACAGGAGAGACGTCCTAGTCCCTACTCCAAATGACTTGACATATTTAGATGACTCCTCCTGGATGGCACCACCCTACATGTGGAGTGAGGGTGGGTGGGACGGGAGGGTGGTCAGGTGCATGAGATGAGGGGAGGGAGGGAGGGAGAGAGTTTAGGAGGGAGGGAGAGTGAACTGGGATTGACATGTAAAAATAAAAATAGAAATAAATAAATAAATAAATAGTAATTAAGGGATTCCAGGTCTGTAAGACTCAGTGCCACATTTAATGCATCATGTTTGTTTGTTTGTTTTGTTTTCTTTCCAACTAAGTGAGGGAAGAGAAGATATGACGACGAAAACAGTAACTGCAAGAAAAGAAATGAATTCTACTGAATTAAATATATAAATATATATAATATATATAATTATATATAAATATATAATATATATATATATATATAAATATATAAATATATATTTGATAAAATTTTAACAATTCTGTTTCACAGCATTAAAATTAAAGCACAAGTTTAATCTGTTTCATTTCTATTTTATTTTGCTCTGTTGGGTAATGGGGAGAATCGAAACATCAATAATAATAATCTTCATTCAGTCCTGCCCTAGTTCTCACTCTTTGAGACAGACCAGAGTGAAAAATCTTTCCAAAGATGCCACCTTAGGCCAGGATGAAAGACATGGGAAAACAGAAAATCAGCTCCACCCATGAACCTGTTAGCACACTTTGACCAAGGCACACTACTATCACCTCTTAGTAAAAGAACTGTCCTTTGCTCCCTTTGCTTTATTACAGGGACAGAACCTAGAACCTGTGGCTGACAGAATATAGAGATGCAGACCACGACAGTGCCCTCAACACACCAGTGTGCTCAACAACAGAGCAGATATGGAGGTAAGCAATACGACATTCTCACAGTGACTGAGGCGTCCTAGTGGAGTGGCAATTCCAGAAGAGACAGAAAGCTTCTGGAGGAATTAGCAGGCTCTGTTTGGGCTCCACATGTTCGCATGTCCTCACAGAAGTCAGACATAGTTAAAGCACATCCATCTTTCACTATTTCATAGAAGTAGTTCAGTGACTGGAGGGTTACTGGAAGCAAGAGGCATCTAACAACAGGGAAGAGGTCATGTGGGAAAGTGTCAGCCTTTGTCAGGCTTGGCTGTGAACTCTCCAACATGAGGAAGGCTCCTTGAACTGTCAATCACCAGGGCTCTCAGGCAGATCAGAAATGCTTTTGGTCACAAGAATAAATTCTTCAATCTCTCTAAAAGGCTGAGTTGGAGAAAGCTTCCTTAGAGTCTTGTGCTGTCTTTGCGTTTCTTAAGGATTCACCGCTCCCAAATTTATTCCGTATTCAGATGAATTTAAGATATTTTAAGTTACAGATTCTTATTCAGTAAATCTGGGAATAAGTCTGGGTTCCATTACCTTTCACAAATGTAATATCAAATATCATCAGTGTTCCTTGAACCTCATTTGCAAAGAGTAATTATGTCAGTGACAATTGAGTTATTTACATCCAGCTACACATACGGAAACAATAGCTGGTCAAAATCAGAAAAAAAACAAATAGAATTATCTTTTCGGTTTTACTGTATTTATATTATATCTTTAACTGAACCTTCTATAACCTTTCGCTGTCTGTCAGACAAAACTCGAGTAGACAGAGACCTGAAGTCACAGCCAGTTCACATGTCTAATAAATGATGAATTTGTACTTATTGTCTCTGATTTTTATTTTAATCAGCTTTTGAGCAAACACATTCACGTATTAAAGTAATGAATAATTCAATGTGAAAAATGTGCGTGTTAAGTTGCTACTGTTAAGTTATATTTCCTTTTTATATTTTATGTTGCAGTTTAATGCATTCCTTCATTTTATGTATTCCTTTCTGCAATTATTGTTTTCTTTTACAACCTAGTGTAATCTTAAACAAACTTGATGAAACACACACACACACACACACATATATATATAATTCTTTGTGTTTAATCTGTAGTGTTTTTATACCAAACCGATTATTAAGCATGAATATTTTACCAAAAGAATCTTCTTAGAAGTCAGGGTATTTCTTCTCCTGGTAGAACTCCTCTCTCTCTCTCTCTCTCTCTCTCTCTCTCTGTGTGTGTGTGTGTGTGTG
The DNA here is from genome assembly GCF_943737965.1 of Phodopus roborovskii. Lineage (NCBI taxonomy): Eukaryota > Metazoa > Chordata > Mammalia > Rodentia > Cricetidae > Phodopus > Phodopus roborovskii. The sequence continues at coordinate 9,251,025 of NW_026126511.1, read as the reverse complement.
TGTGTGTGTGTGTGTGTGTGTGTGTGTGCGTGCATGCGTGCATGTGTGTCTCATATACACATACATACATACACAGAGAGAGAGAGAGGAGAGAGAGAGAGAGACAGAAGAGACATTCCACTAAAATGAATATTTGAAAATGCTGGGATGCGTTTTAAAACTGAGCAGTCAGAAGGGGGCTTATCACGTAATACTCTTTTGTTTATATGGCAGCTTCTACTTGTTTCCTTGTCCCATTAGTGAAGTTAAGCACCATATGCAGAAATTCAAATGGCAAGAAACTGGCCATTGTGCATGGCTGAGAAAATAGCAATAAGAAGTCTTTGTGTGGCAGTTCTCAGTAATGAAATCATGCCAATAGCCACGAGAAACTGGAAGCATATTTTAACCAGTTGCCCATTAAATGAAACTTTCCTTCTTTGCCAGCCTAGAAATTGAAAGCTTTATGAAAAATTCTTATTTATCAGTTCTTCTTGAATTTCTCTCCAGGACCTTGGAAATAGTGTGTGTGTGTGTGTGTGTGTGTGTGTGTGTGTGTGTGCGTGTGTGTGTATGTATGCAAGTGTTATTTGAAGACATTAAAATCACTTATGTTAAGTATATAAGGAGGTATGTGTTCATTGCACAGCAGTGAACTCTAATCAAAACTATAAGACATTTGTTACTTCCATTGTTCCACAAACTTATTTAGTTTGAATTTCTAACTCTCACTTATTGGCATGCAAACCCATTTTTTTGTTCAGTCAAGTTCAGTCATAATCTTTAAACCCCTATCATTGATTTATACATGAACTGCAAAACTTCTTCCCTTACATGCGCCATAGAAAAAGCAAGCATTTTTCATCCACATAATAGTTAACATTCTTCGTATCTTCCCTCAGTCTGGAGACCCTTAGTCACTCTGCTGGACTGTGCCATCAGTTCTGTATCTTGTAGAAACAAATAATGGCCTTGTCTCAAGTATAGGCATCTGCTCATAATTACAGTTGATTCAAAGACGTCCCTGCGTTATTATAAGAATTTTGAAAACATACATATCTTCAGTGGTTTTTCCATTGGCAAATAACCTGAATAACTACCACTTTCACCATTACCCAGTCTCACATGGCATCTCTTAATTATTTATGAGCCATTATTTGCTTAAAATTTTCTTCTTTCTCATTATAGAAAGAAATGCTAATATTGTTTTCTTTAATCTATTCTTCATTCATAGCCTTTTCAAAGTGTCCTTGCCATAACTTAAGTCTGTCATAAATGTTGACTATTTGTGTATTTGTGTGTATTTAAAGACAAAATTGTAAAGTATAGTAATTTAAAGAAACTTATAATACCGTTTAAATCAGGGATTCAGCTAATAATCATCATTGCATCATTTTTTAATATTTAGCATTGAGATTAGCTTATTTTGTTTGATGTGGTAACTTCAATGTCTTCGTTGATTTAATTTTGATTGTTTTGTCAATACTAATACACTATGTTATTTCTCTTAGGAATACCATAATTCATTTTCTTTGGATTATATCCTGCCTTTAGTTTAAATTTATGAGGATGAATACAGAAACTGATAGTTTTTACCTCATACCAACTCAAATAAACAATACAAGATTTTAGCTGAATAAATTCTTGATACATCTGTGCTGTTTGATAAATACACAGAAATTAATACAGAGCCTTGAACATAGTACAAAACTAAACAGTATCCTAATGACAATAGGAGTTGGTAAACTAACCCACCACCACAGCACCAAATGTGAAGCCTGCCCCATGAGTTTTAGATTTATTCATAACTGGAAGTTATATAATTCACAATTGAACCCATATTTTCCATGCCTTCTGTTTCACACACACAAACCAAATTGAACAATAACAGCTTTCTTCTTCCATTTCTTCTTCCATTTCTGTGGATATCTCTAACTCTTTGAATGTGTCAAGGTTTCGAGCCTTTGGTCAGTCTCCCCACAGAGTGATGGATGATAGTTACCAACCAACTAGGTTATTCAGCAATTGCATGGAGGAGTTCGCAGGTATGCGTCCTCATTTGTACCCACAACATTGTAGTACTATTATTAACAAAGGAAAGTAATTCAGTTTCCTAAAAGAACAGCCAATGGTACCAATGATCTAGCAAAAAAATCGGAATTCTCACAGCAAATTTATAAGAATTAAGAAAATAAGAAAAATAACCAGAATACTGAGGAATATTTTGGTTGGCCAACTTCATGTGTGTGTGTGTGTGTGTGTGTGTGTGTGTGTGTGTGTTATTTGTGTGTAATAAGAATAATTAAAATATAACATGTTATTAATGTGAGGAACTGGAAGGAGGAGGGTAGGGATAGAAATGTTGTAAATACAATATTTGTGAAAGAAATTCTAGAAAAAGATTTAAAAAGTGGTTTTAAATTTTCAGTCATCAGTATTAACAATTTGTTGAGCCTAAGGTTAAGAAAAGAAATTCTATTTTCATTGGTCCAAGTGCTTGTAGAAGATTTATACCCTTTAAACTACTAATAATATTGAGATTAGATTTAAATATATAAATGACAGAATTAATTCTAAACATTATAAAGACTTAATGATGAACATGCAGTATGCAGAGGGTCAATAGCAAATTATAAGTATAAAGGAAACTAACCAAGGATTCACTATGATCCAAAATAATCAAACAAATAAAAGCTACTAGAAATTGATCCTTTAGAAAGCAGTGTGGTTAAAAATTATATTTTATGATAAGTTCCTTGTGGAGACCCATGACAAATTCAAGCAAACCTTATAATTAAATAAAATGACTCATACTAAAATGTTATTAAGAACACAGAAAGAAGCTTTCATGAATGAAATTCCCATGAAATGAAATCACAAAGACTATGAATATTATAATTTTTGAATTTAAAATAAATATAATCATAAGAACAGAAAGGAGATGCATCATGAAACATGACCAAGTAAAATGAAAATAAGTGTAACCTAATAGAAGAGATCAATGTTTCCAGGTTTACCATGAAGATAAAATATCATCATGGTCCCTAAACATAGAACAACTTGAAGTAGACATTCCATCACAGAAAGCCATTAGTGACTAAATTTCTTCTCATATTTACTTTTATGAATATCTTACCAGATTTTCTGTGCATAAATACAAATTTATATACTCATTAGATCGTAATCAATCTTTTGAAGTAGTTGAATAAAACAGAAAAATAGGTAAACAAAATGGGATGAGGAAGAAGAATTCAGGGAGACAAGTGGGGGGGGGCTTGAAAGGGTGGTGGGAGGAACTGAATAATATACTGAAAATATTGACAAAATAGTTAAGAATAGAGTCCTAAAATTTGCAGAAAATCAAAATTCATATAGAAATGATATCTTACAAAATAATGCTCTGAAAACAAAAGTATTTATATTTTCATTTTGCTTCTTTCTTGAAGATTCATCAAATCTTGTCACATTATTTAAGACCTAAATTATCTGGATACAAATAGTTATATGTAGGAATGTATATTAAGAAAATAAAAAGACATACATTACACATATATTTTTAAATTGGTTGAAAGCTTATAAATTATAAAACACAAAACTTCTCCAGTCAGAAATATGAGACTAAAAATAACATGTGTAAATGACCTACCTTATAATCTCAATAAAATATACACAATACACAGTAAATCATATGAATTCTGAAATTCATAACTATGTAAGTAATGAAAAGTATTTTATGTCATGCATATTAAGACAAGAAAAGAGCAAATGTAATCAAGGAGGTGATAGATGGTGATGGATTATACTCCAAAATTTCTGTAGTAGAATAATAAAATTATCAATAATTTAAATAGAATTGCTGTTCATTTCACCATAAAGTAAATTCAGATTAATACAAAGCAGTGCAAGTTATCTGTAACTTATAGTGAAAGAGAAATATCAAAGAGCGAAGACAATTTAAAGTGAAAGGATTGAAATGAGCTATACACCACTGAGAGAGGGATAGTTTTCTTCCCAAGAGATGGGCCTATGGTTGATTACGCAATATCAAGGGACTAGTCCGAGAACTATATATGTGTAGGCAATGATGAGCTGTGCAGATTGCATTTATATGTTTATTACTATATATGTACATGTATAAAATGCCAGTGGTTTAAAGAAGCAGTCCTTGAATCTAGGAAGATAGGGCTAACATGGGGGGACCAGGAGAGAGAGAGAGAAGACAGAGGCAAATGGTACAATTATAATTTAATTACTATTTTAAGAAATAGCAGGATTGTGCCGATTCAAGCTTTATCTGACCTGAAAGTCTCCTTCCTCAGGACTAGCTTTTGTTGTAACAGAATGATTAATGTAAGCTGCCAACGGAGTGAAGCAACAAATAATCCTAGCCAGCTGTAACACCTATAAATCACAACAGTGACCAGAATGGCAAGATATCCCTAAAGGGACAATAGTGGCACTCAGATCTTGGCAGTAACCGGCAGCTGTTTAATTGAACTTAATGCCATCTTGACTGGGAGAAAGCTTGCCTGTGAATGAAACCAAGCCAACTACCCTGGGCTAGTGAGGTTATAGACCTCAGAAGAGGATCTGCTATTGCTACTTTAATAGGGCAGCGTAATTTGTAACTGCATCCTAAACTTTATCCTTCTATCCACGAACCTTCACCACAAAAGCCTCTCTTTGAAGCAGACAGAGACCATTACAGAAAATCACAGGTTTTTGAGAGAAAAAGATCAACGGAGGATGGAGTATCCAGCTCTGTTTGACACAACTACAATACCACTCCTACACCAAAGGCTCAGAAACACATCAAAGAAGTGGTGGAGAGATTTCAACAACAAGAAGATCATAGAGGTAACCTAGAGGCAGGAGGGAGGGCATAGTTCCTACACCAAATGATTTGATAGATTTTGTTGACCTCTCCTGGAAGGCATCACCCTCCCTGTGGAATGGGGGGGGGTGGAAAGGGAGGTTTGCTGGGGGTATATGGGAGGAAAGGGATAGGAAGGGAAGGAGGGAAAGGGATTGATATGTAAAATAACAAAAAAAATTAAATAAAAACAGTCTGCTATGAGGTAGTGTTTCCTATCCTCTGACTAGAAAGCTTCATGACTGTTACCTCAACAATATGACTTCCTAAGGAAGGATTTAAAGAAGATACCAATAGACATGAAACATGAAAAGGGAAAAGTCTTACAAGACCCCACCCATAGACAAAGACCTCAGACAACTAAGAAATGTTGAAAGAAGAATACTCTTTCCCATAATGAGTCTTCTAGCTATTTATCTAATAACAAGTGTTTGTTTGTGTGTGTGTGTGTGTGTGTGTGTGTGTGTGTGTGAACTAACAATAACTCAGCAGGTTGTATATATGTGTATGTGTGTTATGTGTGTGTGGGTATGACAATAATAGTCAAAGAAAAATATATAATGTGCTGGGCGGTGGTGGGGCATGCCTTTTGTCACAGAACTGGGGAGGCTGAAGCAGTTGAATTCATGTGAGTTCAAGGCCAGCATGGTCTACAGACTAAGTTCAAGGCCAGCCAGGAGTACATAAAGGAACTTTATCTCAAAAAGCCAAAAGAAAAAAATATGTATTTAACCTATTTAAGTGGAATTAGGGAATCACATGACAGTGCTCAGAAGGGGGAATTAGCTATAAGGATTGAAATAATATAATTATATTTTAATTAAAAGTAAAATAATAATTAAAAAGAAATATTTTTAAATGAAATTTCTAAAATATCCTATTAGAAAAAAAGCCTGATGCATTCACACAACATTTAGAAAATAATTCCTACATGCTAGATATAATAAATTATCTTTATTAGATGCATGCTTCAGTGCACTAACTGGTATCTTATTTCCCCTGCCTTGCTTGACAAGTAGCAGCTACCTCTCAGTTCATGTATGCGATGTCAGGTTAGTCTTCTAAATTATCCCCATGATGCATTTCTGTGTGTGATGCAAGGAATCCACACAGATCTTGGCACATAAAGGGTATTTCATCTACCACTGAGTTACATCCTAAACTCTAAAATCATGTAATTACTCATCCCATAATGATGTCTGTTATTTACCATGATTGCCATTTACTACAATAATGGAATATAGAATAGACTACAAATTTATTGTTAGCACTGACAAAGAAAAAAAAACGAAAAAAAAAAAAAGCTAAGACAGGCATTTCAATTTTACCCATGAGGCTAATATTTTTCTAAGACTATCAGTGCAAAATTTAACTTTAATTCAAAAGAGCATAGCATAAGTTATTGTGAGACAGATTTGAACTAAACTGGCTCAGAAACATCCACTTGGTTTGTTCTAAATGAGACATTGCATGGTGAAAATAGTTAAATGTGCATTTGTAGGTGCAGGACAAAAGGGCTGTTAAGGCATGTATCAAATATGTTGGTGAGGAAAACTGAAAGGCATTTTTCAACAAATTGGGGCAAACTTCTTCACGTTTTAGATACTACTTACTGACTCTTTAAACATTTGATTCTGGAAAAAAAATCTGTGGTCTACTAATAAATAGAATGATTTTGTCTGTTTTATGTCTAGCTTTTCTTCTCACATTGACATAATCTAGAGTCATCTTAAAGTATAGAACCTTGGGGGAGAAAATGTAAGATTGGTTTTAACTGACATTTCAGCTCTTCCCAGTCAGGTTGTTGGTCCTAATCTATCAGATTTCAGGGTCTTTAACAAAAAAGTGTAGCACACATGTTTTTCCTCTAGGTCTAATTCATGTATCAGGAAATAATGACATTTTCAAAGTTATTCCTTTACAATTTTGTGTTACAGTTCACGCATTCCCTTTGGTCTTGGAATCCTAACACTTCCCTTACTATTGTAGTCTAAGTTCTTCAACATTGATACAAATCCATTTCTTCCTCTAATTGGCCTAAACTATACTTGGTTCACTTTAATTTTGTGACTTGACTTAAGTAATGTATCTGGCAGAAAACAGGGCTAAGGAGGATTTTGATCAGTGCACATACTGACACTCAGATCAGAAGCTTAGTCACAGGGGTATGTCTTTACACACTCAGAGTACAGGGAATCATGGGGACCATCCTAAGTATAAGTACTGTCTCTCACAGCTAGGGCTCTGACCTACTAAAAATTCAACCTTCATTCTTACTTTCCTATCCATATAATTAATTCCTAGGTCTAAAACTCAGTTTATTTGCATTGCCCTCTAGCTAATTGAGATGAAAATTTCATTAAAAGTGTCAAAGGAAACTCTCTAACTCTCCCATTTGGCTTTAATTTGGTGATTAATCATGCTCAGACATTTAGTCTCTTTCCAGTGAATCAACAGTACTCAGCAACACCAAGAACAGAACAGTTTTCCTGACATTAAAAGACATTCTTCTGAATCTTGAACATGAAGTGGATATTTCACCTATGGTGTTTTCATAAGGTATCAACTTGCAGAGGTTAGCTTCCTGTTCTGAGAACTCTTTTTCCTGGATATTTCTAAGAATGAGCTAGAGTTAAAATAGACCTTTTGTTTTATAGTTGCAGGCCCATACTTAAAAGTTGTTTATTAGTATATTTAGTTTATTAGTTTATTTAGTTGTTTATTAGTATATATGATTATGTTTGTGTGGTGTGTGTATGTGTATATATCTGTGTGTGTGAGTGTAGGCCAGTGGCCAATGTTGAGTTTCCCTGGATTTCTCTCTATATATTTTAGGTTTAGAAAGTATCTTTCAAGGAATCTTGAGCCCACCATTTTAACTAGAATTGTCCATTTCTGTTCATCAGGCCTGATAGTTATGGATGTGCAATGACATATCTAACTTAGATTTGATATTAGAGTTCCAAACTCAGTCTCAGACAGTTGCACTGTAAACACTTTACACGCTGAGCAAGAGCAATACCATTCCCCAGAGATGTTTCATGGTATTTTATTTTTATTTATTTATTTATTTATTTATTTATTTTTCTTTTACTTTTTTAAATTTTTATTTATTTACTGTTTTATTTTAGAACAGTGAACCTGCATTTGAGGTTCATATATGTCACTGACAGATTGCCTCACTTGGCTGTCATAAAAGAAAAGCTGAAAGTGGTCTTCTTGTCATAATCGTGGTCCACATCACAGTCTTCCACATCTGAGGCATGGACGAATATCTTCTCTTATTCAGGGCCCCAAAGTGCTCCTGTAGAGAGCTTATTGTGCTGAGGGCAACAGGAGATCATTGGTACACATCCAAGATTATTCTCTCAACTGACAAACTTTATATATATTCTTCCAAACTTCCTGTCTTATGACTTCAAACTTTCATGTCAAATATAATGATAAGAGCTCCCAGACACAAATGTACTAAATCAAGCATCCTATCACATTTTCATTTATATTTTATAGAAGTTTCAACTTGATGAAACTGTGATTGACAAAATACCCACTATTACACTCTTGTACTTACCGTGTTGACATTTTTAATAATTCTGCTCTGAGAAAGTGCTTCAGAATGTTAGGGATTAACCCCCTTTAAATTCTACTAGCAGATGTCTAGTTCCACATCTGCCCTGCAGAATCTGTGCCATCATAAACTCTGGGAACTTTGTCAGGTATAAAGTACACTGGAAAGATTTCTGGTTGTGACAATGTAACTGAAAAGTTCTTTTTGGGTCATCACTGAGTGTAAATAAGAGAATCGTGATTGGGCAGAGGAAACAGACTTTTTGCAACAAGAATGCAACAGGAACATCTGCTCGTCCTCTAGTGAGTTCAGCCTTGCACTAAGTGATGAGAACTCAACAATGGCAAAGAAACTGGGTATTTACCCAACCTTTGAGCTTAAAAGCTCATCTTCCATTAAAAAAAAAAAATACTACTGCCGGAGAAAGATGTTAGACACTTGAGAAAAAGGAGAAAGTGTTGTTTGTTAATCCCATTCTTTCTATATTTATTTATAGTGGGCGTTTTGAGCATACGCTTATTACCAGTTAAAGCACAAGCCAGTCCTCCTTGCCATCAAGGTCCTTGAAAAAACGGAGAGGAAAGACAGCACACTAAACTTTAAAGGCAATTGGCTGTTATTCATGATGAAGCTTCATTTAAATAGCAACAGTCATGACTCCATTTGCTTCTAAAGGGAGATGGCATTCTCATCTTCCAAGGCTTTAAAATAAATTTTTGCCTAGTAAGTCCCATCTCTTCAGCACACATGAGCTCAATGTGCACCTATCCTTAAGAGGCAGTTTCTCTACTTGCAAGATGTATAGAAACAAGGAAACTGTTGGAATTTATTGTTACTGTGGTGGTGCTGGTTTAGCATAAAAAAAACAACATACTTGGCTTTACAGCAACTAGTGTAACAGTCTTTTATCCATTCAAAAAATCACCCACAAGTTAATATGTGCATTTCTATAACTAATATATAAGCTTTAGTGTTTTTCTTAAAAAACATGAGATAGGAAAACCCGTTTACATTATAATTTGATGCACACTAAGATACTGGAGCTACTGCTCTGTTTGGTTTCATTTCTCTGTAGGATGTGTAAGAATAAAATAGATAAATAAGTACCTGTATCATTCTAATTGAAATAGAAGGCACAACTTAAGGCACATTATAAGTCACATTCACGACCATGAATCTAGGTAGATAGGTTCTTTTTAAGAGTATTTCTACTCCCAATTTTATGTAAAGTATAATATCACTTTTCTCTTTCATTTATAATACATATAATTACATAGTTTAATTTGTTTCTATTATATTTAAATGCTGCCTCTGTAGCTACTACTATTCTACAACTTTTTAAATTGTCAGAAGTAGACAAATACACATATAAATGGATTAAAAGCACAATTATGTTAACTCATTGTACATTTCATTTCAAAGTCATTTTAATTGTTTTTGAAGTAAGCTATTCTATCTTAGTATTAAGAGGAAATAGTTGATTAATTAAACAGCTTCAAATATATTTATTCCCTAAATAGAGTTATATCAAACATTTTATTATAAAAGTTTCAAAAACATAGAAAGAATTTCTGTTTCAAAAATAATTTATGTAAATATAGCATAAAATTAAATCTTTGAACATCCTTGTACTAAATATCCTATGGTCAATAAAATACTTAGGAAGTACAACTTTATTTCGTAAAATCAATTATTTTAGGTAAAAGTTAGAATATGATTATTGTCATGTATTCAGAATTTGAAAACCGTAAATGAAATAGAGTTTATATTCACATTTTCGTGAGTTAATGTCTAGAAGAGTTATGATATAAAAACAAGAGATTTTGGTTAATACTAAGGTGTGAATTTGACATCTAACATCATTGACAAAAAACTGCCTTTGATGTTAGTAAAGACAGTCTACTCACAAGCGAGCTTTTCAATACAGAACATCTTGCTAGGGTCATAAGTGATTGCCTCCTTGAGTTAGAGGTATATAGCAACACTGCCCCCTTGAGGTATAGTCAATGTTCTCATTATACCTGGTTCAATAGGGCATGAAAGGACACTACAAATAACTACCTCTATTAAGATTAGTTATTATTGTTGTTGTTGTTGTTGTTGTTGTTGTCGTCTTTGACTTTTGAGATTATAATGGTTTTTTATGATTTCCTTCTAATTTATCCCCCAAACTTACCAGTATCCATATCTATCCCTTGTTCACTTTCCCCTTAAGCACTTTTAGATACCATCATCTAGATAAGTAGCTATTTGTCTACAAGTGATGGATAGTAGATCTACGAAAGAAAAAAGGAAAATAAATGACAAATTATTAGGGGAGCACAGCCATACACTGAAGTAGTATGATAATTAAATAATTCTGGAGGAAGTTTACCTGGCTTAAATGTCAAAGAAGTGAGTGCAATTGCTGCTTGGATTCAGCCCACTTTAAAATCACTATAACTCACCAGACCCATTAATGACTACCTACTTGCAAATGAGAACATTGCCCCGTTAAAGGAAGAGATGGCTCATTTATAAAGCTTGCCACATCTGTAACCAAAACTCAAGTTGATGAACCAGGTTATCAGCATTATGGAAGACATTGTGGCTATGTTTACTTGAAGGAAAGAATTAAATAATGAATTATAGATATTTAAAGTGGAGCTTTACTTAGTCAATTAAAGAAGGCACTCCAAAGACAGATTATAATTGACTATCCCCTAAGAGGAACAATGAAGTAGATTCTGCAGTATCATATTAAGGAAGTTTTATGAATATTCACGAGTTATAAAGGACATTCATGATCTCAAATCAAGACAGAGAAGTTCTTTTTAAGGGTGTTTTGCTCATGATTCCGTAGGAAAGTCCACAAGCCCATTATAATATGTCTTTGTACTGTCAAATGACATTATGATGAATCTGAGGTCTTTCAATATTCAAGGCCTTTGTTAGTGTGCATATTTATGGATGTACATTGACACCTGTGTTTTTTGCATCATGGAAAGTACTATCAGCAATACAAAAGGGTATCAGACCCCAAGATACACATCTACCTAGACACAGAAGCAGGCTCCTTGGTCAAATCATATCAAATACCCTTCCGTAGACTACTCCATATCCAATGATGATCATAGGACATAATTCCAGACATTGCATTTTAAAATTTGAGATCATCACACTGGCAGACTGACAAACAGGAAACAAAACAGGTGTGAAAGTTTTTCTCCAAGTTCCATCACTCAAGTTTAGATGTAAAATAAAATCTGAATTTGGAAGGTCATTTTGCGGTAGATCATTTTGGAGTGATAACCATATATTTTTTTTTTTTAGTCATTAAGAAGAAAATAAAATGCTAAATAGGAAAAAAGGCTGTGGAACTGTAGGCAATGACTGTCTCTATGACAAAAGATATGCAAATTGTGAAAGTAAAATGGCTGTGGCTTGAAGTCAAGGATCTATGGTGATTTCTTAGGAAGCTTCAACTACTGAACTAAGCTGGTACATGAAAACACGAACTTTTTCGTATTCTAAGGATAAAGGGCTTTGTATGATGAATATTAAAGATGGTAAACAAATGTAATAGAAATTGCTGGGCAATAAAAGAAAGAAGTTATTTACTCCTTCAGAATTATTGCTAAGGCTACTTAAAAGCTCATTTGAAACATTTAGCACTGGAAAATGTCAAATTATATGTCCATTATTTTAAAAAATGTCACTGTCTCCATTCTGTTAGGTATCAAACAAAGGAGATAGATTAGTTGCTTTTACATAAAAGGAGATAATAAAATGATTAAATACATTTATCTTGTCAAATATTGTTAGTGTTGGGAGAAAGATAATATAGTAATGTAAAATTATGTTGCTTTTTGAAGCCACCTTTTAGTAATTTACTTATTGTTTTATTTATATGTATGTATGTATGTATGTATGTATGTATGTATGTATTCCTATGTGAGTTTTTGCACACCCAGTGTAGTCCTTAGAAGCCAGAAAAAAATATCCGATACAGTAGAACTGAAATTATACACAATTTTGAACAGCCATGTAGGTGTTGGGAATGAAACCCAGACCCTCAGAAAGTAAAGTAAGCAGTCTTAACCAATAACCATTACTCTAGCCCATAACATTCTGTTTTATTGTAAATCAGTAGAAGAGAAAAAAAAAAAAACAAAAATCTAAAGACCAAGGAGAGATCACAGGATAAGTCATAATGCTTTTTAATACTTATTGTGGCATAATGCTCTAGTTCACTGTTAAGATTTGTCACTAATATTGGTTTAATACCATTCTGATTGGCTAAGATCCAGGCAAGGAATATAGGTGGGATTACCACAGTTGGAAAATTCCGGACAGAGGAAAGGCATAAAAGAGGTTGCCAGAAAGACAGACGCAGAGGAAGCAAAATGAGATGCCTTAGTGAGAGAAGGCACCAAGCCACGTGTCTGAACACAGATACAAATTATGGGCTAATTGAAGTTGTAAGAGCTTGATAGTAATAAGGCTGAGTAGTTGGCCAAACAGTTTTTAATTAATATAATCCTCTGCGTGTTTCTTTGGGAATGAACTGCTATAGAAACAGATGGAATAGAAACCCATCTACAAATACTAGCTGTTCTGGAATGAGCTTATTTTGTTTTCCTTTCCCTCTTTGCATTCTAAAGTGGTTTCATGAGTCAGAACTGCAAATATGGACCAGGTTTTGCAATCAAAACAGAAGTAACAAATGTGGAGAAAAAAATTCTTCATGAAAAATATTTTAAAAGTTAAAATATGTTATCAATGTCTTTATAATTGCAAAGACAAACTATAAAACGTGTTTCATGTTTTTGTCAATGAAACAAACTTACATTTAATTAAATAGTGGAACGTAAGTTGAGGAATGGCTTCCATCCTTTGGGTTGTATGGCATTTTCTTGAATAATTATTGATATTGAAGAATGCTGCTGTTGCTGGTATTGCCCATGTGTGTAGGTGGTAACTATGGTTACAAGAAAACTGAACAAGTCATTGTTAAAAAGCAGTACGTAACATATATCCATATTTCAACCCTCCCCCCAGTTCTGTACTTGAGTTTATCTCTAAATACTCAAATAAAAATAAATAAATAAAAGAGGAGAATCTGTTATTACAAATCATCAAATAACAACATGGTCAATTTCTAAAGAGGGAAAAATAGTACAAAACATCTAGATACTTGACTATATTCTCTTTCCATTTGTTAACTTCTACATATAAATAAAATTTTACCTGAAATAACTAATGACACACATAAACATACTGTGGAATGGTAAATAGAAATATATTTAAAAAAACATAATAAACTCTGAGGAGGAGTTGACTGGGGGTGGGCTTGGGTAAGGGGGAGATGATGTAGGACATGGGTTGGGAGGGACAACTTTTTTTGAAATGCAAAATGAAACTTATAAGAATAATAAATTAGAAAATAATGTTTTCTGATATACTACATATTAAAGGCATTATTATAATAACAAACATTTGTTGAGAACAACAACCAAGCACCAGGCTGAACTCTGGAAATCCAGTTGAAGAGATAGAAGAGGTAATATATGAGCAAGGGAAGTCATGATCATGATGGAGAAATCTACAGAGACAGCTGAACAAAGCTCATGGAAACTCACAAATTCTATACCAATAGCTGCAGAGAATCCATGGGGCAGAACTAGGCCTTTTGTATGTGGAAGACAGTTGTGAAGCTTAGACTATCTGAGGGGCCCCTGGCAGTAGTACATTGACATAATCCTGGCCCATGAGCTAGCTTGTTGGAGTCCATTTCCTATGGTAAGATTCCATTCTCTGCCTTAATGCATCGGAGACGCCCTTCTACAACCTATTGTGTCAGAATTTATTTACTCCTTGAGGAGGAGTAGACATGGGTTGGGCTGCAGGAGGGGGGGGAGGAAAGATGGGGTGGAAGGGAGAATTGTGGTTGAAATGCAAAATAGAACTTAAAGGAATAAATAAAATATAAAAATAATGTTTTCTGATATATGGCTTATTAAGGATATTATAATAAAAGACAATTATTGAGAAAATTGTGGAATTACTGGCACATCAACAACTTGGTGCAATTAAATATGCAGGAGACCACAAGCAAACTTATTTTTAAAACCACTATGTGACATAAAAATAATTCAGTGAATATAATAGATTACTTTGCATCTTCAGCAGAAAACTCAACAATTCTATTAGTGAATTTCATATGAATTTCTAGTAACTATATGAAGTAAATACTGGACTATATTTGAATGATGTTTCATATACAGACAAAAATATTTGAATAAATGCAAAGACACATGGCTAGAGAGATTCATAATCTAACAAGTAAGTGATCATGAATTTAATTTTCAACTAAACCCTTACCTAATATATCTTTAAGTTTATTTTTCATACATAGGAAATATGACCTGAAATGTAGATATTATTTAATCAAGTCTAAACTCCAGTGAATAAATATAAGAAGATATGATTTTCAGGATACTGAAATTTATGGTAAACATCAATAATTAAGCCAAGTCACTCTGGCATGTAATGCCACCATTAGCTGCAAACAAATATACTTAGAAATGAATCCAAAAGACTGAACAGATTTAGAATATGTACTTGGTGAAAGCAAAAATCAATATATTCAACCACACAGACAGTAAGTTGTTGACAGGTTAGCAGCCATGGGAGAATAAGGCGAGTAAAAATGTACTTCTACTATAAAACATTAATTACAAACATCAATTAGAAACCATAATAAGAACAAAATGTGTAAAGCACTTTATTCATCTAGCTGGCTGTACCACTTAAACTTTACTGAATGCACAGTGTCAGATAAACATTCTAGATGAGTTAAATAGCCAAAGCAGCTGCATTCTGCATTACTGCAATAGAAGCAAAATAGAAAACAAATGAATGTAATGAACAAATGAGACTTAAATATCCTTTCAATCATGCAGGCATGCTTATAAGCATTTCAATTAGTGTAGGTACTCTGGAAGACATTACAATGATATTATAACTCATCATGGATTTTAGATTGGTGGTCAATATTATTAAATTTATCTTCCCTTGAAGATATATAACAAAGGTACATTTATTTTTTTTTCTTAAAGGCATTTCAAATAACTGTTATCAGGCCCTGTAGGCACAGGGTGATTGAGGGTAGGACTAGTCCCGGGGGAAACTTGGGTTTGTCTGTGTTGGGACAAATGCTAGACTGTTCAGGATACCACATGTGGGATGTGTTTGATTTTGCCATGTTGTAGAGGAACATGTAAGATTTGGCCAGGTTTTAGATACAGCAAGTGTGGCATAGTCAGGGAGACATTTAAGATTATATTTATCATCTATGTTTTCAGTTAAAGCATAATTATATTTGTTTATACCCTTGCAATTTTCAAATTTTTATATTACTATTATTATTGATTTTTCAAGACATGGTCTCTCTGTGTAGCTTTGGACCTTGTCCTGGAAATAGCTCTTGTAGGACAAGCTGGTCTCAAACTCCCAGAGATCTGCTTGCCTCTGCCTCCCTAATACTGGCATTAAAGTAGTGTGGTACCACCAACAGGCAGAGAATCAAGTTTTATAACAAAAATTTATAAATATGCTTTTAGGCAATCCTGATTGCTTACTAAAGGAGGCATGACTGTAACAATCATTGACAATCTATAATATAATATAAGCTAACTGTCATAAATCCTAATATTTAATAACTGTTATGTTGGGAATTTACTTGCTGATCTATAATGGAAATATGTGAATAAGAAATGCAAATGAGGAATCTCTGAATAAGCTTTTAAGAAATTGATTTTAAGGGCTATAATCTACACAATAAATCCTCGATTGGGAACTAAACTATACCTCAACAAATGTATAGATTATTGTGTTTCTGTGTATTTTTGAATATAATGTTACTAGGATAATTACTTGAGAATTTTTTAATGTGAAACATAATTTGCCAATCTCTTATTTTCTGGTATGCCTGCTGAGTGTGTAATATGCAAGGATCTACCAAAAACTCATCAAAGTTTAGTACAATGATGCGGAACCTGTATTGTGGATGAGAGAATCAAATTATCATCTTAATGCAGCATGATTAAAGAATGAGTTACCCTCTGTACAATGGCTCACGTGGCTGCACTACTAACATGTACGATGTCAATACTGGCGAATTATTTATAAGTAACAGTGTTAAACAGATATAGTCATCTCATATAATTTTATCATTCACAGGACAGAAAGTCTTTGTTCCCTGTATTTATTGATCTACCAAAGAACAGCCACAGAGCTAGAAGATTCAGCTTGCTACTATTGACACTCTAAGAGAAGTAGTGAACCCTAATTCTGGACTGCATTATACAAGTATAGATTAGACTACAAGAATTTAGCTAAATCTTGTCCTAATAATGCTCTTGAATAGGTAGGGTGAACATAGTAAAAATGGCAATCATGCCAAAAGCAATCTACTGATTAATGCACTTCCCATCAAAATTGCAGCACAATTCTTTGCAGACCTTGAAAGAACAATCCTTAACTTTATATGGGAAAACAAAAGACCCAGGATCGCCAACACAAACCTGTTTGACTCATGTCTAATGGGTTTTCCTATAGAGAAAATGTGCGCTTTACCTTCATATCATTCTATGGTAGTAGAACCAGCAAAATCAAAATTCCTATTATTTTATTTTCCCTAAGATTGATTTATAACTTATTTTTTCCCAAAGAATCCTTTTAACTTTCTTTTCTGTTTGCCTTCATTTTTACTTCAAATGAATTCTAAGCAAGTTAATTTTCTAAATTCTAAACCATTCTGGTTTTGACTTACATTTTCTTTTTCCCAATAAAAACTCCTTTTTCTTAATCCTGAAAGACCTGAAGCCAGCACAGTTGTTTGTCCAACCTCAGTGCTCCAAGCTTATAAGGCATTTGGACTAAATTCAAGATGATTTTTGGCAATAATACAACAAATAGTGTGTTGCTTCCTAACATGTCTCTAAATCTATTGTTTCCTCCTGTTTCCTTCACAATATATAAAATTTGGCCCTTGACAAATGAAAGCCATTTTCTTTCCCTTTCCCTTCTTTTCCTTCCTTCCTTCCTTCCACCTTTCTTTCATTCCTTCCTTTCATTCTTTGGTGTGTGTTATTTTATTTTAATTATTAGGTAAATGATGGCAAGTAGCGGGGCTAATTTCTAGAACATGCTAATAATATCTGTGAGAAGAGGATGAGGCGATGTTCTATAAGAAGGTCCTTTGGGCTGTTACCATGACTAAGTGCCACACCTACCAGCTAGAAAAACAATACTAAGGATAAGCCAATTATGTGAGGCAAAATAATTGCATTTTATTTCTAATGTTATCACAAGAGCAAATAGGAATTCGTTAAACTCATGGAATCTAGTTGTAGACAGAGAGGAGTGATGAGCAAAGGGGTCAAGACCAGGCTGCAGAAACCCACAGAAACTGCTGATCTGAACAAGGGGGAGCTCATGGACTCCAGTCTGATAGCTGTGAAACCAACATAGAACCAAAGCAGATTCCCTGAATGTGGTGTTAGTTTGGAGGACTGGGCAGTCTACAAGGCCTCTGGTAGTGGATGAGTATTTATCCCTAGTATACAAATGGGCTTTTGGAGCCCATTCCACATAGAGGGATACTCCTTCAGCGTAGACACATTGGGTGAGGGTCTGGGCCCTGCTCCAAAGGATAACAGGCTTTGAAGACTCCCCACAGAAGGTCTCACCCTCCCTGGGGAGCAGAAAGGAAATGGGAAAGGGGTTGGTGGGGGGAATAGGAGAGGACAGGAGGGTGCAGGAACTGGGTGTGACATGTAGAAAAATACAAAAAGAAAGTAGAGAATGATATGAATGATAATCAGTCCAGAGTGCATTTTTTTCATAGGGGAAAATGAAAATTTGTCATTCTCCCCAGTAACTTGTCCTTGAACTTAAATTGTGGAGTCAAAGCAAATTTTTATTTAATTTATTATATATTATTTTACATGTCGATCCCAATTCCCTCTCCCTCTCTCCCTCCCTCCTGCCCTTCCTCCATCTTTCCCTCCTTCCCTCCCTTTTACCCTCTTTGCCCTCTCACCTGCACTCTAATCACCCTCCCCTCCCATCCCCCCACCCCAATTCCATATGTAGGGGAATGCTATCCAGTTGGGGTCATGTAGATCTGACAGGTCATGTGAAGTAGGGACAAGGGCTTCTCTCCTGTCTCTAGATTAAGGCAGTTATCCCTCCATGGGGGATATGTTTGCAAAGTCTTTTTGTGCACCAGGGATACATCCTGGCTCCACTGTCTGAGGTCCCTTAGACTGCTCAGTCCTTCTGGCTGAGACCCATATTCAGGGGGGCCTGAGTCAGTCCCATGCTGGCTTCCCAGCTATCAGTCTGGTGTGTGTGTTCTTTAAATTTGTGGGGGCAGGTTACAAGAGCAAACAGTAGATGTCATGGGATTGGGATGCATTATGTGAAATCTGCAAAAAAAAAAAATCAATACAAGTAGAAAATGCATATAAAAATGTACTTCTTATAAAGAATGTTTAAAATGGTCCGAATTCTAGTGAAAGGAAAATTGAAGTGGAAATGATCATGTTAAACAGATCAAGTCATAGAAAAATAAGTTTTTTCTTCTGTACAGAATGAAAGAAGATGTTTTTAGAACGTGGTTAGTGACCAGGAGAAAGACGGAGAGAGAAATGCAGAATAATGATGGAGTGAATATGAAAAACATACATTATTTTATCCAATAAACAATTAAAATGATATGCAAGTGTAAACATTGTCAATTGTCTAGTGATATCACTTTTAAGAAAAGAATTTTAAAATTAAATTACGAAATTCAGAGAATGGAAGACTTAGGAAGGGAATATATGTTATAAAACACTGATAACATGTCATATGGAATCCAGAGAGAATAACTATATGGAAGAACTATACTGTACTCAAATTTATAAATAATAAATTTAGACAAGTTAATTTTGACTTTTGTTTTTAAATCAAAAGAATGAATACAAAGGGAACAAAGAAGAAATGTGTTTGATGGAAGTTTTTCCTGTGGCCTGGAAGCATTTAATAATAATCGTACTGAGTGACAAAAATCTCTATATAGTAAATATAGTAAGCACAGGAGACAGATAGGAAGAAATAGACAAGGTTTTTAAGAATTGGGTATCTAAAATTGTAATTCATATAATTATATATTTCAACTACCACAGGCATTTCTAAGCTCGCTCATGCAATAGTTCAGGAACACTGACTGTTACATTCTACTTTCAGTTACAGTAATGTGTTATTTACCTTTTATCTGAGGATTTTTAATGGAGAAGTCTCTTCCTTTAGCAACTAATAGCTCTTCCTGAAGTCTTGGTGGAGTGAGAAATGATGGAAGAACACAAATGTACATAAGCCATCAAACAAAAACATGTTTAATGGGTGATTTTTTCAATAAGTCACTATAACTGATAGTGCTTATGAGCAATAGTTTAACAAAAAGTACACATTTTTATATAGTTGCATAAGTTTTATAGGTACATATATAATAATTCAATATTTGATTTGAATGTCTTTATAATATCAATGCTTATTATTCTAAAATTGATCAATTTTACTAAATAATAGAAAGAAGAAACATTTTACTACTTTTTCAAAATTATGGTACTTTGTATCATAATATCCTGTGTATTTAAAAAGATGACATGGCTGGATATGTTTTGATCACAAAGCAAAGCTCCATAATTGAGGTGATTTAAAAGTTTGCCCAATGATCAATATTAAACAATGCAATTACATATCAAAATATTGCATATATTTTTACATATTTGTTCCATAAACAATGAAAATTTATTTATAAACAAAATGGTAAAGGGTTTTGTTTGGTTTGTTTGTATTTTGAGACATGGTCTCTCTATGTAGCTCTGGATGTCAGAGAACTCAACTGTGTAAACAAGTCTGGCTTTGAATTCAGAGATATGTGTGCCTGCATCTGCCTCCCAACTTCTGGAATTAAAGGCATGTACAAGCACACCAAGCCTAAAAATGGTAAATATTTCATCAAAGTTGTATGTCTTGGGTATCACAATTCATTCTAGGGTACAGTTTCTCAGAGATATTAAATTTATTGTATTCTGGAACTTTACATTTGTTTCCAATAAAGACAGCCAGCAGCCAAGTCAACTTTGTCTTAATGAAATCTCCAGATAAATATGTCATAGCAATGAAAACCCAATTATCTAGCATAATTATTCTAAATGTGAAAGTGCAAGTAAATGAATTTCAAGATCAGGGCTTGCAAAGGTGGAGGGCACTGAGTAAATTTCAGTTGCTGTGATGACAGACGTCTGTCTCCATGGAGCAGCTCTTCTACTTTCATCTCAGAAACCATTTAGAAGAAGATTGAAGTCTAGCTCATTATGTCGGTAAAGGGTAGATAAGCATTATTTTGATTGACTTGACTTCTGGTGAGATTCAAGAACAATGTAAAATTAACATGGAGTTGTAAGTATGAAATGACTCTTTTATAAACAATTCGATGGGTCACATTTATACTGAAGGTGAAAACACAGCAAAAATGACTAAGTTTTGTTACAAATGCTTTTCTAACTTACCCAAGGTAACCTTTAAATAAGCAAATGTAGTTTACTTAATTTTAAAACAGTCTACATGGGTAATTCATTATTTTCTTGTGTTAACTTTTATGTAAATGGTCTGTTTTATAACTGGTATTGAATTTTAAAATTTATTTTGTTTGTTTTTATTTGTCAAGATAGGGTTTTCTTTGTGTTTTTTGTTTGTTTGTTTGTTTTTTCTGTGTAGTCTGTGCTGTCATAGAACTTACTCTTTAGACCAGGCTGGCCTTGAACTCACAAAGATCCTCAAGATCCTCCTGATCTGTCTAATGAGTTGTTGGCATTAACGGCATGTGCTACCACTGCAAAGCTCCACTCACAAATTTTAATGAGATTGTTTCCTAGTTCCTTCTAATATTTTTAGTAATCAAAATGTCTATAACTTTTTCTTAGTAAGTTAGTATGTTCCAGGGGATTTTCTTCCCTGGTATTTATTTGTTGCCATAACCATGTTAATGATAACAAGTTATCTTGTTTAATCTCCATTTTCTCAGGTATGCATTTATGACATGACACTAATTAATGAGTTAGATATCTGTCCTAACTAAGTAATATTCAGCAAGGTGATAATACTTTCAAATGGAACATTACTATAACTAAAATACATTGAGAGTTAATCACTAATAAGTTTGTATTCAAATAGCAATTTATCATCTCTCAAATGACACTTTCATGAGAGATATCTTTCATCAGTTCTTTGGATTGGATTTCATAATGTAACTAAAGGCTAACCGCCATATATTATAAGAAAATATTTCAGAATATTCAACTCTTGACTTCAAATCAGTATTAAATGCTGCTTACTACTTCTACTTTCATTTTATATTATTATAAGAACAATTAAGTTTAGTTCAAACTTCTTAAATTTTCAAGTGTATAATACAGTATTAACTACAGAAATTATATTACCCAGATTTTACCTTCTTTCTATATAGAATCCAAATAGCCCATTTAGGAGTGAGAACTTCTAAATATATTATTCTTTACACATCAGCCATTTGTGTGTGATAAGGCTGGAGATATACAGTTGTTTATGGGTACAGATATTTGTCACTTGAAGACATTTAAGTGGTTATATGTTTTCCTCTAGAGTCCTTGAGCTACCTAGTTTTAATATTTTGCTTCCTTAACAATAGCAGTGATGGTGTAAATAGCAGGCCTTAAATCCAACCAAAAGTGACTGATTACTCCCATATCATTTTTGCCCCAATCTCACAAGGAGGCATGTCTCACATATAAGTCACTATTGTAGCTAAGAGGATTTATAGCTTGGTGATATTGGTAAATACTTTTCTCCTCCAATAGTGTATATAGTAACTTCAAATGTTAGCCTGTAGGGATGAAGCTTCCTTGAATACAAGAGAGATTTCCCTATGTTCTATGCTATAAGTAGGCGGACTCTGCTACAGATGAGTTTATTGTCACGCTGGGTACGGTAACTAGTAACGGTTGATAATCTCTTGTATTGTTAGGAGTTTCTGTGGGATGTAATATCTTTGTCCAGTAACTCAAAACAATGTTACCTATTCCTGGTACTTGGGTTTTGTTAAGAAGCATAGAATAGTTAGGCTGGGTATTGTCTTCCAGTTATATGGAAACTGTACTTAAATTATTAATATCAATATATTATAAATAATAAATTACTGAATTAATAAAATGAAATGTTATGGAAAGTATTAAATAAATAATTTCCTAGCAACATAACCTTCCTCCATGGCCTTATATATGCAGTTTCAAGAATCTTCAAACTTAGAATCAAATGAGGGATTTAGGTAAGTAGGGTTTGAAATAAAGATGCGTTCAAATGGTGTCCTTAATTCTTTTCAATTAGAAATGGAATCTTTTAAAATACAAATTCACAAGACATAATCATTAAATAAGGTTTTAATTGACTCCAAGGATTCAAATGGTTAGTGTTTGGTCTCATTTTCTTTTGAAACACTAGACTTTCAGGCTCTCCTTGAGAAGTAAGCAGTCACAATCTAATGAAAAGGCAGAAATACTCTGAAATTGTAGAAAATGTAATTTTCCATAAATGGTATCAATTAATTTGAGAAATCAAAAATTATTTATAATTAAATTGCAAATTATATTATTATGCTGGAGACATTTGTAACTTTCGATTACAATGAGAACAACAAGCCTGTGTATCTCATCAAGTCAAAACAAATCAATTGAAATTAGATTGAAGCTTGAAAAGGCAGCTCTGTTTAAAATCACTGCTGATTGAAAAATCAATGTAAGTTTAAGCAAACATGTTATGTATTATCAGCTAACATGCACCACAATAAGACAAGGTAAAGGTGGTTAAAACAAACAAACAAAATCTTCTAATACATTTTTGTTGTTTCACACATTCATGTGAAGAAAAATAGTATACACATATAAATTCAATAGAACCATCTCATCAACAGTTGTGTGGTCATATATGCCTGACTGATAATGAGCCTTATAGAAACCCAATTTATGCTTTAAAATATGGATTTCAGCCATTTTGTCTTCTATAACACAACTGGTCATTCCTGATGTAGTACAATCAATTTTATTTTCAGTGATGTGGATCCTCATATCCAAGAACATTTGTAAGCTGAATAGTGGGAAACAATCCCTCTTATATTACATAAAATTGTCCCACACTCTCCTCTGGGCCTTTTAAACTTGGAAAAATAAATATAAGACCCTATGCTCGGAGAAGACTGGTGGGACACCATGTCTCTGGAACACCCAAAGGTATTGGCGTCATGAACTCCCAGTCTAGAACTGATGGAGAAGGAACTCATGAAGTCTGACCATTAGGAGTGAAGATACTGGGAGTGAATGATTACCATGGAAGAGAAGATCAGTTTCCCTCAGGGTTTTGGCTGCTAGTAAGTTTCCGTTTCATGCTCTATTCAATGGCCCTTCACTATACACATGTGAGAAACATTATTTGGATTCAGTTTATTAAAAAAAGAAAATTATGTTGGGAGAAAGCTGTGGTAGAAACTCTCTTGGAGTGTAAAGTCAGGGTATGAGCAAATACATTCATGTATGAATAGAATCCATGCAAGACATTGCCCATCTCTCAGGATGAAACTTGAAGAAAAGAGAACAACAACAACATAATCCTCAACCAAAAACCAGCAGGCTCCCTGAGGCTCCTCTTAGAAATGTGGCCTTTGCTATCCACTCTAAAGTGTTCCACTAAACACAAACACTCAGGATTCTTCCTAACAGGGCACTGTTAATTCTAGAGTGTACACTGAACACAACTGAAGAAAAGCAAAGGTAGGCAAGAGACAACAAGAACCACATACTCCACCGTAAATGTTCCACAAGGAAACAGGAATCAAGCCATGACCCCTCAGCCTGTGCCGCTCATGGAGTTCTAATATGACTGTGCCCTTCTCTTCCCTCCAAGTTAAACTGTGATGACTGACTCTGCTTTGTAAGCAGTTTGGCTCCTAAAGTTTCATGTAGCATAGTTAGTTATACAATGGTAGTTATGGCCTTTACTACCGAATTGAAAAAAGAAAAAAAAAAAAAAAAAAACTTCAAACAACATCCCTTGGTGGAAAAGAGCAATAGATCTGTACCATTTAAAAAGAGTACTTATTAGTAGATTCGATGGCACTTAAAATTCCCACAAGAAGATTCAGGCCACATATAGAATCAATGCTCACACATGCAAAATAGTGTTGTTATGCTAAGGTCATGAACACAGGCTCTCTATGATCTGTGATCACTTTAGTCTGACAGTGTATATGTGTCTATGAAAGTATACTAGAAGTCTAGCGACTTCTAGATCACAAAAGGCCTTTGTCTTTGACCACAGATGAATATCAGGCTCACATATGCTAGGGATATTTCTGCTGCTGAGTTTCAGTTGTAGCTCCCATTATTGTGCAGTTTGCCTGAAATTTAATCAATAAAACATAGCAGTTAAAATGATGAGAAAATAAATATTTATGTCAATTAGTTCATTTAGGTGAGTTTTTATATAATGAAAAAAAGATCTATGTAATTACTGTAAGGAATTAAGGTCCCACCTTTTTAATATGACCACTGGAAATTCAAAGTTTTAAAGGTAAGGCACTTTATTGTATTGTTTGTGAGGTTAAGTGTGAGCTCAGAAGGTCAGACATCTGATTGAGGGCAGCAGTTTTTAAACCCTAATCCAAGGATGGCATATAAGGGAGTTATCAATCTCATTATTGGGGAAGAGCCTCTTCACTTTGCTTAGATTGTTAGTTGGGGTCATCCTTTAAGATCTCTGGGCATTTCTCAGAGTGCCAGATTTCTCTTCAAACTTATAATTGCTCCCTCTATTATGGTATCTCTTTTCTTGCTTTCCTCTATTCTTTCCCTGACTTAGTCTTCCTACTCTGTCATGCCACCTCTATCCTCCTCTTCCCTCTAACTTCCTCTCCCATCCCCCTTCCCATTCTCCAGGGGACCATGTATGTCTCTCTCACTTAGGGTCCTCCTCCTTTCCTAGCTTTTCTGACAGTGTGGATGGTATGCTAGTATTCCTATATCTAAAAACCATATATGAATTAGTACATACTGAGTACATCACTCAGTATGGTTTCTTCTAGTTCCATCCATTTGCCTGTGAATTTCAAGATCCTCTCCCCCAACTGAGTAGTAATCCATTATGTAAATGTACCACATTTTCTCCATCCATTCTTCACTTGAGGGCATTTAAGTTGCTTCCAGATTCTGGCTATTACAAATAATGCTACTATGAACATAGTTGAACAGATATCTTTGTTATATGAATGTGCATCTTTTGGGTATATGCCTACTAGTGTAATTACTGCATCTTGAGGTAGAGTAATTCTCATTTTCCTGAGGAACCGCCATACTTATTTCCAAAGTGGCTACATGAGATTTCACTCCCACCACCAGTGGAGGTGTGTACCCATTTCTCCATATCCTCTCCAGCATAAACTGTCTTTAGTGTTGTTGACATTAGCCATTCTGACAGGAGTGAGATGGTATCTCAGAGCTGTTTTGATATGCATTTCCCTGATGGCTAAGGATATCGAGCACTTTCTGAAGTGTCTTTCAGCAATTTAAATTTCTCTGTTGACAATTCTCTATTTAGTTCTGTACCCCACATTTTAATTGGATTATTTGGTGTTTTGGTAACCAGCTTCTTGAGTTCTTTGTATATTTTAGAAATTAGCCCTCTGTCAGATGTGGGGTTGGTGAATATATTTCCCCCTTCTGTGTGGTGTCCTTTGTCTTTCAGAAGCATCTCAGTTTCAGGAGGTCCCATTTATTAATTGTTATCTCAGTGTATGTGCTCCTGGTGTTGACATTCAGGAAGTGGTCTCCTGTACCAATTTGATCAAGGGGACCTACAACTTTCTCTTCTAAGAATGTTTAGTATGGCTGTATTTGACTGATGGAAGCAGAAGCAGACACCCACAGCTAAACACTGAGCTGAACTCTTGGAATCCAGTTGCAGACAGGGAGGAGTGATGAGCAAAGGGGTCAAGACCAGGTAGGCTAGAAAAACCCATAGAAACTGCTGACATGAACAAGGGGGAGCATATGAACTCTAGTCTGATAGCTTGGAAACCAGACTCCCTGAATGTGGTGTTAGTTTGGAGGACTGGACAGACTATGGAGACTCTGGTAATGGATCAGTATATATCCTTAGTATATGAATGGACTTTGGAAGACCATTCCACATAGAGAGATATTCCCTAAGCCTAGACACATGAATAAGGGCCTGGGCTCTGCTCCAAATAATATGACAGACTTTGACATTCCCCATGGAAGGTCTCACCCTCCCTGGGGAGCAGAAGGGTTATGGGATGGGGGTTGGTGGGGGGAACAGGAAAGGTAGACAAAAGGGTGCAGGCATTGGGATTGATATGTTAAACAAGCTTGTTTCAAATTTATATTAAAAAATATATAAAACTTAAGAAAAAGAAGCAAGATGGCTGCCACTTAATGTTGCTAGAGAAACACACAGCTAAAACTCAATGTTAGAACACACCCAGATTAAAATAAATGAAAATGTGATGAGTGGCTGAGCAGAAATCAAAATAGTAATAAGCAAAATGAGAAGTTTGTGCCAGTTTATATTACGTTAAAACAGACCCATCAAAGTTGGCTCCCATTGTAGCATCATGAATTCATGAAACTCTGATGCTTTGGGGTCAGAGAGTTCTGTTTTCCTGCAGTGTCTGGATCTCATGCAAGTTCAATGACTGAAAACTGTTTACCTAACCTCTCAGACCTGCTTTCTGCATGGATGCAGAAACAGCTAGTCCACAGCTGAGATGTTTGTTAATGCACAAGATTCACTTACATAGAATGTATGTATTAGTTAGACTGTGTACATTATAACAGGGCTATTGCTATCATTTTGAAATGGCTGACCCAGAATAGAATGTAAGGTAAGGTATCACTCATATCAATGATTGCAGTGTAGAAAATTATTTAAAGTGGATGCAGATAGGAATAAAAATAAGAAAAAAAAATAAGCATTGAACTAAACTCAACTACAGATTTTAGAATGTTTCTGTAGATACTTTGAAATGGATATGGTGATAGAGCACAATGAAGTATTATATTGTGAAGACCTAGAATACATTGATTAACTCCACTTTAGTTTCCTTCTGGATATACTCTGTATATTCCTGATGAAATTTAAACAGGGCACATATATTTGGGCACTAATCTCCCTGCTAGTCAACTCTAATTCATCTCTAATGGTCTAACACCCTAAGTAAATCTGAACCCATGTGCTAATTTTTTGTTCTTTTCATTAAAAGCTTTTAAGGCTGGATTTTAGGGTTTCATTTTGTTTTTCTCTTCTTTTTCTTTTTGGTTATTAGTGTCATTTGTTAGCTTTCTTTGACTTCATCATAACTGCCCACTAATGTATTTTATAAATTCTGTTTTCTTATTAAGGATCTTCTTTCTGTATTGTTGAATTTTAAATAAATAGGAATTAATTATTTAAAAAAAAAACCAGTAAACCCTAATGCAAGTAAATCCTTCCTTCCCTTTCTTTGTTAGCTGTGTGATCAGGAAGGTACAGCCCTACATCACTTAAATCTTACCTTTCTCTTCCCAGCATGCATTTGTCTTTTGCTTAGGAATATCAGCAGTCTCTAAATATAGGTTCATCTGTACATGCTACATGCTGTTTACTTTGAAGTTTATCATTCATATGAACCCTTCTCATCTATAGGTGGTTAGGGAAGCTTGATTTTTTTTGAAGTTTATCATTCATATGAACCCTTCTCATCTATAGGTGGTTAGGAAAGCTTGATTTTTAGTAACTCTCTACTCTAACTTTCTAATTGGGATCAGGAGATGATCGTGTAACAGTGTTGGGTTTCTAGAGATGCTGATAGTTACACCATCATATTACAAAATGGGTCCTTTGTTTTCTACTTATATGCAGTTTGAATTAAAATTCCCAAAGGCATACTAGAAAATAAACCATCAGATTATATTTCTTACATTATTGTTTATGTTTTATAAAGGAGAAAATTTCATGGATACAGATGAAAGATAATTTTATTTGTGCGTTTTCTTGTTTTCTTTTTAACTTAAACACTATACAAGCTCATTATCCAAATCCATTGCCATCTTTAAACTCAGTGAACTCAGATATTTTAGACTTTTTCTTGTCTTCCTTGAAATTATTTTAGGCTACTCAAATTCAAAGTTCTAATATGGTAACAATTTCACAAAATTTTATAGTGAAAGAACAATACATGACTCCCTGGAACAAACTGCTCAGCCAATTATGAATATTTGTTAAAGTGCTCAGCTTAGCATTGAAGAGAAAATGTGCTAATACAAATGTCAGAAGTCTCAGAAGTCTCTTAGAATAATTACAATTCTATTCAATTCTCAATCATGTACTCAGTTTGGCAATTTAAGCATTAGAAAGTAATAATATCTATTATAGCATAAACTACAAATTGAAAAATAAGCAATAGATTTAAAACATAAAATGTCCTAGAATTTACTCCTATTTCAGTGTAAAGTTAAAGAAAAATCATGTTTTTTTATTTTGGTATATGGTATTATCATAATATCAATAAATGTACATTGTACTCTTATGATGTAAAGCCACAAATAATGCTAAATCCCCTCCATGTTACCATACCTATTCTTAACTATATAAGAATTTACGTTACACAATTTAAATTTTAAAGGAAGTTGGAAGTAACCCTGTGGGCCACATAGTAACTGCTATGTAGGACTGGAAGTTTGGATCCAAGCAGAATGCTTGTTTAATTGCTTGGGTGATCTGCTTTGGTCTCTGTTTATTGTTATGTCTTTGTAAGAGCTTTCCAGCTTCTCAGCACGTCTATTTCCACTTCACCATTTCTCTTTGTAATGCCTTCTACAAGTGTTCATGGAACCTGCAATTTCTTGGAAAAGCCTGCTGCATCCTGTTCAGTGAATCAGATGACTGATTTCTTTCTTTCTCTAATCCTAGACTTGAAACAGTTTTTAAGTAAGACATTCCTAGACAACCAGAAGTGTGTAACAGTTAAATGTTTCTCAGCCACACTCTGTAGAACACAAACAATTACAATAATGCTTAGGTATGGCAAATGCATCTTTTTTCTTTTATGAATAGAACATTTATTTTTCATATGTTCCCCATACCTAAACCATTTCGCCAGAACACATGATCACAAGGATAGTTGATAACAAAATTTGATCATTTACTCTGTTTTTTAATCAGAAATCACTTGACACATAAAAGTCCCTCATCTCATATTTTATAAGATGACTTAATGGCAAAATCTTCTGTGATCTTCCTTAGCAACAATCAGAATTATGGATAGTCTCATCGGGGAAACCTTGTCAATGAACAATTTACTTCCTTTGTATTACATTAGCACAAAAGGACTTTGGAATACATTTCCCATGGAGGGATACTCCCTTAACCTAGAGTCATGAAGGAGGGCCTAGGCCCTACTCCAAATGACTTGACAGATTTTGTTGACCCCTCCTGGAAAGTGGGTGGGATGAGAGCATGGGAAAGAGGGAGGGAGGGAGGGAGAGGTAACTGGGATCGATATGTAAAATAGGAAAAATAAATAAATAAAGGAAAAAAACACTTTTGCTATAGCAGAGTATGCACAGATTAGAATTGATCTAAACAAATATTCAAACTTTATTATTTACATTCTTTTGAGTGACAGATAGGAAAATCAGTTGATATGTTAAGGCTTTCAAGTTGTCCATGCAAACCCACAACTCTCAGCTAAAAGATAATTCAACCAAGTAAAACTGATGGCATCCCATTAATACAATCCCCAATATGGGATTGAATCCCAAATTCAATGTCCCAATATAGTAATAGTTTGATAAAGTTGTATAGTGATAGAACAAAGCAAGCTATGTATCGAGTTATGTTTCAAATCCATTGGTGGAAACACCAGGAAGGCATTAAAGTGAACAAGAAAAGTTTCTGCTATAGACTTAAGATGTTGCCTGACAAAAATCTTGTCCACTTTATTGGTGGAAACTTGACTTACATTAATACATTCTTGTAGGTTTAACTATCAATCTTAAGAGTGTCAGGTGATCCACCAATACTAGCATGGGAGTGCTATTAAGGTAATTAAAATACCCCAAATAAATTGTAATTATGCTCTGGGATGGTAGCATTCCAAAATTTCCACACTCAAAGAAGTTCTAATCAATTAGGAAGCCTTTCTTGAAGAAGGTTCTGGAGATAGGTTACCTGATTTTCAGGATCTTTCTTTCAAAAGTGTGTGCATAGAAATGGATTCTTAGCTCATTAAAAAAAAGATATAATCTCTTCTAGGAAAGTCAAAAGAGAATTATACAAAAATCAAACACCTACTCTCCTTAGTGTTCTTTTATATTGGCTTTTAATGATGACCTCTATTTCTCTGTTTCAACTCCTACCATATGAAGGTAGACTATTCTT
Source organism: Phodopus roborovskii (assembly GCF_943737965.1). Lineage (NCBI taxonomy): Eukaryota > Metazoa > Chordata > Mammalia > Rodentia > Cricetidae > Phodopus > Phodopus roborovskii. The sequence continues at coordinate 9,220,048 of NW_026126511.1, read as the reverse complement.
CAGATTTTTCCTTGTTTTGTTATTTATATTTAAATGATATTATTGTAGAGAGAGTTAGAACTCATAATTGACAAAAATGTGATGTTTTAGAAGTTTGTGGAATACACTGTATGACTTGAAAATAGTTTTGGGGTCCTTAAATCTTTTCTTTACTTGGCATAGCGTTCTTCAACATATTGAGTCTCAGAGGCAAATGTGTTCCCTCTGTATTAGCATTCTGTATGCTGCATCATAGGTGTAGTTACTCCTATGTGGGGCTCAACTGAGGAATATTACAGTCTAGGTTACCTTCCTCCTCCAACTCACTGTGAATTTGGTATAGTCCTTGCCTCTTACCAAGGGATCTTCACACACAAACACACACACACACGCATGCATGCACGCATGCACGCACACACAACAAATAACCTCAATGTCAGATATCTATCTCACTGACTTTTATTGTATGCCCAAATCAATATCATATCTATTCTCAAGTTACTTTTCTCAATTTTACTTTGTCTCTATTTACTGACATGGATCTATTCTCTGAAATACTGAAGTACATTGTGATTCTTGTCACACTGTTCATTTTAACACTGCCCTACTGATTTAAATTCTCCATCTAACTAACTGCCTATGATTGTGGCTCCCACTTTGAAACTTCAAGTTAAAAATCCTAGAAAGTATCACTTGCATCTGAAATGAAGGAAAGCAGCAGATTTGTGAAAACTCTAGAAAAATAGGTACCACAGTTATTTTAAAGTCACATGCCACATTCTCATTTCCTTTGGAAAAAAAACTATGTTCTAACACTAATACATTGAAGTTCAGTTTCTGAATGCACTTATGCAATTATCAAGTACATAACAGGAATGAATAAAACAGTATAAGTTTTTATTTTATTTTATTTTGCTTTTTCTAGATAGGGTTTCTCTGAGTAAAGACTCTGGTTGTTCTGGACCTTGCTGTCTGTCTCTGTTTCTTGAGTGTTGGGATCAAACGCATTAGCTTCTATTTCCAGGCACGAGGAGGAATTTGGAGACTATAAACCTGAGAAGGTATGACTTATGATAATACCTTGAACATCAGATACATGGTAATATGTAAGGCATCTCTCAATGTGGAGTAACTAGATATTTCTAGTTGAAAAGTATGCTGTGAAATTATCATCACAAAGACACATAACTTAAAAAATAAAATGTGTATATACCTCAAAATTATAAAGCTCTTTTGTGCAAGAACAACAGCATACAAATATTTCAAGAGAAACAAGTTAATTATTGTTATATTATTTCTGAAAATTAAGACAGTGTCTGTATTTGTGCAATCCTTTTTTATTTGCCCTTAAAAAGATCCAAAGTATTCATTGTTTTAGTACATTCTTATACTAGCTGGCCATATGTAGAAAACATTTATCATTGTATGGTGTTGGTTAGAAAGCCTCAATGTATCTGGCTAACACAATGTAAGAGAAATTAATAAGTAATAAATGTAATTATGTTCTTCAAAAATAGGAATCCCACAAAAAAGTCATACAGTCATTCAGTGATACCACCTGGATCTTCATCATTTTACCTAAGTTCTTTTTCTTTAAATCCAACTACAGCAATATTTTCTATCTTCCCATCCTCAAAAAAATATTCCTTTTCTTTCACAGTTTAATGATAACTGGCATGAAAATAATAAACACACACAGGTGATAAGAAATATGTCAAGTGAAAGGAACACTTTCGTCTTGCTAGGGCAATGTGTGGGCACACATACTGGGTCTCCAAAGGTTAAAATGGTAGTATGATTAAATAATTGTTTCCCTGGATATAAAGGAAGGAAAATTGAGAGGTTGAAGGGGTATCAGTACAATACATTACTGAAAATATATTTGTAGCTCCTGTAATATTAATATCAGGCCCACCAATTTACATCAAAAAAATGACTAGATTAAGAAATATGATACATTTGTAAATATGCATATGCAGTGTAATATAAATGCCTATTCACATGTACACATATATACCACTATTATGAATACTATAAAAAGATGAAACATGGAGTACCCTGTAATACTTTTAATGCAGTAAGCCATGTGTAAAGAGTCAAATGGTCTTATATGTTCAATTTTCATAGCGTTCACAAAGGATAAAAAGAACAGTGATTATTGTTAGCTTCTAGAGCCTGGGAGGCAATCAGGACAAATATATTCTTGAAATCATAGAGATAGATAAGTAGGAGGTAAATATATATTAATTAATTAGAATGAGCAATTACACTATGCATTTTGTTTAAAAATATCATTAAGTACAAAATAAATATAGCTATTTATCTAAGTAAATAGATCTATGCATTTCCTTGTCACATATCCAGCATTAACTTTCACATTGGGGAGCAGAATTTTATAAGCAGAAATTTTCTGTTAAGCACATTTTTTTTTCAGATGGAAACTAATCACACTTGAAAATTGGTGAGATGTCATTTTGTCATTATTAACTACTGAAATCATTGATGTTCATAGTAATGCTGGCTGTTCATATCTATGCACCAAAGTGACTGTACAAATGTTCAAAAAGAAAAACAAATACCTTATTGAAAAATATGAAAATAGAAGTAACACCAATTTCTTATAATTTGTACAAATTTCAGAGAAATATTTGATGAGCCCTATATTAGATATGTATTTCATATGTTAATACAAAGGTATCTTTGGGAGTTAATCATCTTTCTACCTCTAATTTTATTCATTGCCTTTTCAGCAAATATGCATAGGTTGCAGTTGGTCCTTGGGAAAAAGATTGCTGAATACATAGAACTTTTACTAAGCAGCTCCATTTGTGCCAGATATTGATCTAGCAATGTCCTGGCTCAAATCCATTTTAATTTGCTTTTCCATTTTTATCTTTCTATGGGGGGCTACATTTCTGCCTAGTATGCTAGAAAATAAACTCATTCCTAATTACAGTGCCTGTATTTCTCTGTGTAATGAGCAAGGTGGCACTGACATTGAATTTTATTGTATAAAAACGTCCATATAGAAAATTAATATAATTCAATTTTATTTCATTTGAATCATATTCTTGTCATTTTTTTCATCTCAGAAGAGATAAGGGAATCAATATACTATATTTCATAGTAAGGTAATCGAAGATGCATTCTGTAGGTGTTTTAAATACTATGTCCCACAGGTTCCCACAGGTATGTTCTGGCTTTGTTTTTACAAGTAAGAAACTTGAAGTACATGTGTAGAAATCTTAGACATCTAAATTGAAGACAACCATGCTAGTAACAAGGTTTAGATTTTTTAATTTAAAGTCAAAAATTAAGATTTAAATAAGTTATAATATAGCTCATAATTTTTATTCCTATTTTAATCAGCATAAATGTAAGGTATTCATTATGACACTTTCATAAACAGACTGTGTTGGTTGAGTCTCCTAACTTATTCCTGTCCCTCAGTTACCTGTCACTTCTTTGTTCTTTCTCGAAACTTCTTCTACCATCAAAATACTTATTATATTTAAAACATTAATCTTAAATACTAAGATTAACCAAAATGTGAGGATTAGTTTTGGATAGCTCTGAATTAAGAACCATATGTTGGCATTTAAAATGTATTATTGGGAAAATTAAAATTTAATTATATATATTTATGTGTATGTGTGTATGAATATATATATATATATATATATGTGTATGTATGTTTATATATATATATATATCAGTATTATTAATACAGTTTTCCCTAGATAAACTTTTAGAATCAACAGTCAATATACATATTTTTTGAGAAAAGATTTCTCTGTATTGCTTTGGAGCCTGTCCTGATAATGCCCTATAAACTAGGCTGGCCTCCAGCTCACAGAGATCTGCCTGCCTGTGCCTTCTGAGTACAATCAAGGGTATACACACACACACACACACACACACACACACATACACACACATACACACACACACACACACACACACACACAGTAAACAGGAAAACATTGAGAGAAAGAGAATTGGGATGAGTACTCTTGAGACAGGAGAGAGAAAAACCAGGTATGGAGGCCCAGGATAACAAAGCAACAAAACAGAGAAAAAGAAGGAAATGCTTAATATAAAGAGGTGAATTACATATGCCTTACCATGCATTTTATCTTACAATAACAGCACTAACATCTGGTTCTTGCTTGACATACCCTAGGCTCTGGTGAGTAATCCCAGTTTCTGGACTATGATTACTGTCAGACTCAAAGGAGCATCTGGGATATCTCCAAATGGGCCAGCAAATATGTCACTGGGAAATTTCAAGCATCATTCTGTGATCACCAGCAAAACCAGAATCATCTTGGAATAATACACATATTTAAGAAAGGACTCAAAAGGCTGCTTTGGGAAAATTTATGTGAAATTAAAAGAAAAATCTCTCTTTAAAGCCTTAAATTTCTTGTTATACATGTCTTTCACTTGTTTGGTTAGACTTACCCAACAGACTATGATGATCCCCCATGGGAGGCCTCCCCTTCACTGGGGAGTGTTTTGGTGTTGGATGGTGGGTTGCTGGGAAGACATGGGAGGATGAGAGAGAGAGGGAGCTGGAATTGTTATGTATAATAAGATTGTTTTTAATTTAAATGAAAATTTATTAAAGATAAAAAATGAAATCAAAACCAGATAGACAATTTAAATAGACCTATAATGCCAAGGAAATAGAAGCAATCATCAAAAGTTTCTCAAACAAAAAAACCAAAAAGCCCAGAGCCAGCCAGTTTCTGTGCATAATTCTATCATAATCTCAAAGAGGATCACCTAGTACCAATGTACGTAAAGTTGTTCCACACAATGGAAAAAGAAGGAATATAGACAAAATCTTTTTTATGAAGCTACAGTAACTATGATACCCCTAACCACACAAAAACTCAACTAAAAAAGAGAAATACAGAGGGATCTACCTGGTAGACTTTGACACAAAAGTACTCAATAAAATATTGGGAAGTCAGATTCAAGACCACATTAAAAAAAATCATGCACCATAGTAACAATAAAAAATAATAATAAAAAAGACATATTGGGGTTCAAGCTGATGGCCAGATAAAGAATGCAACCACTATCTCTTAACTCTACCTCATATTCAGGAAGTGATGTAGCTGGGCAGAATCCGAATATAAGCAGGAACAAACAGGAAATCGCTCTCTGCAAAGACATAGCAGGCAAAGGAGATATAGGCCTGGCATTTCTGTAAGCCAACACCACATGGATATATTTACATTAATAAAATTTGGTTAATATTTAAGACAGAGCTAGCCAATAAGAAATGATAGTAGCAGGCCAACAGCTTTATATCTAATACACATCTCTATATTTTTTGAGGGGCTGCCATGGCTGTGGGACCAGGCTCAGGATGGCCGAAAAACTGCTTGTAACACTCTACTTTTATTGATAGTCAGTTTTTTTTTTTCTTTTTTGTGGTTTTGGGTGTTTTTATGTAAAAAATTTTAATCATGTTAAATTTAATTTGGATAGGGTTTTTTTTTTTTTTTTTTTTTTTTTGTACTTTAGCTTAACTACACCAAAATCAAGACATTCTCCATCCTCCAACCCCATTACACCACATTTATGGCTGTATTAATGCCTGAGAAACCATTATTAATTTCCCCCAGATTCAGTATACATGCTCCACACATCCCTTTGCTACCAAGGAATCATTGGAAAAAACAGTGGCTGGTTCTTTGGGAAGACATAATGTTGATGTTGCCAATGATGTGGTCATTGATAATGTGTGGCATCAGTTTCTGCTGTGGAACATTTGGTTAATGATGCAAAGATGTATTGCATTGTTTTATATTACATTTCTTTATCTCTGTGAGGCTGTATTACTTTGCATGTCTGAAACACCTGATTGGTCTAATAAAGAGTTGAATGCTGAATAACTTAGGTGAGAGGAGAAATAGGCAGGATTGGCAGGCAAAGAGAAAAAATAGGGAGAGAAATCTGGGAACACAAGATAGAAGAACTAGAAGAGGAGAAATAGGAAGTCTGGGACCAGCCACTCAGCTACACTGAAACCCATGGAGTAAGATGGGAAGAAAGATATAAACAATGGAGATAAAAACCAGAGGCAAAAGGTAGATGGAATAATTTAAGAAAAGCTGGCTAGAAGTAAGCCAAGCTGAGGCCAGGCATTCGTAAGACAGAATGAGACTCCATCTGTTATTTGGGAGCTGGGTAGCAGAACTAGAAAGAGCAATGAGTGAAAACAAACAACTACAGATCCTAGAACCTCTTCAGACATTTGAGAGGAGGCTCCATGAGAGGGTCTCATGTGCAGTATGGTTCAGTTGGCAAGTATGGATGTCACCTAACCATTGACCTCAAAGAGATCTCAAAATCATGACCTGTAATGAAATCTAATGACTTTGTTTTCAACTGCCAAGCACTAGGGAAGGTCAGCCAGGATGAGAATGTAGGCAGCATTCTCTCTCCACCGAGAGGTCTCCAAAGAGAGTTCCCCACAGGGGGACACATGATCTTCAAATGCTCCAACCATACTTGTCAGCATCTGCCAGCACAGCATCTGCCATCCTGTGGAGGTTTGGTGCCCTCCTGGTCTAAATGAAGCCCAGCATTACCTTAAAGATTTTAGGATTCAGACCATGAATCCCAATGTGATTCCTTTTGTTCTCCTCTATGTCATATTCAAATATGGCTCTGAAAACTGGAGAGTTCCTTGTGAACCCAGAATTCCTGGCCATCTACCACTAGGAAGCAGTCTGTGAAGAGAAAATTTTCCCACAGCTCTCCTAGTTCATCCGCCTTGGCGTACTTTGAAATCTTGATCTTAGGAAACATTTTTCTGTTCAGAACTGCTGGACCATGTTCACCTCACAGAGGAGCAGGAGCTCCTCATCAGGGAGAAGCCAATGGGCCAGGGAAAAGAGAATATCTGGATGGATTAACTTTTTGAATCTTCAGTTGTAGCCTAGCTACAACCAGAAGAATCCAGGGCTCCTCCGACTTTGTGTGTTCTCACCATTGACACTTACAAGCCACAACTAGAACTCTGCCCAAATGCGAGTCTTTGGAGTGCTGCGGAACACTAGACAAACTGACCGGTATCCATGCTTTCTTCCTCTACCCTGTTCATGTGCACTCTCAAACACCACTTCAGTGTCACTCGCTCCTGCTGAGAAAGTTGGACGATTCATATCTTGCAGCATTTCCTGCAGAAACAAACAGAAACCTGTGGGACAATCTCTGCATGCTCATCTGTGTGCAGACTCAGCTCTCAGCTTCTGTGTCAACTGAGATTTCTGTTGTAGTTTGTAAATTAATTCTTATTTAAATTAAAAGCAATCTTATTTCACATGTCAATCCTGGTTCGTTCTTGATGGGAGATGTTATTCTGTAAAATGAAGCTCTGTTGGCCTATAGGAAAGCAAGATAGGTGGGACTAGGAGACATGGATGATTCTGGGAGATGTAGGAGCAGAGTCAAGATGTATGACATGAAAGAAGAGGTCCAGACCCCCTCTCCAGTAAGATAAGACCACGTGGAAACACTTAGATTGATAGAAATGGGTTAATATTTAAAACAGAGCTAGCCAATAAGAAACATTAGTAACCGGCCAACATTTTCCGTGTTACTTGGGGATGATGCAGCCTGAAACCAGGCTGGTGGAAAAGTGCTTGTAACAGCCTCTCCCTCCTGTCTTCCCAATCACCCCAACTCCGCCCAACATCTCCAACCCCATCCACTCCTCAGGGAGGGTAAACCCTTCCATACAGGATCATATATCTATCACATCATTTGGTACAGGACCTAGGCTCTCTTCCACGGTATCTAGGATGACAGAGTATCTCTCCGTAGGGAATGGGCTTCAGAAAGCCCATTTGTGTACTAGGGACAAATCCTGGCTCAACTGGCAGAGGCCCTAGAGACTGCCCAGGCCCCCTAACTGGCACCCACATTCAGGAGGCTTGGTTCAGCCTTATGCTGGTTCTTCAACTGTTAGATGATAGTCAGCACTTTATTAAACTTAAGTTTTCTGCATGACAAATTATAAACGTTTGAATTGGAAATAACTCCTTTAGAAGACTGTAGGAAAAAGTAAATTTTATAGTATATGATGTTCTTACAATACCTGTGTAAGAAACCAACCATCATAAGGGTGTTTTGGGTAAGTAATAAGAATTGGTCTAATATAATTATTACTTAAACTATAAAAATAATACTGGACCCTCTTTATAGACCTTATAGTATGTAATCACTCTTATTTTTCTTTGACAGAAAGATAAATGCATTACATCAAATTACTTTATTTATAGTTTTATGCTTCTGTGAATCAAACTTGGGTAACAAAGTGAAATTTTAAATAATAAGAATTGTATTTATTTTCTATTATTTTGAACATAATTGGTAATTTAAGATTTATGGCATGGCTTGCAGGATGTTGATGTTAAAAATTGTGCATCAGGCAGAACTATCAATGACTCAGCCTGAGATGGCGATAAATAGAAAACATATATACTTTTCAGAGTGTTACAGGAAGCATTCACCTTGCTGATGTTGTTTTCTCAAATTGTTAGTGCACTGGCCAGGGAACACTGTACTGTAGAAATGGAGATGCTCGCATTCCTCTTACTTGTTACTAGGCTCCTGCTGTGGGAACTAATGCTATATTCAGAGTAGCCCCACAGAGAATTTCTCTAGGTGATTTTAGATACTAGTTTTTAACAGTAAGAACACTAGTAGAATAGGTGAGGAGAATATAAAGAAATAGAATTCTCATCTTTTATTTACCCTCTAGGTGTTTTCCAACTGTGGCAAGTTTGTTGTGGTTTCTGATAAAAATGAAATCTATTCCTCTCTGTACTGAACCAGTAAGGGGTCAAGGTACTAAATTAAGACACCAATGTTTGCATTTATATCTATTGTACCATAGAAGCCTTGCTTGATTAATCTACTTGCTGTAATCCCATTTATGCAAGTAGAAATGAAAACAATTTGCAGAATTCATAGGTCTATTATCTCTTTTTTCTTGGGAATATCATTTGGATTTTTACTACATGATTTATTAAATACATATGCATTCATCAATCTTTTTCTAAATCAGTATAGCATAAAAGAAAAGGTTGTGTTGTGTGTTCTTAATTCGTGAATGTCTTCCCAACACCTGGAACAGGACCTGGCAGCTCTTCATAAATATCTGGCACATTAAGAAATCAATACTATATAGTTCCTCTTGTATGAAAGAAAAAAAAGCCTAGTTTCTCATTTGTCTATCCAAAGATAATTGTAAGTCAATTTTGTGTATGTGCCATTTATCAAAAAAGAAGGGTTCAGTTAAGGGACAGAACAAGGGCTTAGAAGAGCCATCTTGTATCCCAGAATCCCAAACAGTGCTTGGATGCACTCAATGAGCTTTCAAACTTGGGGAGTTGTTTGATCTCTCTGTTCCTACTTTCCCAATGGGACATGTCAAGATGCAATGTTCATACCTACTTGAGCCAATTCTCTCAAATTCTGCTTATTAGGGTAAATACTTGATGTACTTTCTCCATAGGAAGCAAGGAATGAGAAGTAACCACAACAAAGATTGTATATGCCAAAGTTTGTTCTCATAATAATCAGATTTTGATTTTGGGTGCAATTCTGTGTCTACAAAATTATCCTTGTAGCTAACAGCATTTTTTTATTAAATGGTGTCACTGTTATTAAACTCTAAAAGATAACAAATCAGTTAACAATAACTTTCTTTCATCATTTTCTACCCCTGTTCTTTTCCCCAAAGAATATGAAAACTAACTTGGAAGCTGAAGTATTGACAGAGGTTTCAGTTCACTCTGTACTTTTGAATTCCCAATTAAGTTTGGGAATACTAATGTAAGAGGCATTTATCATAGCTCAAAAATGGCAGGATGTGGTATATTTAGTTCTGACTTTATGCATGGTCTGTATACTAACCGATTGGAAACACATTATAAGACCATCTAATGTCATCAATAATTTGCTATGCCATATGGAAGCAGGGTACTTAAGAACCTTGGTATGGAAGTTTGTATTCTGAAATATTTTGGGAGTTTGGTAGATCTTGTACTTTGTACTGTACAATATGACAGACTGGTAGCACTTAGTGCATGTACCACAAACTCATAGAGTGTGGGGTGGGTAGAAGTTACACAAATGGAGATGCTATAGATAGTAGAAAAACTGCATATATGAAATTAAAATGAAAACTCAATTTATGCACACTCATTTTAGAAGAATAGAATACTCAGAAAATCAGTATGAATACATTTCATTTTCAGAATTATAGAATAAGTTTAAGCACAATGGAAATATCACTGTTACCGGGAACAAGGATTGGCTGATTCAGGAATAGAATCTTGATTTCGAAACAGATGAGATGTCAAGAATGAATTCTGTGGTAAGAAAAGATGACTCAGCAGTAAAGAGCAATGGTGGTTCCTGCAAAGGAACCAGGCCCAGAAATCCTACAGTGTCTCACAGCCCTAAAAACTCCCTGTTCACAGTACCAGGGCCACCTTCTGGATTCCATGGATACTGCAAGCACATGGTACACTTACATGTAGGCAAAACACTCATAAAGACATATAGATAGATAGTTAGATGATAGATGATAGATAGGTATTTTGAAAATTTCATGATGTAAGAAAAGAGATGTCATAATAAAGGGAGACATAGATTTAAGGAAAAATCTGGGACTAGAGAAGTGTCCAGAGATCTACAAGGATGACCCCAACTAACAAATTAAACAATAGGGGAGAGGCCACCTTAAATGCCCTTCCCAGATAATGAGATTGATGACTACCCTCTATGCCATCCTAGAGCCTTCATCCAGTAGCTGATGGAAGCAGACACAGAAATCCACAGCTAAACACTGAGCTGAACTCCTGGAACCCAGGTATAGAGAAGGAGGAGTGATGAGCAAAGGGGTTCAAGACCAGGCTGGAGAAACCCACAGAAACAAGCTGACCTGAATGGGGGGGGGGGGCTCACATACCCCAGTATGATAGCTGGTAAAGCAGCATAGGCCTGACCCAGACCCTCTGAATGTGGGTGTTAGGAGAACTGGGCAGTCTGTGGGGCCTCTGGCAATGGTTCAGTATTTATCCCTAGTGTACAAATGAACTTTGGGACCTCATTCCACATAGCGTGATAATTTATCAGACATTACACACAGGAGAGGGCCTTGATCCTGCCCCAAATGATATGACAGATTTTGAAGACTCCCCATGGAAGGTCTCTCCCTCCCTGAGGAGCAGAAAGGGGATGGGCTGGAATTTGGGGTTTGGGGGTAGAAGGGAACTGGAGGGTGAGGGAACTGGGATTGACACGAAAAACAACCTTGTTTCAAATGCAAATAAAATTCAAAATATATTAACCATAATTTCTTGCTTCAGAAAATACAAATATCCAGAGCTAGGGAGATTATGTTTGGTTATTTAAGAGTCAAAACTGCCATTGCGAAAAACCTATGAGACTCACAACTATATGTAACTTGAGCTCAAGGAAATTTCACAGCAACTGTTCAGACCATTATATTCACAACCACAAACCTACACAGACACACATCCACATAACTAAAAATAAGTTTTCAAAATTAACAAAACATATACAGATGCATATATCATAAATATTTACATATACTGTACATATTATGAACTTGTATTTCAAATAACATTCTTGTATATACAAGGGTATTGGTTCACCCAATAAAGCATGGGCAAGCTGCCAGAGGTTGTACCTCTGGGGAAAATTGGTTATCCCTCTCACAAGAGCCACCAACTGCCCGTAGCCCTCAAAGTAAGGTTGGGTCTCCTGATTTCTTTCCTCATCATCTATGAAATGTTGACTGGAGTGATCTTCTGTACATTGGACACTAGCAGAAGCTGCTGCCACCTCGAATTCATAAGGCCAACAGTCCTGTTATGTCTGAAGGACAGTACATCCCAGCATCTCTCACTGCACTTTGACTCTTACAATCTTTCCACCTACCTTCCACAACATTCCCCGACCCTTGTAGAAAAGGCTGATAACCTGTTCCTGGCTCATCACTAGGACTTGCTTGTCTGCTTGACTAGCTATGAGTCTGTGATAATAGCTGTTATCTGCAATGAGAGGATGCTCCCATGAGTAGTAAGAGCTGCACCAAACTGTGGATGTAAGCAATGAGGAATTATTTCACCCAACACCATGTCTCATGCCTGCAGTGACTACTCCCTTTCACACATTGCCCCAGTTTTCGTCTACTGCTAGCTCTACAGAGCCCATATTTCCAGCCCTGATAATTTGCCTTTGACAGCCCTTCTCCTCAAGTGTTTTTGTCCCAGACTCTATAACCTCAGGTACTTCTCAGTGATGACATCACTTCCTTGGCAGTAAGAACTTTGTTCACCTTGGGATATATTTTTCTCACATGATTACTTAGTAGCCGTTGTGTTTACTATAACATCTGAGTGTGCAAAGGTCCTTCTGTACCCTGTATGGGAGCTCATTAGCTAGCTTTCCTCCTCCTAATCACTGTGTGTGTAAAAGGCCCACTTCACTTGCAAGTGCTCTTGAGGTTTATTTTCTTAACTGCACAAAGAATTCTTTTAATATTGACTCATTCTAAGTGAGGATCTTCACCCATAAGAAATGGATTCTGTTAGTCATTTTGTCCTTCCTTGAGTCTTTAGACTAATGATTGGTATATAGTCTCACAAATTCTGTAGTTGTTTATTCCTCCCTAAATGTCCCCTCATGGCATGGTATTGCTGTGTATACATCAACATATGTTTATAGTTCTTGTAACAAAAAAGATTTAAAAAAAAGGTGTTGATTATGTGAGAAACATGATTCTGATTATCCCAAATACCATGTTCCCTTAGTAAAATAGTTTCCTGAAAAAAAAAACAAAAACAAAATCAATTACATTTGTGGAAATTTTGGCTATGCAGTTCACAAAAACTGAGGAACTTACTGCTGTAAGCCTCAGATGCTGGGTGATGTCATTTCTTGGCTTTGGGGTTGATGTAAACCCATGGTCCATCAATACAATATGAAACATTATCTGATAATCATATGAATATTAAGTGAGGCAGTGATTGATGGATAATAAAGTGACTATAGTTATCCCAAGATAATGTGGCTCTACATCTGCAACATTCTTACTATTCATACTAAAAAGGCCAGCCTAACCAGTTAGTCAGCCTGGCTATACATTCATACTTTAATTCACAGCAGGAGTGGCTATATATGATAGACAACTGTTAAATTTTAAAGATGACTGAAAGAATGTGTACTGGGTAAATTGTAGAAGGTTGTTCAGATTTGCAAACTTTCACCCATATACTCAATGATCTTATTAGACTATTAAGGAATCTTATACAGTTTTTGGTAAAATTGTGAACATATCTTCTATTTTTCCCAAATTATAGTTTTGAAATAACATACTGAAAATAGAGATTGGTGGGCTAATAAAAATGTCTCATTTGCTTTATAAAGTATTTAAAATCCTTTAAGATGTACAATAAAGAAATATGAAATGTATCATTAAAGATATTAGGATAATCAAACACCCAAAACCAACAATGAACAGGCAAAATCTGTAGTATATAAGATTGAGGTGGGGGGCAAAACAACATTCAAGGTCACATGATGGCTTAATCTATTGACAATCTCAGAATTAGCAGGAAGTCTTTGAATATTAATGTTCAAGGAAGCTATGTGGTTTCCGTGGATACATGTCCTGTCCTAACAATTTTAGAAATTGGCAGGAACTGAATAAAGGGACCTAGGAACATCAAAAAGTTTCACCTGCTCTGACAATGAGGAAGCTATCTTCTCTTAGGACTGTCATAGGTAGGAGAAGATTTTAAGTACAATTGTTTGTTAGGCAATCCAAGAGTTTTACAGATTACCAAGGAGTTCAAATCATGTGATCTCAGGGAACTGTAATCTTAGCCCATACACTGTAGAGGAGTTTGTTGATAGAATGTGTTGAGGATTCTGAAGGCTCATGCAGGTTCATGAAGGCATCTCAAGTTTACCAATTGTCTATGCTTGGAGGATTACATTAACTTTTTAATTGATATGATAAGACACTATGACCAAGGCAACTTATGAATAAAGAGTTTATCGGGCTCATAATTTCATAGTGTGAATCTATGATCATCATTGCTGGAAGAATGGCAGCTAGCAACTAGACCTGACATTGGAGCAGCAGTTGTTAGTTTGCATCTTGACACCACTAGGCAGATAAATAGACAGATAAAGAGACAAAAAGATAGGTAGATAACTTCAAGCCCAACCATAGTGACATACCTCTTTCAACAAGGACACACATCCTAATTCTTCCTTAATAGTTTCACTAACTTGTTACCAACTATTCAAATGCTTGAGACTATGTGCACCGTTTCTCATTCAAACTGCTCCTATGGGGATTTCAATGCCCCTCTCTATAGTATGAGGAATGGTATCAGTAAATGATCTCACTTCAGCAGATTATTAAATCTGGGACTTGTTTGAGTTTGATCAGAGCTTAGGGTTCTCAGTGTACTTTAAAATGTTAACATTTCTTCTTTTATACAGTTAAACTTTAGAAGGTATAACATAGCATATTAATATTAGCTCATTGTTATCTATGTATTTATCTGTATTGATACGCTTGTATTTTTACACGTTTCTTGTATGTTGGTGCCACAAAACTTAAGTTTACCTGTTTCCGAAAGCCCAAGTTTGATGCTCAGTTCTCTGCATTGTTCTCTACTTTATTCCTTGAATCAGTGCAACTCAATTTGAAATGGAGCTTCAGCCTTCACCTAATGCAGTTAACCACTTGGCTTAGAGGATTCCAATACCCTGCTGTCAGAGTGCTAGCATTTCATATGGACATCCATGCCTTCTCAGCATTTCTGTGAGTTCCAGGGATTAAAAACTCCACTCCTCATGCTTGCTATGGCAAGTTCTTTAGCAGCTGTTCATCTCTTCAGATATTAAGTTCAAAATTCTTACTAGGATTATCATATAGATATATCACATATTTTATACAACTTGTGAGAATATAATCCAATGCTTTATTCATATGTATGTGTTCTGAAGTTACATACTGGTAGTGGATATTGAAAGACAAATAAAACATTTCTCATGATTATTAAGGCTACTTAAAGCTGATTAAGACATGTCATCAAATTTCAATACTAAGCACCAAGTCTTTTGAAGATAGTATTAAATGGAATGGATAAAAGAAAAATAATGTCATTTATTGCCCTTAAAACATCTTATTTCTCCCTCGCTGCAAAATACTGACATTTATTTATATGAAATAATGAATGGAATAGAAATTACAAATCCTTGGCCAAAGAGATTATCCGTGATTATTCTGAATGCAAAAAGATTGGCCTGGAATCAATGACAGAAGTATGTACCTATGGAGTAAAGGTTGCGGATATGAACTACAACTACTTTCGGTATGAGAATGAGGTCACAACCCAAGAATAGAGATGCATTTAACAAGCTTACAGAGGGTGGCTTGGCTCTGCCAGAACTTGGTACTTGGCCCAGAAAGACTGACATTGGGCTATTGACCTCTAAAACTTCAACCTACAAGATTTATTTTGTTTCAAGCACTTACAATTTTGTTAATTTGAAATGACAACAATACAACTTTGATTAAGAATGACAGAAACGCTTGAGTTTGTCCCTACAGTTAATAGTAATAATTGCAGACATTGGGAATAATAAATTCAAATTATTTTATATAATTTCACATAGAATTAAGCAGCTTTTTTCCCCCTCATACTGCCGACAATGATGTTTCTCCCTTACTGTAGGCCTAAAGAAAAAGGGCCATCCCCCTTCCCACGAAGCCTCTGAAAACATGAGATAAAATACACCTTTCTTTTTTCATTGATATTTTTCAGTTTTGAATTTGAGAAAAGGTAGCTGAATAACAATTTTTTCATGCTTATAAAATATATCACATTTAATTTAGTTGTACGCAGTCCCATGTCTACAGAATTTATTCCAGCACTTTCATTTTCATGTGATACTCCAGAGCTTAACCTGCTGTGTTTAGAAATCTTAACGTTTCCTTTACAGAAGAAGTTCAATATTTTCAGGAAAAGGCACATATGCCGATCAAATACACTAAGACGTATGTAACGCGCACACACACAAAAAATGAAAATCTGATCCATCTTCTTGATCTTTAGAACAGTTTCGTACAAATCAATGTCTAATTTTATTCAGAACTTCATTTCTTTAAACTGCTCATAAATTTTCTAGAACCGAAAGAGGGCAAGATGTGCTTTGTATTAGATTATTTATTCTTAGTATCCACTGGTTGGTACCATCCCTACCTGGCCTTCCTTCCATTGCATACATAGAGATGTCTACTTTCTGAGACAGAATCTTTACTTTCTTGAGGCAGCAAGGCGAGAGTTCATTTTGATAGTAACTAGTTAGGAGACAACAATCTCCCCGAGCATCGTAATCTTGCTACTAGGGGATTTGTTTAACAAAATGGCCAAGTTTACCTTATTAGTAAAATCGCAAAGCAGTTTTGTGTAAAACTGTAGGAGATAGAGCCAGATTCTTTGAGATTTATGCATATTAAGACCAAGTGTTGTTCTTTTGTGACAGTTATAGGAGAAAGCTGGAGAAAGGGGTGGTGGTGTCCTGAGCTGGAGACCCGAGTCAGTGGAGTCCTAAGGTAAGGGACCACGTGGGAGAGCATAGCAGGTTCCATAGCAGGTGAGGGTGACCGAGGAGGAGAGGATAACAGGCCAGGCAGATAGAGCTTTATTTAGAAAGGGGAGTGAGGGAGAAGGGAAGAGACATAGAGGCACCAGAAACGGGGGGGGGGGGGAAGAGAAAGAGAGAGAGAGAGAGAGAGAGAGAGAGAGAGAGAGAGAGAGAGAGAGAGAGAGAGAGAGAGAGAGAGAGAGAAAAGGAGAAAGCAAAAGAGAGTGTTAAGTGGGCAGGGGTCTGATTTTAAAGGGTCCTTTGCACCTGCCTGGGTCATGGAACCCTGGGTTGACCAAAGTACTGCCTGAGTACATTCTGCCAGGTGACAGGGGCAGGCCAGCTTAATGCCTGAATCCTTAGAGTAAGTGATTTGAATTAGAAGGTGAAATATAAAACTGTGCGGGGAATCTTAGACTATGGGTACAATGAATAAAGAGAAGAGGCAGAGACGGAAAACAGACGAAAAGGAGGAAGAGTGTGGACAGGGGCAAAAGGAGGAAGAGGAAGGCAGATCAATGTTGCTGGAGTGTGGGTAGAGTTTCTGTCCCACCAGTCCCACAACCGTTTAGTCCCAAATAAACACACTGAGGTTTATAATAATTAGAAACTGTTTGCTCCATGGCTCATGTCTTATTGACTAGCTCTCTCTTAATTATTAATCCATTTTTATGAAAATGTATATCTCCATATGGTCTTGACTTACCAGAGAATGCTCGGACTTGTTAAATCCTATGGTGCCTACATGACATCTCTTATTTGTACAAGTAAGGTTCACCACATTGAAGTCCAAAATGTTCTATATATTGTACTATAGACCAACCAGAACTACTCAATAAGTCCCTGCTCTTAAAATAAGAATAACAATAAATACTTAAAAGAGAGTTAATTTCATGTAACTGTGGTACAAGAAACTATGAAAAATTTTATCAATATATTAGCAAAAAGTATGTTGCAATGATGTTTTCTGGTAACACTTATGTTACTTATTTCTTAAACTATGAATCTCATTATTTACCTGTCAGAGTATAGTGATATATAATTTTTAGAGATATTATGATTCTGTATGTGTTTGGGTACACACTAATTAGCAAGTCTAGTATACTTAATTAGGACAAAGTTGTTTTCTAAGATTAAGGCTTTTAGTAAAAAATCATATACAGCAAAATTGACTAAAGTAAATAACTTCAATAATTACAAATTTGTTAAATAATATTTTGCCTTGCATCACACTTTCAAATTCTCTTTCTTGAAAGGAAACTAAAATATATTCAGGGAAATCAAAATGTTTTTGAACTCATTAGTGACAGAATCTACATACTTGACTAAACAAACAAATTCCATGAAAAAAAAGTTGGGGTTAATTTTTAATGAGATATGAAAGAATTTTATTCTTCTAATAGCAGTTAGAAAATGTAAGTACCTTTAAAAATATTGCAATCTTTATTTTGTTATACACTATTCCTGAACATTTCATGTTTGCTGTATATTAAATGTTTTTATGTGAGTGATGTTTCAGGACATTTACTTATTTGTTTGAGTCACTTGAGGTTGTAATTGTGTTTACTTTATATTATGGAAGTTTCATTAAGGATGGTATGATTTGAGTTAATGTTGTACATCCTCAACCCTGTTTTGTCTTTCTAGTCTGTATAATGGAGATTCGTACTTTGGTTTTTGTACTCTGTTGTCAACGAAACAGTGCCAGAACAACAAAAATCACAGTCAGAAATTACTCCAGAATGTTTTATAGGAAGAACAGTAATAAATAAATACAAATAAGCATCCTTATTACACACAATATATGGAAATTAGTTGGACCCATTAAATATAATTAATAGAATGTTTTAGATATGAGGTTGCTCTAATGTCACTCACGCAACACATTCATTGTCCTGTGCATGTGGCTGTGTAATTCTGTGTGTATATGTTTGTTTGTACACCTATATGTGTACTCTTCAATAGCATGTCTTCATATTTCCTTTTATCAACACTTGCTTCTCACAAATATACACTTGTGTTCCTTTTTGGTTCCAAGTCCCAGATGGCAACTTTCAAGTACCACCTGACTTTGATTCTTCTTAAAGTAAAACACCATGCCAGAAAAGATTATTGATGTTGGTATTGGTGTTGTATGAATGTCTTATGCCATCAGTACTTTACAGAAAGACTGGCAAATGAGAGATTATGAATGAGCAGCATGGCATCCCTTCCCTCAGAAAAACAAACCAAAATAATAATAATAATAATAATAATAATAATAATAATAATAATAATAAAATCCTTTCTGGCAAAGACAGCAAACTCTCTAGAGCGACTGCTAACTACTAGCTGGTCATTATCACAACAGGGAACTGTCTGCAAGAAAAAGAGAGTCTTCTCAGTTTGGTTCAGTAAAACATGAACATCTTCAAGTTCATCATTCACAACGCTGGGCATTACAGTTCAAACTACAAGTGATGTACTGTTTTAAAACCAGCAGACACCTTGTCCTATGTGGCTTGGAAGAAAAGTGGCTTTCCCAAACAAAATCTGATTTATCAGAAGTGGTTGCAGTTTGGATTTAGCTTGGTTCCATTATCTGATGGGGAAAAAAACTGTGAGCTTGCCTGGAAGTTGTCATGGATGGTTTTTTCCAAGCACTTAGACTTTAGTGTGCCCACAAGAAGGGGCATACATGTTGCCAGTACCTGAGGAATCTGAACCCCAAACTGGGCACGGAAGCAGAGAATGTGCAGTGGAAAAATGTTCCCAAGCATATGATTGACAGCACCAACTAGTAGACAAACTGAAAAATTGTATGTTATGGTCCATTGGACTCCCTGTGACAGACATGACCAAGAGCATGAAGAATGTCAGGTAGGTACACCTCATTTCCACCATGATAAGGAGTATCTATGGAGGAAAGGATAAGGTCTTTCTCTGTGTCTTCTGTCCAGGGACCAAATGGAATCTCAGATGTAGTGAAGGTGGCTGACACCTGAGCAGGGGGCTTGTTTAAAGAAGACTGTAAAGGAATTCTGGGATATACATCAAGAGCTACAGTCTAAAGTCCTCGGATGCCTTAGCACTTCACTGTGTAGCAGTATTTCTATGGAGACCACACACTGTCTCTTCATCTGAGGACTGATTTTTGCATTTGTGTTAAGGTTGCCTTGGGAGAACCTCAATTATTCTACTGCTCTACCCTGATGCTAACTTGTACTTGTGTCGTGGTAACCTGGTTAATGTAACAATCCCATTGTCCCCGAGACATACTGCTAAATATGAGCAGGCGTCCGTGCTCATATGAGCCTCCTGGAGTCCTTATGCTATGCAGTACAGCACCAAATATTCTTATGACAGAGTTCTCAATTATTCAGACCTGTCTTCAGTATGAGAATCCAGGTGTGTGTCTTACGCATATCTGTTCCAAAGGATGTTATTTTGTGTATTATATTTGTCTGTAGCTATATCACCATGTTATGTAGAAAGGAAAAATCTGCATATGTATGAAGCAACCAGCTGCTCAAGTGAAATGTCATGTCATCAAAAACACCGAATGTACATTAGAAAATGAAAAACTGTATTACTTAACTGCATCTCATAGAAATAGTGAAATTTTACACATTTAGGACAGAACCTTAAGTTATAAATTGTACTTGAAGTTATCCACTTCATAAAATAAATTTAAATGAGAGGGGTATCTCATGGTACATTTATGTAAATAATATGCCTGAAAATGGGGAGATGTACTCTTCAATATTTATTTTCACGTTTTCTGAGATATAAAGGTATTATTAACCAAAGTGGCAGGATTTTAGAATACAGAGGCAACCAAATTTACAAATGCATTCAAAGTTACCACATTTTTACGCTTCAGAACTACTACATTACAGTGGTTTCCATGACTAAAGAGATAAGTGAATCTGAAAGAAATATAAAACATCACAGAGAAATTTATTAAGTTTATAGCATTCAGTATTCTTGGAATATTTTTAGATATGTTGTCTAAAAGATAGTTGTTAAACAATAGTTTGTTCAAAGTGACTCGGTCCCTTACTGTTAGAAATTAAAGATGGATTCTGTACAGACAACTATCATAATAGGAAGGATGCAGTACCCCCATTGTCAAGTCTTCATTACATATGGTTGATACTGATGAGCAAAAATGTGTATCTTAACAGTGCACACAATCCATTATTGGAAAGAACTGTACTAAACTCTGCTTCAAGTCCCTGAAGATACCTTAGTGAAAACACCATGGACATTTAAAGCTATAGCTCTATTTTACTCAGAGTTTCTCTATGCTTAAATCCATACTTCTAGAAAAGAGTGGAACAATGGACAATAGGGTTCTATAAGACAAACAAAAAAGACTTAGCCAGAACTCAGCATTTCTTGGTCTGGTGACATTCACAGGCAATGGCAAAAACAGCTGTCCAACCCAGCAAGAGATTTGAAAAGCTGAAATTGTCCTCCAGAATGAGTACATAAGGGTTTAAAGCAAAGTGCATGATATTCAGATAATTCTTTATCTGAATTGTTTAATTCTTTATTGTAATTTCTGTCATTCGCTGAAATTTTTCCACTTCAAGTAGTAATTATAAATATTCTAAGATAAATTTGTGTATTTTAAAGGATTAAGGATAATATTCATTAAATATCTCTAATGATAAATTATAACTGATTGCTAATTCTAGATATTTTCATGATTTGCAATTTTTATTCCTCTCTTTTTAAAATTCTTTTTGAGACAGGGTTTCTCTGTGTAGCCTTGGAACCTGCCCTGGAATTCACTCTGTGGATGAGGCTGAACTCAAACACACAGAGATCCACCTACCTCTGCCTCCCAAATGCTGGGGTGTTGGGATTAAAGGCGTGCACTACCACTGCCCTGTTCTTTGATAATTTAACAGACATATACAGGATATATGTATTATGTATAACTCTCAATGACTCTCCACACTTTTATGGCCCTCTCTGTGATACAAACGCTGTCACTCAAATTGTGTGTGTGTGTGTGTGTGTGTGTGTGTGTGTGTGTGTGTAACAGTGACTGAGTCCAGCTCTTACTGCCCACAGTTTTATGACTATGAGGTTATCTACTAGTTAATAGAATGTACTGGCAATAGAGAACCCTTCAGTGGCCACCCCTCTGAGAAGGTGACTTTCCCTTCTATAGTAGTTATGAACTACCCTTACTTGTGTGGTGACTGAGGAGCCCATTATACCTCAGTGTTAACATGATTAACTGACTTGTGCATGCATGTGCATTGTACACCTAATCAAAGTTTCACTTAGTTCATTTGTGTTGTCTGTCAAGGGGAAACCATTTCAAAGCACTCTTACTTTCTTTATGACTTTTTTTTTAGCAATGTTCCTGATTTTTATGTAGTGGTTTTCAGTCTGAATATGCTGAACCTTCCCTGTTGAAATTTCTTCAGAGTTTAGTTACCATAATCCACTATATAATAACAATCAGATGAATGGTTCAAATGAGTTCTCTCAAGAAAAAAAAAGATTAAATTCATTCATATGGAAATGAATCTTTTTTTGTATTCAAAATCCTGATTATATAAGGTGTTACTTGAACACAAGTTACTTTACTGGTCTTAGTTAATATATGATTCTCTAGGTAGCTAATTTATATAAATATATTACAACATGGTTCTCCTTCCTGATCTATAAATACTTAGAATCTCTTAAGTTTACACAGTTACATATTTCTTGAGTCTCTCATAGGCTACCACCTAAGGGTAGTTACTATATTTCTTGGCATTCCCTTCATATACCTGTCCTATTTTTATGAACTACTATTATATCACCAAATCCCTGTACATTCTGTACAAGCTCTGAGAGTTATAATCCACAGCAGCATAGATGTCTTGCCAATACAATGATGTAACTGTGTATTATTATACCCCTGCAAGTTTTTCACTTAATAAGTCATAATACAAGTGGAGACAGGCTTTGGCACTAAAAGACACTTTAATCTTGCATCTCAAGATGCAGAATGAGCTACTAACGTACTACTAAACCTCACAGACATAGATGACAATACTCCTAGTTGTTTTTGTTTTGTTTTGTTTTTCCCATACTGTCAGTTATTAACACTGTTGTTGCCCTCTCCTAGATTATAATGAAACTATTTAGTTTAAATTTTAAAAATTGTGTAATTACAGCAGTGTACAACCTTGACTGACACAGACTGGTGAGGAAATGGAAAATGAGTAACTAGGAAAACCTTCCATTTCATACAAGGGCCTATGTTTATTAGTAACAGCTGATATTAATTTTGAAAAATAATTTCCATAGAAATTGTTGACTTCTCAAAAATAATTCTATATCCTCTAATGTATTGCTATCATGTTTGTATAAATGAATGCCTATGCATGTTCAGTTTGTCAAGGAAAACTCATTTCATCTTGATTCTATTTTATTGGAGAGATTAATCACCTGTATGATTAAACTGAAACGGGATAAATTCTATCATAATAAACATATTTTTTGAAGAGAATAATTATAGTAGAACAAAATAGAGAGTCAAAATATAAGTCTTTTATGGTATGAGCAGTTATATGATGTGACTTCAGGATCTAAAGTTGGCATCTAAGAGGGCCAGTCACAAGTCTATACCAGCAATAACTCTGAGTACACACGTATCATCAACATCTTTATTGAAATAAATGTTTATTTTGTGACAATGATGATTTTCTTACATTTCCTAAAGATTTCCTTGATACTGTAGCCTTTATATAATATCACATATTAGCAAAATGTCATAATTTCTTTAATTTCACATAGATAATCATTATTTTTATTTCAAACAAAGCTGTGTATGTATATATATATATATATATATATATTACATTGCAAAAATTTCAAATTTGACTTCATTATTAATGTAATACTTTTGAGTTTTAGTTATATAATTTTTGGTTCTAGGATCAAAACAATGCATTATTGTTTGTAAACATGAACTCTAACATTCAGTCCTTAAACAATTCTATTTATTAAACTTTTTTTTCCAGTATCATGAATTAACTTTTGTTTATTGAATTTTAAATATAAATTTATATTTTCTCCTATACATTGACATATGCTAAATTTAAAAATGAAATAATATACGCAGGCAGGTATGTATATATAAAATTACTAGATGCAAGCATATTATTTTCCAGTGATATTTTCCCCATATCCACATTGTAATTATTAAACTTTGCAGATAAAATTGTAGGTATAATACTGGGTGGTTCACACTGAAATCATGATTACCATATCCAGGAGTCATGAGTGGGAACTTACACTTTTAATGCAATATTGCTGCAAGACACAAATGTCTCCTAGTCTAAATAGAGTGCTAATTACCTTATCCATAAAGTATTGAAGAATTATCTGATTTTATGGAATTTGTTATTGCTGATCTTAACTCAAGGCATGACAAAGCCAAGAATGTTACAAAAGTGTTGCTAAAAGAAAGAGTATGTATTAAAGTGTAGATGTAGTCATGAGGCAGACATCTTCTTTGCATTGCTAATCCTGCTCATATCTCTTCATCAGAAAATGTTTTGATGTGATTAATTAGCTTTTATTTCACAATAAGTTTACATTGATATTTAATTTAAATTTTACAAAGCCCTAATAAAGTTTTTATAACTAATTATCAAATTCTAGCATTAATTTGAGACTCAGCAGGGAGTATGAAAAAAAAAATATCGAAGCAGCAAGAGACTTTCAAAATCCTCACAAATACTAAGGTTACTTTCTCGATCTGATAAGATCTTTGGTCAATGCAATTGATGAATCTCAAATTGTGATTTCTAGGATTTACTACGGTGTGTGAATTAAGCGAATAAAATGTCCCAAGGTTTACATCCTGTCTGTGTATTTTCATAATATTTTCCAAAAATTCACTATATATGTGTGTTTGTGCATGTGTATGTGTGTTTATTTATAGACAGTGGCACTAAACTCTACAGTAGCTCCCTAGGAACCTTTTGTAAGTATAGATTATTCTCCAAAGAATATGTTTTACTAAGAAATCAGATGTTAACATATTTCTTTAAAAGTGAAACTCTCTTGGCTTCCTCGTTATTTTTTACACTGTGCAATGGGTAACTGCTTCATTCCTTTCTTTCTAGCTCACATTTTGAAGTTGTACAGAGTCTGTTTAACACATAGCTCTTGTATATCTGTTCTCTTTATTCTTCAAGTATTTCTTTCATTGTTTGTACAAAAAAAAAAAAAAGCCAAGTCAAAAATTTCTACAGAAATTGAATCATAAATTTGGGAACAAGTAGTTCTTCTAATATCATATGACATTTGAACTTGGTTGACTAGCCATATCTATTTTATTTATATTATTTCAAAAACTGCAGTTGCTCTATATGTGTGGATATATAGGGGTGTTTATATAATTTTTATAAAGCCAAACACTTTACTATTGTCCAGTTACCTTCCAGCACAAATTGACTTTTGTTTGTTTTCAAAATAGTTTCTCATCTTGTGAATCACTGACAGGAAATATTCAATTTTATTTAATTCTATCACAGAGTTTGCAGTTGCTTTTGCACATAATGTAAATATGGCAGAGACAGAAAACTTAAGTTTTACTCATTATATATCTGATGAAACTATAGCCTCACTTTTTATGCCTTTCCAATTGAAAAATAGTTTTTATGTAGTGCATACTTTAAATGGTAATATCTGCAGCTGGAAACCAAACCTTTACCACACATGGATGGCTGATATTTATTTAGGACATATATTTCTAATAAAAAGAAACCTTTTATTCACTGCCTTTAATGTCTCATGAGATAGTACCATCCCCTGATAACACAGTAGGAACAACCCAGTGGTATTATTTACATTTTCAATCCTCTTATTGTCTAGTAATTAATGATGAAAGACAAATAACATAGTATAATTCCAATTTCTTATTCTTATAGGCAATAGGACTGCTAATTATCTCATGCAGCCTCTGATCTCCAACAGCATGAGATACTAAGTTGATTTTAATTTAATACTTGAATGTCACTGTTGAGGAGAATACAATACATTCATCTGCTTGCTCTACCTGAAATTCATTTAGCTTTGCTAAACTCCAGGATTGATCAGAAGTAACTTTGTTTCCCACCCATGCCATTTTTTAGGCAAAGTTTTCCTGGAAGAGGCTTTATTCCTTTGTTTATTTTTCTTGCATTAACAAGTCTTTTTCATCATGAAATCAAGTCTTAAGGAATATTATTTTTACTAGAACAAGAAGTCTTATAAGCTCGCTATATTCTTCCAAATCATTAAGATATCTGGAGCTATTTATGATCAAACAACACAGATGAATGAAAATCATACTGTATGGAAAATAACTTGTACCTAGAAATATTGTGTCCATGAAACTGACAGCCAGGTTTACACATGCTTTGCCCTAACTACTTCTCTGTTAGTTTATGTTATTGATGGTACATTAGCATCCTTTGGGTATTTACATGTATTATATATGAATAAACATATGTAATGAATTCCACTGGCATTTACTTTTCCTGAAAGTACTGATTAGAACTCTGCTTATACTCAGTAAATATCCATAAACTATTTCACTCCGTAGAGGAGATATTCTCTTAACCATGTATCATTGTCATTTCAATGAAGAAGCTTGTCATCATACCTCTTATGATGCATACTATTAATTGATCTTAATTTTCTCTGTGCTTGTGAAAAAAAATCTACAAAAGGAAATACTGCATTAACACTTACCCAAGTCAGTTATGGCTATATGTTGATAAATATATATTTCTGAGTTTTGTCACTTCTGTCTACCTGGTAATACAGAGTCTAGATAGGTTGACCTTTAGGCAAGGAATAAAGTCTACTTCCTTGTAGAAAAATAAATATTTCTCAGTATTTGTTATAGTATTAACTAATAGAAAAATCAGTTTATAGTCTCACTTAATGGCTCCAAATAAGGTCTGTGCATATAATAAATTTCAATTGAAATAAATCCCCACTTTTTCTATTTGCTATTATATGAACACAATTTCATTTATTTACAATATTAACAGCACCCCAATTTCTCCTAGTTAATAGAATTTCCATATTTACATGAAGATTACTTATTAGAGGAACTTTCAAGTTAAAAAAAAAAACAAAGGATAGTTATCCAATTTTGTGACAGGGTATCAGGCAGTTACTTAATTTGTTAAATTAGCAATAAAATTCTGAGCTACATCAAAGAAGCTTTTGAATCTGTGTTCTCATCATCAATGTTAGTACCCTTATAAATTCACCTCATCTCTTGGTACACTTTTATGTGCATTATTAATGGTTCCACACCTCTTGAGAACTGAAGCTTAGAAGGTCTTTTAATCTGAACCAAATTCTTATTAATGTTTTTATATGAGATGAATTTTGAAGTTAAGGATAATGTCTTTCTTATGGGGCAATGAATAATTTTTTAATAATAAAAAAGGACAATATTCTTTGGGGGGAAATATTTACTTTCCAGTAAGTAAAATAAAATCAGGATGTCCTAAATTGAGCTCCATTTCCCAAAAGTGTCCACTGTGTTGCTTTCAATCTACATGCCTATGTGAAAATTAGGTCTTGGAAACATAAATCTATAAATCTATGAAAACAGCATCCAGTTCAGTTATTAGTTGGTGAATGTATTAAACATTTAAGATAATTACAAGTTCCCTATGCAGGCCACCTTTCTTGAGAACAGATGTATATAAAGCCAAGCCAAATATTCCTTCAAGTAAAAATAAATACTTTCTGAAAGTATATTTGTATGTTTACTGATGCTGTTTGAACATGCCCAGGCATGAATGCAGTATATATAAAGACATTGTTCTAATAACATAGGTACCCAGTACCATCTATCATAAAAATTGTATGTGTGGAAGACAGAGTTATATTGAGAATTTTAAAGGGTCAAAGAATTTTATGTTGGTTAAAAACTGACACAATAGCTTGCCATGGAGGTTCTTGGTTATTCTCAGAAAATACATGATATGTTCATGTTCAAAACAGCATCAGTAAACATAAATTTTATTCAGTAACTAGTTCATAAAAGGTACTGACCAATATTAGGGAAATATGAATTAATCATATAATTAAAACTTCTATTGTATAAATGAAATTGATAAACTTATGTACAACAACCAATTAATATGAATAAAATTTGAAGTATCTGGAAATATGTACAATGTTAGTTTGGTAAAACCTAATAATTTTATATTATCATGAATGCCATTTAGTAAAGTTTTTCAGTAATACATCAATTTTTTTTAACTGCTTAAGAGCTAGTAAACAGTGGAGTGTATTTGAACATGGACAGTTTATATTCCAAACTAAGCTATCCAAATGTAAGTAAGGCTGCTTAGTCTCATGCCTTTTTACCCTCTGCCCCCCTCGGAGTATTTTTCAGTATATGAAAATTGTTAAATATTTTTTCACATGAATGGTGTAACATTAAGGATTTGTCCTAAGTGGTCCTTGGTGAAAACTTAAATTCAGCTGCGTTACAAATTCTTAGTAAGAAGAGCAGTAATATTAAAGTAATCTTAAAGTTCATCAAGTTCTTTACTGTTGTCTTGGTCCATATGCACAATGCAATTTTTAGTCAAGGATGTGACAATTTACACATCATAAGTTCACAAGTATAAACTTTTGAGACTAGAAGGTAAAAAGTAAAGGGATACTTCAAGTTCAGGCATAGCATCCTTGAGAGCAAGTTTGTTAGACTTGAAGTTAACTTGTCCTGGATCCTAGGGCATACCCATTGTAGATTTCAGAAAGTCTTCAGAAAATCAGCAAGGAAGAACACTGCTGAATAAACTAATTCAAGCCCATTTTATTGCATTCAGAATTTTTTTAAAAACTTGGAATAAGAGTGGAAAGGTGTTATGCTTTGTTATCTAAACGCTTTGGTAGGTTTGGTAGGTCTAAAGCCAGTCCTGATGATGACAGAGAAAACAGAAAATGTCAAATCAAATAGTACATTAAGTCCAGTGCTTTTTAAAAAAGAAATCTTAGTGTCAAGTGGAAACTACATCAAACAAAGAGCACGGGAAATATACGAGAAGTAAAGTAATAATAATTTGCAAGTTCTAGCATAGTCTAAACATTATCAAAATATTCCTTAAATTTTGCATTTGCTGCCAAACTCGCATGCTTATAATTAATGTTGGCAATATATTCTGTAGTCAAGCAGAACTGTGCATTGAAGTGGTTTCGTAAGCAATGATATGATTAATGATTTATGATGAGTTATAAATTAAACTAACATGATACTTATAGAAGCCATATAATACATATTGTATTGCCATATATATGAAGATTAACATTTTTCACATACATTTATAAAACTTTAAAATGGTTTGTTTTACATACATATACATATATATTATATATTTATATATATATACATATATATATAATTTTTCTTATTTTACATATTGACCCCAGTTCACTCTCTTTCCCTCCCATTCCCCTCGCCCCCATTCACCCCCCCCCACTCCACAGGGAGGGTGATTCCTTCCAGGAAGGATCATCAAAATCTGTCAAGTCATTTACAGTAGGGACTAAGCCCTCCCTCCTTCCTCTAGGTTAAGGGAGTATCCCTCCATGGGGAATGTGCTCCCAAAGTCCTTTCGTGCACAAGGGATACATCCTGGTTCCACTGTCAGAGGTCCCTTAGACTGCCCAAGTTCAGGGGGTCCAAGTCAGTCCAATGCTGGTTTCCCAGCTATCAGTCTGGGGGTCCATTAGCTCCTTGTTCAGATCAGCTGTCTCTGTGGGTTTCTGTAGCCTGGTCTTGTCCCATTTTCTTTTTACTCCTCCCTCTCTGCAACTTGATTCCAGGAGTTCGGCTCAGTGTTCAGCTGTGGGTGTCTGCTTCTTTTCCCATCAGCTACCAGATGAAGAATCTATGATGGCATATAAGTTAGTCATCAATGTCATTATCAAGGAAGAGCATTTTGCTGTTGTTGTAAATTGGTCAAAGTGTTTAATCTCAAATGATGCATCTAGAAAGCAAATCCCCTTTTATTTTGACTTTTTTTCCCCTAAAAGCCACTAGTTACATTACATGCATCCTTATTTTTCTCTGCAAGATGTTATACGTCTCTTGTTAAAACTGTATACTTCCTTATTAATAGCCATGTTTAGATGGGGCCCTTCCGCACACAGTTTTCATGATTTGTTAGTTTTCTCCCACAACATGGGTCTCAGAATTGAACTCAGGTTGGTGGTGCTGGTGTCAGGTGCTTGTACTGCTTCCAGTGAAAATCATCAGACCTGATTCAAAGTTATACTTTACAAATTAAACCTTCACCTTTATATACAAATTGTTTCAGTTCACCTTGTTTTGTTCCTATTATTTATTCAGGAGTGCAGGTATGTGGTGTTGGGCCATATTTTCTTTGCAGTTCTTACATCTGGAATCCTTTTTTTTCTCTTTTCTATTTTCTTTTTTTTTTTCTTTTGTTTTTATTTTTTAAAACTCACAGTCAAACTCTTGAATTCACAAAACTCCTCATATATCTTCACATGTTGATGAGGCATTCATGAAGACACTTTCTTAGGCTCATTGCATGAGTGCAGTGGACACTTAGTTCTTAGACAAAAACTATGCCTTGAACCCTTTTACTGTACTCTCCGGGAAATGGCTTGTAGCACAACAGGCTTCTGATAGCTGGCATTGAACAGCTGTGTTCATCTTACTTTCTATACATAGAGACTATTACTCGTAGCTAATTACTGAAAAGAATATATAAATGAATATATTTTATGAATAATTACATGCTCTGTTCATATGCGAAGCTTTGTTTTATTTCAAGTGATGCGCACAAAATTTTAGCACTAATTATTGTATATCATTTCACATTTTTTCATTGTGTTTTTAGAAAGCATGTGGTTTCTCACAGATATCAGAAATTCAGGTAACAAATCACCCTCACCTGGTTCATAAAAGTTAATTTAGGAACTTATAAATATAGAAGTTCAGATCATTTTCTTCAATATCTTTGGTTGCATCAACATTCACTTTTCAGAATAAAGAGTGCAAAGTCAGGCAGCTTCTCCTATGCATCTTCTAATAGAAATTTGTGGGACAGTTGAAGCTGGAACTCATTCTTTAGACCAGACTGGCTTTGAACCCAAAGTTCCTTGATGGGAGATGTCATTCTGTAAATATGTTTCTTGTATTGGTTAACTTATAAAGCACTGTTGGCCAATAGGAAAGCAAGATAGGCGGGACTAGGAGACAAGGGAGAGAGAGGAAGTAGGAGGGAGGAGATCCAAGATGGAGCACAGAGAGAGAAGAATGCCAGCCCTTCTCTCCAGTAAGATAAGGCCAAGTGGAAATACTTAGATTAATAGAAATGGGTTAATATTTAAGACAGAGCAAGCCAATAAGTAACACTAGTAACAGGCCTACAGAATTATATCTAATAAGGTGTCTCTCTGTGTGTTATTTGGGGCTAGCATGGCTGTGGGTCAAACCGGTGGGAAAAACTACTCATGACAAAAAATCCCCTTGTCTTTACTTCCTAACTGCTAGGATTAAAGGTCAGGGAGCTCTTAGTTCTTGAAAAAAATCCCTGTTATTGAGTATGAACTTCATTCATTCTCAATTTTTGTGTAATTAAGTTCCTACACCATATTTTCTGAAGTGAATATAGCTATTGAAAACAAGTGGAAACTTGGAAATACTTTCCCTTTCCAAATATCAAAGCTAATGCTATCATAACTCCGGCCTCCTTCCCTGCATTTCCCTGTGAGAGCATGTGTCATCTGCCCTCGTGAAACTCCAATTCTGGGACTTTAGATTTCAGACCTTTGCCATGAACAGCTGCATTCTCTAATTAATTACTTGTTTCAGATTTCTTAATAATTCGGCTGACTTCCACTGTCTCTCTTTAAGAATATTCCCATTCATGCTCACATAAATTCTTTGAAAATGTACTTCAGAGTGGTTCAGCACTTTGCTGGGGCTTTTTCTCTCTTCCTCTCACATTTATATTAAATCTACAGTTAATTGCATGACCTAGAGACTTTGAATGAATTTATTCCTTGCAGCCTCTCATCTCATTACCCACCAATTATTTCCTACACTCCTTCCACAGCAGCTGCAATACAGCATTGCTCTTTGTGAAATAGAGTGAGGCCCTAGTTCTGTACTTCGTTCTTTCCTACCTTAAATGTTATTTTCCCCAATAACGCCATGGCTTCTTGTCTCATTATTTCATTACTTTTCAAATTCCATACAGAAATCCTAAATACACTGGATTCTTTCTCTTAACTCAATGTTGTTGCATATAACCCTTGTGAGGAGCCGATTCATATCATTTACCATCTTATTGTATAGCTCCCCTAATGATAATATTATAGACAGATGAATCTGTCTCCTTTTATTGTACCTTTCTCTTTGGACTTCAGTATGAATTGGCTTCAGTCAAGAAATGGCTGAATGGCTAAGTGAAAAACCAGGGTAGAAATGTTATAGGCTCCTACCCATCTTTCCACATTAATACATAACTCTGGGGCATGTAGCCTCACTGACCTTTTATTGCAGCACATGTTGTGATGCTTTGAGAATGGCTCATATCTTTGGAATGTAAGCATTTTTTTTTCTCACATGTTACTTTTGAGGGGGGTATCAACTCTATCTTCTAGAAATAATTTTATCGCTTTAAAATCACATTTTAATATTACCATTTTAGTAATTATAACATATTTATCCCTGACTCTACAAGAGGTCAGGGCCTGTGCAATTGTTTATTTTCACTATAACACATTTTTAAGTTTCCAATGTATAATTGATATTTCCAGTTTCATACCTCTCCCAACAAATACACTTTAATTGTGTGCAAATATTGCTAAATAGTTCTTCATTTGTTATAAAGGGGTAAAAATTTCAAGTTAGTTTATCCTATAATGGTACTAAATAAAACTTCATACCTCATAAAGAATAATATGTGTATAGTTCATTATGGAATAAATCAGAAGTGACCACTGAGCCAAGAACCAAGATTCAGATTGCAACAAATACCATCTTCTAAAAAGATAAGGTCTGATGAAGATTTCATAGAAACAAAGAAAGAAAGACATATATCACATACTTTAAATACATTGGTGGTGTATCAGGTAGTCTAGAACAGAAGGCTGGGGTAAAAAAAAATCTAAATGTACCAGATGTATTCTAAGAAAAAAATCCTAAGTTTAGGGTTGGTGAAAACTAGATAGAATCTTGTTCATACATTCCAATGGATTTACCCAAAAGTCTCAATAAAGTCACGTCAAATGCATTAAAAAAGAGACAATGGATGACCACTTAGAGGCCTGAAGTTGGACTAATAAATTAGTTCTATACCTGCACATTCCAACTGCTCCACAGTTAACAGTGCAATCAGTGCATCCACTTGATGGTTTCACTTTCCAAGAACACAAGTTTTTGTAGCATGTGGTGAATTGTCTTCATAAAAGCGTTCTCATCTTTCACTACTCAAGACTATCCTGTGATACTTACTTACCCCCTTTTTCAGTATTTTTGTTTGTTTGTATGTATGTTTTGCCTTATTTTTACTAGTAAATGCTAGAAAGTAATGCTGAATAACACATGGTAGGTAGCCTTTCCTCAATGTGAAGCCTCCAAGTTAGCTCAATCAAACATAACAGCTTTGAAAAATATTTCTATTACCTAGAGTCATAAATTTTCAATCTCCTTCACTGACTGATCATTTTTGTGGTTCCCGGGTGGAATACCCAGTTGCCTACTTTTTACATCCATCTGCACACACATCTGCTTTAGTTTGTTTTGAATGTGACAACAAAATATTACCCACTCTGAGGTGTATAAATAATAGACATGTATTTCTCATAGCTTTGCAAAATAGAGAGTCAAAGATCAATGATGTAACAGAAGCTGTGTTTGTGGTGTGCTCAAGAAACGTCTGCTCTCTCACCACAAGAATGGAAGGTGTCGGTGTCACACTATGTTTGTGTGTGCTCAAGACATGTATTCACTCTAAACCTGAGAGTGGAAGGGTTGGTCTCACTCTGATGATCATTAAGGACATTAAAATAGTATTTTTCCTGATTTCCTACTTTTTATGACCTGATTAACAGTTCATCATTGTATCAGTCTGAGAGGATTCCAGCCAAGGAACCGTGGAAGCAAATGTCATTAGTAACACATTAACTTAACTAACATAAGACATGGTGAATCATTTCCACAGAACCTCATCTTTTCACAGAATTGCCTGTTCATATTCTAATACCAGTATCTCTTGACTAGCTGTGCAAAATATACACACTCATACTCACCTTTCATTTTGTCTCACATGAAGTAATGTGAAAATCTAAAAATGTTTCAATATGTAATACATCATAATATTTTTGTGTGTATTTTGGAAAACATCTAAATATATACACATATTTGTTATTTTTCTATGCTGGAATCTATTTTTCTTGAGTATTTCAATGAAATGAGCCACTTTATATGCTTACATATCATTGTTCGATCTCAACATCAATTTTATGTTTTTCTAACATCTATTGATTGAACTGTCTCAAAACAGAACAGTGCCTCCAACCAAGGCAGATAACCTGAGTTCCACTCCATATTTTGGAAGGGAAGAAATAAAGCTTCCGTTAATGGTCTTCTTATGTAAAAACAATGTACCATCACATGTAAGCTGACATACATCCACATAGCATACACATAAAATCATATAAATGAAAAATTAAGTTTAAGAATAAATGAACAATGCTCTCAAAATGTTTCTTTAGAAATGTGTTTCTATTGCTAATATATACACATTTAATTTAATTTGTTTCTTATCTTTCATAGCCCAGTTATTTATTTGGATAATATTTATTATGAATCAGAAACAGATATCCTCCACTGGAGGGTAGTTAGATTCTTAACATCAGGCAAGTCATGTTAGTCTCCCTATTTTTCATTAATCATGTTTGAAAATATGTCCGTAGCAATTTTAATAAAATATATTGTTATATGTCATTATAATTTGCTATAACCTTGGATTTTTTTCTGCAGGTGTTTCATTAGTACACATTTTACCAACGCAAAAGAGGGAAATATACTACCATTTT
Organism: Phodopus roborovskii; assembly: GCF_943737965.1. Lineage (NCBI taxonomy): Eukaryota > Metazoa > Chordata > Mammalia > Rodentia > Cricetidae > Phodopus > Phodopus roborovskii. Next base: position 9,185,245 of record NW_026126511.1, on the reverse strand, counting down.
GTTGAATGATAATATATGAAGTATAAAGAAAATGATTGCACAGATAATAAAAATACCAATTATGCTATTTGTGTTATAATGTAGATAATAAGAATGCCTATCCCTACCTGATATAGGATCTTAGAAAAATACATAAAATTACGGTCTACCTCTAGAATAGAAAAAGGTTTATGTTTTAGTTATTGTTTAATTTCTCATCTAAATCATAATCTTGCCATTTTAATAGTCATTTTGCATTACCCCTCTGATTCTTTCTTGAGTAGAGAAGAGGCAAGAAAAGATGACATTGCTATTAGTTTCCTATTGTGATTTCCCTCCTGCGAGGAGAGTTGTAATGAGAGGTTTTAGAGTCCAACTTTCATGTTTATTGTTAGGAAACTGAATTACAGAAGAAAATTGACTAAAGAACTGTAATGAGAATCTGCTAGTAGTTTCAAAACTAATCTATATTTTGCATTACCTTTTTCATTATCAATTGTAATGTTTTAATGCTGTACCCAGAGAGGTGGGAATTACCTGCTTTCACATAAATATATTTGATCCGTATTGATTCTAATAACTGTTTCCCTGATATTTTAAGTTTAATTTCCTTTGATAAAGGTCACTGTGAATGAACACTAGGGCAATGGCTATTAAGTTATATATTCACTCCTATGAAGAAAAAACAAAGTATAAAATAATTCAACAATCAAACACACATGACTAACTAATATGCCTTAGCACTGTTGTATAGGCATTAGCAAGCAAGGCCATTTAGTTAAGTAAATTATCTATGCCATGTGTGTACAAAATTATTCAGTACATGAAACATAAAAAAACTTGTAAAACAACAACAACAAAATCTAAAGGCGATTGTTGTCATTAATATTTGTTAGCAAAATAAATCATAATTATATAAAATTCAAAACTCTCAGATTAAGGTTGGACAAGACAAACCAAAAGAAGGAAAAGAGAAGGTGACAGAAGCAAAGATCCACTTGAAGACACTAAATTGCAAACCATAATAGATTTGCAGAGATCTTTGTGCAAACATGTGCAGGCTGAATACATGTCTTTTCAATCTTATGGCACTCATTTTAGCTTTACTCATGCTGGTTTAGAGGTTCTTGTTTTCATGGTGTCAGCCAGCCCCTCAGGCTCTTCTTCCACTAAGTTTCCTGAATGCTCAAGTGGAGGAATTTGGTAGGCATATCCCAATGTCTGAATACTGTCCTCTATATTTGTTTCCTACTGATGCAGGACGAATCTTCTCTGATGATAGCTAAACACTGCACTATTTATGAGTATGGCAAACTATCCTTAGGAGTTATTTTATTGCTACAATTATTTTAGACTAGTGTTATTAGTTTTTACCCTCAGTCTTTGGGTCACCTATTGTCAGGTTCTTAGTCACAAAATCAAGTTCAGGTTTGTGTTCCTTCTCATGGGGTGAGATTACATCAAATCAGTTATTGATTGGTTATTTAAAGAAACTTTGTGTCACCACTACACTTGCATGTAGTGCAAGGATTATGCAAATTAAGAAAAAGAATTTGTGGCTGGCTTCGTGTTTATATTACCCTCTGATAGTGTGAAGAGAGTTCCTATACCAAAGCCATTGGGACATGGAGTTGAAGGCTTTTGTTAACAGCAGCTTGATTTCTTCATGTCTAATTGGTTGTGTAAGTGCTGTCTTCATCAACAGGGCCTTGCTGTCAGTTTGTGGAAAGCAAACTACAGTTTGAATGTTTGGAGATTTCCTTGGAAGCCCTTTGGCCAACGATTCAATAATATGAAATTCAATCCTGGTCCTAGAAACTTTGTTTGGTGATAAGAGATGTAGAAATGACTAATTGGAACTCTATAACCTCTGTAACTTCCATTTTTTGGCGAATGTATGTATGTCTATATATGTGTACATATAAATAATTTAGTTAGTTTCTGTTATTTAATTTACCAAAAAGAAACACATTTTTATTTTTATAACTCAAATGATAAGAGGCTTATTCTAATGTATGCCATACCAATTACATGAATGTTAATTGGAGTTTATAAATCTTCATTCTATTACCAAGTAGAGCTGTAGAGTTAATTTTCTGAAGAAACAAAACATAGAAGCTTTAAACAAATGACCTGATGCTTATAGGAGATTTGTGAAAACAGAGTGAAAATTGTTTAGTCAAGTAATGACAATGGAAAAATTTTAAAACCAATTTGTGCATAAATCTGCATCAAACAAATGTCCTTGTTTATCCGTATTCAGGGTTGCTCCAATCATAATAGGCAGGGAATTTAAACAGCTTACATGTCCTTCAACTAATTATTGGATAACTAATATATAGAACATTCAGATAATGGAATGCTTTTGCCTGTCATGGAAAATTACATAAGTATATTTGTAGGTAAATAAGTGGAACTTTTACTGAGTGAGGGAACATAGACAAAGAAAGGTAAACATCAGATGTTCTTTGTCTTTATCTTTGGAACTAGGTATTCTGTATAACCCTGGCTGTCCTAGAGCTTGCTCTGTGGACCAGGCTATCTTAAACTAAAAAATATCCTCCTGCCTCTATTTCCCAAGTTCTGGCATTAAAGAAGTATACAACTACACCTGGCATGATGATCTTCTTTGTCATATGTGACGACCATCTTTAAATCTGTACAAAGGTGTGTCTGAATTGGTTTGCCCACAGAATTCTAAAATTATCAAGGGAGTGTGTGGGGGTATTTCAAGGGAGGACCCATACAATGTGTTTGGATTAAGGAGGAAAGACTAATGGGACGTGAAAGACTGAATGTAGTGATGGGGAGAGTGGAGAGAATGTGAAGAAATGAATACAAAAGAACTTAGAAAAAGCCATGTGTAAACGCATCACAGTAGAAGCATCCTAAAAAACATGCATACATACATACACACACACACATACATGTTTGTGCATGCATGCACATGTGCGTGTGCGTGTGTGTGTGTGTGTGTGTGTGTGTGTGTGGTTTAAGTGAAACTAAAATAAAAGCAATGGCACAATGTTTCTCCAAGACATCACAGCAACTAGCAAATGAAAAGCACATTGCCAAACATATATTACCTCTTACAAAACAGCTGGTGAGTGAGTTGACATAGAGAAATCAGTCTGGATGTGAAAAATGGTAAGCTCACACTAACATGAAGTTTCCTTCCTACTAGTTTCACAGTGCTGGAAAGTCCGGTGTTTGTTACCAGGTGGGAAAAGTAATCAACAGCAACACTTACCTGTGAACGCTGTGATCTACAGCAGCAACTCTCCTGGAAAGGTATGCCTGCTTTTGCAATAGTGGCACCACTATTATGAGAATAACTATGCAGTTCTGATCAGAGTTAAAAGTTTGGATGCCAAACATGTGGCTGACTTGTTCATAGGCAGCTCTTTGGAAGAACCTAACACTGTTATTCCGTATTACTATTGACATAGCTTGGCATGTTTCCTATGATCGTATATTTATACCCAACGATTGATGCATCTCTGAACCATCATTAGAGAAACTTCTTTTATAATTAGATAGCAATAGACACAGAGACCCATGACTTCTCAATGTGCAGGAAATATGAGATGGTGCAATGCACAGTTCTAAAAGAGACCTCTGCTGCTCACTTCCGAATTAGAAGCTTTGTGTCAGAAGTGGCAGAGAGATGAGAAGTGCTGGACATAGTGGACATCTGCGTTAACATTGCATTTGCTGGACATAGTAGGACTGCTGTGGACAAACTAACAGCAGCTCTGGCTGAATGTACATAATCCTGTGACCAACCCAAAATGATGCCATGCTGGATGTGGAAGTTGACCATGAATCCCCCTCACTAGCTAAGGAGCTGCTCTCACTGATGGCTGCTGCTGAAGAAGAAACAGTTTTCTTTAGCAATGTAGAATCTGGGAGGTGACCATAGGTCCAGTTTAGTAATAAGGAGTTTTCAAATGATGAAGATGTAGCTTTCTTTATCATGGCACCTTATCTATGCCAGTTAATAAGCATTATTTCATAACTTGTTCACATATTAGACAATTTATGATAAATGCAAGTACAAGAATAGACCCACTTTCTCCACCACACATCTAATATATTCTTCCTGGTATTACATTGATCTAATATGCGGTATTGAAGATTCAATGTAAGTTGTCAAACATTTGAAGGCTTTTTGTTCAAAATAACACACAATCTACATTGAAATGCAGAGTGATTCATCAGTGAATATTGTCCCTGATATTTATTATTTAATTTTACATCTAGCAAATGACTTGTTTTAATACATGGCAAGAAATTGCATTAGGCATTCATTAGACATCTTTCATAAGTCAACTGGCCATTTAAATGTACACTTAAGAGTGACAAAACAGGTACTTGGCACTTGGGAGGCAGAGGCAGACAGATCTCTGTGAGTTCAAGGCCAATCTGATCTACAGAGCAATTTCCATGATAGTCTTCAAAGACACAGAGAAACCCTGTCTCAAAAAACCAAAAACAAAAAACAAAACCAACCAACAAACCAAAAAGAACTAAATGAATGACCAAACAGAGAATTCACATGAAGAAAAGAAAATACCATGGAATGATCTGAGGAAAGACTTTAATGACTTTAATATCTCCGACCTCATCACTATACTGTTGGAGTGACACAGACTGCTGTATACATAATCATTGGCCACGATTCCATTGTATTATTTTTTCCAACATTTCCTTATATGCTCAGTACAGAAATCCAAACAGATAGTTGTGAAATGCTATCTTGCATTAACCCAGACCTGTGTGCCCTGGCAGGCTCTTCTCCCTTATTCCTTCACAGGGATGCCTCCCTCTTTTGTGTCCACATAGCTAGCTGCTTGCCCCCTAGCATTAGTTCTGAAGCACTTCTTTCTAAATGTTTTAAAGTTTAAATAATGCCAAGTACAGAAAAATATACACTGTTTCAGGAGCATTAGTGCATGCCTTTCATCAGAGAGGTAAAATGTGGTGGGTACTTTTACATGGAATACAGATATTCTGCCTGTCAGAGAAGCCATTAAACTGTAGGGAAATACGTACAATAGTACCCTAATGATATCAATTACTCTTTCTGGCTATATAATGGATATTGTAAAGGTCTAATAATGTAACTTCAAAAAGTGATGATAAACACATTTTTGTTCTTTATTTATAATACACATTTTGAGATTAATATGGTGTTATACATTATAAAGGTCTTAATATCATTTTCCTACTTATCTTAGATATGAGTACATATTTTAAGACTGTTCAGTTTTGTTAAGCTTTCTGTCTTTAGCAATTACATTAACTAAAAAAACACATGCTCAGTAACATATTAATATATTTACCACTGTGCAAGTATGAAGAACAAAATAAAGAAATTGTAGTTTCATTGGATTTGTTAGAAAAAATTCACTAAGGTGCCAGAGTGGCTATTAGAAATTGTAGTTTCCTAAGACGATAAAACTCAGTTTCAGCTGTTTCACAAAATTTTCCTGACACTTATACTCACTGATATATACGTTTTGTATGGTTTGTATTATATACAAAACACTGCACTGTGATTTTCATATATTGTTATCTGAACTTCTATAATAGCATTTCATCATTCTTATCTCTGGACCAGTAATATATTTTAAGTAGAATGACAGTGTAATAACCCAAAGCCATAATAAAGTTATATAAGCACAATCTGTGCTACATAATTAATGATTAATACAGGTATGATGACTTTTCTTGGCTTACAGTTTTGTCCATGACAAGCATTAAGCACCCCATGTGCTATTTGTAAGCATAAATATCACCCTCTGATTTCTTCTCTGCCTTTACATATTCTCTCTCTCTCTCACTCTCTCTTTTTTCTCTCTCTCCTTTCTGTCCTCACACACCTCCAAGCTGTGTGTGTGTGTGTATACATAAACATATATATATATATATATATATATATATATATATATATATATGGTACAATCAATTCACTTATGTCAGCATAGGAATACCCTGTTAAATATATGAATAAAAAAATAAGATGTTCAAATTCTCTTATGGTTTGCAGTATTGTTAGAAAAATTTTCATATATTGATATTTTAGAGTAAAATATAATAATGTTAAGAAGGCATGCTAGCTGAGTAATATTCCATTGTGTAAATGTACATATATTCTCTATCCATCTTCTCCAATTGAGTGGTATTTAGGATTCTTCCATGTTCTGGCTATTTCAAATAATGATGCTATAAACATAGTTGAACAGATGTCCTTGTTGTATGAATGTGCATCCTTTGGGTATATGGCAAAGAGTGGAATTACTGGATCTTGAGGTAGATTGATTCTCATTTTCCTGAGTAACCACTAATAGAATCCTGAAATTCATGTGCAAATGTTTGGAACTAGGAGAAACCATCCTGAGTGAGGTAACACAGTCACAAACAGACAAACAGGGTATGTACTCACTCATATATGGATTTTAGACATAGAGCAAAGGATTACCAGCCTACAATCACACTGCCAGAACAGCTAGGAAAGGAGGAGGACCCTATGAGCGACAATCATGGTCCCCTGAGAAAGGGACAAGATATCCCAAGCAAATTAGAAGCATTGGGAAAGGGAATTAGGGGGAAGCAGGGTGAGGTAGGCATGATGGAGCAGGAAGATTGAGTCAAGAAAAGAATAGAGGAGAGCAGAAAGGAGATACCATAATAGAGGGAGCCATTATAGGTTTTAAGAGAAATCTGGCACTAGGGGAATGTCCAGAGATCTACAAGGATGACCCCAACTAACAATCTAAGCAATAGTGGAGAGGCTACCTTAAATGCCATTCCCTGATAATGAGATTGATGAATACCTTTATCCAGTAGCTGATGGAAGCAAAAGCAGACACCTACAACTAAACACTGAGCCTCTTAGAATCCCCCAGGGAAGGCCTCACCCTCCCTGGGGACAGAAAGGAGATGGGACAGGGGTTGGTGGGGGTACAGGAGAGGAAGGGAGGGTGCAGGAACCAGGGTTGGCATGTAAAACAAGCTTGTTTCAAATTGAAATAAAAAATATCAAAAAAGACAAGTTAGCATTCATGTTATTTTGTACTTTTATTCAATGTAGATTTTTCTTCCATACAATACGTCTTGAATATAATTTCTCTTAATGTCCACTCTACCTAGTTCCTGCCCAAGCTCTCCTCTCTGCCAGATCCCCTTCCTCTGCTTTTCCTCTTCAGAAAAGGTCAGGCCTCAAAGAGACAAAGAGTCCAACAGGACAACAACTTAGGTGATATGATTTCAATTTAGCTATTTTTTAAGAGAATAATAAAGAAAGACTGTGGTGTTCATTTTAAAATTTATAGCTAAGCTGTATCAGCACAGTTTCTCCCCACATAGTAATATGCTCCACAGAATGACATTCATCTTGTAGAAACACTACAAAATCATATGGCCTGTGTTTCATTGCTGGGCGTTGCCAGAATGCAGACAAATTTGATTTATATCCAGATGAAAGGAACAGACAACCTGCTTAAGTGAAGAACAGTGAATAGCAGGACAATGGTGTACTTTTAAAAATTTATTATTATTATTTAATTATGTATATTAGTGGTTGGCTTGCATATGTGCTTTACCCCACATATGTGCCTGCTACATGAGGAGTCCAGAAGTGGCCACCAGATTCCCCAGGAGTGGAGTTGTATACACAGTTGAGTCACGAATCACAATGCATGTTCTGAGATGCAAATGTAGACCTTTTGGAGAAATGCTTAATTCTCTTCAGTACTGAACCATCTCTCCAGATAACACCTGTGTACTTAAAAAAGGGGGCCGGGCAGTGGTGGCGCATTCTTTTAATCCAAGCACTTGGGATGCAGAGGCAGGAGGATCTCTGTGAGTTCGAGGCCAGCGTAGTCTACAAAGCTAGTTTTAGGACTGCCTTAAAAGCTGCAGAGAAACACTGACTTGAAATAATAATAATAATAATAATAATAATAATAATAATAATAATAATAGGTAAAAAAGGAAGCACTGGCAAAATCTGAGAATCCTTAGGAAGGAGAGGAAGAGGACTGGACTTAGGAAAGTGCCACTTCCCTGCGGAGTCTGGGAGTCTGGAAGATTAGACTGAGAGAACAAGAAAGGTCATGCAGAAAAACCAACTGGTGCACTCAGCACATCTGTCACTGTGATGGAAAAATACTCAGAACCTCAGTCATTATTGCAGTCATTCAATTTCCAAAGCATTGACCAGTAGGATGCCTGGGTTAGCCTCTATTATCTCTGGATCCATCAATCATGCATTTGTGTGTTTGTTTTTTGTAAGGATGATCACTAAATCCTGTGAAGACAGCACATTTAGAGAATCTCCCTAATAGAAATGTTTAAACATAGGGAAACACATGATCAAAAGAAGACAGAGACAATTGATATATTTAATGTCAGAGGTACCTACATGGCTTCACAAGATCAGGCAATTGCCTCTTTTCTGTTATCAGCTACACACAAAGACATGTTGAAAGCACCCAACTTTAGCTTTTCATTTCTGGTGCACTGGCAAAGAATACTTTACAGCAAGAAAACGTATAAATAGAAACTTAAAAATTGTGAAACTGTTAACAAATTTAATACTAGTAATGCACCAGAAATATGGTGTGAATAAAATTGGAGATACCATTATATAATTGGCTCATCAATTGCTTCAATGTATCAATGGTTCTTTGAATGTTTTTAGCTGGTTACTTTTACAATCTTTTGGGTTTACTTTCCTTGCTTTTAAAAAAAAATAGGTAGAAAAGAAAAGTAAAAATTCAGTTATGTCAAGGGACTTATTAACACAATTTAAAGCATTAAATTTTTAAATGTGTGTTTATGTCTGTGAATAAATAAAGGAACTTAAGTGCAGGTAAATTGGAGTTTAAAAAGGGCACTGAGTCTGAGTCAAACAGAGTAATATAGTAATACAGTAAATATAGGCAGTTTTTAGCTTCCTTGCATGGATGGGTACAGGAAACAAAACTTCAATCCTCTAAAAGAGCAGCAAATCCTCTTCAATGTTCATGTATTTCTGCAGTACTGGGAACACTGTAGATTCAAAAGATATGATTGATTAAACAACGAATTAATTTTATTAATTACTCTTTCTATACTAAATATGTCTCTCTCATCTATAGACTATAAAATAATATAATTTTAAAGTTTGTAAATTTTTTCATTTTAGTTATGCTAATAATTTTTGCTATTGAAATTTAGTCATATTCAGTTAGCAAGATATTTAGTATATATTTAACAAGATTTTCAAAACAAAGCTCTAAGCTCACAAATGAAGCCAAAAGTGAGGCTTCCTCTTTAGTGTATTTTCTAATCATGCTTTCCCCAGGGAATGTATGGATATGTTTTACCGCAAGGGACATTGTACATATGGTGGCTGAATTTGATCATCTCTACAAGCTCTTTCTCTAAGTAAAGATTCTGAAACAAAGTTTTTTTATGGCTTGGATTTTGTTTCTGTAAACAAACAAATAATAAAGAATTATATATCCAGATTGTTTTCTAGAAGTTCATTACTCCAGATTAACAATACCACAGATAAGGGAGAAGATGAAATGTATTACCGACCCCTATTAATAATATGGGAGTTGTTCCTATAAAAAAGTATGACTTGTTTTTTTTTTTTTTCATTTTTATATATGAGAAACAACAGACAAAAAATAATATTTTTTGAAAGAGTTTACAACTAATTATTTTATTTTATTAAACCTTATATAATCTACATTAACATTCACTATTCTTGATATTGTTGGCATATATATATATATATATATATATATATATATATATATACATGGTAGTTTAAACTGGGAAGTACGTGGTCAGGGACTTGTAAAAGAGAGGAAATAGTATAGAAGAAAGTTCAACATATGAGTGTATTTAAGGACGAAAATATGGAATGGTTGAGGCCCAGATCTTTAAGATGTAATTAAACGCTTAGCAGATTTCCTGTTGGAGCTGGGAACAATGGCACATTGTAACCCAAAGGAGCACAGGAACACTGGTGGTGGATAAAGTGTACCCAATAATTGTGAAAATGGAACTTTGAATATATGGGCATTATATATATATATATATATATATACATACATATATACATATACATATATATACATACACATATATATATTGACTCTTTGAGTAAACAGGCTCTTAATATGCTTGAATAAGAAGCAGCTTGATTGGTAATTGGGCTGAAGTGTGTAAGCAGACTGTGCAAAAGACTAACAGCTCTGGAACATCAGTCAATATCCTCCCTGAGTAGACTGTATGAGGTCTCTGCTTTCTCATCAGGCTGGAGCCTTCACACTATTCATACTTCTTTAGGAAGGCTGTTCCCAAATCTCCTACACCATAATTACCAAAAGGATACTTTCATCCTGTCCAAAGAGAGTAGTTTAAAGCTCTCTAGTGAGAAAGCTTAATAGCATGCCACATCAAAGAGAAAATATGTGGAGCAGTTATGTTTATCCCAGAGCAATTATTGAAGGGTACATTCAGAACAGGAAGGCAAAATGGGAATAACTAATAGCAAAGCTAAAAGCAGGAAATTCATTATTTGGCTGCACAACTTCTACTAGAAAATTCTTTTATGTGCATTTTAACTTCATACCACAACACAACATCTCTACTTAACTGCTCCCCAACTGGGGAAATTTTCTACAAAGTGAGATGTGTCATGTTAGCCCTTTTATTGAGTACTATATTGTCTTCTGTTAAAATCCACTTACTTGTCTTTACTAATAATCTACTCTACTGTGTAGACTCTTACTTAAGGTTTGCATTATGACATCAACTCCCAAAAGATTATGTAAAACATACTAAAAAAAAAAAAGATTAGAGGAAACAGGAGGAAGAGATTTGTTAGTATATGAAAAATAAACACAGTTTTAAGGATGTATGAATAACTTCTCTATTCTCTACTTCTGAAATTGGTCCTAAGTCATAACCAATGACAAAGATGGAGAGGCTTCATTCTTTTTCATCCTGTCACATTTTCTTTGGATGATGGTAGATATTAAGCATCTCTGTACTTTTTCTAACTAGGTAAAATGAAGTGACTCTCCTTAATTTTCCAAGTCCTTATGTGTTTGTGTGTGTAAAGGAAGATTGATAGAGGAATAAATACCAGGAAAGAGGAAGGTTTAGGGGTATTATATTATTTTTCTTGCTATCAATATGTTAAATTGTTTGTTAATCAGTTGGCAATAATAAAATAATATAATGAGTGAAAAACAAAATCTCCATAAAAGTCTAAAAGATATTAAACTCTGAATATATCTATACATTTGCTAATGTTGCCACATGTTAAAATCTAGAGAAAAGAAGTTAGTATATTATTTTGAAATGTTGACACAGTGTCTACATAATGAATATTTTCCCTCTTCTCAGAAAAAGAACAAGGCCTGCAGAAAATAACAAATCTGATCTTCAATTTTACACGTCAAACAAGCTAATGACATGGCCCTGCTATTTGTCCATGCATTATTCCAGTTCTTCTTGTTCATTAGTATTTAGGTCAAATAGTAATCCTATCAAACAGTAGCACTGGGCTGATTTGCAAGAAAAATGAGTATCTTTCCCCATGATTTCTTATGAATATAATTTTTATGTTCTCCTTACTAAGCAATGGATGTCTTGATATATTCTCCTCCACCGTTATTTTGCAATTCTTGATCAAAATAACTCTTATAGCCACCTAAGCATCCCAGATTATAGTGATAAGAGCTCATTAAAAATTATGTTAAAATAAGCATGTGAAGTTTTGAGTTTATTATTTCTCTTTTTTTTGGCAGTGTTTTGTCTCGTGAAAATAATTTGTATTGTCTGATATGTGTCCTCTTTTAAAATTATCTCTTCAGTGAGCCTCAGAGGAAATCACCAATGATATTACATTATTAGTATAAGAAAACTCAGTTTTATAGATAGTATTTGCCTAACTTACAGACATGGTGGGACCATAGCTAGTCCTTCAAACACAAACCAACATGGAAGAAGCCATACTGCTTCTTCAAAAATATGTTAAAATAGCTGTGCCTAGTAGATGTATAGGTTCTGAAATCCAAGCCTAAATTTAAATAGAACAATGAGAACTCCATTAATAGGATGCACAAAGGGATGTTCTGGCAGTTCCAGGAAATAGAAAAGTGTGAAAGCAAACCAGCAACAACAAACTGCATTGCTTCAGTAATGCCCCATGATTTCACTGGAAGCATTTATGGATCCTACTTCAATTCAGTGGGATTCAATCTGCTTCTTAATCTCTGCCCAACCCATTCTGCCATCATCCATTATAGTTGTGTGGAGAGATATAGAAATTTTCTACATCATAGAAATTTTTCTTTTGGAGCATTCTATTATTTTAAGTATTCAAGTCCAGCTCAATTTTGTTTTGTACCAGTTAAAGCATTATATACCCTCTCCCTGAAAAAATTGCAAAGTTCACAGGCTTTTCATTTTCCCCCCACTTACAAGCTAGATTTTGATAGTTGTTGGAGCTCATTAAGAAACAGATGTTCTGGTATCTGATATGAAGATGAGTGTGGCTAGGAAATATTAAGATAACTTTTATTTATTTTTTAAACTCATTCAAGACTGTTCTTCAGATTATTTCTATATTACTTCCAACACAGTAAAAATAAAGCCATCATTATATCCTTGGGAAAAATTAGAATTTATATTTTTCAAGGCTTATTGCTTGGAAATAGTTTTAGAAGAGGCAGAACCCTTCTGTGTGCCCCTCTGGGAAGTTATGCTTCTTAGCTATGATAGAATTTTGAACAGGTGCTATTCTGCTGAGACACCAGGAAAAAGGAAAGAGGTGTCATTTTATTTCCAATACTAAAAAACAAAGGTTTAAAACTAAAATTTAAATGTCCAAATCACATTTACATATACTATATATAGAGGTATAATTTTAAGTAGCATATAAATATATATCTATTAAGTCAATTTGTCCTTTATTAAACAATTTGTAAATTAAATCCTATAAACAGTGAATGATACATCTATTACATTAAAACAAATACTTGACCTAGGGATTGAGAAACAGTTGTAAAATGAAATCACCCTTAAGTTAAAACATTATAAAAAAAATTAAATCAACCTCAAAACTCAAATATGAAAAGTAAACATTACTGTAACAATCTCAAACATGAGCATTCCAACTATACTAATTACAAATGACTATCAAACCTCAGATGGCAGCACAGAACTTTAATACCAGCAATAGAATTTGAGGTACAGTCAGGAATATCAGAAGTCTGAGGTCGTCCTGAGGTCATCTCCCATGGCAAGTACAGGATCAATCCAGATTCTCTTAGAGATCATAACTTCTCGGGTGGGGGAGAAAAAAAGACAAGCTTTTTTAAAAGATGGGAATATAGATATTATTATGTATAATATTCTAAACTATGATATCTCAAGTACAATTATGTATCTGTTATATCTTCCAAACTGTAGGATGGCAAAGTATTGGACCTCAGTAAGGAACTATCTGGAAGGGCTGGAACCTTTGAGAGGATGGGCTGAGTCAGCAGTCTTGTGGTTGTAGGGGTAAGCCCTCCACAGAGGGGTATCATCTTCTCTGTCGCTCTCTTTTGTTTTCTATCCATGAAGTGTGTAGTTTTACCTTAACTCTCCTCATTCCTTTATGCTGCTATATTTTCTGCTTTATAAAAATAGCCCTCTGATCTCACTGAAATCTCCATGTACTTCCTATAATGGCAGAAATTCATAGTTCTGCATGTATAAATTTCCTTCCTTTCAAAGATGAAATTAAATTGTTCAACAATTGAAAATATTTCCCAGTACAAAGCCATTATAACATATAATGACCACATTGGAAATAAGGGAAAGGAAAAATTTATACTAACTCTTAACGATAGTACATTGGTTCACCGGAGAGATACAAACAGCTTCAAGAGGGAAAAAGTAAAAAACAAAAAGACCATGCCCTGATTTTCTTATGAGTCATTTGGGGCATTTGGTGTCTGTGTGATGTGTGTGAATATGTGTGTGGGTGTGTGCATGTATGTTTTGATATGTGGAAACAATAGAGGGGAAGGAAACTGAGATCCAAGGTCTATTGCACATAAACTTTTACATATGACTATCTTTGATATAAAATCCAATTAACCCATATTTAAACCTGTAAAATCTCACTGTTTAAAATGATAACATACCTTGATATGGAATAACCAGAGTTATCGCCATTTAGTAAACTATAATTGTATCATTATACATGCTTTTGCTTTCAGAGATAGAGATCCCTGAGTACATTTCTTCAAACTTTCATAAAATGGGTAGCAAACATATCCTATAAATATGTTTTGATTAGGCCTTTCTTTTTTCACTGTTTTCTAAAAGTTCAAATATAGTTCCCCCATTCTCCTCCTTCCTCCAATTTCTCTTATTCCATATTATTCTACAACTCTTGTTGTTATATACAAACATATAAATGCAAGCATCAGAATTCAATTAGTGTTGCTTATCTGTATATGTCTCTAGGGGCTGATCACTTGGTGTGGAATTACTGTTAAACGGGCTTATCCTTTGGAAAAACAAATTGTCACTCTCTGAGCATTTGTTAACTTGGTCAGAGGTGAAGTCAATTAAGATTTCCTCCATTCATGTTCTCACGTCAAATGATGTTGTCATTGTTCAGGTCTTGTTAAAGCATCCATATTGACTCAGTGGAACTAATGTTACCCTGTTAACACAAGCCAGCAGTGGTTTGGAATGAAGGTTTTGTGTGTTGTAGCTTGACCTGACCCCTGGTATGCCTCCTTGTGCTGTTGGGTCCTAAAGGGGAATTACACTGCTCTCCTTGGCCATAACATCCCTGCCAAGAAGTACTTAAAAATGCAGTTTAGAGTAAATGCTTTATCCCTTAAAGTGTTGTTTTTGTAGATATTTGTTCACTATGTCAAAAGGCTCACCATGACAATGAGTATTTTTTGTTTGTTTGTTTGAATAAGTGTATTTGCACGTGGAAATGTGCTGACCAGAGCAAACAACCAGAGCAGACGACATTGCACCCTACAGTGTTATCACAATTATATTCTCTGCTGTCTTCACTGTCTTGGGATTTCCAGCTTTCTAAATCTCTCAGGAACTATCTTCAAATCATGGTGGTGGCTGGCAGTCAGCAAACACCGCTGATGCCGATGGGAAGGAAGATGTGTCTCCACTGCCAGAGCATCCATTTTATTTCAGTAGATCTGAGTGCCTGTGGATCTTTTGTTTTGTTGCTTCTATCTAGGACCCCAGGAGGGGCAAATTGACTTGAAAACTGCTAAATCACTGTCATCTGGGCTTTCTAAAAATGTCATTAAAATACAGCACCTTCATTTGTTTATGCTTTGTGTTAAGGTACACATGGAAGTTGATTACAATTGTTTTGTTTGTTTTTCTTTCTGACAGTCATGTTTTGGTGGATCCTTGGTTTCTGGGCTCTCCTGTCTCTGATTATTGACCATCCAGGCAATAGACACTGTATCTTCCCTCTTGTGGGGTGTGCCTCAAGTTAAACCAGTCTTTGCTTGGACACTCCCCTGAATTTGGCACCACCATTGGCCCAGAATTTCTAGCAAGCAGGCCAGATTGTAAGTTGAAGTTTCTGTGTTTTGGCTGGTGTTTACATTTCTTGTGCCTCCTTGTGCTAACAATTCTAATACTTTATTCAGTTTGTTACTTAGTACAAGCTATTTGTTGTCAGAACATTTACCATTTTTTCATTTTTTCAGTATATTGTTTTGTTTCATAAATCTCCCTGGAGTTGTGTATTTTCAGGCCTTTAACATATCTTATCTATCAAATACTAAATATATTTTGATAAAAGCATGAATATTAAATGTTTTTCCAGTTATTTAGAAACTCATTGATTCGGGTATGGAACATCTTATGAATTGTTATTTTCCTAGAAACACCCATGTATTTGCTATATATTTTCTGATATTACATAGTTACACTCTATGACATTGTTTAATTCTGCTATGAATAGATGTGCTGCATCGCAAGTGGTATGGCAGCCAGGCATCAGAGTTCACAACCAGTAGTAAAATTGTAACCTTTATGCTGTCACAGACACTTGTCATTGTTGACAATTACTAGACTCATTCTATCCTGTCAGCATTTATTCCTACCTTGCTATGTTTTGCCAGAATTTTGGCACAGAGTAAACGGCTTATATAAAGATTCTGGCACAGAGTGATACCTTTAAAAGAGAATTTTTCTGACTGTACTTTTCATTGAATATGGACTATAAAATCTATTTTACATACAGAAGCTTTGTTCAAAGGCTATTATCTATAGGAGTTCAGAATCTCACTGGGAGAAAAGTGCGGAAAATCTGCAATTTAGAGTTGCCCCAGAGGTACTTTCCATAACAGTAAGAGCTCAGATTAAACACAGTGCTTAATCACTGAGCAATATAATGAATCTAGCATCGGCAAAGTCATGGAATTCTAATTTTCTAAGCATTTGTGGAGAGTTAGAGTCAAATATCTCCACCTCAACCAATTTGCGTTCTCTCTCTGCTGCCTGTTCCCCACCTAAATTGTCCTGCACCTTGGCCTAAGTCATAGGTTAGAACTCTTAAGAGTGTCAAAATGAGTATGACTGCTAAAAAAGATCAAGGAAATGTCCTCTTAGCACCAGCACAGAACTAGACAGCCCAATTAACTGGAAGGAGGTAACAAGGAAGCCAAAACAAGTGTATAGGTCTGCACTTAACAGAGGAAGCTCTTGGCCTTAATTTTGATTTCTTACCAACTTCCTGTGCTCAGTATATCTGATCAAAACTCTTGTTTGTATAGACTGAACTTCGAATTTGGAATGAATAGTTTGCTAATGGAGAAAACTTTATGGAATTTTATTATATTTCATATCAATTTCAGAAGCCACTATCTAAATATTTGGCTGACATATGGGTACATATTGATAGAATCAAATTTTGAGGGGGCGACATGTTCATCTAGAATTGCCCAGTTTCATATTTCATATCTTTACAGCATTTACTCTTTAGAGTTTTTATATGATAGTGAAAATGCCATTTGTATTTGTATTTTCCTAGACTGATACACTGATCCATCCCACATTGTATTCTAGCCAAAAAAAAAAAAAAAAAAAAAAAAAAAAAAAAAAAAGAAAGAAAAAAAAGAAATTCAGGTAAAAATATTAGGTAAAATTTTCAAACAGAATTTGAATGTCTCTTTGACTGTTTATTGATGGGAGATGTCATTCTGTATATGTTTCTCATACTGGTTAATAATAAAGCACTGTTGGCCAATAGGAAAGGAAGATAGGAGGGACTAGGAGACAAGGAGGAAATAGGAAGTAGTAAGGAAGAGTCAGGATGGAGAAATGGGTTAATACTTACGACAGAGCTAGCTAATAAGAAACAAGTAACTGGGCCAACAGAATTATATCAAATACAGAGTCTCGGTGTGTTAATTGGGGCTGGAGCAGCGGCGGGACAAGACCAGCGACAGCAGGCGGAAAAAACCATATGCCTTACAGTTTATTGCAGTTTTTTATTTCATTACAGTTACTCTTCCAATTCTCAGGTTCAAGACAATTAAATGGTTTGCTTTCTATGAACTGGTAAGACAATAGCCATTTGTGATCTACTTTTAAGACAGAAAACCACACAGAAAATTGCATTTGGCACTTAGAGTGGCATGTGAGGGTAGAACATATTTCAGAGTCCTTGAAAGAATGATCATGAATGAGAGGCAAGGCAGGGCTAACCCCCATGATCTCAAGTATGAAAACTATATACACATATAAAGTGATGGATTAGTATGTTTAGCCCTTGTAGCAACATTTTTAGGTCATACATATTACTTGATTATTTTGTGAATACTGTTTCCCTCCCTAATAATGTTCTCCTTTCTTTATTAATATTTTCCAAAAAAGAAAAATAATAAATATCTTGTAATATGAGTCAATTATTCATCTGCCTAATCCACAGTCTTACGTTCATTAGTTTCTACAAGGAATGCATGTTTTCTTTTAAAAATCTCTAAATTAAAGAGTGCTTTATAAAAGAAAGATTTTAATACATATCCAAATTCCACTGTTTTTTTGTTTTGTTTGTTTGTTTGTTTATTTTCTGCTGACTAATACTCCACTGTGTAAATGTACCACATTTTGTTTACCCATTCTTCAGTTAAGGGACATCTAGGATGATTACAGGTTCTGGCTATTACAAATAATGCTGCTATGAACATATTGAACAGATTTCATATTGTATGAATGTGCATCCTTTAGATATATGACTAAGAGTGAAATTGCTGGATTTTGTGGTAGACTGATTCCCATTTTCTAGAGGAACCGTCATACTGATTTCCAAAGTGACTGTACAAGTTTGCACTCCCACCATCAGTGGAGAAGTGTTCCCCCTGGGAGAAGAGGAGGGAGAGGGAACTGGGATTGTTATATATAATAAGATTGTTTATAATTTAAATAAAAAATAAAAAGGAAGAAATGAAATGATGCCTAGCAATGTTACATCAAATTCTTCCTGACCTAACTGAAAAATATTTAAATTAAATTAGTGATTTTTCATCCATGGACAGCAACATTCCCCCAGGAAGACTGAAGAAGGGACAAAGTGACTTCTAGATTAATCTGTATTATATAGGGACCTCTAAGCCAGTGTAAACGATATAGAAAAACCATGTTTCAAAAGGAAATCAAAACAAATAAATAAATTTCGACTGTAAGAAAAAAAACATATCCAGCTAGTTGAAATGATGGCATAATTATTATTTATCAGACGAATATAAACGAATGAGTGAATTCACCTAGATTACTTTTCACAGAAATCTTAGTTTTGTTTTACTCCTCAAACATTGGAATTTTATTATCTCTACATTTTCAAATGTTTTCCTTTATTTTATGAAGATGATTGGAAATGACGTGGCTTCATCGTGGCTGAAAATGTATTTGCAAATACTTCTTTCAATTTACACTTTTTTGTGTAGAGAATAAGCCATTCATCTTGCTATATACCAATGTCAAGAGCTGGTAGCACATGGTCTTGTTTAATGAAGAGTGGTTTTTTGTTTGTTTGTTTGTTTTGTAATATACTGAAATAAAATTGTTTAATTTTATCCCCTGTTGTCCCCTCTCTATCTCCTTCAATGCCCACCTACTCTCTTGTTACCAGTCTCTCTCTTCATTACTGATACTGATGTATGCAAAAATACCTAAGCATGACCTGCTGAGTTCTTGGGAGATTCATGATGTCTGTCTTCCTGCAGTTATGAGTTGCCTATAGTTGTTTGTCTAAGGGTATGATCCTGCGAAGTATTTAGCAAATAATTAGTTTTCATGCATTTTTATAGCTATGTATATCAAATCACTTTTTGTGAATTTACTATCAAGCTATCAAGCTTTTTGGCTACTTTTAACAATATATTAGTCTCTCAAGTTCAAATAATTTGTGCATATAGAAAATATCTGTGAATATGTATACTGTATACAAGTATTTCAGTATGTCTTTCTATATACTGATGAAGTTTTCTAAATTATACATTAACAATTTTTTACTGTAGCAAAAACCATGGGTTTCTGTCATGAACTCCCTTGCTTCAAAAAAATTTTCTCCGATAAAATTTTAAACAGCTTTTCTGTTATTTTATGATTTTATGTGTTCCCCTTACAGAAGCAAATGCATAATATACTCATTAATCAACTGTATAAACAGTCAAACATAATAATTCTATCCCTTTAAATAATCATTTTCCCCAAAACTGTAATTCTGTATTTCCTTACTGTCTTGCAGTCTTACATATCAGTTTACCACTGTTTATGCAAACCCTTAGGGAGTTTTGTTTGTGGTGCACTGATCCATTTTTCTGCCTCATGTCTGGACATGATATTCTATTCACACTGAGATTTTTTTAACTGGGATAAACACAACATATATTCTCTTTCCCTCATGATGCTTCATTTGTATTGATTTTCCTCTTTTAAAAATATTTTTACTTAACAATTGACAATTTCACGTGTGTAATTCATCTTTATCATACTTTACCATCCCTTTCCCTTATGCCACTGTTTCTCTTGTTTTAAATCTTCTATGCTAAATAATTAATATTTACAACTACTTGCAAACTATTTAAATTTACAGTTGTGTTCCATGAGTCACTTGTTTGGGAAACCTAATGTGTGAAATGAGAAGAGGGTTCGTGTTTGGGTAGAATGTATCTCTTTCCCTAAGGGGATGCACTCTGTTGCTGTTTTAGATGTATCCTTGGAGAGGCACAGGTGCTTCCTTTCACACCAAGTTGCTTGTTTCTTACAATTTTTCCCCACTGAATTGCTTAATAACAAACATGGGAAAGTTGCAATTGTTGAGCAGTGCCTTCTTACTTGCAGAAACACTCAAGTAGAGCACAAACCTCTTTCTGTTCTTTCCTTTCTCTCCTTTAACGCTATTTATATATTAGTTCCCAAGCCTTTGCAGGAGCTACAGGCACTGGATCATGGTATTTTGTAGAGCTGATTCCAGTCTGTGGGATGCAACATCCTCTGTAAAGATTTTATTATTGCTAAAGGCAAGAAATACTTTATTTCCTACATCAAAAGTGAGATGCTGCTCATCTTAGGAGTTCAGGAATATGTAATGGGAGGAGGGTTACCTCAGGAGATAGAAGTTAACGTCTGTGAACTCCGAGGAGTTAGAAACTGTTTTTCTTCCTGCCAACAGTGCATAACTTCCTCCAAAACAATATTCTAACTTTTAATCCCTTCAACTGCACAGCTGTGCATGGACTGCTGGAACTAAAAGTGAAAAGCTCAGGATCAACAACAGCTGCAAGCAGAGATTCTTGGATGAAGACTGAAGCTTCTGTTCCAAAGGGACTAAAATCCAAGACTCTAGAAAACAAGAGAGAAAGTGATAAGTACATTATCTCATAAATAGATGGGACATATTTGAAAATTTTAAATTTCATTATTCCTTCTAGGTTTTATTTTTCAAACGACATTATATCAGCTTCAGTGTAAAAAAGTGTAAAGTTAAAAGGGGATGTTATATGTTTGTATTTTGAATTAAGGAATTGGTAGGAATTCAAACCAAGCAGGACAGGACCTAGATAGATAAACAAATGGATATTGGCCACACTTATGATTATGGGTGAAAATTTTATATAAATGAGGTATATTAATCATACCTAATTGTATCAAATAATTCTGTTTGAACATTAGTGTTTCAGTCTATTTCCTAATTATTTTCATAGATATTTTGAAGCTTGTTTCTCAATTAAACTATTATTAATTGATATAGCTTTGTATTATATTTCCAATATACACATAACTATCAGATAACATTTTAAAATACATTTTTATGAAACTTAATATATTTATAGTTTTATTATTTACACTTGAAATTACAATATAATTACAACAATTCTCCATTCTCTGTCCGTGCTCCAAACCTGTCCACCTATTTCTCCCTACTCTCCTTCAGAAATCATAGCCTCCATTTCCATTAATTGTTTGAGCATTCACATATCTCTGGGTGTATAAATGTGCACTCAAATGTATAGCCTCCTCAAGTCTGTATATAGTCACTCACATGTGTTTTTTCAGGCCTCTCTCTTTGGATGTCCCCGTGTCCTCTTGTTGAGACGAAGGCCCATAGGCTATTACATATACTCTTTGGTATCTCAACTGGTGTCATCCTTGCTCAGATCTTTGCTTCCATCAAGGGGAATTCCATTTGCAACAGACACAAATCCTTTCAGAAAAACACAACCAATCAAAATGCAGAGCTATGGAGCCCAGTGGATACAGAACCAAAATACTTCCATATCTAACATTGTAGAAGAAGTAGAAAGATATGAGTTAGGGGATCAGCTAGTTTGCTCTGAGATTTTCATCTAATAAAGTCAAAAGCTATACCCAACATGACCACCTAAACATCAGCTTATGAAATCTTAATGATTAAATTATTTCACTAAGTTGTTGACTATTGCATGTTTGGATTAAATGTATATAAAACTAAAGTATCAGATGAGGGTAATTTGATTTTTCAATGCTTCAGTGATAATTAAGCTCAGTATTAATTGCTTGACAGATATTTAATGGACACATAAATGAGGCATCATACTATTTAGACAGAGTAATGCCATACAAACACACAGCATTGTAATGAAACATACTGTTTTTGTTTCATATCTGTGTATATAATAGGCACAGATCAAAAATATTCTGTTTCTATGCATTCATAAAATACATTTATGTGCATTCATCATATATGAACATATAATTACATATGTATATATATGCTTGTATGTATATTAATTGTCACTAACAGATTTATTTATGCTTATTTATAGCTGCATATCATATTTTCTATCATATTTATTGTCTTAGTTAGGTTTTTTTTATAGCTGTGAAGAGACATCATGACCATGGTATCTTTTATGAATAAACATGTTTAATTGAGGTAGCTTGCTTACAGTTTCAGAGTTTCAGTCCATTATCTTCAGGGTGGGAAGCATGGTGGCATGCAGCCTGATGGACCTGAGAGTTCTTCATCTTCACTCAGAGGCAATAGGACCTTGACTCATTGTCTCACTGAGGGAAGCTTGAGACAAAAGACCTCCAAGCCCTCCCCCACAGTGATACTTTCCCCAGCAAGGTCACACCTCCTAATAGTGACACTCCATTTGGGGGCCATTTTCTTTCAAACCACCATGTTCTACTCCACAATCCACAAAGGCTTATTACCATTTCCTAATACAAAAACAAACAAACAAACAAACCCGCAGCCAATTAAACTTTAAAAGACACCATAGTCTCAAATTTATTTCAAAGTTTGAAGTCCAAAGTCTCTTCTGAAGTGCATGACAATCTCTCAACTGTAATCACCTAAAATAATCAAAATTAAAATGCAGATTGCATACTTCCAACATAAAATATCATAGTATATATATATTACTATTCCAAAATTCAGGGAAAAGAACATAATGAGGGAAAACCGGAACAAAGCAAGACCAGAAATTAGCTGAGCAAACTGCAAACTCTGAAGCTCTATGTCTGGTGTCAAAACACTCACCCCATCTCCAACTCTGTTCAGCTTTGTTGACTGCAACAAACATTTTTCCCTTGGTCTGGATCCACTCTCTGTTAGCAGCTCTCCTCAGCAGGTATCCATGACTCTGCCATTGCTAAAATATTGGGTTCTCCAAGACAACCTAGGCTTCAACTAAGTAGCTTCATGCAATCACCTCTCTACCAGGCCTCCAATGAATAGCCCTGATTATGCTGGGCCTCAGTGGCTGTCCTTCAGTGCAAAGGAAACTTCCATAACCCATTTCTTCTATGCTTAACTCTCAGAACAGAAACACATGGTCTAAGCTGCCAACTTCTGCTGTTTGCTGGAATTAGAACATAGCCCCTTATTTAATAACATTTTCATAAGCCTTTCACTGCCTAAGCTTAGCTGCCCTTGAACTTGATCTTCAGATCAGACTAGCCTCAAACCCAGAGATCTGCCAGTTTCTGCTTTCCCATTCTTGGGATTAAATGTGTGCACCATCACACATGTCTCTCACCTTTTCTTTAATTCCTTTCCACAAATTGGAAATTTAGTTAGGTGTGGTTTTGCTCTGAGGTCACCTATCCCTTTATTTCTTTTCTTTGTAAGTTCATCCTTAAACAAAGAACTTAGCTACATTCTAGTTTCTAGTGCTCCTTTTCTGCTCAAATATATTTCCTTGTCATCTTGCTCCTTTTATTATATGTCATTAGAGTTAACACTACTATCCACTCACTTGACAAATTCTATACTAGGCTATTTTGAGATGTCTTCTGTTGATGAAATTAATCCAAGACTCTTAACTTTACCTTAAGACACTCTTTAGATGAGGACAAAAGCCAACCACTTTCTTCACCAAAATATCACAAAAGTGATTTCTTGGGAACATACTAAAAAATCCCCTCTGAAGCCTCCCAGTTGCTGACATTTCAAATCCTCCTTGGTACCACTTTCTCTCTTTCTCCTGCTCATATGTCCCATTAAGCAGTGCTTAAAGCATCACAGGCCTTTCCTAACTCAAAGAACCAAAGTCCCTATGACTCCAGACAAAAACATGATCAGGCCGATCACAGCAATACCCTCAACCCTGGTAGCAACTTTTGTCTTTGGGTTTTTTACTGCTATGAAAAGACACCTTGATCACACCAATTCCTACAAACAAAAACAATTGATATGGCTCCTTTTCAGTTGAGAGATTCAGTCCATTATCCTCATGACAGGGAGAAAGGCAGCATGTAGAAGGGCCAGGTGCTAGAACTGGCAGTTTGGGAGCCAAACCTGGCTCACCTTTTTTTTTTTTTTTTTTTTTTTTTTTTTTTTTAATTTAAATTTGAAACAAGGTTGTTTTACATGTCAATCCCAGCTCCCTCACCCTCACTCCCTCCCCTATTACCCCTAACAAATGCCAGCCAAATCCCAGCCCATCCACTTTCTGCTCCCCAGGGAGGGTGAGACCTTCCATGGGAGTCTTCAAAGCCTGTCATATCACTTGTAGCAGGACCTTCCCAGTGTGTCTAGGCTGAGAGAGTGTCTATATATGTGGAATGGGCTCCTAAAGTCCATTCCTATACTAGGGATAAATACTGATCCACTAGCAGACTTCCCATGGACTACCTAGTCCTCCTAACTGACAGCCATATTCAGGAGGTCTGGCTCAGTCCTGTGCTCATTTCCCAGCTATCAGACTGGGGTGCATGAGCTCCCCCTTGTCCTGGTCAGCAGTTTCTGTAGGTTTCTCCAGCCTGGTCTTGACCCTTTTGGCCATCACTCCTCCTTCTCTGTAACTGAATTCCAGGAGTTAAGCTAGTTTTCAGCTGGGGGGGGGGGGGGTGTGTCTGTTTCTGTTTCCATAAACTACTAGATGAGGCCTCTAGGATGGCATATAAAGTAGTCATTGATCTCATTTTTAGAGAACGGTATTTAATTGCTTAGATGGGTTCATCCTTGTAGATCTCTGGGCAGTTCCCTAGTGCCAGATTTCTCTTTTAATCAATAATGGCTCTTTATTATGGTATCTCTTTTCTTGCTCTCCTCTATTCTTTCCCTGTCTCAATCTTCCTGTTTCCTCATGCCCACTTCTCCCCTTCTCTTTCTACTAACTCCCTCTCTCCTCGGTCCCAATTTGCTCAGGAGATCTTGTCCCTTTCCCATTCTCCAGGAGCCAATGTTTGACTCTCTTAGGGTATTCCTTGTTTCCCAGCTTTATTAGAGGTGAATTTTAGGCTAGTAATAGTTTGCTCTTTGTCTAAAATCCATATATGAGTAAGCACATACCATGTTTCTCTTTTTGTGACTGGAATACCTCACAAAATCAAAAACACCAAAGACAGTTTATGCAAGAGAGGATATGGAGAAAGGGGAACATTCCTCCACTGCTGGAGGGATGTCAACTCATACAGTCACTTTGGAAATCAGTATGGTGGTTCCTCAGGAAAATGTGAATTAGTCTACTTGAAGATCCAGTAATTATACTCTTAGGCATACATCCAAAAAAAAAATAATGCACATTCATACAACAAGGACATCTGTCTGGTCAACTATTTCATAGTAGCATTATTTGTGATAGCGAGAGTGTGGAAGCAACCTAGATGTCCCTCAAGTGAAGAATGGATGAAGAAAATGTGATACATTTACAAAGCGGAGTACTCAGCGGAAAAACACAATGAAATCCTGCAAGTCACAGGGAATTGGATGGAACTAATTCTTGCTTTTTAAAAATTAATTTTTATTTAAATTAGAAACAATCTTATTTTACATACCAGTCCCAGGTCCTTCTCCCTCCCCATCCCACACCCTATCCAATCCCTGGGGAGTGTGAGGCCTGCCATGGAGGATCATCAATGTCTATCACAGCATTTGTGGCAGAACCAAGGCCTGCCCCCTTGTGTCTAGTCTGAGAGTATATCCCTCCACAGGGAATGGGCTCAAAAACCAGTTCCTGCACTAAGGGATAAATACTGGTTCTACTTCCAGTGTTTCCATAGACTGACAAAGTACCCCAACTGACACCAATGCTACTTTTTGGTTAAGGTTTTATCTCTGAATGGTCTCAACAACTCCAGCAAGCATATTTTACCTTGGGGCACATGGATGGAAAATGTGAAAGTCTTCGGCTCATTCTCAGCACCAATTGACTGTGCAATGTTGTACCATTGCAGGAAAGAGAAAGCTGTGAAAGTGTGCCTGAGGTAATGGGGATAGGCAAGCAGAACCCAGCCAGTTGTGGTTCTTGATGGTGCCAAATTTCACATGAAGTTTACTTTCTTAGTGGGAAAAGTAAGCAACTGGGCAAGAAAGTATCCTTTCCATGAATTCTGATAGTATGGTGTCCACGTTGGGCAAATAGAACACAAAGGAGAATGACAGCAAACCTTGCCAAGACAAGGTGGAACAGTCCTTCATAATATCCTGCTTCATAGAAATGTCTTTCAGAGATGCTAGGCCTATAGGCTGAACATGGACACCCCAGTGTTGCAGAAGAACCTTGGGTGACTGTTAGGTAGCCAGTTGATTTCTGTCATTTCTTACATTTTTTTCATAATTTGTTTGCTTGCACTTCCTATTTATTCAGTTCATATTAATTCCTTCTATGGTCTCTGATGGGGTTGAAAAATAGATATTACAGTTGTAGTGTGCATTGTTTAACAGACTCAGAAAAGAAATTCACTAAAGATGTGTAAAGTGTAAAAGGTTGAGAGTCATTAAAAGATAATATGATAATGCAAATTAGAATAGAAAGTAAATAAGATACAAGATATTGGACTCACCAAGATAGGGTAGATAATGGAGAATTTTCTCTGAATTTGTCAAATGCTAATGGACTAGACATTGCTTGTACTTATTGCCTACATACATTTTATATTGTTATTGTAGTTACTATACATAGATTTTCTTGTATTAGTTGTAACACTTTTTATTTTTAGACAAAAGGGGGTTATGTGGCAATGTCTTCTTTATACAAATAAAGTGTGTCTGAAGATCAGAGAAGGGAGGTTGTCACTAGGTAACAGAGAGAAAGTTAATTGACTGGGCAGAGAAAGGATTATAGATGGAAGGAAACAGGAACTCAGACTCTTTTCTGCCGGGAAGTCATCAAGGTCAGGTGTGGCTGTGGATTGTTCCTTCATCTTTCTGATCTTTCAGCTTTTACCCCTACATATGACTCCAGTGTTTTATTATTAAGACCAATTAGAATCTTTATCACATGAGGAAAATCAGACAGAATGGTATCAGATGAGTCCTCCACAAAGCATATCTAATTTGAAAAAAATAGTAATTTCATAAACAATGGTATCTAATTGGTAAGAATAATAATTTAATTTGTGTAGATTTCTATTCCATTTAACATGAACATCTGTAAATGACCTGTGCAACTTGTATTTTTCCTTTATATAATACGTTTAATTTCTAGATTAGAGGCAACTGATTGAGTAGCTATTATTGTCCTATAGAATACTTTGCTGCTTATTTCTTGTGCCTCATGTCTTGCTGACATCAACCTGGCAAAAGATCAAGGGAAGACTCACAGCTCCTGAAGAGTTCCAGGAATAAGTAGAAGTGAAAATATCATTAATTTCTGATCCTACACAAGGAACTTAGACAACCATTCTTCCTTTTCTTTTTTGGAGAGGGAAAAGACAGTAGCTTTCTTGAAGAAACAAGTCCTTTCTGGAAAAAAAAAGGCATAGAATATTTTCCCCATAGAGGGGCAAAGGATCTGTAGGTGATAACTATGTGAATCTCTGGAAATATCTATATTCCACATTATTTGTCAGTACTACTCTTTTACTTATATTTCTAGTCTGTTCTGTTTGTTTATTATTCTTAGAAAGTTTGACAAACAGAAACATCATATTTTCATGCAGAATCACTGTACTCCACAAAGAAAACTAATAATACTTTAAAATATTGGTTTTCAATTTCAATTTGTTTTCTACTTTCATGTATAGTAAAGCTATTCCAAGAGTTCTTTCAAGGACAATATGAAACTCCTGCAAACCACTCAGAGAAGAAGAGCTTTAAACTTTTCTTCACTTTCAAAAATGTCTGTTATAATTTATGAGATTTAAATCTCAAGATATGTGAAGATGGTACTTCCAGGGAAATTGCAAGTTCTTGAGTACTAAACCAAAACCATACTTACAAGAAAAACAAGAACTCATCTTTTGAGCTAACTCTACTCAGCACCAAAAAATGCATGGAGAAAGAAAGGTAAAATTCGGGAAATTAAAACTGAATTGGTGTATATGTGTCAGTTATATTGTTTGTTCTACAAAACAATTGATTCACTCAGCACTTCATGTGACAATCCAATCTCTAAAGCAGAAACCCAATCAACAACTTTGAGGCTTATTTAATGCAATAAAACTATTAATGATAGTGTCCATAAATAAAGTTTATTAAATTTCTGGTTACACAAAAAAGAAGATGATGAAGATTCTGATCAACTTTCCTCTTGGTCATGTAGGTAAATTTGATCTGTATCCTTCATTAAACCTTTATAAGTATTTATCTTTTACTAGATAGGAATATAGGTTATTCAGTGTTCTTGATTTTTCACTATGATACTCCTCTTTAAATTTCTAAGTGGGTAGGAGAATGCAACTTGAGAACTGAATCCGAAAGAAAACAGGTAAAAACTAGTTTAGATTCATTAAACATTTGTTAGAAATAACTTACTTGGGGGACTCTTCAAATATCATTCAATTTCTATGTCTACTAATGACTATACTATATGAGATTAAAGCATTTGTTTGACAACATTTAAATATTAACATCATCCTCTTTTGAAAGGGTTTCACATAGAGCAATAGTCACAAAAGTAATTTAATAACTGAGTATACAGGGCTTAGAGTAAATGCTCATGACCTGGTCCCAGCTCCTCTATCTCCTGGCTTTATAATTTTTCTTCAATAACTTTTTATTTTTACCCTTTTCCACCTCACACTTTTCAACATTGAATCTCAATGCTGTCATAGAGTTAGATGCAGCAATAGCAAATCATTGTAGAATAATTATATAAGGACATCCTATATTTTCTGAGGTATTGTAAATCAAATCCTCTAAAGTGCTTAACAAACTAGAAATTAGTAACAGTTGAAATCATTTTTCATCTGATTTTATACCATTTTTTTAAAATTTCACCTTTTGAAGAAATGTAGAATGATCTGTATTCAGTCATTGCTGCTAAAAGCTATACTCTGTTTTATTAATACTTATTAAATGTGTTACTTTCTGTTTCTGCACTCAGTTTTCACATTCTTTGGATTATGTTTCTGCAAAGCATTTAATATTAGTAAATGTACTATTAGTTTTGTACATCAGATGGCTAGCATCTAGAGATTCTGAATATAAAGCCTGTGTATGTAGCCTGGAAGTTATTGAATGAATATAATTTCTATGAATAATTATAAAACAGTAAGCAAGGTGAATTCTCATAGGCTTTTCTCTCAACCTTATTTCAATAAATTGAAAGCTCTAAAGAGAAAATGAAGCCATCCAGAAGAACAATTATAACAATTATGCTGATTTCTGCTGTCTTATTGGATGATGCATTATGTTGAATGCCAATCACATATCCACCCAAGCACCAGCTTTTGTCAATCCATGGGAACATACATCCCAATTTCTATTTCTTACTGGTTCCCCTGTTTCTTATACCAAGACTGACACTCAGTCACAGTTTTGACTTGAATCTTGTGGAACTATGAGTAATTTGATTATTTATGGATTTCTTCTTTCCATTTCTACCTCCCCTACTGCTTTCTGGAATTAGTTGCATTTGAACTGTTTCACACAGAGGTTGACTTTAAATCTACCATCATCACCTTACTGCTAACTAATAAAACTAATGAGGAAACTTCTAATGGGAAAGTATTGTAATGGAGGAGAAAAATGAAAGCCTACATTCAAACCTCATGAATTTTAACACTTTATTTTGATCTAAATATTGGTTAAGAAATGTGATGTTTCCCTTTAAAATTAGAGAGTAAAGGATGCTGGGTGTTGGTGACACAGGCCTTTAATCCCAGAACTCAGAAGGCAGAGGCAGTCGGATCTCTCTGAGTTTGAGGCCAGCCTGATCTACAGTGAGTTCCAAGATAGACTTCAAAACAATACAGGGAAACCCTGTCTCAACCCCCACTGCAAAAAAATAAACACAAAATAATTAGAGAGTAAATGGCTATATAATTCTTATTTCTAAGCCAGTTTGTTCTCTGTATTAGATTACTATCTTTATAATCACAAAAAATAAGTTATTGAAATAATGATATAAAATTTACTGAGAATATATTATTTTTTATCTTATGCTTACTAAACAGTGAATATGAAATCCATATAAAAATAATGCACTTATTAATTCTATATACATATGTGGTAAAAATAATGCATATAATATAAATTTTACTTTGTTTACAATATACAATAGAAAATGAGCTATTGTAAATGAGTACATTATATGTTGAGAAGATTTAATTTTATAAGATTAAAATATCTCATTTTCAATATATTATCATCTGTATTTGTGTGTATGTGGAGTACACGTGATTATGTAGGGTCCCACAGCAGTGCATGCAATTCAGAGGCCTGAGAAGAACATGTAAGTATATTTGTCTATCATTCTTCAACTCACTACCTTGAAGCAGGATATTTCAATGACCCAGAAGCTCACTTTTTATCTTAGATAAGAGGCCAATAATATCTTAGGATATGCTAGTTCTTATCTTTCAAGTTTGGGGTTAGAGGTTGTCATGCCAGTGTTTCATGTGGATACTGAGGGTTCCAACTCAGACCTTCATGCATGTAGAACAAGGACTCTTGCCTACTCAGCCACCTCCCATAATCTCCTCCAATATTTTATTGTTGTCTCGGTAGTATGTATTTAATTATGTGACTTTGCTTTTCTTAACACTTTTGAAACATAATAACATGTATGCCTATAAAGAATAAAATCACTATTGTATGAGTGCTGACGAAAATGTATCTGCACACTTCTTAAATTTTCATGGGAAGAGGTTATATTCTATCATGATTTGGCAGCTTTTTCCAGAAGCTGATGACATGGAGACTCGCTCTCTCCAGAGCTTCCTATTCTATATCTGTCTTTATCTGGAGGATAACAATGGAATAACAATAGAGAACAATAAATTATGCATTTATTAGTTAACTGTCAACATGGATATCAATAATGAAAAAGAGAAGTAGTTCCAAGCAATATTGTTGATATTTAATCTGGTAAGTAAAAACACAAAAAACACGCACAAAAAAGAGACAAGATATAAGAAGAATAATATAAAAGAAAATTATACCACATGAATCTTAGTAAAAAAAAACAATAAATGCATAGTTATTTCTGAGACTAGATATCAGTACTTTGAAATCAGGATAATATGAACATTATATTGAAGCATATTTATTTTTCTATTCAAATGGAAGACTTCCAAAATAAGAAAAAAAAAAAAAACAGTGAAGTAGCAACTATAAAGGAATAACACTTAAAATTAGCTACATGCCCTTGAAAGAAATGTGTGCTTTCAAGGTTGCAAACTGGGAAATCAATATAAATTTACTAAGTTCTAACACATAGGGAGGTATCAAAAAATAACAGTATGGGTTTCCTGAGATTAATTGATGAACTATTTTATTTCCTGAAAATGACCAAATATAAAGAAAAATTATAAAAATTCAAAAGAAAAATCAAGTCCACTAAGAATTATAAAAACATACACATGCACAGACAATCTCTCAACATGTTACAGAAATTTTCATTTTTCTCCTAATTTTTAAATGAGAAGAGATTGAATGCTACTCACTATAGTCATGAGACAATGAAATGAGTGATTGATACTACAAATACTATGTTTACGTCACAAAAAATAACTTCTGTCATAAACAGATGTTTAGATATACAGGTAGAATATCTGTTATGAAGAAAAGTAAACTCCTCTTGTGAAACTACTATGAATATTTTCCTATAACGTCTAGGTATTGTATTTCAAGATGTGCTGTGATGAAAAGAAATATTCACCCATAACAAATACTGTATAATATAGTTATAGTTATGTAGGTTCCTATATTTCTTCTTGGTAACAAAATGAACACGTGGAAAGGCAAAAACAGAGAAAATGGGGAAAAATATAATAACAAAATTCAGAATATAATTTTTATTTATATTATTTGGAAATAGTGTTGAAGTCTTTTCTTGTATCAAAATTGAATTACAGGAAAGGAAAACTAAAAATAATAAAAACACAAAATAATAGATGAAGAAATTGGAAAAGCTGCCAAATGACTATATCCAGTTTTGGCAACCAGCCAAGTTGTCATCGGAGCAAAATTTGTCAATTTTCATGACACAAAAAACCATCTGACTCTTCCAGAAAATGAACGTAGATGGAAACTTCATGATTTTCATAGTGACATTATCAAAACTTAACATGAAATACTGACAATGAGATAAAGCAAAATGAATAGATTGCAAATGTAATTCTAAATTTTCAAAAGTCAAAGGTAATAAATATATGTTATATGTTAACATATATATATGTTAAGCACTTCACTCATTAGTTTAGAAGCAAATAAATATACTATCAAAAATGTATACGTTAAGTACATTACTCATTAGTTTAAAAGCAAATCTTATAGTATAATTCATTTATTAAAAACAATGAGGCAAACTGAAACATACTTAAAGCAGACTAAAAATTTTAAAACAAACAAACACACAAACATTTCAGGCCAAATTCCACATAAGATACTCAAAGTAGAGTTATAGTTTAGAATACTATTTAACACAACATGCATGTGTTGGAAACAAAAGCATACTATATTTAATTGATTATGAAAAAATTCATTTCAGTTATTATAAAAACCTAAATGATAAAGTTTTCATAAAGCCATCTGTCACTCTTGACTATTTATACTTAATCATGAGTTTCAACTTAATTCTCTGTAAAGAAATTTAAATAAATTCAATTATACAAGTTCTAGAGACATGAGAAACTTTTATTGACTCTTTGTAGATCTTACATCATTCATTCTGATCTCATTTATATTACTGTTCCCTTGTCCTTTCAATACCCCCCAAACAAACCCAAATTGGAAGGATGAAAAAAACAAAAAAGAAAAACAAAACAAAAGAGAGAGCGAAATCTTGACAGCGAAGCTCTGCTGGGTGGGTTCTGTTGAATCATAGTTTACCATTTACTCCATTCATCTACACTCACAAGTGTTCATGGCTGGAGTCAATGGTATGGCTGGAGATCTCTGAGTTGTGACATGCCACTGCTAATGGGGGCTATTTCATTAGGACTCCTCTTTCATACCCTGTTTTCCTGTGCTGTAGTAGAGATCATGATCTCCTGGATCATACCCTCCACCTAGACCTAAGATGACCTTATATATTTATGAGCATTTATCTAGGAAAATGAAAAACACACATTTTGGAAATTTTAAGTAACATGCTTTTCTAAATCTGTATCAATACTTAAAAATTAAATATCACAAACAACAGTTTTATTTTAAAAGTAATTAAAATCCATTTTCCAGAATGTATGTATGTATGTATGTATGTATGTATGTACTATGTTAAATACTCTGGTCCTGTGAAAGAGCAATAAGGGCTCTTAACCACTGAGCTGTCACTCCTGGACTGTTATATAGTAATAATAATTAGCAGAATTAATAATATTAATAAATGTCACAAATTTTAAAGAGTTATAGTTTTAGAATATAAAAGAAAGTTAGTGCAATAAAAAGATGTAATTGGTTTGCAAATCTAATTGCTTGTCAATAATTAAGGAATGGCTTAAAAAGCCCACCCAAAAAAGAAGTGGCAAATTTATAGATTTCATAAACTTGAGCAATGCTTAAGACCAAAAAGACCTTACTACACTTCAAATTCTAATTTTACTCGTAACTGCCTATGTCAATACTTTAATAACAAAATTTATAAATCAGCGAGTATGTGCACCATAGCTGGGTACCCTTGGTGACTTTTTTCCTACTGCAATTTGCAATACATCTTCACATAAACCTGGAAAGCACTTCCCACCACACTGTCAGCTTGATGTCTGTGTCTTAACAACCAAGATGTGTAGTGTCTTAAGCACTAGGGTGTTATCTAATTTTGGAAGGCAATCAATTGACATCATATTCCAACCTCACTTCTATGAATTATGTACAACCAAGAATGAGTTAAAACTCTAAATATACTTTCATTATAAGTCATTTATTTATTATTGCTGTTTATATGTCCAGACTACAGTTCCCACCCCCTCTTCTCCTCCCAGTCAGTGCCCCCCTCCTCTACAACTTCCTACCCCATCTCTCCTTTATTTCTCTTCAGGCTTACCATGGAGATATTCTTCTATTCTGACAGATTGATACTTGACCCAATCGTCATCAGGCAGTCATTTATATTCCCATGAAACAAGATTCCTGAGGCTGTAGTCACTGCTCAATAGTTAAGCACAATGCTTTGCATTCAAAGGACTCAGGTAGGTAAGTTCA
This sequence comes from Phodopus roborovskii, assembly GCF_943737965.1. NCBI lineage: Eukaryota > Metazoa > Chordata > Mammalia > Rodentia > Cricetidae > Phodopus > Phodopus roborovskii. The sequence continues at coordinate 9,150,675 of NW_026126511.1, read as the reverse complement.
GAAAACATATATGGGGTTCAAATCTGTCTGTGATTCTTACTTCAGGAGAATCCATGAACATCTTGAATATATATATGGTATAAAGATATATAGGAAGCACCAATCAAAAATATAAAACAGCATTTTTATTTTAAATAGGGCTAAGTTGTTGATCCTTTTTTGTTTGTTTGTTTTTTTATATTAGGTATATTCAAGTAACTTTATTTCTAATATATATATATATATTAGATATATATATATATATATATATATATATAAATCTTGTTTTTACATGTCAATGCCAATTCCCACACATTAAGTCCTCACCTGTTTGCATCCCCCTACCACCAACCCCATCTAACCCCTGTTCTACTACCTAGGGAGAGTGAGGCTTTCCATGGGGGATTTGCAAAGTCTGTCATATTTCATTTATAGCATGGCCCAGGCCCTCCCCCATGTGTCTAGGACAAGGGAGTATTTCTCTATGTGGAATGGGCTCCCAAACTTCATTCCTATACTAGGGATAAATACTAATCCACTACTAGAGACTCCATAGACTACCCAGGCCTCCTAACTAACACCACATTCAGGGAATCTGGGTGTGTACTATGCTGGTTTCCCAGTTATCAGACTCAAGTCCGTGAGCTCCCCTTGTTCAGGTCAGCTGTTTCTGTGTGTTTCCCCAGCCTGATCTTGATCCCTTTGCTCATTCCTTCCTCTCTACAACTGGATTCGAAGAGTTTGGCTAGTGTTCAGCTGTGGATCTGCTACTGGTCCCGTCAGCTATTAGATGAAGCCTCCAGCATGGCATATAAAGGAAGTCATCAATCTCATTATTGGGAAAGGGCATTTAAGGTAGCCTCTCCACTATTGCTTAGATTGCTGGTTGGGGTCATCTTTGCAGATCTGTGCACATTTCCCTAGTGTCAGATTTCTCTTAAAGCCAATAATGGCTCCCTGTATTGTGTTATCTCTTTTGTTGGTCTCTGCTGTTCTTTCCCTTACTTAGTCCTCCTGATCCCTCATGCCCACCTCCACTATCCTCTTCTTCCTAGCTCCCTCTCCCCTCCCCCTAGTCTCCCAATTTTCTTGGGAGATCTTGTCCCTTTTTCCCCTTCTCCAGGGGACCTTGTATGTCTCTCTTAGAATCCTCTTTGTTTCTTGACTTTTCTGGCAGTGTGGATTGTAAGCTGGTAATCCTTTGCTCTATGTCTAAAAAAACATGTGTGCATGAGTACATACCGTGTTTGTATTTTTGTGATTGGGTTACCTCATCAGGATGGTTTCTGCTTTCAATACTACTTTACCACCTAATATGTATAGTTTTTATATATTAAACTTTTATAAGCAAATAGATTTCTATTATCTTTTTTTAATATAACTACTTTTCTTATATTTTAACTATTTCCTACACAAAATTTCAGTGTTACAGTATTAAGAATTCATATTTTTATTTATTTCAAAGTTATGCATACGTATGTGTGTGGATAAGTGCAGGTAACTATGGCATCCAGAAGAGTGTATCAGATACCTGGAGGTGAAATTAGAGGAGGTTTGTGAAGCTTGCATACTGGGAATGGAACTCAATTCCTCCTTAAGAGGATTTGTGCTCATAACTGCTGAGCCATCTCAGTAACACACCATTAATATTTTTAATCTAAAGGTAATAACATTGCTGAGATTACAAGATATTTTGTTATTGTTCATAAAAACATTTTTTCCAAAATTACCTATTTTTTTCAGTTATATATTGTAACTAATTTTGAACTTTGCATCAAACATCATTTCCTCTTACAGGAATTACCTCTTACAGGAATTCCTATGTTAGAGTAAAAATTAAACACATTTTAAAACAAAAACCTTATCAGTTATTTGTAAATTTATAATTTTAATATAGAAACAAAAATAGATATATTTGAATAATATTAAGTTAAAGAAGGATAAATACTTAACACAAGAATCATAAAAACAATTTCAAAATCTTTCATTTTTCAAAGATAGCAGTATCAATGTTTTTAGAACAATAGAATTTTAGTCTTGATGTAAACACAAATAAACTTAATTGATATGTCACCATGCTGCAATATTAAAGTAGAAATAGCTTTCAATTTTTTAAGCACTGGCCTACAGAGAGTGGTTTTGATATGTGAATATTTTGAAGGCAGAAAACCTCAGTCTTTCAAAAGATGCATAAATAGCCTCTTAGATGCTGCTTTTATTGAAAGTAAAGTGTCGGATGAGGCTTGCCTATAATTAGGAAACATTGACTAAAATCTTTCCTTTGCAAAAACAGATTGGAGCAACTATTTCATAGTAAATCACAATTGCACTATCAAGTTATATGATAAGCTCATCTGTACTGCTCAGTAAATCATGAAATGTGACAATAGGGACACTCAATAAGCTTCTAAGACCTGCATAATAAATCAGGAAACTCCACAGTAGGTTGCACAGTAAGCTCTGCTGTATTAGTCTAAGTAGTGGGATTTCATAAAGAGGGCTTATGTATCATTTCTCCCTTCTTTGCTGTGCTCACTGTTATAAAGGGGGATCTCTTAGTTAAGGATAGAACTTGCCAAAGAACTAAAGTCATCCCCACATTGGCAACTACCACATTGTTTTGGGGACCTGATCGTTATCGATATGGAACAAAATTATCCAATACTAGCAAGTACTTAAAAGTGGAGTCATGACTCCAGACCTGCCTTGTGGTTTCACTTGTGAAGATGGGTACTTTTAAACAACACATTTTTAAAGATAGTCTTATTCCCGACTTTGGAAGACCCAACACAACTACATAAAAGTCCTTAAACATACATCTTAGTAACATAATACAGACTGGGGGGATGTATATGTGTGATGTGTGTGTGTTTATTATATAATGCAACAATTAATGAAAAACAGGGAATGCATTAGAAAAAGAACAAGTGGGGTACATGGGATAGTTTGAAAGGATAAAAGGAAAGGACTAAGGTTAGGGAGAAATTGTCTTATTATATTAATCACAAAACTAAAAACAATTTGTGAAACATTTTCTAAACAAAAATGCTAGCTATTTAAGATAACAAATGAAAATTGTACATGACCATGACTTTTTTAAGCTCACAAAGTTGATGCTTAATCCAGAAAAAGTGATCATAGAACTCAACAGAGTTTATGTAGAGAGTATTAATGAAGAAAGTGGCATAATTAATATTCTCTAAGTCCCACAAGTAATGTTTCTATTTAGGCAGCGATCTCCAGATGGCAAGAATCAAATTTCTATTTCATTTTTAAATGCACAGAATACCCTTGCATTTTAAGATAGTAGAACAAAACCAAATCATTTATTCAAAATATTTTGTCAACCCTCACTCCCTATAATGAATAAAACATTACAATTAAGCCCATGCATATGTAGCCACAGCCATAGCTCAGTCAGGCCTGCTGAGCTTATCCTACTCACAAGTAAAAAACACTGAACAAAACATCAAAACAGTAAGTCTAAATTCAACAGAAAAGTGGTAAAGTAGAAGGTAGTTGTCTTAAATACATAAGACTTAAGGAACAACAGTCATGAATTTGCTAGGCCTCTATTTTCCATTCTACCTATCCTTCATGGTATTATAGAACTATGAATTCTCTTTGTAGTAGAGTCTTTTTTTAATAGCCAAAGTAGAAAAGAAAATGGCATCTTTGTTACTTTTCCATTGCTGTCATAATATACTCTTGCCAAGGCAATTTATGAAACATCCATTGTTATTTGGCTTAAGGTTTCAGAGAGTTAGAATCCATAATGTTAAAGCAACATATGGTGGAAGAAACAGATGCAGGATCCCATCATGATCCAAAAGTAGGAGACAAGGAGGAACAATGGAAATGGTATGCTACACTTCTATAACCTCACAACCTGCCCCTCTCATAATGACACACCTTCTCCATCAAGGCTAGTATTTGCACAACATTTATATTACTCAATTGTATATTCTGAAGTCTATTTTTAATGAAATATGACTCAATGTTGATCCTGTCCTTCTACATTTCTACATATAATGAAAGGACAGAAAGTGGTAGGAAGGGGCATTTCATTTGGTCTACATCTCATCATATCTGTGTGTAAATCACCAGGCATGTGGACTACTCCTCCCTACCTACACCAAGAAAATAATGCATAGCAAGCAAAATCTAACTGTCACAATCAGAATATGCTATCCAACAACAGCACACTATGTGTTTCAAGATATATTAGTATCCATGAATCACTCAGAATAAAATAATAGTTACTGTGTATGATATATGTCAAGGAAGAATATTTTGGATATTTTCCCATCAGTGATTTTTAACACATGGTGCCCCATTAATATTCAGTTTTAACATACCAGTTCATAGATTTCATGAAACGAGGTTACTTATACTATTTTACAATGTATATAACATTCATGAAATGGCACAAATATAAGGAACAATGACATTGTTAACTAAATTATTTCAATGGACTAGGGAAAGCTGGTATAATATCTGAAGCTAGAAAGTGAAATTAACTAATAATAGAATTGTCCTTTATATTAATTGCCAAATATGTAGCAATATTATAGAATTAAGATAAACACACACATAAGATTGTACCTGTAGTTGTTAAAATATAAAGGTTAGTTGATTAGAACAACATCATCTCTCGGTTTTCCTGGTACCAAAAAGAAAAAAGAAAAAGAAAGAAAGAAAAATAAGGGAAAAAACCCCTAGAATTTCTGGATTTTTTTTCTATGAACTAAAACTAATTCAAAATCTAAAATATCAAATTAAATCCATTTAAATGGTCACAGTTATATTTAATGTTCATGTTCATACTGTGAATTTTAATATTTTATTCCTAGAACAAATAAAATAAAGAATTTAAAAATTTTAAGATAACCTTTGCTGAATTTCTTCCTATGTATATTCAAGAATTTTTGTCAATTCTGTGTCTGACCATCATACTTTATATATCAACCGAATTCTTATTTTTACAGAATAAGAACAAAGTATAGTAAATATGTATGAAAACCATGGCTTTGCAAACTATCTAAAAATATGTATATTACAAAAAAATAAACAAAGGAAACTTGTCAGCCATTTTATCTAAGGGCCATGTGTTGAACATGGTTGAAAAAATTAATCTAGGGAATCAATTCAGAAATCTTTTTCTTTTGGGAGAGATAAATTACTTTGTACTCAGGGAGGATCAATAGGTACACACTGAGGTAGAATTTTAAAGCATTTGATTTTGAATTAAATAATGATAACCCAGATTTTATAAGAAAATGACTTCTAAGAACCTATATATGATGAAATGTGAATTTGCATCCCTTGTTCATAGTAATAGATTCCAAACATCTGCTCAGGCAGAAATTTCTTACAACCTCCAGTATTCATAAATAGTCTCTTAAATAAACGCAGGGCTTCAGTTAAGGTTATATACCAACACATCTACCAGAAACTTTCTTTCTTTTTTTCTGCTAGCAAAAGACTACATGAGAGCGTCTCTGTTGAGAGCAGTTATAAGGTGGATTCGGAGGACAGGAGGGAAATAATTTCCTGTCTGTCTGTAGATACTGACATCACAAGAATGGAAGAATGCCTCACAATGAAGAGTATTGGGGTGAAAACGAAACTTCCATAAAACCATGTAGCAGCTGTTATCTCATTTTCATTCTATGCCATCTGTTTATTGAATGGATAAAAAAATAAAAAAAATAATGTATCTCCCATTCCTTATATTTTCCACATTATCTCTTGTTCTTTATCTTTATTATCTTTATACTATTTTTATATTTTGACTTAAATTTGAAACAGCTTGTTTTATATGTCAGTCCCAGTTCCTGCACCCTCCCATCCTCCCCTGTTCCTCTCACCAACTCTCACCCCATCCCCTTTATGCTCCCCAGGGAGGGTTAGGCCTTATTCGGGGAGTCTTCAAAGTCTGTCATACCAATTGGAGCAGGGTCCAGGCCCTCTCCCATGTGTCTAGACTGCGAGAGTATCCCTCTATGTGGAATGGGCTTCAAAAGTCCATTTGTATACTAGGGATAAATATTGATCCACTACCAGAGGCCCCATAGACTGCCTAGGCCTTCTAACTGAGATCCATATTCAGGAAATCTGGGTCAGTCCTATGCTGGTTTCCCAGCTATCAGTCTAGGGTTCATGAGGTCCCACTTGCTCAGGTCAGAAGATTCTGTGTGTTTCTCCAGCATGGTCTTGACCCCTTTCCTCATCATGCCTCCCTGTCTGAAACTAGATTCCAGGAGTTCGGCTCAGTGTTTAGCTGTGGGTGTCTGTTTCTACTTCCATCAGCTACTGGAAGAAGGCTCTAGGATAGCATAAAGGAAGTCATCAATCTCATTATCAGGGAAGGGCATTTAAAGTAGCCTCTCCACTATTGCTTAGATTGTTAGTTGGCGGTCATGATTTAGGAGGAAGACAAGGAGAGAGATGGGCATGACAGAGCAGGAAGATTGAGTCAGGGAACGAATGGAGGAGAGCAAGGAAAGAGATACCATAACAGATGGAGCCATTATAATTTCAAGGGAAATCTGGCACTAGAGAAATGTCCATATCTATCTTTATCCTTAAATTCTTTTCTTTTTATGTTATTTTTGTCTTATTACCTGCTGCATATTTTAAATACATACAAGTATAGTTTTATATTTGATAATGAATTAATAAGATAAAACAACTGTAGAAAACAGTTAAGCAACAAAAACTGTTACCTCCCTTTCAAGTAATACTATCTTTATCTCTTACCTGAATTGTACCTACAACACATGATTGTTATAAAAGAATACAGATCATCAAAAACCATCTTCATGAAAATATTTGCTTTCTTGTTCAATTTGTTACTAATGCATATCTTAATGACTTTGAAGGGAATCATGTTTTGTGGCTAAACATTTTTCCTCAGGACTGTTTCTTACTACTTGTAGATTCTATAATATGCACAAAGGTAACCAGGACCTAAAACATAAGAAAAAGTTAGAATGGGTGGGCCAGAGGACGGGAGTTTCAGTCCTCACCACAAACTCTTTGGGCAGGACTAGGGTGACTGCTTCTCTCTGCACTAATGTCATTGTGAAATCTGTTTAAACACATTTGAAGTCAGTTCTCCAGTAGAGATTACAAAATAGATGAAATGCTTTCTTCAGTTTTATTAAGCCAAACATCCCATAACATGTGTACTTGATATTTCTGCCAGAAAAAAAGACAAACAAGGTAATTGATATTATAATTTGGCTTGTCATTAAAAGTTATTCAGAAATTTATCACTCCTGCCAAAAGGGAAGAAAATATGTATGTAGGCTATCTATGGGACTTGTCTGCCTACTTCCAATCCTTATTCAAGCCTCAGGTATTGGAACTGTTAGCTGACAAACACTGCCATCCTCATGGAGGCTCCCTGTACTGAAACCACAAACAGTTGGAAATGTTAAGTGTCACAACACTCTTGGTTCAGTGTGTCTTTGATTTCCTAAAGCTTTTTGTCCTTCATTCTCTTATCTTCTCTGCTCCTATTTTCCTCTAACTTGACTGCTTCTTTAACAACCAGGTAGATGGCTGACTGACTCCTTGCTGCTAACAGAGGCCTCAGTGTACTTGTCTCCACCTAGAATGTTCTCTGGAGATAAACTGTAGGCTGGCATGTTCCTCAGGTAGTTCCTGAACCAGGATGGTTAGGAACTGATGTGGCAGATGCCTGTTGCGCTCGTAGCCATGCTCCAGCAGAAATAAGTAGTTCACTGTTACTGGAATTGCCACCATAACTTTAAGTGGGACTATCATTGTTTCTTTATAGCAGCCCGGAGACCATTACTCATCTCCTGTCTGTTCCCTCACATAGCATTCGCACAGATCCCTGCATGGCACCCACCCTGCTTGTGTGTTCCCATGCAAGGCCTGACCTCTGGACCTTCCTTGCTTGTGTGTTCCTGCAACCAAGCTGTGTCCGCTGGAGGTGACAACTGTTAGCTCTGCAGTCCCAGCAATTTGCACAAAGCTTGTTTCACTCCTTCATTTAACAAAATTTTGCTTGCCTTAGTTTTTCAAGAGCTATTCTACAGGGACCGTTTTCAGAAGGATCCTCTGCTGCCAGATGCTATTTGGTGGTACACCTCCAGGTGTAACTACCACAAGTTGAGATCTACAACTAAAACCATCAAAGTTCCAGGACAGCAGAATTACACCTAAGGTAATTGCAACATCCTTCTCAATTTAAGGTGATATAATAACTGAGATCAATTTTTCCATACCTATCGCACATAATCTTACAATGCAGGACTCTAGGAATTCTTTTACTTCATATATAGAAGGAATTTTAGCAGAAACCAAAACTTAACCAAATATATATATATTTGTAATAGCAATGGGTTTCATCATTAATATGATATTCTTAAAGAAGTAGTTTGAGATTAGAGCAAACAATAAGGAACTTGTACAAACCAAAGAATTAAACTATCAAAAATGACAATGGAAAGCTTAAAATTATAACACAAAACATAGAATGTTTAGAAAAAAAGGTTCAGAATATCGAAGATGGCAATAGAGAGCTGACAGGCAGAACACAAAACATGGAGCATGAAAATGACCAAGTAGAAAATAAAATTTGTTCCATGTCCAATGCCTCAATAACCAAAAGGCAAACAATGCAATGCATTCACACGCTAGCAGAAACAGCTCATTCCTGGTCAGACAAAGCTACTAATAAGGTTAAAAAACTGGAACATCAGATGGAAAGACTAGCAGATAGAATCTGTTCCAGGTCTGAGGATAATGACAAACTAGCAGATAGAACATTGTTTCTGGAAGGCAGTTTACATTCAGATTAGAATATTAAAAACATGGAATCATTCGTAGTTGGAGAAAGTAAGAAACTGACTGATGTAATGAAGTCTCTAGAAAGTTATATGATTCAAGAAGTTCAGACACTCAAAGAAGGAATTGTGAATAGATTTCAGGTCTTAGAAGACCTTCAATCTGATACATCAGAGGAAGAACTACAAGTAACAGGGCATGAAAGAGACTTAAAATTTTCAATAATATTTAGGGTCAGAGGAGCTTTCCCTGGATCTATTAATGAAAAACCAGCAACGAAAAAACACCCAAAGTTCACGGTATCTGCCTTATATCAAGAAGCCAATTGGTGTAAGGCAGAAGAAAACAAAACCTGGGGACTCATTTACTTATACGCAATTTTCTCTCTGAAATCCTAATTTTCTCATATATATTTTAATGCTTATTTTTGCCTTTCCCTATATGCACACCTTAAAACTTGAAATTTTTTCTTTGATATTGATGTTTAAGTTTTCCACAAGGAATAATAACAATTCCTGTAGCAATCTTTGAACTCTCCAGAAAGAAGATGGGGCCCCGCTTCGACACTTCCACTTGACTCAACCTGATGCATCTGGTCTACAAACATCACCCTAAAACCAGTTTGAGACTGTTTTGCTCCAGACAACTCCTAACTAGCTAGCTGTAATGGTTCACTTTCTTAATACACCCTGACCAGAATTTCAGGTAGAACTCCAGTCAAGCATTTCCTGCCACACAGTGACTAACTACATATGTCACAGCCTTCAAGAAATTTGGTTGCTAAAAATTTTCTTCCTAGAGGATCTAATGGAGCAATCATCATCTCATTTTAGCAGGAAGTAATCTTAAGATAACAACACCTTCTTTCCCTACTCTTAGCACTTATGGATAATATTCATCTTCTTAGGGGTTGGTTTTAGTTACTTAGGGCTTGTTATGGAAGGTGATGCTTAGACTTGGGTATCTATTTTAGACAGGGATATGGTATGGTTGGGAAAGATATGGTTTAGATGGGATATAGGTAGATTAGCCTATCTTCTTGTGAATTATTTTAGTAATAGTGAGATACTAGTATTATACATCTTACATTGTTATAGAATCTCATAGGTGGTAAGCTATGTAAAATTAAGTTTATATTCCGTTCCTGGAAGAATTGTATATTATATTTTGTCACATTGTGTAAAATATTTCTGTTTATGATGTTTTATCACATTATCCTTACCATATTCTATGTATGTATACTTATGTTCAAGACATTTTGTATGTTGATACAATTTAGGATATTTTTATCATGCTGCAGTTTATAATTTTACCTCTGGTCTAGAAATTTCTATTCTACTTCTGTTTTAGTTATTTGAATGTATATATACATACATAGTTATATTGTTTAGGTGTTTGTCCCTACTTTACTCAAGGAAATTTCAATCAGTTTTATAGCTAGGTTCCTGAGTATTACAGATTATCTTCACCCATGTTTCATATACCTATGAGATTAGTCAGACATATATGCTTAATCTTCAAACACTTCATAGACCTGTAAAACATGGCATTTAAATGTTTTAATATTAGTACTCCATTGACATTAACACTGTTGCTCCTGACAGCACCGTACGTTTTCCTGAAGATATGTTGAACACTGTTGTTGCTCCAACTAGATTCCATCCTAGCTTCAGCCTATGGCCTCTTGGGCAAAGAACTGCCCCCACCTTGACACTGATTTGGACTTGTGGTCCTATGTGCTTGCAGGAGACAAACATAGAAGACTGCAGAACCTTGCCAAATCAGGGTAAGGCAGCCTTTCTACCTCCATGCTTTTGTTGTGGTCTGTTACTCTTGGCCTAAGCCAAAACTGGCTGTACCAAGGTTTCTGTGCGACCTTGGGTGACTGTCCAGGTAGCCTGCTGTTTCTGTCTTCACTGAACCTTTTGGAAGTTGCCAATCTTCCTTTCCTGTTTACCATAGTATTGTTATTTCTCTTCTCAGGGCTTTGATGAGTTTGAAGATTAAACTATCACAACTGTTATCCTCTATTCCTCCTTAGAATATTAGGTACTAGATTTAAACTTTCCAGCTTAGGACAACTCTATTATCAACTCCATTATGCCTTCACCCTAGGACTGCATAGTTAGGTCGTAAGTTTGTATGTTCTCGATTTTCCTTTTCCTAGAGAACACTTGTTATTCACTGTTTTTATATAGTTTTGTATCAGCCTAAATCTTTTCCACTAAAAGTGGAATTGTAGTGAGATATTCACTTTTTTCACATCTGTGGTACTGACCATGCCCATTAGGGGTGGAGACATGGGGCGGAAGTAACCTGGGGTATCTAGGCCTGAGGAGGAACCCGGGAGTGTACTCTTTCTGGCTGGATGCCTCAGACAGGAGAGGATCCGGAGGCATCCTGGGGACCAGGAACCTGTTGGTGTTCATCTTTCTATGTTGTAAGTTATTTCTCCCTGAATAAACATCTCTTGGCCTATTTGTTTCTCCTGATCCTTGTTAAGCCATGATAAGTAGTTATCTCATTATTTGCATAACAGCCTGCAGCTGTACTTGTCAGTTGTCCTCACTGTAGTTCCTTTGACTCTAACATTTGTACTTGTCTCTGTGGCTTGATTGGTTGCAGGTTAGATGCACTACCAAAAATAGGCAAGAAAGTACTAACAGAAGCAGATTTATATAGCCTTGTGCTTCACTGCCAAAAGAGGCAGCCCAAGAGTAATTTTAGCACAAATATCTTACAATGTGAGTCTTTAGCTTGCAGGCATATCTTGAGAAGGGATACATACATCAATAAGCAGCCATATATATGCGAAGAATAATAGCCATTTTTGGTTGATTTACAACCATTCGTTTGGATCTGTTCATATCAATCAATCGATGGTAGCCTGGTCTGGACTTTAGAAGACTGAGTTTGGAACAACCAATTTCAGTCCTGTCATTATATCAAATTGTGGCGATATTTTGTTTGTGCTTTAACAAATAAAGCTTGCCTGATGATCAAAGTGCAGAACTAAGCAACTAGTTAGCCACAGAGTCCAACAAGCAACAGAGGCCAGCACCTTTAATCCAGATGGAAGCAGATGCAGACAGATCTCTGGGAGTTCAAAGCCACTCCAGGCTACATGGGATTGATCCAGTATAAAAGAGAAATAGAGCTTGCACTTTTGATCCCAGTGCTTGGGATGACACACCTTTAATTACAGCTTAAGGAGGTGAGGACAGCAGTGATATGGCTGGGTGGAGAAAGGAATAAAAGGAGGAGGCGAAAGAGCTCATGGAATTCAGTTGAGCTTTCATAGGGACAACATTCACTCTGAGGATTCATAGGGACAGTAATGCCAGTTCGTTCTGAGGATTGAGTAGAGGTAAGAACTAGTGGCTGACTGTTCTGCTTCTCTGATCTTTCCCTGTTATACCCTATATCTGAATCCAGCTTTTTATTATTAAGACCAATTAGAATCACAGCTAAATAAGATACCAGGGAAAGTCCTTCCCCGCACTCTGTTTCCAGGGTAGAAATAGTTGCACAGTGATCGAGAGTTCTCTGAGGTCAGCAATATGGAAAAAGTCTGGTTAAAACATAACAAAACAAAAACAATGCAAAACAAACAGGAAACAAAATCCAGTCTTAAGCATCCCTTAGTGACACTGCACCTCCAGGATCTGGGGAAATGGAATACAATCATTTTGCTTTACTCCAGGTTCTGTGGAAGGTACCAAAAAGCCAGAGTAGAAGCAAAAGTAATCTTGTTGTCTGTTTGATTGATAGTCCTTATATTCAATGCAGTCCGTGTGCAATGTACATTTTATTGGTAAATTGTCATGTGCTGTATGAGCTTATTGAAGGTAGAATTTAAGTGCAAGAAGCTACTTCTTTGTCTCTCCAAAACTGACTGACCTTGGGCAAGCTGACCCACTCCTTTGTAGAAAACAGAAAAGAAACAGGAATTACAGTTATTAAAAGCACCGTGGCCTTGGGACTGCTGGAAGGTAAATTGACTCCAGCTGTTGTTTACCCAGTTCCAGTGGGAGATGGAAGTCGAGAGCATACCCATAGAGAGGAAAGAGATCCTCTACCCAGTTCCCTCTCAACGGGGAACTCCAGCTGATGGCCTCAATTTCCCTAGTAAGTTTCTCATGCCTGATTTTAAGTGTACAGTTTGTAGATGCCAACGGTCACTGCAATACCAATCATTTACCAGAAGCCTTGCCCAAAGGAGCACTGCCTGACACTGCAGTGAGAAACTCCAGTCTTTTGTGGCTCCCATAGCCAGTTTCTGCTGAAATTTTGTAACGATCTCACTTGTTGAGGGTACCACTTTTGAATGTGTAATTTGTTTCTTGATTCCACTGGAAATTCATACAATGCTTCTTAATCATATGATTTCTCAGTTCTCTCCAACTCCTTCCAGAACAACCTGTGCCTCCCACCCACCTTTATGTCGTCTTCTCTTGCTGTAATTAATTAATTTATCCCTGTCTCACTGGTAGACAGTCTGTCTTGCAGTGGATGTCTGCTGCTCTGCCTATTCATCCCTCCCTTCTTCTGCCATGTTTCCTGAAATTAATCATACAGGTGTTTTGTTGTAAGAGAGTTAATTAGGTGTGGGCACACCACAGTCAAATTTCCTCTGCACTTAGATCAGCTTTCTAGATAAACGTGTGTCTGTGTGTGTGTGTGTGTGTGTGTGTGTGTGTGTGTGTGTGTGTGTGTGTGTGTGTGTGTGTTTTAAGACAGGGTTTCTCTGTATTGCTTTGAAGTCTGACCTGGAATGTGCTCTTGTAGACCAGGCTGGACTCAAGCTCACAGAGGTCCACCTGCCTCTGTCTCCTGAGCACTGTGATTAAAGTCATGCCCCATCAATTCCCAGCTTTTAAAATATTGTCTATTCACTCTTTGAAATTATCAAAGTTTTATAGAAGATATTTTGAGCCTATCACCTACCAATACCTAGCTCCGAATCCCCATATTGTTCTCTACCTCATAACCTTCCCAATTTCATACTCCCTCTATTTAGTGGTTACTATTTAATAACCCTTGAAGTCTGATTAGCACTTCCCGTATGCCCATGTGTCTAGGGTCATAGACATAGGCATGGGCAGGCCCTATCAAATCCAGGTTTACAACAAAGAGAGACTCGCCCTCTTTTGGGGGTCTTCAATTGACAATACGTCCTCCAGAAAAGTTAGAATTCTGGTGTTCTGTCACATCTATGCTGTAGTTTACATGAACTAGAACCTGTGCAGGTAAACGGTCTGCAGTGGCCCATGCATCAGCATTTGTGGCATGTTCAGCAGTCAGCTCTTAACAGACATCTTTCCCATATGCCAGCTCCTATGGTCTGTGTCCTCTCTCTCATCTTTCCTGAGCTTTGGAAAGACAGAAGTAGCTGTCAAAGACATTCCTACAGCAACACACTCAAGGTTACTTATACTCAGAAATTCACCAGTTATGAATCCATCTATTACCCACTACTTACTTAAAAAGAAACAACAAACAAATAAACGCAAAACCCTTTACGTAGAGACACGGCTTAGTGGTTAGTAATAGTGGCTTCCCTTTGTTATGGCTTTTGTTTGATTCCCATTACCCACCTAGCATCTCACAACAATCTGTCATTCCAGTTAAAGGAATCCAACATGTGTTTTGTGACCTTTGTGAGCATCAGGTGTGTGTGAGGTGCACAGGCTTACATGCAGGCAAAACAATCAGACACACAAACAAACGAAACAGCAACACAAAGATTAAAAGAAACTGCTTTGGCTAATATTGAGAGAAATGTAAATCTGTAGATGTAATTGTAAATATTTAGAAAGCAGTTTGGCACCTCAGCCATTGCACATAACAGAAGTAAGCCAAGCCCTTGGGGTTATAGGCAACCTAGTCATGGTTTTTTACGAGGTTTTTAGTAACTGCTACAAAATGCCTTCATTGAAAGAGACCTCACATCGTTTGCCCCCCCCCAGTTCTGCTGTGTCCTCCCTCCCTGTTGTTGTGAGTTTAACTGGGGGCATTTTGCTCTCATTATTTCTCTTTATCTGTTACTTGGAACTTACTTGTCCTATTACTTTTTCTTGCCACATACTTAATGCACTTATTCCTTTCTAGGACATACAGAACACAATGGGACCTAAGGAAGACAGAATAGTTGCGAAATGGAGTGTGCTGAGTTGCAGCCTCCTCCTACATCTTGAGCAGGTACGAGGAAATGAACACTAAAAACAGATCTATCACAATTTATCATAGTAGTATTTAGTGATAATTAAATGTAATTATTAATTTATCATAATCATATGATATTTTTTCTTTCTTGATTCAGTTCATATATTGATGGCTTTCCCTGGAATGAAACCTACCCTCAATAAGTAGATTATAATTTCTAAAGGTTAGAAGTTAGCTCTTATTTCAGGTTTCCTTTTCCTGTGCCCACATGGCCTGGGACCGGAATTGGCACAGGGTGTCGTGACTGAAACACTTAACAGACCACCACAAGAAGTTAAGAAGCAGCTGCTGCCATCCTTGTTTATTTTAGAGAGTAGTGGGCTTATATACCCAAGCCAGGGGATGGGCTAAGCATAGGAGGAAATCATGCACCACCCACACCTGGGGGTCAAGGCACTGGCACTGCACACAATAAAGTTATGAGAACAACCTTGTTTGATCAACTTTGAGAGCACGGGAGTTCTACAACTGGGTGGGGAAGAAGAGAGCTATAAGGGACAAGTACTTAAATTTCCCAACACCTTTTATTCCCCATAGTTCATTTTCTTCAGTTCTTTCTTTACTCAACAAAGAGAGTCTAGATTTTTTGTCAATCCTGTATCTGCAGAAACAAAATTGAAAAGAAAAACTAAAACTCTATGAAATAAATTTGTGGTATTATTTGTTTTAATCTAGAATTCTGTCATTTAATTTACAATAAGAGTGATACAATGCAAGCAAATGACGCTATGGTTATCACTGAACAAATATGTTATAAAACAACTTTATTTAACATGAAACAAGTCTTTAAAGAAAGAAACATTTAATAGTATTTCTTAGAATCATATTTTTCTGAAATGTGTTGGTATTTGTGAACAGCCTATTGTCCTTCTGCTTTAGAAATTATGTGCTGAACTTTCTCTTAAATAATTGCATGATGAAGTGTAATTATGTGTCAGAATTTTTAACAATGGTTTGTTTATTAGTTATTAACAAAGAAATGACAGCTGAAATATCTCCTTTTAAATATCTCCCACTTGATTCTTACTACCATCCATGGTAGAAGAAATAATTTAGTTTAGTTTCTTATCTAAAACCATTTAACAGTAGAAGCATTGCTGTTTACTTGTAATTAAATTTCGTGAATGTCACTATTCTGCCTATAGCTACAATTGTGGGACAAAAGTCAGTGCATTGTGATTTTTCAATTTACAGCACAAATTTGAGAAGTATATGCAACTGAGAACAAAAGGAAAGAGAAATAATGATGAAAATTTTGTTTGAAATGACTATATTATATATAGTACTCACAAATTTTAAGAAAATTATCAGTTTTTGAAGAATAATGATGAATAAATGATAAATGAGGGATATGACTCAATTTAATGCACATGGATTACCCAAAATTTTATGATAAAAACAGATTGGAAGAGTAAATTTCTGTTTGATGTTTAAACATATTTTCCTTGACTAAGACATGGACCACTGAAAATACAGAAAGGTAAGTATGTGAATAAAAAAGAAGTATGAGAAAGTAACCAAAATGTGTATAGTCTCCCTGTGGCAAGACACTTGGGTTGGATTTCTGCAATCAATGATGCAGTCAGAGAAAATGTACAGTTTATGCTAATTTGTCCCAAGTTAATATTAAAAAATAATCACATGTGCCAACATAGTGGTAAAAGTATTATAAAAGCATGATTTCTTGTGCATGTACTACAGTTATTACACATTATTATTTTTTGGTATCCCTCTTTGCCTTTATTAAAAAAATCTATTCAGCTATGTAGAAGATGCTATTTGGCATTTCTGTACAAATGTAGGTAGGAAACAGTACCTTTGTTTCCACAGAGTGATAGATTGGGCCCGGAATTTCTCAGGTATTTAAGTTATTCCTCCCACATAAGTTTTTGTAGCTCCTTTGTGTAGCTACTGCCTCAGCATGACAACTTGTTCATGGGGAGGGACAAGGGAGAGAGGGACTCCTTGGAACTACTCCCGTGTTCTGTTCTTTATTCTTGATATGACATTGTCTATGTTAACCTATGTGAATATAAATGAAAGGACTTACATATAGACAAAACTCTTTTGGATCAAATGTCTTTACAAAGACCTCATAGGCTGCCCACAACAAGTGTATTCATTTCTCAGTATTTGGTCTTTATTCTCCAGAGTTCTAAAAATTTTCCATGGTTTAACTGTACACTACTTTTTCTATGTTTTCACCTTCAAATATGTTCATTTATTGTGAAATTGTTGATTTGTGTTCTGCAGTTCAGGAACTGTGACTTGTAATTTAATTACTCTCAGTGAGAGTGGCCACATGTCATAAACACAGATCCATAACTATTGTAAAAAATGCTATGCTGTTTTTTTGACAGAGCTTCATTGAGAGATAAATCATTATAGGCCATGTTCTGTATTCACTGTATAAGAATTTTATACATATAACTTAAAAACATGATCAAAAGTAGAAGTAGGACAATGATCTGGGTCAACACAAAATTTCAAATGACTTAGATTATCTTTATAATTTTCCTAAGTCAACTGTGACTTTTACACTGGGGGCATATTAATGAAAACTAATATGGACTGAATGATTATTAAGAGACAGACATTTAACTCAGTAATTAACCTATATTATGGTAGTCATCTTGAAAATTCTATATGATAGTACTTTACTCAAGTGTTATAATTCATAAAAGTGGTATAACTCTCTTAAGCAAAAATTTGAGGATCTGACATATTAAGATAACTAAAGTAGGTTAGAGAAATTATATGGCCTGCCTAACATTTGCTTTGTAATAACTGAAGAAAGAACATCAACAATTTGTCTAGTCTAACATGTTCAATGTACATAAAAGCATTAAAGAGTCAGCAAAAAGCCATTTGGAAAAATGAAATTAGTAGAATTCATAGACATTGTAAATGTCATTGTGGTCATTAAACTTTACCACCAACAAATTTCACAGTAAATGTACAAAATCATTTGACTATCAGAGTGTCTGAATATGACATGTAAGATTGCATTCTCTGATTTTCTATAAATGTCACTGAAAGGCTCATTACTGGCCATTGAATTCTAGGGAAGTGTAAGCCACATGCTGTTTTTTGAATATCTATATGCTCTAGCCCTTCATCGTTTGCTTGGGTGACAAGGGTAGCCTCAGTTTGAAAGTATCCATTTAGTCTTCATCTCACCTGGGGTTAAATGCTAGGTCTGTAGCTTTGTGTATATTGTCAAGATTTTAAAAACTTGTATTCTGCCATTTGGTAATTATTTATAAGGGAAGGCCACAACATAGGCTAAGGTTTCCATTGATGTAACAAAATGTCAGGACCAAAAGCAACCTGGTGAAGAATGTGTTAATTTCATCTTACAGTGCACATCACTGCATATAATAATCAATGGGAGTCAGGGTAGGACCTTAAGGCAGTATCACAGAGTAAGGAGCTGATACAGAAACCACGGAGGACTGCTGTTTACTAACTTTAATGACTTGTTCCTCGTGGCTTGTTCAGCCTGCGTTAACATCCACGTAAGATAGACCATCTAACATCAATCATAAATCAAGAAAAGGAGCAGCAGCCATGCACATAGGACAGTCCAGTAACTGTAATTTTCACTGAAGTTCTCCTTTCCTAAACAGTTGTAGCTTGTGTCAAGTTGGCATAAATCTATCAAGCATATGTATTATTGCATTTTTATAAATTTCATATATAAGTGATGTTGAATTTTGAGTGAATAATTGCTCAAAATGAAAAAGTGTTTAAAGGAAGAAAGCTTAGTTGATGTGTGCTCTGTAATAAAAATTTTCCTAAGGATGCTTCCCTGTAAAATATATGTAGTGCATATGTATGCATTTCATACATAAGAGGGATAGTTGCTGAGAGGTATATTTTCTAAAGAATCAATATTCTGCACAGCAAAATCAGTTCAACATATTTCTAAGTTCTTTCATATATACAACAAGGATTATTGCCATTGGGGATTATAATTTTCTCTCAAGGAAAAACAATCAATTAACTTTGAGTTCAAAAGAAGAATTATTATTTTTAGAATTTTGATAATTGGATTTAACATACATTTTCAAACTATGCAAACATATTTATATTTTTATAAGCCTTTAGAATCTTTTTGTCTTCTTATTTGGAGAAAAGCAACTTTATACTAAAGGATATTTTTGAAAACCATACTTGCAGCCACTAAACTCCAGTATTGTGCTATTTTCCAACATATCCCTCAAGTTATATTTCAGAAGACAATAGGTCTAAATCCCAAGATAAGACCTAAGCAATGTGCGAATAATTCCATATTAAATAAAAAATATGGAAATATATCCATTTAATATGAATTCAAATAATTTATCCTTTCAAAGAATGCACGTGTTATCCATTCTCTCATAGTTTCATAGTAGTCATGGATCTTTACCATAAGCTATAAGAGCTAAAGTGTTTAGAGTTAAATGTACTTAGAAACAAATAATGTTTCTAATTAGGTCAAAATGAACTCAAATTTATATAGTGATTTTTTATATCCTATGTATTTATTTGCCTATTAACTTTAATAAGAGAGTAATTTAAAGAAAAATTAGAGTAGTGTGCGTTTGTTACAGGAAATATTCAAAATCATATCTAAAGTTTATGGTGTTATGAGATAGATTGATTTTATAAAATGTGATAGATTTATTGTCAACTTGACATAATTAACTGTCATCTTATAAGGGAGTAACAATGAAGAGTTGTCTAGAGGATGGTAGCCTCTAAGCATGTCTATAGAGTTGTTTTTATTATTTTAATTGATGTGGGAAGCTTCTTCCACTGTGGGTGGTACCATTCCCTAGATAGAAGACTTGGAAGCACATAAAAGTGTAAAATTAGAGAGGAGGACAACCACGTAGGTCTTTATTCTCTTTCTGCCTTTGACTGCTTGTGACTAGCTACTACAAATTCCTTTTGCTTACATTCCACAAATCATGAAAGAAGGAGCTAAATAAACCCATTATTCCTTAACTTGCTTTTGTCAAGGTTTTTTATTTTTTTAACTTTTATCCCAGCAAGAATTAATGAAACAAATAGCAACTGAGATAAGGGAAACTTTGACTCTTCTTTTCCCACTCCCCACCCCTCACTGATATTCCTCATTTAAAACTATTATGTAACTTTTTCAGTCAATGGTCAATCACTTTAGTATTCATGTACAACTGCAAATAGTATTACATATAAAATTCAGGAAAAGTTCAATTTATTATCTGTATGGTATATCCATATATATATATATATATATATATATATATATATTTATATGCATATATATTTATATGCATATGGATGTATGTGTGTGTGTGTATGTATTTAAAGATCACCTGATGAGGGAAAGTGTCTCCTATGGAAGGACTCTCTTACATCCACTTCAGTCAAGACAACTTACACTCATGTAGACAGACTATCTTGATAAAGACAATTACTCAAATAAGACTCTTTGCTACCCCCAGGTCAGGTGACTTTATGTCAAGCTGACTAAGATAAACAGGACGGTATGTATTCATGTATTAGTTCTGAAACTCTTTGAAAACACCTGTCACTTCTTCTCAAGCACATACTGAGAAATGACCTCTTGGGCAACTGTGTTGTTCTGCTAACAATCATAGAAAACTGATACGCAGACCCGGTGGTACAGTCTCCCGTGTATACTGACTACATGGTGTGCATCCTAATGCTGTTAGAGCCATGGTTTAGCCTATTGCTCCTAAGAGCATGATGGACAGAGTAACAGTAGGTTAAATCCAGCACAAGAGAAAATAATGCCATCTAGACACACAGTAAACCCCTCACCACACAAGGCTGTCTGTGTAACATGGATACTGCTTGTCAGGATACTTTTTCATAAGTTCAAGGAGTCCACTCACAAGCATTAGTTAGTAAATAACCATAGTATAGTAAGTACACAAGCAGTGCCATGATTATGGAGGTGCCTTTATACAACTGAGTTCACACCAACACCTTAAAAAGTGTATGAGAAATGCACTGTGCTTCATCATTTCCTGCCTATGAGGTGGGAAGGGCAATTTTCCACTCTATTATAGTCTTATGGAAACCCTACTGTTGGTGAAAGGGTCCACAGAAAATTTGTTACTGTAAATGTCTTTTTTTTATTTCTTGCCTTGCCCATGAGGATGAGGACTGTTTTTGACATATCAAATTCTCAGGACATCTTTGTTCTGGCACAGAATAAGTGTCTAAAAGACATATTTTGATTAATTGAATGAATTCATTCTCAAATAAAAACTTGGAAAATAAAAAACCTGCATTTTTAAATGATATAGATATCTAAAACTCTAGTGTTGTTTCAATCTCTTCTAAATCTATAAATAGCCATTAGAAGATTGCTTAGCATGCATGTAGATATTCTAAATATCTCCAAATTTGTATTGAAAGTTCTTTCAAAAAAGTAACCTCAAGCTATTTGATAAAAAAAAAATCTCATCTCCAAAAGTGTTATTCTAAAGGACCATGAGTTAAAACCCGAAAAGGCATTTACATGAAAGGAGTACTATTAGAAATTGCTGACAGTCAATCAAGTAGTCCACAGGGTAAAATATAAACAATGTTTAGCTTTCTCCAATGGTGGGAATAGTATTGACATAGACATATAGAAATAATTTTTTCAATTAGGCTTATATTTGTTTAATAAAGCTAGAAGTTATTTGACAACTTCCATCTTGGTGATTTGAGAATAAAATGCTAGTATATCCAGGTAAAATTGTTCACTTGCAGTCGTATGATACCTATAGATTTTATAAATTTCTTTAAAAAATAATTTAATTTTACTTGTCTGTTATTTGTGTGCTTCCTGAATAAATTAAAAATAACAACATTTAACTAAAAATGGAGAGAAACAAATTCAAATGTAACAACACATGGAAATTTATATTTTTAATCTGTGTATGCCTACACATACCACAGGAAAATCCATATATATGTATATAAACTTTTAATAACAAGCCTTTATATCTTAATACATAAAATCCTGTATACTGGTATACTGGGAGAAGTGTCAGCTATTATATTACCTAACATTCAGCTACCAGTAAAATTGTGTTGGATTATAGATGTTTTTTATTTTGTTCCATCTTGTTTTATTGTCCTTTTAGTGATTGCCTTTTTCTCACTGAAGGTATGCAGTTCAAGTCTTTAAGTCACCATTTTTCTTCTACAGTATACATTCACTTTCAATGCCTATGTGAATTTCATAAATTTTTCTTATCATATTTTACAATACTTATAATAAGTGATATTTGCTATTACATTCATAATTATTTTAGTCCGCAATATATTATGACTGTATGCCATGATGAATAAAATTTATTACATGTGTCAGTAACTTTCTTGGACTCTTTCAAATGAATGTCACATATATCATGGCTTAAGTGACTACAACTCTGTTTACTGTATGGTTAGCTACAGCCACAATTGAGACATAACAAAAACAAAAACCACATTACAAAGATTGTTTCTCATGTACAAAGGTCCTGCTGCCACAACAGCTGATACAGATGTGTGAAATCTTACAACAAGCATATTCAACACATATATGGAGGAGTACTGTTCAACTTCAACTCTTGTTAATTAGCAACTATGTTTTATAAGGTTATAAATCACCCTCCTCATATTTACTCATTTGATGGATCTTAGTAAACCAGACACTCTCTATAAAACATTTATCATTCTGAATGTTGTTAAGAACCTGCATCATTTCATGAGAATAAGAAACTTCAAAAATAAGACGTCTTTGGAAAAGTCAGTACAGAGTTCTGTCAATGAATGAGAAGTACAAGTCTTAGGACAAATGCAATTGTTTAGACATTTAAGACAGCTGCTATTGCCAAACTTAGAGCTGTATGTCCAATTTCTTAGTACTGTCTGATGAACACAAACAATTGAAAGTTGTTCTCTGACCTGTACACAAGCATCTGTGCAAGAATATCCCAATACACACAACCCCCCCACACACACATGCACATGCACACACTTGAGAATACACTGCAGATAATGCCATATAAAACAGAAATATAGTATATCAGTTGAAGAATATTATAGACCTTGGAAATATTAATAGTAGAACTAAATTCAAAAGAGGACTCAGAAGATGTGAGCAAACTGCTTCACTGTCAAGATGTCAAGATGAAACATACCTGATGAGGTTGGTGTTGCACTTGATGAAGGAATAAAGTAGTTTTTTTTGGGATAGAAGCTAGTTCTTGTAAAGACAATGTGAACATTGCTGTGACAATGGGAAAACATTTAGAAAGGTTACCTAAATGTGACTGATAAGGAGGGGTAAGGTTTGTTAGGTTTATATCTCATCTTGAAGGAAATTTAGCTGTGAACAGTATGTTTCCAATACAGTCCCTAGTGCAGAGAAATCTGTGATAATGGAGTCAACTACATTAAACTTCACTGCTGAAGTATTTACATCATTGTAGCTGCCAACTCTTTCACAACAGCTGTGATCAATCTATCCCCTTTATCACCAATGAGTGGCTCTTCAAAAGCACAGACACCACAGCCTCCAGAAGATTCCTATTATGATCAGCATGCTTTAATGATAAATATTTTTTAATAAATGTAAGCACTTCTTTGCATGAGGTGTTAAGCTGTATTTGATATACTACTGCAGCTATAAAGTAATGCTCTAGTTCCAATGCACTGGAAAGGTGGGAGGGAAATGTTCTACGAGTTACTCTTGTCTGTATTTCCTTATTGTGGTAGTCTAAGCCATGCCCAAGATCTTGAAAGTATCCCTGGAATATTAGTTATATTTATTAACATATATTCATTTCCATTCATTTTTTTCCATACTAAAACAAGTATCTGTTTCCTCTGTATTTGTTTCTCATGACTGTTAGTTCACTGGACTGTTAGCTATTAAGATTGTCTTTATTTTGGATGATATCTATTGAGCCAACATCAAAATTCAAAATTCAGCTAGATGTTGTAAGTCTAAGGGATTGCACTGTATTTTTTACTGCCTGAATTGGAGTGATTTTTATTTTTACTTTTCCTGAATGCAACTACTGAGTACTTAAGGGATTTTTCAGTTGGAAGCACAAGAGATTAAGTTGCTTAACCTGTGTTTGGTTGTAAAATTCAATATAGCTGTCACTTTATGACATAATTTTTCTTGGGGGTGTGTGGTATATATGTAAATTTGTTCAGTGAAGGCAGTCAGTGTAATTTTTGATGAGTCTGTGTGGTAATTTGAATATAATTGGCTCCCATAACCTCAAAGGGTGGTGGCACTATTAGCAGGCATGGCTTTGTTGGAGTAGCTTGTCTTGATGTTGGAAGTGTGAAGTGTGTCACTGAGGAGGAGGGCCATGGTGCTCAAGCCATGTCATTATTTAATTTCTTCTTTCAAGATAGTTTGTGATTTAATTCCTCCTGGAAATAAAATCACTCTTTTATAGCTTTAATTTCCTCAACAAGAAGAAGGGGGTGGGGGGAGGCAAGGAGGAAGGGAGAGAGGATTTTAAAAGGAAACTCCTAATGAGTTAGAGGTATTCGCTTATAATACCTCTTAGAAAGAATACAGGATGCCACACAGTCTGTAAAATGTGCCCACACCTCCTGGAGCATCTCTACTTTTCCCAAATGAGGAATATTGACATTTCCTTTGAAATCTAAACTAATATGTTTTTCAAAAATATTTTCTACATTCTCTTAATTTAGAATACTGAATGAAAAGAGTGAATATATATGTTTTTCTTTGTCAAATATGTGCCTGAAACAGAGATTATGTTAAAAAATAAAGAAGATATGTTTAAACTATCGAGAAAATATATGGAGAATTAGTTTAGAGCTTGTAACCATACACCAGAGGGTCTCCTTTGAAATTCTGGAAAAATTACTGTAGGGATAAATCCATACCTATATATATATATATATATATATATATATATATATATATATATATATGTGGGATACTACATAAGAGACTTGCATTTTTTAATGTAACTTCGATACTGAAAGTGAGGAGACACACAAGATTCTTTAACCCTAGCTTTTGTAGATAATGATAATGCACAAATTAAGTTGTATAGTTTGCATTTTGTAAACAAATTACACACAGAAAAAATTTATGTTTATTGGGTCACTGATACATATTATGTACTATCAAGCAAGTTATTTTCTACTTATGAAAATAATTATTAATAACTGCATCATAAAAGGTAACTACATGTAATTCATTTCCAATTCCTTACCAGTGATTCTTTTCTAATTTAAATAACTAAACCAAACAAAACAAGTATTCCAGACAAGCACTGTACAAAATGGAATATAATATAAAGCTACCAACATCCATGGCAATTACATCTTACTTTAAATGTTTTCCTATAGAGATATAGATATATTTTGCTTTTTCACATTTAATAATGAACTGAAAAGAAACCTTGTTAATGGATGGTAAATATAAGCCCATAAAACTATTTTTCCAGGTTGACATCAAGAGTTACTTTTAGTGTAATGGAGGTCTGTTGCTAATAACCCATCATGATAGTATACTTTCTAGAAGGAGAATACAATTTGTGACTGGCACAGAATGTGGGTCACAGAAATTTGGCTTCAAAGGCAAGTAAAGTAATAGCTAAAAGAATAGATGACAGTAGAAGTAGCAGTCTCTACTTAAAGAAAAATGTGTGTGTGTGCGTGTGTGTGTGTGTGTGTGTGTGTGTGTGTGTGTGATTGACTCTGTATTCTATATATTAAAATAGAGTTTGAAATCACATGCAGGTAATTAATAAGAGAGATAGATAGAAAGACAGATGAAGAAATATTAATTTTGACTTGGAAGTCTGTAGTCTAGAAGAATTGATAAATATCTTACTAGTTGGTTCACATGAATCATGCAGATAAATGGTACATTGACAAAAAAAAAAGTTCCTATGAAATTATCAGAGAAATAATGACTCTGCCTGTATTTTTCTCTAATTTACATTGCTTTCAGCAGGTTTTCTTTGCATATTCTCTGAATTTCATCATTCCCCAGAAACCAAATGTGAGTAAAGATAATAAGCCAACAATCTAATCCAAAACACTATAGTGAAGACAGCAGGGAATACTTACTAATTTGCTTCATGAACTATAGTGTATTTTGTAGGTATCACCTTGAGAAAATGAGATATTAATATGCTAATATAAGAAAATAAATATTTATCTAGTGGTTAATTCTATTCATAAACAAAGAAGCTTAAGGAAAAATGTAAAATTAGATACATGAATGGCCTATAAATAAATTGAAATCATCAATATAGAAAAAATAATGTAAGCAAAAAAAGATATACCATGATAGATGGAGCCATTATAGGTTTTAAGAGAAATCTGGCATTAGAGAAATGTCCAGAGAGCTACAAGGATGACCTCAACTAACCATCTAAGCAATAGTAGAGAGGCTACCTTAAATGTCCTGCCATGATAATGAGATTGATAACTAACTGATATGCCATCCTAGAGCCTTCATCAAATATCTGATGGAAGCAGAAGCAGACACCCATAGTTAAACACTGAGCCAAACTATTAGAATCCAGTTGAAGATAGGAAGGAATGATGAACAAAGAGGTCAAGACCAGGCTGTAGAAACCCACAGAAACTGCTGACCTGAACAAGGGGAGCTCATGGACACCAGTCTGATAGCTGAAAAACCAGCATAGGACTGACCCAGATTCCTAAGATATGGTGTTAGTGGGGAGAAGTAGGCTGTCTATGGGGCCTCTGGTAATGGATCAGTATTTATCCCTAGTATATGAATGGACTTTGGGATCCCATATAGAGTGATACTCTCTCAACCTAGACACATGGGGGGGGGGCTAATTCTTGCCCCAAATGATATAGCAGACTTTGAAGATACCCCATGGAAGGCCTTGTCCTCCCCAGAGAGCAGAAAGGGAATGGGCTGGGGGTTGCTGGTGGGAACAGGGGAGGACAGGAGAGTGTGGGAACTAGAATTGACATGTAAAACAAGGTTGTTTCAATTTTAAATTAAAATATTATAAAACATAAAATAAAGAGAAAGAAAATAATCAAAGATAAAAAGATATTGTGTCATTTACAATGAAATAGTAAAAATGAAGAAATAAAAAATAAAATTCCATGTTTCCTTCATTATTTTACAAAAATAAAATTCACTATAGCATGTCAATGAAGTGACTTCCCAATGACTATTCACAGAACAATGAGTAATTCTTTTGTTATTGATTTGTTTTGTGTAGATTTAAAAACAGAGTTTCTCTATGTAGACCAGGCTGTTCTCTACAAAACAGGCTGCCATCAGCCACAGAGATCTGCTTGCCTCTGCCCTGAAGTCCCAAGGCATGCACCAGAACCTCAGATTTTGTACCAATATTTAAGTCTGCTTCAATACACCAAATAAATTAATAGTGTTTATCTTTCATGAGAAATGGGTTTTGGACCATTTTTAAAGTATAAGCTTAAGAAATTCTTTGCATTACTTTTGCTAATTACTTTTGTTAATTTTCTATCATGCTCAAGTAATGCAATCCACCTTGATCTACTTGCATTGATCTACTTAACTTGTTCTATTCATTTTTTATTTTACAAATCAACCCACAAAAATTCTAAATATTGAATTGTTAAATTCAAAACATTTACTTGATTTACTTTATGTCTCATTGGCTGAATGAAGTATCTAGCTATCATCAGTGTCAAATATTTATAACCCAGTCATCTTAATGCAATATCTTTGTAGGATGTGGATATAATGTGCAGTCATAGTCATGTCTGTTGACTTTGAGACTTTTTTTGTCATTGTTTGATAAAGTTTCATAATTTCAATGTAAAAGCCAGAACTGATGTCTTAATTAATGGTATGTTTGTTCTCATTAAGAGAATTTCCTTTTCCCCATTTTCATGAATATCACACCCTTTTTTCATATTTATATCATAGAATTTTAGAAAATATACCTAAGATACATATTATATTGTATTTTATATAATCTCTATATGGTTTATTCATAAATATATATATACATACATACATACACGTGTATAATTACTTAGCATGAAAGTAAAGGAGGACTATATAGATAAAGAGAGTGGCTTATGTATAAGAGCACTGAGCTATCAAGGGAGGAAGTGACATGCATTTGAATGAAAATATCTCTCTGAAACATACTAATGTTTTCCAATAGGAAAGAAAGAAAGGAAGGAAGGAAGAGGGGGGAGGGATGGAGGATAAAGAATGAAAGAAAAGGAAAGAAGGAAGAAAGGAAGGAGAGGGGAGGAAAGGAGGAAGAGATGGAGGGGAATCTTTCCACCTATTGAACTTTGAGCTATATTTGATTTCTGTGTTCACCTTGCGTAGAGATTGTCAGCCTCCTAATGGAAAACTTTGTCAGGGTTTCTTCAATTGCATGTGCCTGGAAAACCTTTTATTACTTTTGTACCTTGAGATTGCAGGCTCCCTGATTCACTTTATAGTTTTTTTTTTTTTCAGCAGCTAGTGTTTATGTTTTCATTACATGAGTCATCACCTACACTTATACAATGTAAAAATCTGAAAACAGTCTTAGGAATCTACTCTCCTCAGGATGTGAGGGTCACTCACTAGTACCTGAGACACCAGGCTGAATTATAGTTTGTTTAGAGGTTGTAAATTTCAGTGAGGATTTTCTTAGCCAAGGGAACTGAGCACTTACAGGCTTGTGTCTTACTTGCCCTGTGCCCTAGGCCTAGGACTGACTTACAGCTCAGAAAGAAATAGCAGTAGTATTTTGCCCTGTAGGAATTTGCCCTCCAGTTCTAGCAGCCTTTGTTGATTTATGAATGCCTTCAGTGATTTTTAAATATTTTATTCATCTTTTGTAGTTCTTTTCAGCTGCAGGTCATTTTCATGCCAGCCATCGCCTGCTGAAGTAGATCTTTGTGATCAACATCACCTTTTGTGTTTATATTTCATGTATAACTTTGTGTATCATACGTTTATTCCTTTGAATATATTTAACGTGTATAAATTACACACTGCATGTTATTGTTCAAAATACAAATTATATATGAAAATATACTTTATAACTGTAGTTATTTAAAATTCTATTCAAGAATCATCCAATTTTACAGATAGATGTGGACTGAAGGTAATTTTACAACCTTTGAAAACCACAATAGTAGGCTGTTTTAAACATTGTGTTTATGTTAACAAAATGCCTGTGTTAAATTGATAGCTGAAACACATTCATAATAATGATTTTCTACATTGATAAATTAGACTTCCATAAGGTGACTTGGATTGTTACCTGTAAGGTTTTTTTCCTGCAGGGCTAGACCCACCTCAGTGCCAGCCCCAATTAACACACAGAGACTCTGTATTTGATATAATGCTGTTGGCCATGTACTAGTTTCATTTTGGCTAACTCTGTCAAGTATTAATCCATTTCTATTTATCTAAGTATTTCCACTTGGTCTCATCTTACGGAGAGTGGGCCTGGACCTCTGTTCTCCCCAGTGTCTACATGCTGACTCCTCTTTACTAATTCCTCGAACCCTCCTTGTCTCCTAGTCCCGCCTATCTTGCTTTCCTATTGGCCAACAGTGCTTTATTTTGCACATATCCTAAAGCAGTGTAGGCAAGAAGCAGCATTGCCACAGCAGCATCATTAGATTTTTGGTGGGCAGAGTATGGAGTTCTAGTGTCATTTTCCTGAACCAACTCTAACATGTGCGTCAGCATCTTTGGGGTATGGTCAGGCAGAATTTTGTGAGTAGATTATAGAATCCCTTAAATAGTATAGAAATCGTTGGTTTGATTCTTTCAGGGCCATCCATAATGGACCTCATGTGTATTATAAATATCCAAAACATTTGTTTCTACTTATAAATTCTTGAAAAGTATATCCACCAACAGGAAACTTCCTGTCTTTCGGTATTGCGGTTAGAACAGAAAGAACCCTTACCCTTTGCAACTCTGTGGAAAGCAAACAAACAAAACGAAGAGCTTTTCTAAACCCTAATTTCATGATAGGCTATTTCTCATGCCCTGCTTTTGCAACGTTGACTTGCCATGCAGTGTGTTGAAAGGCTCACTGTAAAGACTAATATGTCCAGGCTATGTAATTTCTACTCTGCTTCTGGTAGACATGGCAAAGTCCTCGGCACAGAGCTTCCCCTGGAAAGAAACGCAGCTTCAGAACCTTCCTTTCCATGTCACTTCTGCCTCCTTAAAATTGTAAAGCAGGATTTTGAAAAAGGCAGCGTTGCTTTTATATGATCTTTTGTGTCTCTAAGTACTGAAATGGGGACATTTTTAAAGTGAAAATCTCGTAATCAGTAGCAAGTATTTTAAAAGGACAATTGCTAAGCCCTTTTTAATAGCTAAAATTATAGGTTAATTAGCCAACTCTCCTGATAGTATTCATTGCCTGCAGGTATGTTTCATTTCCTTGGGAAGTGGTTTAAATTGTATAACAAAGAGAAGAGAAGCAATTAGATGTCCTAGAGGAATTTTTATCACTTAATCTTACCATCAAAATAGATTCAAGAGAAAAGAAATAATTGAGAGGGTAGTGAGATTTATATTTCATGCGATTAAGCACGATAGTTGCAATCATTGGCATACAGGATTGAAATCTTAAATGTTTATGAATTGTGGAAAATGTATTATTAAAAATTCTCCAGGTCTGGAATGCTTTCATATCTCAATCTCCTGGTCAATAAAACTAAAATACTTTATTGATATTTTATAAATTATTTCACAAGGAATTTTTGCAAGGTAATTTTGAAAAAATTTGAAGCATTTTCACAAACATATATAACGGAAGAGACAAATTATAATGATAGGGAGTATGCACATAATATTAACATATAATACTGACACACCTCTTCCTTGTGTGAAATCGAGGCATTGACAGCATCTTTAAATCTGTCATTAAAACCGACAACAATATGTTTCTGAGTCCTTGTGCTCTGCATATGTGTTTTGATGTTATTGTTACTGGTGATAAATATTCATGAATATTCTACCCTCTGGTCCAATGTGCCCAGCAACTAGGTAATAGTCAGTATAATCAGAAGGACACTATATGGTTTTAATTTCAGGGCACTTTACAGAACATCACAGAAGCATGACAGAATTTCTTCCAAAATATTGCTACCCTTTACAATTCTTCAAAAATATTAGAACAGTAGGGCAACAGAGCCCAGAAAGACTGACTGACTATTAATAGTAAAACATTGTCATAAAACGGCAGCAGCAACACATTTCTGTGGGAAATATAGGATACATATTATGCCTGTTTTGAAGACCTCATTTCTCTTGTTCAGAAATTTCCCTCACTATGGTGCTAACGATGGATGATACTAAATTTGTGAAGGGCTTTCTTTCTAAGAATATATTTTTTATAATGAATTGTGAGAAGAGAGAGACATTCTCAGAATCACAGACAAAATGGTCATGAAATTCCTTGGGATTTTAATCAGAAATCATGAAGTTAAACATAAATGTGAAATCACATTCTCCTACAGATTTACACAAGCAGTAACGTATCAACTCCACTAAAACACACTAACACTTTCTTGCTTCTCCCATATATTATACATGCAAACAATGATAAATTACTACTCAGCACAAATCAATATAAAAGATTTAACTAATTACTTTCTCACTCTTCCATAGATCTGTATTAATATGACTTAATATTTTCTGGACATAGAACAGTTATATTTTGTCCTAATACTTTTCTTGCATTTTTATTAATGTACAAAGCAAAATTTCCATTGGTTAACAGTTATATTTATTTTCTAAGATATAATAATGGCTGTGGCTTTATTTTTTATTAAAATGTTCATTTTCAGTTAAGATATGGGAAAAGATGGGATAATGTTTTATACACTATTTGAGGAGCAAAGACGCATTAGGGAGATATAATACTTTCACCAAAGTATCAATACTTCAGCAGCTTAAAGGAATTTAATTAGAAAGTATGTATGTGACAAAAATAAAATATGTCCTCATTTTATTCACAAGTACTCACAGCATAATGAAGAATTTATTGTGCTGAGCTATGTCAATGACAAAACTCAAAATGTCCTATACAACATTAGGGGACATTAAAATAACTACAAAAAACAGATATACGTGTGTGTTTAAATTAATACACACAATCAATTACACAAACAGACATGCCATTAAAGAATCATTCATCAGACAGATGATTTGGAATGAATCCCTGGAGACCTCTCCACGACAAAGAAAGAATAGAGCATCTCATTCCATGTTAGTTTTGTTTACAAGGAAAGCTTCGAACGCATGTTTTTATAATCAGTCTCTTAATGTTTGGAAAGCCTTACAAAGTTATGGCATATGTGGCTTTCTCCAGTATGATTTAAATCAAACTTTGCTTTCATAAGTGAAAGGATTTTGTGACAAAAATGTATGTTGGCGATCCAAGCCAAAATTGTCACAAAAATCACACCCTACAACAGACTTCACAGGGGATCTATTGGAGAAGGGGAATGAAAGAAAAGGCTGCTTCTAAGCAGGGAATGACAAAATAAGAGAAACCAGACCAATGTTGCGGGCTTTATAGAGGTATGGATCGTGTGCATAGGGGAAATCCGCAAAGGTTCAAACATGAGGCATTAGTAATTAAGCGGCCATGGCGCTTAGTTACTGAAGTCAGGGAAGAACCTGGCTCTGGAATATGGGCAATCCTTCATTGACTAACGATAAGACAATTACACTCCCAGAGAAACCCAAACTGTTCAACAGAATTTTCATCATTTCCGTAGAGTTAATAGAGAATCATACTAATGATGTAGAGAGCAGGCCAGGAAGGCTCACTCAAACCGCAGTTTAATTATTTGGTTTTCCACGGAGTGCAGCTTACAGATAATAAAATAAGTATTGGCAGGTTGCTACCTTTTTAGCCCTCTAAAGACAACCCATATTAAATTAAAAGTAACTATTTTACAAACATGTTAAAGTCTCAAAGTGTGGGGAGATTTAGTAGTTGTAATAACCTTATATAATGCATGTAATAAATATTTTATAAAATGAATTGAGAATTAACTTAGGGATCTGGAGATCAGAGTTTATGAATCTTGTGCTATCTATAGGGCTGAAATTCTTTGCAGTGTATTTGAACTGAGGCATCTCACTCACTCATTCACTCATTAAATAGAACATTGTGAATAATTCTGTGCATAATTAGACCCACTTTTCTTTCTTAAACATGTGCATTTTATTCTATATATTTAGCATGTGTCTAATTGCCACAATAAGCTAAGATTTATGTGGCTTTCAAGGCAAAATGAAAATGAACTTGTATCTTAAGCTGTGTTATGGTGTTTTCATGTGTGATGAGATTTTTTTGTACAATGTATCTGGGTATAAAGAATATCGTAAGATAAAGTTAGGAAAAAGAATCAAATGTGCTTTGATTGACATGAGGTGGCCACTAATAGTGATTTCTTTTGTCACCACACTGAAATATTGCAAACCTGCTTTCAAGTTTTCTTGAGCACACAGATCTATATCACAAAATGTATTACTTTTAATTAAGGCGGGGGGAAACTCCTTGTATCTCAGAGCAAACACAAGTCAGTTTTCCTGTAATAGAAATTATCTTTGTATTCTTACAAAAGAAGACATTTTAATGTGAATTGAAAATTTGGTGGATATTCCACTGTGGGATATTGTAAACACCTCTTCACTCTATGACTGAATAAATAATAAACTTATTTCTTATCATTTGTTCTGTTCAATAGCTTAATGTTAATATTCAGCTGAACAACTAGGTAGCTTGGAACTGTTGGATTTGCTACAGCTGTAACTGTACTTTCAGATAAAATTATTCTAACTTTCCTGTTATTTTTATTCATTTTGTCATTAGATATATGATAAGAATTTTAATTTGGCTAATGATTAATTTATTGATTGGTTGATTGATTGATCGCTTTTCACATAAGTAGGAGGTAAACCTGGGATCTCAAATATGCTAAACAATTTTTGTACTATAAATCTACAGCCTGAAAATTATAATAATATGTAAATTGGAAAATTCAATACATTTTAATCACACATTATTATGTATTAATTATGTTACTACTAATGGTTCCACTTTTAGGAAACAATGCAGCAAGGTCTTTGAATTAAGACATCATGACTACATTCCAAAAAGATTTTGCTTATAATAACTTTTGTGTGATTCAGTTTGTTTGTGTGTTTGCTTTGCTTTGTCTCTGAATAAGGAGAGATTTTATATTATTTTTCCTGTTTATTGGAAATAGATTATTTTCTCATACAATATATCCTGACTACAGTTTCCTCTCCCTCTCTTCCTACTAGTTTCTGTCCACCCCTCTCCCATGCAGGTCCAAACTCTTTCTCTCATTACAAAAGTACAGGCTTGTAAGAGGTAACAGGCAAACACAGCGAAATAAAACTTAATGAGGCAAAAATAGTCTTCACATAGAAGTTGGACAAGAAATATCAACAGCAGGAAAAGAGCTCCAAGAAAGGCCCATGATCCGTAAGAGCATGGAGAATGTAAACTTTTGTTTCACTTCTTTAAAATTTTAATTTTCACTCTATGCAAAATCATGGTCAATTTAAAAGAATAAACAACCATAGAAGTAGTAATTATACTAAAATTAGGTAAAGATTACGTCAGATTATCCCTGTGAGGGCAAGAGAGTTAACCTCATCCACTTTATAGGCTCTACTTTTCCTGTGTCTACAAAGCTCCTTTAGTTGACACAAAATCAGTCGTAATCAGTGTGGGAGAGAGCCTGATTTTATTCCAATTAAATTTTATTTATGGGCAATTAAACATCAATTCCATGCAGATTTCATTTTTCATAGAGTATAATTCTTGATTTTAATTTGTTCTCAATCCTTTCTATTTTTTTCTTTTAATGTTTAAGGCTGATAAGATATGCTGGTAAAAGTACTCAGCCAGAGTCTGAAAATGCAAGACACAATGATCTTCATGATGTAAGAAAAGAACTCACTCCTATAAGTTTTCAGTTGTCGCTTTCACATTCACACTGTGGCGCACAAACACACATGCGCACATGTATCCACACATACAAATGGTCTCACACACACACACACACACACACACTTTTACATGTAATAAAGGTTGCTCAAAAAGTTGTCAAACTTGCTAGAAGGGATTGTTTAAAAAGTCTGCATTACTTTCCTGCTGTCACTATAGAAGAGTGTAATAACTTGAGCAGTAGAAAACACTAGAATTCAATTCTCTCAGAGTTCTGGAAAGCCCCAATATGAGAACTATTTTGCCAGGCAGAGATAAAGGTGTTGGCAGAGCTGTGATGCCTACAGAAGCACAAAGGAAGAGTTTATTCTTGTCCCTTCTACCTTCCAGTAGCTTCTAGCATTTGCTGTCATCTCTGCATTTTTCTCTTCATAATTGGTCCCTAGTGTGATATTGTCCTTCCTTCTTCCAATAAGCTCTACCATCTACCAACAGTCTTTTTTAGATGACTATTCTGGTATGTTTTTCAAAAGATAAACCATGAAAGTTTTCTTCCTGTATTTGATAAATAAGATTTTTTTTCCAACCAAAAAAGAGATAAATATTCAGAGTACACCAGATACCATGGATGCAGCTTTAGAGGTAAAAATTCAAGTAAATAGTAACAAATTATAAAAGTGCATTTTGGCTATGAGCAATGTTTGGTTCTTTGGGAAATGAAATAAATGGTAGACACTGGTGACTTGTGAGCCTGAAAAAAGCAAGCACAGCGAAGGAATAATAAGCAATCGAGCTAAGACTTTTTCCAATTTCAATGGTGTCAGAATGTGGACAGATATAGAGTTGTTTTGGTTTATTTTTCTGTTCTTTGAATTTATGGGAACAGTAAAGTTGGTTATTGCAAATTATCCTGACTCTATTTAATGTTTCTTTTCAGTGGATGGTATAGTGAGGAAGGAATACTAAGCTATAATTTCCTTGATTATAGTATGTTATAAATAATTGAGAGAATATAGTATGAACTTCATTTAGATGGTATTCAGAAATTGGGCACATGGAGCTCCATGTGTGAGTGATCTGGTTTGCAACCTTGAGCTTTTAGTGATATATAAGCATTGGGCAAATAGTCAGTGCATCCTAATATGCATCAGTTGGGTTAAATACACTTGATAGTTCTTAAGTTGTAGTAAACTAAGTGTTTTCTTACTAGGGACTTTAAGATGTATGACAGACAACTTGACATAGCAAAACAATCGGTTAAAACAACTGGCCAAAACAATAGAAGGGTTAAGCATTTAGTCAACTTCTATCATGTTATAGTGCAGAAAAGAGATGTGTGTTGAGGAAGCATGACCAGCCTCCATCCATCTTTACTACTACAGTGCCATGTGCAATGAGGCCTCTGCCATCTGAGACGGGAAAGCACCCTGCACTTCTACACATATAGTATGAGTTGATCTGAATTTGGAAATGACTGGGTGTCAGTCTTTTATTTGTTGGTTCCTTAATTTAAAGAGAAATACTGAAAATAAGAAATATATATATATATATATGTATATATATATATATATATATATGTACATATACATATACACACACACCTCTCATGCTTTTACCCAAGGATGCTTAGGATGGAGTTTGGGAAGTTTTAAATGCAAGTAGTAAAAAGGCAGATAGACCAGAAAGGCCAAAGTATTTGATTGTAGTTCTTTAGCATGTACAATGCATGAACTGGCTTTGCCCCCAAATAAAGTACTGGAAGGACAGATTCCCTATGAAGCATGCCAGAAAAAAAAAAAAAGAAAGAAAGAAAGAAACAACTTTTGAAATTGTCAGTTATTCAGTCTGAATAATCACAAAGAGGGTAAAAGTCTTTATGACAAATACAAATTATGAAACAAATCATAATTTCAGTTTTATAACTACTGTTTTTTTCAGGAGTTTGGGATAAATTGCAACTATGTAGTACAAATGTCAGTATACCAAGAAGAATATAGAAATATAAGAATTTTTAAACCTTTATTAATCAAAAGTGAGAAACACAATTGAAACTTAATGAAAAGGAAAAGATAAGAGAAACAAAAACAGAATCTTAGAGAATAATATTTTCAAATAATATTTAGAGGAAAAGTTTAAGAAGATGAAGCACACAGCATTTAAAATGTCTAAGATTCATAACAAAGTACCTAGTTAAGAGAATAGAATAAAATAGAAAAATATACAAGATTATCATGTTGAATTAGAAATATATGCATTCTACGATCATGAAGAGGAACCTGGGAACTAACATGACATATTAAATACAAAGGAACCTGTAAACTCATTATGCTTTTGCCTGAAATTTTCTTTATTTAATTTTAAAATCAACTTTCTTATAAAGTTGCAAAAAATGTTCTTACCTAAAAGAGCTTGCGTTTAGGGTTTTGGCAAGTATTGATAAATTTAAAGCAATATTGCTAGGTCCATGTTTGAGCACATGCTCAAACAGGTGATACAATGGGAAACAATAGGGATATTGATGTCAAGAAGTGGAGAGAATCCTTTCTAAACACGAATTAAAGATTTGGAGCCAGATTTATCAGAGTAATGACATTTATCTACTTTCAGGGGCAGGATGGACAAGCAGATTTTTAGTCTTCTCTGATAATCCATTAAGTAAAAGACTGTAATTTCAAGTGCCTTTATAAAACAATGCATAACTGATCTCAACAACAAAACATCCAAAGTTTAGCAAATTACAAGTTATTTGAAGATTGACAAGAAAAAAAAAAAGAAAGAAAGAAAAGAAAAAGCTTTGTTCTACCCAGTTTTTTTTTCTGACTATATTTAATTAAAGAACCCATTATTCACAGCATGTCCATTAATTTCCTGTGGACTAAGTGTGAAATGCCTTTCGAAAGCAGAGTGTGAGGCTCTGGATATCAGGAGAGATAAATTGGCTCAAGTTGCCGAGAAAATTAAACTCTTTGGTCAGAAAACAAAACAAGTCAATCATATAATGTGTTGGCATTGGTCCATGGGTATTTGCATTTCAAGTCTTATTTTTTGACCAGGTGAATAAGTCTCAAAGAATGCAAATAAATTAATTCTAGCAAAATAATTAAATAATTCAAGTTGGCCACAGCAGGAAAAAATATGGCAAACCATCTTTCAGCAAAAGCAAACTGATAAAGTCTCTGTAGAAAGCTATTATGTATTTGGAGGCATTTTAAATGACATTTGTTAATATTAAAGCAGGTTAAATTGTTACCAAGAACATGCAGTATAGACCAGTAACCTTAAACAAAAAGGTACAAAAATTCAAAACAGGTAATTATTGAAAAGGTACCTTTCCATATAGAATTAAATTAATATGAAGTCAAAAGGGTGGGGACAAAACTACTTTGACTGGAACTCTTCTAAGTAGAGAGACAAAGGTGTCCCCACGAGAAAAATTCACATGATGACCCAGAATAACATCAAGCTGTCAGGTAGCCAAGACAGCGTTCGACCATCACCAGTAATGGATGTATCAGCCTCCTGAACCATGCAAAATAATTTGAAATGGCTGGTGGAACCTGTAGATACATACCCTAAATAGTTACTCCTGCAATCTTAGTATCTATGCAAAACAAGAGAGAGAAATAAAGTAAAAGAAAAGAAAGGCCACCATGATAATCTCTTTTCAAATTTTTTTTTGTATTAGTCTAAAATAAAAGACCACCTATCCATGGACCCCTTGCAGCAGAAAAGTCAGGGTTTGGTATTTTCTCTGTAATAAATCATTTCATCCTTAGAATAACACAGTGTTCACTTTGCAAATGAAGGGCTAAGAGTCTTGTGTTCCTAAGGAACTTGTGTTAAGTTCCCTGGCTTTGGGAAACCTAAAATATGATTCAAGCAGTGTGAGTTTGCAATCCCAATCAGGAATTTCAATGTTAGCTCTCAATCAACATAGCAAATACTTGGGTGGGATTCACATGTGTTTAACTTGCTGTAACCACTATAGAGGATGTATAAAAAATGTGCATGTATTTGTTGAAGGAGGGTTACTCTTAATAATTGTGTCACTAAAGGAGGCTCAGGATTGACTGATCCACTTTAAACTGATGTTCACATGGAACCCTTCTCCACTTTGGCCTTCAAAGCTCTCATTTTGAATATTTTACAAGCAAAGTAAAACCTATAGTTACTATGTCTAATGTAGTGGTTTTGTTTTGGTTTGGTTTGGTTTAGGGTGTGTGTGTGTGTGTGTGTGTGTGTGTGTGTGTGTGTGTGTGTGTGTGTTTATGTTCCTTCTGCAGAGATGGGTATTAAGCCCATGGCATCACACAAATATTTTGCCATCAGGATATGTCATTCACTTCTATATTTTTAAAGCAACATCTCACACTGTTCAAATTAACTGAAATTAAAATGATATATTAAGTTTACATACAGTAAACTGCAATATGCTCACCATTGCATTTGTTAGTCTATTTCAGACAATTCTAATAGTAACAACTTAATAGCTAATTAAATACATTTCCAGCAGGGAACTCTAGCCAGGGAAGCAGTAGACTAAGTGCAGAACTTCAGTTTCACTATTATCCTCCAAATCCAATAACCCCGGGCTTTTCCCTGGTTCTGAAGAGAACACCTGATGCAATCTACCTTCTCCAGCTCCAGTCAATCAGTCACACAGATTTTCCCCTTTGAACTTCCTACCTCACAATCATTGCTCTATCCCAACCCCCAAATCTAAAATGCATTCCTTGGGACATCAAAGACCACTCTGGCCAGGGAAGCAGGTACACTAACTGTCCCTACTCCAGAAAGCCTTCTCTAGGAACAACACACAAGCAGCACATGAAAGAGAAACAAGTTAGCCAGCTTAGGATCTTATCTCCCCCTCCTTTCCTCTATTTCCAACTCCCCAGTCTCACTGCCCCATCTGCAGCCTGTACCATAGCCTATCCTCACCATCTGCCCTCATTGTCTGGAGACTAAGCAGATCCTGGTGGCACTTGTTAATACTTTCCTACTTGAGACAGATCAACCTAGCCAATTCTCATTCCTAAATGTTGGCTCCTCATATCTTAGGATCTCATTTTTACCTATAACTCTTGGTGGCTACACCTATCAAGATCTCAAAATAATTCCATACCTGGCAATACACAGTCACCACAGTCTGCTAAGAAAAGGCTTCAGAAACTAGAGAACAAAACACCAACTCAACATTACAGGACCAGATATCAGCACCTGTAGTTATAATCCTCCCAACCACAGGAGCCCAGACAAGAGCATAAAACAAAATCAATCAAAACAGCAAGACCATATGTCTCCATTAGAGCCTTGCAACACTACCCTGAATATTGCAACACATATGAAGCACAAGACAAAAACCTTAAAAATCCTTTGTGAATATCATAGATATCATTAATGGGGAAATGAATGAATCCATTAAAGAAATTGGTGGAATGAATAAAACTATTTTAATCATGAAAGTGGCAATCAAACCAATAAAGAAAACCTAAGATCAGAGAAATCTGGAAATGAAAAGCAGCAGCTCAAACAGGAATCTCAGAGGCAATCTTCAACAGATTACAGAAGATCCAAGAAAGAACCTTTTACTTGAAATATGCCAGAGAATAAATGAATGCTTTGGTCAAAGAAATTATCAATCCTATAAAACTCTTGTAATGAACCATTCAGAAAATAGTAAATACAAGTATAACAGGAATAGAGGAAGGAGAGGACACACAGGTCAATGATACATAAAATATTTTTAACAAAGTCACAGACATGAATTTGCCTGCCTACAGTAAGAGACGCTTATCAAGGTACAAGGAACATTCAGCACACTAAATATATTAGATCAGAAATCATAAAAGAGTAACCAAAACACAAAATATAGGGAACAAGAAAGAATATAAAAAGATGCAGCAGAAAACAATGAAGAAACATGTAAAGGCAGACCTGTTAGAATGGCATCTGAATTCACGATGAAGACTCTTGAAAGAAAGAAGACATGTACACATGTTCTACAGAACGTAAGATACCACAGATAACAGTTCAGAGTATGATGTCCAACATCATTTTCAATCTCAGTAAAAGAAGAAAATAAAACTTTCTAAGATATAACCAAATTTAAGCAATATCTATCTACCAACCAGGCTTTATAGAGGGTGGGAGTAGGAAAAAAAACAACCTAATACAGTTAAGCGCACCTAAGGAAACACAAAACATAAAAATTTCCCAGTTTAACAAATGAAAAGAGGGGTATCACATACCACCACCACCAAAACCACCACCAGGACAAGAATAACAACCATAATAGGAAGAAAATCTCTGGTTGGGGACAGCTTTTAACATTGAGGATAAACATTACCTCTGGATAAAAGGATGGAAAAAATATTGCAAGTAAATGGCCATAAGAAGAAAGCTTTTGTAAACATTTTATTATCTGACAAAATAGACTTCAAAACAAAACTAAGTAGAAAAATATTCATCAATTCAAACGAACAAAGAAGCTATTGCAATTATTTATATCTATGCAGCAAGCAAGTTCATAAAAGTATTTGCAACCAAGATTATTAAAAAAGGAGCTCAAATCACATATTGACCCTCTTACATTGATACATTGAAAGTGTGACAGACTCCACTGCACTATTCTCTCCAATAGACAGATCACCAGACAAAACTTAATGGAGAGATGTGTAAGCTAACTAACATTATAAAAAAATGGGTATAACATATTTACAAAACATTTCTGTTAGACCAAAATAATATACCTTTTTCTCAGTACCTTTGGGAGCTTTCCAAAATTGACCATATATTCAAATACAAAGCAAATACCCAAAAATTCAAGATAATGAAAATAAAAATATTCATACTATCTTACTACCATAAATTGAATGTGAATATCAACAACATAAACAACACAAAGCTTACAAACTCATGGAAACTAAATAAATCACAACAGAACAAAAAAAAAAAAAAAAAAAAAAAGACAAAACATAAATTAAGAAAAACCTGAAAGACTTTATAGAATTGAAAGTGAAAATACAACATATTCAGACTCATGGAACACAATGAAGATGGTTACAAGAGGCAAGTTTATATCACTAAATGATTATGTTTTTTTTTTTAAAGGAGAGATCTCAGACTAGTAACTTGACAATGCGCCTGAACCGTTTAGCAAAAAAAGAGAAATAACATGGAAAAATAGTAAGGAGCAACAAATAATATAATTCAGGGCTGAATTAAATAAAATACAAAAAACAATGCAAAGAATAAACAAAACAAAGAAATGGGTGTTTGATAAAACAAAACAAAACAAACAAATGAAGTGATTGTTAAATCCTTTTCCAAATTAGATATATTTAGAAAGAGGAGATCCAAAATATATATCACTCTATCACACTAGAAAATGTAAAAGATATGGATCATTTCCTCAAAACATAACATTTACCAAAGTTAGATCAAGATACAATAATAAACTTAAGCAGAAATATAAGCCCTAGTGAAATGGGAACACAAATTAACATTTCCAGCCCAAACAAGCCCAGGGACAGATTTTTTAGCACAGAATTCTGCCAGACTTTCAAACAGCATACATCAATACTCTTCAAGTCATTCCACCAAATAAGGTCAGAAAGAACATTTCACAATTATTTTCATGAGCCAAGATATCATGATATTCAAACCCCATAAAGGGACACCAAAGGAAGGGATTATCAGGGCAATTTCACTTATGAAAGTAAATACAAACATTTTCATTAAAGTACTTGCAAACAAAATAAAAGAATTCATCACAAATGGAGAGAAATAAAGAACACCATTTAATTCAGGAACAAACAAGGTTGCCCAAAGTCTTCATACCTAGTCAATATAGTCCTTAATTCTTAGGTAGAAAAATAAGATAACTGAACAAGAGCCAAATTAGAAAGAAATACATCAAACTATCTCTATTTGTAGTTGAAATAATAAATAATAATGTGCATAAATAACCCAACAAGTTACATTGGAAAACTCTCACAGCTCATAAGCAATTTTGGCAAGGTAGCTGGATACAAAATTAACTAAAAATATCAATAGCCCTCCTATATACAAATGGCAAGTAAATAGAGAAAGAAATCATGGAAGTAACATCTTTCATATTAGCATCAAACAATATAAAGTGTCTTTAAATAATTCTAACCAAGTCAGTGGAAGAATTGTAAGATATAAACTTTAGTCTTTGAATAAAGAAATTAAAGAAGATGTCAGGAGATGGAAATATCTCCCATGCTCATGGATTGTAAGATTAATACAGTAAAAATGGTCATTCTACCAAAAACAAGCTACAGATTCAATGACATCCCCATCAAAATTCTAACACAATTCTTCATAGATCTTGAAAGGATAACCTTCAGCTTTATACAGTAAAAGAAACACTGAGTATATCTAAAATAATTCTGTATAATGAAAGAACTTCTGCAGGTATCATCATCCTCATTTTCAAGTTGTTTAACAGAGCTACAGTTATTAAAAAAAAACAAAAACAAAAACAAATACTATTGGAACATTAGACCATTAGATTAGAACTGAAGTCCCAGATATAAATCCATAGACTTATGGAAGTCTGATTATTTTTATAAGAAAGTCAGAAATACACAGTAGAAAAAAAAACACAGAATCTTTCACAAATGGTGCTGGCAAAACTGATGACTACATGTAGAAATATATCTATACCTATCATGGAGCCAAAGACTCAAGTCCAAATGGACCAAATTTCTCAATATAAAAAATAGAAACACTGAAAATCAAACTAAGAAATAAAAACAGATAGCCCAAACCTGATAGAAGAGAAGGAATGTCTTCAAATACATTGACACTGGAGTAGACTTTTTGAACAGAACCCTGATAGTGCAGGCACTAAGATCAACAAAAAATAAACAGGCTCTCATGAAACTGCAAAGCTTACCAGTCAAAAACAGTGTGATTCAGACAAAAAAGCAGCCTAGAGAATAGCAAATTATTTTTTTTTCAACTACCCATCCAGTAGAGGGCTAATATCCAAATATAAAATAAACCCCAAAAATTAATTTCAGGAAAACAAATAACACAATTGCAGCAAGTTTTCTTGGTTGGGCTGTTTTTCTAGACACAAGCAGAGACTTGTGAGGCTCCTTTAATGGAGTCTTTCTGACTGGGCATGAGTGGCAAAACACTGCATGGCTCTTTTAAGAAGCCCTACTGACAATTGAATGGTGTGTTCGAGCAGCTGGCAATGGCAGTGGCCACATCTCCAAGCTGGCAGCATGCTGCTTGATGGCAGCATAGACCAAGGCTGTGAGTACAGCTCTAACTGCTGTCAGTAAATGTACCCTTGCCATCTTGGATACACGGTGGCTAAGACAACCATGGCTTTCATTTTAGCAATGCTGTTATTTAGCAGATAAAAGACTCATAGCCAGAAAAAGATAAAGTTTTATAATAAAGACAGATTAAGATAAAGAAAAACCTCTAAAGTTTTACAGTATGTTTTAAATTATAGATAGCCTTGGGAGAAAAAAAGAAACAGGATAAAGTGGTTTAAATAAACAGAAAAAAAAAAGAGAGTAGCTGTGTTTGGTGGCACATGCATTTAATTCTAGCATATGGGAGGCAGAGGCAAGCAAATCTCTGTGATTTCAAAGTGAACCTGGTGTACAAACTGATTTC
Source organism: Phodopus roborovskii (assembly GCF_943737965.1). NCBI lineage: Eukaryota > Metazoa > Chordata > Mammalia > Rodentia > Cricetidae > Phodopus > Phodopus roborovskii. Next base: position 9,105,994 of record NW_026126511.1, on the reverse strand, counting down.
CAGAGCAGCCAAAGTTACACAGAGAATCCCTGTCTCAATAAATAAGAAGAATAACTAAATACATATAAAAATAGAAGTAAAAGAAATAGAGTATTAAAAAAGCCATGTTAAAATGGAAAATACACAGAGAATCTGGACACTGTATGCTATTGTGCTGTCTTTGAATTGCTCAATTGCTAAGGAAGGAACAACTACTAAAAATACACTTAGTTATTTATGCTGCTGATTCAACCCAATTTATATATTTTAAAAATGCTTCAATGTCCAAATTTAAGTCTAAGGACAGGTTACTGGGGAAAAGAATTTTTATTTTTATTTCCACAGAAAATTAAAAGCATAGTTTGATCAAAAAGACTCCCTGAAGCAGTGTCCCAGGTGAACCAACATTCAAAAATGTTTGGACAAGGCAGGCTTGCAGATCACTACAAACAGGATTTCTGGATCTTCTTAGGATCCCAAAGACAGCACCGCCAAAAGCAGGAAGAAGTTCATTGTAAACAAAGCCCATATTCCCAAATATTGTTTATAAATATTTTCATTTAAATGGGGTTGGTTATAAATTGTCAATAATCAAAACCAGTTTCTTTTTAAAGGTAAAATATATATATATATATATATATATATATATATATATATATATATATATATGAATACTTTGAGGAGGAATGGATTTTCAGTTATTGATAAAAAATTTAAGGTGAATTTTGTGGTCTGTCTTCTCGTTTGTATTGTGTTTGTCTAACTCATTTAAAAATGTAATGTATAATTTAGTACAGATTAGAGTTAGCTAAAATAGTCAAAAACTTATGTTAGTTAGGAATTCTAGATATATAGAGATATACTTGAGATGGGTAAATATTCTTCAATCTTTTCAAAGACTTACATATTTGGCACTTAAAATGGTTTTGGGTTTTCCTTTACAAACAGCGAGGCACAACTGCTCCTGGCAACACCACCTGCATCAGAAGGGAAGATGGACACAGAAGAAACTCATTATAGAGTTTACATCCAATGAGATAAGACTAGCCATTGGGGCAAGAAATTGCCCTTGTGTGGACTGTTTGGCTTTATTCTGTATGAACTGGACATGCAGGAGCCACAGAAAAGTGACTGCTATTATAAGAAAAACAGTGCTACAGAGTTCCTGCTTCATGGAAGAGTGTGACAGACAGTCTGCAGGACACAGAAAAGACCGACAAACTGCCAAGATAGGAGGGGCAGTTTAAAATCCCTGGCTTCACTGTCCATACTGTCACAAACTATGGCCTAGGCTGAAGATGGATGCTCCAAATTACAGGAGAACTTTGGTGACTGTCAGGTAGTGAATGTTGCTGTCATTTCTAGAGTTTATATACTATCCTTCTGTAGTCTTTGACAGAGTTGAAGACAAATACTATGGTTATAGTTTTCCTTAGTTAGGATTAAAGTTAAGTTACATATACGACTTTAGAATCACAAAGATAAGACAGATGGTAGAATATATTTTTTACTCTTTTTTTAATTTATTATTTTACATGTTGATCCCAGTTCCCTCTCCCTCCCTCCATCCCTCACTTTTACACTCTCTGCCCCCTCACATGCACCCTGACCTCCCTAACCTTCCACCCCCCACCCCAATTCCACATGTGGGGCATTGCTATCCAGGTGGGGTCATGTAGATCTGACAAGTCATGTGAAGTAGGGACTAGGACTTCTTTCCTGTCTCTAGGTTAAGGCAGTTATCCCTCAATGGGGGAAGTGTTCACAAGATCCTATTGTGCACAAGGAATACATCCTGGTTCCACTATCTGAGGTCCCTTAGACTGCTCAGTCCTTCTAGCTGAGACCCATATTCCGGGAGGCCTGAGTCAGTCCCATGCTGGATTCCCAGCTATCAGTCTGGGGGCCGTCAGTTCCTCCTTGTTCGGGTCAGCTGTCTCTATGTGTTTCTGCAACCTGGTCTTTTCCTCTCCATCTGCATCTGGGTTCTAGTTCGACTCAGTTTTTAGGTATGGGTGTTTGCTTCTGTTTCCAACAGGTATTAGATGAGGGCTCCGTGGATAAGTTAGTTGTTGATCTCACTATCCGGGAAGGGCATTTATGGTAGCCTTTCTACAGAAGCTCAAATTGTTAGTTGGCAGCAGTCTTGTAGTTCTCTAGCTCTTTCTTTAGTTTCAGTTTACTCTTCAAACCAAGAATGGCTCCCTCTTTTATGTTCTCTCTCTCCTCTCTCTCTCTCTCTCTCTCTCTCTCTCTCTCTCTCTCTATCTCTATCTCTATCTCTATCTCTATCTCTATCTCCTGTCTTCTATTCCTACCCTGACTCAATCTTCCCAGTCACATGTGTTTTCCTCTCCTCCCGCTCTCTTTCTCCTACTTTTCTCTCCATTCGCTGCCTCCCCCACTTCCCCTGTGCTCTGGGTGACTTGTCCTGTCCCCTTTCTGTGAGGGACTTTATATGAATCTCTTGGAATCCACCTTGTATCCTAGTTACTCTGGCGGTGTGAATTATAAGCTGGTGATCCTTTGCTCTAGGTCTAAAATCCATATATGAATGAGTATATACGATGTTCCTCTTTTTGTGACTGGGTTACCACATTCAGGATGGTTTCTTCAAGAGCCATCCACTTGCCTGCGAATTTCAAGATACCATTTTTTTTTCTCCACAGTAGTATTCCATTTTGTAGATGTGCCACATCTTCTTTAACCATTCTTCAATTGAAGGGCATTTAGGTTTCTTCCAGGCTCTTGCTTTTACAAATAATGCTGCTATGAACATAGTTAAACAGATGTCTTTGTTGCATGGATGTGGATCATTTGGGTATATGCCTAAGAGGGGATTGTCGGGTCCTGTGGTAAACTAATTCCCATTTTCCCAAGGAACTGCCATACTGATCTGCAAAATGGCTGTACGAGTTTGCACTCCCACCAGCAGTGGAGGAGTGTTCCCCTTTCTCCACATCCTTTCCAGCATGAGTCGTCATTGGTGTTTCTAATTTCAGCCATTCTGGAAGGAGTAAGATGGTATCTCAAAGTTATTTTGATTTACATTTCCCTGATAGCTAAGGATGTTGCACACTTAAGTGTCTCTCAGCATTTTCATTTCCTTTATTGAGAATTCTTTCTTCATTTCTATATCCCATTTTTTAATAGGGTTGTTTGGTGTTTTGTTGACTAGTTTCTTGAGTTATTTGTATATTTTGGAAAACAGCCCTTTCTCAGAGGTAGGATGGGTGAAGATCTTTTCCTAGTCTCTGGGCTGCCGTTTGGTCTTGTCGACTGTGTCTTTTGCCTTATGGAAGCTTCTAAATTTGAAGAGGTCCCATTTATTAATTGTTTCTCTAAGTGTCTGTGCCTCTAGAGTTATGTTCAGGAAGTGGTCTCCTATACCAATTTGTTCAAGGGTACCTCCTAATTTCTCTTCTAAGAGGTTCAATGTGGCTGGATTGATGTTGAAGTCTTTGATCCATTTGGACTTGAGTTTTGTGTATGATGACAGACATGGGTCTATCAGCAGTCTTCTACATACCATCATCCAGTTGTGCCAGCACCAATTGTTGAAGATGCTGTCCTGGCACCATTGTATTCTTTTAGCTGTTTTGCCAAAAAATCAGGTGTTTATAGGTGTGTGGGTTAATATCAGGATTTTTAATTCAATTCCATTGGTCTATCTGTCTATTTTTGTGCCAATACCAGGCTGTTTTCAGAACTATAGCTCTGTAGTAGGGTTTAAAGTCAGGAATGGTGATGCCTCCTGAAGTTCTTTTATTGTATAGGGTTGTTTTGGCTATCCTGGGTCATTTGTTTTTCCATATAAAGTTGATTGTTATTCTTTCAAATGTCAGTGAAGAATTGTGGTGGGATTTTAATGGGGATTGCATTGAATCTGTAGATTGCTTTTGGCAAGATTGCCATTTTTTCTATGTTTATCCTACCTATCCAAGAGCATGGGAGATCTTTCCATTTTCTGGTATCTTCTTTAATTTCTTTTTTTAGAGCCACAAAGTTCTTATTATGTAGGTCTTTCACTTGTTTAGTTAGCATTACCCCAAGATACTTTATGTTGTTTGTGGCTATTGTAAAGGGTGATGTTTCTATTATTTCTTTCTCCACCTCTTTGTCGTCTGAATAAAGTAGGGCTACTGTTTTTTGTTTTGTTTTGTTTTTTGTTTTTGTTTTTTTGAGTTTATTTTGTATCCTGCTAGTTTACAGAAGGTTTTTTCAGAATTCTTGATAATGTTAATGGAGTAAATATTGTAATTATGGTCTTTGCTTAATAACCATTTTGTTATATGTAATTTTACTATGTTAAAGTTAAAACCCTTCTTTTTATTTAAACAGAAAAGAGATGATGAGGAATGCTCTTTTGTATATATGTTTGTCTTATTGGTTGATGAATAAAACATTGATTGACCAGGCAGTAAATGATGTAGGATAGCAGATACTTCCACTAGCTAACCAGAGAGGTTGGGAGGTCTCTACAGACAGGCAGGAAGTGGCTTAGCTGGGCAGAATCAGAATATAAGCAGGTACATACAGGAAATTTCCCTCTTCTCTGCAGAGATGTTGCAGGCAAAGAAGATGCAGAGCCGGCATTCCCAGTGAGTCAAGACCACGTGGAAATATTTAGCTTGATAGAAATGGGTTAAAATTTAAGACAGAGCTAGCCAATAATTAATGCTAGCAACAAGCAAACAGTTTCATACTAATACAAGGTCTCTGTGTGCTATTTGTAGCTTATGCAGCTATGGGACCAGTCCTAACATCTACTTCTGAATCTTTCTCCTTGTATTTATTTGTTATCGCTATACAATATCTTTGTGTAAAATCTATTGTTTCCAAATTCCTTATTCAGCAGTTTCTTTTTCATTTTGCCTGGCATTTTGAGTAGATAGTTACATTTAATTTAGTATTTTGTTTTACTGCCTTTGTGAAAAATTAATCTCTAACTTTTCTTAGGATTCAGAAATTAGAGACATGCATCACCTTGCTAGAGCTGAACAAAGACCCTGCTTTCTACTTAGTGAGAAAGGTATTGTGAGTTGTGAAGAAATGAACAAGGTAATTGGCCATCTGTTGCTGGTGATCTAGTGCCTTGTTCTTTGTAAGCAAGAAAGACAGATTCTCAAAGCACCTGGCAAGCTTGTTTATTTGCTAGGATGTGCCAATATTATTCTACATTATATTTAATGGGCCACAGTCCACAATATATTCATTTAATAATATGTTTGACCTAATAAGATCATTAGTGAAGAGAATAATCAATCATAGTGATATATTGTGACCTTTCATGCAGTTGAAATTGTGATCATCTCAGGTGATTTATGATACAGACACAGATTGGAAGGAATTTACTGTGCCTCGAGTCTGCTATGTAGGAAAGCACTGTACACATGTAGATTCTGTTCATTGACATAGCTGCAGATGACATGGTTTGCTATGCACAAATGAAGTCTAATTCATTTAACAGGAACAATATTCAGTCTTTAAAATCATGAACCATCATCATGTTTGAAAGTAGTGGTAATATGTTAATTGTTCTATTTCCTTTCTAAAAATATAATGTAGTATTAATTTCATGAGTTTCACAAATGCATTCCAATAACATTTATCACCATACCCAAATCCTTCCAGGTTCTTTCTCTTCCCTACACACAAAATTTCACTTATTCCTCCCCTCCCCATTTTTTCTCCCTTGTCTCACATCAATCATCGATCAAGAAAATGCCACACAGGTTTGTCAACAGAACAATATGATAGGTGGCTTTTTCTCAGTTTAAGTCCCTCCTCTCAGATGTCTCTAGCTTGTGTTAACTTCACAAAAAATTAGCCAGAATATCATCTGACTCAGAACAACCAATTTTTAAGGATAAGCAGGGAGTGTTAGGAGACAAGCAGTTTACTTGGTAGACCAAATGAATGGTGCTGGAAAAGAAGCATGGAAAATTACTGTGTTGCAAATCAGAGGTTAAATAGGGTGGTTAACATAGAAGGATAATGCTGAACATATACTCATAAATGAAATCTCAGGAGATGTTGATCACGGAGACCCTGGACCCTCCCAAAATGGAGCAGTCTTTTGCCATTCCACTTATTTGCTCACCAGAACTAAATAGGAAGATGGTATTTCCAAAGACACCACATAGCTTAATTGCAAGTTGCCCAAGAAATCAACCTGAAACTTATATTCTTGCAGACTGGCTTAAAAGCTTCAATGTGATGGTACCGGCTACTTGGGGATGAAGTGCATCAGTAGTCTTATCCAATTTCAATTTAACAAACTTCAGTAAAAACCTACCAGTCAAGATACCTCACCTGTCAAAAAGTGAGACAATTGTTAGGAAGATAACTGACTGCTTTCTATATTTGAGGACTAATGTTTGTCAACTCAACTATATCACCAATGAATCGATACCAAACTTTTTAACAAAAACTTAGAAAGAAAAAAAAAGATATGAAATAAAATAATCAACACTTCCAACCTATTTTTTTTTAATGTAGGAAAGAGACATGACCTAATCTCTCAGGTAGTTCATTATTTCCAGTAATTCCTTGATATGACAGAACTATGGTAGCTATAAAGAAGATGGTAAGTTAAATTAATGAAATGGATAAGAATATCTGCAAAGTAGCTATTGCTATTTGGGATCTTCTTTCATGAGACCCAAATCAAGCCCTAATTCAAGCAGTCTGTCTCAGTGAGCAGGGGAGTGGAGAGAAGGAAGTCAGGGAAGTGAGCTACAGATATGTGTAAGATTCCCAGTAAAGGCATACACTCACTATTCCTGAGTCCCCTGGAACACCTGTAGAGCACATATAACTGGATATTTTCTCTCCTAGGAAATAGTAAAGGTGTATAAGTTCATTTATGAATCCCTTTAATCATTAGATGAGGACAATTCTGATACCCTTTACTCCAGACATTCTCATCTTGTCTTAGGCTGAAGATCACTATAGTCCTAGGGATACAGTTTTCATGAAAAGACAGGTGGTATGAGAGGGAACATTTCAGAAAAATATGAGTGAACTCAGTCTCATGGAACTGTCCTGAAAAGCAAATAATGGCAGAAATTGAGAAATCAAAGAACAAGATGCTTCTTTAGTTCCTTTATTCAAAATTTTAATGTCTCCCTATTAATAGTTAAATAAGTATGTCTCTCTATATGTCTATATGCTTTCCATCAGGATATGTTAGTATTGTAGTGTGTGTGTGTGTGTGTGTGTGTGTGTGTGTGTGTGTGTGTGCGCGTAAGTAGACAAAAAGGAATATGATAATATACTTGATGTTTGCAGGAATATATCTTTATAATCATACAAAATCCACAATATCTTTAAGTTAAATGTCAATATTAAAATATGTCAATAATAAAAATAATTTCTAAGCATATCTTGCTGTGTGTATAATGGAAGGGACTGACACTTGCTTTTTTAATTAGTAAATGAATCCTTTGCTTTAACAACAAAATGCTTCTTAGCATACACAAAATAAGTATGCAATCCATGGAGTTTGAAATCTTAATTGTTTTCAAAACTTATTTAGACTCTTTAGACTTTACTAACACAATGTTTACTACAAATTTTATTGAATTTAAAATGTCATTATCTTTCTGAGACCAATTTAGCATGCACTGCACAAATGAAGATAGAGTGTTTTTGTTCATAATTCATCCTTTGCAATTATGTTCAAATTAATTTTTATTTGTTTTGTCAATAAATTATCATAAAGGTGTGTCTGGACTTATCCATTACAACATAAAATGGGTACTTTACTATTTTATAATTTATGTAAGTTTGTGTTTTGCATGATTAAGGTTTCCTTTGTCATTAGTGATTTAAAACAAAAGTAATAAATATTGGTATTTTAAGCCTATTAAATATGAAGTAACCTGATTACTTAATAGTGATTTCATCAAATACTAAGAATTGTTTAATTTCAAAATTTTATTTTCCTATTTTGAGATTGCGTATGTATGTATGGACATTAAAACCTATGTAATTAATGTGTGTCATGAAAGATTCATGATGTTTCATGAAAATTAATATAATAAACTAAAAATTACAATTTATCTTTTAGCTTTCCCTAACAGCTACATCAAAATCTTGTTTCATTCCCAACTTTTATTTGCTCACCAGTTTTCTTGGTCAAATTTATTCTTTTGTAAATATTTAGTAACCCACCATCCCCAAATTAATGGATTTAAAACAGTGGAAGTGCATTTACTCACAATACTGGAAAATAATACTCAGCTGTACACAAGGGCACTCTCCCTCTGAGGGCTTTCTTTGAGAACATCCACCTTTCCAGGCTACAAACATGGACTATTTTGATTTGTGAGCCATCACTCTCTTCTTCATGTGTCCAACGTTGTATCAGCCAGTCACACTGGTTTTGGGATCACTATAGAGACTGTCTTAATATGATTTCATTTCATTGACCTCATCAGAAAGTAATTTTACTATCATAACTCTCAGGGTTTGTATTTTCCATAAATTTTAGTGGAAAACAATTTAAACTACCATAGCTTTGACTGACCATCACTGAAAGTTAATTCCTGTCTGCTTAGAGCAATGTAGCATATTTTCTCACTATACTTTAGAGACATTGTAGAAAGTGCTGTTCTTCTGAGATCAACATCCTGTGCTCTGCCTTCCACAACAAGAAGCAAGCTGCAGCCCTTGCTTCTATCGATGCCATGTCTTTTCCAATTGTAACAGATTAATAGTTATATTTGCTGGCCATTGTTGCTGGCATTTTAGATACATTCTTTTCTACTGTCACACACCAAACTCTGTTGACTCCATAAATCTGTAAGATATGTTATCTCTATGAACTTTCTTCATCTGCTAACTCCAGATTCCCTCTCCAGAGAAACTACCACACATGACTCTTTTTGTGTATTGAATCCCCATGATCAGTAAAATTTAGTCATTAGTTTAGAGATATCCTACTTTCACTTTCCCTGTTCATTTAAGTTTACATTTAGTAAATACCCAAATCTTGTGACAAAAAGTTGGCTGAACAATAGCACTGATTATGATCATTTTTAACCACTATCTATAACCACAAATATAAAATGGCACCGTCTGATCTATCAAATGTGGGCTTACAGGTACTTCAAATATATTTTCCCTTGTTCTTTAGTCTTACTCTTCTCCAGCGCTCATTTTTATAAATTTTCCATTGTTCCCCAACTCTAAAATCATACTTATCAACTACACTTATGATACAACTTCCTATTTCATGAAAAAGAATCACTAGTGAAAATAGAGATGGATAAGTTTGAACCTCCCATTCTAAACAGGTTAGTGCTTGATATTATGAGTTCGTATCCAATAGTATACATTAGTATTGTAATGTTTTGAGGTTTAATTGTAAAGTTTGTTAAATTAGCATACACTCTCACATGACTAGTTTAATACCAAAATGATTTCACAAGAGGAAAGATGATGATGATGAGAGAGTTCATGTGAGAAAGAGAGAGATAAATTTTCACACATACATATGTATATGTGTCAGAGGCAGGAAGACAAAGGGATAGGGTGAAGGTAGACTATTCTCTGAGTACATGCAACATGTACTGGTTTAGAGCTGGCACAAATCTCTAATCTAAAAAAACAAGTTCTTCGTGTATTTCATTGTGCAAACCACTACACTAATCAAAGGAAAGAAAATATTTCTTAGTTTTAAAATCATTACTGTCTTAATTTTTAATGAATAGTTTGTGTCAAAACATCATAAGCCATCTACTTTTCTTTATTCTGTATATAATATTGTTTTCTTACTAAGGTTTGTATCTTTGCTTCCATGATTCCAAATGTATTTTATTTTCATTATGATCATAATTTTAAAAATTAAATTTGTAAATCAACAACAAGTGAAAATAGAAGAAAATAAATTTTATTGCATTGTGATATGGGAAATTATTATCTTAAAATTATTAATTTACTACATTTGGGCCGTGGTTCTCAACCTGGGAGTCATGACTCCCATAGGGGTCACATATTAAATATCCTGAATAGCATGTATTTACATTATAATTCATAACAGTAAAAAATTAGAATTATTAAGTAGCAGCAAAATAATGGACTTTATTAAAAAAAGGTCACAGCTTTAGGAAATTGAGAACTACTATTCTAAGGTATAGATTACTATACTAAAATTTCTATAGGGAATGTCATCATTTATCAAATCTTAATAAATATTTCCAATACTAGTAAAATATCTAATATGATCACAATAGTAGGTTTGAAAAGTACTTACCCTTTGGGAGGAGTGGACAGAGATGGGCTGTGGTGGAGGCAAGGAAGCTTTGGGAGGGGTGATTGGAACTGTGATTGGAATGTAAAAATAAATTAAAATCAATAAATACATAAATAAAATGTACCTTTTCAAAAATATAATCCACTGCTTACTTTAATTTAACTTGGCTCCTAATAAGATACAAATAACATCAAGGAATTTGATAAACGTCAAGGAATCATATTGCTTTATATTTATCTAAGGTTACACACAAGACATCTTTACAACACACACACACAGCCACAAACATAAACATGGCCATATATATACAGACACACACACACATACACACACACACAGCCACATACAAATGCATGGCCATGGCCATATACACACAGATACACACACACAGACACACACACGTACACACACACACAGCCACATACATACACATGGCCATATATACACAGACACACAGACCCACAGACACACACACACACACAGCCACATACATAAACATGGCCATGTATACACAGCCACACACACATACATACACACAGCCATACACACACACACACACACACACACAAAAGGAAGTTATGCCACTTGGACTAACAATGCTCCCCAGTGACCAGACTAGTATCAAGTATAAGAAACCTCTGTTCTAAGTAGTTGCCCAGGGTATTCCAAGTGACTACTAAAATAATATAGATTACTGATGTTGTCTTTATTTGTCTCTCAGGTGTGGAGTGTGGGCCCTTATTGTTGAAGACGATAAGTGCAGAACACAGGACTTAGATGGTTTGAGCTGAATTAGAACCAACACCCTTTAATTTTCTTTTTCAGTCTGGCATCGAGGAATACAGAGAATACTTTGCAAGCTGCCAATGGAGGAATGCAATTAAACAGTATTACAAAGCAGCAACATTTATCAACCATTATGATAACCAGTATGACAAGATATGCATAAATGTGTAAAAAGTGGCTTTCGTCTGCCAGTGGCAGCCAAGCATTCTAATTGGACATAAGGCTTACTCAACTTGATAGAAATCACTTTCAATACTGGAAAGCTAGCAAGTTTCCCCCATGATAGTGATGTCCTGAGCCTTAGAAAATAATCTACTACTGCCTCATTGCTAAGCTAGCATAATTGTTTCCTACAACTAATTCTTATCCTAACACTGGCAGATAATTGTAGATAACAACCTTAATCAAAAAAGAGAATACTAGAATATTGAAAGCATCACAGACGACTACAACTTGAAACAATGCTGAGAGCTGAGATCAGCTGTTCATAGGTGGAGGAGTAAATCTCAGCACTAATAGTGTTTTTATTTTTTACTCAGGGAGCACTGCTAAGCAAGGGAAGAAAAGACTGTAAGGACCCAAATACCAGGAAGTCATCCAAGAATCTGCCTCTCCTATAAATAAGCTCATAAACAAGACTAACACAAGGACAATGGCTGTATACATTGTAGCAGGGAAAGGCAAAAAATCAGCCATATATACATTGTAGCAGGGAAAGGCAAAAAAAAAAAAAAAAAAAAAAAAAAAAAAAAAAAAACCAGCCTAGTACCACTCCTAGACAAGGAACAACTGATGACTTTTGAGAACTGGAGAATTACCCTCTGAAAGGCAGGATTTCCATTATCACTTGTCCAGTACTGAAAGATCAGCCGTGAAACCTTATACATTATAAAAATTAACAGTACCAGCAAAAACAAACTCAGCAGGATGTACATATGTATGTATGTGTGTATGTTTGTTTGTATGTATGTGAGTATACTTGCATATTCATGTCAAAATAATATTCAGAGTAAAAGAGGCTATCAAGGAGAATAAAAGGCCAATGAGAATGTCACTGTTGAGATGGACATGGAGGAAGTGGCGTGTGTCTGTGGTTCAGTTCAGTACAAAACACGTTTTAAAAACGTAGGTGTAAATTATTTTCATGTGATTGTTTTACATACCTAGAATCTTGAGTTTCCATGAGATTTCGGCACTTAATTCTGTCAGGACATACTTTCATGTGCTCTGTTACTGATTTTGCATTTGAAATCCCTAGTTAATAGGTGAGATATTAGGCATCTCAATAAAGCAAAAGCAAAAACGGTCTTCAGAAACAGGTTATTGAGAAGTGACTAAAGCGGAATTGCTCATTGCCATCATTAAGCTTGATTGATAGATGAAGGAATTCTCTGGAGCCTTGTCACATTACAGAGTCATATCAATCCAGAACTTTATTGTTAGTGGCAATAACCTCAGTGTGTATTCTCTGACACATTAGCAAGGAAGTGCTTCCGTTTTGTCACAAATGTATTGTAGAAGCTGTGTAATACTTGTTTGCTATCCCATAATGGTACGGAATGCATCTATAATTACTGTCGTGGGGCTGAGTCTATACCATCTGGTGTGGAATAAATGTGTTTATATCCAGGCTTACTAGAACAGAATATATATTCTGAAACATTATTGCAGAGTCATTCATTCTGTCTAATAACCTTCTTGCTACATGCTCTCAGACTAATGGCCAAACCAGTTGAGACTGGAAAATCTTAAAGAAAACATTATATTCTATAACATAATAACCATCCTCATTGAAAGAAAATAAAAAAGTATAAAGTTTATGTGCAAGGCATCACTGAATTCACTGAAATTCCCAATATTTTGTGTGATATTTTATTAACACATTGGCCAATGGTTAAGTAAGAGAAGACTTATGAATACATTCCCTCAATATTGATTTTTTTTTTTTTTTTACTTTTTGGTACTAGTATTATATTCACACCTTCTGAAAATATCTTGAAAATATTTAGTCTCTTTCATGTATATGCAGTCTCTAGAATGAAGAAAGATAAGACAGTGGTGATATTTCTCTTAGGGTCCTCCTTGTTTCCTAGCTTTTCTGGAGATGTGGATTGTAGGCTGGTAATCCTTTGTTCTATGTCTAAAAACCATATATGAGTGAGTACATACCTTGTTTGTCTTTTTATGACTGGGTTACATCACTCTGGATGTTTTTTTTTTTTCTAGTTCTATCCTTTGCCTGAGAATTTCAATATTCCATTGTTCTTTTTCTGTTTGTTTTTTAATATATGGTCTCCTAAAAAAGGGAAAAAGGACAAGATCTCCCAAGTACATTGGGAGCATGTGGAGGGGGGGGAAGAGGAAGTAAGAAGTAAGAAAGAGGAGGGGAGAGGTGAGCATGAGCAATCAGGAAGATTAAGTCAGGGAAAGCAAGAAAAGGGATGCCATAATAGAGGGACCCATTATAGGTTTTAAGAAATCTGGCACTAGCGAAGTGTCCAGAGATCTACAAAGTTAACTCCAATTAACATTCTAAACAATAGTGGAGAGGCTACCTTAAATGCCCTTCCCAGATAATGAGATTGATGACTACCTTATATGCCATCTTAGAGCTTTCTTCTGTAGCTGATGGAAGCAGAGGCAGTCACCCACAGCGAAACACTAAACAGAACTCTTGGAAACCAGTTGCAGACAGGGAGGAGTGATGAGCAAAGGGATCAAGACCAGACTGGAGAAACCCACAGAAATTTCTGACCTGAAAAAGGGGGAGCACAAAGACCACAGATTGTTAGCTAGGAAACAAGCATTGAAGAGACCCAGATTCCTTGAATGTGGTGTTATCTGGGAGGACTGGGCAGACTATGGGGCCTCTGGTTATGGATCAGTATTTATCCCTAATGTACAAATGGACTTTGGGAACCCATTCCACATAAAGAGTTACTCTCTCAGCCTAGACACAAGGGGTATAGCCTGGGCCCTGCTCCAAATGATATGACTGACTTTGAATACTCCCTATGGAAGGCCTCATCCTTCCTGGGGAACCGAAAGTGGATAGGGGGTTGGAGGGGAAACAGAGGAGAATGGAAGTGTGCAGGAACTGGGATTTACATTTAAAACAAGGATGTTTCTAATTTAAATATTTTTTTAAAGAGTGTGGTGATAAACAGAAACAGAATAAAAGACAAATCACCAATGCAAATAATACAATTTATCTTAGCTATGTATCTACCAAAAGAAACTTATAAGTATTCAGTTCATTTACTTCAATATTTTGAAGACATAATAGCAATTAGTTGTCTGTGTGTACTTTGATGCTACATATTTACAAGAGCAAAGACTGTTTTTTCCAGATCTATATAACATATTCAGCTTATTTGGCTGAAGAAATACAAAACAAACACAGGGATATGCCAAAAACAGTACTGACAAAGCAAGTCCTTCTAGATATTAAAACATATTTTGATATTTATGTAAATATACAGAAATTGCTCAGGCATAAGAATATGATCTGGGAAAACACAAGAAAAATGTCAGAAGAAGTTCCCAATTTGGAGTTTCTATACTAAAACAGTTTCCGTAAGAAAACATGAATAGAATTAATAATCAATTAAATAATTGATATTTATATAGTCAGCCATAAAATTTAAATAACTACTATATTCATAACTATGCAGGGACAGATTTTAAATGGATATATTAAATGAATAAAGAAATAACTCGGAACAAATTATAAATTATTTCCTCTATAATTGGAGAAAAATAGTTTTACATTGTTGTATGTCATAAGTTAATAATGTAGAAATAATTTTGCCAGGCAAGGCAGAAGTGATCTAAGGCAGGCTTGACCATATGGTAAAATGGAGAAGGCTGGTAAGGACTGTGTGTTTTCACATAGCCTTACAAATGTCTGAAGCATAAGCCACACCAAGTGACATGATACATGCATGCATCATCAACTAGCCAGTGACCCTTTCATTGCATGGGATCATAGATCATGAAGTTGTTTATTGCTACTCTCCTTTCATACTTTAAGGAAAGGCTGCCTCCAGAGAAAAATCATAACTTTTTACAAGTATAAAACCCTGTAAAAGGTACACCAGTGTGAGAAAGGCAGTGAAAACTGAAAGCTCCAGAGGAAGGAAGAAAATTACAGATTAATTCTTCCTAGCATAGTTTCAGTTAAAACCCACAGGAAGCTAGGGATTCTTTGTATAATGTATTCATATCACCTTTGAAGAGACTAAGCTCTATATAGGTCATGGCTATTATTAGAGCTATTATTGATGCTGTGGGATCTAACTAATAAGTATTATCCCAATGCTGATGTTCCCAGGGTGTCTGGACAGGCATTCATCAATTCCCCTCATGCAATCTCACACTGGTTTTTTCTTCTTTGGCTGTGGGAACTTCAGGTAACCTTAATGGAATGTGCACTCTGTAGCTCAATAGCCACTGATGTAAACAGGTCATTTTGAAAAGATCCATGCTGATTAATGATTAGCTCTGCAAAGTGGGGAAGACAATTATGCATGCAGGGGGTAAAGTAATCATATGGGTCACAGTAAGGGAGTTTTGTATGTGATTGTATTGCCTCTCAGATGCTGCTGTGTATGATCAGTATAGGCACCTTGACAAGAGCAAAATATGAAACAAAGGATGTAAAAAGTTTTATGAGAATCTTATTATTTTTTGTTTGCCTTTTCCTAATTTTTTTTACATAAAGCACACACCTCTCTCATACAAGCACAGTTTTCCTACCCTCCACTCCTCCCCGCTCACTCCCCTCATCTTCCATTCCCCCCCCCTGCATCAACTCCCTCTCTGTCCTCCATCAGAAAAGATCAGGCCTCCAGTAGACTACAATCAACCAACCATGGCAAAACAAAATATGATAAGACCAGGCAAAAGCTCTCACTGGGAGAAAAACAAGGAAAAACAATCCAACTGGAGGACAAAGAGTCCCAAGAGTAGGCAAAAAAGACAGAGACATATTCACTCCCATAATTAGGAGTCTCACAAAAACAAAACAAATAACAACAACAGAAAAAAAAAAAAAACCAGCCAGCTCATATGCAGATAACCTAGCATTAATCCATGCTTGCTCACTTTAGTCACTGTGATCCCACATGTGGCCTGTTCAGTTGATTCTGTCTGTGGGCTGTGTTCTCCTGGTGTATTCCATCTCCTCTGATTCTCTTAATCTTTCCACACCACCTCTTACCCAGCATTCCCTGAGTTCTCAGTGAGGGACCTGATATAGACTTCAAATGTAGACTCTCTCTCCACATAATGTCTGGCTGTGGATCTCTGCACCAGATTATATCTGCTGCCAGAAGAATCCTCTCTGATGAAGACTGGCCAAGGCACCTACACAGGAGCATGGGAGAATATTATTAGTAATCATTTCATTACATATAGGTCTTTGTTTTTGTATTTTTGTTTGTTTGTTGGTTTTGGTTATGAGTGTTTGATTTTACCCTAGGTATCTCGCCAAAGGTTGTAGGGAGTCATAGGAGATGGAATACACCAGGAGAAGTTGAGTATTTTTTTCAAGTTCTATAAAGAAATATGTTTGAATTTTGATGGGGATTACATTAAATATGTAGGTTGCTTTTGGTAGCATGACCATTATATTAACTTCACCAATCCATGAGCATGGAGAATTTTTCCATATTCTGGTATCTTCTCAAATTTCTTTCTTCAAGTCTTGAAGTTCTTGTCACAAAGGTCTTGGCTAGAGTTCAGCCAAGATATTTTGCATTATTTGTGGCTATTGTGAAGGGTATTGTTCCCATGGTTTCTTTTTCAGCCAATTTATCATTATCATCTGTAAAAGGCTTCTTCCTTTACAATTTGCATGCCCTTGATCTTTTTTAGTTGTCTTATTTCTCTAGTTAGATCTTCAAGTAACTGTATTGAATAGATATGGGGAGAGTAGGAAACACTGACTTGTTTCTGATTTTATTGGAATTTCTTTGATTTTCTCTCCATTTAATTTAATTTGGTTATTGGCTACAAATTAAAGCAATGTTTAGGTATATCCCTTGCATCCTTGATCTCTCTGAGACCATTATCATGAAGTGGTGTTGGAATTTCTCAGAGCTTTTTCAGCATCTAATGAGTTGATCATGTCTCTTCTTTCAGTTTATTTATGTGGTAGATTACTGCTGTGTGGTATTTTACTCTTTTGGGCTCTTTTTTTCAAGTCTTTTTGAGGTGTCCACTCCCAACCTCCCAAATAAATCACACACAGAGTCTTATATTACATATGAATGCCTGACCTTAGCTTGCCTTGTTTCTGGACAACTTTTCTTATCTTAATTAAGCTGTCTACCTTTTTGCTCTGGACTTTTATTTTTCTTACTTCTGCATATCTTCTTTGCTTCTTGCTTAGGGTCTGGATGTGTAGCTTGGTGTCTGTCCCCTGATCCTCCTCTCCTTGCACTCATGCTGAGTCCCCTCTTGCTCTTCTCCACCTATTCATACTCTCTGTCTGCCAGCCCCACCTCCTTGTTCCTGCCTCACTATTGACCATTCAGCTCTTTATTAGAACATAAGGTGTTTTGGACAGGCAAAGAATCACAGCTCCACAGAGTTAAACAAACACAGCATAAACAAAAGACACACAAAATAATATTCTACCACATGCTAGATTTTTATATGTTGAATCATCCCTATATCTCTGGGATGAAGCCTGCTTTTTCATGTTGGATGATCTTTATGATGTATTCTTATATTCTGTTTGCTATTATTTTACTTAGTATTTTTTTCACATGAGGGAAATTAACCAGTAATTCTCTTTCTTTGTGACATTTGTGAGGTTTGTATATCAGAGTAACTCTGGCCTCATAAAATGACTTTGACAATGTTCACTCAGTTTCTCTTTTGAATAATTTTAGGAGTATTGATATGAGCTCTTTGAAAGTCTTGTTGAGTTCTAGAGTTCTACAATGAATCCTTTGGGCCCTAGGCCTTTTTTTTTAATCATATGAGTTTAAGGATGGCTTCTAGTTCCTTAAGGATTATAGGTTTACATAAATTGCATCCACATTCAAATTTTCATGAATCAATTAACAATTATACAATTATATATGTTATAAATATTTTCTATACTATATATTTGTACATACAAAATACATATTTAGATAGTTTTCTGAAAGTTTATGTGGATATATGCACCCATTTTTATATTTTTTATAGATATTTTCCTGTTTTCACTTTGGGATGATCTGTTGAAGAAACTGTTAATAGGTTTTTAAACTTATTAAATATATGATCTTTTGTAAAAAAATAAAAAGATGTATATTTCATGAAAACCACATGTCTTTATCAAGAGAATTCCAAGTCAATTCTAATTAATGAGATAAAGGAAACATGAATTATATTTTCAAGTTTCTACCTAAACTCTTATTCAAATGAATGCTGATGTGAACTAATATATAATGAAAGATGTTTATTTTTCTCATGGTTATGATGACAAGAAGACCTAAATAGTATAGCATAGCACTAATATCCCAGGAAAAGCAACTTTGATGTGTCACACTAACTGTGGAAAACAGGAACCAGGCATATGCAGAGTGGAAGAACATGGGGATGACTTGAACTTATTATAAGCCACTTTCATGAGTAAAACTGCAATCCCAATAGGCTAAACCCATTCTAACAAGGCAGCATTAAACTATTCACAAGAATAGAACTCATAATATAATTACCCTGCAGTTCCCATCACTTTAACAGCACTGCACTAATGGTCAAGCTTCCAGCACATAAGCCAGTGGAAATAAACCTTGTTATATCCAGATAATCTATCTGCACATGTGTAATAGAAAACTGTTAACATTATGTATACTTCATTCCAATGCTGTGTTTTAAAAATGAATTAAATGACATATGGATAGGCCTTTATAAATATGTATCAAACAATTATAAGGTTATGACTTCCTGCCTCTGGTGGATCACCTGCTACAGATAATTTTTCATGATACAAGATCACTACATCTTTTTGTCATGGTGAATCCACCCATTTCTTCTAGTCCCTGGACTCTATCTTTCCCTATATCTCCTTTAATAATATGTTTCTTTTAAACATAGCAAGGCTGTGTCACTGTGTATGTCTTTGAATATTTGCACTGATGTAGTATATTTATAAACCTCAACCAGTTAGAATGAGTTCAATAGAATATCAAAGAATAACCTTATGACATAGAATCCTTGGAAAACAAAGCAAAACAATGACCTAGCTCATAGATATTTTTCAATAGCATCATCTCTAGCAAGACATAAGTGGAACCCACATACAACTGTAGCTGAAACAGAAAGAAAATTGGACATTCCTCCTGGGAAAATATATTGATCTCTGTACCGCATTCATTATTTGGGGAAATATGTGACATCACATTCATTATATGGGAGTATTTGAATGGTTTTCAGTGAAAACATACACCTGCAACATTCTAGCTCTTTTGCTTTCATATGCAAATATTTCTGAGAAATGTTGCAAAAAAAATTTAAAATTAACATGAAAGAATAAGAAGTTAAGATCAATGTTTCTAAAAATAATTTAGTTTGATATATGTAGTATTAGGTAATATCCTCAGTATAGGAAAGAATAGAAAACAGTTTTTACACATCAAATCTACAAGTATTAGAATGTGCAAGACTAAACTAGGAACAAGAAAAGCTACTAGACTTAGGTCAAATAAATACAAGAAATCTAAGACAAAGTTTGAATATTAGATGAAAGAAGATTTGAAATTCATGAAATATTATCACATGAAGGGGAAAATACCCTTTAACAACTTTCTGTTAAAGACAAAGTTCCATTTTTTTTCTATAATACAGGTTAAAATCTAGGTTAAATTAATAATAACAGGTGAGGATTCATCAATAAATCAGCTTATTGATCATATCTATATATCAAATGCCAACAAAACTATCAAACTCCATTTGACCAAAGTTGTCAAATATGAAAAATATTTTAAAATATTGAGTGTATTTTTATCTGAAACATTAAAAATAATAGAAAATGTCTACCATATTTTGCCCTTTTATTTTCAGACACATGCCACTATTTAAAAATGTTTTTTACCTTGTGACATGCTACACAATTCTCCCAAACTTTTGCTCTCCTTTTAGCAATACAAGTGAATACTTTACATGTCTTCTCAGGACCACATATGGCCATTGTCTGCATGCTGTCTGCTTTAGTTCAAATTTCTAAATGTTTTCCCTCTGTTATTTAATAATTGAAAAGAAATGTAAAGGTTGGAATATCTATTCAAAAGTATAGTTTCATTTGTTTTTAAAAAGTAAAATACACAGATCCACCATTTAACAAAAGAGCAAATGATTACTAACCAAAATTGGTGACAATATCCAAAGAAGAACTGATAACTGAAAATGGCATTACATTTGCAATTTAATGATCATGAATGAGAATTCAGTGTGTGTGTGTGTGTGTGTGTGTGTGTGTGTGTGTGTGTGTGTGTGTGTGTCTTTCTGTGTGTGTTGCCATACTTTATATATATAGCTTACACTTAACAAACTTAACAATCTGGAGATATTTTGGAAATGAGATCCTGTATTTTTTCCTCCAAATTAAAATACAGTTCATGATGGGAAGTATGGAAGCTCATAAGTCTCAGGATGATATAGTTAATTACAAAGGTCAGGAAGCTAACAAAACTCACAAATTTATGGATACTTGGGAAATCACAGGATTCACATGGTCCTTCCTCAAAACCAATGTTAGGGAGAAGCAGACTTTGAAAGAGCTACCTACACTTTGGGTAGCACTTCAATAACACTGATTGCATGAGTCATCCACTGATTCTAATGTAGTCTTTATGCTAATATACCTGATTTTGTGTTAGACTCACTCCATTAAGACCTGTTACTAGTGTTAGATTTGAGGAGAACAGATCTTTGTACACATAGTCCCAACAAAGTCCTAAAGCAAAACTGACATTCAAATAGGAATTGATAGAATACAGGGTGATTTGCAGACATATTGCTGCATTGGTTAACTACTGTGTATGATGAGATGTGCCACAAACATGGAGCTAATTTTGAAGGTAGGATTCTTGTGGATAATCCTAGGATGTCTTCTATACAGTTTATATGGTTGTATGAGTCCCTGCTCTGTCTCTAATGAAAGTATTAGAACACTCCCAATTGCATAATAAACTAGAGTTTATACTGCACCTTTTGGAAACAAAACTTTAGACAGATTGTGTCATGTGTCAGCAGTTGTGTGATGTTACATATGCAAGAAGGCTTGGCCATTGTTGGATTCTATAGTAATCAGGGAATACTCCTACCCTGTACTGCTTGAATAAGAAAAGAACTTCTAAACTCATTAAACACAGAGTCTCTCAATGCCTGAATCCTGAGGCTGTGGGTTGTAAGACTAGAAGGAATCAGTAAGGGTGCTGTGGAAATAAAAAATACTGCATACCATGACAACCAATCCCTACTTTAAACCAAGTTTCCATTATCTGACATAACACAAGAGAAGTTCATTTTTGAAGACTGTCTATGTGAGTATGTGAGTGTTTGAATTTGTGTGTGTGTGTGTGTGTGTATGGGAGTGTGTGAATGTGTGTGTATGTGTGTGAGAGAGAGGGAGAGGAGAGAGAGAAATATACCTGCATCTCTTAAGTGTTGAGAAAAAGTTAATTCATCATGGACCTGAAGAGTGCAACATCTATAGTGCTTTTGCAGTGTCCTAATGTAGATCTTTATTTATTTATTTATTTATTTATTTATTTATTTATTTATTTATTTATTTTGCTCTAAGAGGCTTTGACAAATCAGAATGATTTATACTTATATCTAAAACATATTTGTGGGAGAAATGAAAACAAACAAAAAACTGTCAATGTTAAAGGCAAACGAAGGGAGATTTATATTTATCTATAGTTGCTAGAGGAAAATTCACAGGAAGTCAAATGTTGTATTAAAACATTTGGTAGACGTCAACAAGAGCAAGAATTCAACAAAGAAGTGCAAAAAGAAGTAAATGACAGTAGACCTAGTTGGAAAAAGGAGCGGTACTCTAGATGGAGATTGCTCAACCAGACGTGAAATTTTTCACAGCTAGGTATACAGACAGTGGATAGAATGGTAGCCCAGAGCATGGCAGACATGTAGAACCAATGTCAGTGATAGGCATAAAGGTAAGATAGTTGCATGCCCCTCTCAATTGCTCAATGTCTAGTTCTAACAGTGCAAACCTAACCCATCATGGTCATCAGGAAGGGGACAGCATACCAGTCCTACAGTGCACCTCAGAATGAGGTGATGAAAGTATTTGAGAAGAATGACTGCCATTCATAAAGGTAAATACAGTCAAGCTGCACTTCTCATCCAACGTCCTGTAGCCAAAGAGGAGCCATAGGAGCAATAATTACAGCCTCATACTCCATTGGGCATTGCTTGTTTTTCTTGTTGAGGTTTCATTTTGTTTTGTTTTTATTATTCTTCTCCTAGTCCTAGAGCTCATGCTCAAATGGTGTTTGCTGAGGAAATTTTCTTACACCCTACAAAACTTTCACAATAGTTCTATGATGCTAATGATGGAGTGTCCTACAGAGCTGCAAAGTTTTTGAAGGAACAATAAACACAATTATTAAAATTAAAATCAACAAAAAAATGTAAAATACAGGAAATCCCCTGTGTACCCATGTAATAGAAAAAACATTCCCAGAGGCCACAGGATTTTAAAAGATGAAAAGCTGAATCGGATGGCTACAGTGTTCATCTCTCATCAGAGAAGCCTTCTTACTGTAGCAGGTAGTAGTTGTTACAGAAATCATCCTGTAACAATGTATGACTATTTCCTTTAATGCTTGAGAATTATGTACATATATACATACATACATATTATGTACATAATCTAGGAAGAAGAGAATCTTAGAATTCACCATCATAGTTTCTTCTCAGATAAAAATAAAATACATTAAAAAAGGTAAAGACCAAAAGAGGAAGGATAAACAAAGGAAGGGAAAGAAGTAAGGTTTAGATTAGTAAATTAAAGTTAAAATAAAACATCAAAATTAAACCCTTCATAATATAAATGTAACACAATTTCATAAAATTTCATAAAAATTACTGAAATGAAAAAGCAAAATAAAGTAAAAATCATATAGATGCAAATTGGCCCTTTTTCAAGATTTTTAAAATGAGAATTATCAATTATCATTATTATAAATGACAAAATAAAACAGTGTTAATAATTATTACCAGATATTTATAATTTCCCTGCAGCTCTATATACTTCAATGATATAATGAAACATAAGCTATAAGAAATAAAAAGTAAGGAGTAAAGCCTTTATCATTAGAGTTTTATGAATAGAAAAATGATCACAATTATAAGTGTTGTCAGCAATATCACTTGATTAAGGTTCAATGTACCAGAAAATCTACTTGGAAAGGCTGCTTGATATTAAAAGTGCTTGCTGCTCTTGCAAACAGCCTGTGTTCAGGTTCCAGTACCCACCACACAGGGTGGTTAATAGCTACTTGTATTTCTGGCTCCAGAGGATCCAATACCTGTTTCCATCTACTATAGGCCCACTCACAGGAGCATACACATAGACAGGTATACACAGAGAAATAAAAATAAAATAAACCTTAAAATATAAAATAAATAATACCATAATCAGTGATGTAAACAAGTTGAACAAAACTATGAAAAATGGAACACATGGAAGCAAAAGTAATAAAAGAGATGCACGACTTCCACGTGGGAAATGTTAGACATACTTAAAAATACTGCTATTGAAACAGTGAGTTATGCAGATGACTCTGGAAGAAAGCCAGCAATGTTTCTACCAAGCTGTGAACCCTATAAGCCACCATGATAACAAAGCTAGCAATGTATGCCCTTGGTGTAATAGTGGCACAGTTGTTAGAATGATTCTGATTGGATTTAAGATCTATTCCACCTGATGAAATTCATATTTGTTACAGAAAATTCAGCCAAGAATCAATGGCTAGAGCTCTCCTAATCCCTAGACCTGAAAATGTTTTGTTGTTTTGCTAAATTAACATAGTGTCAAATCATCCTATAGATTAGTGTATCATTATTACTGCTGCACAGAATTAATGGGAAATAATTAATTAACATAATAAACCACTATGCTTCTTTTGAAGAACTTATTCTCTGAATAAGGATATTGAATCTTTAAAATTACTCTCTATTTGTTCCTCCAGATTCTTTGCATTAGATAATGATTATATTTGAAACTTTAACAACATAAATTGTTTGCAATTCTTTATTGCATTAAAAAAAGATTTTAGATATTTGGTTAATTTAACATAAGAATCTCACAGTGATCTATGATTTTGCTCCTGTCCAATTATCAGCACATTTAAATGGGAGTGGGTAATGTATTCAGAGACATTTTCATTTTATTTTATAAACTTGGAAAAGTTTCAGTCGTGGCTCTCAGCAAGCTAACTTACAATTCCCATGAAGGTCCCAAGGATGAAACAATGCCACCAAAGTCACCTCTTGCTGAATAAGAACCAGCCTTCAACATCTCAGGAATTTAAGAAGAACCACAAAGGCTAGGGACTAAACACTTAATTTACTTCCAGCTGCCAGAGGAAAACAATTCTCTGAGGCTGGTGACCAAGGAAAGAACACACACACACACACACACAACTTCAAGATCTCTCTATCATCTATTTTTATTTTTCCTCTGCACCTATGTATTCCTGAAAATTCTTTAAGCAATATAAAAATTATACTGTGGTTACATTCTGTTTTTATATGAGTGTTTTAATAAAAAGCAACATGTTTTCCCTTCCCTTACATTATTACTCATTTTGCATATTACAGGGGAAAAGCAAATTAGCCCCAAGAACCCATATAAATCCATATCAAGGCAACTTTTTATAGATTAACAGAGTGTAAGCAAACAAGGTATTTGCTCACCCAGTTCTTTTTCTGTCAGGATAAATTTCGTGGTTAAAAAGAAAGGACCAGTCACTTTATCATTTATCTCAAAAGGTAATATTATAATAAATCATAAAAGAAATACAAATCTAAACTTTCATGTTTAAAAAACCATTCGGCAAGTCCTACTTGCTAGCACTATTATTGTAGAAAATGATTACTTCAGTTAAACAGTACAGCTTAAGGGGAAATCATCTTCATAATAATCCCCAGATAAAAATGCCCAATAGAATAAGATCTTTCCATGACATAATCACACCAATTAATAGGCAATAGAGATCTTATTATACCCGTTTGCACCATGCCAGACATGAGAGTAAAAAAATGGCAAGAACAAACTTGTAAAGGCACAGCAGTAGCAATAGACATTCTAGGACCAATGTCCTCAGGGTCTTGCCTATCTGAGATTCAGCCATCGATGCCAATCTCCTGAGTTTTATGCCAAGTACTGCTCCTCTGACATGGCCACAGGCAGCCTCTACTCTGTTCTGTAGTCACTAAAAGACAGCCCTATTTCAATCATTTTTAAAAAATTTTTTTAGGAGTTAATTTATCATAATCTTGTCTTCCTTTAACTTTCTTCTAATATTGGACCACATCAATAGTGTGAAGACTTAGAACACACAGAAATGGTCCACAGTTGCCAATTGGCCAGCAGATCTTTCTGGGTAATCTACTTTTTATCTTTTTGTTTTATGTGATATGGAGGCTTAATGCAGCAAAAGCATACACTTTATCAAATATACTGATGAATTTCATTTTAGATATAGTTGCATGAAAGTCATATATAATATTTATATCACACTTTGAGCACATTTTAGGATGGGACTCCTCCTCAAGAAGATACTGTGTCTAGCCACTATAGTTATCATCTCAGAGAGCTTACTAATACACTTAACATATTTAAAAGCACTTATAACAGATATATGATAGCAATAAAATGTGAATTATATGTCTGAGCTGTCAGATAATATCACATAATCAAAAATGGTATCATATAACAAATGGATCTGATTTCACTAAATGAAATCGTACAGCCTCCCTAATTATAAGGAAATACTTATTCAGAAATACTGCTATAGGAAGAAAATTTTCAGCAATAAAATTATACCTTTGTTGAAGTAATCCATAAGTAGTATATCTTAAGTTTATAACTAAGAAAAATTGACTTAGGAACCGGAATATAATACCATGGGAAAATATGCTAGGTTCAATTATCTCAAAAGTGACTTTTTGAAGGCAAAATCCTACAAAATCTGCATATTGTGTCTAGAAAGTCAAGGAAACAAAAGAATGATAAATCTAGTAAAATTACCTAAGAACTGATTTGTGATGTGAGAATATAAAGTACTTTAAATTCTTCACTATTTGGGTAGGAGTGTTTTGTGTAGATGGTCTAACATACAAAGCAAAATTCAAAGCAGAAAGGAAACAGCAGCAATGCAAATCAATATCCATTCAAAACACAAAAACATGATCATCGTTAGATTTCTCAGCATGATAAAGCATGATCCCTATGGAAGAATGTTTTTTTTGTGTGTGCTGGTAAATAGTAATGCTATGCTAATGAATCCTATTTTAGTCACATACCGAATCTATTTTTAAACAAATAAGAGTATACTTTCTTTTCTAAATAACATGTAAATATAAAATTATGTTTTAAATCCATATGTATTAAGAAGACACTTTATTTTGTTTTATCCATATTCTTAACCACAAGAAATTTCTCATGCATTTACTAAAAACAACTCTCAACATAATATATTAAGTAAATAAGGAACTTGTGGATTTCTCAAGTCTCATTAAACATTCACAATAATATACTTAAGTGTTTTGGAGAATGTTTACATCTGTTGGGAATTGACAATGCAAGATATATTTTCACTTGTATATCTAATTTATCCAATTATTTATAACTTCTTATTTGATGTTTAAGCATAATAAAAATATAACTGTTTCTTCAATCTAAGTTTCATATTCTTTTATAAGAATTTTAAATTCTCCTACCCCAAATTTATTATGCTATAATTGACTATTACAAATATTATATTGAAAATATAAAATCAGGGTGATTATTAGAGATTGATTTTTGAACACAGGAAAATAATCAGTAAAAAAGTAAATACTTCAAAAAATTTTTGCTGAATTATAGCTTGAATTTATTTCATAAATTGGACCTAGAATATATCAACTGTGAGCACATCTTATTATAAATTAATGTGTATAAGAAACATCACTCACAGGATAACTTCAAAAGGAAATCTAAATACAATACAAATCAATAATATATGCTAGCTGAACTCAAGAGGGGCTCCCTATAGCATTACCCCCAGCTTAGCAGCTAAGAACTACTGAGATGTAGTAGCTTTTCTTTGGTGAAGGGGTGGCCACTGGAAGGTTGCTCATGCCACAGTGGGCACCAAACCCAAATGTCCAAGAGAAGCACTAATTAGTTTTGCTGGGTTATTGAAAATGTACTGTGATGGTTTTAAAGAAAATGGTCCTAAATTAAGTGGCATTATTAAGAAATGTGACAATGTTGGAAGTGTGTCACTGGTGGTGCAATTTGAGGTATCCTATGTTTAAGCTACACCTAGTGACTCAAACTTTCACTATGATGATAATAAACTAAACCTCCGAAAGCGTAAGCAGCCCCACTTAAATGTATTTTTGTTATAAGAGTTTCCAAGATCTCTTCACAGTAATAGAACTACTAAAATTTTAAACAAAATATTCTAAAATTGGTTAAAATATTTCTATAAAATAAACAAGAATGCATAATTAAATGTATATGTTGACTGCCTTGCATAATAAATCACATGTCATAACTGTGATTATTAAGTGTTCAATGAACACTGCAGTTGACTGTGATTTCCCTATACTTCACAACTATTACAGTGAACATCTTCTGGAATGGAGAAAGTATTCAGATCACACTCTTCAAAGGAAAGTTATTTTCTATGGCACTGTGGTCTGTCATAAAACAAACAGCAAACAACCATTTGCTTAGCATTCATGAACTGCTATATGTGTTGTTAAGGCAAGCTCCAGAAACAAAGTATGAAAGCAAGCAAGGAGAATGTTTAAAGATCAGTCAATCCAATTGTATTCTCTGCAAGGTTAGAAAAAATAAAACACAAGTTAAAATAGTCCCATATACAGCCTAGTGCAATCTCCATTTTAAATGTGCTCTGGCCTACATAGTCTCCTTCCTTCCTAAGTAGGTGATTTTATCCTAAGCATGTACCTCAAAAAGAGTTGTAAAACATGGAAGAGCTCTGAGGCAGTCACAGATGTCTCTTATATTTTGAAGCATAAGTAAAGACAGTTTGTCTGCAATGAATATCAGAAGTGAATGCAGGCACAAAGTAAAAATTACCATCATTGTAAAGACTTACATACCCACCATGCCAATGTGTCATGACAGATTGTAGGTACAGAATTAGTCTCCACGAATATTTTGTTCACTTACTAAAAAAATACAACATTAGTTTTTTTTTTCAAAATAAATGCCCCTGCTTATATTGTAAACTTTATGCCAATTGAAGCCAGCAAGAGTATATACTTTTTACTCATTGTACTTTATTCTGTTGATTCTCCCAGTTCATCAAATAGTATTTGCCTTTTAAAATTATAATTGGCTTTTGAATGATATTGTTACAATAACCTAATGATACATATGTATATATCATATATGTATATACATATATATATATATATATAGTAGTTCAAATATATAATAACAAAAGTCCATCATAGTAGTCATCCTTTAAAAAAAGAAAGGTAAAAACAACTGAAATATATCAGATGTCTAAACAGATATCTCTCTACACATTACCTAATAACCATGAGGGAAAAAACTAGGGCAAAAAGAAAAAAGACACACAAGTCTTCAAAGAAGAAAGATATCAACCTGAAATCTTAAGGAAAAACTAAAATAAAATAAAAACATGTTCTATCCATTTCATCTTTCAAATTACAGGACATCTTTATGGAGAATGAGAAAGCTATTTGAACAAAAAGGAAATATTTGAAAGAACATGAAATGGTAGGGTGGGTTATCATATGATATAGTACCTGTGAGAGGCAAAACTTTTCAACCTGTATGTTACAAAATTAATCAAGCTAACAAACATTGTTTTTGATAGAAATATTGACAGCATAGATTGATCTAAAAAAAAAGAAATAAAATGACTGTATTTATTTTAAAAGTATGGCATATTAGTCATTATCTACTGTTTTCTATGTCAAAGAGAAAGTATTTCTTCAATTAGACTTACTGAAAAATATTTAAAAAATGTCTGAGACATATCAGAAGAAAACACACCATTGTCGCAAAAAAAAAAAAAAAAAAAAAAAGAAAGAAAGAAAAGAAAGAAAGAAACAAAGAAACAGAAAAAGACAAAGGTAAATGCAATTTGGAGGACAAGGAAGAACAAAGCCATAATTAATTAATTGATCTAGGACAGTAGTACTGTGATGGTAAATTTTGGTTGTCAACTAGACTGGAACCAGGAAGCACTAAGGTGCACAACTCTAGGTGGATCTAACTTGGAAAAGTTGATAGGCATATAAGACCTACTGCACAATAAGATGAATGGGCTCCCTCCTACTTAGATTGAAAGGAGGAAGGCAGCCAGAGAAATGAGACCTTGAATACAGAGATATGAAAGAAGGGATGAGAAAATATTGTGGGCAAGAGAAATGTGTGACTGTGATGAAAATATTATTTATGATTTAGGAAAGCTTTCCTGAGGATTCAGAAAACAAAGCCAGCCTCAAAAGTAGTGGTGGTACACATCCAAACTCAGGATAAAGAGGTAGACGTGTATCTCCACAGGAGTGAAGAATAAAGGAATTCATGGCCTTGATCCCAGCACCTGGGATCACATGCCTTTATTTCCAGAACTGGGGACTTACATATGACAGGAGCAAGATCTCAGAGCTGGAGTTCATTCTCCAGCCACACTGACGATAGGGAGACAGTAAGTCTGAGGATTCTCTCGAGCCATGCTGAGGAAGGCTTGGTGAAGTCTGAGGCTTGATGAAGAGCGCGTGGATCAGCCCGTTCACCCTGAGCTAGTGTTGAGAGCCAGTGTCTGGCTGCTTTGCTTTTGTGATCATCAGCCTGAAGTTTGAAACCCAATATCAGTCCCTGGGTCTTTTATTTTTTGTGCTACAACTGATCCCTTCTCATTTGTTTCTGATCAGTATTTTATTAGGAATACTGAGGCATGAGGAGTTAAAATAAATTAAGCTGATGCCAAGAAAAACAAACAAACAAAATGTGCACAGTTTTAAACATTGCGATAGAACATAACTCACAAGTGTCTAGGTTTAGAGCTAAAGTTACTACAAGTGAAGAAACCACAAAATGTGAGCAGCTCTCCAGGGAAAATGCAATGACTTTTAAGGCAGTGATGTTCCCTGAGGTGCAGGAAGAAATGTTCATGTTAGATAACAAAGCTAGAATAAATGAGCTCACATATTAATAAAAATTAAATAAATCATTTTTATATATCTGAAGAATTAAACATCTGATAATTCCTTATTATTCAGGAAGCACATTTTCTGATAAATTAAGATATCAACATTGAGAGAATAGGAGAAATAAGCTTGGAGACAGATAGTTCTCTGGAATTTTAGATTGATTAAGAAAAATGTCTAGTAGCTGATGAAAATAGAAGCAAACAGCCACAGCTAGACACTGAGCCAAACTGGAATCCAGATTCAGAGAAGGAGGACATGACCAGGCTACAGAAACCCACAGAGACAGCTGACCTGAACAAGGAGGAGCTAACGGCCCCCACACTGATAACTGGGAATCCAGCATTGGACCAAATCAGACCCCCTGAACATGGGTCTCTGTTAGAAGGCCTGAGCAGTCTACGAGACCTCTGACAGTGGAACCACGATGTATCCGTGGTGCACAAAAGGACGTTGGGAGCAAATTCCCCATGGAGGAATACTCCCTTAACCTAGAGGCCAGAGGGAGGACCTAGTCCCTACTCCAAATGACTTGACAGGTTATGTTGATCCCTCCTGGAAGGCATCACCCTCCCTGTGGACTAGTTAAGAAGGTGAAGAAACCTTCAAAATGCTAAAAGATAAATATATATTAATATACTAAGCTATGGAAGAACATTAGAAATAAACCCACAAACTTTAAAATAGCCAGAGAAAAGTATAGACTTTTGTGGGGTTTATGGGTTTGGATTGGATTATTTGCTTGCTTAAGTCTTTACACATCTTCAACTTTTCTGCATGTCAACAGCACAGGTGGAAAGAAGAACTCTGATTGGTGATGGGATTTATAACTTCCATTTCTCTGAGTCTACGATTTCCAAGAAGGAGCAGAAAGATGTCCTTCGAATGTCAGTACAGTTTAGAGCCTAGACTCCAAAAATAACCCAAGGTGGGGCTTTATCATTGCCAAATATATGGAAAGGCATACTGTGACTTTCATGTTACAGGAGAGAGGGTCAGAAAAAAACTTTTTATTTTATTATTCTAAGGCAGTAACATTCCATTTGTAGAATTATTTCTTTCTGAGAGTTTTGAGAAAGTGATTGGAGATCATAAGAAAGTAAAGAAATCATAATCACTGCATTTGCTATCACTTTATAACTATGCTCTATTAAATTGTCTGTGACCTTTTCCTTCCCCCACTGAACCAACATAAGTGTGATAAAAGGATGGAAAGCAGTCTTCAATAAATCTACCAAACTGTTCCTCTTGTGATGCTTATTATTTTACAAATTATAGCAAACCTAATTCTGATTTTTTTCCGTGTTGTTGATCAAGAATCATTTCAAGTCTATGATACTGTTCTCAAAAATAATTTTAAATCAGAGTAGATTTAACGTTAATAATGTCATTATTTATATTTTATATCTGCTACCTAAAACCTGTCAATATTTGAAAAGTTCACATCTAAAATAGAAACAAATTGGTTTTTTTATTTTCTTTAAGCTATAAAACTGATGTGTTGTCTCAAAGCGGAAAACACTGATACTTCAGAAATTCTGTTATCAATGTCATCTTTCACTGGGTCACTTAACACAACTCCAATGTCTGCAACAAAACAAGAATTTCAGCTTTGTTTACCTTCAGTAAGTGTCATGTATTATAAATTTCCCTGCAGGTCTATGATATCATCAATGCTCTGTTCATTTATCTTAATAAACAGAGTACTGATGTGATGGAGAGTTATATCGATTGGCTTCACTGAGTTTTAAAAGCCTTATCTACCCCATGCATGGCCTATCATCCATGAACAATTTTCTTCAATTTTATACAATTAAATTTTTGATCTGTGATTGTATTGCAAATGTCAAAATGGAGAGGTGAAATACCCTTTGTGTTTGTGGTATTCAAATTATAATTAAAACAGTACTCTTAATTTATCAAGATAGAATATTTTCAGATTTAAAATGTTCTCCTTATTTATGCCTTTTTAATGAAGAGCTCCAAATTTAAATGTTTTATTGTTTGGTCATTAAATATAAATGTTCATGTATTTATATCTTCATTATATAATTTTTCATTTTATATACATATGCATAAGCCAATAGATTGTGTGTGTGTGTGTGTGTGTGCATAAGTATGTGTGTGCATGCAAAAATTTCACTGTAATCACTTCTAAAGTCAGTCCTCTCCTTTTTTCCAGTCATATGTGAACCATCATATATGTCACAATGGTTCATTACTAGACTTGAGAATTGCTGCCATGCTATACATGATGCTAAAACCTCAGGACAACCTTGAAAACTCAGGAATACTTTTTTCTGAAGTTTCAAGATAGCATGCACATGCACTTGAACTCTTAGCTATTGAAATGGGATATATACTGAATGTATACTTTAAATAACTTTTCTGGTAAATTCAAGTAACTTACAAGGGTTCTTCAAGAAGTGATTTCAATGTTTTTAAAAATTCATTCACCTTTGACGTTTATCTTTGGTACTGTTAAAAGAATCTAGACAAAATAAATTGAACTTGTGGAAGAGAGAGAATACTTGTATATGTTGTATTAGTTTCACATCCGGTTGTCTTTCCTCCATTGCATGTGGTTACCATAGGTAATGCCTTCTGGTTACACAGATGAAAAGTAGAGGAGAAAATAAGCATCCAATAACTAACAAGCTTGCCTCCTGTTACTTTGGGGAGAGCCACTGAAGCAGCCAGGAGAGGTCTTCCGAGAAGGGATCTCACTCAATTGCATGTGTTGTCCAGTAGCAAATTCATTTTGAGAAAAAAAAAATGCCACTCTGGGTGATTAGAGTCACAGGTAAAACAGGGACCTCAGGGAGTCACAGTCGTTCCCCACAGGTGAGGGGCACATTGAGTGAAAAAGGCAATGGCGACAAGACAGTTTCCCCACTAAAATTCTAGCAGAGGAGTTATTACAGCCTTTGGCTTTATGGACCCTGTGAAAGAGAAATGACTTCTGCTGTCACAGACAGCTAGCCAAAACCCCTGCTGAGTTCTGTAGAGACCAAAAGAACAGCTCCATGAGATTTCAACAGAGACTGACGCAGGTAAAGAAAAGAAACGCCGTGCAGTGTTCATCAGAGCTGCACCATGACTTTCAGAAGATCCAATATAAGTGTGTGCTTATTTCCTGGCAGAAATAGAATCTGAGAAATATAAAATGCCTTGATAAAACATCACGATTCTATAAAATTCAGCCTTATGTGTAAATATTTAAATGTAAAAGAAAACAGCTTGCAAAGGCATAAGAAGTGGAGATTTCCAGTTACTTAACCGGCCCTCTTATATTTTTTTTTTCCAATGAGCATGGAAAATAATCCCATATTCTTTGTATAGATTGCTTAATAATTGAAAATTAGATAAATGAAACTTCCAATTTCTACAAGTATACCTCTTCTTTCTCTTTCTCTCTCTCTCTTTCTGCCTCCCTCCCTCCTCTCTCCCTCTCTCTGTGTGTTAGGGGTAAAGGATAAATGTTTAGGAATCCCTTAAATGCATCAGTAAGGTCATAAAGATTTATCTGGATATAAATTTACCAGAAAGAAAACAGCCATTGGTTATGGAAACCATATATCATCTAAAATCCAAGATAGTGACTGGCTTAAAATGGTCCAAAATCCAGATCTAATATTCAGTTATTTAATATTCTTCAAATAATATTCAGGCTCACAGAGGAGAAAGGCTGATTCTGCTAAGGTTATCACAGACTCTGTGGCCATTTATCATTATGAGTTAAAATGTGTTCTCTGCTGCATACTTATTCTCCACCTTGACTTTAGTTTACCAACTTATTCAAAGTGAACATTGTAAAGTCAGACTACATGAGCAGAAAGCAAAGGAATCCAATCCATTAGACGAGAAGTAAGTACAGCTAGTCAGACTTCTCAGACAGTTAGTACTAGTCAATATAATCAAAACAAAGGAAGGGTTGGTAGTCCCCACTCTACTCTGTTACCGTGAAGTAATTTCTTGTTACTATGAAGTATTTTCAGCATTTAAATAAACTGAGAAAATATGCATTTATTAACTATCTTTACGCACTGTAAAGAAATCTTTTCATCCAGGCTGAATGTTTTTACCTACCTTTTATGTAATGGTTTTAGTGGGAGATAGTGGCATAAATTCTTTTGATGTTGAAAGACAAACTCCTGTGTATTTTGATTAATAATGGTAAAATATAAAATGAAAAAACTGGTATTTAAATGTGATTATTCCTACATTTAATAATCAACTGTATTTTGTCCTGAAATCATTTTCAATATTCCTTCTTATATTCATCAAGCCAATTTGAAACAAGCACCATGGAAATCTATGGTACATATATATATAAACCATAAATTCTAATATTTATTTTGGATACTTAAAACATGATTTAAAACTAGAAAGCAAGCTAAAAAAGATACACCTTTCTGTCCTTACATAGACAAAGACAATTGTTCTCCTCATGGTAAAAATTAATTTCAACCATGATATATGATAAAGGCCTAATAATAAATAATTGAAAAGAACAATACTAGAGTCCTGATATTCTCAAGGAAAAAATTTCGGAAAATGCTTGGCAATAGATAACAAACCAATTCATTCTGAAGTTCCAAAGTATAGCCGTTTGTTAGCTACTCTCTTACTTAGTAAATAAAAATAATAATTTAAATGCTTTTGTTGAATTTATCACATACTTATTTATCAAACATGGAAAAATATAGCTGGTACCAAACTAGAAGCTTCACCTGCACTACCTATCATTCATAATTCAGGAAGATATTATCAAAGTTATCAGAGTAAAATATGAAATCATTAATCTCACCCATCTAGGGCCCCTACAATATCAATCTCTTGCAAGATATACTGGTAAAATAATGACATAATTGATATTTGAGCAACAAATTAAGTTTTAGAATTAATTTTAAGCCTACTCCATGCATTGGTACCCATACCTGATAGTACCATTGAGACAAAGTACCTAAGGCTACAACAGTCATTGGCTCTAGGAGAAAATATATTAAAATACATGTTAAATTAATCATGCATAGTTTCCTGTGAGGTCACATACACCTTTATCACTGTAAAATTTGTGATTAGGGAGCAAAGATAGGGAGATAGATTTATTTTTGTTTGCAAAATTAACCTTTGCCAATGTTCTAAACCTATGACTTATGAAACAATGTCAGTGGGAACACTGCCTATCAAGTCCTACTGTACTTTAATTCTTCCTGATTTTGTCTATCTGTATGTGTCCCATTATGGTTGTTATTCCGTATGTCTTTCACAGTATCCATTGACAGATTTGAAGAGCGACATCCATATCACTCAGGAGCAAATATCTTAAACACATAATCAGTTTTAAGTATTTCTAAAAATGAAGACAGTGGTTATATAAATTGAGCCTTATATACCTAAAATAAACAAACCATTCACTTCAGTTGTGATGATTTTATAGACCTGATAATTAGTTCTGTGAGGATTAAAATTATGCTAGGGAACAGTAAAATGACGTTATTTATGAGTCATTTTATCTTTGACAGAAAAGAGAGTGTAATTGCAGCCAAATGAATGGAGAAGGACTATAATGTGCAAATGTCATTCACCATATTAAGGCTGGACAGGGCCAGATTCTCCATCTTGACTCCTCCTTACTACTTCCTATTTCCTCCTTGTCTCCTAGTCCCTCCTATCTTCCTTTCCTGTTAGCCAACAGTGCTTTATTATTAACCAGTATGAGAAACATATATATATATATAATGGCATCTCCCATCACACCTATAAGATCATTGAGGGGATAGACATGCTTCCTGCATATAAACTTGTGAATATCCAAAATCTTTCCTTATTCTATAATGTTAGACTCCATCCCAAGTCAGAATTATTTCTATACCTCCATTACCCTTTTGTACTATGTTCATTAGGTTATGTGCTGATGTTGCTTCCATTATACGAGGAAGACACCGACCAATCTCCTTGAGAAGAATTTTACCTAAACTGAAAGATGTGAAAATATCCTCAGATATGATAATCTTTTGATTAAACCTGGGTGTTGAATATTTTATTTTTCTTGGCACATTCAACTTCATTATGAACTCATAAATTTTATGGCAATTATGTATTTGATATTTTCTCTAATGTCATTAATTAATCTGAGCATCATTTGATATCTAACAAGGACAAATATTCAGGACCAATAACTCTTTGTTCCTTTGTAAATGCTGTTCTTTCAATTTATTGTCTCTCCCAGATACATCATTATTAACATGCACATTTATATCATCTTCAATCATCTTCAATATGAAAAGCATAGAACACGAGGAATATTGGAAAAGAAAAACTAGCTAACTGTTCTGAAAATCTGACTAGTGCTATCAGTTTGTGTCGTGCATTGGAAACCCGATCTTAGTGAGAGCACATGAGTTATCGGCTCACCATTTCCTTTCCTCCCTCCTCCTGTCAAAGTAAATCAGCCATCTCCAACTTATAAGGCATGGTGGGATTCAAGAGTAAATATCATAAAACAGATTGTCAAGAACACTGTTAATTTAGGCAAAATGATTTATTTCAACTTTTAACATCCAGCTGGGCTCATGAGGCAGGAAATCAAAACAGATTTGTTGGAATGTGGAGCTATTAATATTGAGTGGTCTAGCCTGAAGACCAGCAGAGAAAGTAGTGTGAGGATGGCTGTGTTGATTTGAGGACAGCCAGCCAGACGGCTATCCAAAGTGCAATCCATAGATCTCTGGAATAGTTTGCATAGATGGTGCTAGTAAATTCAGATTCTCACAAGTTCCTCCTTACAAGAAAATTAAATGATGCACCTTCCACCGAGTAAGCTCTGTTTTACAGTACAAATTACACCAGCATTTTCAACAAGGGCAGACTCATTTCTGCTAAGCATTTTTTCAACCTGTGTAAGACAATATATAGCATGTGCCAACCAGTCCAGATTCACATTACATAAGCAGAGTATGGAAAATTGATACACAAAGTGAAATTCTAATACTACCTTGGTTTCCAATACTAGTGTTGCCTTCCTTAAAGCAATATAGTTGTGTTGCATCACAACATGCAAAGGGTGAGAAGACAAATTACAGAAGCTACATGTTTTCAATTCCTATGAATCAACTCTGATGGGAGAGGTCATTCTGTATATGTTTCTCATACTGGTTTATGAATAAAGCACTGTTGGCCAATAGGAAAGGAATATAGGAGGGACTAGGAGACAAGGAGGAAATAGGAAGTAGGGAGGAGGGTCAAGATGGAGAATCTGGAGAGAGCAGTATGCGACAGCCGGCTCCCGGTAAGAAGACCACGTGGGAATACATAGATTAACACAAATGGGTTAATACTTAAGACATAGCTAGCCGATAAGAAACCTGGCCAACAGTATAATATCAAATACAGAGTTTCTGTGCGTTATTTGGGGCTGGCGTGGCGGCAGGACAAGACTGGTGGCAGGCAGAAAAACCATACTCCTTACACAACTCTGCAAAATATGCTTTAAATAACTGTTCTTTTAACACATCACATGTCTTTTATGTTAATAGAAAGTGAGCTTGTGAGATGGCACTGTGGATAAATTGACCTGCCCAAGCCTGATGACCTGAGGTCGATCACGGAACACATGGTATAAGGATGTAATCAACTCTTTTAATGTCTTCTGACCTCCATACAAATGACATACCTGCCCATACACACACATAAACACAGACACACATACACACACACACACACACACACACACACGAGAGGAAGAATGAAAAAAAACATAACAAACTATCCAAAATATTAACAAAAATGTATAAGAACATAATTTAAAAGTGAATCCTATATTTATAGAAAATCAATTTATTCATACAATTTGAGATATGTAAGTTTTAAAACCTGAAAACTCTAAACCCTAGAACTCAACATTTTACAAAATATGTATTTATGTATTATATCAGACTGCATTTAGACTTGAGCAGCATTATCCTTTTGCCTTTATTTTGCTGTTTTTCTTGTCTTCATAATCAGCAAAGCTAATTTAAAATTTATATTTGCTTACAGAAGGTTTTCGAAACCAACCCATGTTCACAAAACTGGCATTTGAGAGGCAAGTTCTTCTAGGACACCATAATTGATCTTCTTCAAGGCCAGCAATCACAAATGTATATATAGGGCTATTGGGCAAAATAGAATGACCAGAGCTGGTTTTATTGGGGATGAGGGAACATTTTTGGAATAAAATCAAGCTTGCCTTCTTCTAGATAAAGAAATAATGGGCAGGCTTTGAACTGGCAAAGTGTATTGGGTTTGTTATTCCAAGGATACTTCTACATCATGAGCAGCATGTAGGGCTGGGTGTCAAGCATCTTAATTCAGATATAAACGTCATTCTTGCATGGAGAAGGTATACCTATGGCAGAGAGGAATATTTAGTTTTTTGCAATATTTCAAAGCCCAAGGCAAGTCATAGTTACTTAGATGTCAAGAGTCAACAAGACAAAAATACTGTTTTCCTCAAATTTCTGCTACTGAACTTCAGATGCAGCCATAATTAGCCACTTGGTGCTATGAAAACATGAGGGTCTATCTGTATGAAATTATGTAGAGAAAAAATGAGAAGCATAGCAATATATAAGCAACTTTACTGCTATGTGGCTCTTATTTATTTTAATTTTGTTAAAACAATCTTTTTTAAATTTTCCATACCAATCCCAGTTCCCCTTCCATCCTTCCTTTCATCCCGGTCCCTCCACCTTCCCCTACCTCATACATGCTCACTCCATCCACTCCTCAGAAAGGGTGAGGCCTCCCATGAGGAGTCAATGAAGTGTGTGATATCACATTGAGTCAGGACCAAGGCCCTCCCCCACTGTATCTAGACTGAGCATGGTATCCCTCCATAGGGAATGGTTTCCATAAAGCCCGTTCATACACCAGGGATAAATCCTGGTACCACTGCCAGTGGCCCATAAACTGTCCAAGACACACAACTGTCACCCACTTTCATAGAACCTAGTTCAGTCCCATGCAGTTTCCCTAGGTGTCACTCCAGAGTCAGCTCCCACTAGCTTGGGTCAGTTGTTTCTATGGCTTTTCTCATAGTGGTCGTGTTCCCAGTACTCATATTTTCTCTCCTCCTTCTCTTCCATTGGACTCCAGGAATTCATCTGAGTGCTTCACTGTAGATCTCTGCATCTGCTTCCATCAGATAGGTGACTCTTTTTTATTTTTAAGTTTGGAGTCCTGTTAGTTGATATAGCAAAGAAAATATTATTCAATATCAGTTTTAAAATACAAAGTTAACTATAGAAACAAAGGACAAAGTTAATAATATCTCAAATATAGGAATGTTACATTAAAGAAGAAACTTAGATTTTTTTGTTTGTTTTTTCCTATTTCTATGATAAAATACTATGAAAAGTGGTGGGTTGAATAAGAATGTCTCACATAGGTTCATATTTTTAAATGCATTGGAAGTGACAGCAAGGGTTTGAAAGGATTAAGAGGTGTGGTCTTGTTGGGGTAAGAATGGGTTCAAAATTGTGGAATGGACTTTAGAACCAATCATCGAGTGTTTGTCCAGTCTGACTACATTTGTGG
Source organism: Phodopus roborovskii (assembly GCF_943737965.1). Classification (NCBI taxonomy): domain Eukaryota; kingdom Metazoa; phylum Chordata; class Mammalia; order Rodentia; family Cricetidae; genus Phodopus; species Phodopus roborovskii. The sequence continues at coordinate 9,065,934 of NW_026126511.1, read as the reverse complement.
CACTAGTTTACCAGAAGGGATATCTTGCCAGGCTAGTTGCTGTAGCTCCCAGGTTTTGCCTGAAAACCAAGCCATGTCATTCATTTCAATACAAAAATTGACTCATCTACAAGATTATAGGAAAACGGTTAATGAAGAAATATAGCTAGAAAAATAAAATCATGAAGCGTGGCTAGCACAAAATCCACAAGAACCTTGTGGAAACCTGTATGACTTTAAAGGGGATAACAGGTGGGTTTTCTACATTAGTAACATAAAAATTGCAATAACATAGCTCCTATTACTATCCCAAGATCCACTCACAAAGTCTCACCAACTTGTTGAAAAGGATGAGGGTGCCAAAGTGGGTGCAGAAAAGCCCAGGGGGCCTCACCCCTAGGAAAACCTATAGGCAACCAAGGGAAGAGCTGACCAGATGAAATGTTCTTCCCAGGAAGGAGCACAAAAGGTTGCCCAGTAATGGTGACGGCCCAAGACCACACAGGTAGCACGTATAATGAATAGGGTCTATGTGTAATACAATAAAAATTGGAATATATTAGCAAGTAATGAAAAAAATGAGTTCATGAATTTGATAGAGGAAGAGGAAGTTTTTGAAGGAGAGAAGGAAAGGGAGAAATGTAAATATGTTATAATCTCAAATTAAAATTACAATGCAATAACAGAAACATTTCACAAATTGGCCTAAAGTGTCAGTGTCATGACAAAGAGGCTCTGAAAAGATACAGAAATTTTGAAGCGAAGGGCACAAATTACCTGAGAACCAGGAAAAGCCATGAAAATCCCCCCAAAAAATTAAGTGTGGAAATTGTTCTTCCTGATAAGGCTTCGTGGCATAACCATGTTGTACTGACAAGAAGCCTTAGCAGGTGAAGTATTTGAACAGCGTGTGTAAGACTCAGCTCATCATCTGTGCGGACTGTTGTTGGCTTATGTCAAAGATGACAGCACAGTAAAATAAAGGTGTCACCTGAGAAACGATGCAATGCTCACAGTAAATAGAAATGTTTGGGCTTTATTTTCATGGGAAGATGATTTGGAAGGATTCTTTAGATATAGTCAGGATCATTTACCGGGAAGTAAAAGTGGAATGTAGCAAGTTAAAGACCATGGAGAACTGGAAATATTTTCAGTTGTGTTCAAGAACGTAGAGTTTGTAGACAGACTGTGGTTGAAGAAAATATAATATAGAAAGATAAATGTGAATACCCTTTATATGGAAAGTGATGAAAGCCATATTTTACAGTATGAATTACTATTATATTTAAAGAAAGTGACTATCCTTTTTCAATTATAATCTTTGAAAATGAGAAAAGATACTTAAATCTGTAGGAATCTGTAGGTGCAATGAGATTTCACTTACTTTTTCAAAGACAAATAATGATAGTAAATCTTCCAATGGATTTGTTTGTAATGTGAATAACTTAGAATTATGTTATTCTTATCCAAATTTCTGGTAAAATACCTATCCAGTGGGGCAGAATAATGTTTAATATCTTCCAAATATAAGGTGAAACTGTACTTATCACTATAAATCAAATACATGCATACTTTTGCTACCCCTGTTCATCTCTTAAATACATTACTGTATATGGTCTGTATTAAAATTTTATATGTTAATTGATCATTACCTATCTTACAACCCACTTAAGCCATGGTGTGATATATAATTAAGTCTTTCCTTCAATCTATGATTTTATTTCAACAAAAGTATATTAATATAATGACATTTCCAAGACAAGTGGGACCTTACTAAAAGAACACATAAATTAAAATTATATTAAAGCCTTCTTCCTTAGCCCTTTAAGGAAAAAAATATCAATTTCACATTCTCCCCCAAATATTTTCAATGCCAAGCATATTTTCATTTGATTAGAAAAGAAACAACATGTTTCTGAAGCTGCATTTTAACATTTAAGTAAAAAAGAAAAAACAGAACACAGCAAAACAAAACTCCACAACCACAAGGGAAATTTGCCAGATGACTTGCAGTGAATCATAACCGTTGAAATCAATGTTGTCAATGGGCTATAAGATGGAATGCAGAAGAATATAGAGACATGGGTGGGTGGCTCTATCTGTCTTACTACTGCTCTAATTCATGTTAAGGCCCTTACCAGCAATCCCATGTTACACTGACTTTAGGGCCATTCATTTTGTAATCAGACCTTACAGAAATGCAAATCTCCCTCAGCGGGAAGGACCTGTGGAACAAGGCTGTCATCAGCGGGAAACTGAATGCAGGGAAGGGTATTAGAATCAACACAGGACTTGAGTTTGAAAACACACTTACCCACTCAAGAAGCCTCTGGCGCATAACAAGTGCACTTTCCTGTGATCTCTGTTTGCCACTCGTCTTCCTCTGCCCTGGCTACTTTTATGTCTCTTTGATGATTTCCCCTGGTTCTCACCCCTGTCTCATCTCTTATCCTCTCACAAAGACTGAAATTGGCAAGCTTTCTGGGGAAAACATAATCTACCTCAGGTTGTCCTCTAAAAGCCACAAAATTCCAGGGTTTAAACTGTATACAGAAAAGAAATCAAACACATCAACTGGAAAGCGCCCCTCCCTGCGAGGGGATAGACCTCTGTAAACAGCATGTTCCACTTCTTGAGCAGCAAGGGCTGTGGAAACAGAGACAATGCTAAAATAGCCTGTTGTGTGCCCCCTGAAAGGCACTTGGCATTTTTATAGAGAAATGTTATATTTGTGTATGGGTGTGCATGTGTTTGTTTATGTTTGCACACTAATTGTTAAAGCCTATAGATCCACCATCAATGACATCGTCATTCCTAAAAGTACACAGGCTGAATCTCAGGAAGCATCACTGTCTTCGTAGTCTACCAGAAGTATACACTTCAAACAGAAATTTAGATTCCCATTAAAAACAACCTATGTTGGTATGATCCATATGATGATTACAATATAATGGATATGTATTTCACATAAGCATAATTATAATCCTCAGAAATTATATGCCTAGATGAATAGTCTACATAGCAGCAGCTTTCAGGGACTCCTTGACCTAGTGTGGTAAACCGTGGTTACTCGCAAAATACAGCAACAGCTAGATTCGTGAGTCTGTATTTATCCTGTGATCACTACACAGCCTCCCATTGTCTATCAAAGGTTAGAGATCAGCCTTTAAGAAGCCATACTGCTGAATGGAACTTTTACAGTTTGGTAAATTTGATAAGTGCGAGTTAAATATGCTAAGCCTGGAATCACCTGGATTATGTTGCTAAGCAACAGTGTTTAGAAGGTCAGGTATATTAAATGCATTTTCCATTTAACCCCACATTTGAGTCAAGGCCGTCTGCATATACAGTTGCCCCTCACTTATTCTAGGGAAAGATTCTGAGAGGTGCTGAAAGTGTGGCAATGTGCTGAGTTTAAATCCCCTTTTGTAAAAGAATGCAGTGTCTGTATGTAACGTGGACATATCTTCCTACATACTTGGAGCCATCCTTACATGGTTATAATGACTCATGTTCGGACAAATGCCTAGAAATAAGCATTGGAGAATATTGTTTAGAGACTAATGACAAATGTTTGATTGTGTTTAGTACACATGAAGTTTTTTATATTTTTGAACTGTGGTTGGTTGAAACTTAAAAACTCACATTTTGAGCCCAAAATAAATCAGATTTAATCATGTGTCCTGTTTTAAAATAACCCCACTACTGGGAACTTACTGTTGTCACATTTACAAAGGAGTCTGTTACACAATAGGTCTACAAAATACATGTATGTATACACGTATGCATGTATTATAATGAACTGTAGAGTATGTGAGTGAGTATTTCCTCCTGACTTTGTTTACGGATGCAAAGATAAGCATTCAACTACAATCTTAGGAAAACTAAGGCAGTCAGGGTCCTGCCCAGGACAAAGTTGGAGAAATTATTATTATTAGCATCAAGTGTACATGAAAAACTGTAGCCTCAAGGTGGCGAGCTGGAGATAAGAGCTCATTCCCAATGTCATTGGGGCCAAAAGTGAAATGCCCCAAATCAGAATGCTGGATCCTTCATGACAAAGTAGTTTAATGATGTCTGTACAGCCTGTCAGTACTTGGTATTTACAAATATTATATCCAAGCCGGTAAAAATTAAGACACTAATTAAAAAAGAAAATATCGTGGTTGAGTGGGAAAATACAACACCAGAATAATTATTTGATAAAAATTTAGAAAAAAACAAAAACAAAAAACAAAACAAAGTATAAGGCAGGGAATCAGGAAAACTCTAGAATGTGCCTTTATTGAAGAACTGTATGACGGTATGTGTTTTATGAAATATGTTTGTCCTTGGATCATTAAATGTTAGCTATCTTTGGAAATATGGTATAATTGCATACACTAATTCTTAAAATGTTTAACTTATACCATTCAGTATTCGGAGCCACAGAATATTAAACATTAAGTCTTCTTTCTTTGTTCACTACACCGACCTAACTTGTGGCCTTAATATTATATTTTTAGAAGAAGGTGTCATGAGTATCTAGATTGTGGTGACATTAGAGGCAATTTTTCAATTATAATTGCAGATATTTTAAGCAGTAAAATTCTAAAAGTGATAAATCAATAAGCAGCTGTGTGTGTTTGTGTGTGTGTGTTTAAGAATAACAAACAGAAAATTTGCATTCTTATGTGAAAATATTTTAGTAATAGGACCTATGAAAATAATCCTATTTTATTCATAACTTGAAATTTTACCTGGTAGCTTTCTATATTACTTAATTTTTTTTTTTTTTTTGAGACAGTCTTGTTATTTAGCACTTGCTGACCTGAAACTCTGTATAAACCCGCTAGCTTTGAAGGAAGAGTTGCAGCTGCTTACACCTTTTGTGCTGGGATTAAATGTGTGCCATATTACACCAGCCTTTATTTTTACCTAAGTATAAAACCTAAGGATGGATAGTAATGTACCATAGAATTTTTTTACTGACAACTTACAAAGACAAATATATTTTATTAGTAAATATTGTATTTTGTTAGTGTATACTGTCCTGTAAGCAATTAAGCAAGAAGAGATAGAATTTTAAAATGACATACTGTCCTTTCCTAGTCTTTAATCACTGAAACTTTATGAGCATGATAATAAGTGTATATGATTATCATATTATAGCACATATTTTATCACAAAAGCTGAGACTATAATTAGAGCAACATAGATAAAGTTAGGTATATCCTATTAATTGATTTTTTTCTTTAAGGAATACATAGATTTTACACATTACACAAATCAAAACAAGGAATCACTTTCAAATTTTGTGAAGAATATTCATTTGAAATATCTGTTTTCATGGTCTTTGTGCAAAACTCTGCCTGAAGAATCCTGGTGATGTTAAAGCTCCTCAATAATTCAACCATCAGGAACCCTGAGCTTATTAAGTATAATTGTTATGCTTAATTGTGAGTGCTTAAATTGAATTATAGGTGTGGAACATACACTTGAAACAGAGGTACATATATGTACTTATGGACATAAATTGGAATATACAGATGCTAAAAGTGGTGATTACAAAGGTCTAAAAGCTATTTCTCTAGACATGCATTTCTGCAATGACTCTTCGGGAACACGTGGTCGCTGTATTATTACCAGTTTATTGCATTTGGAAAACCCGATTGTTAGGTATTATTAGACAAACAGCCATGCCTTCCAAGTTCCTCCTCCACTTGCTGCAAATGTAACAAAGGCTGGTAATCTCATACTGGGATGTAACTAATTTGGCCCCCATCGGAGCTATTCATAAAGAAGTGGATGAAAGGCAAGAGGAACAGGCACCCATTCCTCAACACAGTCATTCTGAGCTTCAAATTGAAACCACATGACTTTAGATCTCAAAGCAGTTCTTATATATTTATTTCCCCCTAGGAATCACCGCTGCTTTGCCAATTAATGGGCAAATAGGCTCTTATGTGACAGTGCATAGGCTCGGAATCTAAGCAGTTATTGACCACGTGCTCTGAAAATGAAAATGACTTCTGGGTATTAGAGAGCATTAGAGGTGGGAAGCATCCTGTAACACCGGTTGCTGAACTTTTGACTCGGGAAGCTGTAATGCCTCCACCCTGTTTAATGGGTTTGAAGTTTTAGTCCAGCAGAGATGAGGCAGCGTCCTGCGGTCAGTTGAATGCACTCACGCTGTTTACTTTGTGTTAGAAGTCTTTTCATTTCTCTGGAGTATTCTCTCTCCACATGAAGGGAAACAATCAAAACTGGAGAAATCAGTTCCCACTTGAGAACATTAACACATAAAATAGACATTTATACAGTTTTGCTCATTTTTATTCTATTTTTCTATAACTGGAAAGATGGAGAGAAAGGGTTTGGGCTTAAATAGAATCTGTTAGAATGGAAAGCTTTATACCTAAACAATTAGGTGGTATTTCCTAACCCTGTAAAGATAATGTACAATAATGTGTAATCACCAAATATGAAGACTTATGTGAGCTAATCAGATGAACATGTTTCTTTTCTGATTCTTCTGGATCATAGCATATCACACTTTTGTGAGAATGTAGCTTATATAAAAGAATAGCAGTCCCAGGGCTTATTTTGCTTAATTAATGTTTATATTTTGTTTGAGTAGACACAAAGTTGTGGTAGAACATCATTTTAAAGTGTGTAACTTTTCTTTATGCTTCATTTGTTTAACTCTGTGAAGCTGTGATTCTTAATCTACAGCACCTGATGGTCTAATAAGGAGCTGAACATTCAGTAGCAAGACAAGGGCAAGGGCAGGCAGGGCTGTCAGGAAGAGAGGATAAATACAACGAAAAACAAGGAGGAGCAAGGAGAGAGAGCACAGGGAGGGAGCTCAGTAGGGACCAGCTACCCAGCCAGCCACAGGGTAGGAGACAAAGATTACAGAAATGAGGAAAGAAAAACGCTCAGAGGCAAAGGTAAAAAGGATAAACTGGCAAGAAGCAAGCCATAATGCACTCGGGCATTCATAACTAAGAAAAAGCTCTCCTGTTTGAGTTATTTGGCAGCTGTGTGGTGGGCCATCGCCAAAATGTCTGAAGAGTAAAGAGTAAAAATAATACACTACACAACATTCTGCACACTATTTTTAACTATATCTATCCATTCATTTAAGTTGGACTTGGCTAATCAAATAAATATGAGAGCTTGTGGGTTGCACATTCTGGTCATATTCCTTGACTTTGATTTTATTGGGCCTGTTTAGAAATGAGAAGTAAGCTACTGAAAGTTATGTGAGCATTGTCTTCTCCTGTGTGGGGTATGCCTTGCCATTCAGTATCCTAGATGTAAAAGCTTTGCACTCATTGATTTATTAATGTGTGTCCACTGACTACGTGCCTAGTTATGTCAGCAGGCACTTTAGTTTCTATTAGTGGCCCAGAGTCTAATATTACCATAGCCTCATGTTTATTTTATCAAGTGATTACCAGTAATTTAATATTGGATATACTCAAAATACATGTTATTTTAAGCCGTTAAACCACATCGAACATAATATATGCTATTTTGAAGCTCAAAAATTGTGAAAATTATTATTTTATAAAAAAATAAGGGTAAGTGGATGAAGAAGTCATAGGAAATAGATAAGATGAGAAACAAACAAATAATTCCACTGTAACCTCTAGCACACTGTTCTTTTTACCTATTCTAATACAACTTGAATGTATCAGATTGCCATGTCAGTTGTCCTGGCATGCTCAGATCCAGGATGAGAACATAAGGCCATATAATTGGCAAAGTATCAATGAATTGACAGAATATTTTTAACACAAATTACATTTCCCCTTATTCATAATGTATTGAGTCCCCTCTAAGGTTCTTAGAAGACTCATCTATCATGTCATGTGCCCTGGGTTTGAGCTCCTAATTGTAAAACACAGACACATGTGGCTACCCAGGGACATTTTGCTTGATAGCTTTATCTTACCATGAAGTCTCATATAGTTGGTGAATACAGACATGTAAAAGGGGGTGGGGTACAAATTAACCACTCTAAACCTTTCTATTTTAAAGAGAAGATTCTGGAACTCATCTCATCACAGGTGGTATTTCCTTAACTAGTGTTGTTGCAAGTATACTAATAATAAATTACTGTGATGGACACATATCAACCAATGAGTAAATATGGCTATTCTCTGTCTTTTGTTTGTCTGTGTTTTGTTCTATTCGCTTGTTATGTATATTTTCCCATGGTGTTTGTTTCAAGACACATTTTATAATACTAAATTATCTTGGTGCTCTGTTTCAGTTCTCTTGAAAAGTCATACCCACTATTTTTACACAGTAGGAGTGGAGCAGGAAAGGGGCTTATGGGTGAAAGGTATTTGCCTCTCTTGCAGAAAACTTGAGTTCAAATGAATCATAGCACTCAGGCAGCTGATATGTGACTATAACTCCAGTATCAGGGAGTCTGAAGCCCTACTCTAGCTTCTCCATATATAAAATTATGGGAAACATACATTTTAAAATAATAAGGGTACATGTGTAGAAAATGTATGTACCCATCAGATTATTTATTTCCAACAAATACAAAAGGAAACATGTTTCATGTTTATAAACACCTATATTAAAGAAAAATTATGTTGTAAGTGATATGAAAATTTCATTTACCTTAGAGTTAGAGAAACTCTCTACAAGTCTTGACACTACTATGTATCTATAAATGGATACAATACTTGTTACTAACTTGCCTTACTAGAGCTTGCCCTGTTCTTGGAACTACTTCCCCATAATAAACAGGGTTATCTCATCAATTGATATGTGAATCTGAAATTCTTTTTTTGTCTCACTTTATCTTAAAATGTAAATTTAATTATTAATCTGGAATTTTCTAGGAAACTAGTACCTGGATTGAATCAAGAGGGTAATGGCTTATCATTTTAAATTTTAAAATGACTAAAACTCAAAACAAGGGGAGGCTATGCTCCAGATTCAAGTCTGAACTCTGAAAAGAGAGGAAGCCACTGATTGATGAGGCTATTTGGCCAGTCCTATGAGGAAGTCCAAAATACAGAGTCCTGTACTGCATGTGAAATGTTCTGCTCTAATATCCACAGCATTCATACTCAATGGCATGGAACAACCCCAGAATCATTATATAATATCAGCAAGGAAAAGGTTATTAAGATAAATCTTGAGCTGTGGCTGTTGAGGCTGTTAGCTACTTCTGCTATGAAACAGTTGTCCTCTACAGCAGACAACTGAATAACATTCCCTCAAGCATCTCACACAGTTCATTTCAAGAGACTCTTCAAGGGTTATGGACTGGTGATAAGGTATTCCAGCAACTTAGTATTCAGTATCTTATTACAATCTTTTATCCCCCTTAAGGAGAGAATTTTAGCTTTGGCATACAGCAAATATGTTTATATATTAATTGAAGTAAATAGTCTAAATTAACATTAAAGTAAATTTCATGTAGCAGTTCACACATAATCCTAACAAAATTAGTGGAAGTGATTCCTCTCTTAATAAAACCAAGAATTTGCATTTATTTACTATTCTTTCTGGGACTCTGTCTCTCTCTCTCTGTATGTGTGTGTCTCTCTCTCTTCCTCTCTCTCTCTCTGTTGTGTGTTTTATGTATGTGTGTGTGTGTGTGTTTGTGTGTGTGTGTGTGTGTGTGTGTGTGTGTGTGTGTGTGTGTGTGTTCCACAGAGCACATGTGGAACTCAGATAACAACTTGTAGGAATTGCTTCCCTTCATGGTGTGAATTCTGTGAATATAACTCAACCCATCAGGCTTAGCATGAGGTGTGTTTGCCAACTGAGACATTTTCCTGAACCTAAGAATACATTTTTAATGTAGAATTTAACGAGGAAAATCCTTGGGAGTAAGTAAAATATTTTTAGTATCTGTCTATGGTGAAAGAGAAAACATTCAAGGCTGGTAATGTAAGTTATGACTCTTACAGGACACAGTAATACAAATAAATGCTAATAAAAACCACAGAGTTGCTTCCTCCACTTCCATCACTGAATAGATATTTTGAGTCTCTATTTTCCTCACTGATTACTCGCAGAATATCAAATATCCTATTTAAAACCACTATCCACAAATTGTTGAAGCAAAATAAATATAATTAAATAGTGTCAAAATTAAGGTGGAGAACTGTTTTGTATTTTCTTATTTGCCAGGAAAATTTTATTCTCTTTCCAGAAATGTTTTTGTAAAAAAAATCTGTGGAAATTCCAGAAGTTGTAGCTGCTGGCAAGAAGCAGGACAGCACTTTGATTTTAGGAGGGGTATATTGATGTTTAATAAGGATCAGGAGAAACAAATAGGGCAAACAGATGTTTATTCAGGGAGAAATAACTTACAGCATAGACAGATGAACACCATCAGGTTCCTGGTCCCAAGGTTGCCACCCAATGTACTCCTGTCCCTGTGCTGCAAGCAAGAGAGCTCTCTGAGCTCCCTCCTCAGACTTAGTTTCCCCAGGTAATGCCCAGCCCTGTCTCCACCCCCTAATGTGTGTGGTCTATGCCACAGGAGAGGACAAGGTGAATATCTCACTACAGGGGGGTTATTTTACTTTATTTTTGCCTAACTAAATTTTGAAGTTTGAGATTGTGTTATTGTCTCTATCATATTTTGCTTTATTTCCTCATAGTTCTACCCAGTGTTTGCATTGTTTGACCTACATATAAAACTTGTTAACACTATCAAAAATATAACTTTGACAATCAGCATGAAGCTGCAGCTCCTCCAGATATATATGGTAGATCCTTATTATAAAGAATATCCTGAACATACACAGATGTAGTATGTAACATTACTGAATTTAAAGAACTTAAAAATACTGATGGAATTAGCACTTAAAACTATCTATGATCATATGAAGAAAAATATAATAGAAATAGAGTAAAAACAAATCAATAATTACAGCTAATCCTTTTGTACTTCAGTTAATACATCTAATAAGAAAATAATTAAGTTGTACAGGGCATTAAAACACAAACACAAATTATATATTTCATATATTATAATTTCATGTACATATAATAATGTTTTGGTTTTTTAAGTTGAAGTTAAATACCACAAAGGGTAGTCAGAAATCCCAAGCATCAAGGCTCTCATCTCACAGCTTCAGGGGACCTAAGAGAACAAGTATTTGATGTTCAGTTTCAAAGGAATGGGCTTTTCCTTCATGTGAACTTGGTCAGCTCAGAAGTAACAGGAGAATTCTACTTCTCCATTTTTTATGAATCTCAGATGCTGTCAAGTGCAAGTCATGGTACAGACACAGGGTTAGGACCATCATCCCCCCTCTTCTGGTGACTCATTGGGTCATTGCCTTTCCCATTGCCAGGACATGAGGTGATATGTGTCTGCATGCTCAATTATCGAGGCTGGAGTTCTTTGACTGGAGGATTTTTTGCAAGTATGTGTCATCAATGAAGCAATGCTCATGCCAGTCTCCTTCCAGGAATTCTTCAGGTAAGACATAGAGTGACCATGACATACTGTTGTGACTCTCAAAGTCAGAGAAGGCATGAGATCTTGCACACAATATCAGAACAAAGGAAATAACTGTGCTTTCAGACAGGCATGTCTACTCCTCTGACTTTGTGCCATGACATCCTTATCTGAAAAATTCATGTTCAATAACTGCATAATCTAGTTACTAAAGCATCATTATCTGAAAAGTTCATATTCAGTAGGTACATAATCTACTCCAGCAACAGAGACCGCTGTGTACCTCTCTTCTCAGTGACAGTTGAGTTACTTAGAACGTTTTAGCTCCTCTGGAAGAGAGAAGAACATGTAGACTAGATGATGGATATGGTTGATAAGTTTTAGTTATTGGCTTTAGGATATCTGTAGCAATGGATATGGTTTGTCTCGTAAATGGTTATGAACTTAGCAGAAACAAGATAAACAAAGTTGTTATTTACAGATGGTAACAAGGAACTGAATGAGGGTAGAGCAGTAAAGATGCTCAGGGTAACTGGGTAACTGAGGTCCACCCAGACCTCATGTTCTTCTTTGATGTGGGCATTCCTCAGGTGCTAGGTGCAAGCTAAAATGACCAAAGCATTCATAGCTGAGTCATCCCAGACAGTTGTCAGTAAAGGCCCAAGTATTTCGTGTGCATTGTGTTAGGTAATTGTGTATGGCTATTTTTAAAAGTCAGACTCCATGTTAAATTACAAGGAAAACAAAAGTCACTTCTAGATTCTGAATTTTAGGTAAGAAGGAATCAGAAACAAAACCAAAAAACTGTGCCAAAGAGAACGTTTCAAAAACCACAAACTTACTCATATTCACCTCCAAGAAATATCTAACCTTATCTCTTAGGGGTTTTCCAGAGAGGTTTAAGCAAATTGTGGAAAAAAAAAAAAAAGCCTGAATATTGGTGGCACCATCCAGTGGTCTGGCATTCCTCTGAAAACATAAATAAACAAATAAATAAATAAATATCCAGAAAGCACATGCACCTAGTGTTTTCTTTTCTTCCTGACCTACTACAGTGTGACTGGTTGTCTCACCCTTCTGCACCTTGCCTCTTCTATCATTAACTACACCCAGGAACTTGGCACACTTAAGACACAATACTGAAAGATTAGCATAAAGCCCTTTGCTACCTATGGTTTCTGTAGTTTGTTTAGGCTTTTCAAAAGGTTACATATGATTTGATATTGCAAATATAGTAAGAAAATATTTGGGGCTACCCTTCATTTTGGAAAGCATAAACTATAAACAGTTTGGAAATTATGTTAGTATTAGATACCTAACTTTGGAGATAAAATAAAAAGCAAAAGTTAACAAAAACTCACTTTATTAAATGGTCAAGCCAAAGGGTAACCTAGATACACTTGTAAGTTGGAGCATAGAGTTAGGGCTGATAACTGCATACATTCCCAGTCCTAAGACCTATCTGACTCATGAAAAATTCTAGGAAAAACAGGCCCTGATCCACCAAGGTCTAAATATAGGTGGAGGGAGCAGACCACCGTTGGCAGCAGTAGGGAAGAAGGCTGTTGGAAGATCTTACCTCTTTCTGCTGCAGTGGTCTAAATTTTCTGGCTTATTTATGAGAACAATAGAATTCTCTCATGGATTTCTCATTTTGCAGTAGGTCTTCATATTAAATGATTAGACCCTGCAATGCACCTCTAATTTCCCAGGCTTCTTCATTAGGCTGCCTTTGCTACATCTGGTTACATTAGTCATTTTGAATTCTAACATGTGCTAAAGTCAAGAGTAATGTACAGGTAAAGTAGAAAGTATGTGGAAAAGTATGAATAAATCATTAAATTATTTTTACCAGTTCACCTGCATAGCAATTGTATAGACATATTTCATACCTTTAAAAGGATCAAATCATACAGTAATCAACGTCTTAGGAGATTCAGTTGTTGGTGACAACTCATTAAAATATTAACACAGTTTTAAGTTGTGTAAGTATAATAACTTTGTGTACTTAAAATGAACTATTTTGAAATATAAAATTCTAAACAGAACATTAAAATAGTTTCATATACTCAAGTTTAATAAAGCAGCAGACATTTCAAAAAACAATTTTTTTTGTTCCACAGTATAATCATCCAAACATCTAAAGTCACACATCTTATTCTCTTTGTTAAAGTAAAGCAATTTTCCATATACTATAACCTTAGGGTTAGAAGTAAGTAAGCTCTACAAATGATTTCATTCACTACTTACTATTTATTAATCAATTTGAATGTGAGTTACTATGAGAGCTGATCAAATTCTGTCTTGCAGTTTTCCATAATTAGAAAGGCCAGTAAAACTATATGGTATTTTAGTAATGCACAGTGATAAATGTATCCCAAAGACACTGTGAGATGAACGTGCTTCTGTCCAGTGGATAATAAGGGTAGGTAATGCAGCTTCCAGGGTTTTCCAAAGAGAGGAAAGTGTGCTTCCCGTTACTTCCTCCAATCATATGGCACAAAGACATTGGGATCTGAGATTGAACAACTCCCATGGGCCCTGAATCAGCATGAGAGAGGGAGTGGGACCAGAGCAGGGTAACACATCACATCCATTTCTTCTAGTGAATGGAAATGATAATTTAATTAAAGGCTTAAGCCTCTAATTAATAGGAGCTATCAATCCTCATCACTGAAGTGCATGAAGCAGGGACTTTTAACTGATGGTATCACTTTAACAGTAACTTATCTCATTATATATAATACAGTTGTTGAAACATTAAATGAAGGCGGTCATGAACATTTGTGGAAAGGCTTGGAACTTGTAAGCACTTACTTTTGATAACAATCTTTAACTACCATTTGAGTTCACAAAATAACCGAAACAGAATAAAGCTTCCCAAACATGGGGTGAGATCCATTGCTACTTCTACAATAGGTGTGTTAAACATACAAGGTGTTTCTGTCCTAGCATTGCCAGTTCCTAGCCTATCCCATCCCCTCCAATATGAGAAGCACAAAGACAAGAGAATCTATATAAGTTCTTTAATGTCTTTTCCATTGCTCCTGTTGTGTTGATCCTACTGATGTATTTTCAGGTATTCTTCATGGTTGTTAGAACTAAACTTTGTAAGGGCACAGGCTCTCACCTTGCCTATTCTAAAACTTTGTGTCCTTGGGCAGACTGTCTTGTAACTCTGAAACAAATACAAAGGAAACCAAATAAACACCTAATGACTACTAGGATGAGTCCCTATATTAGATGCCCTAGTGGTCAGCCTTGAAGAATATGCATGCAAACAAAACCAGATTCAGTGGATTGTGTTTACATATTCGTACATACATATTGATATGTATGTAACAATAATTAAGGATATAAAAACCATTAAATGGAGAGTGGGGAGTATGGGAGGGGTTAGAGGAAGAGTATATCAGAGGTGCTGAATAGAGGAAACACAGCAGGAAAAGTGAGGTAATTCTATTTCAATTGTTAACAAATTTTCAGCAGCCAAGTGAAATAAAATATTGTGCTTTTGAGGAGAGCTATAAGATAAAATATTTCCAATAGATGATGATATTGTTCATTCTGTGTTATATAAAAATGCCTATGGTACGAACAGAAAGAGAAAGGTCATACAAAAAAGGCAGTCTGCTCTGTATATCACCCTGATTGGGGACTCCAGAATTACTGTTTCAGGGTTTGTTCAGTCACTTTCTGCTTAATGATTAGAAACTACCTGTTTAATAGTCATACCATTTATTTATTCTTTCAACCAGATATGCCTATCACCTCCTGGAAATGTTATAAATGCCCCCCCTTTTGACTTTTCTTTTTTTTTATTTAATTTATTATTTTACATGTTGATCCCAGTTCCTCTTCCCTCCCTTCCTCCCTCCCTCACTTTTACCCTCTCTGCCCACTCACATGCACCCTGACCACCCTCCCCTCCCCTCCCCCCACCCCAATTCCATATGTAGGGCAACACCATCCAGTGGGGTCCTGTAGATCTGAGAGGTATAAAAGCCCTTTTTAATGATTGGTTTGAAAATAGATTCTTGTTTCCATCGGCTACTAATTAGTTATTATTCCATTTTTACTCATAATGAGTTTAGTTCATACAACAAGTCAAAACTGAAAGTATGGCTATCCTAGATCATCGTCATGACTGTATAGAACAGTGTTGTATAAAGTGTCTGAAAGCCCTAAGTCATTTTCCCAAACCAGCGCTTATGTTCACTGGAAGCCAGAAATAGCAGATTCTCAGATTAGCTAGTATTGAGGTCATTCTCAAAGAGGAGCATCATCTCACATGAGCTATAATACCCATCCACACAGTAAAGATTTTCCACATCCCTGTAGGGTAGCAATACTGAGGGAATCATCATCTAGGTCACAGTACGGCTGGAATTTCTAATTATGTAAGCTTTACCCCACTTGCACCCATTCTTCGTCTCCTTGGACCAAGGGCTCATGTCACTTCCCAGAAGATAAGCAGAGATGCTTAGTTTATACCCTCTTTGGATGGCCCTTTGATTATATCATTTCCTCCTTTTCCACTTCATATTCATGAGTTTTCTTAAGGTAAATTATTTGATCTGAGAAACTGGAAGCTGAGGAGTTCGGTGCCGTGCGTGAAGTCATGCTCTATGTTGTGTCTACCATGGGAGCCCCTAGGTAGCTGTCTGTAGTCATGCTTAGCTTTAAACTTTGAGCAGAGAAAAATGAAAATTAAGTTCTCTTGTCACTGTTGTGTTTGCTGTATTTCACATGGAGTCTTGTTAATGACTGATGTATTAGACTGCAATGATAAAAACTGTTCATGCAAGTCTTGGAAAGATATGATCCATGTTGTCATGCAGGAAACTGACAAACCCTAACCTGTTTTATAACATATATATTTTCTGTATAATTTCCCCAGAACTCAGTTTCTGCTTCAGTAAGCTACTCATTATATATATATATATATATATATATATATATATATATATATATATCTCAAACACACTTTTGATAAATTATAGGTGAAAAAGAAAATTTCTTTATAATGGACTCTACCAAATCATTGTTATTAATGAAAACTCACTGATAAAAACTGGAGTGTTACAACCAGTTTGTTTAAGTGGAGACGTATAATTTAAGTGATAGACTTTAAGAAATAGCTTTATTAATCACTGCATCTCTATCATAACTGATTTGAAACCCTCGATAGGTTTGTTTCATTTAACATATAGTTGAACAAGAGAATTTAGGACAGATAAGATTTTCATAGTTTTAATTCTTTTATTTGACTTTTACCAATGCATACAAGAGGATAAAATTCCTAAATAATAAATTTCAGAAAAATATTTAATTAGAAAAATATTGAATTTCCTGTTTTCACCCCTCTTAAAAGATGTTGAGTGAGAGAGAAATATTTTATCGTAGCTCCAAGGGAAACAAAACAGAAAACTTCAAGAATTACGTAAATTTCTTTTTAAAAATGAAAATCATCAATGTTACTTAAAGTTACATTTTCGTAACAGTACTTTGAACATATTTTTATTTAATATAGAAATTAAAATTTCATATTGAAAATATGTGGAGGAAAAAAGTTTGAGTTGTGCAGCTGACAAACAATATAACATAAGCATATTAAAATTAGGATATATTGTTTACTTTCATGAAAAGGCAAGAAATCTTTACCCATGACAGACACAGATAACTTATGTTGAGAATGTGAAAAATGAACAGGAACTTTTCCATGTCTTGTGGGACATTTCCTTTACAGAAGAGAGACAACACATATCAAGCAACATCCTGAGGCAGAGTAATGAGTCAACATGATATGAAAAATACTGTAAGTGAAAATCAAATGAATATTAAATCAATGAAATAAAAACAAATAACTTAGACTTGAATGTGGTGTAAGAATCAACCCATATATTTCTGTTTGTATTACATTTAAATTAATGGCTACAGAATAATAATATTTCAACAGAATCAATGCTGGAGAAAGAAAACATTAAGAGACAGATGAGGAGGATGACAAACTATAGATCCAGAAGAATTTAGTTTTGTGTCAGAGGATTTCAGCATTATCTTACAAGTTACAGTGAACTGATGCCTCATAACAATATTTGTGGATCCAGTGGTGAATAATACCAGGAAACTATTTAATGTCATTGAAATATGAACATACATATATGAACATAACTTGGTCATAATAGACTTTTCGAAAACATAGATTTAGCAAAAAGTAATTTTTATGGAAAGTAAAAATATCACACCCAGAAAGTTCTGTTGGATCTGATTGAACTAATCTGGAAGGCAAGGGCCTAGATTTGGGAACAGAAAATATTTACTTATTAGCATAATTTGACAATTCACTTAATATTGGAAATGGATGAGGGATATATTCTTTTCCATTTGTTAGTTTTGAGAGAGAGCTTCACTATGTATCTTTGGTTGTACAGGAGTTTCTGTTGGACCAACCTGGATGCTAATTCACAGAGATCCTGCTGCCTATGCACCCAGAGTACTGAGATTAAATGCAATTACTAAAACACCCAATTAGAAATATAGTTTTTTTAAGGGTTAAAACCTAGCCTAAAAGCAGTGAGTAGGGAGAAAAGACCCTTGAGAAGAATCTAAACTAATATAGATTTTATCTTCCTTCTAAATTTTCACTCAAGAAGTAACTGCAGCTTTAATTCTCATCAAAGTAGCTGCCAGTAGCCATTAGAGTGACCATAACCCTTCAAAATGCGGAGACTACAGGATCTGGGCTGCCCTTGTATGATTGGTACATCTATAACATAATCCATACACTTGAGGCCCAGAGATTATCCCGGAAAAGGACACAGAAAGATTGAAAGATGAATAACAGTCTTATTTACAAGAAAGGGCATCATGTTTATGCATGTCCAACAATATGACTATCTTCACAAGGCTTGCAAGGACAATATTCAGACAAAGCTGGAAGTCAATTTCAATATCTCTGTTCTTCTAACTGATGTGTCTGTTCCTCTGAATGGTAAGGACTGCACCAAATTTTCTGAATAATATGGACTGTACTGGGGCAGCAGAAGTCTGTGGGAGTTGGGGACAGGTTCTGTCCTGAGACAGGACATGAGCTAGGAGGCCCAGGCTGTGGAGTTGGTCTTTGGGAAGAGAATCTAGGGCGTGGAGTTCAGCCGGCGGCTATGTCTCTTATCTGTTCCCCTGAGTAGTAGTGCTTGCCCCTGAGCCTAAATGGGTGTTTTGTTTCTCTTATGTTTGACTGTTATTTATTTTTACACGTGTGATAAAGTATATATGTATATGCATATATATAATTCACACACACACATACACACACACACACATATATGGATAGCATTTGTGGTCAAAGTTCATGCTTATGTGCACACTTGTATTAGGTGAGCATATATGTCTAGCTTTGTTTACACATGTGTGCCTGTCCTTGCAAAGAATAGAGGATTACTTTGCACATAATCCCTAGGAATGTGCTCTACCTCCACAGAGAGAATCTTTCATTTTGCTGAAGTTCTTCAATTAAGCTAAACTGGATAGCAGTAAAACCAGGTCCTTCCCCACCACCACTGGGATTGCAGCTATGTAGCACCACTTTTGCATGTCTTCTCGTGACCAATATTAGGTCCTGTGCTTACAAGACAAGTCATTTACTGAAGAAGTCACTGCCACCCACCCCTACGGTGTAGTAAGTAGGACTACTACACAGGCTAGAAAAGGAAACCACTCTAGAATCCTAAGCTCTGCTCTGGTGCCTCTCCCCACTTTTATTACTGTCACCTGGCAGGTATCTTGGAGGTTTCTAACTATTACATTCTCAGGTGATTTGTTTTGCAAATTTACAGGATTAGTTGAGTTGACTTTAGTGTGTGTTATGACTGCATCCTTTAAGGAAAAAAAAAAAAAAAAAAAAAAGAAATCTCAATTGAAACCCTGTCTTAAAACAAAATAAAGAAAAACAAATGCCTCACTATAAATATTATGAAGCAAACAAAACTAATAAATGTAAAAAAAGAAAAGCATGCCTGGACTTTAATTGATAGCAACACTAAAATCACTGCATTAAAAAAAAAACGTGTGGACAACGTTAGTTTAGTAAACACATCACCTGCATACTTCATTTACTCAACCTAACTCATTTGTTAGTGCTAAGAGGACAGAAGCTCTTAAGTTAATAGTAGCAAAGTAAGAATGCATTTCTACCAGAAAGGAGTTCATTTCATAGCCCACTAAATGATCCTGAAAATAGCATTACTCCAATGGCTTCTAATTGAAATTTCACCAGCTGTTTCCTATTGGAATGGAAAGCCTTATGAAAAACACAAAACTGCATTCAGGGACTTACAAACGTAGGTTTTAGGAGGTCAAACAAGATATTTAAACAGCAGGTTGAAGGCAGTATTATTTATTTATTTCAGCACATACCTCTTCTTTTATGAATATGGGAAATTTTTTCATGACCATATGTTTGATATGCAAGAGTATTTATACTCCAGTTTGTAGAGTACCACTAAGAGTTACCAATAGCATGTGGTATCAGCTGTAGCATACTGAATCATGGACCAAGCAGTACAGAAATATTAATGGAAAATTTATTTAAAAATCCATTCAAGAATTTTATATATTTACTTCTTTTCCAAATGCAAGGTATCATCTATGTGTAATAATTTTTATAGGAAATTGATTTATTATTCCAAAATCCTTTTTCTTTTTTTTTTTTAATTATACATGTATATTTATTTATTTATTTATTTATGAATATAGAGTATTTTCTTATTTAATTTTATATAACAAAGTCCAATTAAATGAAAACAAACATTTATACACAATATTTGGGAATTTGGGCGTCGTTCTTTCCAAACTACTTCCTGCTGGTAAAGGGCGCTGTCTTGGGGGATTCGAAGAAGATTCAGATATCCTAGCTGTAGTCTGTAGGGCTGTTTTGTCCAGCTGTTTGGAAAACAGCTGGCCAAAATCCTTTTTCATAGGCACATTTTAACAAGTAAAAAATAATTAGGATAGTATACATAAAACCCATGGATGCTGTATGTAGAACAATGAGGCTGGGAGCAACCAGGTGCTTGAGAGCATGGGACCTGTGGTAGAGCCATGTGACATGCTTCTTGATGTGCTACATATTTCGCAGCCATGGAGTTGTAAAAGTCAGCATTATAAAGGCATCGACAGATGCAGAAAAACATAATATATCCTCAACAAAATCATACTGTCTCTACCAAGACCTGGAAAAAAATATCACAATACAAATACTCTCTGACAGGAAATGCCCCCTTCATGTCAAACAACACTGTTGATTCAGCATCATCCATGACAGCACATGCTCATTTAGAAGCTGAGGTAAGAGACCTATGCTACTTGCACTTCTCCATTATGCTAGCGTCAGAGACAGCAGAGGAGGAAGGCTAGATGATCATCTCTGGTTACAAACAAGTTAAACCTCTCCACAGTTTTAGTGGATAACAGGATCCACCAAGGGTCTTGACAATGCTGAAGGGTTCGCACACTGGGCCAGTGTGGTGTGGTGTGAGAAGAAGCCTGCCAGACACTCAGGACTTTCAACACTTCCCACAAGATAAGCTCCACCTTGAGCTCCCTCAAGACTGGAGAGCAGTGTGGAATCCCCAGGCAGCAACCATGAGAGCATGGAATCCCCAGGCAGCAATCAACTATGACATAGCACTCATCTCTTCTCTTGTGAGGAAAGAGTGTCTGAATGTGAAGATTAAATACTCTGTGAATACTCATTGGAAGACCCCGTGGCGACGGTGATTAAGAAGCAGGAAGGGCAGGAAGAGGGGGTTGTTTACTACTAAGGAAGATGCTGTAAAGAGGAAATTAAACCAGGCTGTCTGGGAATGCCAATCAAAAGAAGTCTTACTCCTTTCACAGACGATTTCAACTATAAACCATTTACTGAGTTTTGTAATGGACATTGTGAGAATATTTTCCCCCCTAAGGAAACGTGACACAAACATATACTCATCCCTGTTGATTGTTTGCAGTTCTAGCTGGCAGCTCATTCACTAGAGCAGCAGTTTTCACATTGTGGGTCAGATCCTCTTAGGAGGTGGAACACCCCTTTGACAGGGGTCCAGTCCCCTAAGACCATCGGGAAGCACAGACATTTACATTATGATTCATAACAGGGAAAAATTAAAATTATGAAGTAGCAATGAAAATAATTTTATGGCGGGGGTAGGGGTGTCACCGCAACTTGAGGAACTTTAGTGAAGGGCCTCAGCAATAGGTATGCTGAGAACCACCCCTTAGAGAGTGTCCTTCAGGTTGTTCAGATAGAGGGGGGTTTTGTTTGTTTGTTTGTTTGTTTGTTTGTTTTTGCCATTTGTTTTCTGTGTTATCATCTAGGGGAAGGACTTTCAAATTTTGCTACTTGCTACTTTGTTTACTTCCTTAGACTCCCAAGCACCCCTCCAGGAGGTATTGTTCCAATTTAAAAAAAAAAAAAAGCTATACAGCATGATTGTTGTCTGCAGCACTGCAAAAAGAGCAGCAACTACAACAATGGAAAATATCTACAATACAGTGGCCTGTCTATAACTGTAAAATACAGTTGTCCTTCTTACCTCTCCATAGTGAAATGCATAAGATGTACAATAAATATTGTAACTATATACATGTGCACTATGTAGTATGTAACTTAATATCCATATGAATATACAATATGTATGATTTTGTAGTATTGTCTGAAGGTTCCTTCTTATTATTGATTACAATGAGAGATTCACAGGTTTTTTTTTTTTTCTCACATTCATAGTTTGTGATTCAAAGAACATGCACATTCCTTCATGTTTACACCTCACACTTTAGACTTATTTTCTGGTGTTGAACTTGTATCTTGTACTTGTCTACTGTGTATAGTGTATATGCTGAAGGCCTTAAGAACCATCTTCTCTTTCTTTTTTCTTTTTTTCTTGAGTCATAGAAGCCTCTACTTTACAAAGTTGTCTAATTTCCTTTACCCAGCAAACTA
The DNA here is from genome assembly GCF_943737965.1 of Phodopus roborovskii. Taxonomy (NCBI): domain Eukaryota; kingdom Metazoa; phylum Chordata; class Mammalia; order Rodentia; family Cricetidae; genus Phodopus; species Phodopus roborovskii. The sequence continues at coordinate 9,043,519 of NW_026126511.1, read as the reverse complement.
GAAGTATGCTTTGGTTTATAAACTCCCTGGCCAAGGAAATCTTTTTTTTTTTTTTTTTTTTTCTTCATGTCTTGTCAGGAACAGGGTAGTGTTCCTCTCCTGTCCGTCCAGGAAGCAGGCTGTCTGTTTTGTGGAATGTATTTATTGTCTGAGTCCTGGTGGAAAATATACCAATCCCATCACCTCCATCAGAGCCGTTCATCTTGTTATCTCAGGTTTCTTAACAGCTAAACGATAAAATGTCCAGTGAATAAAATTATTAGCAAGCTTCATGATCTAGTTACAATAGAGTGAAAACTATCATAACATAGGTTGTTTTGTTTCAATAATCATAATCTCATTATCATACTGTTTTGCTAGGAGTAATAACCTGAAATCTATAGTCCTTTCTGATGGACTTTTTTGGTGATACAACAGTGTGAGAGAGAGAGGGGGGGGACAGAGAGGGGAGAGAGAGAGAGAGAGAGAAAGAGAAAGCTGGGTGGAGGGTAATGAAAGAGAGAAAAGAAATGGAAAGCAATAGTGGAAGAAAAGAAAGAAACTTTCCACCTCTTTGTATGGAACTGCATTGTATGGAACTACATTTATTTTAAAATACTATTCTACCACACCCCTTTCAAAACCAGATTATTCATGGATTCATTGCTTAGCACAACTTGCTCATATTTTTAATCTTAAAAAATGTCTATCAGTAATAAGGGTTCTTAAGTTAGAAAGAAAGAAAGAAGACTGACAGTAAAGTGATGGGTAGGATAGCTCAGTGGCTGGGAGAGCTAGCTACTTACAGAGAATCCCAGCTGGGTGTCTAGCACCCACAACAGGCAACTCACAACAGACTGCCACTCCAACTCAGCGGGATCTGATGTCATCCTCTGGCCTCTGCAGGTATATGCATGCACGTGCACAGACACATACACATAAAGATGTAGTAACATGGACATTTAACAAAATTGATGAGTTGATGTATTCTTCAGTGAATACTGGAATCCAGCAGGACTGGTAACACCTGCTCAAAGGCTGTGGCAGAGCCCCAGCTAACTGTTTTGTATGCTTATGGTAGTTTGGCATATGTAGGATCTTTCCATCAAAGAAAGAAATATGAAATAACCCACTTATAAAATGGTAGAGTGCCCATAAAGAGCGTTTTGTTCCTTGTGATATTATCTAAATTTCTGAAGTCTGATTTTAAAGATAAGCATGGATGGAATCATGCTGTTAGAGCTGGTAAATAGAACTTTCATTATGAAAACTCGCAGCCATTTTCTCTCTCTCGCTCTCTTTTTTTTTTTTTTTTCCTTGAACTTTTCATGAGGAAGTATGAGAGTACTTTAGTTTGTCTGCCAGTGAGTAGATTTTTAATGAGGATTTCAGAGTTGAAGGATTCAGGGTATCTGTTTAGATAGGACAAATGAAAGAACAGACCAATACTGAGCAGCTTAGCATTTACACACATCTGTTTTATTCTAGTAACATTGGTTAAAATAGAGTGAAAAAACAAAATGTTCTGATGGCAGAAGAACCCTTTTTACAGTGATGAGCAGAGGTAGTCCAGAGCTGAAAATGAATCAGGTAGATCAGCAGTGATGTATACAAGTCTTGTTTACTCACTGGGTGAGATTACTAAGGAATGTGCCCAGGAAAGAATGCTCCTTTGTTGGGTGCCAGAATGAAGCCTTTTCCACTTCATTTACACAGTTTCCCAGTTTCCTACTGAGTCCCACTGTGTGCATTGACACTCTTCATACAGGATCATCCTACAGACTGGCAGCCCTGCATGAGGAGCAGTTTCATACAAACGACAATCTTTACCGGACATCAGAATGAAGAGTGTGACCCTACAGTCAACACTCAATCTAGCTACTTCTATGTTGAGGAAATTATTTCCTCCACTAGGGTATTTATACTGCAAAATTCCTGTGCTTAATGATTGGTGTACAGGTTTGAATCATCAGAATCTTGGCATGTTTTAGTATTTCAAACATGTTAACGAGTGGTTGTAAGGACAAGTCATGTTGGCTGAGCTGTGAATACTTTATTATCATAGAGAAAAACAAGAACAGCCACATTAACTGTTTCTTACATTAGAAAAAAAATAAAAACTGCAATGGTTTATCATATAAATCCCATCTCTAATCTGGAAACTCTCATAACTTCATTCATTAAATGAAGTCTGCATACATACAGAGATAATTAAAATTAAAAACCAAAAGTAGAGATTATGTATTTATGCATATACATAAAACGCTTTTCAGCATATTTCACTGGAAATATTCAACTTATTAAATATAGCACACCTTGTTTTTAAGTAGGTGGGCATGAAGAAAACAATCCACTCATATCTTCATTACAAACAGTGTTCTGGCAGCTTAGAGGGTAGCCACGTTAGAAAAAGCTTTCCTGAGTAGAGGTGCAAGACCTTGTTCCTCCTACTTTTTGGCTGACCTCCCTTTCTTCTTTGAAGTAAGCCCCAAAAAGGTGCCCGAACAGAACTTCCCTGGAAGGTCCTACATGAGTAAGTCACATTATACTTTCTATCATTTCAAATGTAACTTCCAAAAAGTTAAATAGTTGATTTTCAGTTTGAGTGGAAGCTGTCTGTATATGAGCCATCACCTGACCATCCGAATCTTCACCTGAACATTGACAGTAGTCTTATTGAGTGGCTGAGGGCTTGATGTGCTGCAGTGAGCATGAGCTTTGAGAAATTTGCGATTCTTGCAGCTTATTGATCTGGAGTGTTTGATCCTATCTCCACAGAGAGCTCTGCCTCCTTTGGTCTTGGCCCTTTGCCTACTTTTGCCTCTACACATAATTCCAGGTTACCTTTGGTTCTACAGGCTGCTTCTCTCCTCTCATAGACTGGAAATGGACATTGGTTGCATTCATTTACATGAGGCACACTGTTCCAGTATTCCATTCCACAGCACTGCCATTGCATCTTGCCCTTGGAAAAACATTTCTGTGAATGCATCAGCCTTTTCTATGTTGGTACACCTTTAACTTTTATAACCAAACAGTCTTTTTTTCCCCTAAATGAGTCTTGAAAGAAAAATATCACTTGATTCATACACAATAATACCCCCGAAGTTTGAAGCACATACCAGGCTATACTTCTCCCATCATGAACCCCTTATTTCTCAAATTCCTTATCAGAACATAATCATCTTCAATAGATCTGAAGTCTACGTCTACTCAAGTTCTGACATTCTATCTGAAATGCCCTAATTTTTTTTATAAAAAATATTTTTGTTACAATAATCTTAAAATATACTTAAATAAATACTGGTGAGCTTCCAAACAGAAGTTTTTAGATTGCAAACATTTTCTTAATGCCAGAAAATTACTATCATCAATATTTGTTTATCTAATATGTAAAGTGAATTATAAAACATTCCTTTAAATAATTGTTAGTACAACATTTGCTATACTAAAATAATGAGCAATGGATGTGTGGAGTGATGAAAACTCAGGAAAATTTGCATTATATTAGTGCCAAGGGAATTTAAACTCATATGTATTTGAAGAGTTATATGCAGCATGTGTTCTCTTTTTGAGTATTGGAATGGGAAGAAAGTCATTTTAACTAATAGAAATTCAAAGTGTGCATGAGTTTTGCAGTAAAATATGTGCATAAATATGTACGTATGCATGTACAAAATCACCATGGAACATAGTAATTTGATTGTACTAGAGAAAAAAAAAACACATATTCAGTTGTACAACTGTCATCAATCTGAAGGAATAGTTTGCTTTCTGTGACTGAAGAAATAAATAAAGGGGGAGGGAGAGAGAGGAAGGAAGGAAGGAGGGAAGGAAGAAGGGAAAGAAGGTAACACAAATTCAATACAGAATGAATTCCTAAATATGATGATGATGATGATATAAATATATATTTTTATTTAGGTTTGGTTACATTCTCTTCAGTTCTGATTGCTATTTTTCAGTTCTGTTACTTTGCTTGTACTTTATACTTGTGTCAAGCAAGGCTTGAAGAAACATAATAGAAGTGTTTTTCTTCCATTTCCTACTTATTCTGCCTATGTAAAAATAAACAGAACAACAAAAAAGTGAGAGCCTATGAGTCTTTCTCAGCTGACTTTATTTTATTGTAAGTTTTTAATCAAACACTTAGAAGGAATTTGCTAGAAACTGCAAACCTATAATTATTTTAATATAAACAAAGAAAAATGTAGTAGAATAATAAGTGCATTTCCCTCTTTGTATATTAATGCAAAGATCATTTAGTTGGTCCCTGTGATCAAATACCTGAGATCGTTTATTTCTATATGATATTCATTGGTCAAATACTATTTTGTAAGTGGAAAAATGAAATAATACTTAGTGTGCTTAAGTGTCATAGAAATTTAAAGCCACTCTTTGGAAGTTGTTTACACAATGCAATGTGACAGCTGTTTGACATGATTCTCAGACCTCATTACACAATAGTTTTACAGTCTTGAACTTCCTTTTCTCAGCCTCTCTGGCATTAGACAAGTGGTGATTTCAGATGTTTATATCCCCTTCTGCTTCCCTCTGCATGATCTCCTAGCCTGTCACAGGATCTCTGCCGCTTCAGGATATCAGGTGATGAAGAAAGTCGCAAGTTTTCAATTTCTGCTGTCAGCCGCTACCTTCAGGAAAGGGAAGCGTGACGGTAGTGGAGAGAGACTGCTTGTTATCTGCAGATTTCATAGGCTTCCCTATGAAGTTGTTAAGCTTTTGTCAGTAGGAATGTCATCATTCTTCACACAATAGGATCTTATCAAAATGGGTGTAAGTCAAATAATTACCTTTACAGAACATTTGAATCACTCCCAAGTGTTAACATTAAAATAACCACATGCTGTATATTAGAATACATATCCAATTATGGGTGTTTTACTCCTGAAAGTGTTTTTGAGACACAGCCATCTTCCACAGTTGTTCATTTCAGTTCATAGACTCTGTTGCCATGAACCTGTTCACGAGCTTTTCTAGTTTTGTTTCAATTTTAATTTGTTGAACCTTTCTCCAGTGAGAACTAGATAGAAGCTACTGGATTTCATAGATAGATGACTACAGAATAGCTCTTTCTATACTTTGCTTCAGTAGATATCCAAAGAGGAATCACACACACACAATCACAGACACAATCACAGACACACACACATACACACCCCACATATACATGCGTACACTGATGGAAGAAAAACTGTGTGTGTGTGTATATGTGTGTGTGTGTGTATACATGTATAAATTATCTTTGGATTCAGTTCACAAGTCTTCCTTCAAACATTCTTTTAACTGAAACTCAAAGTAAGTGCTTTCTTATAGGTATTGTACTATTACAGGATGCATTATTGTGTGTCAGGAAAAATTAATTGTGTTTAATTATGATGGAATATTTCTTGTTAGTAAACTTACTGTTACAATCATCTTCTATGATAACATTCTTGTTACAAAGCTACATCTGCATGTTTTATACAGTATAACAGGAATGGTAACCTCTATGGTCTGGCTTTTTTTCTTTTTTCTTTTTCTTTTTGTACTATCCCCTACGTATACAGATCTTTATATGAATTTGAATAGCAGGCTATCCAAACATATTTCCTGCAATTACTGTTCCTTTGGGAATGTTGTCTTGCTTGTTACTCTTACCACCTTTTGCCTGTCCACTTCATACTACCTCAGTTCTGAAGTTCACTGAAACAAGTTTGAAATAATGTTTGAAAGATATGACGACTTCTCTCTAGGAAAATACCAATTACTGTATGCAGGTGTGTGTCTGCTTCTCTCAGAGAGAAACCTCCACCCTCTTGTTTGTCCCATTGCTTGTTCTTTGTTCTCAAACATTAATATGCGTTCTTTATGTCTTGTTTTTTTTTTGAGTGCAGAGCCTGAGTCATTAGAATAAATAAGACAATCAACAACTATTTGCTGTAGTTGGAATGTCTGCAAAAGACATCTCAAGTGATGACATAGTTGTTTAAGTTGAACTATCAAATATCAGAAACAATGAAAGTGAGCCATGATTCCCTTACTTCACCCTTTGCCATGGAGGGCAAACTCTGTATGGAGGTTCTTTGATGCCTATCATCCTTTTTTCTTTTCTTTTTTTTTTTCTTTTCTTTTTTTTTTCTTTTCTTTTTTAAGTAGATAGGTGCCACCAGGTGCAAACATGTCTTATTGTCAACAAAAGCCTTGTTATTAAATATAATGCTATAATTTATAGGTCTCTGAAGTGTTTGAAGGTCACAAATCTATCTAAAACATATCTCTGTATGATTTTGAAGACATACCTAGCATGACTATAACTTTGATAGTTTTATATAATGAGATATCCACCCTGCCCATACATGTTGACTATTAACATGTATTAATTATCCTATCCTAAATAGTTTTCAAAGACTAAGAGTTTCCAAAGCCCCCCCCCCTTTTTTTTCATTGAGCTGCACAGGCACAATATCTTAAATAAGAATAGAAACAAATAGTACAATATAAAAATAACCTTAAATTTGTATCAATATAAAAATCAGTGTGAATAAAAGAAATTATTAATATTATCAGTTTTTCAAGACAGGGTTTTTCTGATTAGCTTTGGATCCTGTCCTGGAACTCTGTAGACCAGATTGACCTAAAACTCACAGAGATCCACCTGCCTCTACCTCCCAAGTATGGGTACTAAATGCCTGTGCCATCAAGGCTCAGCTAAATGTAAAATTTTCAAGATTTTGTTTAAAGGCAGATTCAAGTATCTACCCTTTTATCTCGTTATTTTTATATCATATCACCCCTTTTCCTTCAGAAAGAGATCCTTGCATCTAACTCCTTTGTTTGACATTTTTTTTTCTGTTCATGACCAATAACAACTTGTCACCACCCTCACAAACTATGACAAATATCTATAACCCATCGAATCAACAATAGCCATCCATTCCACCTCTTGGATATGTGAGTGTTATGTTCTCTAGATTATTTCTTGTGGTCTGGGGGCCTTAGGACCCAGAAAAATTGGGATAATGGTCAATTCCTGACTGAGCTAGCTGTTATTATTTCTTGTCATTTCCCTGAAATGAGAAGGTTATAAGACTTCCCTGAAGTTCTTCCTGGAGTATTATGTTTAAGGTGGACCATAAGGCATAGTTAATGGCATACCAGTGGCTCAAGTACACAGATGGCTTCTGGGTGATGCATCTCTACACCACAGTCAATTTGAGAGACATTGGAATAGGAGGCCACATTTGGCGTTGTTTTTGTGTGTTTAAAACCCTTCTTTAATATTTTCTCAGGTCTTATGTGGATATATGTGGCCAGATTTGGGGTGCCATTTGTAGGTAGATTTTTCAGTCCTTCCAGCCAGCTCCCAAATGACCACAGAGAGATTTATTATTATTCATTACAATACTTAGCCAGTAGTGTATGCTTGGTACTAACTAGCTTTTACAACTTAAGTTAACCCAAGTATTTTATGTACATGCTATCTCATAGTTCAGTATCTCCTTTAGCCTGAAAAGTTCATCTTGATACTCTGTGTGTCTCCTCTCTTCTCCCCAGTATTCTCTCATTGTGGGTCTCCCACCTACCCTCTGTGCCTAGTTATTGACCACTTGCCTCTTCATTAAACCAAGGAGAGCAACAGCTCTTCACACTGTACAAAATGAATATTCCACAGGATATTGTACACTGGATTTTACCATTGTATTAATTCTTAAATAAGAAACGCAGTTATTTTCCAGATATTCATTGGCTTACATAGGAGGAGTACACTGAAGTACTTTGTACTTTGAATTAAAGAGCACCATATCTTTCATACAAACTTAAGTTGTGGAAGAAGGCATCTTGTGAGATGAGCAGCAAAACGTCCTCATTATGTATGAAAATTGTAATTGTTGGTAAAGAAACAGTGTCTTTTTCTTAACACAAGAACATTAAACAGAAAGTGATTTTTGTACAGTTGTGTTGTAATTAGTGTCTGTGCTTTATTACTAGTGGACTTTAATGATATATTTCTTTCAATTTGAGAGCTATCATTAAGTGAATTTAATTAACTACTTTTTGTAAAACTGTTCAATGAATCTTTCAAAATGTTTTCACAGTTTCTTTTAAATCTTTTGAATGTTGACAGCCCAGTCAACTGGTAAAGCAATACCAGTAATTTTTGACCCATATATGTTTATGCGCAAATTCCTGGTTTTTAAGTTGTATTTTAATTGTTTGTATGTTTTTGTGATTTTTTTTTGACAGACATTCACAGTCACCCTCCTCAATTCTCCATATGCTAAAAGTTTTCTTAAAACCATAATTTTCATTATAGAGTAATAATAATAATATGAATATTTAAATCCCAAAATTGTCCAATTTCTAAAACTTTGTAAGTAGGAAAGAGTAAGACCAGAGGACCATCCACAGTTAGAATCATTGGGCAGGCGGCTCGAGGTTCCAATAGTGATGTTTTAAAGGAATTGTAAAATGACCTTCTGGTGGTCTGAGTAAAGGTATATGAATCCAAATAGTATATTTAGCTGTGTCTTCTACTCAACATAATTCACTGGGGTATATACAAATGTTTAAAAATGATACAAATTTGAAACACTCTTAGTTTCAATGTTTTCATATAAAATGTAGTGAACTGAAAGTTTCATATAATACAAGATAATTTACCCCTAATCACAATATAGATAAAGTCATCAAGACTCATAAAGAAAATGTCTTAAAGGTTAAGAGTGGCTATTGCTCCTGCAGAGTACCAGAGTTCAGTGCCAGCCACTAGGCTAGATAGACCACAATGCCAAATCCAGAGGGATCTGATTTCTATGCAATTTGTGTATCCATGCACTCGCAGGTACATACCAACACACAGGCACATAAACATACATTATTTAAAACAATGTTAAGGGTGAAAAGTAACAATGATAGAGCTTTATTATTCTTACTGTATAAAATTTATCTTTGACAAGATCTATGATGTTTCAAATTCATAGCATAGTGCATGCCAGCTATCATTAATAATTATACATTGTATAAGCATATAGGTCGTTGCCCACATTTATAGATAACAAAGGTTTTGATTTGCAATAAGGAATTGAGTTATTTTATATAGTCTTTCACAGGTACTATACATTTTAGAGTAAAATTAGCAATTGTGTCCTATCATTGAGATATTACCATGATTCAGTGTGTGTAGAGCATGGGAAATGGGTATAATTTATGTTTTGCTATAATAGACTACCAGATATTTCAATGTGATATACATATATATATATGAATATATATAATACATATAAATACATGTATTATAAATATAAAAATATTTATATATAAATATTTATATATTTTATTTAAGTTAGAAAGAAGTTTGTTTTACATATCAATTCTAGTTCCTGCACCATCCCGTCCTTCCCTGTTTCCCCAGCCAACCCCCATCCAATTCACATTCTGCTCCCTAGTGACAGGGAGGCCTTCCATGGGAAATCTTCAAAGTCTGTCATATCATTTGGAACAGGGTCCAGTCCCTCCCCTATGTATCTATGCTGATAGAGTATCCCTCTATGTGAAATGGGCTACCAAAATCTATTTGTATACTAGAGGTAAATACTGATCCACTACCAGAGGCCCCATAGGCTGACTAGTCCTCCTAAATAACACCATAATGAGGGAATCTGGGTCAGTCCTATGCTATCACTCCAGCTATCAGGCTGGAGTTCAAGAGCTTCCCCTTGCTCAGGTCAGCAGTTTCTGTGGGTTTCTCCAGCCTGGTATTCATGCCTTTGCTCATCATTCCTCCCTGTCTGCAACTGGATTTTAAGAGTTCGGCTCAGTGTTTAGCTGTGGGTGTTTGCTTATGCTTCCATCAGCTACTAGAAGGCTCTATGACGGCATATAATGGAGTCATCATTCTCATTATAGGGGAAGGGCATTTAAGGTAGCCTCTGCACTATTGCGCATATTCCTAGTTGGGGTAGATATCTGGACATTTCCCTAGTGCCAGATAACTTTTTAAAACCTATAATGACTCCCTCTATTATGGTATCTCTTTTATTGTTCTCCTTTATTCTTCCTCCAACTCAATCTTCTTGCTCTCTCATGTCTTCTTCCCCTCTCCTCTTCTCTTCTCCTTTTTCTCCTAACTCCCTCTCCCCTCCCTCCATGCTCCCAATTTGCTCAGGAGATCTTGTTCATTCCTCCTTCTATGATGGATTGCATATGTCTCTCTTAGGCTTAGGGTCCTCCTTGTTTCCTAGATTCTCTGGAGGTGTGGATTGTAGGCTGGCCATTCTTTGCTCTATGTCTAAAAGCCATATATGAATGAGTGCATACCATGTTTTTGTTTGTTTGTTTGTTTTTGTTTTATTTTGTTTTGTGTTTTGTTACCGGGTTACTTCACTCAGGATGGTTTCTTCTAGTTCCATCCATTTGACTATGAATTTCAAGATTCCATTGTCCTTTTTTTTTCTGCTAAGTAGTACTCCATTGTGTAAATGTAACATATTTTCTCCATCCATTTTCAATTGAGGAGCATCAAGGTTGCTTCCAGATTCTGGCTATTACAATTAATGTTGCTATGAAAATAGTGGAACAGATGTCCCTGTTGTATAAGTATGTATCTTTTGGGTATATGCCTAAGAGTGGAATTATTGGATCTTGATTTAGACTGAATGCCATTTTCCTGAGGAACCGCCATACTGATCTCCAAAATGGCTGTATATGTTTGCACTCCTACTAGCAGTGGAGGAGTGTTCCACTTTCTCCACATCCTCTCCAGCATAAGGTGTCTTTAGTGTTTTTGATTTTAGTCATCCTGACAGGACTAAGATGGTGTCTCAGTTGCTTTGATTTGCATTTCCCTGATGGCTAGAGATGTTGAACGCATTCTTAAGTGTCTTTTGGCCATTTTAGATTCCTATATTGAGAATTCGCTATTTAGTACTGTACCCCTCTTTTAAATTTGATTATTTGGGGGTTTTGGTAACTAGTTTCTTGAGTCCTTTGTATATTTTTGAAATCAGCCCTCTGTCAGATGTGGAGTTGATGAATATCTTTTCCCATTCTGTGGGCTACCATTTGGTCTTGTTGACTGTGTCCTGCCTTACAGGAGCTTTACACCATTTTCTTTCTGATTTGAGATGCCACTTTTATACAATGTTAAATTTCCACAGGAACTGCTAGTATATTTAATGTTCTGCTATGTTGCCATATCAACTCACAATTCTGTAATTTACAACATAAACTATAGAGATTTCATGATAAGTCTTACCAACTATAATCCTGTGAGCCAGCCAAAATTTGTATTGAAAACCAAAATGACTACGTACATTGTTGCAAAGCTTTGACAACATATAACTGTGATATGTGCATGAAAAAAAAATGTCAGTTGTTTTTCTTTTTTTGTTTTTTTTCACTTGATGTAAAATCTTGAAGTTGAAGATCAGTTAGTGAATGAGGGACATATTAGGCAACATACATTGAGGACAAATGTGTAGCCACACCAGATGAGTTGTTACATCAGGCCAGGGAGTAGGGCAGCGTGCCTGAGCTGAAGTTGCAGGTGACTATCGCGGTCTTCTGATGGCGAAATCACTGTGATTCCTACTTCTTTTCCACCATCCAATTCTTACTAATTGCCCCTTATGATTTTCCTTAGGAAGAAAAGTATGGGAAGGGAAATTTCAGAAAACACAATTTAGGGACCCGAGTGTGCCCCACAAAGTCATTGCAGGACAACTCTCATAAAAATTGTACCTAAGGAGAGCACGATAAAATTACAAATAATGAAAATAGTTCTCCCTCAGAGATGTGCATGAAACTCTACATCAACATGTTAAACGGATAATTCAGACTCAGACACATATTGCAAGCTTTGTTCATGTCATAAACAGTATAGAAATTATTTAGGAAAAAGAATATATTCAGAGAAGGGAGAAAGACTAATGGTGGATAAATGTGATCAGCAGACATACGTATAAAGAAAATATAGTGAAACCCATCTTTTTTGTAAAATACATATACTCTAAATAAATCAACATAGACACAGTGATTATAAATATGTTGTACCCATAATCACTGCATAAGACCTGGATACACACACACACACACACACACACACACACACACACACACACACATATATATATATATATATATATATATATATATATAAACCCCAAGGAAAAAGAAATATTTGTGGTCAAAAAAGGGGTTAATTGCAGCAGGAGAAGGTGCTGGGACATAATTTTTGGGAACCTATAATAATATATTATATACAAGTAAAATATCAAAAATAAAAATGAAAATTCTAGATAGAAAGGTGACAGATAGTACATGATAGATATATATAGATTATAGATGATAGAAGATAGATATGGATAGATGACAGATATATAGATAATAGATAGATGATAGATGATAGATAGAAGATAATTGAATAGATAAATGGATAGAGATGAGTAGATAGATATAAATGAGGTAAAACTGAAGATAATATGGAATTCTTGGACAGAACAGACATGAGGAGGGTATCACACATGCAGGTAGATACATTTATTTTCCTGTGACAACAATAATTAATTTATTCTCTACTTTGTTGCTTGTGGTTTTTCTATCTGAGTTACTTCATACTCATGTCTTAAATGTTGAGATATAAAGTGACTGCTATTAGTTTGCTCTGTTGTTGGCAGAAGAACTAAATATGCATCCATGTTTATATACAGACAAGAATTCCTATCAAAATGTTTATGTTAAGATTTTGTTTTTGAAACTTCATTTATGATTTCAGTGATTTTCAGATTACGTGTTACTCTTCCTACACTCCTCAGCTATCTGTGGTTCTTGCCTGCTGGGATAGCCCAAGTACTGTGCCTAGAAACAGAGCCACACTTCGTGTAATTGGATTACAGTGGTCTGCACTGACTTCCTTTATAAGATATGGGATTATTAAGTAAAACGCAAAGGCTATCCACATGCCAGACATTCTTCTCCCTATGCCTGATATTTGTAAGGAATTCTAGGTATATCTCAGATGTCAAGATCCATTACCTGTAGCTTAACTCCTTTCTTTGTTGGCTGACTCACAGACATGGATAGTCTAAACTATCCCCATTTCAGCTCCAAATTATGTGAGATTGGATGTACCATTCCATTAATGCCTGAGGGCTCCTCAATTTGGGATGAAGCGTTTTATACTAGGAGAGCCCAATGCTTCAGAATTCTGAAACCAACATCCGTTTTCTTTATTACTCAGAGATAAAGCCTACCCTGTCTCCACCGCTCAGTTTCCATATTGGAGAACACTAACCATGAGAGACAGCAGAGTATGTGTCACTCAGATTTAGAGTATACATCAAATCTTGAGCAACACTGACCCAATTTCCCAAACCATTGGCTCAAGTTGTCACATTAGCCATTTTCTAAGGTCCATTTCAAAACAGTGCTAAAACAATTGTCTCAGATGGTAGAGAAAATAGTAAAAGCAATGGGCTTCATGAGTATGAAGTCATTTCTACCATCAATTTGCTGTAAATGAGTCTCATGATCAGAGTGCACCAGGATATATCAGCATGAGGGAAAGTAAGTGACTATGCACATCCACAGGGAATTATTTTGAAAGAACTATTGACAGGAAGAAGACAAATCCTTTTCAAGAATAGGTGTCTATTTCAGTGACAATGAATCTTCTTGTTGAGCTGGAGGAAAGTTTCCGTAATGGAACTTCTTACGTCCATTACCCTGCCACAATGATTCTGGCTGATAGCCCTGGGGGAATCTCTGCCCCAGTACTGATCCTGGCAGTTATCAGACAAGACACACCACAATGGCAACAGCCACATCTGTCTTTGTGAGTAGAGACTCATGTTTCTTACCTCATGTTCAATTTATATCCTTGACACTACAGGTGCTTTGTTTCCGGGAGTTTTGGACATTGATAGAAATGGCTGGGTAAGTGAATTACTGAAATACGTGGAGCAAGGCAACACAGCATTGGAGATATTAAAATTGCTTTCAGTGAGCAAAAAATATGTGGTATAAGTCTCCATATTATTTGCTCACCAGAGTTAAACTTTCCATCAGGTTTTTTTTTTTTTTTTTTTTTTTTTTTCAGAAATCTATATGATATTTTCCAAGTGCATTCTGTGAATTTTTCTGATAAGTCAAACTGCTTATCCCAGGGACTCTATACATTTCTGGAAAATGAGATGTAACTAGTCTTCACTTTATATTCAAAATAATTCTTTGTAAATCACCAAAATCTAGCTTCTTTTGAAACAAAGGTCAATCAGATGCCTCAAGCAGGTGTACAACATAAATTAGTATACCTAGATATTCTAAGTGCTTTATGATGACTTAGATACTCCAGTAACTCTAATATATGTAATGCCCTCTAAGTACTATCTAGAAAACATCAAAACGTCCAGTATTCCTATTTTCCTGTTGCTTTTCCTAAAGAGCCAGGGGGCTTTATGTCCCTCTCTCAAGTACTTTCAGTTTTTAAGCAGATGTATTTAAACAGTCATGTCTGGATATGCTTGTCTTAGCATATCAAATTATTCATTCAAAAAGTAGCTAGGGAATGAATTTGGGGGACTAGTGGTCTAAATCTGTCATCTACTAAGCAAAATTTCTGATTTTCTCGAATTCTCCTCTGACTTGCAGTCTATTAAGGCATGTTGATTCTTTTCCAGAAGTAACATTATGCTTTAGTCAGTACATAGCTTTTCATCTGATTTTTACTTACCTCTCCTTAATCCATTGCCATCCTTGTTGAATGACCACAAGTCCCTTGGGAGGTACTGGGAAGAATAGTTAGAAACAACGTGATTTAATCATTATGGGCTCTTTGCATACCAAAGCTCAGTGTCCTCCTAATATAAGGAACTGTGAACTCTCTTGACTCACAGGACTGACTGAGGGCTGGCTCATGACTGCCTAATGTGATTGGAAACATGTGTTCACTGGTTTCCGAATGTTTTACTTCACATGTTAAGTCTGATTTTCATAACTACCTTTATCTGTTTCTCTTCCAGGGATAGCCTGTCAGAGAAATCTCCCTTTCTGTCAATCAAGCATAATCTCTGTGGGTCTGATTACTGGAATTGTTGCTTTGACAGTGAAGTCCATTAACATGATGATCCTCACTTTGTTTTAGGATTCCTTAGACTTTATCTGCTAAATCAGTTAAATGCCAGGGTTTATTCTCAGCATGTCTATCCTGTGGAGTAGGGAAAACACCAAGATACAAGAACAAGTGTAATGCCTTTATTGCACTTGCAGTGAACCAAAATCTTGTCTCCTCCCTCCTCATGGAATAAGTAGCTCATGTATATGAACTCACTCTAAAACAAAAGTACTCTCCCTAGGGTATTTGTTATCTTCATTTACTATATACTAATGGTGGTGGACAGAATAGTTTATTTTAAATTAAGTACATTCAGATTTACCCTAGTGATTTTTTGGTTCAGGCTTAGTGTTCCCTACAAAGAGAGCTTCTAGGATTAATGAATCTATGTATGTTAAATTATTCTCTTCCAAATTTATTTTCCCTCATATGGTCACCAAGCCTCTGTATATTAAATTTGTTAGTCATATATTAAGTTGCAATGAATTATATGACCTGTTAATGTATTCAACTCAAAGCAATAATGTAGTTCTTTTTAATGGAAACTAGTTTACAACATTCTGTACTTTTCAAGCGAAGGGGAAATATTAAGGAATGCAGGCAGAGAAATTCCTTCTACTGTCAAAAGGAGGCTGGTCAGTGTTTGGATGTCTAGTCCGATTACGTTAGATCAGAGCACATTCCCTCCAGACTTTCTTCTAATCTGTTCTGATTATTTATTTTTATTCTTATAAATCCTAATGATTAGAGAACCTAGTTTATAATTAATCCTATTATGTGCAACCTTTAATGTCCCTACTTTACTCAAAACTTTGTGCTGTCACTGTGACTTGAGGTACGAGTTACTTTCAGTCAGCTGCAGATAGTTTCATTTCCTTCTATCTTTTTTTTTTTAATTTATTTTATATAACCAAGTCCATTTAAATGAAAACAAACATTTATTGACAATATTTGGGAATTTGGGCATCATTCTTTCCAAACTACTTCCTGCTGACAGGGGGCGCTGTTATGGGGAATCCTAAGAAGACACAGAAATCCTGGCTGTAGTCTGCAAGACTGCTTTGTCCAGCTGCTTTGAATGTAGGATAACCTGGTTCTCTGTTTCAGGCGGTCTGGCTTGATCAAACCACATTAGTCTGGAAGGAATCCACAGCTTTTCTGTGGAAACAAAAGCAGAAATCCTTTTCCCCAGTAACTTGTCCTTCAACTTAAATTTTGGAGTCAAAGCATTTTTTTATTTAATTTATTATTTTACATGTCGATCCCAGTTCCCTCCCTCTCTCTCCCTCCCTCCCTCCCTCCTTCTATCATTTTTAAATTGGGGTTAAAACCAATGATCATAGACTTTCCATTTTCTTGGTACACTTAAGGACAACTGTTCTATAGAGTTATGCCTCATTTTAGCATAATTACCTGTGAGGACATTGTACGATAATTCAAAGCCATATTCCCAGAGTAGTTCCTTTTACTTTAAGACAGGAGATGATTTTCATGTCTATTTGGTTCCTTTAGGATTAGAAATAGTAATGTCTTCATATCAAACTAGAGTAAATAAACAAAGCAAGAAAACTTTAAAAAATTCATATAGTAGACACAGTGAGGTTCTGTTTTCTGGAGCTAGTTCTTTGAATAGAATCTCTTCATTAGTAGTCAAATCAAAGCTAGAATCTCTGAAAGAAAAGCAAAGGTGGATTGAAATGCTGTTTTCTTTTTGTTTGATGTTGGCGACTGAAAGCTGTAAGCCAGAAGGAAAAACCTATTTTTCCTATTTGGGGGGATTTTTGTTGGTAATAATTTAACTAGAGGATAATGCTTCTCTCTTTGGCTCCTTAAACATTCTATATGCAATTAGTTTATATAATGCTGAAAATTATTCTTTTCTGTGTTGTGAATTAATTTTAAGAAACATGTTTTCATCCTTTATTTTTATATTTCTTTTAGTTCTTTATTTCTTTTGTCAGATTTGCTTCATCTTTTGGATATCTGTCTCTGCAGTCATTTCTGTTACTTTGTGTTCATGACCCTCCATGAAGATGACATCCTCTCTAATCCTGAATACATTGGTGCATTCTTATTGAAGGGTCCAACTCCTTGAAGGATGAAAAACAGCATAGATTTGATAGTGGATTCTGCCACTTTGTGGCTCCTCAAACACTTTCTAACACTTATTTTTTGAGAATATGTGTACACAGTTTTATATATTGACGAGGAAGTTTGTTTCATATTAGCACATCAACTAGCAAATAAGCACACATTGTTTAATGGGAAATTTTATATGAAATTTCATTTTATGGCCTCTGGGTCCCTGCAGGTGTGGTGAGAAAGCCACCTGCTGATCTGCCTTGCTAATTGCTAAGAGTGAAGAATGACATCAATGTCAAACAAAATGTGTCATCAAGCACAGTGAAATTTTGGGAAAATATGATGTAGATATCATCCAGTCATAGTTGTGAAACAGAGTAGAAAGGCAGGAAAAATGTAAGTGGATATGAGAAGGAAAATGATCCTTTCATCAATGAGTCAGATTGAAGCATCTCTCAAGATGAGAAGCAAGAATTCCAAGAAGATTAACAGCATTAGATGTGAATGCTATTAACACAGAGATAATAAACTTTTTTCTGTACATAAAATTACTCAAAATAGTAATGACCCTGGCTTAATACCTTATAAGTATTTGGTCTTGGGTAGGATATCATTCATGTCCTGGAAAAGATTGTTTGTCTAGTAGGAATAACTTTCATCCAAACCCTAGACTTGCATCCTATTGATTGTAATCTTCCCAGATGGTCCTTAGGAGACACCCAGTGATATTATGTTCCTTAGGCACTCTCTGATGATAATAAGTTCAAAACACATCAGGATCCTATATATGACTATTGTAAAACAAAATTAACTGCATCTTTTCTCGGAAACAATCATATGCATAACTGTCTCTAACTGAGCATTTGTCTTTTAGAACAATCATGCTTAATTCTATTTAAAATATGTTCCTCAGACCTCAATTCTTTACAGTATGTAGTATTCAATTCTTTTTTCTCTATTGACAACAAGTATCAGTTAAGACAGAGTCGAGCTCCTTAAATGATTAAGACCTACAAAGCGGTAAGGAGCAATAACAGGGCTGTACTCTGTGTCTCCTGATTGTTAAGATCTGGAATTTTCAAGAAAAATTGTATGTGCTTAAATACTGTTTTAACAAAAAAGACAGAATATAATAAATTTAAAATTTAAATCAACTTATTTAAAATTATTAATTTACTAAATGACATAAATCTTTAACTTCTTGATATAGATGATGGTAGGCTGAGAAGTGGCATTTAGAAGCCACATGGGGCACAATGATATTTCAAGTAGTGATGCAGACATATTAAATATGACAATTGCCAGTTCTTGCTGATTATTACATATCAGAATTTAAAGTTGACATAACAAAATAAAGTACCGATGCACTTAAAACATTCATCCCTCTTAGTGAATATTCCCATTTTATAAGTTTATGAACATAAGGAAATAAGTCTTTATAGACCGTGTGGAATGGTGAGATACGGCAAAAGATGGAATAGTGACGCTTATATCCCTGGGACAGTTGACAGGCATTTAAATGGTGCTACAGTATATTTATACACTGTATGAAGATATGTTGCTGTGACTGATATAATAAAAAGCTGATTGGCTCAAAGCTAGGCAGGTGGTACAGGTGGGACTTCCAGGAAGAGAGAGACTCTGGGAAGAAGTAAGGCAGAGTCACCAACCAGATGCAGAGGAAACAAGACATGCAGGAGGAGAGGTAAAAGCCACAACTCTCATGGCAACATTTAGATGAATAGAAATGGGTTAATTTAAATTATAAGACCTAGTGGCACAAGCCTAAGCCATAGGCTGAGCTTTCACAATTAATATTAAGTCCCCATGACATTTTTTGTGACCTGTTGGCCCAAAGAAAAGTTCATCTACAAATTGCACTTAAGGCCTGTTCAATACATGAAGATCCGTGACTACTATTATAAACACAGCCTACTCCCCATGACTGTTGAAGCCATGAACCCTAGATAAGAACATAGTACTGTCATATTCCTAATATGTATCATTGACCTGGAGTTAAGAGTAGCAAATTAAAGAAGCTAATTTATGCATCAGAGATCATTACAGAAATCCATAACATGGTCAGAATGCAAAGAAAAACATCCCTTATGAATACAGATTCAATAAATCTTATATACAAGTCCTACACCTAAGGCTTAAGGAATATATTGCCAAAATAGGCAGTAGAAAAATTGTAAGAGTTGAGGGACCAAAAATTTCATGGCTAGATAGTGTTTTCAAGACATGGCAGGAAAGCTGTGCTCATTAAATTTCAACAATATGTGTCTTATGGTTTTTATTGCCATGAGTAGACACTATGACCACAGCAGCTCTTATAAATGTAACATTTAATTGGGTTCAGTCCATTATCATCATGATGCAGAGCCTGGCCGTGAGCAGGCAGACATGGTGCTGGAGCGGAGAGAGCTACATCTTGTAGGCTACAGGAGGTCGACTAACTCACTGAGCATTATTCTGAGGGAGAGGATACCTCATGAAATTCTCTGAAGCATAAAGATGTTAAAATTGCCAAGAGCAAAATTAAACAGACAGTACATTTGGAGAGATGGAAGTTGTTTTATTGTAGACTCCACAGAGTCTTAGTTGTGTTCACCAAAGGAAAAGATTGATGCTTTTTACAGACACTCATGTTTGCCCCTCACATAATGTCTGTAGAGGAAGCACAGTGGCTACATGAAAGGCTGGTTCACATTAATAAGAAGTTGACACAAGGCTTTTTAAATTGGTTATTTTGCTATTCTCTTACAATCTCCTTTAATGTTTTAACAAGAAATCAAATAAAAAAAATATGGCGTAAAATAGAATTATTTAGTTCAATTATAAAATAGCAGAGCATTATTATATTTTTTTCTTATATTCACTTCACAACATTTTTCAGATATCTGAAGTTGACAGCCTGATTATAAGTTTCACTAACTTCCAAGAATGAGTGGAGTATTCTCTAGGCTGTTTTAATTATTATGCCTTAGAGATCCAATAAACAAAAATCCATCTGATCTACAAGTCCCTTGCCCATGGACACATGGTTCCTGAAATGCTGGAGGCTAATTATTTATGGGAGATAACAAGCCACATGTTTTCATTTCTCTCAATAAGTTTGTTTGTTTTCATTTCTCTCAATAAGTTTGTTTGACCCATCTGCACTGAATGTGTCGGCTCCTGTCTGTGTGGGAGATATGCAGGAAGGAAATAAGTCAGGATGTGGGCTTGTTTCTGATTGGACCTGATGGGATATTGAATGCATTTTCTCTATTAATCCCTTGCCATACTTGATTCTGGGCCACTTCCTGGGAAGCTGGATATGGACCTGGCCAGTGTCCATCCACCAGGCTAGTATCTTATTAAAGCTTGCCTCAAATATGGCTGCAAACAGTGAAAGTGGTCTTGTTCTCAACAGGTGGGGCTAACAGCTGTCTTCTGTTGTACCATCAAAGATGCCCTTGAAACAGTTCTCTGAGCAAGTGTGAGAAAAACCGGTTGTTCAGTGGCATATAACTTCCATGAAATTGAGCTTTAAGGAGAGCACTGAGGATTCACTAAAGCCCAGCAGGAAGCTGTATAACATGCCTCCCTACTGATGAGAAGGAACCCTCTCTCCTCCCACTCCATTCTGGTGTCTGAGATGTAGCAACCCAACTTGAACAAAAATCTCACGCTGAGAATGAAGAGTGCTTCCTTGCGAAAAGAGGTTCAGTGAGTATGATCAGAGTGCTTGTTAACCCCCATCCAGTCTCTCTCCCCACCTCCTACACACCATTCCTTCTACTGAGGTGCATGTGTGTGTGTGTGTGTGTGTGTGTGTTTGTGCAATTATAACAAAGTCAACACAGTAATATGCTGAACTTGTCAGTTAGAATTAGGAATTTATAAGTAATAAATACTGCACAAATGTTATTTAAGGGAGTAATCTTTGTTCGTACTTTGATTTTCTATGTATTCTAATACACCCTGAATTTATTTGCATGTCTTTGTTATTTTGATGCTTTTCTGTAATGAGTATGGTTTTTTTCCTCCCGCTGCCGGTCTTGTCCTGCCGCCGCGCCAGCCCTAATTCACACACAGAGACTCTGTATTAGATATAATTCTGTTGGCCAGGTACTAGTTTCTTATTGGCTAGCTCTGTCTTAAGTATTAACCCATTTTTGTTGATCTATGTATTTCTCTTACCGGGGAGCCAGCCGGCATTCTGTTTTCTCCAGACTCTCCATCTTGACCCCTCCTTACCATTTCCTCTTTCCTCCTTGTCTCCTAGTTCCTCCTATCTTTCTTTCCTATTGGCCAACAGTGCTTTACTTATTAACCAGTATGAGAAACATATATACATAATGGCATCTCCCATCATCTCCTCTTTTCTGTCTAAATAAAAAGAAGGGTTTTAACCTTTTAACATAGCAAAATATATCACACAACAGTTATCAGATAAGAATCTCAGTTAACACTATTTAGTCCATTAACATTTAGCAATAGTTAAGAAACTATTCCATCATCTATTCTATCTTTGAATGTCTAAAGTACTATATGTAACTTATCTTTAATCCTAAGGAAAACTATAACCATAACTATCTGTCTTCAACTCCATCAAAGACCACAGAAGGATAGTATATAAAGTCTAGAAATGACAGAGACATCTTGCCTTTTTAGTCACCTGAAGTTCTTTCTTCTGTAATCTTCCATCTTCAGCCCATAGGCCATATATTTAACAAACATAATGCATTTCAATAGATATTTGCATGGATTGATTTTTTATTACCTAAGATATATTTGTGTAAAGTTGATTTGCATCTGAATGCACATCAATAATGAGGTCAAAGAAAAGGTAGAGTCAATCTTATTTTCCTGTTTCTTACAGAACTTTTGCTCAGTTTTTTTATGTGTCCCAGTAAGGAGCAAGTACTCAATATCTCATTTTGACACATCTCTCACCTGGGAGAAATAATTCCTGGTGCTTGGTGTGGGCAGATCATTGCCCTTGAAGACACAGGGATCTCTATTAATGAGTTTGGTTTCATTCTGGCTACCCACTCTGACTGCATTAAAAAACAAAGGCATTTCTGGTGTTTTTCTCCTGGTGAATTCTTCCACATATTTAAGCCTTTAGGTTCAATTTTGTTTTACCTTTTTTTTTAATGTTTTTTATTTAAATTTGAAACATTTGTTTTACATGTAAATCCCATTTCCTGCACCCTCCTGTCCTCCCCTGTTCCCCCCACCCGCCCCTTTTCCTATTCCCTTTCTGCTCCCCAGGGATAGTGAGGCCTTCCATGGGGGATCTTCAAGGTCTGTCATATAATTTGGAGCAGGGCCCAGGCCCGCTTCTGTGTGTCTAGGCTGAGAGAGTATCCCTCTATGTGGAATGGGCTTCCAAAGTCCATTCATGTACTAGGGATTAGTATTGATCCATTTCCAGAGGCCCCACAGACAACCTAGTCCTCCCAACTAACACCCACATTCAGGGGGGGGGTGTCTAGATGATCCTATGCTGGTTTTCCAGCTTTCAGGCTGGAGTCCATGAGCTCCCCTTGTTCAGATCAGCAGTTTCTGTGTATTTCTCTAGCTTGGTCTTGACCCCTTTGCTCATCACTCCTTTCTGTCTGCAGTTGGATTCCAGGAGTTTGGCTCAGTGTTTACTTGTGGGTATCTGCTTCTGCTTCTATTAGCTACTAGATGAAGGCTTGGAGAGAGGGTCCAGAGTTCTGTTCTCTCCGTCCTCCATTTTGAATGTCCTCTCTGTTCCAGAAATCTCCTTGTATACTTGTCCTGCCTATCTTGATTTTCTATTGGTCAACAGTGCTTATTCATTAACCAGTATGAGAAACATATTTACAGAATGAAATCTCTGATCATCTCTTTCCTGTCTAAAATAGAAAGAAGTGTTTTAACCTTAACATAGCAAAATATATAACAAGCCAGTTATCAAACAAGAACCATAGATAACAATATTTAGTCCCTTAACATTTAGCAAGATTTAAAGAAAATATTTTATCATAATCTTATCTTTGTGAGTCTAAAGTCCTATATGTAACTTGTCTTTAATCCTAACTAAGGAAAACTATAACCATAATTATCATGTTCAGCTCTCATCAAAGGCCACAGAAGGACAATATAATTCTAGAAATGACAGAGACATCTCACTCTGTGGTCAATCACCCGAACTTCTGTAATGTTCCATCTTCAGTCTAGAGGCCATAGTGTGTCTGGCAGACTTCATAGCAAGAGGAAACTTTAAACTTTCCACCTGTATTGCCAGGTTGTTAGTGACTTTTCTCTGTGTCCTGAAGAATGTATGGCAGATTCTTCCATGAAGCAGGAACTCTGTAGCAATGTCCACCTTGAATCAGCAGCCACTTTTCTGTGGGTCCTGAATGTCCAGTTTATACAGCATAAAGTCAAACAGTACAGACAATGGCAGTATCTTGTCCAAATTGCTACTCTTGCCATACTGGAAGTAAACTCCACAATGAGTTTCTTTGATGTCCAACTTCCTTTCTTGCACAAGAGGTATTGCCAAGAGCAGTTACGTCTCACTGTCAAGAAAAACCCTAAACCATTTTAAATGCTATATTCTGTAGGTCTTTGAAAGGTTTAAAGAATAGTTATTCATCTCAAGTACATCTCTGTATATCTAGAAATCCTAAATAACTTAACTCTAAGTTTTGACTCTAATAGATAACTATCTAAAATCTAAATTTTAGATACTAAATTAGGTATTACATTTCTAAATGAGCTATATAAACACAATACTTAAGCAAGAGGAGAAATATACATATCACAAAATCGACCTTAATTTTGTATCAATAAATGAAAATCCATTTCAAAACAAAGTATACATTTTTATTTCATAATCCCCTTTTTACCTTTAAAAAGAGATTGGTTGTGGTCATTAACCATTTATAACCAACATCGTTTAGATGAAAAACAAACATTTATAAACATATTTGGGAATTTGGGTATCTTTCTTTCTAAACTGCTTCCTGCTGGTAGGGGCTGCTGATCATAATAAGTTCAAAACACATCAAGATCTTATATACAATTACTATAAAACAAAATTAACTGTGTCTTTTCTCTGAAACAATGATCTGCATTAGAGGGGAACCTCTCTTTAACAGAGTACTTTTCTTTTACAACAATCATGCTTAATTCTATGTAAAATATGTTTTTAGACCTCAATTCTTCACAGTAGATATTATTTGATTCTTTTTCTCTATTGACCACAAGTATCAGTTTAGACTGAGTCAAGCTCCTCAAAAAAATTAGGACCTGCAAAGCTGTAAGGAGATTGTTTTTCCTTTATATTGAGCACCATATAAGACTTAGGGATATATCTCTTTAAAAATGTTACTTTTTTGACAATTTCAGACATGAGTAAAAGGTATTATGACCATAATCAACCTGCCATTGCCCTTTGTTATGTTTCTCTAACTCTCGTTCTCTAATTCTCTAACTTTCTTTTTCTCCTGTAGAGAGACTTACCCTCTTATGCATCCATGCCCTCTTTCTCATATTGACTTCCTATGGAAAAGTACTTGAAATACTTTCTGGAAATGTTACGCTTCTGGGGCTCTAGAATCTTGACCCACAAACTTAAGCTCCCATTCTGCATATGTCTCCCCATATTTCTTTTATTTGTAAACTGACAATATTTCTACTACTCATTTTATTTTAATATAATTTGACCTATTGCTTTTACATTATTTTGTGGCTATCTCTTGAATTTTAATTGCCATTAACACTATAAATTAGATGCATATTATGTTTTGAAATACGCGGATGAAGATATCACATACTTCAGACTTAGGCCCAGAGAATCCAGTTGAAAGTCTTCTCCATGACCATTCATGATTGTGGAAACAGTGCTATGTAAGCTTCCAAAGGAAGGAAGCAACGAACAATCATACCCATCTGTGAATCTTATGAATCACAACAATGACCAATATGGTATGCTAACCTGAGGGGTCTAGTATTGACATACATACCTTAGCAGTAACAAACAGCTCCCCAATCAGACTTAACACCTGCTCAACAGAAAAGCATGTCTGGTACTGAGAACCTAGCCAAATATTCTGTGCTATTGAAGATATATACAATTTGGAGATCAACCAGCAGCTACCATTTTATGAATCCAGCACAATTTCTAAATACATTCTAAACATTTGTCCTTATGCCATAGACAAGTATAATGCTAATTCCTGATGGGAGATGTCATTCTATAAATATGTTTCTCATACTGGTTAATGAATATAGCACTGTTGGCCAATAGGAAAGCAAGTAGGCAGGACTAGGAGACAGGGAAGATTTCAGGAAGTAGTAAGGAGTCAACATGGAGAGACTGGAGAGAACAGAGTTCTGGGCCCACTCTCTGATAAGAGGAGACCATGTGGAAATACTTACATTAATAGAAATGGGTTAATAATTAAGATAGAGCTAGCCGATAAGATACAAGTAACAGGCCAGCAGAATAATATCTAATACAGTGTCTCTGTGTGTTATTTGGGAGCTGGTGCCACGGGGGGTCCAGGCCAGCAGGGAAAACTTACTTGTAACAAATTCCTCATTAAGGAAACTCTTTTTACAGCAAATGGAGACCATCACAGAAAACCAAAACCATTACAAATGCCGAGATGTGGATCCCAGGCCCCATCTACAATACAACTCCCACACCAAAGGGTCTGAGATTACTGTTAAAGAGGAGGCAAAATATCATAGGAAACATAGAAACAATCAGTTTGCTGTGAGATTGTGTCTCTTAGTAATTATAGAAGCCAAATCCATACAGTTCAATGAAGATGAAAGCACTGGATATCAAAATACTTTTAATTACAATGCAGAGCACATCATCACTGATACTCTAGTGTTTGGTACCCTTCACAGCTGTGATCTGACACCACCTTATTTAGAGGATGTTTTATAATGTGAGGGTCCTTTGCCAGAACTCAGTTTCCACAAAATAAATACAAAAATACAATTCAGTATCTTATAATTTCACTAATATAGTTTGCTTCTCTGTCTCTTTGTTTACAGGTGCTTGAGAGCTAATACACACTCTTGCAAGCATGCTTAGGCTGTCCTGGAACTCAGGGTAAAGCTCATGCTGGCTGGGCAGTGGTGGCACATGCCTTTAGTCCCAGCACTCAGGAGGCAGAGGCAGAAGGATCTCTGTGAGTTCGAGGTTAGCCTGGCCTACAAGAACTAGATCCAGGAGACCTTCGAAAGCCTTGAGAAACCCTGTCTCAAGGGAAGTAGAACACAAAACAGTAAAGCTCATGCTGGTTTTGCACTCTCAGCCACATTCTTGCTTCATCCGCCCTATTGTTGAGATTGCAGGCAGGGGCCAGCTCTCTCTGCTCTGAGTTTATCAGAAGGTCAGAATGGGAAACATGCGCTGTTTATAATTTTTATACATAAGGCATAATTACCACTAATTCTATATAACCAAATAAGCAAGTACTCAGTTTAGATGAATGAATTCATATTAGAAACAACATGAACTAGCATGAATGAATGAATACTACTGCTTAGGCAAATAGTTCATAAAAAGGGACAGTTATTACAAGCTATAAGTATACCAAAATAAGTAATTTCTTGTTAATTATAATTTTCTGAGGAGATTTTACTAAAATGTGGAGTCTGGTTATAATATGTGCTCAGATTTAAACGATGACTGTCTACATGAGAATTTAGTCGTATTAAGCATGTGTTACACTCCAACAGAACTTAGGACATGGGCCTGAGATTGCTTCTCTCACCTGAAAGTTGATGAAGGCTTAAACTGGGGAAATGATAACCAGTCTAGTAGCTATAATTCATGAAGAACTTTTAGCAAAAGAATTGGGTAAGTAGATTTGAGAGTGAAGTTTTCAGTAAAATTTCAGTAATTAAATCATAGGTCATTACAAACCATTCACCACTGATAACTAGCTGCATCTTTTGCATCCTGGAACCTGTACAGGAGATGGTTTTTTGCTCAAAGAAGCCAGGCTAAAGGCATCAAGCAAGGGCATCATTGCACAATACATTGGAGTTGCTTTGAATACCAACAATGACCTTCACTATTTCCAGATAGTCTTTGTACTAAATAGTACATCAGTGAATGCCAATTAAAACAAAACAAATAACTCACATCATTCTCCCATTTACAAATCACAGCATCAAGCATCATGACCATAGCAGAGCAAAATTCTCTAGAATAGTTTTTAAACAAATCTGGCTCCATCACTGCATCGACACCCTCAGGGTACACCAATTTTTAGGTCCTCATTAGAGCAATTTTATTTTCCACCCCTGTGCTTACAGCCATATATATCCTGAAAAAAACGGAGATAGGAATTTAATCACATGCTCTGTGGTATCTTTAAAAAGATAGCACATATCTAACACCTGTCAGCTCATCAATGTGTCATCTACGACGCTACAGATTACTACATATATCATTGCTGACACCTAAGCTGATGTAGAGAGTAAAACACACCTTAAAATTTCTGTAAGACTTGCAGGCAAAACATGCAGTGGGAATTTGACACGTGCTTTCTGATTTTTGAAAACCTTAATCATTGAGGAAGTTGATCACTGCTCCAAAGAACTTTTGCTAATCTTGGATATATTATGGATATATACATATATATTACATATTAAATAAAAATTTAAAAGACATGGAAAAATATATATGATGAAAACGCAGCCATTGTCACATTATTACTCCCTGGACACCTAACTCATAAGAGAATAAATTAAATTCTTAAGAGAATAATAACACAGAGGAAAATTCTGTGCATCACCTTCTAATGATTGTCTTTTCCTTGTCTCTGAAAAGTTTTTTGATAACTTTCACAGTTTCTCTGACTGTACTTTAATAATTACTTCAGAGGAATGGATTTCAAAATGCAAGAAAGCAGTTCTTTGTACCTGTGTGTGATTTTGGAAACAAAACACCCACCCCACAATTTGGACAGCAAAATGAGATCTAGATATGGGATATGCTTCCTATCTGAAATTGCAGGAAGAAATGAACTTCATCCTTTGCTGATGGGAAAGCTCTACATTCTCCTGTGTTGTGAGGAACAGATGATCACCGGGAAGGAAGAGATGGATTCCACATGTGTTGAAAAAAAAATGAAGACAGAAAACCTAAATGTGCTGCTAGGAGTCCCAGGGAAAGCACAGCTTTAGAGCGATATCTATCCGGCAAATGAAGAACATAGAGACAGAATACCAAAGCTCGGTGAAAGGACAGCAAGCAATGCACTATCTGAATGTAGGATCAACTACACAGGATTCTTATTTCCTGACAAATGCACTGAGAAAATGCTGCCTGCGCTTTTGTGCTTTTCCACATAGAAGGAAAAGAAATGAGGTAGTGCTTATAAGATCAGGCCCTCAAAGGCAGAGAAAATTGAACTCCACAACACCCAAAATTAGCTTTAAGATCATGTCAGGGACCTAGATGAGGCCCCTCTGTGAATGTATATCTGACTTTTAGAAGATGGGGATATTTCATCTGACCACAACTTGAAAATTTGACCAGGAAATCTTTTGAATGTCTGAAATATTTCAAATAAATAAACTGAGAGAAAACACTGAATAGATAGATGAGAATTAAAAAAAAAATGTTGATAAATACCATACCACAAATTTTCTTTCCTTGCTTAGATATTTTAAAAAAAACTGGTTTTATTTTGAAGTGAATCTCATACATTTAAACAATGATGAGACTTACATAAGGTATTATTTTAATGCAACATTAAGTTATATTTATGTGTGAAATTTTATTTCTACCATTCTCTTTTAGGCTAATTGTTAAATTTAAGAAAAAAAAAATCCTGTAGGACTTTATATAGCAGAGCGAGAGAAACTACAGTGCATGTTGATGTGATTTCTTTTAATCAAATTATTAAAAGTTGTTTTGGCAGTTAGATTTTAGTGTATGGATTCAATGAAATTTGAGTGTTTAAAATATGTATTTCAGTAAACAGAGTGGCTAAATATTGCACTAATTGAAAGTAAGAGTTTTGAACAGGAAATGCTATTCTTTAATGTCAGAGTTTTACATAGCTAATTCATTATTTAGAATTCCAATATGCAGCCACTAAAAATGAAACAAGCAAAACAAAACATTCAGTCCCCATGGGGTGTTTCTGCCTGGTGTTCATGTAATATTTAATGGGGAGCTATCTGGCAAGTATCTGGTTAATATCCTATGTCTTTTATCACAATTACATTAGTATTGCTAGTTTATAATGAATTTCTTTTAATACAGTTTGTATATAATGCCTTTAGATTCATTGGGTATTTTGTCCTTACAGAGACCGATCTTTTCATGAGATTCCCTGGGTTTCAAACTCCCAACTTAGTGCTAAAATCACTTTCCCATTGGTCCTGTTTAACAGATATATATTCTATGGTTGATAGTATTTTTTTTCATGAATCTTAATTCACACAGTGCTTAGTAATTTTAGACAATATGGAAAGTCAGTACATTTGTGATAATCTGATAGACAAAACATGAAGACACTGACTTACTTTTACATGAGTAGATGTGCATCATAAAATGAGACCTTTATCACATGGAGACAGGAACCCTCAGCAAAAGAGTAAAGAAAACACTTCAGGTCAAGGGAACAGAAGGTATCAAGACCACAAGAAGTTCCCACATCTGCCATGTGCATGGCCAGAGTCTGAGGCAGGACACAGCTGGGGTGAGGACAGAGAAGAAATAGGAGATAAAGTGATTTTGGTCAAATCCATGGTAAATCATGTCCTCCTAACAGTGTTGGACTTGACTAGTGGATCATATAGGTTACTAAATGTATGTGGCCAAAATACTAAATACTCTGTGGCGAACACTGAGAATTTGGAAGTACATGGGAAATTTCAGAGTCAATATGAAATTAAAAATTTAAAATGGTGGTAAAGCCATATTAAATATGTTTATCAGATTTTAATGTATTTATTCACACACACACACACATACATACACACATACACACACACACACACACACAGACAACTCAACAATAAAATAAGAAACTATCAATTTGAGAGGTAGTGAGGAGAAGTAGCAGGTTGATATTGGAGTGATGGAATAGGCGAGGTGATATAATAATATTTTTATTTGAATACTTAATTTAAAAGAACATTTAAATAACATACATTTGAAAATACTTAAATTCCATAAAAGTGTAAATGTTCCTGAGAAAAGAGAAGAAACATCTCTAGTCCACATATTCTGTACTGCTGGACAATAAGGTAGCAAAATTCAGTTGTTCAAACCCTATTAATTAATCATATTTTAAATTTCCTGGATCAACTGATAAAATTTATATAGAGGTGTTGGTTCAGTCTCATATGATTTCAATTATGGTATCAACTGAGTCACTCGAGAGATCGCTCAGTATGAGAAACCTCAATTTAGAACCTCAAACAACCAAAACAAAATCCAAATACACAAACCAACAAATCAAGATGAAAAGTTGGACTGTGTTCTTTTGATACTCAGCTGTCAAGTCATATGCATCCAAGTTACCCTAGTTATTTTGAAGGCATATTTAACAGACTCTATAAAATTTTAACATAATGTCCCCAGGAGGATCATTGTGCCTATGGCCTGCTTAAAACACTTTTGGTGATTCATTCAAATGCATTAATATAATCTCACATTTGATTAACCTCTGATTTCGGATTAACTGAGTTTGTCCAACTCAAGGCCCTTTCCCATAGATATTGGCTTCCATAGATATATCACAGATTGACCAATACACAAGGAAAGAGGAATATACTTCAGTAGTATTTGCACTATTCTATATCTACAAAGAAAAAAATAAAGTTTTTTTCATTACCCTCTTATATTATAAATACATTCATCATTCATTCAATCCCAAGGCCCTATTGCAGCAAAACTTAACCATGCAAATCACTCCCATATTCATTTGATGACTCAGGGTGAGATCTTCTAAGAAAAGGCCTTAGCATATAATTCACTACTGTTTTGTATTTCATGAAATTAGAAACAAATTACCTTCCCCAAACCCACCAACATATAAAAATGTAATACTTGCAACTGATGCATGTGGTTCTGAAAGAAAAAAAAGTGCATAAAAATAATATATTACAAGATTATTCTTAAATGTAACCAACACACTCCAACAAATAACCTTGATTTGTTTTGGGTTCTAGACCTAGCTCCATTCACTATCTGTCATAGCATAGAACCTTTTGGAATATGTATAGTCAACCCAGTCAACTACCTCACAGTATGATGCTTAAGGACCAATGTAGCCCCCAAACTTGGTTGACAAGGTTCCTTTTCATGGCTGGCTCCTACTAAGATGTTAAAGGACAACCTTAAAGTTATAGAAAGCCTTCTGTCTGAGAAAGTTCAGGGTCATAGAGGCACACAACCAGGCCCACCATGGTGTTATCTACATAACAAGGAGTCATGCTGTTACCAGGCTCACCATGGTGTTGTCTATATGACAAATACTCTACACTGTTCATTCTTTAGTAGTTTTAGTAAAGCTTCTGCCTTTTTAATAAACTTTTAATTTGTTTGTTATGACTTAATTTCAGCATCATATGTATTAGTCTGTATATAAACATTGATAAATGAAGCCTGTCAGCTATCACTTGAATTAACCCCTTGAACCTTTTCAAATCCTTCACTGAAAAACTGTGAAGCAACATTTAATTAGCTTTTGTATTGCTACTGTTTCACAATCTTCATGTTGCTTATTTTCAGGGCCCTAGGTGATGATAATTGATTTTCTCACATCACTTTTCCAGTCTTCTAATCATCTTCTTGTAATAGGATAACTGAGCTGCTGTTTGTTTCTCTTGATAACATGACTGTACTAAATGTGCATTGCTTTACAGGACATGGTTACCTCAAACCTTCCAACTTCTTGAAGGAATTTGACATCTCTGATCCTAAATTCCTGGGAGATTATGTCTGCATGATCATCACATTCTCTAACTTATTACAGTTACTGCAACACATTTTTAGCTTTCTAAGCAAATCTGTGCTCGCTTCTGTTCTTACATTGCTTAGTCACTTTTTCCCTCCTTAGTCCTACATTCAGTTGTTAATTCTCTATCAATCTTGAGATATTTCTAACTGTTTTATTTCCCTTTCTTAGGCCTACCAATATTTAGCATCCAATTGTGGTTGCTGTTTTGTCTGAAACACATATTAAATACTTATTCAATATATTCATCCTATCTGTAAAGTTTTACTATCATACCTGTGATTTTTTTCTCTTTACTCATAAACTATAGTTTTTTATGATCTAGACTGCAAGACAGAATTCCAAATTGTTTTGTGAATTAATTGTCATATCCAGACACTTCTGCCTCAGTCAGTTGCTCTCTTGTGCTGTCCTTTGTTTTCTTTCTTTCCAATCCCAGCTGTGCGCTCTCTCTCTCTCTCTCTCTCTCTCTCTCTCTCTCTCTCTCTCTCTCTCTCTTTCTTCTCTCTCTCTCTCTCCCTCCCTCCACCTTCCTCTGCTCCTCTTCTTCTATCCTCTCCTTTAAAAGATGTTTTGCTTATATTTTATTTCGGTCTTTAATTTTTTAAAATAATAAATATAAATTATTTGATTGTGGTGCTAATGAGATAATGAAAGCACATTATTAACACAAATAGGATGAAATATTTAATTAAGATGAAATACTGGAATTTCAGTTGCTGTTCCCTTAATTTTGACTATTAGGTTACAGTAAAAACCTACTAGCAGACAAGCAAAAGAATGAATGAGTAAGCATAGATAATTGCATTTTAAAAGCCTGCATTTGATTGAAAATTTTAAACCTCAGTGTTCATAAGAAGTGCTTTGTCACAGTTATAAATGATGCTCTGACTCTGTGCTTAGTGGTTTATTTTCCAAAGTAAATGTTTCTTAATTTAGGCTGTATATGCTGTTATAAGAACACATTAAGCATATAAATCACACACACACACACACACACACACACACACACACACACACACACACACACAAGACTGTAGAACACGAGTAAGAAATGGCAATAATTTAACAAACTTAGCTACCATTACAGAACATATAGATTAAAAGTTATTGTGATGTTATAGTTTAACGCACCTTTGCAGCCATGAAAAGTAACAACTAGCAGACTTATAGTAGAGAAGGAAAAGATAAATAATGCCTTTAAATCTCCCAAAGCTATGAAGAAAAAATGAGATAATTTACGAAAAGCAGTTAGCCGCATACTTACCTAAGTGCTTAGGCTGATGTTAAATTGCCATTCTCTGTGGTATCCTATAATAACCGAGTTAACAAACATCTACTTACAGTGCTTGACTCCCTGCAGTGAAGGATCTTATCGTTTCCTGTTTCATTCATGCACCCATCTGCTATTGAAAATGGTCACTTATGATTTAAATAACATGAAGAATTCCTGTGCTAAAGTGCCTCATTTATTGAGAGTATCAATTCAATTAAATGGTAATAATGGGAGAATATGAATTCAATGGAATTCAATTTCCATCCTCCTGGAAAGACTTTGTCAATCTCTTAATGCCATTTATAACATTTACCTCTATCACAAACGTGCAGAAACATAGATAACCAACTAATTTTATAGCTACCATTTGAAAAATTGAGGAGCAAAAGAGAAACAACGTAACTGCAAACATATTAGGACACCAGGTATTGAAGCTCATGCCTCTAACTCCAACACTTAAAAGTCTAGCACAGGACTATTTCTATACGTTTACAGTTATCCCAGTATGCAGAGTGAGACCTTGTTACCCTGAACAAACAAACAAATAAGAATTAGAACTGTTTGGGGAGGGCTAGAGAATGTTATGGATTAACTGTTAATGATTCAGGGAAAAGTGTCTGTGAGGACTACTAAGATATTTATTTATACATTACTTTATTTTCTATCCTGCTGAAGCATAAGGAACCAATTTGCACATTCATGCAAGGAAATAAGAAAGTTCTCTTCTAAAGAATACGAGTAGAAATATTTCTTCATAAACCCTTCCATTATTGAAAGACTAGTTGATTTTATAGATGACAAAACTCATATCCAAATGTACTTTCCCTAGGTTTAAGAAATAGCATATGCATTCCAAAGTAGAAATCATCCAAATAATGGTCCATTCTTTCCAAAATTATGCAGTTGATGAGCAATTATACAAGTTATATTATACACCAAGTATCTTTAAAATCTAAGAGCATTGATGGGTCAGTATAGTCTTATATGCCAGCTGTTTCATAATAAGGGCAAGTGCTTTTAGGTATATTCTCATGCATGGAAGAATGCCTAATCATGAATATGACTAGTAATATCTGGGGCACAATAGGAAGCAGACGTAGGGTAGTAAACATGTTTCTAACCATTGGAGTGGCTTCAGAAGCTTGCTTTCTGGGAAGGAGGATTCTCCTGGAAAGAGTACTGAGTGTTTAAGAACATGCGCCTTTGCAAAGTGTCACCAAGAGGAAGGCTTGAATTTATGATTTTATACTCAGAAGCTTACTTACTTTTAAAATAGTATTTTATAAACCTCAATGTATTTTACTAGAGTGTAAGTTTTCTAACATTAGGAACAAGTGTTCATTGTATCTTTTACTGTGTTGCTGTATTTATGCCAATGCTAACAAAATGAGGAAATGATTATGTTACTAAGAATTTTGCAATTTGTTTGTGAAAGCAATTTTCCTTCAAGTAGGATGGTAGTAGATTGTGCTGCAGTAATTGGTGTAGAAAATGAGTTGAGAAACTGGAGAAGGAGGCTTATTTCATCTACTATAATAGAAAACAAACAAGCTAACAAATGTCTTGACTATCTTCTAGTTGACAATAAGCCAGTGGCAGAGAAACTTGTGGAAACTGCAAAATTAAGATGAACAAAAACCCTAGAAGCTTTGTGTTGATCCAAAGATTAACTGTAATTTAGGTTAACAAATGTGCTTAGCTATATCCAATCTCAAACTCGCATTCAAAGTTTCAGACCATGTAGAACATATATAAACAGACACCAAACTTAGAAACAACAGTAAGTGAAGACATTTATAAGTCATTTAGGCTGGTTTAAAGCACAAGTGACATCACTCATAAGAGTGGTTTTATGGCCTAAAAGGTTTTAAGGGGAAAGTGGAAAGGAAAATGTGTGACATAAGTAAATTCTGGGAGACAGTAGCAAAGCCTGTTCATCAGATAACGGAGGATCACCAGGTTATAAAACTACATCATTCCTATCATTCCAGGAAGAGCAGCTGTGAACCTCACTCAACTGAAGAGGTGAGCTGTGTGTTTAACTTTTCCTAACTTCTCCAGGACTTATCTTTCTGCACAAGGTCTATTTGTCCTCTACAATACAAGGCAGGATTCACAATGCATTCAGACTACACAATCTCAATATGAGGATCACATGTAGCCAGTTATCTAAGCAGCCACATTTTGGCTAAGCTTTGCACAGATACATGCAATCAGTACTGCTGTTGGGAGGAAACAATTAGAAAAGGACTTGTGTGTCTTTCCAGCAATGTTACTTCTTTCTAGAAAGGTGTCCACAAGGTATCACACAGGAATGTTCTCAAATGGAAGTAATACACATAATGAATGACCCACTTGGCATTCAATCCCTTTGCAAGTTTGAAAAAGTGCCTGAAATTGGGCATGGATCTGGGGTTCTGAACCATGTCAGGGGCTTCTTTTTCACTGGTTGATATCCATAAAACTATTTTATACACTTTTACTTGATTGCAGTAGGGAAGCCACGTTCTTATCTACACATAATAACCTCCACCACAGCTTTCAGTTTCAGCAATAACATTGATCCAAGAGAATATGCTTCTATGCAATACAATGGAAAACAACACTAAAAATGGGTTTTCCACGCTCACTTAGAGTCTTCCCAACAAGTTAATACATGAATCCTGTGATTCATTAACTTTTACACTACAATACCTTTGAGTTTTATGTAATATATTCTAATTGTGATTTTTTTCCCTCTCTCATTTCCTCTCAGATCCTGCCCATATCCCAACCATCCAACTCTACACCTTCTTTCCTATTTCATAAAACAAACAGGCACATAAAAAGTAACAAACAAGAATAAAACAAAGTATACTAACAAAAAAAAAGGAGAAAAAAGGAACAAAGAAAACATGAAATTCATACACACATCAAAACACAAGGACTAAAGCCACACTGTACACGTAAAAGTTCAGTAGGTAAAAGTGCACAAAGAAATATGTAGCACATTAAGATACCAATTAATAGTAAGAATGTTTTCACTTTTATTCACTTGTTAAGATTTGCATTCATTTTCTGAAAATTCATCATTAAATATATGAAATATATTTCCTTTTCATGTAACTTTATGTCAGCATATTGAATTCAGAGGAAGTATTAAACACAAAAGATGTAAGGATAAAATTTATATTTTTGAATTATTTAACTAAAATAATGGGAATCGATGTTGAATGATTAAGTAGATTAGTCTCAAATTTTCTAATAAGAAATATAAGTAAAGGTAAGTGTTAGTATTTAAGCATGTTTTTATCTGATTTTTTTCTTCTATGTCAGCAAACATTTTTATTATTTAAAATATTTCACATATCAATCCCAGTTCCCTCCCCCTTCCATCCTCCCATGTCCACTACAGAACCCCTCATTCATCTCCCATCCACTCTCTAGGGAGGGTGAGGCCTTCCATGAGGATTCATTAAAATCTGTCAAGTCTTTGGGTTTGGGCATAGGCCCTCACCAGTGTCTGTAGGCTGAGAGCATCGTTCCACGGGGAATGGGCTTCTAAAGTCACTGTCAGAAGTCCCATAGATTGCCCACACCACCAAACTGACACCCATGTTCTATGCTGGTTTCCCTGATGTCAGAATGGGGCTCACCCTTGTTCAGGTCAGCTGTTACTGTGTGTTTCTGTAACCTGGTCTTGACCCCTTTGGGTCATTACTCCTCCCTGTATATTGCTTTTATTATGTTTAAGTACGTTCCTGTTACCCCTGATCTCTCTAAGAGCTTTATTATGAAGGGGTGTTGTCTTTTGTCAAAGGATTTTTCAGCATCTAGAGCATCTAGTAAGATGATCATATGGTTTTTCTTTTTCAGTTTGTTTATATAGTGGAATTCCATATGGTGAACCATCCCAGCATCCCCAGGATGAAGCCTACTTGGTCAAGGTAGGTAATTTCTCTGATGTGTTCTTGGATTTATTGAGCATTTTTTGTGTCAATATTCATGAAGAATATTTGTCTGTAGTTCTCTTTCTTAGTTGTGTCTTTGTGTGGCTTGGGTACCAATGTAATTGTAACCCCGTAAAAAGAATTTGGCAATGAAACTTCTGCTTCTATTGTGTGGGACAATGTGAAGAGTATTGGTATTCACTCTTTGAATTTCTGGTAGAATTCTTCACTGAAACCATCTGCCCCTGGCCTTTGTTTGGTTGGGATACCTTTGATTACTGCTTCTATTTCATTAGGTCTATTTAAATTGTTTATCTGTTCTTGATTTAATTTTGGTAAATAATATCTATCCAGGTAAATTTCCATTTACTTTAAATTTTCAGATTTTGTTGAGTATATGTTTTTAAGTATGACCTGAAGAATCTCTGGATTTCCTCAGCATCCATTGTGATTTTACTGATTTACATGTTCTGTCTCTGCTTTTTGGTTAGCTTGAATAAAGGTTTGTCTATTTTGTTGTTTTTATTGTTTTTTGTTTTTGTTTTTTTCTCGAAAAATCAACTTTTTGTTTTTATTGATTTCATCGCTCAATTTGAATTTTTCCTGGCTTTACTCCTCAGGGGTAAGTTTGCTTCTTTTTGTTCTAGAGCTCTTAGTTTGGCTGTTAATTCTCTGAGACTATTCTTCAGTTTCTCCATGTGGGCACTTAGGGCTATGAACTTTCCTCTTAGCACTGCTTTCAAAGTATTTGGGTATCTTGTGTCTTCATTCTCATTGAATTCTAGGAAGTCTTTAATTTCTTTCTTTATTCCTTCCTTGACCCAGGAATGGTGCAATTGCACATTGTTCAGTTTCCATGAGTTTGTAGAGTTTCTAAAATTTGTGTTATTGTTGAATTCTAACTTCAAAGCATGGAGTCCTATAAGATACAGGGGGTTATGCCAATTTTTTTTGTATATGTTGAAATTTTCTATATTGCCAAGTGTGTGGTTGATTTTAGAGAAGGGTCCATGTGAGGTTGATAAGAAGGTATATTATTTTGTGTTTGAATGGAATGTTCTATACTGAAAATACAAGCTATTGAGAGATATAATTAAAGGATAGGTCCATTAGCAAAAAGTATATGTTAATGCAATTTTTCATAGAAACAACTAGCAATATGTACTCTCATTATAGTTCATTTTGGAAGCTAAGATAAGTAACGCCAGTAAAGCATTCATGAAATGCTGTGGTGGACAATGTTTTATTATCAAATTTAGATATGTTTTAAGCAGAATTTTGGCAATCAATCTAATATGTTATGAAGACATATTAAAGTTTATACACATGAGTTTTTAATCTGAATGTGTAGTTTCATATCGTTAATATTTAGTGCAAAGAAAATTAACATGTCTGGGAGTTGAGAATATTGTAATTATAAACTAAATTTCTAACAAAATATTAACTATAATTTAATAAAGTAATTGTATTATTTTGTCTTTGTATGTCACCATATTTGCGTCCTTTTATATTTATATTGGTATCTATTTATGTATGTACTTTCAATATCTAATACTTTAAATGGATGGTTTAGCCTAAATTTTCATAACACAAATGTTTAAATATAGTATCATTGTGGTTAATCCTGTTATGGTTAGTGTTAAACCTAGAGCCTGGCAGATATTAAGCAATCCCTTCACATATTTTTATTCATAGCATACATGTGTGTTTGATAAAATTAATTCTTTTTATGCAATAGAGGCATTGTTACATTCACTTAGTAAAAAGAATTTATAAGTATCTGAAATAAAAATACATTTGTAAATGGACTAGAATAGTATAGCTTACATTTAGAACACTAAAATTTGGCATGCTAAATAATTTAGGAAAACAAATACCCTTGAATATAAATTTCTTTAATTCTGTCAGGACCTCAGAATTTGTTCAAGTATGCAAGTGAAATTTTTCTTTGTTCTTTTTCATATTAGTAAGATCAATTTTAATTCTATTGTTTCAGTTATTGAAGTTCAGACAAAGATCAAGTGTTAACTAATGTTACTATCGCAATTACATTACATTGTTCAACATACTGAAACATAACAGACTTTTCTTCTACCCCAATTCGTTACATAAAAATTATTTGCAACATGCAAATTTTCTCAGATGCCGATAACATTGAAATAATATCTCCATATGGAAGCAAAATTAAATGTGTCTACAGTAGAAAACACTCATGAATAAATCATTGGAAAGATGCTTAAATTTATTTAAGATTACTAATCACATACTGTCAAGGTAGCCACACATCTCTATTAGGTATAAGACAGAAATTTTTTTTTAATTTTACTTCATCTTTTTTTTATTATTTTACATGTCAATCCCAGTTCCCTCTACCTCCCTCCCTCCCTCCCTCACTACCTCTTACCCTTCCCCCCATCACAAGCACCCTGACCACCCTCCTCTCCCATCCTCCTACTCCCATTACACATGTAGGCTATGCCATCCAAGTGGGTTCATGTAAATGAATATTCTCCAATGTGTTGTGACAATAAACTTGTTAGAAATGACAAGAGGCTGTCCTTTGTCAATGACAGCCAAAGTATCAAGTTTCAGTGAATCTGACAAAGACAATGAAACAATAAACTTGTCCTATGTCGCTCATTTCAATTATCAGCCACAGGTAATTTTATAGAATATGTAGATTGATCAATATTATATTTGTTATCTTAAAAATTATACAATATGAAGTATCTATGTTTTTATGCAATTTCAGAAGTGATAACCTCCCTCATATTCAGATATTTCAGATATTTCACTCAGGATTCCTTTCTCCCTGCTCCAAGTCTTCGACTAGTTGTTTTGGATAGCTTCAAAGGTACAGAATTTGTAAGAATCATAGTTTCAAGAATCAGCTAGGCTTTCTTGATTCTGAGGCCTGTGGAGCAGAGGGTCATCATGATTTGTTTATTAAATATACTGCCTGTGTGTATGCCTGCAGACTAGAAGAAGGCACCAGATCTCATTACAGATGGTTGGAAGCCACCATGAGGTTGCTGGGGTTTGAACTCAGGACCTCTGGGAGAGCAGCTAGTGCTCTTAACCTCTGAGCCATCTCTCTGTCTCTGGCTGTGATGTTTCTGAGGAGATGGTTAATACCATCCTAAACAGTATGCCAAGAAAGAGGCCAGGATCAAGGGCTATGTATAATTGTCAAAGGCAGGTCCTCTGTTACCTGCTTTGTCAGGCAAATGCTGTCTCCCAAAACAGTACCTCTAACTGCACCAAATATTCAGCCTGAAAGTCTTGTGGAAGGAAATGTCATATCTAAAATAGAGTGATAAAAATAAAGGTTGCGTGGGAGTGGTGCATGCTTTTAATCCCAATACTTGAGACTCAGAGGCAGGTGGATCTTTGTGAGTTTGAGGCTAGCCCGGTCTACAAGTCTACAAGAGCTAGTTCCAGGACAGGCTCCATGTCCTAAACAAACAAACAAACAAAAATATTTACAATGTTCTGTGTAAATTTTAAATTACATTGGTGCTTTGCAAATGAAAAGTGGAGGTTAAAGATGAGTATAGGCAAGTGTTCTTGGCATGTATAAAATTATTTTTATTCTTTATAAGACATGTTCAGATTATTACAGAGGGAATAAGTTAATAAAACTAGAGTCAGAGATATTACATAACTTTATTAGAGATAAAGCATGGGATTGTAAATTTGGTTCTATATGATTTATTTCCTAAGTATGTGTATACTTTCCAGTCTGTGGAGAACAATAGCTACTCCTAGATAATTTTTTAAACATATAGTTAAAGGTAATTTTGGAAGTTTTTCCCGTATTACATGTTATATATGGAGCTCTATGTTTGAGACATATTATAAATAACTTCCTTTCATCAACATTTGGTTCAATAAGTGATTAAAATGTCTGCTTCTCCAAAATCACACATGAACACAATATTTTTTGACAAATTAAAATCTGCTAAAAATGGGCCTGTTTTACAAAAGAAGCAGCTAATAGATATGCAATATTAATGCTTTAGCGGTTTTAGTTTATAATAATTACAAAAGACACATTATTTCTAAATTTTTAAGACAAATTGAACTTACAAGTTGACTGCCCATTCAACAGTATTAGTCATAAACAAAATTATTGATAGTCACGTCTATAAAAGTTACGCACCTGGAATGATAACCACGAAGGAGCCTGTGGCTTAAACAACAAGAACAATGACAGTAGCCATCATCCTCCATGATGCTAGAGTTTGTCCTCAGAGCCTTGAATAGCCAGCCAAGCACCCAGTCTTGGATCTGCATCCCTGTCCACGTTTTATGATTACTTTGAAACCAGTGCTTTCCAAACTGCCTAAGCTGACCTTCCATTCTCTGTGTGGTACACCTGAGCCTCGCCTTTGCAGCCAGCTGCTCCAGCCTCCACAGGACCTGAGATGCACATGCGTGTCACCACATGCCCCTTTGTTTTTCCACTGCTTATCTTCCCACCGTTACTTTTCCTACATACTAAACATGATGACACTAAGGTATGGAATAAATTACTGTATTGCATTCTTAAATGCTGGAATTTGCTTTAAAAATGCATGGCATGAGAAACAATATATGTAATATTTGGATTCTCTATGAGCTTTTTATCGCTATATGCCTATGAAATTAAATCGTGAAAACTCCATATTCGGATCAACGCTCTTTAGCTCCCTGTAGCAATCTGTTGGCTTTGTTATAACTCCATGTTCTAAGTGTTTGAATATCTGAAATTCAAGATAAAAGCTCAAACTGAAAGAGCTTCCTTGCAGCACATTCGATGGAGCATGTTATCTAGATACATACTTTTTTTTTTTACTTGACTTCCAAGAAATAAATGTAAAATCATGCTGAAAAATTTTGTAAGTACATTAAATTATCACTTATATTTATTGTGTATGGTCACAGCAATATCACTTACCCAGGAAATGCAAACTTCTCTGCATTTTATGATATTTTATCTAATGACCTATGTTGCAAAGAAACTTCATTATACAAACTGAATCAACATTTGGATGAGACTATCAGTCCTTATGCCAAACTAATGAGACATGTGGTAGCTATCAAGCCCTTATTTCATATACTATAATACTCTATCCACTGATTAGATTTTGTGATAATGCACAAGTGTCCCATACATAAAGTCTGTTTCCTCAGAAGTAATCTGTCTTTTAATTCTCCTTGCTGTAAAAGAGATGTGACTTGGAAATATACAATCTGTATTAAAATAAAAC
The DNA here is from genome assembly GCF_943737965.1 of Phodopus roborovskii. Lineage (NCBI taxonomy): Eukaryota > Metazoa > Chordata > Mammalia > Rodentia > Cricetidae > Phodopus > Phodopus roborovskii. The sequence continues at coordinate 9,000,917 of NW_026126511.1, read as the reverse complement.
AAGTATGTTTTGAAATCAATTTCACAATTAAATTTTAAAAAACTTAAATTGAAAATAAGTTCTTGATTTTTTAACTATTATACATAATTTTCATCTCATAGCATTCATAAATTATGAACCATATATTTTATTAGTTCTGAATTATTTTGTGTTTATCTAAATGCTGCAGAGGTAAATTTATTGTTTACTGTAAGTTTAAGAACAAGCCAGTCAAGTATGTGCACAAAATTAAACGCACATTCATTTTTACAAAAATGATCAATTATATAATGTCTGTGAGAAAGCTAACCTTCTATACTTAAAGATGTGCGCGAGGTAAATGTAGGGTTAAAAACTCTCACATTGCTCAAACAAGGGACTACTGGAAGCTTCACTGAGTTTAAACTAATGCAAACTTTTTGGACAAATAAACTTTGTTCTCTGGTTGTTACTTTTGCTAACAAAATTTCTGTACTTGGATGATATATATATATATGAATATGAATATATATATATGAATGAAATATATGCTTTGTCCTCTGAAGACCTCATCTGTTTTGTGACATTTTTACCCAGAGACATATACTATAGATAAATAATAAACATATGAGTGAATAAATACTTGCAAAAAATTAAAAACAAAACACTTCCATGCTTATTCCTTACTCATAATTTCCTGCCCCTTAAATCACAGTTTTCCACTAGAATTTGTTGAAGATGCTTTCTTTTTTTCCATTGTATAAATCTGGCTTCTCTGTAAAAATATGAAGTGTCCATAGGTGTGTGGATTTACATCTGGGTCTTTTATTTTATTCCCTTAAGCTACATGTCTGTTTTCATGCAATACCAAGCTGGTTTTATTACTACACAGCTTGAACTAAGGGATGCTGATACCTCTGGAAGTTACTTTATTGTACAGGGATTTTTGTTTTTTCATTTGAAGTTGAGTATTGTTCTTTTGAGGTCTGTGAAGATTTGTGTTGAGATTTTAAATGGGATTGCATTGAATCTGCAGATTGCTTCTGGTAAGATTGCCATTTTTGCATGGGAGATATTTCCATCTTCTGACATGTTCTTTAATTTCTTTCCTCAAAGACTTGAAGATTTTGCCATACACATCTTTCACTTCGCTGGTTAGATTTATGCCAAGATATTTTACATTATTTGTGGCTATTGAAGGATGTTGTCTCCCTGAATATTTTATCAGCCCATTTATCTTTTGCATAAAGAAGGGTTACTGATTTTTGGTTTTTTAGTTATTCTTGTATCCAGCCACTTTTCTGAAGGTATTTATCAGCTGTATGAGTTTTCTGGTAGGATTTTGAGATCACGTATGTATACTAACATATCATGTGCAAATAGCTATACTTTGATTTTTTTTTTTTTTTTTTTTTTTTTTGCTTTCCAATGAATAGATATGGAAAGAGAGGAAAGACTTGACTTGTTCCTGATTTTAGTGGAATTGCTTTGAGTTTCTATCCATTTAATTTTGTTTCAATGTTTAATTCTTAATTTTATTGGCTGGAGAAGAATTGTGTTTTTCTATAATAGAACTGAGCCTGTGTATTTAGAGTAATTGTTGATTATTTGTCTCATACTTAAATATATTGCAATAACTACAAAGCATTAAAATGGAAAGAATTGAATAAACCTAGTTTCATTTATGATTAGTAGATCATTTGATTTAACAGGAAATTTACCATATAGTATATATGCCATCAACTGGAATAGATATTCAAAATATGGAAAACAATTTATAAGATCCATTATAATTCATATTATCAAATATGTCACGTTGGTTTCAGTCTGTATAAAAGTTAAAATACTTAGACAATAAAATGATCATCAAGCCCACTCACAGAACTTGAATTCAATTCTTAAATGTTAAGGGAGTACAGTGTTGAAACAGAGTATGCACTGGGTAGGTTATGATATATAATTATACATTTTTAATTAAAATTAAAAAGAAAATAATGGACAGAATATTTCTGCACAGGTAGTGACTGTACCCAGTGGTTAGTTTGTAATGGGAAAGTTTTGAAATTTAATGAAAATCATAATAAACATCTGATTTTGTGCCAGTGAAAACTGAGAGGAGAGCTTCTGAGAATACGTAAAGAGTTGAAAACAGACCTTGACAGGTAGACTTTCTGAAATGAACACTACTTTCCTCGTGTCCTTTCTTCTATTTCTGGAAGTGATAATAGCAGATTATCCAGTTCACTTTCATAAACCAAATTCACAATTAAACAAGTGAATTTTCCCTCTTTTTCTTCCTAAACTAGAGGTAGAACTTCGTTACATATTTAATGCACCATCAATGTCATAATTCCTGTCTAATGAGGTAGGTAGAGGACCAGTCTCTCATTACTTTGTAAGTAAACATTGCCTAATTCAAAAATCATTATACATAAAGAATCATAAAATCAATAGGTATCAGACCAGAGCTAATCATAGATTATGTAAATAAGAAAAGGTTAGTATTGATATTTTTATTATTTGTGATTTGGGGAAATATATAACTCGTTTCTATTTACTTTACTTTTAGTATTGGGCAAATTTTTGAACAAATTAATCATGTTCTGTTTCAAACTTTACAAAGTTCATTAAAGGAATTTCTGTGTTATTATAATATATAACAAAATAAAATACAAATTAAATTTTGCAAATATCAAACCTGAGTATAGAACTGGAATTTATTACAATATTAAAACTATTGTTGTACAAATTTGAAAACTATAAGCATAGAATACATGAATATTTGGCAAGCATGGCCAAAATGCTTATTTGAATTTTTTTAATGCCAAATGGTGCTAGTTTAAATGGATGTTTGTATGTAGAAGAATGCAAATAGTCCCATATCAATCACACTGTACAAAATTCTAGCCCAAGTGTCAAAAAGGTCTTATCATAAAGCCAGATATACTACACCTGAGAAGAAAGAAAGTGGGGAGTAACTTTGAACACATGGGCCCAGGAGATAACTTCCTGAAAAGAAAACCGGTAGGTGCAGACACTAAGGTCAACAGGGTCAGTAGGACATAGCAGCGGCCCACAGAATGGAGAAAGACTTTTAACAACTCCCCAACTGACAGAGGACTAATATCCAGAATATTTAAAGAACTCAAAAAACTAGACATCAATAAACTAAATATTAAATTAAAAATGGGGTACAGATTTAAACAGAATTCTCAACAGAGTAATCTCAAATGGCTGAGTAATAATAGTGGATACCTAGCCTGAACTGGCCATCTCCTGTGAAAAGATTGGTGCCTAACCCAATTGTCATCACAGAGACTTCATCCTGAATCTGATGGAAACAGATATAGTCCAACAAACAAACATTGGGCAGCGTTCAGGAAGTCCTGCAGAAGCAGGGAAGAAAGGATTGTAGGAGATAGAGGGGTCAAGGACAGCACAAGAAAACTCACAGAACCAACTAACCTGGGCTCAGAGACAAGGCACCTGCATGGGACTGACATAAGGTCTGCATGTATGTTACAGTTGTATAGCTTGGTCCTCTTGTGGGACTCTCAACAGTGGGACCAAGGGCTATCTTTGATTCTTTTGCTGGCTTTTGGGACCTTACTTCCCATACTGGATGGCCTTACCTTTCCTTAATACATGGGGAAGTACTTAGTCTTACTGCACTTTGATGTTCTGTGTTTTTTATTTATTTTATTTTATATAACAAAGTCCAATTAAATGAAAACAAACATTTATAAACAATATTTCGGAATTTGGGCGTCATTCTTTCCAAACTACTTCCTGCTGGTAAGGGGCACTGTCATGGGTGATTTGAAGAAGATTCAGAAATCCTGGCTGTAGTCTGTAGGGCTGCTTTGTCCAGCTGTTTTGAATGTAGGATCACCTTATACTCTGTTTCAGGCGGTCTGGCGTGGTCAAACCACCTTTGTCTGGAAGGAATCCACATCTTTTCATTTTCTGTGGAAACAAAAATAGAAATCCTTTTCCCCAGTAACTTGTCCTTCAACTTAAATTTTGGAGTCAAAGCATTTTTTTAATTTAATTTATTATTTTACATGTCGATCCCAGTTCCCTCTCCCTCCCTCCCTCCCTCCCTCCCTCCTTCCCTCCCTTTTACCCTCTCTGCCCTCTCACATTCACTCTTACTACCCTCCCCTCCAATCCCCCACCCCAATTCCATATGTAGGGGAATGCCATCCAGTTGGGGTCATGTAGATCTGACAGGTCATGTGAAGTAGGGACTAGGGCTTCTCTCCTGTCTCTAGATTAAGGCAGTTATCCCTCCATGAGGGACCTGAACAAGGAGGAGCTAATGGCCATTAGACTGATAGCTGTGTTTTCTTGATACTCATGGGACACCTGTCCTGTCTTAAACAGAAACAGAGGAGTGGCTGAGGTTGTGGAAACAGTGAGATGGTAGATGGGAAGGACTGAGAGCCTAGGAGGGAGGAAAACTGCTACTGGGCTGTAGAATAAATAAATCAATGTACTAGGAAGAAACAAAAGAAATGTTGAACATCCTTAACCCCCATGGAAATGCAAATCAAACAGACAATGAGATTCCAACTTAGACCTGCCAGAATGACTAAGATCCAAGCACAGGTGACAGCTCCTTCTGAGGAAGATGTAGAGCAAGGGGAGCCCTTCTCCACTGCTGGTGAAAGTGCCAACTGTTGAAGCTACTTTGGAAATCAGCATTGCAGTTTCCCAGAAAATTCAGAATAGGTCTACCTCAAGACCCTGTATACCATGCCTGGGCCTATATCCAAAGGATGCTCAATCAAACCACAAGGACAATTGCTCAACTATGTTCATAGCAGCTTTATTCTTAATAGCCAGATCTGGCAATAACAAATATGTCCCTCAACCAAGGAATGGACAAAGAAAATGTCAATGACACACACCTCAGGAGTTTGCTTTTTTATGATCAGGTAGATTTGTGTATCATGTCTACTGTCTTCACAATGCTCACTCACTAAGTTAGAAGGACCAGATCACTTAAGTAGTATTTAATCTTTTCAATGATTTTACTCTCAAGTGTTTTGTTTGCAACCAGATTTTATTTTAATACATCTAACTACATGTGAACTAATCAGATGTTTACCAAAATATAGGGAAGAGTTTGTAAATAGTTTCTATAATATCACAAGGAATCTTCTTTAGACAAAAACATTAATTTATTGTGTTTTGTTTTGGTTTTGTTTGAATAGAAGTTCTAGGTAGGAAGCAACCTCGGCCTTTGTAGAATTCAATCACAGGAGAGTTCCAGCATGCTTGTCTGTGATTGCCATAAACTTCTGCAGAACAGTGATCAAAGCAATATCTTGCTGTTAATCCAGACCATATTTTGGGTTCCAGATATGACTTAAAAGTAAATGTTATCATTTCCAGGAATGGTAATATAGGAAAGAGGCTTAAAATAAAGACATCCTACAACACTATTGTCATACACCAAAATGTTCATATCTCCCATTTTTTCTATCAATAATGATTATAAACAATTTTATTTTACTATATGTGTGTGGGTGTTTTGTTCAAATGCATGTCTGTGTACCATGTGCATTCCTGGTGCCAGTATAGTTCAAATGAAAGCATTCATCCCAGAGGAAGAGATATGGATGTTTGTGAGCCAGCAAGTGGGTGCTAGGAATCAAATCAGGTTCCTCTCCAAGAAAAACAATTGCTCTTAGCCACTGAACCATTTCTTCATCCCCCTTGCTCAGTGGGTGTGTTTTCTTATATTTCTATACTATTCCATCTAATAATGTTTTATAATAAATATTTCAAGTGGAAATAATATAGAACTAAAATAAGAAGATACTTATGAGCTCAATTATTTTAAGGCTTCCAACTGATAGTGCCAACTCTGCTAACTGTCTTGGCTTGTAAAAGTTTAACTAGCATATAAAAACCAAAAAAAGCTCTGGGAAATGAGTAGTTTAAGGTAAGCTCTTCAAAACAGTTAATTCATGTTCTCATCACTGCTTCTGGGATCCAGCTCATACGACATGAAATGTCTGTTAGTTTTGACTGGAAGTCTTGGAGATTTTCTCCTTTAACATTCAGATTTTCCCATGCGTGTGCTTCTGATTTTTATGAGTAATTAAGAACTTTTTTCAAAACTCTCATGTTTTGAGAGGGATACTCTCTTAGCATAGATTCATGGGGAGAGCCTAGGACCTGCTGCGAATGATATGACAGACTTTGAAGACTCCCCATGGAAGGCCTCACCCTCCCTGGGGAGCAGGAAGGGGATGAGATGGAGGATTAGGAGGGCAGGGGAGGAGGGGAGAGAGATGAAACTGAGAATGACATGCAAAACAAGCTTGTTTGAAATTTAAATAAAAAATATTGTCAAAACAAATCCCATGTTTTGAACAATGCATTGCTGAAGACAGTAATACTGGTACATGCATTCATTTGATAGAGGTCATTGTGCAAATGGACAGGTGTAACATTGATAGAGAATTTCAGGTTTTAATTTTACATGTGTCGTGTATCAGAATGCCCTTTACCATACCTCAGCACCCCGTTTCCAATGTAGGCGAAAGTTCTCACTCTGTCATGCTCACTGAACATGAAGGAATTCTTTATAGCCACAAGGTAGTTTAAGCCGTACTTGTCATTCCCTTGTGTTTAATGAAAAGAAGCTTAAGATTTTCTTCTTTCTCAGAGGTTGAATTCATTGTCACTTCTATTCAAAAGTTTTTACTTCAAATGCTGAAGGGATCATTTTCTTTCTCTTTAGTTAGTTGAACTGAACCGGTTTTGGATACATACGGAGGAACAAAGAGGACACATGTTTTCTATGCATAGTAATTTACAGAATTGGGGTACAGTAAAACCGATATAATTTGAAAATGATTTATAAACTCTTTCATCAGTGTTTTTAGGGAACCTATTAATATTATGTTACTGTTGGTAGTTTATAGTGATATGTAGATATATGTGAACATGCATCAGATATTTAACTCCCATACCTACCCTTTACATTTTAAAACTACAATTGATAATTTACAAAAATGACATTACTCGTTTGCTATCCATGCCTCCAAGAAAATACTTGGTTTTGTATTTTATATGGATACATTGAATTTCTTATTATTACAAAATAATGTATACAGTAACTTCATATTTCTATAGCTTTATGTTTCATTTTATTTTAAAGCACATTGGTCTCATGACCATAAGTTGTTACTTAGAGTTTTAATAATGATGTTACCTTGTTTATAATTAAATATATTATATATGTTTTTGTATATGACTCTGAAAACTGTGTTCTCAAACAGTTCAGACCAATGTTTTGGGACTCCTGAACTAGAGTTACAAGTTGATGTGGGCACTGAAAACAAAGCTCCCATCTTCTCAGACCTACTGAGATTCCCCAGGGTCATTGGCTCTGCCTAGAGAGGTATGGCTACTTAACCATGGATGGAACAACCTTATTTAGGCCTACATCTTACCACATATGTGTAAGATAATGCCTCCATTGTCTGTGCTCTGTCTTAAAGACAGCTTTGACATCTCTGCTCCTTGTTTTATGCATCTTACATTTTCTGCTCCGTCTTCCATGATGTTCCCTGAGCCTTAGAGGTATATCACAGATGTCTTTTATAGAGATGAGTAAACAAAAACCATTCATTATCATTACCGTTAATAGGTGTAAGCACATGCATTTACTTATCATTCCAAGGTTACCTAATATAATCATGAGGAATGAAAAAGAATTCAGGTTGGAGTGGCCACAGCAAGAGTGAGGATGTGACAATTTTATGGAGAGCATTTAGAGTTTTTATAGCTTTATTGGAAACAGAATATAATGTCAATTTCCAGGATCAATACATTTGTAGTTACCAGAATACAATAAGGTTTGCAAGCTGTATAGGATACACAAGATTGATGTCTAAGACCAATTGTCATGGTCAAGCTTCCATACTTCCTTAACTACTACGGGAACATATAGAAAAACACAAGGTGGCATGCCTGCTTCACGGTCTGATAGAGTACACCAGTCTCTGAGGTTCTGGAAGGCACATTGTGCCCAGGCACCATGGACTCTAACTGGAAAACCCTATGATGCATACCTGTCAAGGGAGCTAGACCAAGTCAACTCCATGCAACTCCCTGCAAACCGACCTGTGTCTTAGAATTCACCACTGTTTTCTGTAAAGAACTGTTCTTTGTTTAAAGTTTGTGGTAGCATACATCTGTGGCTACAAACATAAATCCTTTAAGGCATTTTGATGGCATGACCATTTAAATAAAACAGTATTGATATCCCATCTAGGATGTAGGTCCTTTTAAGTTATAACTTTCTGAATAGCTGAACAGACCAGGTATGTATCCCTTCTTTTGGATCTGGCCTCAAACCTAATCAGGGAGCATTTACCTCCTGAACAGGCATGATTCTATTCTATCGGTGACCATCAGCTTTCTGGTGAGTTGAAATAGGGCTCAAGGGTTCCCAGTTGGGTAGGATCATCAATGCCTTTTGAAAGCTAGTCAGCAGAAAGAAGTTTCCAGCTAAGTGCCAGTTTGATTTCTCTTGATCAGACAGAGCTACCTGGATAAGAACAGGCACTCTGGGCAGGTCCTCTGATGTGTTAGAATATCAGAGGGACCACAAGGGAGTTCTGCCTATCAGGAGAGAAGGCATTTAGTACAACAGGTGAAAAGTCTTAATAGAAGAGAGAAGGGGGTACTGTCTGTGAGGCCAGCTCAATTTAATTTTCAGCAATGATTTCAATGGGTTTCTACAAACCTGCCACAGGTATCTTTTGCAGACCATATCCATATCTTGTGCTCAACATTATTCCTCCCCTTTTTTCCAGAGTCAACATATTGGAAATACTATTGGGTAAATATTAAAAGATAAGAATAAGAACATCTTAAACCAAATGTATCTCCACATGAAGACCCTAGGATTTTATATTGTATGAATATGATTTATTCATATAGTTACACACCAGTATAAATCCAATAGACCATATAAATATGTATATAAATATATATAAATGATGAACACATAGAAGATAGATATAGACAAATACATATGTGTTGAATACATATTAGGTTTATATCATTATATACATATATATTGTGTCATACATATGTCACATTAACATATAGAGATGACAATTCAATCACAAAGATTTTCAAATTTTAAATTAAAAATATTAAAAAACTGGAGTTTAAGATACTGTGGTTGGAGAGAGGACTCTACAGATAAATCATTAGTTGTTTAAATATGAAGACATGAATTTAGATCTTACCACTCAAATGAAAGCCAGGTTTGACAGCATATACCTACAACCACAGTGTTGGGCATAGGAAGAAAGATACAGCAGTAGCACACTTGCCAGCCAGGCTAACCAAAACAGCAAAAGATTATGGATTAAAAGATAATGTGGGAAGTGTAGGAGAAAGTTATTTTATGCCTTCACAAATACAGTAATGATTCATACACACAAAGAGAAAGAAATATGAAAATATTATTCAACAAAATACTAGAAATATATAATCATATATTGAGGAATATATGGAAGCTCATATGAATATCATATGGTATAAATTAACTTCCACTGAATCACATTATGAAATCACATATGGAATTTAATTATATTATAAATTAGATTCATATTTATCATTTGCTTTTAATAATTACAAATAAATAATAAAATCCCAAAGATAGCATGTAATATGCTATGTGTTTCAAGTACATTTTGATGCAAGTATGTAATAGTTACTATTCCACTGAAAATTCACAACTGATTTAACAGACAAATGTTCTGGACACTAAGTAAAAAAGTAATGGATTTGCCAACTGAACCTGCTCATTGCCTTCTGTCTTCAGACTGTAATTCAAGGGTTCAAAGAACCAAGAGTCAATAATTAATATCCTTCCTATTTACATGATACAAAATATGAGAAAATAATATTGAGATAGCCCCCAGAAAGTGGACTGTGTTAATACAAAAAAATAGAAGTGTTCCCTTTCAATATGTGAGTAATTATTAGAGGTTAATAAGCTGTGCAGGCATTCATATTTTACCTATGATGTCACTCAGACTTTCAAAGAGTTTGTTTAAACTTACAATCACAGATAGAGCTGCACATATGAAAAACGTCTAATCAATACAAACGGGATGCTCTGTGATTGTTCCTCAGGAAGAAATGCAATTTCTTGCCTGCTTCTGCTGATCAAAAGTTACCTAAATCATTAATAGAGTGAAGATGATTTTTGGAGAAATATCTTTTGTGTTTTCTGGTTGAAATTACTGATAATTTCCCCAAAATTTTTCAAGTTGAGTAACAAGTTAGGTTTTTTGTTTGTTTGTTTGTTTGTTTGGTTTTGGTTTTTTCTGGTTTTTTGTTTTGTTTTTATTTTTGGTTTTGGGGTTTGATTTTTTTGTTTGTTTGTTTGTTTTGTTTTTGTTTTTGTTTTTCGAGACAGGGTTTCTCTGTATTGCTTTGGAGCCTATCCTGGAACTAGCTCTGTAGAACAGGCTGGCTTTGAACTCACAGATCCTCCTGCCTCTGCCTTTCGAGTGCTGGAACTAAAGGCATGTGCCATCAATGCCCAACTACAACTTAGTTTTTTTGTTTATTTGTTTGTTTGTTTTATTTTTGGCTGTTTTAGAACTTACATTTTGACAATCTTAGCAGCTTTAATTTGTTCCCTTCTTTGAACTTTGACTAAATTCAGTAAACAAACTGGCAACATTTTCCCGAGGAAATGACACATCAGAGTCGAGATTTGGGAACCTGGCATGTCTTGTTGGCTGGCATTGAATCTCTCAAACCCTGGTATCAGAACACTCCAGGTGAGCCCCCACGCCTCATGCTGTGCAAAACTGCAGGATCATAGAAGCTCTGAGCCAGAGGCTTTCAAAGCCTGAGCACAGGGTCTGCACAGGGTTCCAATTGAGAACATCAAAGATTCACTCGGTGAGCCTCTTTGCTTTTAGTATTCCACTGGAACGCAGCCACACATGGCCCTGGCCATCCTCTCTACACTATGCAATGCAAGCTGCTTTATTCTTCAGGGTTCAGGGTTCATAATCACTGCAGGCAGGAGATTACTTTTCATTTAAGCAATTCAGAAAAGAAATGAATGAAATTAGGTTAAGTAAATTAAAGAAATAAAAATACATTTTACATTTCAAGTTATTAAATATAGAAAGTATAAATTACTGACATTTAATGAGGAACCAAAAGAAGAGAGAAGGACATCATCCAATGACCATTTCTATAATGACCAGTTTTTACTAATTATTCATTCCAGCAGGGGATGAATGATTTGTGTGTGTGTGTGTGTGTGTGTGTGTGTGTGTGTGTGTGTGTGTGTGCGTGTGCGCATGCCCACTAAACAAAGCATGGGAACTCAAGGCAAGAATCTGGAGGTAGGAGCTGAAGCAGAGATAAGGGATGAAACTGTTGAGCTTGCAGTTTTTCTGTAGTTCAGGAGCACCTACTAAATAAAACAGGTGCTGTCTAAATTAGGCTGAGCACTGCTCTACAAATTAGTAGTTAATAAATGTCTCATAGACAAGGCCAAGAGTAATGGGGGAAAATGCTCCATGTGATACTCTCTATTTCAAATTGACAGCTGAAACATACAGTGACACATGCAAATATGAATTATTACAGGTTATTGTGTGAGTTATTGTAATATCTATTTAATTCAGCTCAATTAATTTTACAGCACGACTACATTCCCGCCCCCCTACTCTCCCCCCATCCCACATCCCCGCCTCCCTTCCTGTTTCTGTTCAGGAAAGGGCAGACCTTCCATGGGTATCAACAAAGCATGGCATATCAAGTTGCAGTGAGAGTAAGCAACTTCTCTTGTGTTAAGGCAAAGCAATCCAGCATGAGGAATGGATTCCCAAAAGCCAGTTAGTGACAGCCGCTGCTCCTATTGTTAAGACTCCCATAAAGTAGACTAAGCTACACAACTGTCACGTATATGTGACTGAGTTGTCATGTTTTTTTAAATATCAGCTACACTCTAGACAGTTTTAGGAAGGTAAGCATATATTTAAAGTTCTGTATTAAGTATTTCAGTTCAGTATACATGTTTCATATATGTTGTCTCTAAAGCAGAAAAAAAATTAGTAGTAGGCAACACACACATAAATTAAAAATGTTTTATTAATCATGTTAGAGAGATGGCTTTGGCAGTTAAGAGCATTTGCTGTACTTGCAAAGGATCAGTGTTCTATTACTATTATTTAAACGGGGAATCTTAAAATGCCTATTACTTCAGCTCTAGCATATACAATCATACTGGGCTTGGTGGGCACCTGCATGAACATACATATGTACCCACACACACGCACCCACCCACATACACACAGATGCCTTACACACAAAACATAATACTAATGCTTGCCTGATATTTCATTTTCATATCCCTGAATAAATAACAGAGAATGGATTTTACATATTTGTAGTCTTAATATTCTTTCCTGCCAACTCTAAATTTTTGTGTTTAATAACAGAGCAATGTACATATTATAAATAATAATAAATTTAAAAACATCATCATTTATTTTTAACCCCTCTCATATACTACTAAGGATTTATATAGCTGATAAGATTTTTATCTCTAGTATACAAATGGACTTTGGGAGCCTATTCCACATAGGGATACTCTCTCCACCTAGACACATGGGAGAGGGCCTATACCCTGCTCCAAATGATAACACAGACTTTGAAGACTCCCCATGGAAGGCCTCATCCTCCCTGAGGAGCAGAAAGGAGATGGGATAGGGGTTGGTGGGGGGGGGGGAACAGAGGAGGACAGGAGGGAGAGGGAACTGGGATTGATATGTAAAACAAGCTTGCTTCAAATTTAAATAAAACAAAAATTATTTTTTAAAAAAAGATTTTCATCTGCAACTTTCATTTTAAAATACTGCATAAATCTAGCAAGCCAACCCATTGTCTACTATAATGAATTAGCTCTCTTTGGAGATAGAACTGATTCCAGGGCAGAGGCAGGAAATGGGAAAATGAGTCTGAAATAACTTGTGCCAAAAAGAAATGCTGTGTTCAGAAATATAATTTGATTTTATTCACAAATCAACTCTATAAAAAGTGATTATTCCTGTTAATGAAATGGAGGCTCAAGTGTGTCCCCTGGTGCCTGATTCAATTCCTTCCCTGCTGTAATACTGAACTTACTCTTTTCTCATCCTCTCACTCATCCATTCACTGAAGGTCACAAATTGAGCACTGTGTGTGTGTATGTGTGTGTGTGTGTGCCAGGAGTACTATGACACTTTGAAAACAGAGATGATTCTACTGTTTGAGGCGATAGTCAAAGGGAATTTCTTACTACAACGAGAGATTTTGTTGAGTAGAGAACATGTAAACTATATGTAGTATAAAAGTCATTGAAAAGAATAGATTGTTATTTTCTAGGACAGTATTTGGTTGTGTGGTCTTGTGTTTTTAAAACAGATAGGTATAACAGAGAAATTATTGTGTTATTGAAGCCTTGTGTGTTTGATGTGAGCTCAGATTAACCACCATAGTCTGCAACTATAAAAGGTCATACATTATATTATCACTTTAGTTTTAATGCAAACCCTCAATGGCTTTGAATTGACATATATATTTAGTGTATGCTTAGAGATGACTTACAGGGTAATGGAATAAATTAATAAATCACTTGATTGACAGAAAAAATTCAATATAGTGTCCAACAACTGAGATGTACAATGACAATGTCATATATTAGAGTTGTACAGACTTCTCTACAAATATAAGAAATTCTATCAATATTTTAAGAATTAATATATGTAGAATGATAAATGAAAGAACCAGAGAATAATAGTGTGGCCCAACCTTCAAGCTGAAGGTCAGAAAAGCAAAGCAGCCGGCTATTAGCTCTCACATCTACCTCAGCTCAGACCAAAGGGGGATCCTCAGACTGCTCCCAACTTACTGCTCCTCAGATTTATTCGGACTGCTGTGCTATCCATAATATGGCTATAGTGACTGACTACTGAAGTCAATGGAAGATCCTACTTTTATATCTTTCCAATGCTGGGATTAAAGGTGTGTGATCCCAGGAACTGAGATCACCTTTGTGTGAGCTGTTAGGATCAATTTCATGCTGCCAGTGTGGCCTTGAACTCACAGAGATTAGTCTTCCTCTTAATCCTGAGTCCTGGGATAAAAGTTGTATAGTAACACATCCTAGCTCTGTGGCTTCTGGGATTAAAAAGATATATAACCACTGCTTGATCACTATATCTTGAGGCTGACTTTGCTTTCTGAATTCTCTGGTTAGCTTTAATAAATCATAAATATCAACCACAATATATTCTGAAATTAATCATTGAGTAAATATATCTAAACATGGGAATAATTCTAGGCTATATCTGAAATAACTCCATTTTCACCAAAATTCTAAAAATGTACTATGAACATATACTAATTATATGTGATATAATAGAATATTCATGATATGTTTGGTATAAGCAAATCAATAGAGCTTATCGTATACATGTTACATTTTTTACTTTACTTTTTGATCAGTGATACTAATTATTTGTGGATAAGAAGTTGATTTATAACATTTATTTACTAAAATGTTAACTTGTGAGATACAGTCAATGGATTCCCTGTTTGTTTTATACCCCTGCTAAATGTTTCCAGTGCATGACTCCTACAATCTAAAGGGGTCTTCTCCACACACAGGGGCCACCCATTTATATTAAAAAAAAAAAAAATTCAAAGCCCAGAAAGAAGATGAGAGACTCTAGGTTAGGGCAATCAACTTTATTTGTCAAATATTTTGAGTTGTGAAAAGGAACCATTTTTTTATCCCTTATTTTTTGGATACTGGGGGTTCTCAAATGATGAAGTGCTTATATTCTGAAGGCAAATATTATTAAAAAATGAAACTCACTTCACATAAAACAGTAGAGTGAACTCAACTGGTTCACAATTTTAATAGGTGAAAGTCCTAAGAAATTGGTGACAGTATTGATAAAAAACATAGGACAATACCAAGACCTTGGGATTTCCATTAATATTGAAACAATAATTCAATGTATGGCTTTCTAGGGTTGCCGTAGTGTTGCTGTTTATCTGAACTCAAAGTCATTATGTTTCACTAGTACAAAGTAGCAGAGGAAGAAGTTCCAACTGCCCTGGGTTCCTCCAATGTTCTTGTTCCCGATGCGGGCACTTCTGCTCTTCACTTCTGGGAGTGGCTCCTGAAACTTTGTGCTCATTGAATTTCTCTGTTTTATCAACTTGAAAGAGGACAGCTGTTAAACAGAATGAACCGGTGATATCTTTCATAGTCAGAGACTAGAGGACAGTGAAGAAAGCCATAACAGAGAATGACTCCAGATAATGCTGAAACTGCATAACATTGGTATTAAGCTAAAAAAAAAAAAAAAAATAGTGATCGGGTTAGTTGTTTCTGTGCATTTTCTTATCTATTCCTCATACTGGATTGCTTTGCCCAGCCTGAACACAAGGGGGAGTGCTGCCGAATAATCTTGTACACTATAGACACGTTTTGCTCTCATTGGTTATTAAAGGTGTAAGTGGCCAATATCCAGGCAGGAATAGGAAAGGTGGGAGAGCCACACAAGCAGAACACTGGGAAGGAGAAAGACATGAGTCGCCATCCTGACTCAGAGGAAACAGGAGATGAAAATGCCTTATTGAAAAAGAGTACCACCATGTGGTAGAGCATAGATAAGAAATATGGCTTAATTTGAGATGGAAGAGGTAGTCAGCAACAAGACTAAGCTATCGGCTGAGCATTTGCAAGAATAATAAGTGCTTATTTGGAAGCTGGCTGATGGGACAGGGTTAACTGGTGGGACAGGGAATTCTGCAAACAGGGAGGTCCTTAGTCTTACTGCAATTTGACACACGAAAGGCCTGCCGCTTTCTGAGCAGAAACAGAGGAGGAGTGGATGAACACGGAGGGGGCAGAGGGGAATTGGGGGCTGAATGGGAGGAGAGGAAAAGGCGGAAACTGTGGCCAGAATGGAAAGTAAACAAACAAACAAATAAAATAACAGAGTCTACTACTACTTTCCTTGGGGTCAAATTTTATTAGTTTAATAATTTTAAATATTCTAATATTATTTAATTTCAAAAATAGGATTAATTAATGTATTTCATTCACATCGATGCTTTATAAAAAGAACACCTGTAAACAAATTAAACTGACAAAAATCTTAATTCGGTGATACATTTGTAACAAAAGCCTATAGCTATGTAAGTATCCCAAAGAAACCTAGTCACCATCATTAATAAATGTTCTTATATTTATTTGTAAAAATGATATATTATAAATCAAAATATATTAGATACTAGCCAAGATACAAATGTAGGAAATGGCTTGTTAGTTAAGAACTCTACAACCACGAGGAACAGAGCTCCTACTATCCATGTACAAGCTAAGCATCTTGACCATTTCTGTATTCTGTACTGCACACTGGAGAGCTACTCCAAATGTGGCCCTTGCATTTGCTAGTGCACAGATGTTTTTAAGTCAGCAATATTGACAAAGTGTCCACAGAAGATTGAGTTGAATTTTATAATATCAATTCATTAATTATTTAACATTTGAAAGACACACAACACACATACAATAAAATTCTAATATATTTTATACATAATAAAATCAGTAGCATTAAATACAGTTATATGGTTTGTATAGCTTTTACAACTTTTTCAATGTTCTGAAGTTTTTCTTTTCATTATTTTTTTGAAAATATAAAATCATTACTAGAATAATCTCCTCATACATTGGCTGATTCTCAAACCTTCCATTCTAATTAGAACTCTATAACGACTAACATGCTATCCCATTAAGAAATCCATTAAGTCTCTATAATAGTTGCTTTAGAGATAATATTAAATTTACTGGAGTTTTAAATAATAAATTCATGTGATGGAATTTTAATGTGCAATTTAAGGAGTTATTAATGTTTGAAAGTAGCAGCCATTGCTTCTGTGCTCAACCAATACAAAGTACAAAGTTTTGAACTGTACTTATCAGTTTTGTCATGACTGCTATTGAAGAATTTTCTCAAGTGGTTTTCATAGAAGGGGACATTTTAGTGAAAGTTCTGCTTCTAATAGAAAATACTGGATGTAGGATAGTCCATTTTTTTTTTCTCAAAAGGTCAACAATAGCCTTTTTTATTATTCATTAATTCCATTTCCATAACATATGCAATTTAGAAAGTTGAAGACCTTGACAAAGAAGATATTATTGATATAAATCTGGGGAAAATGTGAGAATAGCTTCGCCTGACTCTGGCAGCTGGTTATCAGCTCATGGACTTGTATTTGTTTGTCTTCTTTCATCTCTCACTGCCACAAATTCTTCCATCATGGGCTTCTTCACCTCAATATCTTTAAAAAAAAGAATGGCTTCCCAGGTCCTATTCATAAAAAAATATTTATCGTAATGGCTTTTAAAGGGTTTTATAAAAGACACATATGGCCAATTCAACCATCTGTGACAATGTGAAAAATGTTGCAGAGCACCATGCCTCATATCAATGGTCACCAACTCCACATGAAACCACATGCACTCACTAACATCATATATCAACATTTTATTTGTATTTCTTGAGTGAGCAGTAGTATGAGTTCCCACAGTGCCAGATAGAGACAGTGAGCACAGGCTCCCAGGGATCGAGGCATTGGGGTGTCTTAACAACTGACACAACTGATACAACACAGTATTAAGTTTAACTGTGTGTGTGTGTGTGTGTGTGTGTGTGTGTGTGTATGTCTGTGTCTGTGTGTGTGTGCTTCATGGGTCATTTCATTTTGGATTTTCAGTAAGAGTAGGTTTATCAAGAAGTTTCCTTAATTATAGAGAACAGCATAACAGTATATGTAATTGAAACAAAATAATTTTACTAAATTGGAGCTATCCTAAGTCTGTTGGTAAAATGAGGTATTGGGAAGGAATGCCTAAAACCAAAGTGAAATTCCACCAGGTATTCAGAATTCAATTGGTTAGTTTTATAATTATACGCCAAAGTTGTAGTTGATGCAAAATATATCCTAAAAGTAAATACCATAGTTCTGCTCAGTATAATAGCTAATGGACAAATCAGGAAAAGTCATTAAGAATTAAATAAAATTATTTCACCCAGAAAGAGTAGAAGTTCTTAGAATTTATTGAAAATCTGCAAAATGTTGAAATTGAATGTATTTTCTAGCTAACAGAAAACTATTTCTTCTCTGAGGAAAACAACTATACAGCTTATATCTGTGTTTTAGTATTGAATATATAATTTTACTATCTTAAAGTACAATTAAAATAGTAAGTTCAGTATATTTAGAAAATGATTAATATGAAAATTCTATGACATATTAAACATTATATTGATAATATAATCTGATAAATAATTTAGACATGAGTTTCAAATAATTAGGAATAATACAAAATATTAAGTCAACTAATCATACTGAAGCACATAGGCTAATTGAAGACCTTCACTTTTATCGTGTCCTCCAAAAACATTTTTACAATCTTTTCCCCATCTCTGGCTCATGACCTACTACTCTCTCTATCTCTCCCCAAAGCCAAACTCATATAGTACATGGATAATATTTTAATTTGCAGCCTGTACTTAAAAGTTAGTCAAACTGACATGTCTGCTCTTCTTAATTTCTTGTCCAGCAAGGGACCTAGAGTCTCACCTTCCAAGTTCCAACTGTCCACTTCTCAGGTCACATACTTGGGACTAACCATTACCTCAACTCACAAAACTATTACCATAGACAGAAAAACCTAATGCAGTCCCTTGTAGTTCCTTCTTCTAAAAAGGAAATTTTATCCTTTCTAGGAATGGTTAGCCGCTAATGCTCATGGGTCCCCTTTTTCTCTACCCTTCTTGTCCCCTGTATTAGGCAGCTCTTGGCTCTCCATCTGAACCCCTCCTTAACCCTGTTACTAAGCTTTTTCAGAAACTCCAACAGGCTCTTCTCCAGGACTCAGCCCTTCATCTCCCAGACCTAACTCATCCTAACAGGAAGGAGGTATATGCCTCTAAAATTCTAGGACACCATCTAGGACCTTCCTTTGCACCCATAGCACATCTGTCAAAAAAAAAAAAAAAAAAACCCAGACCTAACTACCAAGGATGGACACCCTTCATCTAAATTGTGGGTTACATACCACTGTCTTCTCCCACCACAATCTGTCTCATCTCTACATTACAAAGAAAGCCTTACAAACTCTATTTAATTCCTCAGTTCTTTCAGTCCATGTTCCACTAGTAGAAAAATGCCAAATTTATTTTGTGATCCTGCCCACTCCTCAATATCTCAAATCATCTCCCTCAACCTAATACTATTTCCCATCTCATTCCGGATTGAAACCCTAGAAGAACTATTGCCCCATCCTTCAAACATACAGGAGGGCACATTGCCACAGGTCCGCTATACCTGGTACACAGATGGTAGCTCCTTTTCACATGAGGGAACCTGTAAAGCAGGCTATGGCATAGTGTCAGATACCAGGGTGGTGAAGCCATAGGGGCTTGCTGCCCATACTACTAACCGGCAAGCTGAACCAATAGCTCTCGCCCAATTAGCACAGGGACAAGCCCTAAATGTTTACGCGGTCTCCAAATATGCTTTTTGCATATCCTCCTGTCCCATGCTGCTACCTGGAAAGAGTGGGGGCTACTTACTACAAAAGGGGAATCCATACTTAACTCAGGCAATATTTTGGCCATGCTGAGGGTCTCCCATCTACCCAAACCTATAGGATTTATTTCTGCTGGTCTCATCACACTGACAGCGCCATTATCTCTAGGGAAAACAACCTGGCTGAGGAGGCAGCTAGGGCTGCAGCCCTCTGAGGCCCAGACTCACCTCACCTACTGCAGAGAGTTCATACACTACCCATAACCACAGTTACCTCCTGACAATCAACAAATTTTGTCCTATTTACACTAGCTGTTTCATTCTAATAGTCAGGCCTTGTGTCATTTTGTCAAGGCTGATCTTAAGCCCAACTCTGAAGACTTACATTTCTTAACAACTATCACTAACCCTTGTAAAACCTGATGTCAGACCCTAACTCCAGGTATCATCGTCTCCCTTTTCTTACGCACTAGTCCAGGGTTTCTCTCCCAAGGACTGATGTTTTCTTCTGCTTCATCTGCATCTGGGTCTTGCTGGTGTAGAAATCCTTGTCTATGGTGGTGTCATATTACTTTTTATGTTGTTGAATATGTTCCTATACCTTTCTCTTCCTCCAGTGGGTGCAGGTGAGGCTAATGATTCAGGGGATCTCTTTTCCTCCAATTGATGTAGGTATCGCCTGTGACTTAGGTGGTTGGCCTTCCTCTCCGAGTGGGGACAGGGACAAGGCTCCAATGGTGAGAGAAGCAGTGTGTGAGGAAGGTACCACCAGGTCTCTGGGCTTTCTCTCACAGTGAGGGCATGGCCAAGGCTCCAGTGAAGATAGATGACATGCTCGATGGTTTGGGGCTGTTCCCAGGTCTCTTGAGATTTGGTGGTGAGGAAGGGACGATGTGACCCAGTCAAGATCTCCAATGGGGGGGGAGAGGCAAGAGAAGGCCCAGCTCTCACCTCTCCCAGTGGGGGCAGGGCCATCGCTCTGATGGAGGCAGGTGCAGTTTGGGGCTGCCCCCCCAAGTCTCTGGTGATTTGGTAGGTGGGATGGAGCAATGTGCCCTGTTCATGGACCTACAATAGCAAGGAACACTACTTTTGTCTTTTAAAACACGGTCCTTTGTCATAACTTGTAAATGTACATCAGAGTATTTGTTTCTCCATATAAAGTATGTATATCAATCAGTAAATTTTAGAAGATAAAATTTACAAGCTAACCTAAGGGGAAGTGTACAAAGCATTTAACAATCAAAGTTAGTGGGAATGAAAGATTTCATTAGCAAATATAAATCTGGTTTGAATACCTTTTAACAACTCAGATTAGTGTCACAAGCATTTGAAATGAAATATGTTCACTCTCTGGTGTAAAGCAGCAAATCACTAGACCCTCAGATTATTAGCTTTTTATATAACACAATTGTCCCTCAAAATCCCAATGGGTACCAAATGAAAGATACTGGAGATTCCATAAACGGGTGGCTTATCTGTAGGAAATCATGAAATCAAAGCTATTTATCGTTGAGGAATATGACAGCAACTTAATTAGGCTCTTCAAAATAAAAGTCAGAAACTTCATACTTTGATAACGTCCAGGCAGGTATATATTGGAACTGCTATGATAAAAGATACCTTTTCTCATTTGCTCCTTTTCATAGCTGTGAGAGTCAGTCACGATAATGACAAGATACTTTTAAAATTTCTTATTATGTGCATTTATTTACTTGTGGGTTTGCAGGTGTGATGCTTGATTGAGAATGACTCCCATTCCTGCCCACCAGGCCTGTGTGCTGATAGGGGAAGGAAAGCATGCGGTGGGCTGCAAGCAGAATGGCTTTATCTAGGGTACCATCAAGGTGGCCAGCACAGGAATCAGGGTGCTATACACCAGCCTGGAGCTTGGGCAGCTTCTAATCCTGGGCACAGCTAATGGGCACACTCGCCCTTACTCTGAGCATCAAAGAGATCCGAATTGAAGAACGGTCCATTCAGAGTTAAATCCCCTCCAAAAATTTCCTTAATCTATGTTGCCACTGGAAACCATGTTGGGCCCTTAATCTGGGCTGCTATCAGCAAACATTGATCTTAGTGCTTTCTTTAGTGGCAGGAGCAAGATCCATCATGCTTGGAACTCAAACACTCAATGGTACAGCTATAGTTGGGTATTTGTAGTTTGAGTGACATTAAACAAATGGACATAGATTATTATTTTCCCAAACAAAGCTGCTTCTTCGTGTCCTGTTCAGGCAGTCACATTGAGATATCAAGGGTGTAGCTTACTCTCATTTGTAGAGACATAAAAGTACTCACACAGCTGACTTCATGGGTCTTTGCCTTTTGCAATATTTCTACTTCATTTTAGTATTTCTCCCCTTCTTCCTCAATCGTAGATACTTTTGTTATAGTAAGTTAATAAAATTACATGAATATTAATATGACTATAGTTAATATTACTTACTTGTGTCATGAAATTATAGCCTATTTACTGACACTTTGGTTTTAAAGCAAGTTTTCATTCTTTGTAATATGCTTAGAAAATAATTTGTTAATTCACTGAGAAGATTTGCCCCACCATTAAATTGTTCATCTAAAATTATTAAAATCATGATTTTCATAGAATTATATAGCAAATAAACATTCTTGTTCTCAGTCATCATAATATATACTATGTTTCATCTTTCTATAATGTGTTGTTTCCAAAATTATGGTTTACCCTAGGATTTATTTCCCCCAACTCTTTAGTTTCATTAATTATGCATGTGTATTATATAGTCTTCTTGTTTCTGACATGTTTAACAAGTTTTATTATTGTGTTGACACCTTATTACTTGTTTTCAATTTTAGACCCTCTTATGTAATAGAATATGCAAAAAGAAAATACACAAGGTTATTCTATTGTGAATTTATCTACATATATTTTTATGCATAATTTTTCTATGTTAAACCAAACATGATTTTATACCCTCATCTTCATTGTAATTTAATTCAAAAATTTTCTTGAACTCCTCTGTTCTTCGCTTAACCTACATGAATATATATATATATATATATATATATTTAATTTTTTATGAGCTATTAAACATGTAATGAGTTTTTGTAATTATTAACCCATATCCAGATGGGAAATAACTTTATTAAATTAGATATATGAATTTAATGACTTTAATTTTGAGTAAGCTATTTTACTTTGCTCTATGATAATATTGTTCTTAATGATTGCTGAGCATAAATATTTTCATTATCACCCAAGCTCACATGGGAGCTGATAAAGAGATATCAATACGGTGTAAAGTTTGTCCAAAAGCCAAAACCAAATAAAAAGAATTATGCCTATGCAGGTCAATGTATTGAAATTAAAATGTATTAAACTACATCATATTTTAATTTTTGAAATTAAAGAGCTTATACACACACACACATATATATATATATTTGACTGAAGAATTCTATGAGTGCTTAATCCCATATATGAAGAATTAGAGTCTTAGGTTATACTATAATAGACTCTTAGGTTATACTATAATGTGAATGTATCCAAAAACTCATTCAAGTATTGACATGTACATGTCAATGTCATGATATTTGTACATGTAACCTTAAATGAAAATTATAAAGTAATGTGGGCTTTGCCTCCATAAATAGATTGGTTTGTTATAAAGTTACCAAGAGAAGCAGGTCACAACCTTTGTTCCTTCCATCTTTCATCCAGTATGCCCCAAGTAGGTCCCTTCCGAAGAATGAGCGACTATCAGTCACTCTAGAAGAAAAGAAGGTTCCCCTCAGCAGATAATAAACTTTCAGGGGCCTTGAATTTGTTTTTGTTTTGTTTTGTTTTGTTTTGTGTTTTGCTTACAGCACAAAACATATATATTGAGAATATAAGTATCTTTTATTATTTTGATTCATATATTGATCAATAGTAGAATGATATACTAAGATAACATATGACTGACAAGAAACCAACACAGAATAAAGGTATTCGTATACAACTACTCAACATTGTTAGAATAAAATCGTTTAATATAAACTACTAGTAGTTATATTAATGATTATATGTGTTTAATTATTGACTAAACAATTATAATATTACAATTGCTTCTCAGATTTACTCAATGAAGATGGCGATGATGATAGTTTCATTGCTTGGGGGACCAACAACATGGGGCTAGAATGGAAATCCATGAAGTTGGCCTCGAGACTTTTTACATGAAATGGCAAAGGAAAATTCACTCACAACTCTCTTGATGGTTTCTTCCCTTTATTCTTCATTTTTATTCTCTGTTCTTTATTTTCCTGGAATTTCCTTCTCTCATTCTTGATGTTTTCCTTCTCACTCTGTCTTTACTCATGATGTTTTCTTTCTAATTTCACCCTAATACACCTTATCCTCTCATTCTTGATATTTTCCTTATAAACTCTTTTTAACTCTATCTTTATTCTTTACCTTACAACCTATGTAACCAATCAAAATCTTTCAGATAATATAAAAGTTACAATGTGGTTAATTACATTCTATTTTTCAATTTAATGACTACAATGAATACAAGTTAAAAAAAAAAGCATGTTTTCGATATCCCTTACATGACTGAGCATTTTACATATTATAGGTGAAAAACAAATTATCCCAAGAGCACAGATATATTCATGCCCAAGTAACTTGTTACAGATTAACAGTGTAAGCAAGCAAGGTATTCTTTCACTGACAGGCTGTATTTTGTGGTTATAAAGAAAGGACCAATAACTTTATTACTTATATTGAAAAGTAATATTAGAAAGAATCTTAAAGTAATCACAGATCTAAACATTTATACATGAAAAACAATCAGTTGTCTCTCCTTTAAGTCTTTAGGGTGCATATTGGAAGATTGAGGACAAAAATAGGTACAAAAAATTAAATAATACCATTTGGTCATCAACCAATCCTAGCAAGAAAGGCAGTTAAGCAAATAATAATTGAGCTGCTTTGTTCTTGTACCCCAAACTTAAAGAATTCTTCACTCAGTTATGTGCCTTTCTAAAACTTTAGATTGTCTTCCTGAGTTAACATCTCAGTGTAACTGCCAGTTATTTTCAAACTTTTTTTTTTCTTTTTTTTTAAAGCTATGATGCACTCTATAACATGTGAACACATCTCCTAACATCTTGACTGAAGATAGGTTCCTTTCCACTGTCAAAAAATTTACAAAAGCCTACAGGTGTTTTACGGTTTATGAGACAAGGAAGAAATTTGATGAATTCTTCAAGACATTTGGCAAGTTTGTTTCACTTGAGTGTTTTTATTATGATCATCATTTTGATTTATTTTATTCCATGTAATAGAAGATAAAACTCATCAATTATTACTCATATAGCAACAACAACAGTAATGATAGGATCATGTGGAAAGAATGTAAAAATATTAATAAAAAGGAAATAGAGTGAAATGAGATTTATTAGCTGTTAAGGAATTAAATTTTAATACATTTTAAAGAAATAATTTTATTCAAGCTTGTGGGCATCTAGGAGATTACATTTTATCAACTAAGTTTGGTAAAAAAAAAACAATGTTATCCACTTTGTAACAGTTTCATACAATACTTAAAAGAAAATAAATATGCTGTCAATAAATTACACTCTATAATGCCTAATATTGTGGACAAATAACTTTAAACAGAGACATACCTCAGTTCACAAACTGGAGTTGAATAGAGTGACTTGGACGTGAGAAAATTTGGAAACTGACAAATGACTTATACCCATTACTAGTTTATCAGGAATATCCACATGTAGTGGGGGCAAGCTCATGCTATTTACATTTTGCTTCATCACTGTGTTGTATAAGCTAGCAATTCGTAAGTACTTTGGCAGAGACAATGAAATAGAGGCAACAAGACAGAAATGTACCTTTTCTCTTACCTCCCTTTTGAGGCCTTACAGGGAAAAGACAATGGAGGGGGGTGAATTAACCAGCTTTCATTTATGAGTTCAAGACTACTAGGGAGTAAAAAAAAAAAAAAACCAACCAAACAAACAAAAAACACATTTATTGAGGCTCACTCTCATCTGATCAATAATCCTTCTAAAAAATTCAATATTTCAAGGAGTTAACTTTTCTTCACTGATGAGAGCCTTTGCAGGAAAATACTCTTCAAAGATTAGAGGCAAGAATACTTCCAGTTGAAACAGTTTCTGGAGAATGGTGACTCTTAGTCTTTTGTGAAGATTTCAAAATCGAGCATTGGATGAAATAATTACAAAATTAAGAACAGAAGGAAGGGATGGAGGGGAGGGAAGGTGAAAGGGGAAGGAAAGATAAAAAGGAGCAGGAAATGTAAGGTATGTTTTATCTCATTCCTTTTTAAGATATTAAATATGAAAGAAATGGAGTCCTTAGCATATAAATTTGAAGTTCCATCCAGAAATATTCCATAATTATTCAACTGAAGTTAGTAACCCAATGATATAAAATACTATTGCTATTTCTAAGAAAAGCAGTAGTGACTCATTTTAAATGAAAAGAGTATCTTGCTTAATAAACAATGTTGACATTGACTCCATGTACTTTATTACCTGACATAAAACTTATTTAGCTATTTGAAAGGCAGAAATTTAGTAAATATAACCATTTTGGCATAACAATTTTCCTTTAAAATGTTTAATGCAAAGCACAATGATTAATAGCTTCCAAATTATACTAATAGATATTATCACTCTACTATAACACATGAAACAAAGATGAGGAATTGGTAGAGCTAGCTCTCCAAATTCTTGTAAATCATACCTCAGGAAGTATTTTGCCATTAGAGATATGAAGAGAGAATTATAACCACTTGAACTTAAGTTACTTTGAGGATGGAAACAAATCTGTGTCATCTAGAAGGACAGCAGTGCTCTTAACTATGGAGCCATTTCTACAGCCGCTATTGACTCTGGTTTGAACAACAAACTCCCATATCTTCTCCAAGTATGCCTGGAGATATCACTAGATTTCATCTAAATCTCTTATTTTTTCTTCCAAAGAATTTTATCTGAATTAAACTTTTTTCCTTTTAAACTGGGTGTACACATAACTCAAAATTTCATACTATGAATGATATGATCCACTATTCTAACATAATATCAGTTTACAGAATAACATATTACTGTGGTACTTTCTGTGGAATCTGCTTAAATTTAACTTAAATAATACGATGAATAAAATAGACATGCAATATTAGATCTCAACATAACTAGGTTACATGGATTCCACCCTGTAGCCTTTTCAGTTGGAAGTCTCTCTTTTATTAAAAAATACTATCATGATTATTAGAAATGGCAGCATTACTTTCTATTTATTCATTTATTTTCCTTTATTAATTTTTTCAATTACTATATACTTAATCATGACATATGGAAATATATTTGTCCTTCAGTTTTCATTTGGAAATAATTCAATGTTGTTTATTTTAGCATTCCTAGAAAAAACATACCATTTCTAAAACCTCTCACATAAGATACACACATATTCATTGAGTATCCATGCTCAAGCTAAACCACATCACTCCCCTCTCTAACCTAAAAGAATGTAAATTTACTGAAAGTAGTGAACATCTAGGTCCTTCTGGCTCATGGAGATTTCGTGTGCCTCCAAAATAATTATGAACTTCAAGCTTCATACAAGTATTGATTTAGCTCACAGCCACATAGCAAAATAGATATGATTCATCTACTGGCCTGTACATGCCCTCTTCTCATCTAACCCAGAGTGTTTTTGCCTAGGTCAACATTTTTGCAGAATTGTTGTCAGGCAAAAGAAAAATGTCTTTTCTTACTTTATTTGAAGTGAAAAAGCAATAAATTAGGTAATTTTTTATGAGGGGAGTGCCATGCCTTTCGGTCAATGCTCAACTTTAAAAAGGTGGCCAGGTCTTCATTTCCTTGGTTACAGTTTGTATCAGAGTCTGGAGCCTGCAGATCCATGCTGGCATCATCAAGGCCACTGTGGATGCAGGAAACTCACACTGCCACTAGGAGCTCTTGTTGGGGATTTCTAGTCTTTTATTTTTAATGAGAAGATGCATGCAGGGCACGTTGCTTCTACAGAAACATGCTGCAGATAAGGACTTATTCCTGCTCAGACATTATCAGCTTTCAGCAGAACTGAATTTTCGACACAGTAGCTTATTCACCAATTAATCAATTTAGAAACAGAGGGAAAAAAAAAAAAAAAACAAGACCCTAAGAATGAATGACTAGTATTTGAAACATTAAAAGTTCCACATTTGAAATACACACTCTATATTTAATACATAGGAATTGAAATGAATTATTGACAAGACATGAAATATCAATGGAGAAAAATAGCAAAGAAAAATAATTCATTAAAGATAAGAGAAATGTGCTTCTCATAAAATACGTTCATGGCTAGAATCATTAAAATATAATCTGAAAGTCATCTAATGAGAAAAATAATAAGGAATGTTTCTTAGTATTAGAGGAAAAAATATTACTCTTATTCTTATTATTGGATTATTTTTACTATTTTTGTTGTGTGCACAGAAAGAACTCAGCATTTCTTTGGCCTTTATGCTCAACGATTCCTTTTAGTATCACTTGGAAGAGAACATAGGAGTCAAGAGAAGGGTATAAGAAAAGCCCTAGCACATAACAGTGTTTCAGATAAAGTATCAAAAAAAAAAAAAAAAGTCTCCCTGCAAGAGCCACACAAGGTCTTCATCATGAAAAGAAGAAAGAATTAGTGACCAGCAAAGAAGGGAGACATGTTGCTATCAAATGAACTGAACAAACCAATAAATTAAGCACATCTTTGACTATTAGTGATTGTCAAGTGGATTTCATATGTACTACTGAAAACAAATCAGAATTTCAATTCTGGAAAATTTCTGCTTCCTTCAATAGTTGTGGTGTACTGAAAGAAGTAGAACATTATTTGGAGAGAATTAAGATAAATGGTAATATTTACTGAAGATGGATTTGTTGTTACACATGGAAAACGAGATAAGTGTCTCTCTGTCTACTCATCATGTCCATAACATCAGTTAAATATGGTATTATTTGTATTCAGATAGTCTTAAACAACTAAGGGCATTTTAAATGTTCTGATGGAGGAAGAGTACACTGTATTTTTAATTCTTAGAACAAGAGCAAATAATTTTATTTGGGTGACACTTTTTCTTATTTGAGAGAAATACAACTTAAGAAGATGTAATTAACCGTAGACAAATTATAAGCAATTGTGCAATTGTAAATTTGATAACACATAAATTGACAGCATACCCAAATTTCAAAATAGGTCTTGTGGCATGGAGTGGTGACCAAATTGGTAACGTACTTCCCTTACAAATGCTAGTATCTGAGTTTGGTTCCAAGAGCCCTTGTAAAATTTCCAAGGATTACCTTCCCTCACTATGATGTGGTAGATAAAAAGAAAATTGGGAGTCCTTAGACTTATGAACAACCTTGGTACGGTTGAGTCCTGTGGTAGGTTTTAAATTTTGATGACACTCTGAACTAGTTCCTATGACAGCTGTACTAATATTCCCTCCAACCAACAGTGTATAAAAAAGGGGTTAATCTTTCTATACATTGTCACCAGCGTTAGTTGTCAGGTTTCTTAACTACAGCGGCTCTGAAGAGGATGAAGTATTTTCAATGTTGTAATTTTCATGACAGGGACGTGGAACATTTTGAAATACTTATTGTCCATTTGTGTTCCTTTTAAACAGCTGCAATTATTAACAAATTTATTGATTGGCAGGGTTCTGTGTGTGGAGGTGTCATATGTAATATATATATATATATATATATATACATACATATATACATATATAATCAAACTATATATAACCAAACAAATAAAACTATAATAAAAATGAAATTTGTAGGAAAATGATTATATGGAAAGAATTATAAAAAAAAGTGACTAACTCAGAAAGACAAAAATGGTTGCTCGTCCTTATAAGAGTATCTTACATATAAGAGTACCATACTCCATAGTGAATAAACCTATTTAAATAAAGGAGACATAGAATAATACAAGACGTGGAGGGAAGGGGTAGAACAGCAAAAAGATAGATGTTACATGAAAGAAGAAAGAAAACAGATCATAGTCATCAGAGGCATGGATGAAGGGGTTGAAAAGGGAAATGTGAAGTGACTATTCATTTTTCTAATTAATTTATTTATTTTCTTATGTTACATATTGATCCCAGTTCCCTCTCCCTCCCTCTCTCCCTCTCTTCCACCCTCACATGCCCCCTGACCACCCTCCTATCCCACCCCTCCCCCGACTCCACATGTAGGGTATTGACTTCCTGGAGGGGTCATCTAAATCTGTCAAGTCATATGGAGTAGGGACTATGCCCTCCCTCTTGCTTCTAGTGAAGTGACTATTCTAAAGCATGCTATGTTTAAACATGTTATAAGAGTATCTAATATTTTATATACTAATTTCAAATATATAATAATAATAATAGCAATAATAAACCAGTCATACTGATCCTTGCAGATCAGTGAAGGTCGCTGGCCAGGCAATCGACCAATTTATTTGGAGAATTAGAGGCAACTCAAAGACTCTGACTCAAAATTTTTAAAATGTTGACTGGACCTTGAGGTCATTGCTTCTACACGCATAAATAAAGCACATATGTGTGTGTGCATGCAGATAGACATGCAAGCAGACACACACATAAACAGAACCTGGCCTCCTATGCTGATACGACTTAGGAAGAGAAATACAGTAGCAAAATGAGGTAGTTGTCTTGTAAGTTGTATCTCCTAATTTGTTTTTATACAAGTAAATTATAAGTTTACTTCTGAAGGGAAACTGGCCACTGTGGATGAAAGTTTCATCGTTCTTTGAGATAAGAATCTATTAGGTTGCATCTTGTTTTCCCCAAGGACCCAACTAAATCTTTTCATGTATTTAGTGGCCAGCATAACATCCACTGGGACTGAAGTTGAAAAATCAATTCTTGAAAGCATTCTGACTTCTTCGTTTTATGCTCAGGTTTTGTAAAGAGTTTAGGATCCAAGTTTGTGTACACTTCAAGGACATTCTGTAAATGAGACAAGCAGAGACAAATTGTCTTTTGGTTCAGAGGTGCTGCGCCAAAACGTTAGTGGCTCTTGCAAATACGAAAAATGATGATTGCTGCTCTGTTTGATTACTGTACAGCTTTGCTACAATGATCTTAATGATATAATGTACATGTAAAATAAAAATACAGTCCCGTCTAAAAGAGATGAAATGCAATAAATATTTAAAAATTGAATTTTAAAAAGGTGAACGGATACGATGGCTAGGGTTATGTCAACAAGCTAGACTCACGTGAAAGGTGGGAACCTCAACTGAGAAAATGCCTCCGTCATACCTGGTTGTAGGTAAGCTTGTGGGGTATTTACTTAATTCACCATCAATGAGGGAGCTCCCAGCACATTATAGGGGGTATTATCCCTGGGCTGGTGGTCTGAATTCTATAAGAAAATAGGATCAGCAAACCATGAAGAGACAGGAAGCAAACCCTCTACGGCCTCTGTATCAACTCCTACCTCCAGGTTCTGGTCGGTTTATGTTCCTGTTCTGACTTCGGTTGGCTGAAATGTGGAAGTTTTAACCAAATAAATCCTTTCCTCACCAACTTGCTTTTGGTCATGGTGTTTCATCACAATAGTAGTAAAACCTAACTACGGCAGGGGATATTTTTTTAACATATTTTTACTTATAAGACAAAATATGTTTTATAAATTACCTACTCGAATAAGGACACCCAACTATTTTCAGTTTCGTATAGGGACTAAAACTCGGGCTATTTTCATGGAACACTGAAGTGGGTGGACGATATAGAACACGTGGGGCCGTCCATAACACCTTTGAGCAGTGGGAGGAGAGAAAGAGAGGTGAGGGGATGAAATAGCTCCACTCACATATTTTCTTCTGAAATTATTGAACTACACACTCAGCACCCAGTGTCTCATGTTGGATGTCGCCAGAGAAGCGATCTTCATGCTCCATTTTATTCTACATTTACTTATTCAGTCTGTCCTGTACAATGGTATGAAATCACTCTCTAGAGTACATCGATGATGAATTAATTATTTTTTCTTAGGATATGTGCTCTGATCTGCTGATCTTCCCTAGAAAGTCCTATATCTAGTATGCTAAAGTGAAATGCAGACACAAGGTAATTGCATATAACAACATTTTCTTTAAAATTAAAAAAAATGTTACTTTAAGATCTCATATTCTAACTTAAAGGTTTCCTAATTTTAGCCTTTAGATGTGTCTATGCATCAAAAAAGTATTTATTAAAAACAAAAACAAAAAAAGATGCATACATTTGAGGGATTTAAGAATCTGAGTAAACCGAATTGTGTTAGAAGTTTGAAGATCCAGGAGGACATTAGATATCAGATATTTTTTTTAAATCACATTCCTATGTGTTTTTATACTTGGCATAATAATTTCCCAAGGATAGTCAATGCTGCATATTATAAATTTTTACTATTATTATTTTTCTTATTTTACATATCGATCCCAGTTCTCTCTCCGTCCCATCCTCCCATGACCCCTGGACCCCCTCCCAATCCCTACCCAATCCACAGGCAGGTACATTTGGAAGAGTTATATCACAAAATTGTACACAATGAGTTTTAAGTTTAGGAAGTAAAATACTCACTTTAGGATTGCACTATTTTATTGAAGAAAAAAAAATAAAAGAGATCCTATAAATGAAATACAACCATGAAACAAAGCTGACAGCTTTATCAACATGGATTTTCACCTGTTTTAGTAAATTTTAGGATTTATTGGGCTATTTTTAATTCTTATTTTCATATGAATCATTCAGTGGACATTTCATGACTAATTAGATTGATTTGAAAAAAATTCTAATTTCATGCTGATGGTTTACAGTTGTTTATCAAAAGACAGACAAATGATCTGCCAGTAAGTACAGAATAAAACCCCAAATATAGAATTTAAGAGGCATTTTTTAGTATACTTCTAGATTTGTCCATTATTTTCCACTTCAAAATCTTTAAAGATAATTTGTAACATTGTTGCTGCTTTGTACATAATATAACAAATATTCATATGAAGCATGTATGCTAATTCCCTACAGTTTTTGGCTATATTAATTTAGTTCTGTTGAGAGATTAAAGCAATAAGAAATTATTATTGCTATACAGATAATAAAAAAGACATCGGGCCTCATCATAATATCTTTCAACAATTGCATATTTAGTCTCCATAAATACATTCTGCCCTGCTGACATTCCATAAGCCAAATTATATCGCTCTATCCCTGGTGCTCTATAAACCATGGTCACTGACAGTAGCATGTGCTTGTAACCCTGCAGGACTAGGAGAAAATTTCAGCGTTTAAAACAAACATAAAAAGAAATAATGATCACTAGTAAGAAAGAGAACCTCAGAAAATTAGAGATTCATTAGCCTGAAAATTAAAGAAGAAAATGCTCATGCTTATAGAAAACTGTATGAATTTCTCAATTAACTATGCTAACAGTTTAAGATGAGCAAAAAAAATTATTTGCACAATTCATATGATTGTATATTTATTCTATTAAAATTGCTTTGTGATTATCAAATAAAAATTGAAGAAATATTTCAAAAATTTCTGCTCCCCCACCCCAATTTACCCCTTGTAATTCAAAGAACAAAAGTCAGACTAACTCTCTCCTGCATGACACAGCGCTTCTATAACTGACATGTTTTTAACTGTGAGTAAGTCTTAGCACTATAGATATGGAAAACTGTTCACTACTTGCAAATATATATGTTGTATATTTTTCATATATATATATATATATATATAATTAGTGCAAAAGAGGGCATGAATTTGCATGAGAGTAGGTCAAGGCATTTGGGAGGGTCGGGAGTGAAAAAAGGGAAGGGAGAAATTTTGTAATTATATTATCAAAGCAAAAAGAAAAGGAGAAAATTAGGAATAATTCCTGAATAAATCTGCAATAAAAAAGATCAGCATTGGTATGTGGTAGTTCCCTTTGGTAATTCCAGTACACAGGTGGATTGTTATGCATTCATGTTTACTCTGAAATACATGTTTAGCTCAAGTTCAGCATAATCCAAACAGTGAGACTTTCTAAGATTCATGACCAATTTCATGTTTCATTTTTCATCTTTTTCAAGCTAAAGAAGCAAAGTCATCATTACCCAAGAGTCTGCTGTTTTGTGTACATGGTACGGTTGTAAACTAAGTGGATTAACTAACAATGTTTCCTCTTTGCAGTTAATATAGATTTCAGTCATAAATGGATATTTACACACACACACACACACACACACACACACACACATATCCATCCCAAGCAGTGCACACATGCACAAGCTTCCACTTATGTGATCAGAGAGGTAAACACCAACCCAGCTAGCTGTGCTTTACCTTGGTGATCTGCCCGCAAAACATGCTGGTTCAATAGTAGTACAAAACTTTTTGGGGTAACCAACCAATGTGTTATTGAGCTTAAGGCCCACCATATGAGATGGAAGCCATCCTTGATGCTGTGAAGATGGTTAAGAACCTAACTAGGGGACATCCAAATACTATTCTTCTGATAAAGGGACATAGTAATGAAATGACTCCTTGCAGTACTCTGCTACACTCGTAAGATCAGAGCCTTATTCAGTCATCATTAGAGACACTTCCTCCTGCAGTAGAGGGGAACAAATATAGAGACCCGCACATTACAATGCATAAAGAGTAAACATCTTTAAGGACTCATTCCTAAGTGGAATGTCTCCATCGGATTCCTCCTGTGACAGAGAGCTCCAGGAACGCAGAGGAAGAAGCAGAAAAATTATTAGAGCCAGAGGGGTTAGAGGAAACAAAACATTAACATCTTCTTGACACAATAGAAATGCTGTTCATATGAACTCACAGAGCCTGTTTCAGCATGTACAATGTGCAGATCAAAGATGAGGCGGGGGGTTCCAGGGCTGAGAGGGAGAATGGAAACAAGCTCCCATCCTTAACCCAGAAAGTGTCTCTAATGAGATCTGCTCACGAAGGAAACATCCCAAGGGATGGACCCATGCCTCACAGTAGACTGTAAACCTAAAATGAACTCAGCGGTATTATCGGAGTTATTCCTCTGAGTGCTTCTTCTGGTGATTTTTTTTTTCACCTTATAGATTGCTTGAATATCATGGTTTCCAATTTTATTTTTGTGGGTTTTCTGCAGGTGAACATGCCTGTCTCAGTGTCTTCATGTGTTTCTTTTGCTTCTTGGATTTGTTTTCTTTTTGACTGCTTGCTGTATCCTATTCTATTTTTTATTTTTATGTTATTATCATTATTATTATAAGTGTCTACTTGAATTCTAATACGAGAGAGAGAGAGAGGGTGTGGATTTGGGGAAATGGGGAAGGAGGATCTGACAGCACTTGGAAGAAGGGAAACTATGATCAGTATATATTGCATAAAAAATCTATCTTAAGTAAAAATGGGTAGTACTATCAATATGTATACCACTTGATATTATATTTCCTGTTTTCTTATATTAACATACAAAACTTATATTAACTACCTTAACTTTTCACATAAGCTCTCTTGCTGAGGTGGAAATCACCATCTTTGCCCAATTAGCCAGAAAAACACTAAGATTTCTCTGTCTTATCTGTACCCTTCAGAAGCAGATTACAGGTCTCTGCAACTGCTACTGTGTTACTGCCATCGTTATTCACATTATCTTCTACCCTTTCCTGTCCAGCCCTCCTCCTCTCGTCTGTGTTCTGGGAGATCAAGTTAGGATCCTTACATTTGCTCTGCACGTACTTTACCAACTGAGGCATTGTACCAACATATAGTTGTATAAAATGATGGAATGCAGAATGATCCTATGAAAGCTATGTATAAATGGAACAATTGTGTAAAGGAACATCTTTTTCATATCAAAAGTTATTACATATTTTACATAACTGCAACAAACATATTGACAAATGGGCATTGTTCACATTATTATGTAAAGATTTTATAAGAGCCCACATTATTGATTCCAGTAAAATAATTGTAACTGCAGTTAAAGTGCCCATGGAGTCTGTTATTTGAAAGAACAAAAATCATTAGGAAATATAAATTATTGCTATTACATAAATTACATTTTAACTATTTACATTCTATTAAGGGATATGAAAGAAATGCTTAAGTTGTTTGCTGGCATTTATAGTTGTTTCTGATCATAAAGATTTGTTTTCAGGCCAACTATAAAATATTTTATAAATGTGAACATCTTCCTACATAATTAAGATATTAGAGAATAACTTCAGAACAAAAAAAAAAAAACACTTTTTATGGAATCTTTCATTAGTGGGAAAATAATAGCTGTATGTGGAAAAATTGTCTTCACTGAAAAGGGCTTTCACACAAAGAGTGAACTGACAGACACTAGTATAACACAATCTTCTTCACCTGTGTGTCTACCTTTATGTAGTCATTCACAAGCTCCATTTGTGCAAAGCCCAGACAATTACAACTTCAGGTTTTTTTAAAGACTTGCTCTTAAATTTTATTTCATGATTAACCAAACAATGTTTATTAAACTATGCTGTTAACTGTTATTAAACTCTTATATTTTAATGGTTCGATTCCATCTAGGACATTTTTGGATGATTTGTTTCAACCTACTTTTCAACAATTCCTAGGCATTTAACCTATTATTTAATATACTGAAATAATGTCTAAGAATCCAGATGTTGCCTTAATAATTCATGACTTAAGTTTGCAAAACTGTAAGAGGTTAGAACAGTTGGAAGGGAGAAATTCCTACAGGGTTAATGATAGCAATGGGAGAAGGAAGACAGGAAAAACAACAGAGCAAGTTCCAGGGAGCACATATTTTATATTTGAATTATCAAGTAGTTATACTGGCTTGTGCTAAAGTTTATACTGATTAATATACAGTACTTCTCTTTAACAAAATATATTGAGGCAAAGAGATTTGGGTGCTAGATGACCTCAAACATATTTTTTTTTAAACATGCAGATAAAGCAAGAACAATAAAATAATATCCTTGTAGTGCAATGATTAGCAGGATCAACCAAAAAGCTCTAAGGCCTGAGATACTGGAACACTTGGTGTTACCTTGTTCAAACTTGTTTAATAGAGGTTAAATGCATGGCAGAATAGATAACCTGTTGTTTCCTTGATCTGAAGCTCATGTCACTGTTGGTTTTATCATAGTAATCTCATTTTAATAATGCTTTTCTCTAAGAGACATTTGGCACTAGGGAAATGTCCAGAGACCTACAAGGATGACCCCAACTAACAATCTAAGCAATAGTGAGGAGTTACCTTAAATGCCTTCCCTGATAATGAGATTGATGACCACCTTATATGCTATCCTGGAGCCTTCATTCAGTAGCTGAACAAAGTAGAAGCAGACACATACAGCTAAACACAGCCAAACTCCTGGAATCCAATTTCAGAGAGGGAGAAGTGATAAGCAAAGGGGTCAAGACCAAAATGCAGAAACCCACAGAAACAGCTGACCTGAACAAGGGGGAACTCATGGACCCCACCTGAGAAACCAGCATAGGATTGACCCAGAAACTCTAAATGTGGGTCTCAGTTAGGAGGACTGGGCAGTCTATGAGACCTCTGACAATGGAACCAGGATGTTTTCCTGGTGCATGAATGGACTTCCGGAGTCCATTCCCATGGAGAGTTATTCCTTTAGCCTTGCCTAGGCCCTACTCCAAATGATTTGACAGAGTTTGATGATCCCTCATGGAAGGCCTCATCCTCCCTGGGGAGTGGATGGAGGATGGGATAGGAGGATGGGATAAGGGGCATGAGAGGATAAGAGATAGAAGAAACTGGGATAGATATGTAAAATAAGAAAAAATATTAAATAAATAAAAAGAACACTGTTACAGATGGTGCTAAAATTAGTTTTCCTCCTATAGATAGGATTAATATTATATACAAATGTTTAATATATGTTTTCATTACATATTCCTCCTTTACATATTCTGTGTTCACTTATATTATGGTTTTGCCTATAGAGATAGAAATATATTTAAGTCTAAAGACAGCAGAATAACTTTATTTTAAAAGTTCTCAATTACATAGACAGCATCCTTTATATTCCCAATATCATGCTAAATTTTGCATACACGTAATATTTATGGAGGTCATAGAAACATAGTCCTCAAAATAAACAATACAAGAAGAGGAAAGATTACACTTTGTACATTACTAAAAGTTGGCATAGGGGTGCGGTTTTCTAGCAGAGTTCACTGAGAACACCATGTCTCCAGCTGAGGATAAAGCAGCTTAATTTCAGGAACTTTCAAGTAGTCAATCTGCTTTGCTGAAGAAAAGGGGCTATATTTCTTTGTCTTGCCTTTAACAATGTGGTCTTAGAAAATTTTTGGCTCCTATAAGTAGTGTCTTATCTTAATCATAATGACAAAATAACTGACAGAAGAAGAACATTGAGGCAATAAAGGCTCGTTTTTGGTGCCAGGTTTAAGAGTGCAGCCCACCATGTTAGGAAGACCTGGCGGGATTCCCAGCAAACATTCCATTTCCAAGTGGCTGCAACTATCACATCATTGAAGAGCAGGGGGAGAGCAGGACATGTTGACTGTCACATGGTGGTCTCTTTCCCCCTTTTATCTAGTTCTGGTCCTTAGCTTGTGGCACACTGCTACTCACATTGAGGTGGAACCTCCCTTCTCTATTTTTTTTTTCTAGACCAGCCCTCATGGCAATGCTTTTGACATCTTAAATCCAATCAAATTGACAATAGTATGTACCACCATGTGAAAGTTAGTATGTTTGAGAACAATCTATACCAAAACAAAACCAGAGAGACACACTATATA
Organism: Phodopus roborovskii; assembly: GCF_943737965.1. Lineage (NCBI taxonomy): Eukaryota > Metazoa > Chordata > Mammalia > Rodentia > Cricetidae > Phodopus > Phodopus roborovskii. The sequence continues at coordinate 8,962,452 of NW_026126511.1, read as the reverse complement.
CAATCCCAGCATATTAAATCATGTAATGATTCCAAGTTGTGTGTGTTAGTATATGTAGAACATGCTGAGGTGGTAAACTACTATATTTTAATGTAAGAGTCTTACAAATTGTCTCAAACAAATGTTATAGTTGGGAACGATTCCCTAGAACCTTCTGTTTCTGTGCCCTCTGTCCCCAGCTGTGACTGCTGTTTTGGAAGTTTGTGGGGCTTTCGTGATGTGAAGCTTTGCTGCAGGTAGTGCGTATTTCAAGGCAAGCACTGCAGTTCTGTAAGCCCCAGATCATTTCCTGTTGTCTCTATTTCCAGCCTGTCTTTGTGATGTGTTCAGCATCCTTTACCTCCTTCCACAGTACCCACCCTACTGTGATGGATTGTATCCCCTTAATCTCAGAGCCAAATATAGAAAACCAAAGACCCATCCACCTATTCCACTTGACTCTTGACAGTATTTTGACACAACAAGGAAAGTAATTAATAATTACTATTAGAACCTTTTGTACATAAAGTTATCTTTGCAGTTTGAATTTATGATTTTCCTGAAAGAGTAAAATTCTGCCTGTCATCTTGAATGGTGCATTAAGAGTCCCATTGTTCCCGCGAAGTCTGACAGATACAGCAGCTCTGTTTGGTTAGATTACACAATTTTAGTTAATGATACTGTTTTTAAATGTAAGTAATAAAGATTTCACTATATTTCTGTTTTTATTTCTTAAAAAGGTTCTTACTTCAAATACTAAATGTAGATAGTTTGGAAAAGAATAGACTGAGAATGAAAAGGAGTTTATATAATACACTTTATAAGGTTTTTAAATAACCAACAATTGTTAATTTTTATACATCATTTTTATCTCTCAATATGCATTAGTTGTAATAGGATAACATGTATTACAGACATACTGTCTTATTAATCACTTAAGTTTTAAATTGAAAAATCTATAAATGTAGATCACGCATGGAACTATTTTAATTTTTAAGATCCTATAATATCTTATGTTAAAATGAGTTAGCAAAGAATGTCATACAACACGTGTTAAATCAAGAATGAAGTATGACTTAATTGTAGTTACATAAAAATGTTTTATTCTTGGAGAAGATACTTGGGAACTTTTTATGAGTTATATTCTGTTTTAAATTTATTCTTTGAAAATGCAATATATTGATACATGCAATGTGTTCTTATCATATCCACTCCCTCCTTCTATCTTCAGCCAAAACACCTGCCCAATATATTTCCTTCCCAATATCGTGTCCTCTTTTGTCTTTCTCTTAATCTACTGAGTTCTATTTATACCGCATGCATGTCAGTACACTAAAATACAACCATGGTCATGTCCCAAAGAAAAGTGATTCACTCTCCCCACAACAGCCATCATTTCAGCTAGGTATGAGTCCTCAAGTGCTTCTGCTCCTTTTCTCCTAGATGTATTTTTGACTAATTTTGTCTTGTGCAGGTTTTATGCACATAATCACGTCTATTGTATGTTCTTCCATCATGTCGAGAAGGTCACACTTTACTGCAGTCCTCTCCATCACCTGGACTGAGCCTTGGTGGCAGGGATAATAAACAGACTTGATCTATGGTTGAGTGCTCACATGGCTTCCTGTTAACACAGTGAAGTTATGAGTTTCTGTATTAAACACTAACCATTGTTATAAATACCTTTTCTGACCAAGCATACAAGTAGTACGGAGCTATGTAAATGACCACAAATATTTAGAAGGAAGTTGACAACATGATAACCAATCAAAAATTCTTCCCTTGTCTCTGTGACTTCTCTAGCTATAATTCCAAACAATTTAAAACACTTTACTTGGGAAACAGAAAAATTTAATTTTAAAAGTGTATCTCTTCGATTTAGTTTTTGAAACAAGCTCTACAACCCAGTTTGATTTAAAAACCACCATAAATCACTTTGCATGATGTATAGTGACAGACACAGGTTTTATCATCAGGGACATTCAAGTCTATAGACTACTTTTATAAAACAGCTATAATATAATAAATGTTCTTTTCAACATTAGAAACAAATTAGCAAATATTTAATCACAAGTAAAATCCACTGGTTCAATCAGATGAATGATGTGAAATTTTCAATCTCATGACAACCTTGACACATAATACACAGAGACTTCTGAAGAAGATGTAACTGTGACACTTAGCTGGCTCCACATATGATCTTCTAAGACATAACAGAAGAAAAAGTCTTTGTGTTCTGTAACAAGGAAGTCATTTATTTATAGGAATATTTACTTTAAATTTGTTATTTGAGACTATAAGAACATTTACTGATTAAACCAAATTAAATTCTATTTCTTGATATATGCAGACATTAAACTGTATAATATCACCAGGAGAGATTATACCATTGTCACATTTCCCATTTCATAATTAAATCTCTAATGCATTGGCATTTATTTACTAAAATATTTTTATCCAATATTTGGTTTAAAAATTGGTAAAACATAAAAATCAAATTGGATACAGTCTTAGAATTTTATATGAATTTTTCATGTCAGGCAGAGATGTCCTGCAACCTTCCTAATTCATATACACATAAAATCAAACTGGCTGTTCAAGATAACCAATAGTTCTTGTGGTTTCCTAATGCTGTTAGTGTTTCATGTCTACATGGAATGGTAGATATATATATATATATATATATATATATATATATATATATATATTCTATTATAAGTTGTTCCATATCATAAAACATATCCTCTAGTTATTTTTCCTGTTCTTGTTTGTGGAAATAGCATAGGTAGAATTAAGTTTGAACAATATCTTTTGAATAATGGAATTTATATAAATGTTTAAGCTGTATGAAAGTCATTTGCAATAAATGGGGCAGGTTATACAGGGAGGCTGATATTGTCTCGAATCTGTATCAGCAGGATATAAGGAGTATCTCAAACAGGAGGAATGATTGGAAGTTTATAGATAGAAAAATCAGCATTAGGGTCCAGAGAAATGACAAGAATCCTGGGTTGATTTTCCATGTAATCATACTTCCTTTTGTACTAGGATTATATCACATCAGGAAATGATTTTTGTTTTGTGTGTGTGTGTTTTCAACTTCTGTTGTGTTTAAAGATGCTGTTTTTTTAAATCTATTATTTTACATATCGATCCCAGTTCTCTCTCCCTTTCTCCTTTCCTACCTTCCTCCCTATTACCCTCTCTGCCCCGTCACATGCACCCTGACCACCCTCCTATCCCATCCCCCTCCCCCAATTCCACACGTAGGGCAATGCCATCCAGGTGGGGTCATGTAGATCTGACAGGTCATTTGAAGTAGGGACTAGGACTTCTCTCCTGTCTCTAGGTTAAGGGAGTATCCCTCCATGGGGGATATTTGGCAAGGTCCTTTTGTGCACCAGGGATACATCCTGGTTCCATTGTCTGAGGTCCCTTAGATTGCTCAGTCCTTCTGGCTGAGACCCATATTGAGGGGGGCACAAAACAACCCTATTAAAAATGGGGTACAGAACTGAAGAAAGAATCCTCAATAGAGGAAATCAAAAAGGCTGAAAGACACTTAAGAAAGTGCTCAACATCCTTAGCTATCAGGGAAATGCAAATCAAAACAACTTTGATTTACTCCTGCCAGAATGGCTAAAATTAAAAACACCAATGACAACTCATGCTGGAGAGGATATGGAGAAAGAGGAACACTCCTCCACTGTTGGTGGGAGTGCAAACTCATACAGCCATTTTGGTGATCAGTATGGCGGTTCCTCAGGAAAGTGGGAATTAGATTTTTTAACTTCTATTGTGTTTAAAGATGCTGATATCAAACCCTCTGTCACTTGATTTCCTAGAAGTTTGATCTAGGTTGACAAAGTCAATATGAACCAAGTTTTCATTTTTATCTCTTAGTAGATCACTTGCCTGCCTACTAGGACAACTTCCAGGGTTCTCCTCAAGTCTTTTCAGGGAAATCAAGACTATCGTTAAGTTGAGAAATCTCTAGTTTGAAAATTGAGTGTAACTTTAACTTTAAACCTATTTGATTTTGATTTTTAAGATATTTCATATGTGAAATCTCATAAAATGTTCATGCAGATTCACTATTAACCTCTGTTGAGATTGACTTTGATTTTGCAATAGACTCTCTTTCACTTGACTTTATGCCTTTCATCTTACAGAAGGTGTAGAGATGTGAATTCTAGAATTATTGTTCTATTCATTTATAGATCAATGGATACTATTTAAAATTAGTAAAATTGCTGAGGGGTGGTGGTGCATGCCTTTAATCCCAGAAGAGGCAAGAGGATTTCTGTGAGTTCGAGGCTAGCCTGGACCACAAGAGATAGATCCAGGACAGCTCCCAAAGCCACATAGAAACCATGTCTTAAAAAAAAAAAAAAAAAAAAAAAAAAAGAAAAGAAAGAAAGAAAAAGAAAAAAGTTAAGACAATTGATTTTATAATAAATGTTATACTTCACAGTTTTTAATGGACAGGAATGACGACATAAAAGACATGAGCAATTAGTCTCAGAAGTAATTTACAAGTCAAGCCTTTTTCTTTTTGACCTACATGTTAGCAGAAAACAAACATAGTGACTTAAGTGCATTATCATTCCTACAAATATAAGATTGCTATCTTCTGCCATTTCTGTCTATATTGTCTAAATGATCAACTGAAAATATGAACAGTGAGAAAAGATGAACATATTGAACACACTAGGAGCAGTCTAGTAAGTGTTCCTCAATCCAGATGAATACTCATTTAAAGTAAGCAGAGCTGATTCTCTGAGGTGAGGTCTTGCAATTTAAAAGAAATACAAAAGTTTCTGAGAAAGTTTGAAGCAGGAAAAGAAAAAAAAATACCTATTGGGAAGTCCGTATTTTTCTATTAGTATGACATGTCTGGCATGGATGACTTGAAGGACTTTTAAAATATAAAATTTTAGCCAAGTTTCCAGTTCCAGTTTACAGAACAGCATAGAGTAGGTACAGATAGATTGTATATAGATTTCCAGTTTCCCTCAACGCACACCTCACTGTTACTATTAGCTTTCTTGTTCCCAGGTAATGTTCCTCACAAAATTAATTAATTGACAGTGTCACTGTCACCCATAAGTATATAGCTGACATGAGGAAGCATTTACAACATCATTCTACATATTTTATCAAGGATATAACATGCTTCCACACTTACATCCTTATAGCAGGCCATTTCAATAACTAAGAATCACTTCTATTCCGTCTTCACGGCAGCCCCTACTGGATTTTTGACAGGGCTCCTATAAACACTGGATTCTTTGTAATAGTAACTTGTGTTTAATATTCTTGCTCACTTTTTATGGTTTAATGGCTTATTTCTTATTAATGCTGGTATATATCAAGATGTTATTCATTTACTATCTGCTCAGTTGATTTCAAGTATTTACAATAATTGTAAATGAGTTTGTTTTTAACATCCATCTGTAGATTTGGTGTGGAAATAACTATTCAAGTTGTTTTGGCAAACATCAAACAGTTAAGATTGTATAATAAGAGTAGAAAGTGTATTTCCAAGATTGCCTATCCTACTTTGTAGCATCAGCAGTGGACTAAAGGGCCTGTACCTCCCACATGCTTAACCATGTGGTAAGTCAAAATCCATACAATGCATTCTGTAAAAGGGATCTCAAGTAAATAAATAACTTAATTTGAAACAAATAACTTTAGACAAAATATAGAAATCTTATTAGGCTGTTCTGCTTTATTTGCAACTTCTGGCAGTTGCCTCCATGTTTAAGAAAAAAAAAAATAGTACACATTGCTTAGAATGTGTTAGTAATTTTTTCTTTTTCTTTTTCTTTTGTGTGTGTGTTTGTAAATTAATATTTGTAGTTTCTGATCATAACTTTTAAAAAAAATGTGCAGTTGGTAGATACTTAGACAAGAACACACATATGGGTGTTCATATGTGTTTTGATCCCTAAAGAAATAATATCAAACTTTATATGTTTATGACTAAGTAAGCAGGAGGATAAAGATCAAATATAGGAACTACTAATTTCATGGTGATTCATTTAAATGACATTACATTTACATTAAGTAGAATTTATGAGATGATGAGATGCTGCCTGTCTTGATTTTCCTGGGCAGAATCTTTGTTAAAAAACTAATTAGAGCCTTCCTTACACCCTCTCACTGCAATACTTAACAAAAATGATTTGCACTTGTTGACTTGTCTGGTCTTCTTCACAATGTTCTGCGATTGAATTATACCAACAAAAAGTGAAATAATCAAATCCACCTCTGCATGGTAAGCTTAAAATTACAGAATACCTATATTAAATAGTAAATACTAACTCATCTGCTTTTTTGCAAATGAAAGTCTGTATTTGTCACTGGCTGTGACTTCAGTCTTTCTTAAATAAAATTGAATAGTGTAAAGCATGTATCCTTTAGGAATCATCGATATGAACAACAACAAAAATGTTACTAAAATAGAACACACAAAGCAATGGTGTAGATATTCCATTTCACTGCATGTTTCTTCCCTTTGCTGAACATTTAAAAAAAAATTCATTTAAGTACTTCTCAAAATACATGTACTTCATTTCCATGAAATGTTTGTACTTGGGTGCTCAGGGCAGCTCCTTTTTAAACTGTTCCTATTGATATGGGAGCCATATGGAATGAAGAGCAATGTTAAAATATTTTTCATTGAAAGATTACAGAATTTACTAATGTTCTGATCACTGAAAAATAATTCGTGTATTGATAAACAGGTCTTGATTATTTCAGCACATTTTTTTTCAGAAAGATGCAAAGTTTTAAAATATCAAATTATTTCCTTGGAAGCACATTATAGAGACCCTTGCTCTGAGAGAATCCAGTGGGGTTAACTCCTCAGGAAAAGGGCTTATGTTAAATGAGTTGTGATGTTTAAGGAACAGCTCTGGTTTAATTTTATTTTCTTGCTCTCGCTTTAAGGCATAAAAAGACAATACTTGTGTTGATTACCTATTTTTTGTTGTAATTATGAGACACTTTTCTGTGAACAGTGTCTGTCTCTTAATCACAAGTAGCAGCAGGTACTGAACAATTGATATGCCACACATCTCACTCTGAGCAATATGCACAAAAGGAGCTAGATGAAGTAAAACACTAATGAGTCTTTAAGTAAATGATGATGGGTTGGGGTTTTTTTTTTTTTTCCACTTTAATTAACAAGGATAGAACTTAATGAAAAGGCATTCTAAATTTATATATTCTAATTAATACAAGCTATTTTTGTTGTGAGTTTGCTCTTTGTTGCTGATGTTGTTACTTTCAAAAATTGTATTTTCAGAAATATGGTATATAAAGGAAAACTGAGTGCTCAACACAAAATGTTATTGCACATGTTAGGTTACATAACAATGAAGATTTGATTTCTCTTAATTAATGGCTGTGAGAGTAGAATGGAGACAATTTGAGACAAAGCTGGGCAGAAAGATGCTGACGGGGATTTGGGCAGGTATTGATAGGGCTGAAGGAATATGAAATAATTGTTACCTGTAAAAATGCCACAATTAAACCACTTACTTTGTATGCTGACTTAAAAAAAATGATTTAAAGAACAGGAAAATCTGTAACAACAGTTAGAAATGATTTTGACTTAGTAAAAAGTGCAGGTTCTGACAAAGCCTGAGGGATTTTCTTTCAGGATACTAGCACATTTCTCATCAGACATAGAAAAACCCAAATACTCCTCACCTAGGATTCACTTCTTGTGTATTTAGTCATTCAGGTATCCATAACAAGTTCATGAACACACTGTTCTTGATATATTTCACTTACTCCAACACTAATACGGCATCAGATTAAAGCGACAGTGACTAAAGCACAAGTATTATATTGATAATCAATGATGTCCCCAGCAACACCATTGAAACATTTAAAGGGACAGGGAGTCAGAATTGAAGTGAAGTAACCCTAGAAATGGAATTAACTAAATTTAATGTCAGTATTGGGAAAGCTGAAGTAGGAAGTTAAGTCAGAAGTCAGCCTAAGCTTCACTGGGGGACCCTGTGTCAAACTACAAGAAAAAAAAAAGGGGGGGCCTGCCCAAAGTAGTCAAAGCCAAGAGACTATGAACAAATGATCCTCTGACACTGTCGCTAATTCAATGTATTCTAATCTTGGTCCCCACATGCATGGTTTGTGATGCTTGTTCCAGGCTGTTCATGTTGTAGCCCATCTTTGTGGGACTTCAGTCGGATCCAGGCAAATGTGGATTGAGAAATAGCAGATAAAGACACTAAGAAAAAGACACAGGATAGAGTCAGGAGGGTGATCCACTAAATACTGAATGCACCAAGTTATTCTTCACCATTGACAAATACCCCAACCAAAAATGGGACAAGAGCAAAAGAGTTCATTATCATGCGCAAGGAACAAACAGACTTTCTTCCTTAATTCTCCAAGCATTTGGTAACAACACCTTAGACTCAATTTCTCCCTATTTGGCCTTAAAGGTCAAGAGTAAGCACACCTCAGACCAAGTTTCTTATCATTTAGATAAGACATCCAAGACCAAGTTCAAACATACTATACCCACACCTTAGACCTTTAGGTCTTAGTGGAGCCATCTTTATGGGCCCCAACAAATTGGGGTGTTGAAACAGTAGGTGGGAAAATATAAAGAGCTTGTCAGAGATGCAAGTATTTTAACAAGAGACAACCTGAAAAAACTCACGGTCAACCAGAAAAAAAACTAGAATTCCAGAAATTTTAAGTTGGCAGAAAAGAAAGCCTAAAGGCATTTGGAAGAGAATTTTAGCCTCTTAGAACCTTTTAGAAAACAGGCAGTGATTGATTGATGGTGAGTTTGACCACACCAATACTGGGGACTACTTAACTCTAGCCTAATACTTGCCCTAACCTCATTCAGGTTCCCCAAATTGACTGAGGTTGGAGGAGGAATGACTGCTTTAAATGTAGCCACCTTAAATAAATTTTCTTTTTTTTTTTCTGCTTTTCAATAAGGAAAAGAAAGAAACAAGGAAAGAAAGTGAAGAACAAAATGATTGGCTAGAATAGACAGGTTGGATAGAATAACCGGAATATAAATGAGACAAGTGTGTACAACAGCAGTTTTCTCCTTAGGAAATTCAGTAAGAAATTGAGAATGTACACGCACTGTGCTATTTACCTCAGTTCATAGGAACATTGAAATAGACGTGAATATGTTGTGATGAGGGTAGTAATGAAGGTGAGGAAGTAGATGCGTGCAGTGAAATCATAATCACAGAGCAGGAAACAGAGCGAAGGAATGGGGGATTGCTCAGGGAGAGTTTCGTGCCTGCTATAGAGGAGGAGTGTTTGCATATGTCTCATATTAGTACACATGAAAATAAAACCAACCCAAGAAATCAAATCTTAGGTAAAGAATTGCCTTTGTAATACTTAGTAAGTTGTGACTTTGTGATACTAACAGAAAAAAAAAAAAAAAAAAAAAAACGTCACTGGACAGAGTGAAATAACTTTGTTCCATTCCCTTTTGTAACTAGGATCCAAGTAGCTAGATACTTTTCAGTAACCTTTTCCCTACATATGCAGTATGCTGTAATATGAGTCCCTGGAAGAAGGTTTATTAATATATTAGAGGTCAAGCTTTGTGTTATCACCTGTTTCTAGTTAGGGGAAATGGAAAAATGTAGCCACCGAGTATCCGTGGCTACAAACTTCATTGGTCAGTTGGGACTACCATTTGAATTTAAAGTATAGAGTTAGAAAAAAAAATAAGTTTAGGAAATCTCTGGGGAGGGGGGGAAGCCATTAATTGAGTAAGTAGGAACACAGAACAAATGCCATATGATTAGCATCAGACCTGAAGCCCAGAAGGTAGCCTCAGCAACCTTTTTCTCATAAAAGCTTTCGGCAAAGGAAAATGCTAAGTTGCAATTTGCCCTGATTATATGTAATGAGGTTTCTGAGTTAAAACTAACCAAATTATGTAACACTGCTAATTATATATAAATTTAATTGTCTTAGGTCAGCTTTCCTAGAAAAAAAAAAATCTGAGAGGCAGGTTTGCATGCAGGCAATTTATTGGAAGGTTACAAGAGAAGAGTTGACCAGAGACTAGAATTGAGTATCAAGGCAAAAGCCAATTTAATCAATCTGGTGGGCTATGACACTAGAATGACCCCTCTGAATTTTGTCTGCCTTGAGGTAGAGGGTTCAGCACTTGAACAGGAGGTACTCCAAGGAGAGAATGCAAAGGGTATAAAGGTTCTAGTTGAAGATAATTCTTCTCTCTTGTCTCTGCTGAGTTCTCAGCTCTAAATATTCCAAATATCTGAACATGGAGCTTGAGACTTAAAGAGAGGAACTTATCCCAGAAAAGTGGCCTGCACTATTTCCCAGCCATACTGAATTACTCTGTAGTCCTTTTGTAATAAGGGGTTCTGAGAAGAGCTCCTAAGGTGCTGTTGTTCTTTTGGGAAACATCTAGAAAGGAAAGTTAATGGAAACAAACTTAGAGACCCCAGGAGATGTCCACTGATGATCTTCTAGAACTCTTCAAGCTTTCCACTGTCATCTAGCCTAACTGATGTGGAGACTAGAATCCTCCACCAGAAATCATCTAGTCTTCTGATTATTCTGACCTTCAGGTCTCTGAGTACTGCACAAGGCTGTTTACAATAAAATTCGACAAAGCATTGCTGTATCTCTCTGTAGAACAGACAAATTTCAAAGCTTTTTGTTTTTCCATTCTATTCTTCAGTTTACCTTTGTGCTTTCTGTTCATGTTACTATGGTAGCAATAGTTCTCTTGATACCAACTCTAAACAAGTTTATGTATTTAAAAAAATAGTCAGCTACAGGCCCAAGCACAAAGGCAGGTTTATTCAATTTAGTCATCACAAACTGGAAAGATTATAACTACTGAAGACCAACTTTCCAATTTACCTTCTCTTTAGCCTCTGGAAACTACTACTGAATTCTCTACTACTGTTTGATGATTTTTGGATATCTTTTAAATGGCCTTGGGGATATTGTGCCAAATAAAAAACTTACCCCTTGATACCAGTGTGGTCAATTGCATCTACTAAAGTCAGACTACTTACATTGTCATCTGCTATTATAAAACAATGAACTAAAGTTACTAAATGACAGTCTTAATTTTGCATTAATTTTATTTGTTCTGAATTGTTATACTTAGATGAATTTCTGTTGTATAATTCAACAATTTTAGAGTCTAAACTTAGGTAAAAAGGAAGCACTACTGGACACCAAATGCCTGATGTGTTAGTAGATGCAGTAGTAACTTGCTAGTGGTTAATTTAGTATATTTAGAACTCATATAGCTTTTGGTCTAGACTTCATATCTTATAGGCAACAATAAATAAATAATTGTGCTATTTTTCTTTCATTTGGGTTTTGTTTGTCTACTTGAGTAGCAACAGATGGCATTGGTGAAAAGGCAGGCGATTCACCTATCTCCCACGGAGGGTTCAGAGCTCAGAGCCCATTCTTGTCGCAGTCTATTTATTCTGTGTCTGATAATTTGGGATTGAGTTTGGCCTCCTGATCGCTTACCTTGATTATTTTTATTTTCACATTTAAGATGGCAGCAGTAGCTTATGACTGTCCCTTAGTTCGTCAACTGAGCTCACCAAGTTTATATTATTTACTCAGTAGTACACACTTTACTTCTTTTCTGTTAAAACTTCAAACTATGAAAACTTCCCAGGGTCATCTGTGATTCTTCACTCATGACCATGCTTTCTGCCACTGGCATCTTATCTACCCTCGGAGTTATCAGAAAGGATAACATGTCAGTTACCATATTCTCTTCATCAGTAATGTCATTACTGTCAGTGGTTCCTGTGCCTAACTCAGTACTAACACTAAACTAAATTGGATTTCTCAGTCCAAGTCAAGCTGAGGAACCAAAGACAAGATTAACATTTACCCACATCATAGAAGTGACACAAAAGATAGTTGGTGTGGTGTGTCTATTAATAACCATATAGTCTCAATTAGTTACTTAGTCAATGTCTGGGCATACGTTAAGCAAAAGATGGCCATTTAGATTTGTCTCAAATAAGGACAAGGGGATGAAATTTCAGACAGTACACTTTTTTTTTCTCTCCATTTTTAATTTAAACTAGAAATAATCTTGTTGTACATCTCAATCCCAGGTTCCTCTCCCTCCCATCCTCCAATGACCCCCCCAGGGACCCCCCCCCATCCCATTCTCTATCCACTCCCCAGGGAGGGTGAGGCCTTACATGGGAGATCATCAAATTCTATCACATCATTTGGGGCAAGGCCTAGGCCTTTCCTCGTGTGTTTAGGCTAAGAGAATATTCCTATATGTGGAATGGACTCTCAAAGCCCATTTATACACTAGGGATAAATATTGATCCACTACCAAGGGCCTCATAGGCTTCCAAGGCCTTCTAAGCAACACCTGTGTTCAAAGGGTCTGGGTCAGCCCTATGCTGATTTCCCAGCTATCAGTCTGGCGTCCGTGAGCTCCCCCTTGTTCAGGTCAGCTGTCTCTGTTTCTGTAGCCTGGTGTTGACCCCTTTGCTTATCACTCCTCCCTCTCTGTAACTGGAATCCAGGAGTTCGGCTCAGTGTTTAGCTGTGGGTATCTGCTGCTTCTGTTTCTGTCAGTTCCTGAGTGAAGGTTCTAGGATGGTATATAAGGTTATTTAAGGTAGCCTCTCCACTTTTGCTTATATTCTTAGCTGGGGTCATCCTAGTAGATCTCTGAACATTTCACTAGTGTCAGATTTCTCTTGATAGCTATATTGGCTCCCTCCATTAAGGTCTTTCTTTTCTTTCCTCTATTCTTTCCCCAACTCAATCTTCCGTCCCTCCCCCCCCCCCCCCATTCTTCTTCTCTACACTCTCAATCAGATAAAACTGTTTTTTTCTAAATAAGCTGTTGGGGGAAAAGAATGGTAGAAGTTGGTCAATTGGTATAAATGCTGATGGCATGATAGCACACACCCTTTCTCTTATTTTCCTCATGAACACTTTCTCTAATAGAAGAGCAGTACAAAACTGAGATGAGATAAACTGACATTTTTTTTTCCTTTTGGATTATAACCTAAACACATACTCATCCTTTGTTTTTGCTTCTTTTTAAGGGGCATGATAAACTAGAATGCAGAAAAGCCAGAGCTGGTTTCCAAGGGAGTTGAAAAAAACTACAGTTATAAAAGGGACTAAACTGGGAGACTTAAAATAGATACATATTTATCTGATTAAATCTTCATTCCTCTGAAACATAATTTTTGGTGAGAATGTCTCAGACATTTTAAAATTTTATTTATTGAGATTTTTATACTAGATGATATTTTGTCTTTTCCTCCAATAATGAGTATCTTATTTTAAAAATTTATTAATAAATGTATATGTTTATATAAAACATGTAACTTACATACAGCATTAATACTTTATTCTTGTGACAACTCTATGGACTTGGGATAGAAATGAACACAACAGTTTTGATTTCATATGAATATTGAATAAAAGTGTTTAAAAATATTCAGAATTATATACACTATCTTTATTAAAGTTTAAAATTTAAGATTATTTAAACTACTTAAAGATAGCTCTAAAACTCTTATATAGCATCAGTATAAAAATAATTTGAAAGAGTTAACTTGTAATTTTTTAATTAAATTTTGAAAGTCTAAATACTAAATGACATTAAGTAGTATATTATACATTTTATTATATTATGTATCAGATAATTTCCACACTCATATATTATGTAAAATATTAGAGTGTATAAAATGAACATGAAGAAGAAATCAAATCTGATGTTTTAAAAGTGCATTAAGATTTTTGTTTTACATATTGTATTCATATCTCAAAAGAATGAGAGATCTTCAATTTACTGGGTGCTTAACATCCCATGTTTTTGTTTATTAGATATTATATTGCTCCAGGCCATGGTAGGAGGAACATTCCTGTACTGTTCCCAAGCTCTGTGCCCCAGAGTGGCATGGAAATGCCCAGGGGCTGTAACTGAAAGTGGAACTATTACCTTCAGCAAGGTTTGATCCTTACTAATAGTAACCGAGAATGACTTGTGTCCTGGTCTCTCTGTAACCTTGGTGAAACAGTCTGCAAGAAAAAGCCCTGTGGGCATGGCTGAGTAGTATGCAGAAACACAGAAAAGCCTGAATTGTATTAGCTCTACAATGCTGGTTACTTTGCATATCTTGAGATCATTATAAACTACAAATTAGCTAATCTTGTTAGCTAGAATTGTCTTTTACTTTTTCTTTTTCCCACCCACCTATTACTTTTTATGTTCCACACAAATTTTTTTCATCCGGACTTTACGGACTGTATTTTAAAACACTGGGAATAACCTTAGTGCTGCAAACATGTGCATGGATATAGGAGCATCCAACGAGAATTTGGACCCTCTCTGTGGTATGATTCCTAAAGAAAACTGACTTCCATCCCAAAGCAGCCATCAGTTACACAACAACAAGAAAAGTATTAATAGTTACTATTAGAACCTTCTTATTACACAAAGTTATCTTTGCAGTTTGAATTTATTCTTTTCCTCAAAGAGTAAAATTCTGTCTATCATCTCCCATGATGAATTTATAGTTCCAGTGTTTCCGCAGAGTCTGACAGTTACAGCAGCTTGCTTGGTTAACCGATGCAAGCGGTGAGGCTTCGTCAGTCTTCCATTTCTGTGAGCTCATGCAAGCCGGGACATTGGTTTGCCAGGCTTAAAGACTTATGTATGCAGTCAGAACTACTGTAAGTTCGTGTGTGCTTTATTGGTAGGATTTCCAGAAAATAATGTTCTACTGAAAAAAATTTCACTGTTACATCTCCACCATTTCTGCCTTTCTTTTACCATGCTCCCTGAGATTTTAATGGAAAAGTGGGATACAGATGTCTCCCAAGAGCTGAGAATACCACAATCTCTACTTACTTGTGCATTGACCAGTTGTACATATCTATTCTAATGATCAAAAACTGCAACAACAAAAACAAAGAGCTAATCTGAAGAGAAATGAAAGACACACTGATGTAAAAGTAAAAAGAAAAGACCTTGTAGCATAGCACTACAATCAGTTTCTACTCTAGGACTGTTGACCTAGCCAGCCAAAGATTATTAATCTAGGAAATGATAATGGACATGTGTTCTGCCTTGTGGTGGTGGGTTTAAAACATATCGGAAGAGTGGTTGGTTATTGTTATAACATCTATGCCACTATTGAACCTGTGTGATATCCTTCCATACCAGTCATTATGGCTGCACACAGGGTTAACTACTAGGTAAGAGTATTATTTTTCTCCGATTGGAGAATCAAGAGAACTCCCCAGTACTATGATAGCTATCCAAAAGGGGTGAAGCTCCCAGGTCTCAACCAGATTTATTTTACATAGCCTATGGTTCAAGTATGTGGTTACTTCAGAAATAGTGTCTTACTATCAAGTTCTTGAGAGTAACTAAGAGTGATGTTAACATCTTAGAATATTTAAAGGAACCACTGACCAACAACTCTATGTCACTCTGTCACTAGCCTTTTATTTAGTGACCACGGAGTCTGCAGAAGATGTTGCTTCTCAGTTTAAGGGTAGCTCCTTTTAAACTCTGTATATAGAGTTTCTTTTAGAAGCCTGTGCTGTGAAATAATCCTTATGTGTACTGTGAACATGTATAACTCTCATTGGTTAATAAAGAAGCTGAGTGGCCACTAGCTAAACAGAGTAAGTTTAGCCAAAAGCAACAAACTGAGAATCCTGGGAGAAAGAAGGGTGGATCAGGAGATACCAGCAGATGCAGAGGGGGGCAGGAGATGACCGGGCAGAAGATGAACGTATCATGCTAATAAAGGAAACATCATGGGGCAGAGCATAAATAAGGAATATGGGTCAATTTAAACTCTAAGAGCTGCTTAGTAATAAGCCTGAGCTATTGACACAGTACTTATAAGTCTCTGAGTATCTTATTTAGGAATCAGTTATTTTGGAGCAGGCAGTCAGGACAAAAAAACTCCGCTACAAAGCCTCTTCAGTAGTTTCATGTTGTAGAATATTATTTTAAGGTGTGTTACTTTAGTTCATGCTCTGGAATATTCGTTTAATGGTGCAAAGACATGTTTGATTAAATAAAATTCACCTTCAGTCAGATGACTGGGTGAGCAACTAGCTGACAGGAAGTTGTAGAGAGGAGCCAGGTTTATAAGAAGGGATGAGAACAAGAGGGAGGGACTTCTTAGGAGTCAATATCCTAAGCAGGTGAGCTGCTTGATATTCAGCCTCTCTGGGAAGCAGGGTTCTACCTAACCTTTGAATCTTGATTTCTTTACTGGGACAGAGATTGAAATAAGTTTCCTTAGTCGCTTTGAATGAGCCAGTGTCTGAGGGGACAGAGATCCCTTAGGCTGCAGAGTAGCAATTGCTGAATAGGATAACCATGGCTTACAAGGCAGAAATAATTAACAAACAAACAAACAAACAAAAGCCGAACAGTTTCATACATGGCTTTTGCAAGGATTCCTCATCAGTCTTTACACTGACTTTTCTCTTCCCATGTCACTTAACCCCTTCCTGTTCCACAAAACAGCCTGCATTCTATCTTACCCCTTCCCTTGAAAGATGTACAAGTTCTGAAGTCTGCGCCTGGAGGTCAGAACACAACTTTTAGAAGACACTTTTCTCTTTCTACCATGTTGGTCCTGTGGATCAAACTCAGGTTATCAGGCTTGGCAAGTGCATTTATCTGCTAAGCCATTGGGAAGAACTTATGACGTATAAATAATCTCTTCATGTCTATGGACAATAACTTGTTATGTTTAAGGACATGTCTCTTTTTCCATTAATACCCATCGTAATGACCTAGACCCCAATTTAGTTACTACTTCAAACACTCTTTATCCATTTGTGTCCCTTTCTGAGGTCCTGGAGATTGCAAATTGCATGTGACTTTTGGCATTAAACGACTTCCCCAAATTAAAATATAACATATGCTACTAAGCAGTTACAAACACCACTTTGTAATAAACCATCACAAAAAACAATACTACAAGTAAAGTCAATAGAGAATGTCTTCCTTACAAAGCAAAAACCTTCACTATCACAAAATATAATATGAATTATAATTATTTGAAAGGAAAAGTATCTGTGCTTTGGTTTGCCACTCCCCCTTCCAGCAGTAGTAATAATATACATGAAGTTTATAAAGCTATGAAAATATTCAACTTGGAAATTCTTCATATAAATATTCATTCATCATTCAGAATTGTGTATAATAGAAGTTTAAATACAAATTGAATTCTATCTCTTCTTTTTTTAAATCATCTACCTACCTGTGTACCTACCTATCTGTCTGTCTGTCTGTCTATCTATCCATCATCTATCTATCATCTATCTATCTATCATCTATTCTCTCATATATTACAGCCCAAATCCAGATACCCCTCCCCCTCCTCTCGGTTCCTCCCTACCACTTCCCCTCTCCCTGAGATCCAGAAAAGGGCAGGCCTCTCAGGGATATCAAGCAAACATGCATAACAGGTAACAGAAAGACTAGGCACAAATTCTTTATCCAGGCCGGGTGAGGCAATCCAGTAGGAGGTAGACAGTTCCAAATGAAGCAAAAGAGTGAGAGACAGTCCCAGCTCCAACTGTTAGAACTACCACAAGAATACCAAGCTACACAGTCATAACATATACACAAAAGACCTGGTATAGTCCCATGTAGGCTCCCTGGCTGTCCCTCCAGGCCCTTATGAGCCCTAGTTAGTTGGCTCTGAGTTTCTTGTGGTGTCTTTGATCCATTTTGCTCCTACAGTCCTTCATTTGCATGAGACTCCTGGAGCTCTGACTAATGTTTGGCTGTGGTCACTGCATTTGCTCCCACCAGTTGCTGGATGAAGCCTCTCTGATGACAATCATTTAAGAGTCTGGTATAAAAAAAAAAAAATTCTTCCTTTAGATTTTTTTTTGTTTATCAAGCCATCCCTGTATAGCCTTGGATGTCCAAGAACAAGTTCTGTAGAAAAGGCTGGGCTTGAACTCATAGATCCTCCTGACTCTGTCTCCAGGGTGCTGGGATCAGAGGTGTGCATCACCAAGGACTGGCGCTACCTCTCCTTAAAGTTTGAACCCGACTACTTAAAATTCATTTAACAGTGTATTGATAAAAAGCTGATTAACTGACTGATATTATGGATTAGATATGTTTTAACATACTATTGAATATTTCTCTCCTATGTTTTAGATAATTCAGCTAATCTTTCCTGTTTCTTACATTTCTTAATGACTTTTTTCCATTATCCACATGTTCCCTACATCTCTTATTGTAAAGTGAACCCATACTCCTTCAAATGCCCTTTCTAATGATTTCCTTTGGAATTAAGAAATTATTCTCATGGAGTATGGACAAGGCTACAGTTTAAGAGAAAAACTGTCTAATTATAACCATGACCCCAAAGTTCAGTCCACTGAAAAGTATTTGCATTTTTATATACTATGCATTATTTTAGAAAAAATAAACTTTCAATTAGTGATTTTCCAAGTGGAGTTAACAACACAACCAAACTCGGAACCATGCTTACAACATGAAATAATCAGGATATCTATGGTTAGGAAGAAAAATTAGGCTTTTCTGCTTCTTTTTATTGTTAACCACAGTATGTCCTTTCCTGGTTTTAATTACTGTCACCCTCAGTCTATAAATCAGAAAGAAATGTGATTCAGTCCTAACCAATGAAATTAAAAATACTATTTACCAAGAAAGTTTAAAAAAAAAAAAAAAAAGGTTCTTGGTATTGTTTGGTGCCCGAACTTAGTGTTCAGGAAATCAATACTTCTCCCATTTTTCATCTGAGATGTTATTCAGTATGAACTTATGAAGTCAATCAGATGGGTAATTTGTGTGTTTGTATGTGTGTGTGTGTGTGTGTGTGTGTGTGTGTGTGTGTGTATTTGTGTATGTGTAGTTTTATCTGTGTGTATGTATGTCTCTCTGTGTGTAGGTATGTATATGTTTGTGTGTGTATGTATATCTCCATGTGAATGTATGTAGCATGAGTTATAATTGGTCTTAATAATAAAAACCCAGAGTCAGATATTAGGGGCTGAAAACTGAAAGATCAGAAAAGCAAAGCAGCTAGCCATTAGAGTTCTTACCTCTACAAAATCCTCAGACTGAAAAAAAGCTGAGATATTTTCTCCTCCTTCCTTATATTCCTATCTCTGCCCAGCCATATCACTTCCTGTCTGTCTGTACAGATGTCCAGACCTCTACGGTTAACAACTTGCTAGCTCCACTCTATGATCTTCAGGCAAGCTTTATTTGTTAGAGCACAAACAAATATCACCATGTATGTATGTGTGTGTTTGTGTCTGTCTGTGTGTATGCTTGTATGTGCCTCTGTGCATGTGTGTGTGTGTCTATATGTGTATGTCTGTGTGTTTCTGCTCCTGTGTATCTGTATATATCTATGTATGCCTGTGTGTATGTGTGTATGTGTGTCTTTGCTTATTTCTGTGTGTGTGTGTGTTTGTGTATTTGTGTTTGTGTCTGTAGTGATGCCTGTGTGTGCCTGTGAGCATATGTGTATTACTATAATTACTTTCAAATACATTATTTTTACACGTGACATTTAATTTTGTACTAAAATTATTTATTTTGAAGGGGATTTTCAGAATTATTTTAGGAGTTTATACATATTCTTCATCTGTGAGTGAGTATTTTATTTCTTCTAATTAAATGTAACTTCCAGAAAAGATGCTATCTTATTCATAGCATAGAGTAAAACATACCAATTTTCACCAGAAAGTATGGCATTTCCTGTGATATGGTGATATTTTGTTTCTAATCTGACAAATAAAGCTCTCCTGAAAATCAGAATGTAGAGCTAAACAACTGGTTAACCATATACCTAAGCCACTAATCAGCCATAGGGAACAGATAGTGGTGGCCACACCTTTAATCCCAGCATTTGGAAGACAGAGGCAGATGGATCTTCTCCATGAGTTCAAGGCCAGTCAGGGCTACATGACAATGAATCAGCCTAAAAGAGAAACTTTGATCCCAGCACTTGGGATGAGATGCCTTTAATCCCAACACTAGAGAGGAATATAACACTGGAGCTCAGGGCAGGCTCAGTGCCCTCTGAGGTTTGGTGGAGAGCATTGCAGTCTGCAGCCATGCTGAGAACAGGATCACCCCTCTTTGATCTTAGCCTGGGAAGAGGTGAGAATTCTTTAGTGGTTGGATGCTTTGCTTTTCTGATCTTCGGCTTGAACCCCATTATCTGTCTCTTAGTTTTTACTATTAAGATCAACTGGAATTTGTGCTACTCGGTGAGGTTTGACATTCATTTTCCCATGTTCCAAGCAGAACTCAAAGGGACTTTTATACTATTTGGAAATGCCACTGCTACTCAACATGCAAGGGACACATCGCTGTCACATCACAACAGTGCTTCTACTGAGTCACATCTGGAGTCCTGAAAAGTAAACGTGGAGGGAGCTCTCTTGGAAGTATTGAAAAGCATATATTTTAGAATGGAAACTTCAGTTTCTTCTACAATTATTTTCCTATTTTAAATAAATACATTTGCCAAAAGTGTTCTAATATTTTCTTTACATGAAGTGGATAACCTTGTCCATAATAAAAAGTGATTCAGATTCTTGGTTTTCCTCCAAGGTCTAAAATGTTATTTCTTATGGTGGCTGCATTAGCATGAATAGTCTGTAATATGCCATAATTGATTTTGCATCATTACGTGGTTGCCCACCACTAAAATATACCTCAATAAGACATGTACATGAGAGAAAACCTACTATGTGGTTTCAGAAATTCACTGCTTGAAGTATTAAAAAGGAGGTGATATATTGTGCTTTAGTTTTGTGCCATTCAAAATATTTTCATCTTTATAGTTTTTCTTTCTATAAATTATTAATGAGGAGCAATAGGCTTCATTAGAAAATGATTCTTCCTTAGATACTACAGGTAGGAAGCTACACAAAATGGAAATATATTTAGATCATCTTGGGAGGAAACAAAACACAAAGTACACACCATTAATCCTGTAAATACTTTTAAGGAAACATAAAATAAAAAGCTTATGAATAAATACTGGTGGATATGCTTTGGGATTCAACAAGAAGCAAGAAATATGAGTGGAATTTTAAAAGGTAATGTACTCTACACAATTGAGATCTGTAAGTCATTATCTGGAAAGAAATTGAAAAGGCCTTTAGCAAAATGTATATCTTCATTTGAGAGGCAAGTAGCAATTGGTACTGAATTGCTAAAAGAGTTAACAATAAGACATAAAAGGCAAGAAAACTGCTATTCTAGGCATCCATGAATATCCACCTAAATTGCCATATTGTTATGTCTAGCACTGGCCATTCTAAAATTAGAATAATTCATTTTTAATAGATTCTTTGTGGACTCCTAAAAGCAATGGCTGGATATTATTACTGGATAAGCTAAATGTTTGTAACCAATAAGACAGTGGATATAATAGAAGTAGAAATTGTATTTCACAGGGATATATTTATCCCTTTCATTGAAAATTAACTATTATAACACAAAGTTTCTGTTTTTCTGTTTCTTGTTTTCTCTCTGTACTCTCAACTTCTGTCTGCATGAGCAATGTCACACTGGACTAGTTGGAGATGTAAACCGTCATGAACACTAGGGAATGTGAAGCTAAAGCATCGCGTCAGGATGACATTGCAGCTTTGCTTGTCAGCAGATGTCACAAACAGCAATGGCTAATTTCTTACCAAATTTACAAATGTTTTGTAAATTCCGAGACAAATACAGGAATAAAACATCCATCGAAAAGATGTGATTATATTCCCTGCTTGGTCATAGGGGCTTCAAAATGTCTGGCATTCAGCCACCCTAACAGATGTCTTAGTCTTTGGGGAACTTAGGGGCCTTAAAAAGCTACAGTGGTTCTTGGAAAACTTAAGATGCTACCTTATTTCACTTTTTTGTTTTGTATGTGTTTAAATTTTGAGATGCAGTTTCTCTTTATAGCCTAAGATGGCCATCAATTTATTGCATAACCCAGGCTGGACTTGAACCAGTGATGCTCTTGACTCAGCCTACTAACTATAGAGATTACACATGAGTCACTATGTCTGCCTTTTTATTTTCTTATGTGAATACATTCCTTGAATCCTTTCAAAGGCAAAAGTGAAACTGAAAGATTGCACAGTTGCAATTGTATATTGGTAAATAAATCAGGGGTGATTTAAAGTTTAGCAGATAGGTACTCAAAAGTTCTTTGAATTATGCTTGAGTTCAGTTTGCTGAAGTTTAGAAAGAGTCTGCAGTGATATATTAACTACTTGTCTGTGAGTAACACACATGTACTAGGAAATGTAATTGTTCAAAATTCAAAACAGAAAATAACAAAAAATTAGGATACCCAAGTTAAAAGTAAATAAATAGACTAAAAGAAGAAAGGGAATATCGTAAATAATGACATCAGAGCTGTTTAGCAATAGGACCCTACAAGAACACTGCTCAATCAACGAAATGGTTCGTTTATTTATTTTCTCATAAGCAACTAGACAGACTAGACATCTGTGAGTTCTTGCACAAAGTGGAAATACTTTGCCCATAAATAATCACAAATACACAGATTATCACAAAAACATGAATTAACATTTTTATTTTCCTGGGATGAGATCTCATTTCAACATACTTCTATAGTTACTACTAATATGTCTAGGCAAAATGTATTCTTATCTGAGTCAATGCATCTCATAAGCCGACACACTGAAGGTATAATTAAGCACAAAAAAACTCCTATTATAAAAACTGTGAGGCTTGCACAGAGACATTTTTTCATTGACTAATTTCATTGCAAAGAGATATCTTTGGCACTCAAGGATGCCATTGTTTGTACAATGGTATAGAAGAGATTGAGATATGTTCATTTATGTTTGAACCATTGTGCCATTTTATAATCAGAATTATTAATGAAAATTAAAACATGTGACACAATGACAAATGTTTTTGAAAATATTTTCAGCTTTTATACTTAAAATAATATTAACAATATAGTATAATTTATTTCTTTTTTAGTATCTAAAATAAAAAGTTACAAGAAATTTAGCTCATGCTTGCCCGAGCTTCATGAACACTGAAGTATATACTTTTAGAAACGGTAACAACAATGAGATAATTTATTTTTTTAATTAAAGGATTTAAACAATGAATGAGGAGTGCTTGCCTCCCTCCTACCCTTGTCTCCCCCAACCACCTCTTCTTATCACTCCTGGTTACCCTGTTTCAAGTTCCTGACCTTGTCTTGTATAGTGATGTTTCACATACAAACACACAGAGAACAGAGTGGAGGAGACATTGAGAGTGTTAGGGTTTCAGTAAACGGAAAAAAAAAAAAAAAAAAAGTGTATGCCCGTCCCTCAGTAGCCATTGCAAGAAGCTCTTCATTTCTGATGGGGTGCTGAGAAATTCTCATTCTGCTGCATATAGATGGCAATTGTTGTGATCTTTGCAGGAATTTCCCAAGCAACTATATCTTTGAGAGTTCATAGAAGCAACACCTCAGCCTTGTCCAGAAGGAACTGTCATGAAGCAGGGTCTCCTTTAGTCTCTTACAATCTTTCTACCTCACCTCATTGCCCCTGGGCAGAGGGTGGGTGGATTGTGACAGAGAGATTTTTAGAATATAGAATTAGAGGATATAGCCATTACAGAAATAGATTTGGTCACTAACAGAATGTAGATGGCTTTTCAACTCCATCACTCCAGGAATAAGTATAGTACATAGAGAAAAGTTTGATATTTGATGACAATATGGAGATTGCACTTATTTTGTTGCAAGCCCTCAAGCACCCCTACAATTAGAGACACTGTTTAAAAAAAAAACTAGCAAAATATAGTCAGAAAAGTAACGAAATCATTAATGGGCCTCTAAGAGAGGGACCTTATTCCTAATTCTAGACTCCAACTTCCAAATACCTAGAGTATTTACTTGGAAAACTTAAAAATCACCCACTTTCCTTGAAAGTGAACCTATTTCTTAAAAGCAGTATTACAGCTAAAGGATGCCTCTGTCAAGGACCTGTGGGGCCTTCCTTTGTGATGTCAAGCCTCTATAAAAGGGGGTGGCACCTCCTTTTGTCAGTCTCTGTGGGTAGATGAAACCCACTGTAGCAGGTACTACCTCCTCTGACTCCTGATCCCCTTCTATGAAGATGCTCTGAGAAGGCATATTTCTACTTTTTTGGAGGTCTAATTGGCAAATACTTGTTCTCTTGGGGAGATAGATCAGAGGCCCCAAACTCTTGTCTATGTCTTTAGGTAGATTTTAAATACAGTTAAGTACTACAGAGGATGCTAATTTCATTGTCTGCCTTGTTTCCTTTTCCTTTTTTTAATTCTTTTTTCTTATTTTACATATCGATCCCAGTTCCCTCTCTCTCCCTCCCTCCCTTGCCCCCTAACACCCCCTCATCCTATCCTTCCCACACTCCACAGGGAGGGCGATGACTTCCAGGAGGGATCAATAAAATCAGTCATGTCATTTGGAGTAGGGACTAGGCCCTCCCTGTCTGCCTTGTTTCTTAAGCACCCTTTGATATTTAAAGTGAGCAAAGCAGTCAGCCACAGCGGTCCACCCCTTGTACCCACTGATGAAAGGCAGATAGTCCTTCCATCATGTCCAGATGTTCGACTAGAAACTGTTGTCTTAGCAGCCCCTTTTGACAACAGCTAGACTTTCATGAAATCAGCCCTCTGTTTTAAATCCTCTGTGACAATTTTGAGGAGATGCTGCCTCATCTGAAGAGAACCATGCATGGAGTTTGGGTAACAGGTGTATCCATTACTGGTACTCACAGAAGCATCTCTGCAACCACAGCTCTTCCTGGCAGACTGCACTGAATAGAGGGGACTTTCCTGCAGTGATGGGTATCAGATAACCTTCCAGGAGACCTCTTCTACTATCACCCTAAATCTTAAAATAGCAGGTCATCTTCAAGGTTGGAGAGGAAGGAGGGCACCTACTTTTGTGACGTGGTAGAAAGTTTAGAGTTGGAAGAGAAGACACTGCATCAACGTGAGGCTTGTGTGTGGTACGTGAGTGAGGATGGGTGTGTGGATCTAGACTCCACGAACGTGCCTATGATTGTTAGTATTAAAAACCGAATGTAAGTAGGCCGTATCCCTCTAATAGCTGTTTAAGTAGGCTGTTTTGACTATTTTACTGTTATGTCAGTTCGACAGTTTTGTTTCCAGCGCAGTATCTACTGGATTTTTTGCTATGAAACTTGACTTGACAATGGCTTTCCCTGATTAGTATTTTATTCCCTAATCATAGTCTTTATCATTGTTAGAGAGAGCTGAGTCGGTAATTGTAAACATTTAACTTGAGGAACCCAGCATCAAATGGTGTATCCGAATCCTTGAAAACCCAGGGTATGCTAGCCCACTTCTCTCTTTAAATAAAAAGAAGGGTAGCGAGAAATGGTGGCCAAGCCTCTTCTTGAACTCAGTTTAAGAGCTAAGAACGCTTGATGCTCTGGAAATGGATCCAGGTTCTGTTTTAGTGCTCACATGGTGGCTCACAACTGTTGTGGGAATTCGTTCAGCCAATAGCTTTTGGGGTACTGGCCCTTAGGGTGTTGCCTGGGGTATTAAGTGTAGACTGGTAAGTATAGAGTGCTTGCTCTCTTGGGAGGTTGGGAGCAGATGCAAGATGGTGGGGTTGTTCACATCTCCTCTGGCAAATATAATCCATTTGATATATTACAGTTACTTTAAGTTTTAAGAACAAAGCAAAAAAAAAAATTGACATTTTTTAAGTTAGATGGGTCTTATGTTACTATATGGTTGCTTACTATATGCATCTTAATGATTTCCATCTATTAAAGTACCTTTTAAGTTTTAGTAATTGGTGGCTAGAAAAAAGTTCTGCTGAAATGTTATCAAAAGTCTACACACTTACTTCAATAGATAAATGCTATTCATATGTAAAACGCCAAGGTTTGATTTCTTCTGTTGACATTTTTTTTTTTATATATTTTTGATTGTGAGCCTAGCCTTTAATGGCAGAGCCATCTCTCCAGTCCTCTTCTGTTGACATTAATGAGTGCTGTGAGCATAGCTTTTTAGGTGGAAAGTCATTCATTAAAATGACTTCAATGGCAGATTCCATTTTGTTTGTATCAATGAAAACTTTGAAAGGTAACATTCTGTGAACAACGTAGATATAATTGGATTTCTGATGTCCTTCAAGGCCTAAAAAAGAGTCTCAAGGGATCATTAACTCTGATATTTGTTAACAACATCAACAATCAGTTGTAAATAATTGGACTCAAAACTCTTCAAATTGAAAGAGGTTGGAAATTAGTCTTTGTGACCAATTATTTAAAACAGGACATTTTGAAGTATTTTTATTTGCATAATAACTGGCTCCTTATAGGAATAAAGTCTACTCTTAGTGAAATTGATTTAGTGAAGTTTTATCTATGTGTGTGATATACCTGAACATGCATCTGTCTATACACATACGACTCATACTTTCTCCATGATACATTTTAGTAACTAAACATGACTAATTTTGTATTGTATGAATCATATTTTATCAAATCATGTGCTAGCCCCTTTCAAATTTTATCACCAAGTATTTTGAAAATTAAAGATACAAACTGTATGCTTTGTGCTAATTTAAATAGAGAAAATAAGTAAATAGAGTAATAATTCTAATGAAAAAATAAAAGCTATAAGGATTAAACAAAGCAGTAGCTGTGAATTCAAACACCCAAAATAATTTATAGGGGATTCCTATTATGTCTATCATTTTACATGATGTACATACCTAAAAATGAATTTAAGTACCATGAAAGTTTAATATTTTTATTAGCCAGGGGTCCCTAGAGTTACAGAAATTATAGAAGAAATCTCATTCTACATGTAGAAAGGGGACTTATTAAAATGACTTACCAATTGAAATCAGCTAATACAACAATGGCTGTCTCTAAATGGAAGGTTCAAGAACCCAGTAGTGCTCAGTCAAAAAGGCTGGTTGTCTCAGCTGGTCTACAGCATACACTGGAATCCCAAAGAAATAAGGGCTAATGCCAATGAATGGACTTGTTATCAGGCAAAGAACAAAAGCTTTTTTTCTTCCATATTCATACATTAAACATACATACTCGTATGTACATATATATATGTATATATATATGTGTGTGTGTGTGTGTGTGTGTGTGTGTTTAAGTACATACATATAAACACACACACCCATAGAGAAAGAAAGAGAAAGAGAGAGAGACTTCTAGCAGAAGGTATTGACCAGGTTAGACATGGCTTTTCCCAGCTCAGATGACTACTGTGGATTACAGGCATGCCTGTGATATCTGGACTTAAGACATGCTTTCCTAATTCAAGGACATAAATTAGAAATGGCTCTTCCGACTTTAAATTAAACAAATATCTCTCACAGATGTGCCCTCCATTTTTTGATATTAGTTAATTCAAGATGTAGTGTAGATGACAATCAAGAAAAGCCATTACAACATTAAAAGCTACTTTATTAACTTCACAGGTTCTAGACTAATTTTAAGAAATCACTCAAACAATTTACTGAGATCTTAAGTATTATTCTCCAATGAATAGGACCTTTAAGTTTTCTCAGTAATTTTTGTCATACGCTCTATCACCATTATGAATGATATCCTCCATTATACAGCATCATTGGAAAAAAATATGATGTTACAAGAAAAAAAAAAACCCCGGGAAGACAATAAAATACCCTAACTATGATTTATTCTGCTATGTAATGTATAGCAATTTAGGCTCATCATTACATTAAAGCATGTATCAAACATTACATCTTTATTGAATTTTTTAAAAAATTAATTATAAGACATTGATCTGGACACATTTTAGAAATTATTGAGAGATTAGTGCTTTCATGATCTTTAGATTTATGATGCAAACTGGAAAACTGCTTGTCCATATAATTCTTCCTTTCCCTTCACTCTTCATGTGTTCATGAACTCAAAAATAATAGAAATTTTATGTGGACAATTTGTCAGTAATGTTCCTGTTTCCTTTATGCAGTTTTATATTAAACTCATAATTCTTCTATATAAAATTAATATGTTCTCCATATCAAATTAATTTCTATGTTACTTGAATTTACGTTATTTTTTTCTGCATGTATTATACACATAAAACTACTGAGAATTGAGCAGTCTTTGAGAGTGAATTGATTTGATACTAGCCATACTAGCCGGGTTCTTAAAATTTACCATTCCTATTAATGTCAAAAAAATCTTCCTGGTGTATGAGTGTAAATTAAGAGCAATTTTTGTTTAACGTTCTCATTGTATGAGGTTTAATTAGACTTGTATTTGTAACACAGGCATATGCATAAATTGTGTTATAAATTCATGTTGAGATTAGCATCAAACTATAGAGAAGCAGAACTAAATATCCTAATATATGGTAAATTAATGGAAGAACATGTAAACAAGAGAACAATAATGACTAATAAAACAATAACAAAAGGTCTCTGTGACTATCTTTGAATAACACTACAGAATGTGATAAAAAGAAATCTACTAGAAAATGTATTTGTAGGTTCTTGACACAATCTGGCTTGTTTTATTAGAACTAATTTTAATTTAAAAAATTATGCTTATATGCATGTGCCTGTGTGTGTAAGCTCTTGTATACATGTACATGAATAACATCACGTCTGTGTAGAAGTTAGAGAGACAATCTTTTGTAATGAGTTATCTCCTTCTAACATGTGTTCTGAATCTCCTGTTCTGCTCATCAAACTTACCTGCAGTCCATCTTCTTGGCAATGTATGCTAATATGTTGAGAATAATTATGAAATGTGTCCATAGAACAGATACCCAACACTAAGATCCTGTTAAATGAGCACATTAATAAAATGTCTCTCAAATCTTTATCTTTAAACTTAATGATAGAAAATTCATTTCTCATCAGGAAATACTTGCTATAGGTTACAATCAAAACAGAGCCCTACAATTGGTCTATGAGAAGGAAATAAGAGATAGTAGATTGCCTATCAATAAATGTGAAATTTATAGCACACCCTTCAATCCAATTCTCGGCAACAATGCAGAAGAACTGTCATTGGAAAGAATGTAAAAGCCAAATGTAAGAGTTGTTTGCAGCAAAACTTCTTTGCAAGATATGACACAGCTGTCTTATACTTACAAATTCATAGGTGACTACACATGCAACATCTGCAAAATTTCAAGCCAGGCAACGTCCTAGTATGGAGGTGGGAACGAATCAAAAAATTCCACCCATAACTGAGATGCTATCATCAATGCCCAGCATTGATTCCATGAGCATGACACAGAGTAAGAGCCGAATGATAATGGCTTGGGATTTTGAAAACTCAAAGCCCCACCCCTATTGACATACTTGCTGCAACGAGGCTATACCTCTGCATCCTTCCCAAACAATTCTCTGACTGTGGCTCAAGTATTTACATGTGTGAGTCTATAGGAGCCATTTTCACTCCTATCAACAAAGTCCTGCACCAATGTGCATGCACGTAGCACAATAAATGAACTGAATGGGATTGTCAGAAATTGGTTAGAAAGAGAGAGAGACCAAGAGAGAAGGAGAGAGAGCCTGAGGTTGCTAAGGAAAAGTGAAGGAAGGAAAGGGGGAAGGAATAAAAGTGGATTAGAACAAGCCTTATGATACACATGTAGGAAATTCTCAACAAAAATGGCAAAAAAAGTCAAACACAACCGATTTGTAATAGTCTGTGACTTCTCTTTCAACCCTCTCTACATATATGTATATGTTTACAAATGTGACTATATTCATCTCCCAATATATACATGTAGATATTTGTCCATTTCTTTGTGTGGGGGAATAAAATATAAGTAGAATATGACAAGGTAGCCTATATTCTTTTATTTTCCTTAAAAGTTAAAATTTAGACAGTGTTTTCTTTGTAAGAAGCATTACTTTACTGCATATTTACCCATCTCGTTGTTTTAGTGACTACTAACAAAATCTGCATTGTTTCTACACATTCACCTGAATGCATCTGTCATTTTCTGTTAAAATATCTTATACAATTCAAGCATTATTCAGACTTCTCAGTTTACATTATTTTGCTTTAAATTAACATTTTCAGAATATCAAATGGTCTCTTAGTTTCTTTCTTATAAGAACTGAATAACAAATAAAATTGGTTTCTAAAACTTTCATACTATTTTTGCAAATAATTATATTATCAAGTCAATCTGGAATATTTTTGTTTTTGATTAAGTTTGCTATGTGACAATTTCATTCATTTATATGCATATATGTATATATTTATATATAATGTATTCAGACTATTATTCCAACTCTTAACAACTTTTATTTCTTCATCATCCCAATCACCTTCCCTTCTCTCTACTAGTCCAATTCCCAGATTTATAGTTCTGTTTCCTTTGCTGATCCAAGCCAAGGACCTTGTGGGTCACTACTGGAGAACTGCAGAGCCTGAGAAACATACCAGTGGTTGCCCAGCTGAAGACAATGACTGTCCCTATCTCTGAATCTATTGGAAGCAAACAGCTCATCGGTGACGACTATGGTCCCCTGAGCTCTTGCTTCACCCTTGAGTGATTATTGACAGGTACATTCTTGAGCTGAGTCGGTGGAGCCAGTAACGACTGTGGGAAATTTTGACCACAATGGTGACAACAATAGTTGTGCCTTGTCCAGAAGGAGCATTATGCCATCCTTTTACCTCTTGGCACCTACATTATCAGTCCACCCTCTTTGAAAGAATTACCTGACTCTTACAGGGGAGGTTATAAATGTCTTATTTCTTCTGACACATATTCTTCTGCATTCATCATTTTTCTTTTCACTGAACAAACAAAAAATATTCACTGCCCAAGACAGAGCTTAGTATGTGTCTATGGTCATATTTACATTGTCTATGGTCATAAAAGTTAGGTTTTTTGTCATATTTACATTCTGATTCTGTGTCAAGTTAGTTAATTCCCCACATAGGCTCTATGACATCACTCCCCAGGGATTTTTGGCCCTGCTATACAGTGCCAGGCATGGTTTTTCCCAGAACATTTTAATAAATACATTTGCCCTCAAAAATATGGAAAACCATTTTTTTCACTTTAGATACCATTGATTTTTTGCTATAGTTTTGCATACATTTTTCACATGAATCACAGGCTTATACTTAGTATCCTTACTTCCTAGTTCATATCAAGAATTACGTTCTTAACAGTGCATTCATGTGTTATTCCAAGATGTATTCAGCTTTTCTAGACAACTACATAACACTATGAAATGATGAATCATAACTATGCATACATCACCTTCAATTATTAACTATTTACTCAAAATTTTCTATCCTGTTCTTTATCATTGGTGACATATATGCTGTAAGAACTGAATTGAATTGCCTGTAGGTGCCTTTCTTTTTATCATATCACATTTAATTTTTATGCAATTGATTGTTCTACTATTTTTCTCTTACAAACAACTAACCGACTTGCTTCCTGTGTTTGAGCACATATCTCTATAACCAACTCATGTATGGAGGTCAAAAAAACAATTTTGGTGATTAAATTCCCTGTCACCATGAGAACCAAAGATTAAACTCCAATCATCAACACTATTTGTAAGGACCTATACTCAAGTAAAGCATGAACCAGTTTATGTAATATTTCGTGCCAATGAAACAAACCATCTATTTTTATACAGCAATCTAGTAGATTTTACTTGAATACAAATTTTATTATTGTAAGTTGCCTATTTTATGTCAGACAAAACAGTTATGCATTGCTTTAAACAATAAAATAATTAATGCTAAAACCAAAACAATAAGAAAATCATCAATAATTAAATGGGAATGATTTAGAATAGACAAATGATTCTAACATACACATAAAGGATCAAACCTTACACCAGAAATTAAACATGTTTTGGAGATTTCAGAAAAATATTTTAACACCCTCTCAAAATCATTTTAGTGGTCATTGCCCCAATAACTTAGAATTCTAATAATATTACCTACAATTAGAGAGGGGAAAAATGTCACACATAAGCAAAAGTTTCGGCTTTAAGGCCTCTATACTTCAGTTACAACAATATACATCTTAAATAGATGTTAAAGGCCTTTTTTTTTTTTTTTTTTTTTTTTTTTTTTTTGCATAGTCATGGTAACTCCAAAGGAAGATGAAATTGGATTTAAGCAAGCAGACAAACCAAGATATAATTCTTGGATCTGGATACAAAGGGGATTCCAGTATTTGTTCTGAGTATTATTAATTAAAACAACAATCTAAACATTCTTTATATCAGATGATACACTGCCTACAACTCTGTATTTAATCCTCAAAACCACACTTCAAGGTAAATAAGATTAAAATAAACCACCTTTATAACTAATGAGGCTTAGATTATTTTATTAGCTTTGTTCTGATATGTTCCCATGGTGACCACTTTTCTCTACCTTCATGTTTATGTTTAATTGCATCAAATTTATTTGAAGACATTGTACCACATATTACTTCAATAATATTTTATTGTGTTTAAAATAGTAACACAAATTTGAGAAAATAAAAGCATGAGAAAATTTTGAAGAATATGCTGGTTACTTATGATGGAAAATTTTGCAAACTTGAGAAAACAAATAAAAAAGGATACAAGATGAAGTAGGAAGGAAAAGGGTTGTGATGGAGGTATTAATACATGTTATGTAAAATTCTCAAAGAATTATTTTTAAAGGAATACATCACTACAAGATACTGAACTCTTGACTTGTTAAGGATAACACTCACATTTACGTTACACAAAGGCCAAGTTTGTAAACAAGATCATATATGCATATTTCATAAACTGATTTGAAGAAAGTCTTGTTGAAAGAAATGTTTTTTGCGATAGTTGACCAAAGGTTGTATAAGATTGTAGAGTTTCTTTTTCTCTTCTCCATATTTGTTTACCCTAAGAAAAAAGAAGCAAAAATTCAGTAAGATTAGAGTCATGTGGATGACAAATATACTTTACGCCATTTAAGTTCATTTCATGGGCCTCTGGCACAGATGCAATCTCTTGACTCCTGGATGCTGATGTTAGCTATTAAATAGTAAAAATACTTTTCTCATGAAAGAGTATGAGAACCCTCCAGCAGACACTTTTTAGGAATCATTAAAATTAAAATATGGATCCTCCTTGATGATACATTATCAGTTCTCTCAAGACTATTGGCCCACGAGACACGACAAAATCACAGTGACTTCCCCTCCCAGGCCTCTGTCCTTTTCACCTCCTGACAGTAGCAGCTGTCCAATGTAGGAACATCTAACCTAGTACATTAAAGTCCAGAGGGAGTGATATCCACATAGCTATACATTCATTGTCTTTACCAATGTGTACACAGAAGCCTGACACTCAATATTAAGGTTCTAACCTTAGTATCACACGGTTTGTGCTTGGTGGTACAGTCATGTAATTCCTCAAATTTAGGAAAATGGGACTGGAAGATCAGAAACTAAGGTTCATGGGCTGGCTAGATGCATAAAGATAACTGTCACCAAACACAAAGACTTAGGTCAGAGTCCGGGATCTGTATGGTAACAGGACAGAACCAACTCACATAAGCTGTCCTCAGATGTCTACAGCCAAGCCATAGCAGTGCACCCAAGCATACAAATAAATAAAGGTAGTAAAAAAATTTTGTTAATTATTATGTGTTAACGCAGAAAAGTAGGCAACTGAAGGGGTCATTTCCATTATCCTATTAACAGCAACTCTGAAATATTTTCCAGTATATAGTTAATCGAGGTGGGAAATTCTCCTACAAAAAGCTACAAACATATAAAAGCCTAGAATAATATTTGTTTCAATTTTGCTGCTAGAAATGTAAGAACACAAGGTGTTTTGAACCAACCCACACATCCTGAAATTATTTTGCAGTGGGGAAGATGTATAGCCAATCTGTGTTCCCAAGTTATTATACATTTTAATTTTGTTGCTACTCTATAAGTTCTAAGATTCATTATATTTATTTTCATATATAAATTCTGTTTTTTAAATACAGAAATCCCTTGTTATCCTCAGACAATATCTTAAAGACAAAAATCTGATTCAACTACTGTTTTTAAGATGAAAATTGCTTTACTGAGGTCAGTACAACTAATTGTTTTAAATCTGAGACAGTAAAAAATAAGAAATTGGAAAGTCTACTTTTTTATTTCCTTTTTACCAGCAGTGTGACATAAAATAGCAAGCATGATAAAAAAAAATATTCCCTAAAATCGTCCTTTATTTTCAAAGGCTAAGGAACTATTCTGCTATATTTGTTATTATTTTCTGGCAAAGTGATATGGATTTTGGCCAGCAAGTGTCCTTTCAAAGGTGCCATTGTCAGAGCAAATTAATTCATAGCTCACACTCTGCAATGTCAGCATCTATTGTTATCCTTTCTTCTTCCTCCCTGTCATTCAGATTAATAACATAAGTGGTGCTGTATGCTTACAGCCTTTTTCTCCTTGTCGTTTGAGTCAGAATCGCCTTCGCACACATAATTTTTCCTCAGCAAATTTAAATGCATTGCAATATATCCCTGTTAAGTTGGAAGTGCTACACAATCATTTCTCTTTAGACTACCAATATTGAACTAATTTAGTAGGCCTCCTTATGTTATTGGATTTTATATCATAAATACTTCATTTCAGACTGAATTTGAGTTCTTCTACTTTTTTGCCATGGCCTGGAACCAAGATTATGATAACATTGTTATGACACCTTTTAAGGTGGCATGTTTATTTGAAATACTAATTTACTCATGGCATAATTCATTTGTTCCCCTTTGAACTCATGTTTGTGAATTTTTTTATATCTGTTCACAGAAACCATACACAGAATATGAATCTATGCATAACATAGTATGAGTGGCAAAATATTCTATATTATGCCATCAGACAAATCAAGATGTAAAAAGCTAGACTGTGTAGATGTTTGTTTGATTCAACAGAAATTCTGATCTGTTGATGTGAAGAAGGGAAAGATCATAAACATTTTCTATCTCTACTAGACAAGTAGGTGGCACACAAGATAAAATTTAGAGGAGATGCAATCTATACTTAAAAGTTCAGATGCCCAGACAAGTTTTTATACAGGAAATGAAAACTACTTTCTCGAGCATGCTGTTTGCTATAAGATCAACGTTTGGAGCTAGGGTTCTGTCACTAGGGTGAGAGTCATTCAAATGTGGCTATATCTGCAATATAGAAGTAAACAGCTAGCTATTGTCAGAGCTCTGTCTAGGAAACTAGGGATATCTTGGGGCTCTTGTAGTTGCCTCACACTCACAAATGACGGTTCTTATAAATGGTAATACAGACATTTTCCATCAAGTCTCAGTCTCCAGTGGGGTCTGGGGAAGGATAGAGTTAAACTTTGTGTAGCATCATTTCCTAGGTAAAATCAATTCATAACGGAAAGGGAATCCGGTGAGCAACCTTTTGGTACGTTAGCCTTATAAACCGGTAAAAAAAAATAGAGGCAAAGTTGTTTGAGGAATTTCAAAGCCAGAGAGAAGTAGTCCTGTAGTTATCATACAAGATGATCACACATCCTATATGGCCATTCACCTCATGACAGACATAGGGTAAAGGTCCTTTGTCTGATAAGTTCTGCTCTTCGGCTTTATAGTTCAATATCTCATCTAATTGCCTTCCTCACATTCATGTAAAGTTTCTTTGTTCTAATAAGAAGTTGAAAATTTGAAAGTCTCGGGCATTTCATCATGATCCCTGATAGAAAGAGACAAGATATTTAATAGTTTAAATTGAGTGTCATAAACCTAGAAGCTCAAGAATTCTTTTTCCCCTTCAGTGGGGGCACAAACTAAAGTCAGGAGAATCATCCCCAAATCCTCCTCTATGCAACCTTCTTGAGGCAGACTATTCAAGAGACTGTTTTGAATGAAATGGAGGATATGGTCACTCCTAGGTACGATTTGGAAAAACGCTTTTTATTGTAGATATGAGTAAGAGAACAGTTAGAAGCATTTGGAAGAGTCCAGAGCAACAGGGAGGGAAATTAGCAGAATAGAGAAGCAGACCTTAGAGTGAGCCTAAAGGCCAAGCAAACTCTTTAGTATGCTAATAAGCACCATAGTTAGCCACCCATCTTGAATTTCTTTGGGACCTGCTTTGTCAATCTCTGTTTTTCATTCTCGAAAAAAAAATTGCTCATTGTTGTGAGAAATATGAATTGTTTTTGATCATTAGAAAATAGCAGAGGTGTGAGCCTGAGGTTATCTTATAGAGAATTACATCTTATCAGTTTGCTCTCATTTTACTTGCTAGTTTCCCCTCTCTACTAACTACAAAAAAAAATCGCTGCTATGAATTAAACAAAATAGTGAATTCTGCCAATAACCTGATTGAGCTGGAAGTGGATAGAACCTTTCCTTGCCAAGCATTTGAATGAAAATGCCATGCTAACTGACCCTTGACTGAGGCCTTGCACAGGACTCAACTAAACCGCAACAGATTGCAGACCCATTAGAACTTTAAGATAATGAATGTGTGTTGTTGCATTAAGATTCCATTAAGATTCCAAGTGCGTGCTTATTTCATATATGACAATCTAGAACTAATAAATTATGATATGAAGACTTGCAATTGTAGTAGAAAATGGACAATACAGAAAAGAGAAGCTACATGAGGACATCCAATAATAACAGCACAAAGATATATAATTATGGACTATCACACCCATGTCATTATGGAGTTCTTTCCTTACTCCTGCCTTCTCTCAAATTTTCTTTCTCAGGCAAGTGAGGGGTCAAATACTTGGACAGGCTTGCAAAGAATATATCATACTCTGAATACACAGAAAAATAAAAACTTTGTTAACTATTATAACAAGATACTTATTTTTAACATGAGAGATTTAAGTATTAAATTTGTATAATCTAAATTAATTTAATATTACCTTTAATGAAGAATAAAATAAAAATTAAACGATAGAATTGCCAGATATCCTAGAACACACCTATAATTCTAGCATTCCAAAGTTGGAGCAATAGGATTACAAGATTGGGTCTAGCATGTATTAGACATTAAGAACCTTTTTCAAAACAAACAATAAAATAGTATTAAAAAATCTATGCTATAAAAAGTATAAATGAATTAATAAATATCATATGTTGAAACTATATTACATCTACATTCAAATTCAAGAACAATTTAAGTGGAAAGAACCATACCTCTTTAACCAATAAATCATGGCAAGGTTAAGGAAATGCATCTGTTGTCTTTACAAAGATTTCTCAATTGGTACTTGGCAATGGGTGGTATTGATCACACATCACAATAGACTGCCTATTTCTCCAAAACCTTATGTTGTTCTGGATATTTCTAACCATTAAAGGAATGATAATTGAGAAAAAAAAATGAAGTTAATTCAAATATAACCTGTGTAAAAACTTATACTTTTATAAATATATGATATATAATATAACTATTATAGAGCATATATAAGCTATAATTTAAACAAGGTAGATTTCTAATGATTATATTAAACTTTTAAATTAAAATAACAAGAGTATAAAGATATAATTCATGTAATAAATAAACAGAATCTAATTAAGAAGCTAAGTGACATTAATTATACTTAATTATATTTACATTCTCTATGCTCAACAAATAGACTAATGTAGTACTTTATTAAGTAACATTATTTTGTAGAGCTTTATTTTCTTATTTACTGTGACATGATACAATTTTGCCTCCAAGCAAGATTTATTAATTTTTAGATTTTCTGCTCTTAAACATCGAAGATACTTATTCTCAATTCATCTTTATACTGTATTATGGTTGGATGTATTTTCATGAATAAGAAAAATGTTCTAGAACACATGTATTCAACACTAATTTTAACTGTTTTCTAATTAAAATTTTTGTCATTTTATAACAGAATTATTTCTGGTATTGAATTGTTTTATTGCCATACTTATGTAATCCCTGACTGTATATCAAGAAAAACAACATATTGTGAAATCTAATATTCTAAACATATTGAATAGGCTTTTTTTGACTACAGAACATTTACTACATGGAACTAAAGTAAGATAATACTACTCTGATGAGACTTTTCCAGATGCTTTTGGCAAATACATATATTTTTAAAATCAGTTGTAGAAACCACTTGGGTTTTTTAAGCTGTGCAACAGGCTTTGTATGCATACCTCCACCAAGATAGATGACATAACTCAGCTGTTTTCATACTGATTCTAAATATATGTGAAGCTAGGTGATGGCAGTGTGTGTGGGGGGAGTAACAGGAAAGAGAGAGAGAGAGGGAGAGAGAGAGAAAGAGAGAAAGCCATGGGCATAGGCATAGACAGAGATGGATAGAGAGAAAGGGATGCTACAATGTGGTCTATTGGTATTCAACATTCCATTATTTTTTTCCTTTTTTTTTTTTTTAGATATAAAGCTGTTGGCCTGATATTAGCATTTTTTTTTAACTTACTAGCTAGCTCTTTCTTAAAGATTAACCAGTTTCTATCAATCTAAGTATCTCCATGTGGTCTTGGCTTACCAGAGAGAGGGCCAATAGTTCTGCTCTCTTAGTCCTCCATGTTGAATCTCCTCCTACCTCTCCCTGAATTCTCCTTGTCTCCTAATCCCACCTATCTTGCTTTCCTAATGGGCAACAGTGCTTTTTTCAATTAACCAATAAGAGTAACACATTTACAGAATGACATCTCCCATCATCTCTTCTTTTCTGTCTAAAATAAAAAGAAGGGTTTTAACTTTGACATAGCAACATATATAGCAAAACAGTTATCAAATAAGAACTACAGTTAACAATGTTCAGTCCATGAACATTTAGCAAGATTTAAAGAAAATATTCCATCATCTATCTTTGTGAGTCTAAAGTCCATCATGTTTTTAAGACTATTTTACATATAAACAAACCAGCAAAGTATTGGGTGCTCCCAATACATAGCTGAAGATTAATCAACTTATGTATGTTCATTACAATGCCCTAGATCAGGCTAAAATTGATACACATACACTTTTCACGTTTTGTATTATTTTCATGTTATTTTTCACTGTGTACTTGATCAATCAGTTACTTTAACCTACTGGGCATTGAGCTCTATAATGAGTGTTGACATATTTCTCTTTGATTATGTTTAAGTTGCAGTGTTTATCCGTTACCAAATACTCTTTTTAACTGAAGCAAGGGAACAAACAGAAAAAGTTCTTCTTGTTCTTTTTAATAATCTTATAAATATATGGACATCTCTAGATCTGCTTGAATGAATATGTTGTATATGATGAGAGTTGGAGCCGGGCGAGGGCAACACAATGAGGCAGGTTGGGCAGGGCAGTATTTGCACGTTATTGTAAATTTACCTTCTACTTATTGGCCACAATGATCTTGTACAAAATGTCAGAAGAGAAGATGTTCAAGTCACAGGGTATTGCTGGGATTTAAATGTACCATGTAGATGGTATGGGTTGCAAGGGAAGATCTATCAGTGTCAGTGTTAGCTTATCCATGTTGTACAAAATCCCATCCCTGTGATAGTTTCCTGACATCTCCTGCAGTTGTTGTTAATTTTATTCAGCTCTGATGGTACTCTTTCACTGTTGGTAAGAAAATTAACTAAACGAAACCCATCCTTATGGAATAGCTCAGCAGCAACCCTCATGGTGCACTATGCTGTTATGTTTCCTATGGAAAGCAGTTTAAAGCGATACCCAGTGTCCTAGAAATCTGTAAGGTACTGGCCAACTTCAGCAGTAAGCACATGTCTTCTGTAGCTAACAAAGAAGTGAAGTAAAACGCACCATTAAATTACCTTTTATCTCATGTCATCCAATTATTTAACGAATTTTACCTGTAAAACTTGCTATGGTATCCTGGTTGGTTACCAAAGTGGCTGTGATTATATTGTTTAATATCCTAATCTAATATTTCCTTGAAATAAATAAATGCATTAGAAATACATGAACTTTACTTAGGAATGAAAATTAAACACATTTCTGTAAGAAATATTCTGAAGATTGAGTTGCTGGGAGTCTGTCACAGTAGACTTTGAATGCTTTCTCAGCATGCTTGACTGTTACCTCAGCAAAGCTATTATGAAAAAATAATAGCTATGTTGCTCACTGCATTGGGTCACAGATGTCAAACACCCAGTTAGCATTCCAAGGAAATATTCTCATTGCTACCAGAGATTTGACAAACATCTAAGAAAGAAAGCAATTTTCAAGACATGTCTAAGAATTCTGTTTTTGTTTAATAAGTAACAAGAATTCTGTATTATACATTAGTTTGCTAATTTCCATTTATTTTGACACTCATAGACAGTAAAATTCCCTATTCTAGAAAAGTGGTAGATTAGCCTAGGTGACTCAAGGCCAGCTAGCACTATGAGTTCAATCCCCAGGTTAACTTTGATTCCTAGGAATGTAAGTAGTCAGACCTGATGCATATACACCCTTGTGGCACACCCAATAAAAGGTTCTAAAGAAAATCAACACATCTCTGTTCTTAACCTGAAAATCATTTCTATTAGTCTTGCTGTGTGATAGTGTTGAGTAAGACTAGACTAGTATAAAGCAGAATTCTAGAAGACAACAGACACAGTGAATCTTTTGAATTCTAGCTATTAACCTCATGATGTTCTCCAAAATCTACATACATTGAAATTTAGTAATTATAACTTTGACATGGATGAGTAGTTTGTGTTTAAAAATGTATCATTACTTCCTTACTGCATTTATAGATGTATATGATACATCTATAATGCATGGAGAATGTCAAAAGGGTGATGATTTAAAAAGTTTAAGAGAACATGTTTTAATTGATCAATGTCCATCACTGTTATAATGGAACTAAATTTAAATGAAATTGAATTTCATTTGTTAAAAGGAGAATAAACCAGACATTTTCAGTGTGTAAATACTTGTTACTATTTCATGAAAAAAAATGAGATTTCTTTTTTACATAATCTAACTTATTTATCTCCTTCTTAACTATTGTATAAATAAAATCTGATCTCACATTGTGATTTCAAGGAAATGGCTGCTTTAGTTGGCTCTGGTACACAGAAACTGTGACTTTACCACTTAATTCTCTGATCTTCAGTACAGCCATCTGTAGACTGGAATAAAAATAGTACCTACTAGTAGCACTGATGTGATGATTACATAAAATGGGAAAACACATGCAAGGTGCCGAGCTCAGAACTCACAAAAATGCGCTATTAGACCTGCCCCCTACATGGACAATTGGCTGCTTCTTCACACTCACACAGTACTCATCTTCTCCCTTTGCCTTATTTTTCCTCCACTGTCATCTTCTAAAAGCCTAAAGATGCTCATTTTAATTGGACCTGTGGTTCATCTCCTCACAATGCTACAACACTAAGCAAGATCTGTAGGATAAAGTGTAATGCGTTGGGATTGCTGCTGTGTCACAGTTGTCAAGGATGGAATGAGATATGAGGTAGATAAGAAAGCATGCTTGTGATGTCATTCGAAATAACTTGGGATTTTAAAAAGTGTTTATGTGCTGATGGCAGTTGTTGATCTATAGAACAGACTATAATACATAGATACAGATATTATCAAGCATTATGCTTGATACTGCTTCCAACAGAAAAAAATTATGTAACTATGTAATTGGCTTTTATTGAAAACCTTTATGGATTTTAATTCGTGTAGGATACTTACAAACATGTTTCTCTGCATATGCACAGGAGATATTGTCAATAAAGTCTTTAAGATTTAACCAAGCAGTGATGAATATTATAATGATAAATATAATAAGGATATGAATAAAATTTGACTTCACATGTAATTTTTGGTAAATTAGGATTATGGCTATTTCTAATATGTTTGAAATATTCCATAGAGAGAACTTAAGGAGATAATATTACACATAACTTATTTGGAGAAAAATTATAAAAAATTATACATATTCATTAATCTGTAGACAAGAAACCAGGTATAATCAAGTCTGGAGAATTAGCAAATAAGTGTGTTGAGATACTAATAAGGGAGAGTGTTGAAATTTGGGACATAATAAGGACAAGGACAGTAAAACAGAACAGAAACCATAGAAACTGAAGAGGCAATTGGCGGGCATCAGGGTGACATCATTGGCTTTTGAAGAAGTGCTAATTTTGACAAAATCTGGATCCCAAGGAATGAGATTATCATAGTTGAATCAGTGACAATGGTTGTTTTAATTTGATGTCCAAAGTTATGTATTTAATAAATAAGTAGGATAAATGGTCTAAGAACTTAAGAAACCTGCCTTTGGTATAAGCTAATAAATGAACGTTGAAACTATAAGAAAGAAATAGATGATAACATTGCACTGTGTGGTCGATGACAAAGCTTGGCAGGCAGAGACAGTTGCCTCAGATCCTAACAACCTGAATTGGATCCCTAAGATCAGCTTTGTAGAAGGAGAAAACACTGTCTAAGACATTGACCTCTGACCTTCATACATGTGCCTTGCTGTGCATGTATGTGCTCAAAAGTTAATATGTTAAAAAAAAATAAAAATAAAACTTTACCATGAAATAGTCAACCAATTCAGGGAAACATAACTAATCCAGGTTTATGTGAGTCATTCACGTATTCTTATATCATTTTTTTTACTGGACAAATTAATACTAGCTGCAAAAGGCTTGATGATTCTCAAAAGAACATTTTTCTTCATTAATGCTTAGTTTTATAATAATTTTACTTACTGAATTCAGAGTAAATATAATAATTCACTTGTTTTTAATTCATGTTTATTTTTTGAGCAGGGTCTCATGTAGCCCATGTTTGCTGCAAAATTACTATCCAGTCAAGGATGACGTTGAATTGTTAATTTTCCTGACTCTACTTCCCAACTGCAGGATTTACAAGTATATGATTAAAAGCATTAAAGGTTTGAAGAGTTTTTCGGATAAATTACTCAATAAACTCAATAATACTTTTTTTTCTTTTTCTTTTGTTTGTTTTTTTTTTTTTTTTTTTTTTTTTTTTGGTTGTAGATAAAATCCATGGCTTTGGCCATGAGAACACTCTTTACAACTGAGCTATAACCCACACTAACTTGATCACTTTTCACAAATGTAAGATGAAACAGTATTTGATGATTTGATGTGCATTAAATACAATTTTATTATAATATTTTAGATGTACCTGATTAATAAACTTCTGCTATTAAAATACCATGTTTTATCTATACTGGAAGTCCATATGTTTTAAACGTTATGTGAAGAAAGTTGTCTATTAAGCCTCTTATTCATAGTTAACTCAAGTTTCTCCTGCCTACTTTGCATATATCTCTAGATTCCTGTGTCCCAAATATTTAACATTAACTGTTATATAATCCTTTCAAAAATGAGAATATTAAACAGTTGTTGATAATGTTACCATCCACATATCAATATTGTTCTCACAGAAAAATTGTCTTACCTTTCCCTTACAACACAATAATTATATTTCACTTAAATTAATAAAGGGGTTTTGTTGGTGACAACTAAGGCTAGATTTGAACATGTGTTTTATAATTTTATAATTATTTAAATTAGACTCTGTGTAGCCTATTTACTTCCAATCCACTTACTTTTCAGATGTTTGTAATGAGGTCCTTGATGTGATTTATTTGTAATCTGACAAATGACAAACGCTAGAGTACTCCAGTTAAAAAGAACCTCAACTGACAAAATGTCTCCATCAAATTTTCCTGTAGGAAAGGTTGTGGGAGTATTTTCTTGGTTGCTGGTTGGTGTGGGATGGTCCAGACTTTTGTAGATGTTGCCAAACTGTGTGGTTGTCAGGGACAATGTAAAATCTCACACAGAGAACTAGACCTTAAACAGCACTCAGGATGGTTCCTTCTAGTTCCACCAATTTGCCTGCAAATTTCAATACTACCTTGTTTTTCCTGCTTAGTAGTACTCCATGGTGTAAATGTACCACATTTTCTCCATCCATTCTTCAGTTGAAGGGTAATCAGTTTCCTTCCAGTTTCTGGCTATTACAAATAATGTTGCTATGAACATAGCCGAACAAATGTCCTTGTTGTATGAATGTGCATTTTTTGAGTACATGCCTAAGAGTGGAATTGCTGGATGTTGTGGTAGACTGATTCCTATTTTCCTGAGGAACTACCATACTGATTTCCAAACTGGCTATATGAGTTTGCACTCTCACTAGCAATGGAGGAGTGTTCCCCTTTCTCCACATCCTCTCCAGCATAAACTGTCTTTGGTGTTGATTTAGTGAGGTATCACAGTCACAAAAAGAAAAGCACAGTACATACTTGCTCATGTATGGGTTTTAGACAAAGAGCAAAGCATTATCAGCCTACAATTCACCACCAGAAAGGCTAGGAAACAGGGAGGACCCTAAGAGAGACAACATGAACCCATGGAGAATGAGAAATGGATAAGATTTCCTGAGTAAATTGGGAGCATGGAGGGAGGGAGAGGGAGTTAGGATAAAGAGAATTGGAGAAGATAAGGGGAGAGGTGGTCATGATGGAAAAGGAAGATTGAGATAGGGAAAGTATAGAGAAGATCAAGAAAAGAGATACCATAACAGAGAGAGCCATTATTGTTTTAAAGAGAAATCTGGCTCTAGGGATATGTGCAGGGATCTACAAGGATGAACCCAACTAACAATCTAAGCAATTAAATGCCCTTCCTAATAATGAGATTGATGACTACCATATGTGCCATCCTAGAGCCTTCATCTCATATTCCCCATTGGAATAACAAATGCTTTGGATATAGATATGCTTAGTACTAGGAGCTCAAGTTATCTTCCATGTGTGTAGCAAAACTTTGTGACTTCTTTGATTTTTAATGATCAGTCATTTCACTTGTGAATATCTAAAAATAAAATATTAGAACAGCAGTATCA
This sequence comes from Phodopus roborovskii, assembly GCF_943737965.1. Taxonomy (NCBI): domain Eukaryota; kingdom Metazoa; phylum Chordata; class Mammalia; order Rodentia; family Cricetidae; genus Phodopus; species Phodopus roborovskii. The sequence goes on along the minus strand of NW_026126511.1, from coordinate 8,917,526 downwards.
ATTCATAATATGATGACCTATATTTGCTTTGTCATTTTCCAATTATTCTCTGTTAAATATTCAATTTTATTTAATTTTCACCCAGAGTAAAAGAATGTGAAATGAAACATTCTTCTATTTTTAAATTTAATTTAGAATATTTATGATTTCAGAGACTTCTGTATGCTAGATATCTATTCATATTTCTTCCTCAATGAATTATCTTACCCATTACAAACTTTCCATTTTTCCAAATGTTATCTATAAGATAAATGAATCTCATATTTGGAGTCATTAGGAGTTGTCTCATATGATAATCATCCATGTATATCTCCTGCCATAAACTATAATAAAATCTTCACTACAAATACACACATATATACATAAATATGTTTATATATGTATATATATACATATGAATACACATGTACATATATATTAATGCATGCACACATATGCATATATACATATACATACATATATACATAGTCATACACATACACACATACTCATACACATACACATACACAAATACATATACATATACATATATCCTGAAGGCCAAGATTGAAGCTTTTCACTTCCAAGGACTAACCATTGCATTAAGGGAGGGATCTATTATTTCAAAAATCTCTGTTAAATTGAAAATAGATATTCTCATTTCAACAATGCTAGTTTTGTTCTTTGAAGTGTCACATAATAAATCTAAACTCATTTCCTTTATGAGTACTTTAATTATGTTAAGAAATAGCATGCTTCTCTATGCGGAACTCTGTTTTTCCCTATTATACATCATCAGCACTTTCAATATCTATTCATCTTTCTTGCTTTAGAGACATCTCGTTATTCAGATTTCTTTTCTAAGAATCTTAATTTAAAAAGCTATTCTATCTCCAAGAAAATTTGAAGTTTTAAAAGTAAAGTAAAAATATAAGAATCTTTATGAATGCTAGAATAATGTTAGTTGTTCAACACATGGCATTTACTTTTGGGCATGATCAATTTAAACACATTCATTAACAATGAGAAAATGACAGCATCAATTTCCAATCAATTAGAACAATTCTGTCATACATAGGGAGAGAATAATGAAAATCAGAGCAAATTTTCTTTTTCCTATGCTACTAAGGATTTTGTAGAGTGTGATTTATATAATCTTTGTCTGTAAGGAACAGGTAGATATTGAAAGTAGAGATTAAAAGTACATTCAAATTACTACATTTTTAAAATCTCTATTATTTATGACAGAAGTGTAGACAATTACAAAATTTGCTCCATAGGATTTTTGTGAATCATGTTCAATGTTTTTTTAAAACAACAAATTATTTCTGAATACATTCAATCCTTGTAATAATTACTATATAACAATAGTATAGCTGGAATTAATATTTATGTAGAAATTTTCAATATAGTATAATTTCACTAAGTTATAATTTATGTAAGCTATAAAATAAGATTTCAGAAATCTATGAAATCAAAATAGTGTACACGTGAATCTAACTGTTTTGTTAGAAGAAAGAATTAACACTAGTGGGTGTGTATTAGAATGTAATATTTTCTTACTGGCTCTCTGACCCTTGTGCATTCTTTCTAGCTTTTCCTTCTGTTGGCTTGTCTTGTCGCATTTCCATCTGATAACTTTGTTTTCTCTTAGCATATTTTCTCTTGTGATATTTAAGAAAATGAATTAATGGATGGATGAATGAGTAAATGTCAAAAATAGGAACTGTCATGTATACCTTCTGGGAGAAGAGTAAAATTGGGAGTATCAACCGTTCAAGGGCAGGTAGCACATCCAACAAATGGCCTCTACAGTTTTCTGGTGTGATATTATTTGGATACAGTTTGGTGGTTTTTTTTGTTTGTTTGTTTGATTTGCTTTGATTTTTTCCTGCGTTTTGTTTTGGTGTGTGGTGGTATTTTATTTTCTAGGTTTTGGTGTTTTGTTGAGTTTGTTTTTTATTTCTTTTTTGAGAAAGAACAAAAGTATGGTGGTTAGAAAGAAGGATTAGTTCTGGACAAATTTGGGGTATAGGAATAATGTGACCAAAATGGATTTAAATGTAAATATTGTTTTAGTCTTAAAACAGAAACAAACCAAAGAAAAGAATCAAACAAGATAACAACAACAAAAAATATAATAGTTTCTGAAAACTTTTGTTACAATGTTAATACTGCTGACTTTTGATCTTTGGGTGGGTCATGTGCTAAAGAATTAATGGTAAATTGGACAAACATGAACTTTAGGAAAACATAGCATTTTAATTTCCTTTCCTGGTAATTTAATTTTCTTGTCTATTTGGTTGATATATAATGCCTGTCTGTCTGTCTGTCTGTCTATCTATCTATCTATCTATCTATCTATCTATCTATATATATATAATCTATCTATGCATCTTTCTATTATCTATCTATTCCTTGTTATATTTTCTATTATCATGTCACTACAATGCTGCAGGTTTATTCTTATTGGGTAAGCACTCAAGCACTGACCAATATTCTCATTTTCAAATTGTGTTCCTTATTTCTTACTTTGAGAAATTCATAGTGTCTCAATTTTCCACATTGTCTTAGTTCAATAATGAGTTTAAAATTGTTATATACACATATGCATGTTAAATATCACTTAAAAATTTCTACTTTTTTAAAAAAGTTTCACCTATTTTTTTTATCAAAAGGTCTATGCTTGTATTTTTATTCAGTCCTTTTTCATACTGAATATATTATATAGCATAATTTAAATCTTTTAATACTTCTACAACTTGGTTTATATTCCAAGATGATGGCATCTGTCATTAAATTTTAGTTGGAAACAGATGCCTCAGTATAAAAATCATGCACAGTTATTATCAAAATTAGCAGCAGTAGCAATCAGTTCCCCTAAATTTCAACTCAGATATCCCAGTGTTTTGGTTTTTTCTCCAAGTAAAGTTGTGTTCTTCCTCATTTCGCAACATTTACTCACTGTAATAAATCTCAGTAATGTTCTGTTCTAAAAGCAGAACACTTATCAATCCCAAACTTAAGAGCTGAAGAACAGTCTCATGATACTTTCAAATTTAATTTTATTTTCTAATTAATTTATGATGAAATATCAAGACTTCTGTCACTTCATGTTTGATGGAATACCTTATTTGTGACACATTTAATCCATGCATCAGCACAATACAACTGCATTATGCAGTTTTGTTGCTTGTTAGAATTCTTCATGAAAGTTGGAAATTTATTAAACTCATTCTTAAGATAGTTATTTGGCTGTAATATTCACTGTCTTAGGGTTTCTATTGCTGTGAAGAGACACCAGAGCAAATCCTATTTTTAAAAAACCTTTTAATTGGTGGCTGCCTTACAGTTCAAAGTTTCACTCCATTTATCACCACAGTGGAAAGCATGGTGGCATGCAGGCAGACATGATGCTGGAGTAGTAGCTGAGAGTTCTACATCTGGATCCTTAGACAAGAAGAGTGAGCCACTGCACCTAGGTTGAGTTTCTGAGACCTCAAAGCCATCTCCATTGACACACATACTCCACCAAGGCCTCACCTACTCAAACAATGACAACATTCCTAATAGGACCTCTCCCAGTGAGCCTATGGGAGCCATTTTCCCTCAAACCACCAAAGTCATACAAACTAGGTTAATGGAATACAAATTGTACGCACATGGACATGGGATGCTCATAAAAAAATAAAAAGTAAAAATAAAGTAACAGACTTCCATACTTAAAAAAGTACAAGGGTCCAGGAAACTGATTCCCCATATAATGTTGGGTAGTTTTCATAATCTCCATGTTTAGAAATGACGTTTTTCCTGTAACCATGAGAAGAAACCAAGAGAAGTCAGTAACCCTGACTGTGGTACAGTACTTCAAAACAGCCTTTTATATCTTGTGATTTGACTTCACTCCTAATTGCTCCTACTAAACAAAGATTAGAATAAGTCATTTTTACAAAGCACTATAACTCATTTAGCTTACCAAATATTTGGGGGAAAGAAGTAATTTTACTGCTATTCAGTGTTGATCATAATTCCTCATCAGTAAAATAAATGATAGAGAGAAGGATATATAGAAAATAGATTGATAAAGGAGATATATAAGATGAATAGGTCATAGATGGATGCAGGTGATGGATAGGTAAATGATATACTTAAAAGTTAGACAGATACAAGTTAGAGAAAGAATAAATAAATACCACTAGGAAAACAAAAAACAGAGACCATATCTTGAGTATCTCTGAGTTTTCTAAATGTCAAAAATGATGCCATCAAAAAAGTTTATATTCGTAAGGATGTGAGAAAAGATTCTTTATATGTTGATGATGTAGAAAGCCCCAGTAGACTTCTGGAACAGCATGAATTAGTGACATGCTACAGCTTTCCCAAGTCTGTTAGCAGTGCCCAATAATCACTTTTAAGGAATAGATAATTTGCATGGTATTTACTCTTAATAAGGCCACTAAAATGGGACTGAAATATTAATCTATTTCCTGCATAAAGGGAACTAAAAAGATACTATAGCAGAAATAACCATTGAAATAGCAGTAATCATGTTTTAAGAATTCCTTCTGAAGAAGGGATGAAGTTCATTCAGGTGAAACCTTGGTAAATTTGTTATTGAGATTTGTGAAAAATATGCTGTTACATACTGAGCATAGGAACCTGAGGAACGAGAATTGCATAAATCCCTTGGAAGAGATGAAAGACATTGCAAAGTAATGAGAAGCTGATCACACATTGCTCAGGATCATCATTAAGACATGAATATCAATTTGTAAGAGATTTCTTATTTCTTAAGCAGAGGGTGCACACCATAGATGTAGGTATGAATCTGTTAAAAAGATGAAAAGATAATTTTAGAAATAAGAAAATGCTAGCCTAAGAATTTATAGCGCCTGTGTGTGTGTGTGTGTGTGTGTGTGTGTGTGTGTGTAATTGAATATCAAAGTTCTGACAACCAGCATAATAATAAATATGAGCTATTTGCATAAAAAGTAATAGCTATCTTATACTGATATAAGAGAACAAATAGAGTAAATATTTATAGAATATTGTTTAATTTTTATCATCTGGGGATATTATGTATTTATAATCTAAGTGATCTGTCTTTTGTTAGTTTTAAGCATTTGCCATCTTTGGAAGCAATTTCAATTCCAAATTCTGATCCATCACAAAACAGTGAACTCAGTAAAAATTTACATTTCAATTTGACTAGTAACCATATTCTGAGGATTTTTTTCCAGCTATCTTTTTTAAAAAGAGTCAAACAATGGCTTATTATATTTAATGCCACCTCATTTCCTTAATTTTAATGTAAGTATAAAGTTATAAAAGTGTTTCCAAAATTGCATTCAATTGCCTGAATAATTTCTGATATATCATTAAATGTTAGTGGTACACTTGGTAGTATACTTTCTTTATAATCATGATTAAAGTGAGATAATGTTATTCCAATAATCAGTTTGACTCCAGAATTACATAGAGCCATGAACATTATATATGTATAAAATGATGTGATAAAAATATTACTCCCTTAATATTTCTTGTTGGTTTGAATTTTTTTCTGTACATAAGTGCTCCTAGGGTTTTTCCTATATATCACTTTTATATAAATTCACACATTTCCATTTTGACATCTTTTGCTATTTATATCTTGACATTTAACAGTTAATCCATCTTTGCATAGGCTTCAGTTATACAAGCCAGAATTCCCAATTTTCCCAACCAAATTTTTAAATATAACAATGGAAATTATTTTGACCCTATAAAATAACGCTTACTACAAAGGTAATAATTGTAGATTGTTACTCATGGTACCATGAAGAAAAATTGGGGAAATTAGGGAAATTTTACATTACACAGCTATATAATCACACATAAATAAATGTATACATATATAAATACACACATAAATGTTAATTATATGATACATACTGTATGTACACACATATTAAAAGAGTACTTTTCATTGAATATATTATATATTAAATATATGCAATGAAACATTGGAATTGCAGTGAGCTACACTGTACCTTTGTCAGCTTACATAATATTGAGTCTAGTTCTGCTGGTGGCAACCAATTCATATCTCCTACAAGACTGTAACAAAACACATATCTCATTTAATCTTTTAAGTTCCTCTTGAAACAAACTTATAAATATCATTTTGTAAGAAAATTTCAGAGAGGACCAATGATGCCACGTGCCTCAGAGCTATTAAAACCTAAAGCAGTTTAGAAAAATCTATATATTTACCTTTTGAATTTTGTAAGATAGATGTTTAAGACCACAAGTTGAAAGACAAGTCTCATATAATTCAGGTTCAAGTTATGGGCTGCAAAAGTGAATGCATGGCCTTGACATCCTTGAACCTGCTGCTCCAGCTGGTGTGACTCCTGTGATTCTAGTGCTCAGCAGTTGTTGTTGAACCCTAGTCCTCTTCCTTGAGTCTGCACTGTTGGAACAGCTTTCTTTGTTGAAGAAATGAATGGTTCTGCATATGCACTGAGAATTGCATTCCCTATCGTAAAGACATTAGTTTTCCACAACCCTTTACAAATGTCTGTTTAATTGTGCATTTCTGTGTCAAAGCTGTGTCTAAGTAATGGCTAATTTTAATGTTAGTATGAACTGAAGTTGATACTACTAAAAGCCAACTGACTAAAGTCTAAGTCTGTTTTGTTCAGTAGCTCCAGTGAGAAACATCATGAAGGCTACATGTGGCTAACATTTGCAGCTCATATCTAGTTGGCATAGATTTGGAGGGGGCATGTTTGTGGTCTACAGGATATTAGACAACCTTGTGTTACTGCTGGTCTGAAAACATGTCCAAACTACTCAATGCAGTTGAGACAAAGCATCTACTTGCTATTATTTCCACAGTTGGAATCAGTTGCTCTTTATACTTGACAACACCCAAGTATATCTTTGAGTATTTATTGGTAGTCATTACTAAGTCAGACTTGTATTCTTAATTTGAATATCACAAAGTCTTTTCAAAGCTTAACTATCAACTCAGACTCTGCTCTAATCTTGGTATTTGATGGTCAGAAACAAGTAACCTATGGGAAGAGAAGTACTGAGGGGTTACCAAGGCCTAGTCTGTGATAGCCTCATCACATCTCCCAATGTTCAAACTCACTACTTCATTGCAACCCATTTCCATCACCACACTTGTCCCTGAAATCCACTGTAAGAACTTATATTGTCAAAAGTGATGTTTTGATCTCACTTGGCATGTGCTGCTAGTCTTATCCAGGTTACTTTCTCCAACTTCTCACTGCAACTTTTTGAAATTGTGGTCAAAGGAACCTGTAGTAGATCACCTATAGATGACCATTGGGTAATCTTAGTAGTTCCAACTACCAAAATAGGTAGAAACCTAGCATGGCAATTCTATAAATTACTTTGGTGATATATTAAGTGTGCCCATTCATGTATGTTTGTATGGTATTAATCAACAGCAGTAGAAATATCTAACTCTTTTGATACCACGCCCTTAAATCTGTTGATGCTTCTCCATCTGATAAACAATAAGACACTGCAAAGGGCCAATATAAATGGCTTTTCTTGTGAAAAATTTCTGTAGAGTTGGTGGTTAATGCTCATGTTTGTCAAATAGCTTTTCCAAACTTTAAAAAATTACCCAAAATAAATGGATCTACCTAAACAAAACAAACAAACAAAATGTAAATGTGAAAGCTCTGTGTTATGTGCTAAAATGCCATAATGAAATTCATTATTGTGTATAATTAACATACACGAATAAAAATTAATAAATACTTAAAGGAAATTTACAGACAGTGGGGTGTTTTTGAAGTATTATTGAATCATACAACAGTGTGAAAATGAATAAATGTGATGCATACAGTGTATTCTGAGGTGCCACTGAATGCAGGTCCCAATTATTTTTCAAATAATTCAAAGACACTCAATGTCTATAAACAAACAAATAAAAATATAAGTGTAAAAACTCCCATGTTACATACTGAGATGCCATAATGAAGTGGGGGTATTCCTAAAAGCATATTCACATTACTTATCTACAGACTAAAGTAGTAGTTCCTTTCTATTTTACTAGGTTGACTTGGGAACATATTAAGGCCAATAACTTAGACAAAGATTCACTGCACAAGTAACACAACATATAATTTTATGTTTTCAATGGAACAGCAGCACCTAAAATTAGATCGACCCCTATTCCAAACTCTATTAAAACCCACACTCTCATGCATGTACCCACAGAGACACAATACTCCTGTGAATAGTTAAAACACTGAAAGTGAAGCACCCTAAAATAAGTTGCAAGGTCTTTTTAACATTCAAATTAGATTTCAAGGCATCAAAGAAGAAGAGATACACAGAAAAAGATGTGTAAACTTTGCTGTAACATTATAGTGAATGATTTATGAAGAAAGCTAGAAGAGTGAATAGAAGTAGCAAAATATATACAGCTATACCTAAAATGATATGGATAACAGACATGAGCTAGGGAGATAATGACTACAAGACTGCTAGATAAAAAATAGATGATAGACAGGTAACATTTGATAGTTAGTGAATGATATATGGTAAAGTACGAACAGAAAATATATGTTTGAAAGTGGGTAAGTGACAGATAAGCAGGTTGACAGATGATAGAAGATGGAAAAAGCTGTCAGTAGCAGGTGGTATATCACCATAGTTACAAAAGAAGGTATTATTTCCTTTTGTAAAGAAGTTATAAATATCTTAGTCCTGTAAGCCTATTATTTAACATATTTCCATTTGTAATTTCTTCTTTATCAATTTATGTGTGTATTCAAAGTTTTAATCTCACATGAGTTCAAAGAAATACCTTTATATCTTGCTTTTGGTCCTTTTTAATTCCATGAAGTACCTTTTATTCTTCAAACAGCATGCTTAATCATTACAAATTTCACTACAATGATCACATCAATTTCCACATCTACAAAGAGAAGAGTCATGCCTTCTTCAACAGTTCTCCATATGATTATGAACCTTTTACCAATTATCCAAATACAAGATGATCACTAAGTGCACTTTTTATAAAGATTTTCTTAAGTAATGAGATGTATAGTCAAGATCATTGTTTTCTTCAATTCTACATATATAGGAATCACCAGGAGAGCTAGTTAAAGCAAAGCTTTCTAGACCCAATGTCCCTGAGCTTTAACTTAACGGTGCTATTATTCTTCTAACAAGCTCTCAGATGATGGTTTTAGACAGCAAACCCTTCTCCATATATTCAGTAGAGGGGTACAAGTCAGTGTTTTGTATATGATTCTCTCATTCCATAAAATTTAATGCATTAAACTGCAAAGCACCAATGATTCTGAGTTGAAAGGTGACATTTTTCAACCCATTGTATCCTGGAAAAATAAATATCAACCCTGTTTCTGAAAGCCATGGATATCTAATGGATTACACCCCCCCAACATACACACACACACACACACACACACACACACACATATATATATATATGTATATGCGAATATATAATGCTATTGACTCTCATGATAAATAGCAAAAATAATTTATAAAGAGATTTCAAACATTTAAAAACATTCATTATATTTAATAACAGATATAAGATTATCATAGATTACACAGTCTTAAATAAAAATTTATAGTATCTTTCAATTTTGCATGGTATTTACTTAAATATGCAGTGTTCTTAGAATGTTTCAAAATCCTGTACCTGTAATGAAATATTAAATTTTTACTAATACTCTTCACAATTGGAAAAATAAATTTTCATTTATGTAGATCCTTGTTGCTAATTAGGTAAGATGGTTCTATAGAACATGTATAAGCTGCTCAGTAACACCTGTGGACAAATTATGTCTGCATTGAATTTAGGCTACCCAATATTACTTTCTGGAATTTCTGGTATGATGGTGTATAAAGTGGAGCTATTGTTTCACACTCCCAAGTTATAAGTGCTGCCTTTATAAAATAGATACACCACAAATTACTAATACCCAAAGCAAGTCCTGACATGGAAAAGTGGTTGGAACGAGAGAGTAAGCAACAATTTAGAAGGGACATTAGGTACAGTTGGTGAGGACTTGCATGCCAATGAGAAAAACACTGATAGTAGAAAAATTGCATATAGTAACAAAATGCTTTATTGAAATATGGAAGGTGATTAATAGGAAATACAGACTATAAGTGTGCAGGTATTCTACTAGGCTTTTCTCTGATGGGAGATGTTTTTCTGTAAATATGTTTCTCTTATTAATTAATGAATAAAGTGCTGTTGGGAAATAGGAAGGCAAAATAGGCAGGACTAGGAGACAAGGAGAATTCTGGGAGATGTAGTAGTGATGGGAGTCAAGGGACTTGAGAAGAAGGTCCAGACCCTCTTTCCAGTAAGGTAAGACCACGTGGAAATACTTAGATTAATAGAAATGGGTTAATATTTAAGACAGAGCTAGCCAATAAGAAATGCTACTAACAGGCCAACAGCTTTATATCTAATACAGAGTCTCTGTGTTATTTTGGGCTGATGTTAATTATGGGTCCAGGCTGGTGGGAAAACTGCTCATAACACTTCTCAAAAGACAACTGAGTTTCTTTTGTGTAGTAGTGACATAAGTATCTGGAAAAACACTTAAAAAGAGTGGTTCCTGGAGATTCAGTACATGATTATGGCTCCCTGCATTCCAGGTACAGATTGATATTTAAGGTAGTTTGTAGGAGTGTGAACAAAAGAGGGCTCTTTCCTTCATGGCTGACAAGAAAAAGCAAAACACAGGGAGGGACCAGGTACAATATCTTGACAACATCCTCCAGCTTGAATTCCTAAAGCGTCCAGAACCTCCCCAAATGGTGCACCAAATAGTCAACACATTCAAAGAAAGGTTTGAGAGATACCTCATACCTAAAATATAATGAGCTTATAAGGCTATGTTCAACTATTAAGCATCACTTTTGGAAAACATGTTCTTAGAAATCTGGGCAAGGAGTAGATAGAACTTAGGCAAATACTATAATCGGAACATAAAGATTTAGCCTAAAGTCAAATAAGTTGAGAATGGCCAAAAGTCCTGAGTTGAATGTAAAAGTTCAAGACTGTTCCTTGAATCACAGGCCATCTCAGGGACATGACTGTAAGTTTGAAGACCAGCTCTTCCAAGCAATAAACCTTTGGAGAGAGAGTCTCAAACAGTTCATGTCCTCATAGATTTTTCACGGGTTCTAAGATATAAAAGGGCTTTTAAAAAAAATCAATTGTCTTTGATTTTGTCTTGTAGAGTACATTGTAATTTGATATAAGAGGCTGCCAGACTTTTAAAGAAATTATATTAAATTGCTTGGGAAAAAAACGTCAAAACCTGGTTTGATTTTTTTGTTTGTTTGTTTGTTTTTTTTGGGGGGGTCTTTTTTTTTAAGAGGTCTTTGTACTATCCCGAGGTGCAGGTAAGATGGCAAGTTGCACACTGGGCCAGAAATTGCCTTGTTAGAAAAGAGGAAGGATTTAGATATGAAATGAAGAAAGACACAAGTAATTGGGCCAGATCTACACCAAATCTTGCCTGCACAATGAAGTCGGCCCTAATGAGGCCTGTCACCGTGTACAGGGCAGGGGTGCCGAGCAGCCAGGAGAGGAGCAGAGGGTGCTGGTGAGTGTCTTTCTCCTTCCTGGACACAACAGCATTCTTGACTGCAACTGGATGCTTTGTTTTCAAAACTCACAGTACACAATGTTTTCTCGGCTTCTCCTATGATTGATTGTTGTTACCATGTATCTTTTCAAAGTGTATCTTTCCTCTCTGGTTCAGTTATCCACAACTTCAGTGTGCTTCTGTTCCTATTATCAGAACATAAATATTTTTAAACTTGTGATTCAAAGAGGCATCCTGGTAAGAGTCAACATACTTGCAATTGGGTAAGAGTCAATATATTTGCAATTGTTCATATGGGGTAGCATAGTATCTATATGCAAGTTTGCTCAATTATATGAAAATATAGATTCTCTGTACTATATTTTTATGACTTAATCTAGAAATAGGGGAATTTACCTAAATGTGTAACTTTGAATTTTACTTTTATACTTGATTAGTGTTTATTCTCAAAACTGATAAATCATTTGCAAATATCAAAATCAAGTTTATGTACTGAAAAACTCATGACATCTCCATAAAATTTAAGTTTGCTATATAGACAGTTTGAACACCTTCAGGAACATGAGGATTGCACTTCCAGGAGCAACCAGTATTTTGTACACTTATACAAAGATAATTTTCAGAAACACAATTTATTATTTTTATTATATACACATAAAAGCTATTATTTATTAAATTTGAAGTATCTATTTCTATCCATATATTTAGAAAGGTATTCCTCATCTAAGGTCAATGAACATAGAATTACCTAAGTAAATATTATAATTTATCAGGTATTATCACAAGAATCTAATATCATGTTAATGAGAGTATCCTATCTAATCTAATGAACTTCAGTCAAGAAACTGACACAGAGAATACAAAAACATACAAACACAGACACACGCACACAAACACACAAGCACACATGCCACCATGACAGGCACAGACACACACATGTGCAAAAGACTCTTGACATCTGATTTCACAAATGCGTTATGAACTTTACAAGCATTACTGTTAAATTGCTATGGCATGCCCACTCATTAATATGCATATTTACTGTATAAAAAGTAGAAATGAATAATGCAAAGCATTTTGTTCACTAAAAAAGTGTCAAAATTAGGCTGAACAGTAATGTCACACTCCTTTAACCCCAGCATTTAAGAGGTACAGACAAGCGGATCTCTATGAGTTAGAGGTAAGCCTGGATTACAGAGTGAGTTACAGAACAAGCTCCAAAGCTACACAGAGAAACTCTGTCTTTAAAACAATAAATACAAAAATCTGACAGAATTAAACCCAATACATACTAACATAAAATATTTTTAGTTAAAAACAACTGCATTTTTCAAAACCCAAACAAAGGTCAAGAAGATTAAAACGTCTTTCGGTTATTTACAGTTCACTTAAACATGCATTAATGTTGATTATGTATGTATACACCTACTGTAAATGATATCTGCAAGAATTAATTCTACTTGGTATTTGTGAGAAAGAGAAGGATGTTATGATAATGTCTATGAAGCTTCAGATATTACTTACAGCATGACACCAAAAGCAAACTAGAAATAGTTTCTAAAATAGGAGATTTCATAATTTCAATTTACTTTTTCTGTTTAAACTTCAAATGTTCCTATGCTTTTCTATAATCAGGTGTCTTGATGGAATTACAACTATGTCCCAAGATTTCCACATAATATTAAATATTCCCAGTATCAGTGCAGTCTTAAACAAACGGACTAGAAATGAAACAATGAGAGCGATTCCATTGTAACTGCCAACATAAATCATAAAAGTGAAAGACGTCATAAAACCTTTAATAACTTAAGTGAGCACAAAATATGGAAGGATGTACCAGGTTTTAAAAGTTTTAAACATATTCTTAAGGGCCTGATGATATGGCTCAACAATTAAGAGCATAGGCTGCTCTTCCAGAAGACCAGTGTTTGATTGCCAGCACCCACCTGGCAGCTCAGTCCTGTAACTACAGCTCCAGCTCCAGGGATTCAATTTTTTGTCTGGCCTCCCAAAGCATCAACCTCACACATGGTGCACAGACATAAATAAAGGCACTATCCTCACGCATGGTAGGCACCAATTACACACATGGGGCACAGATGCAATTAAAAGTGAAACATTCATATACAAATTAAAAAAAGCAAAATAAATAAAAATGCCTAATTATCCACGAAACAGCACTTTCCATATTTCATGTCACCCTTATCACAATACCAAGGAATGTAAGGACCTTTTCAAAATATGGACAGGTGATAGTTGTATCAAGAGACAAGGAAATTCTTCTTTTTATGATTCAAAGACTAGGATACAACTGATATATGAAATAATGGTCTACATGAAAATCAAAACCATAATGAAATATAATATTTCTCCTGTATGGTTAATACCATAGAATGATGGCTCAGAAAATCAACATCTTGCCTTGTTTGGAATATTTTTCCTTTATTTTTTCTCTTTGTTTCTTTCTTCCTTCATTCTGCTTTCAACACACATGGCATGAATATCAAATGAGGAAGAACAGATAGCATCGCCAGTGTATGTCACTAGGAAAATGAAAATTCCCAGCACTAAATAAAAATAAAATCCTACACACTTACATCACAACTGGAATGGGTTATGAATGCCTTGATTGCCAGGACAATCAAGTTACCTGAAGAATATATAGGGGAAGTTGCTATGACACAACTGACATGAATGATATTTGGGGACTGAGCACCGGAATATAATCAAACAAAGAAAGCAACCCACACAAATAACCAATCAGAATGATTCATAATAGCAAAGAAATAAAGTGAAGTTATCATACACAGAACAGAAATGTATTAGTTATGAACTGGATAAATTTCAATCAACACATTAGCACAAATACAAACTGATGAAAAATGTGTACTATGATTTTTCAAACAGCAGTAACAAATGATAAACAAATAAATGAAATTATGCTTAACATTACTGATTTTATCTAAATGCAAATCAAAACCATAAGGAAACATCACATCATTCCTTAATACAAATGGACAATATGAAAAAGACAAATGATTGTAATTATCACTGAGGATATGGAGAACTGAGACATGTATATATTGTTAGTGAAAACAGACATAACATATCTTTTAAGCAAAACAGTATGCTATTTTGCCAAATTATAAAAAAAAATGAACTAGTACTTTCAGTAATGAATTCTACTCTATATTAAAAGAAAATTAATTCCAATTTTTGAAAGTCAACTAAAAATAAAATACACAAAAATATATAAACAAAGCAATTTTATAGCATACAGATTTTCTTCAAGTTCACACTAGAAAGAGACATTACCAGAAAAGAATACTCTGTGTCATAATCATGGTGCACACAGTTCTGTCTTGAGTAGAAAACTGAGCCATAAAAATCCAACACAACATTATAGATCAATGTCATTATTCATTGTAGTACATCTTTGTCATCCAAGTATGCAAATGTATGTCTGTGTGTCCAAACTTGTTAACTGAGACTCATTGTGGCCACTCACAGCAGGGGTCCCAGCATAGGGGAGGAAGAAGCCAAGATCTTCCTGCAATCAAAGACAGCCAGAGCTAGATAGTGAGAGTCTTCCTCAAAATTTCAACAAACAAATAAAATGAAGAATAAATATTATATACACATTTCAGTTGATAGAAACTGTTTGGACAATTCAATAAGCTTTAGTGATGGACGAATAAACAAAGTCAGATTGGAGACATGTTATTTGGACATGGAGCATGCTGCTAGCAGTCACTGAGGAAAGTTGAAGGCTCATCAACTCTATTTCATAGCAATACAATTCTATCCAGCACATTACAAAAGAAAAAAGTAAGTAAAACAGGAAATCTGAAGAAAAAAAATAGCTGTTTGAAAAATGACCTTACTCAACATAAACCTAAATCACATATAGAATATTATTAGAACTAATAAATTAGCAGGATAAAATCCTAATATACAAAATACATTATATTTCTAAGTAACATAATATCAAAAGTGAACTGAAAAAGGGTAGCACATGCCTCAGAATCAAAAATAAATAGGAGTTATATTAAATCCCCTAAAAATAATCATGAAATCCTTCATGGCATTGGTCTTGGAAATGATTTCTTAGATATGACACAAAACTCACATGGAAAAAATGAAAATTAAAGAGTGTATATTAAAGATTATTCACAGCAAAGGTAGCAACTGGCAGACATAACAGCATGTGGAGCAAGAATACGTATTTTTATATTGTACTCTTCTGAGGTGTTAAATTCTTATATATGTATAGATAGATATGTTGTCATATATATTCTGTAACTTGTTTTTCATTGTTACTAATGATAACCTAAAGTAAAAAATAGATAGGGAATGGAATAATTTTTTTCAACAAATCATACAAATGGACCACACACTCGAAGAAGTGTATCTATAGTTAATAATACTGAATTTTGTACTTACATTTCCTATATCATGGTTACTAGAATGTGAAATATAATTCTTAAAATAGAAAACATATATTTTTACAAACATAGTTATATTTTTTAAAGTGAAATAGAGTTCTATTATTTCCATGTTCCCTTTCCTCCCTCCAACTTTCCCACACATCCTATGCTTTGGCATCTTTTTCTTTAGTAGTTGTTACTCATGCACATACAAACACATACATAAATGCACGTATATAGGTATTCCTAAATATTTAAATGCAATGCACAAAGTCTGTATACTCTTACTTGTATGTATTTGCTTTCAGATCTGACCACTCAGTATCAGATAGCTTATTTAGGAGTTGTTCCCTTGCCAATACTACTTCTACTCTGAGCAATCTGTAGTTGTCTTCATCTCTTTGTGTAGTGTTGAGATTGATGACCTATCCCTCATTCCTTGTAGGCATCTTTATTTGGACCATCCTTGTCCAGCTCTTATTTAGTCCACCAAATTTGTAAGACTTTATGACTGTAGCTTTTCTTATATCTGGGATATGAAATCTCACAACTAACTTTTTATTACCCTGGCTATTAGAATTTCTCTACGCCATTTCCCACTAAGATTTTTGCACATGGGTTCAGAGGCCATTTTGTAGATGTACAATATGACCTGGGTATTTAGGGATGCTTCTCTACATTTTGATTAGTTACAGTTTTCTGTAATGGTTTTAGTTCTGTTGGAAAGATATGGAGTTTTTTATTGTTTGTTTGTTTTTGATTTTTTGTTTTTTTTTGTTTGTTTTTTTTTATGATAGGTTAGACTTATCTGTGGTATGAGGTTAAATACAGGCATGGCATAATATACCTGATGATGCTGTGTTGGCAGGTACACCTTGATGGTAATCCCTAGCCATCTAATTGGATTAACACATGTTCCATAAAAAGAGGTCTAGTAACCTTGCCAGCTACTAGGAGCTGTTGAAATGTTTCCCTTAGAGGAAACCTTGCAACTAACACTATACTAGACACCATAATTCCTAACCACATTCTAGATAATTATCCATTTTATCATTCATTTATTTAAATCCTATGTTGGAAAAACTGCTTGAGAATGGGAAGTGTCTGAAAACACACTTGTTAAACGTAATTATGAAGTGAAGCTCAAGTTCTATATAGTAAGGATATTAGACATTAAACAAACAAACCAACACAAACTACTCCAAGTTCTATAAAACTTTAAAGTAAAACAAATATTAAAACATACATGGTCAGAACAACATCGCATAGCATATTCTTGCTAGAGACCTTTCCATCTGACTGGGAAGCTAGTAAAAAGCTCCTTAAGAGTCTGGAAAGAAACCACACAAAAGATCAAGGAACTCCCTACAACTGACTGAATGTTCTAGGTTCCCCTCTCTCTAAGGTTTTATAAGCAGTGAGGATTGAAGAGAATAATCTCACCCCCAACTGCACAGAAGACTATTAGTCATCTGCCAAGCCTGCCCAACTGTCTGGAGGAGGTACCAGCAAGGCTACCTATGTGACACCCTCTCCAACTTGATGAGCTCTCTTTCCAAACTAGTGTCTAAAAACGTGTGTCTAAAGACAAATCGTGCCCTGATTAATAATGTACATCAAAAAGGCAGATAAATACATGTTGTCAATACTCAGTATTTAATTGAAGTATAAAACAACTAGTTCATCTTAAATTTTATATAGAAACATATAGTATCTTCATGATACTAGGTTTAAGTAAAACTTCTGTTTCTAAAGATGTGCAAAATATCATTAATAAATCACATAATTTTAATATTTCAATTGACCATAGCATTCTGTGACTATTTCCATTCTCTATACCATGATGTTATATTCTAATAAACCATTACTGGGACAGCAATATGATAATATCACACACTCATGCATCATCCACCCTACTGTAATAAAAGTCACCTTTGCAATGATTCATTGGCCCAACTTATAATCATGCCTTTGGAGTATTATTGCTCCAAAATTAGAAGTAAAACTGGATAACTAATTGGAGAGATTCTGAAGAAAATATACTCCATCTATAATCACTAATGTAAATAAAGGCAGAGTTGAAATAAAACTATGAAGTGTTATTAAAGGACAATTCTATTTAACTTTTTTTTTCATTTTTCAAAATATTTAGAATAAAAAAAAAAAAGTGGTCGTTGAGAATATATCTTAATCATGCAAAATTTCTGGTACCTTAGAAATATTGGCTGTCAGAAAAAGTTGGAAGGATTGATTTTGTTCTTCTAGTACTCTTGAAGATTTACTAAGCTGTTATTCAAATTCAGCTTGTATGGGGACTGATCTCAATTGTTGGCATGGCCACTCCCTAAAACCGATCTTCAAGAAGGGTTAAGGAATACTCTCCACCACAGTCTACTCCCTGCCTCCCTGCAGAGTGTTGTATTAGTGTGTGAGCTGGAAGCTGTTTTGAAAAACCTAAACTTGATATCAGCTAAGACTTCTTTTTTTTTTTTTTTTTGTAATACAAGAGGTTTTATTAATAATTAAGTGGACTTCTTTAGCACTGAAAAGGAGACACAGATACTTGCTGTCTTTTCTGCTCTAGGAATCCCAGCAGTACTAGAGTGATGAACTCCCAGTGTGTTGAGGAGTTTATGTCTGTCTAACTCATCATAAACAAGTGTTTATGTTTTTAAACAAATTAGTATATATTTTCCTAAAATGAACTCTTTTAGTTGCTTAAACTAGAAGTCTGACAAACTGAGTTTTTTTTTTTTTTTCTCTTGGTCCAACAGCCACATTAACTGCATTCTAATAGTGATCTGGACAGCCTGACTAAAAAGATACCAATGAGTATTTATAAAATTCCTATGAATACATCATTCTCCTTTCTTGCTATGGTCATGAACATGAATTGTATATGAACCTCCTTCTTAAAAGTGAAATTGTTGGATATCAAAATGAAAAATACTTATTAGAAAATATAGATGAAGTTAATTAACAATAAAGATGCCCCTCCTAGTTTATGAAGTCTGTAAGGAAAATGAATATAAATAAGATCTATAATTTTATTTCCAATTAAACTTTACAGTCCTAAGCATGCTATATGCAACATAATAAAACATCAGATTTCAGATGCATTTTTTTCATTACTGTTCAAGGGATGATCAATTGTATCTTTGTATTTTATCAATTACTTCAAAACTACATTATTATATAAAGAAATGATTTTATATCACATAAATGTTATATAAACTGATTTTATATTATATAAATGTTATATATGTATAAAAATACTATAGAAAATGAAGGCTTCTTTTTTGGTTTTTTGTTTGTTTGTTTGTTTGTTTGTTTGAGACAGGGTTTCTCTGACTTGCTTTGGAGCCTGTCCTGGAACTCACTTTGTAGACCAGGCTGGTGCTGTGCTTAAAGGTATGGGCTACCAAAGCCAGGCCTAGGAATTTTTTTTTATTATTGGTAAAATGATGGCTATTGTCCAAAGGAAACTCCCAGTTCTCCAAACTCAAGTGCTGACCAATATCCAGAAATGAGCTTAGCCTGTACTATAGGAGGATTTCTGGCAGGTAGATAAAAGTCAGCATTCTGCTGGAACTTGTGAGGCTGGTCCTCTATCAAAAGGAGTCATTTTCCTTAACTCTGGTATAAGGGACATATGGCTACCTGTGTTGCTTTTGGCATATCAAAACTCAGTCTGGCCTTCAGGCTTCCTCAGTACCACAAACACCTAATGAGTATTTCAGAGTCCTACTACTATTGCTATTATTGCTGGGTTTTCTCCTTGCTTTTCCCCAGATTCTCTCTCTATGAGTGTCTATCCCCTGCATTTTTACTCATCCTCCTTTAAAAACATAGATAATTGGATTTTAAAAAAAAACATTTTCAGTATTTAAGACAATTTTAAGTTTAAATATATTTTTCTCACATTTTCCCCTTCTTCAAATCCATCAGTATCTCCCATCCATGAGCAATCACAAAATAAAAAAAAAACTAAAAAGCCAATACAACAATAAAACCCCACAAAACAAACAAACAAACAAAAAACAAGAAAACCAAATAGAATACCACCAAAAAGAAATTTATGGACCATTAGATGTTGGTCAACTGCTACTGAGCATGAGACCTGCACTGGATTGGTTGATATAACCACTGTCCTTCCATTGGGGAAAAAAATGATTTTCACTCTCCCAGCAAGTATAAATACCAGCTATTTGCTAACCTTGATTCTTGTAGCTACCTTTCCATTCATTCAGTCACTCATTCACTCTCTCTCTCTCTACATACATATACATATATGTATATGTATGTAGAGAGAGTATATATATACAAACACATATAGATATAGATATAGATATAAATATAGATATAGATATAGATATAGATATATCAACTGCCACATCAATGTTGGACAAGTCAAACCAACAGAAGGAAAAGAGCCCAAGAAAGACACAAGAATCAGAGGTACACTCTGAATTCCCATAAAATCAATTAATTTGAAGCATATATATAAGATATTATATATAATTAGTATTATATATGTATGCACACACACATAATACACACACATACATATATATACATTTATATGCATACATACATACATACATACATACATACATACATACATACATGGAACCCAGTAAAGACAATCACAGGACCTCTGCATATGCTGCCTGACTTGGTCTGTGTGAGTTTATGTCATGCTGATTAACATGTCTTATTTTCTTGGGGTGCTTCATTCCCTGGGCTGTTACACATTTCTTCTTGTTCAACAGGGCTCCCTGAGTTGCTGGATTGGTCAGAGCAACAAGGCATGGGAGGGAGAGTAGGAGGGGAGGGTCTCTGGGGTCCAGTAGAGATGAGGTAGAGGTAGGCTGCCACACAGGTAAAGATGAGACTAGGGACTGGACTTGAAGGAATGGAGGGAGAGGTAAAGATCTGAAATTAGCCTGCCCATCTCACCAGTCAGAGTGGCCTGTGGCTTTCCAGGGAATGTCTGTTGGTGCTGGGGACAGGGATAGGGCCAATAGTAGTAGCAGGGGGCAAGGGTTCATAAAAAGAAGATCTATGGGATCCCCTGGAAATGGGGACAAGGGACACTGGGAGGCCTCTGTAGGTGATGTATTACAAAGACAGAGATGAAGTGAGTTATTAATTGGGTTTGGAATAGTTGAAGAAGACTGGAACATCTGATGTTATCCTACCTATTTCCCTTATCAGCGTGGCCTGTGACTTCCCAGCAAGTGTCTTCTGAAGTTAGATAGTCAGATAAACTGATGAGTGGTAGGAGGGAAGTTATGAGAAGATCTGTATAGTCCACTGGAGATGAGTCAGGGTATAAAGGCCAGGCCTCAGCAGACAGTCTGATGAAGAGCTGGATAAGACTGGGGGATTGAATTCAGAGGAGCTGAGGGAGAGGTGAAGATCTGGTAGTGTCCTGTGTATTTCCTTGACTACAGTCAGATAAATGAGTTTCTAAGAACCAACATAGCTGTAAAAAGACTACTGCCTCTCAAAAACTGTAGGAAGAGACATTAAGGAGGGCATAGCAAATTAGTGAAACTATCCCAACTGCAACTTTTTATGTATGGTAAATGCATGTTATAGAATTTCATACCCAAGCATAGCATCATCTGTTTACACAATATCAACTTTAAACTTCATCAGTTCTAATGTGTCTTGGAATGAATTCAGCATTTCACCAGGTACAACTCTCTGGCAGGGGGCTTTGATAAAGGGTTGCCGATGAAAGTGCAGAAGCAAAGCACAGATGGGAAATGTCATCTTCTTCAGTTTGCCTGCACACATAATCTGCTAAGAACTAAGCCTTGAATGACAATGACAGTAAAACAAAATATATGATAGAACTTTGATAAATCTTTTATTTGAACTAGACAAACACCAATAAATTATGAAAAGAACTTCAACTTTGTAGTCACAAGATGCCACATACACTTTGTATTAAATTGTGAACAGTGATTTGTGACTGTCACTGTTTACCACCTATTTTTCCTTCTTGTTTTTCAGCATACCATTAAACCATTTTAGTACTGGAATTGAGGTATAGGTATACAGAAACAAACAAAACCAACAGAAGCAGCAACTTAAAGAGAAAGAAAAGTGGGGATTGGCTTCCTAAGAGAACAGTTTCTTTCCCATGACAAGAGATGACAAGGAGCATTGGAGGACACAGGGGACGTTACACAATTCCTACTCTCATGAGAACCGCATCTACTCCTAACTCTGCTTTCCTCTCCCATCCTGCATTTTGTTCTGTTGCTGGCATCCACCTTTACTCCCTTGTCTTCCCTAGACAGTCTGTTTCTTACAATGCACTGAATTGGCTTTTACCAGGATCCCCTCTTGTAGAATGCTTTCATCCTTCATTGGCTCAGTTTGCGAGTTGAAGACAAGAGACGCTGATAGGCACTAGACAGCAAGCTTATTGTTTCAGAGAGATTTTGGAAATATTTAATATAGGAAGGACTGGGATGAATGTTTCTGAAAGTTGGCATTAAAGTAGGCCTTAGGTATTTCACAACGATAATTCAAAAACAAGCCTAGAAGGGTGGTATGATACTCAACTTAGTTTCCTATAAGTATATAAGAAGAGGAAACTCAGGAAATGATGTTGTTTGATGAGAAAGTAATTCTTTCTGAAACTTAATAAATTATTCAAAATAATCTTTCTTTACTATAGATTAATATATGCTACTTATATAGAAATAAGTGAATAAGCTGACATTCTTTGGGGGTAATAAAACCCATTGGAAAAGAACAAAGGTTTATCCATCAAACATATTTAAAACCTGGATTTCTAAACTTTCATCCAAGATTAAATTTAGAATCAAGAGTTTGGAACATTTAAAAATGACAGAAAAGTAAATGTAAGCCAGAGGTAATTTTTAACCATACAAATGTAATATTAAGTTCCATTGAAAAGGAGAATTGGAGTGTAACGTTTTTGTGTGTTTCTAAGAGTTGAAAGCCGAATAAAGTAGTGTGGGACTATTAAATGAAATGACCTGACCCGCTAAAAGCAATTTAAATTGCTAAAGGAAACGCAGCACTTTTCACATGTAGATGGAAAGAGTCATCTCACAAAGGGTCACTAATGTTAGAGAGACTAAAACATATGGGAGAGTTTCAGAAAATTGTCCTTTGGATGCTCAATGAAGAGCATTAAAAGTGACCTTATGCCTAGCAAACCCAGTCCCAAAAGATTAGGTCAGATTGCACTAGTGAGAATAATACACTGCTAAAATGTCGGTGTCTAGTTATTTTAGGCTTTTTTTTTTTTTTCTTGTAGAATGGGCATTTTTGGATCTTATTTTGATTTGTGGTTACAAAATGTGTAGAGGTTTTGCATCCATAAACCTGAACAAAATTTGGCATGCATAAATATAAATTACAATAATCATAAATATATAATCCCTACACCAAGAGATAAATATAATACAGAATTATTTTTCAACTCAGTCAAATAATATACAGAAAATCTACACTTTAAATTATCTAAAAGAAAATAGTATTCATTCAAATTAATTGAAGTGTATTGAAATCATGTGGCAGGTGTGGTTATAAACCACAGGAGAGCGTCAATTTAAAAAAATATAATAATCACAGCCAATAGCAGTAGGCATAAAAATGAAGGTTTTCCTGACAAGAGCCTCTCTTATAATGCACTCGAGCACAGATAATTCTGAATTAGTCCTATGTGAATGAGAATAGAAAATATAACATGCTAATATCAAGTGTTTGGATTCTCTATTTTACATAATTTGGCATGAATTGATTTGAGATACTCTCAACCAGGTAAGGTTGTTTATTGGATAAAGGCATTACTGTCAAGCCTGATGGTGAGAGTTTGAACCCTAACACCCACAAGAGAAAAGATAACAACCTTAAATTATTCTCTAATCTCTATATGAGCACTGGCACTGGGATATTTATACACATACACACACACACACACAGAAATATACTTGTTGCCAGGGTGAGCTATGTTGCTTTCTTCTTCCTTTCTTTCTTTCTTTCTTTTTTTCTTCCTTTCTTTCTTTCCTTCTTATCTTCTTTTCCTTCCTTCCTTCTTTGCTTGTTTTTTTTTTTTTCAAATTTGTGTTTTAAGTTTATAATTTACTATGTAGTATTTCTTTTTACTAATACAAGTTCTGGAGTGTATAAGAACTCTTGACAATATACATGGGGATGCAGTAGGAGGTAGATTCAATGTGACCATTAACAGAGCACAATAAGATACTTAGTACACATAGCTGGGTACATGAAAAAGGGTATTTACAGGTAGGCAGAAAATAATAATAGGAACTTGAAATTCAAAAACAGAATCTCTGAGAAAGTTCAACAAAGATCCATAGAGTTGATCATCTCATTTGTGATGACCTCATCTGTTCTGAACATGGGACAACATGGAAAGCTCGGTGCCCAGAAAAATAGCATTTAGTAGGAAAAACCTTGAAGGACAATTTGGCTTAGTGAAACTGGTACCAAAAAATGTTATCAGTTCCTTGCCAATCCAAGAGGATACCTTTTCCAGAACATTCTGACTCTGTCTCCCAGATTGGACTAGTCCATGATCACATAGCAACAAAGAATAAACAACAAATTTTATCACTTCAAACCTGGACAAATCCTCTGAAAACTCAAATAAGGGAGAAAGGTTACTTTGGCCTACAGTTTAAGGCACAATCCATGCTGGGAAAAACAAACAAACAAATCAAAGGCATCAGGGACTTGAGCAATAAATGTATCCCAATACTTGGCTGGCTTGCTTTCTCTACTTTAAAAACATCCCAGGGTACTGCCAAATGAACAATCCTGTCCACAGCTTAGCTGAATCTTCCCACACCAATTAGTGGTTTTGAGGCAACTAAAACTTTTGGCCTGGTTTTGATTCCTATTCCACAAAATGGAATCCATTCGTGGTACTACAAATTCAGTTTAAGGCCCACAGCTAAGAAGCATCAGGGGAGAGGACTGTAGCTTTTATCTAAACACACAGCATCAAGCTGCCTTCTAAACATCTGTGTTAATGTTCATAGACAAATGCTGTTCACAGACTTAATAACAGAAATCAGAGAACCCAAGGTACTGAGAATAACTGATACTCCAGAGATCAGTCTCAAATGGGACATTCGTATCGCCTCCATTAAGGCTCAGGCAACAACACAGGAGAGAACACAGAATGAACAGAACAGAGTAGAGTTGTATGTTGCTGTCTTGTGAGCAGGACACAGCCAATGTCATCATGTTGCCCTAGACACAGGGAAACTTATCATTCATAGAGTTTAACTTTTTATCTTAGGATCTCTCTTAATATGTTGACAGTTTAACAAAATCTGAAGTAATAATTCTTGAATCCATTTATCCAGTTAATTAGAAATGTAGCTGTTACTTCATCATATGGATTTATTTTAGCCATTAAGAATTCAAGCTCACTAAGCATGAATAAAAATGAATTGGCATTTGGATAGTTTGCAAGTCAAATTGTGTGATTTTATTTGCATTTCCTTTAAGCATTTTAATGTAAAGTACCACTAGTAAGAGATGTTTTTTACAAAATTAATTACATTATTATTTGGAAAATAAATAGAGATATAAAATTGTTCTTGTATAGCTAAAAAGTCATAAGAAATGAATTATTGGTTTAATGGACTTTAATGATTGAAAAATATTTGTCAGGAAATATAAAAGTTGAGTATGAAGACAGGAAAAGTTGAAAAGAGATTTTGATCTGACTTGAGAAAAATGTGTTCATGGTCTTAATAATGCTGTAATTCATATTTCCCCCACAGTATACTAAATGATTAGATATGCACTTATGGAAAATATCCTTATTTAAGCATGTTTTCACTTAATTGGATGTCATAGCCTTAAAAGGCAAAATTGGTCATTTGTCCTTTTCTGGAGACTCCATTTTGTATGAGGGACAGGAGCTATCTCATAAGAACTGGAGAGTTAGAGTTCTTAGGGGCTATCTCATAATGATTGGAAGGTTACAGGGTTCTTAGGGACTATATCATAAAGATTAGAGAGTTTCTAAATTCTTAGGGTCCAGTTCATGTGGACTGGAGAGTTGCAAAGTTCTTAGGAGCTATGTCACAAAGATTTGAGAGTCACAAAGTTCTTAGAGACCATCTCATGAAGGTTGGAGAGTTACAAAGTTCTTTTGGTGAGTAAGACGTAGGATATAGAGAACTCTTTTGTGTACTGGTCCTACAATATTCAAGATCATCAGATTCAGTCACATCTGCACACTGAGACAGGTATTTCTCATTAAAACAGTTCAAATTATGAACTAGATGATCTTTATTTTGAGCTACAGGACTCACAGCCATTTCTTTCAAATCTCTCCTACAAGGCTCCTGGATCTATGAGTAAGAAGACTCAGGAGGCTGGTAAGAGTTGGAAGATTTAAGTGACTTTCAGGAAACAGTATTTGCAAGACACAACAGGCCAGATGTGCATATGAACTGACAGAGACTGTGCCAGTATGTACATACAAGCAGAAGATCAACCTCCCAGCTTTGAGAGGGAAGTGAGCACAAAATAGTTCCACACCAAGGAGGTATTGGTAAGTGATAGATTCTGAGTGAGGAGGAAAAGTCAGTTTATTTCAAATTAGTGATGCTGAATATGTCAACCACACTCCAGAGAAACCCCCATACTCAGAAGGAGATAGACAATAAAGACTGGACTGGACGCTGTTGTTTTGTTGTTTTATTTTTTCCTTATAAGAGAGGAGATAAGGAAGGTAAGTGAGCATGGATGTGGTTGAGGATTTGTGATGAGTTGGGGGAAGGGATGAATATTACTAAACTATATTATACGCCATTTTGAAATATTAATATCTGGGGAGGAGAGTTTTGTTTAGAACTCAATTCAAAACATTCATAAACTAAGATATAGACTAAAATTAATTCAGATATCCAAAAAAACACAATGAGGAGGGAACTCTAGATGTGTAGAATAAGGTTCTAGAAAATTAATATTTAATAATTAATTCTCCAATACACTACTATATGGAAATAATTATGATGGTTTAACTTACTTAAAACAAAAATAGAACATTAAATCTTGGATTTCTGTTGACCTTCTGGTCTGCCAAGCATTTTGGAATAATAATTCCAGAAGAATACAATCTGTAGCGATGTATACTAATATCAAGGTACCACACACAGAGCAGGTATCTACAGTCAATTTGCTGACACTTTAAAAATCAACCTGAAAACCTAAAACTAAGAAAAAAAGAGATGGACAGGAGAGATTACATTAGGTTACTTGAATACAGGATCAGCTCACTAACAACTTCTAATGTCTTTACTGTCTATAAGAATCCCAGCTTATATTATTAAAAACATAGTCCTGTATCCAGAGGCAGGTTCCTATGGAATGTCATCACTAAGATGTTGGAGGTATTCATAGTATGATAGTATGTAGCCAGTTTCTTCCATGTGTTTATGCACATGTGTAATGATGTTTCTTATTGTATTTGGTTGCAAGCTCAATCATATCCTACAAAAATATTAATGGATCTATCAACTCAATATTCAAAAGCATAACGGAGAATGGAGAAGAAATGGAAAAAGTAGAATGGGAAAGTGTGAAGAAGCAAAATAAAATATCAAAGGCACTATTAGAAAATCAATTCAGGTAGCAAATGTAAATATGACCTCAAGTCCACTAAATTAAATGTCATTTTAAGAAAACAAATTTCAGTAAAAGCAAGAAAATGATATTGTTAAGTGCTTAAAATTTAAAAATTAAGAAAAAATATTATTCCTCTCATTTGTTCAAAATAGTTCACATATAAATGAGCTATTTTATTTTTGAAATGGGAAATTAATATTTTAGTGGAGCTTAAAAATACTTCATATTTTCTAAGCTGAGAGTAAATAAACTCAACAAAGAAATAGCAAAAGGGAAATGTTTCATGTTTCATTTTTGCCCATGCCATCTTAGTTTACAACTGATCCTAGGGTTTTAATTGAATGTAATTTTTCCAGCAGTTTCCCCCTGGTTTATTTCATTTGGCTTTAGTGCTAGGTAACTTCATGATCAAAAACACCTGTCATTCTCCGTTTTAAAACTCTACCCATATGAATAGACTGCTTCTTCCATAAAACATCAAATCTTAAAAAACTAAAAGGAGGAAAAAAAAAAACACACACACACACACACACACACACACACACACACACACACACACACACACACATTACTTGATCAATGTATTCCTCAGAGAAGTCCACAGTGCCAAAATAGATTTTTCAAACAGGTATTTCAGACTTGTACAAATGAAACTTCAATAGCCTTTATTTCATTGAAGGCAGAAATCAATAAAATATGTTTAATCAGGAAGAACAGTACTCTTTGATTTTGCTATTTCAAAAGATGTTGAAATTATACAGGTGGAACAGTTTCATGAATCTTAAAAACATTTTCAGAAGTATCAATGCTTTGGGATTTTCTGATTTCTGTCAGAATATTTGGACCATTGACAACAAATATTCATTTATCTTAACTTTCATCTATGAATCATTATACCATATCATACAGTGAAGCACTTGCTCCAGGCACTACTCATCTGAGTAGAAAGCTACCAAAGAATTACTTGAAAGATGAAAACCATGTTTTATTTTTTTCCAGCAAAAACAATTCTAACCCTTGTGATGAATGTAAGCATTCCTTAACACAAGTATTCAGTTATTAGCCAATAAAATTGAATCATGTGGGCACATTAGTAAGTCTTTCATTTCCTGTCACTGTGCTATCTTGTTTTTCACAATGTATCCTGTAAAATAATGAAAAGTTTCTGGATATGTGGACAATGAAATTGTATAAGATCTATGTATCTGATTTGTTACTGAAAGGTCACCTAACCACCACACAAATCCATCAAAACAAAATTACATACAAAGTCACTGAAGAGGAAAATAAGGACAATACATGTGTGTGTTGTAATGAATTTTACTAAAAGATTTACAAAACCAAGACTCAATTTTTTTGTTTTTGTTTTTCTTTTTTTCGCTTTTGTTTTCAAATGTTTAATAGACAATGGAAAGCATCTAATTTTAGACATCACAGTACTACTAACAAAGGAACAAGGAAAGGAGGACAAGATGGACGAAAGGAAGGATGGGAACAGATGATCTAGAGGTAGATGATAGACTTGGTGATACACATTCCCAAGGGTTTCCTGTTTTCTCTAAAAGGACTGAAAATGTGTACCTGAGTTATAGATGTGAGTCAGTGGTAATTGATAGACAGCTAACAAATGCCCATAACATCTGCAATAATTTATCACAGAAATTGATCCTCTAGGCTTTGAGAAACGACAACCTCATCTCGGAGACTGAGAGCTTCAGTTGAACTGGTGTTTGGGGTGTGTGGCATCTGTTTTCTTATGCCGTGATTTTTTTTTGTTTGAATTCATTTATGCATAGAAAATGACACAGCATAATTTATATCAGTCTTGTGGGCTTTTTCATTTTTTTCCTTCCATGGTTATGATGGTTTCATATATGTATGTATGTATGTATGTATGTATGTATGTATGTATGTATATATACTCATCTAGTACCTATTGGAAGCAGAAGCAAACACCCATAACTAAACACTGAGTCGAACTAAAATCCAGATGAAGGGGGGAAGAGGACAAGACCAGGTTACAGAAACACATAGAGACAGCTTACCTGAACAAGGAGGAGCTAACACCCCCCCCCAGACTGATAGCTGGGAATCCAGTATGGGATTGACTCAGAACACCTGAATATGGATCTCAGCTAGAAGGACTGAGCAGTCTAAGGGACCTCAGACAGTGGAACCAGGATGTATTCCTGATGCACAAAACGACCTTGCAGGCACATCCCCAATGAAGAGATACTCCCTTAACCTAGAGACAGGAGAGAAGTCCTAGTCCCTACTTCAAATGACTTGACAGATTTAGATGACCCCTCCTTGATGGCATGACCCTATATAAGACTCAATATTTTTAAGTAGCAAGCAGACAATTATAGAAATGAGCAGAAATTAATTCCATATCAGACCCAAGGTGATCTCAAGGTGTCTATACAAATATCAGTATAATTCCTATCCACCTATTATTTTACAGGTCTGCAGAGTGTAGTACCCAGATGACTATTCAGTTCATCTTTTTCCTAGATCAGTGGCTTCTCTATTCAAAAATCATATCAGGTAACAAGATATTAATCAAAATCACGGAAAACTTGTTAACGGAAACATTAGTTTACCGTACAGGAACATTCATGTAAAAAGCTCCAGTATGAATTTATAAACTCAGATAAAACTCAGGGAGGCAGAGACATACTATCTGTTTATTCCAAAATCTTCAATATTAGATGATTTACTCTGCTGCTTTCTAATCCCATGTGCACAGCCATACCTGAAGGTATATTAACCTTTGATCATGCTCAAAACAGAGGCAAGTGGAAATAAGCATTAGAAATTGATGTGTTTAATAATATTTCAACTCAAAAAATGTACATAGGTACACTGGATATAAGGAAATCTGGAACTATGAGCAAAGTGGTTTTACTCTAACTAGCCAAAATGGATAAGAACATAACTTTTTGATCCAGTACTTAGGGACTAGAAGCAAGATTAGAGCGTTTTGGCCAAAAAAAAAGTCTATTTGGAATTTTTGCGCAAAACCAATGTATTTTTTTGGAGAAAAACTCATGCATTTTAGTGTTTGATACTTATGTTTTCTCATATTCCTTTAAGGCAACATTTAATGAGACAAAATGCTGCAATAGTAAAATTTTATAGAACTCCATTAGACTGTGTGAGAAATGTCCTACAAAATTATTATGAAATCTTCTCACAGATTTATCTTTGAGATGATGGCAATGCAGCCTATAAGCATTTTAATGAATGAAGGTGAAGGCCATCTAT
The DNA here is from genome assembly GCF_943737965.1 of Phodopus roborovskii. Taxonomy (NCBI): domain Eukaryota; kingdom Metazoa; phylum Chordata; class Mammalia; order Rodentia; family Cricetidae; genus Phodopus; species Phodopus roborovskii. The sequence continues at coordinate 8,886,559 of NW_026126511.1, read as the reverse complement.
TTCTACTCACAATTTTAGAGCTAATGTGAAAATAGCTATTACATATATTTCATATGAAATTATCAAAATAAGTGAGATAACAGAATTTGCATATAAATAAAATCAGGCTTAGGAGTGATTAGTGGCCCAGGAAATAGCTCAGTAGGAAAAAGCACATGTGGGCTATGGCATACACTTCCTGCTCATACAAACCCATGAACACAAATTAAAGTAGAAATGTAGTACAATTTTAATCTTAATATATATTGTATTTATGTAACAAATATTAGGTTAAAATTAAGAAAGTGAGAGGAGAGAGGAGGGGAACGAGAGAGAGGACCACATCTGGTTTTGATAATGAATTATGGCTACATGCATGAGCAAAGTGTTTGTGCATTTGCATATGGAAGTATGAATCTCTACAACAGTGGTGATGTCCATAGACCTATAACCTTGGCAAATTCTGTGGTCTTCCTTAAGGGTAATGAGTATTGCCCATAAAATACATTGAAAATTATAGGCCTTGATAATAAATCAATATTAAATACAGCTATGCACTTGAATAGGTACACAGGATCTAGCTCTATGGATATATACTTGGTTATATGCAAGGAAACGTAGTGTCATAGAACTAAACTCAATTAGTGTTGAGTATTAGAAAGTGCATCCTTGCTATACAGTAGGATATGGTTAAAATGAATGTTGTAGAGACACATATTGAACACTACAAGAAATTTAATAAATAGAGATATTGAAATCAAAGTGTTGAGAAATAGAAGCATGGTTAGGTTTCTGTCAGGAGAGAGTTTCAAAGTTATTGGGTTATCCAAATTGCTCTCTGCAGTTCATGTATAGTTATTAGCACCTAAAAGTAAATGCTGCACTAGTGTTCATAACTTCATGTCACACACATTTTTCTTCTTCTTTCTCTTGCCCCAGATCTGTAGTACTGATGATGAAGACCTTGTGCTTCCATGCTGAGTCTTGCACATTCACTTATTATTTCTGAAAAGATCTTAGCAACTGACCCTGGGAATGGTTTTTTGTTCTGTCTTTCACCCTAATATTCCTATGTTTAGCAAGGCTTGTTATAAGATGTCTCCACTCATGTAGTATATATCAGTATATAAGCATACTGTTCACTTAATTCCATATACCCTGATCTTCTTTTTTTAAAATATTTGTGATTGTTGAAAACAGTGTATATTTCAGGTTTTTTGCTTTCCTCCTTTAGTCATTTGAACTCGATAGTCTGGTAAACCCTATAAGGATATTGGCTTTCTAATTTTTAGTAGGAACTTGACATGACAAAGTTTGGTAGCATACAGTACAAGGACTGTACTCTATGCTATTGTAATGAGGTGTGTTTAAAGAATGTCAGTATGCCATACCCCAAATCCTTTTCTGTTTTCCTGATGGGATGCTGATATATGAGAGCAGGTATTAAACTGTATTTTTAAATTTTAGTTGTAAAATTTACATATTATATAATCTTTTTGTGGCTTTTAGTAATGCCAGGAGAGACTCCCATAAAGTCTGAACAAGAAGAGTTGAAAATAACAACACCAGTGGACATGCCAAAGTGGGCTGGAAAAAGCCTATGAGGTCTCAGTCCTACATCAAGAACTATAGTCAACTGAGGAAATCTGGGATTGGAAGAAGTGCTCTTCCCTGGAAAGAGCAGTCCAATTGGTGGTTCAGAGGCAAATTGTCAGCTTTGAAGACATACTTAGAGGTAGCATTGTATAAACAGACAAGGTTATATTAGAAATATATATTTGCTTCTATTCATGTATAAATATGCATTAACAATTATTGGAAAGAAGAGGCAATGAATTAGAGGTAGAATTTGGAGGGTTGTACAGGAAGCTTTGGCATAAGGGTAGAGCAGGGAGAGATGTAATTAAGTTATAATCTCAAATGAAACTTTTACTAATGTTCACATTTTTTTGGGTTCTCTAGATTTTCCCCATTGTGTATACCTCAGAACCTGTAAATTGCCTCAACCCCTACTTTCCTCTTTACATAAACACATATGAGTATTTACTTGACAGGTGAATACCAAGAGACACACAATTTCAGTATTGGGAAATGGAGTCTGGAGTGCCAATAGTCTCAGACCAGATTCAACTACATAATGAGCTCGAAGGCAGCATAGACCACATGAAAAACCGTCCCAAAGAAAGGAAAAGGAGACAATGGAAAAGAAAATAGGAGACAAAATAAATATAATAAAGAGATGGAAAATATGTGTCTAAGTCATGGTCACTTGTCCTATTGCTGAATTAAGTCCTCTGCAGCAGAGAGTACTCTCTGGTGACACTTGACAGAAAGTCAATGCAAACTATCTCAGGTTCAGTGTGAGATTTATTGGTCCATGCATTCAGGAAGGACAAGGGTGAATCTGAGGTTGAGTGGAACTGGGAAATTGAATGTCTTCAGGACACGTTGTATGTCAGGATCCTCCTGTATTCTTCATAGATTGATTCAGTTACCTTTTGGTGCAGCAAGCCTAACTGAGAGTTAGGTTGTTGACAATTCTGTATTTGTGTTAACAATGTCATACACTAGAAGGTAGTAATTCCAAAACAGCTACTCTTGTGGAGAGTGAATCAGTTGAGGTTTTTTGTTTGTTTGTTTTCTTTTGTTTTTTTTTTTTTTTTTTTTTTTTTGTTTCTGTTTTTGTCTTCCTGGTTTGAGAGTTTATTCTCTTAGTGAGAATAAATAACATCATCTGTGTTGTATAGAATGCAATCCTTTAAATAAATGTTAAGACAAGGAGGAAGTGTTCAAGAAGAACAAATATCCATTCATGTTCACAAGCATGTATGTGTAGAAGTACCTGTCTATAGCTGTGTGTGGCCTCTGTGAGAGCTTGTCTGGGACCATGTCTCATACACATCCATCTTTTCACCTTATACTTTCTGCACTATGAGTAGTCTCAGGGTATTTGTTGGTTGCTATTAGTAAAATGTAGCTTTTATGAACACTATTGATCCTTACATGGACTTCTATATTCCAATTATTTTGTACAATTTCAATACATAAGGAAATATGATTTTTCCCTTCATTCTTACAAATATTTAAGTCAAGATTTATTGTATGCTGAAAATTTCTGTTTGTAGATGTGTCACATGAAGTGCTGTACTGTTTACATGACAGGATTCTAAGACCACTAAACTTGGCTGTGAAGTGACAGGGTCACAGTGGTCAAATATCTTTCAGCATTTTATCATTGTTACTAAATTTGTTAAGAATGAAAGTTTATTCCAAATGCTGGACTTCTGAGTTTTCCATAAGATCTTCATTTTTATTTTATTTTAGAAGTATTTATTTTGATTTTCTGTATATGAGAATTTGTCTGAATATGTGGATGCACCCAGAAGGTGCAGTGCCATTGGAGGTCAGGACAGTGGATGTGGTGATATTTTATGATCTAACAAATGAAGCTTGCCTGGAGATCAGAGTGCAAAGCTAGCCACACTAGTTAGGTACAGAGGCTAGGCAATGGTGGTACACACCTTTAATCCCAGGAGTCAAGAGACAGAAGCAGAGGGATCTCTGTGAGTTCAAGGCTACCCTTGGCCACACAAAATTGAGCCAATCTGAAAGAGAAACAGAGCTTAAACAAGGGTGATCCCAGCATTTGGAGCCACATGCCTTTAATCCCAGCACTAAGGAGTTGGAGACAGCAATGATATGGCTGGGAGGAGAGAGGAATGTAAGGCAGAAGGAGACAAAGGAGAGATGCAGTCTGAGGAGCAGTGCAGTCTCAGCAATCTGAAGAGATTGTAGTATAGGAAGTCAGTCTGAGGATTCGATCTGAGGACTCTACTGAGCATCAGTAGAGGTAAGAACTCTCTATAGGCTGGCTGCTTTGCTTCTCTGAACTTCAGCATTAACCTGAATATCTGACTCTGAGTTTTTATTAAGAACTATTAGAATTCCTGCTACAAGGGGATCCCCTGGAACTTCAGTCGCTGTTCAGTCTCAGCTGCTTTGTCGCTGCTGAGAATCAAACTCAGGTCTTCTGCAAGAGCAGAAGCTGCTGGGCTATCCTCCCACTAAAACCCCTGAATACTGCACACACTGCTATACAGAATCACCACTATGTTGTCAGTGTTCAATACGGGTCTCTGAATTTATATTATAATCTTTATATGAATGTATGTCGAACCCATGATACACACACACACACACACACACACGCACACGCACATAAGTGACATTGGAAATATCAATGTGTAAAAGTATTTTCTGTTTCCTCATTGTGTCTGTGACTTAAACACTAATAATATTATATGTGAATTCTAAGACTAAAACTGTTTCACCTCTGTAACTGTGTATTCCTTGAGTCCCATAGCATTCAACCTAGCAATTGGATCTCATTACTTCATGTTACTTTGAAGAGATTCATCTTTGCAAATAAATCCCCAAATATTGCGGTTAAATAAGGATCAGGATAAACAAATAGGCGGGACAGATGTTTATTCAGGGAGAAATAAATTACAACCTAGACAGATGAACACCAGCAATTTCCACCGGATGCTCTCCTCTCCACTTCCCACCAGCAAGAGAGCATTTCCTGGCTCCTCCTCAGACCTCCTTCCACAGCTCACTTCCACCCATGGCTCCACCCCCCAATGGGCGTGGTCAGTGCCACAGAAGGAAACAAAGAATATCCCACTACACACAAACTTCTCTGGAGTTTTCCAGGTTTATAGTTACCATTGGGGCATCATACAACAAACCCTTCAGTACAATTACTTAAACCACACACCTCTCTGATCTCAGTTCCCAGGCTAGAAGTTCAAACCCTGACTGCTCTCTGTTTAGCATATCCTAAGGCTGAAATCACGATGAGTTGGGCAGCACTCCCAGCTGAAGTGCAGATGCCCTTCAAAGCTCCCAGGATGGTGGAGGGAGGCAATTTCATCAATGTTTGTCCAAGGTCCCTGTATCCTCTCCTGCTCCCAGGTGACAGACAATGCTCTGCTCTCGTGGAAGCCTCTGTATTCTGTGCCTTATATCTGCAAACCAGCATTAGAGAATGAGTCCTCCATCAAATCCTGTTTGGACTTTAGGGAATCTTTCAATCAGAAGAGCTGCATCTCATTTTAAGAACTATGCCCATGCAGAATAATATTTGTAAGTCAAAAACAATTACTTGGGACTTTAGTTATATTTGCAAAAAGCTTTCACAGTACGATAAGTAAGCATTTAGTGTCAACTGTGACAGGTATGTGGAAGACCCAATGGAGAGAATCTTGAAAACTATTATAAAATGAAACCTATCACATCGGTGGAGGGTTTCGTTTACAGTTTGCATTGATTCCCTGCATTGAAAGTGAATCAATGCAGGATTTACTGCTATCTGAACACACACCTTAAAATAATCATATTAGTATTTTACATGGTATGAAAAATATACAATAAATCTATACATACATGATCATGAGACTAATTTATTGAATTCACAAATCAAAGATTTAAATGAATGAATATGCCTTTGATTCCTAGATGGCGATGCAACTTTTTCTCATCTCTTTTCCTTTCTTCATATCTGTGCTTAAAACTTTATTAACATTTTAACGTGCCAGATTTGGCCATAAATAAATCAAAACAGGGCCAGCAAGATGGCTCTGAGTGTGGTGATGCATTCTTATCACTAAGCCTGACAAATATCTTCAATGCCTAGGACTCACAAGTGTGCACACAGCACACACATCTACACATGCACACATGTGCACACTCACACACACATGCACACACACATTTATACACATAAACTCACACGTGTACACACATGCACATAAATTTACACAAACACATGCACACATGTACACATACACTCACATACACAAGCACACCGAGAGAGGGAGAGCGAGAAATACATAAAATTTATACATAAATATGCAATATAAATAATAAAAATAAAAATTTGGATCTGGACTGGAATTTGAATACATAAAACATTTTACTATGTTGTCCAACTCCATCATAAATAATACTTCAAATCCTATATTGAATGGATGGTTATTCATTATTTTATGTTTGTTTCTATGTGGATGGATCATTTCCATGTTTGAAAAATAAAGTTATTTTCTAAAATTGGAAGAAATATGACAAGTAATCCTTTGTCATATGTGCAGTATATTTTCTAACCAAATATGTTGGCATTATTTTCTAAACTGCAGACTTTAATTTTGATGTGCTATATGCATTATCTTCCGATTTTAGAAGATAATAACTGGCTGTCACAAAAATAATTTTGTATTCTTCCATTATAGTTACATTAGTAATGTTTTAGTATTTTGTTATAGACTTAGATATGTATTATATAGTAAAGAAATTGTAGTACATTTTGGATGTATGGTACATATTTATTAATTTTACAGTGTTAAATCTTATACTATGTCACTTTTAAAAGTTTTAGCATACACTCATCCATTTAAATGCAACAGTTATAATTTCAGTCTCTCAACTTTATCTTAATAGGTATAGGTACACTAATCTTTGAGGGGTTCTCCACTGGCATCCTGTTGTCTTGGTCTTAATTCTCTCTTTTTCTCTCCCTCCATCCCTTCCTCCTTTAGGACTTTCCTCCCTCGTCTTTCACTACAGTAACTTTACTCAAGCTTTATTTCCCTTCACCTGATTTGATTGTTTATTTTAGTGGTGAGCAGTTTCCCAAGAAAAGACCCATAAAAGGTAAATGTTTTGAGACTATTTAACAAAGATTTTTTTTGGGGGGGGCCCTAATATTGTAGAGGTCGTTTCAGAAGAAACTTATACAGATTCTTCAGCAGATCCTTGTAATGATACTGCTGTGCAACTCTTACTAATCACTCTTTTTCAGTCCTGTACTGAAAAAAAGGGGCAAATGTGGTAGGAAGAAATACAAAAGGTACAGTTTGGAGAGAAAAGGACATGGGCAATCTTACTGTTACTGGCAAAGCTTTTGCTGCAAGGGAGGTTGGAATGGATAAACATATAAACTGACTTCATGATAGCGCCATGGTCTAATTAATGTGGATATGAGGGGTGGGCGGGGGCAAACAGAGACATCTGGAGAGTCCGAGCAAAGACAAAAAATGGGAGAGTGTGAGGAGCCACACAGAGGGACACAGCTGACACAGTAACTGCAGAGAGGGAAGCATGAGCTGGCAGAGTTTAGGGGAGGAGAGAAGGTGAGAAGAGCCCTGAAGTGTGTAAAAGTTACTTAGGATACAGAGGGAAGCTGGAGGCCAGTGCATACTGGTGTGATAAGAGGCATCACACATAGCCATTTGTCGCTTCTGTGTTTTGGGATGTGGGAAATAGCATGTTCTTTGGGTCTGGCATCAATGGGATTGGTACTATTAAGGAGAAGCCTGATCTGCATTGGAATAAAATGATGAATACATTTCCCTACCCAGTTAAGCTTCCAACTTTTGAAAACGAACTTAGAAGGTTTTCTGTGACTAGAAAGCACATAGAGCAAAAACCTGCTATAACTGTCTTTCAAATGTCCCAAGAACCATCCCAAGCTTATATCCAACTTGATTATGTCCTTTATGTGATGAATTACACAAGAGTAAGGGATCATGGATTCCTCCTGTGTGTTTTCAGAGAGATGCTGAGGCCACACAATGCATGTCAGCGGAGTCCCTGCATGGAGAGCCTGGAAAGGCAGCAGGCCCTGATAGAGCAGTATGTGACACTGGGGAAGTGGAGCCTGTGTTGCGTTAGAGTCCCCAAATTATTGGAGATGTCAGGATGGTGGAATACCTTCCAAGGAGAGCTGCACACAGGGCCTGAACCAGCCAGAGAGAGGGATGTAGGTACCCAGCAGCACACCTTGAAGAAAAGAAGTGTAAGTCTATTCTTATGTCATTATAGAATTTTGTGCTTGCCCTGATGAGTTCTGGTCTTCCTCTGGTCCAGTAAAAGTCCTCTCTGTGTCCTGCTTCCTGCCTTTCTAAATGGTAGTGTATATTCCATGCCATTATGAGATGGATGTTCACAATTTTCCTTTTAATTTTTTTAAGGGAATCTTAATGCATATTCTGTGTCATTATAAAATGGATGTTCACAATTTGCCTTTTAATTTTATAAGGGGTTGCAGTTAATAGATTGTCTTGAGTCTTGGAAGAGACTTCGAAATTTTATGCAATGTGGGAAAAAAATCTTCTGGAAAATCTGTATGGACTTTGACAAAGTTGGAATAAATGCATTTGTACTATAGGGCTGGGTGGTTTGAATGAAAACGGTCCCCACAAGCACATAGAGAGAGACATTATTTGTAAGGACTAGGATATGTGGCTTTGTTGGAGTAGGTGTGGCCTTGTTTGCATAGGTGTTGCCTTGTTGGAGAAAGTGGGTCATTGGGGGTGGGTTTTGAGGTTTCAGAAGCCCCAGCCCATCCCAGTGGCTTGCTTGTTCTTCCTTCAGCATGCCAATCCAAGCGGAGAACTCTTGGCTCCTTTTCTAGTGCCTTGTCTGGCTGTGTGCCTACGTGCTTCCTGCTATGATGGCAATCAACTAAGCCTCTGAAACATAAGCCAGCCCCAATTAAGACTTCCTCTCTAGGAGTTGCCATGGCCATGATGTCTCTTCACAAAAACAGACACCCTAACTCAGACAAGGGCCATAAGACTGTGACAGGGGAATGAAATAGGGGAATGTAATTGTTGAGATTAGAAATGTCATCTGTAGAATTGGGTATTGAAGAACTTGGTTGTCTATTTCTGGCACTTTGTGGATGCTTAGGAAATATGGCCTTGCTGCTGGGAAGGGCTTTGTTAAAACCTCTCCCTACTCAGTTTACTCTCTGCTGTGTGCTTGAAATTTTGCATATGATCTCTCAGCATCCACTTCCTGTAGACATGCCAGATTCTGGCTGCCACACTTCCTCACTATCATTAGTCTTCCCTCCCTGGAATCTTATGCCCAAATCAAGCCTTCCTTCTGTAAGTGCCTCGATTGTGGTGTTTCATCACAGCAAGGAGTAAAGTAACTAACACAACTATATGTTTTGTGAAGCATATTTAAACAAAATGATGGTTTAAAATGTTCAAACTGAAGAGGTACAAAAGAGATGAGAAGGATACATGAGAAACGATTTCAAATGACTGTAAAATTTCATGACTAAAATCACACAAACACTATGAAAGTGGTTGTTGTTAAGTACCCATCATTACATAGTTTTTTTTTTTTTTTCTCAAGAAAATTGACGACTGACAACCTTGTTTCCATCTGGGAACATCTAACATCTGTGGCTGTAAACATCAAAACACAGCTGTTGCCGGTCTGAGTAAGCACTCCAGTTTATTTATTTCTGACTTTAAAAAAGTCTTCAGTTGTCATCAAACATCATATTTGTTATGTCAGGAGAGAAACAATACAGAGGAATCGCTACCTCAAACAGTAAAAAAACAATACTGTCTTTCCAGAATTTTGTTAGATGGGATTCAATCTTACTTCAATTAAAACATATCATATGGCTGCTTGGCTTTTAAAAATCCACATAATTTAAAGCTATGAGGATAGTATGCTTCATTTTATAGAAAAATAAAATGTAAAAAAATATAATAAAGAACTCAAGCAGTAAATTGAGATATTCAGAGTCAAGTTAAAGGCATTTTCTACTGTTTCAAATGTGCTGATATATATTGGTGATAATTTCACTTTCTACTCTAAAAGTACATCTTAGAGAGTATTAAATCTTTTTTTTAGTAGTAACAATCCTATTTTACATATCAATCCATGGACCTCTCCTTTGTATCCAATTCATCTTACTGACCTCTCATCCCCCATCCACTCCACAGGGAGGAGTTCTTCTGGGAGGGATCATCAAAATTTGTCAAGTCATTTGGGGTAGGGCATAAGCCCCATGCCAAGTCCTAGGCTAAGGGAGTATCCCTCCATGGGAAATGGGTTTCCAAATTTATTCATGCAGTAGGGATACATTGTGGTTGAACTGCCAGAGGCCCCATAGTCTGCCCAGTCCTCTGAGCTGACACCAACCTTTAGGAGTCCTGCCTTGATCCTATATTAGTTCCCCAGCTGTCAGACTGGGTTCTATGAGTTCCCACTTACTCTGGTCAGCTGTTTCTGTGGGTTTTCCCAGCATGGTCTTGACCCCTTAGCTCATCACTCCTCCCTTTCTGAAACTAGATTCCAGGAGTTTGGCTCAGTGCTTAGTTGTGAATTTCTGCTTATGCATTTATCAGCTACTGGATGAAGGCTCTAGGACAGCATTTAAAGTAGTCATCATTCTCATTATAAGGGAAGGGCATTTAAGGTAGCTTCTCCACTAGTGCTTAGATTCCCATTGGTGTCATCCTTATGATTCTCTGTACACTTCCCTAGTGCCAGATTTCTCTTTAAACCTATAATGGCTCCCTCTATTGACGTGTCTCTTTTCTTGCTCTCCTCTATTCATCTCCCTATTCCATCTTCCTGATCCCTTATCTTCTCCACCTACCTTTTCTCCCCTCCACATTTTCCTCCCTCCCACCTTCCATCATGCTCCCAAATTATTCAGGGGCTCTTCTCCCGTTCCCCTTCACTGGGTGATTGTGTATGTCTCTCTTGCAGACCTCCTTGTTTCCTAGCTTCTCTGCAGGTGTGGATTGTAGTATGATAAACCTTTGCTCTGTGTCTAATATCTGTATATTTGTGAGTACGTACATTTTTTGTCTTTCTGTGACTGGCTTACCTGACTTAGGATGGTTTCTTCTAGCTCCATCTATTTGCCTGTGAATTTAAGGATTCCATTCTTTTTTTCCACTGAGTAGAACCATACTGATTTCCAAACTGGCTGTATGAGTTTGCACTCCACTAGCAATGGAGGAGCATTCCCCTTTCTCCACATCCTCTCCAGCATAAACTATAATTGGTGTTTTTCATTCTAGCTATTCTGACAGGAGTAAGATGGTATCTTGTTTTGATTTTCATTTTCCTGATGGCTAAGGATGTTGAACACTTAAGTGCCTTTCAGCCATTTTGGATTCCTCTATTGAGAATTTTCTATTTAGTTCTGTACCCCAGTTTTTAATTAAATTATTTGGTTTTTCAATGACTAGCTTCTTGAGTTCTTTGTATATTTTGGAAATCAGCCCTCTTTCAGATGTGGGGTTGGTGAAGATCTTTTCCCACTCTGTGGGCAGCCATTTTGTCTTACTGACAAAGACACAGAAAGAAGCTTCTCAGTCTCAGGGGGTCCCATTTATTAATTGTTGATCTGTGTCTGTGCTACTGGTGTTTTATGTTCAGGAAGTAGTCTCCTGTGACAGTTCATTCAAGGCTTTCCCTTCTAAGAGGTTCAGGGTAGCTGGCTTTATGTTGAGGTCTTTGATCCATTTGTACTTACCTTTTGTGCATGGTGATAGATGTGGATCTATCTGCAATCTCCTACAGGCTAGCATCCATTTATGCCAGCACCATTTGTTGAAAATGCTTTCTTTTTTCCATTGTATAATTTTAGCCTCTTTGTCAAAAATCAGGTGTTCATAGGTGTGTGGGTTAATATCAGAGTTTTTAATTCAATTCCATTGATCTACTTATCTTTGTGCCAATACCAAGCTGTTTTCATTACTATAGTTCTATAGTAGAGCTTTTAGTCAAGGATGGTGATGCCTCCAGAAGTTCCTTTATTGTACATGGTTGTTTTGGCTATCCTGAGTTTTTTGTTTTTCTATATAATGTTGAGTATTGTCCTTTCAAGGTTTGTGAGGAATTGTGTTGGGATTTTAATGGGATTGCATTGAATATGTAGGTTGCTTTTGGTAAGATTGCTACTTTTACTATGTTGATGCTACTTACCATGAGCATGAAAGATCTTTCCATTTTCTTTAATTTCTTTCTTTAATGACTCAAAGTTCTTGTCATACATGTCTTTCTCCTATTTCGTTAGAGTTTCTCCAAGATATTTTATGTTGTTTGTGGCTATTGTAAAGGGGAATGCTTCTCTGATTTCTTTCCCAGCCCCTTTATTGCGTATATATAGTAGGGCTACTCTTTTTTTTTTTTTTTTCTTGATTTAATCTTTTATTTAAAATCTATTTTGTGATCTTAATTTTTTCCTCAAACTCAAAGTTCAGGCTCTTTCTCAGATTAAAGGCATGTGCTACAACTGCCCTCCACATTTTGATTTTTTTTTCTCAGCTATAGTTGATCTAAAGAAATATATCATATAAAACATGTCAAAATAAATTCACATTTTACACATATCATTCACTCTCTGTCAAATCATTATTCCCCCAATTCTTCATCATAATTTTAATTAGTTACAATTAGGTTAGTTTACTTAAATTTACTTCTTTCCATCTAAACCCAGGATGACATAGAAGAAAAAAATCATATTTCTGAAGAATGCTCACCACATTTGTTTGTTTCTTCATTTATTGTGGTATGGTAAATTCTTTGGAGGTTTCTGTCATTCTGAATTTGTGGGTGGGGGAGTGTGTACCCACATGTATGAGCAATTGTGAGAAACTGAGAGGTTAATGTTGAGTGTCTACACTTTACTGTTTGAGACAGAATCTCTCAATAAATCTGGAACTCAACAATTTGCAAGACTAACTGGTCATACATCTTAGGACTTTCCCATATCTCCATGGCTAGGATTTTAGGCACACACTCTCATTCCTGAAATTATTCTTTCCATGTGGCTTTGTGCAACAATTTTGTCTGATATAAAATCATCAATCTTGAAGGGTTGCTGAAAACAAGCGATTGTTTAACCTAATGGGAGGTGAAACAGTCCATCTGCGGCTGTTAGAATACCAATGTTCCCCATGGTTTATATTTTTCAGTATGTAATTTCTACCTCTAGTTGGTAGAACTGTTTGGGACAGATTAGGAGGTGTGGAATCATTGGAGGAGGTGTGTCTCTACAGGTTTCAAAAGACCATGCCAATCCCAATTAGTTATTTCTGCCGCATGCTTGTGGATCAAAATGCAATCTCTCAGCTACTACTCAAGAACTTTTCTTACCTTCATGTTACTGAACTTCCCATCATTGATGGGAGCCAATGACTATTGACTCCAGTCCTTCATAAGTTCCTAATTAACTATTATCCTATAAGGTTAGTTACTTATCTTACTACAGCATAGAGGTCATTAAGAAACTGTCCTATAAGGAAATTTTTAAGTTACAAGATGTTTTAGAAGTAGTTAAAGCTGATCCTGTTTTATAGCTCTCTCCATCCGCTAGCACTACGGAGAGACCTCAAGACCCTTAGAAGAAGCAAGGGGCAGCCATACAACCTACAATCAGCTAAACTGCGTGACAGAGGCACACACCACCTGAGTTTCCTCAAAGAAACAATTTACAGCTTTTGAGGTGCCAGCAGGTTATCCCATATACTTCGTATTTAGTAGCTTTTTATATAAGATTTCCAATTCTCTGTCTAAAAACGATCTGCAATGTGCTTAAAGCAATTATTCTGCAACTTATCAAAAACATATTATCCATTAAAGAATGTCTTTGTGCTTTCCGGAAAGCCTCAGCTAACCTCAGTGCCTGCACTTATTTCCTACACTGGCCACACCAATTCTCTACTGTAGTAGACATCTCCGAGAAAAGAAACACAACAGGAGGATGTGATTGATCAGCTGTGTGGGCAGTCTCTCTAACCATCATAACATCCTAGAGCTTTGCCAATTTAGACCCACAATTTAGTGTTTTCTGATATAAATTTAAGAGTAATGAAATGAATCTCTCCCTAAGAAACAATGATTCCAGAGAAAAGTTAAAAATTATATGGAATTTAACATTTCACTCAATGTTGACTAAAAAATAAGCGATTTTCCTTAAACCAAAATACTTCAAATGTATCTTTGTGCTCTATCAATAAAGATGATTTAATAATTTTAGAAAAGAAACAAAAAATCTAATCAGTGATTAAAAACACTGTCTTCCTCACAGGTAACTTACTTTGAAATAGACTGAAATAAAGATATGGATTTCAAAGCAATGCTCTTTGTAATAATTTAACAAACATGTGTTATGTCCTCCAGTTCTCTCAACCAAAGATTAGTGGTGTGTGAAATTGAAACAGATGGCAAGTATTAAAGAACAATCCATGATATACTTTGAAAGGAAGTAAAATATGTTCATTGAAGGTTTATATTGTACCAAAGAAATACTAGTGTCATTTACAGTCTAGAAAAATCTGTGAGCCCATAATTCTCTCAAACTTTCAAGTAATGAAATCTGAGGAATTGTAATTTATGAGTACATTAACTGCACAAATTGGTCAATAGATGCTTTCAACTCTATCTTGTCTATGGGCCAAGTAATGAGTCCTAAATTATAGTCAAAGTGAATGTTGTTTAGCTGGAAAATACCACAAAGAAAAACTGAGAAAAATTTTGAGAAATATCATCAAAACATTGGACTATGCCACCGGGAGACACTTGTTGGCAGTATATGTCATATGGATTACTGCCATTGGAAAGCTATTTCAAGATTTCAATTGTTGCTAACCATCATGAAGAGAGAGTTTCTATCCCACTTGGTCCCACAACCTTTAATTCCCAAAGAAACATTGTTTGACTTCTTATTGGCTAGCTCTCTCATAGTTATTAACCAATTTCTATTAAACTATGTATTGCCACTAGGCTGTGGCTTACCTGTATTGCTTCAGCATGTTATTCTTTCCTCAGCTACATGGCATCTCCCTGGTGGTTTATCTCTGCCTTCCTCCTTCCCAGCATTCTCCTCATCTGGTAGCTCAGCCTATACTTCTTGTCTTGGTGCTCTACAATCAGTGGGGTGTTTTTTTTTTCATAAACCAATAAGAGAAGCATATACAGAAGAAGAACCCCCATCCCCAGCATCATATTTTCAAAGGATTGCTATGAAAGTCTTGGAATTAATTTTTATGTTTATCACTACTCCAATGCATAGCTCCTAGCTTTAGAGCGAGAAAAATGTTTACATACCTAATTGCATTTTAGTTTTATCAAGATTTTTATTTTTTTTATTACTTTTGCATTAACTTGGTCAAGTCACTGAACCACTTCCAGTAATTACGAAGAATGTGAGTTATCAATCATAAGTACCTCAGAAATGTGTCTGTTTCATGGTGGATCTACATGCACATTTACTGTAATTGTGGCTTTATCTTTGAAGTATAAAACTCAGATGAAAGAGAACTTCAAAGAAGTGTCTTGGTGAAAGTATTTTCAATGATTTCAAACCACATACCACACACACACACACACACACACACACACACACACACACACACAATTAGCTTCCAGAGAAATGCAAATATTTTATCCTAAAAGAGATGTATTGATACCATAATACCTCTGAATTAAAGATTAAAATAAAGCACATTAACATGGAATGGCAAATAGGGGAGATGTCTCAAATTACATTTTCAGTATTTGTGATTGAAAAGTGAAAAGCTTAACAAGGTCAGAAAAAAGGAAAGAAAACTCTACCAAAGTAAACACAGGAAATATTTTAAACAAAAAGAATCTTAGCAAAACTGAAAAGCTAAAAGGATAATTTACACAAAGATATTTCTAAGTCATAATATCAGCAATAAAATTCTACCCATAAAAATAATTAGAAAGGTAGTGGACATTGTAACAGTCTAATAAACACAAATTGATTTATATGATTGGGTTAAATGAAATTTTAATAAAATGTACAATCAATAGTTGAATCATTTTAAGAACTTTGAAATTCTTGTAATTCTACTTCTATTTAAAGGTGGCAAGTGGCCTGGCACAATGTTGTGGACACTTATAAACCTCTTGGATAAGTCCCAAGACTTCATTATTCAAGGAATAAACTCATCATATTTCCAGTATATGTGTATTTCTATATGCTCAATTTTTACAGAGTGATTGTTTAGGCACAGAAACATTCTTTACATACAAAGATCTTTGGGATAGTTGAGTCATATTTCTAAAGTCTTATAGCTTAAGCAAAGGAGCAAACACCACAACTAGTATTAATTTAGCCAGTCTTCCTTCTGGAAAGGAAACTGTTACACAGATCTTATACCAGAGTTATCTTCACTTACCAGTTCTTTGTGTATACTAGACAAAGAAACTGTTCAGTTGCACAATAGACAAGCCTCACCATTTAATATACTCTGGAAGGACAGGGGTGATCACAATATACGGAATAATAATTTCCAAATGGTATATATAACTTCCCTAATGAGTAAAAGAAAATTTTGAAATGATAGTTTTTTTTTTTAGTATTAGACTTCCACAGTTAAACTTCCCTCACATAAATCAAATAAAATCACCTTCCCCAGAAGTTTGTCTTTACAGAGGTTGTTTTTTCTACAACAAAATAAATTACACATGACAAGGAATTGTTCCATTGGCTGGCGGTAATTGCTTAGTAGTAGTCAACTTGTTTAGAATATATGATGCCCTAGGGTCAATCCTCACTCTTAAAAAGTTAAAATTTCTTATGCAAATCATTTACTACTTAAAATGTTAATGAATCTGTGGCCAAAGGAAAGTCATAATAAATTAGAGCTAGAATTAAGATAA
Organism: Phodopus roborovskii; assembly: GCF_943737965.1. Taxonomy (NCBI): domain Eukaryota; kingdom Metazoa; phylum Chordata; class Mammalia; order Rodentia; family Cricetidae; genus Phodopus; species Phodopus roborovskii. The sequence continues at coordinate 8,870,065 of NW_026126511.1, read as the reverse complement.
ATTTTGTGTGGGGCTATATGTGTCTATACATTATTTCATTTTATGTAAATCCATATGTAACAAAAAAGAAAACGAGAGCATATGAAAGTGGGCATGTCACATCAATCACACCATATGTGCTAGGGATCTGCATACTGATGGGGAAAGCTTGTCTCTTCAGTACAAAGTGACAAATAATCATATTTTCTCTTTCCCAACAAAAAAAAGAAACATTTAAAATATAGTGAATATGTAAACTCAAAAACTATTTCACAGCACTGGGCATTTTTAGTGAATTAAACTCAATTTGTTTCAAAATTATCACTTCACCAGTGATGTCTTACCCTTTCCTGTTCATGGGATTTCAATTAAATGCCCTTTCCACACAAGTCACTACAACTTTCACCTCTATTTAACATATTCCATCTCAGTATATTCAGACTTGATCTTCATTAAGATCCTCATTCTGCATTTTTCACTACTAGGATACCTTCTACTTAAAACTGAACGTGAATTGCTCAAAATGACAATCATCATTACCTTGTAAAATATGCCCTCATCTACAGAAACCATCGAAAGAGGATGCTTGCGAGCTGGACTTCAAAAATGGGGAAGGACACAGCAGAATGGAAAAGTGCCAAAAGATATTAAAGAAGTAAAAAAGCAGGCTTGCAACGCTGAAGGAAACACCACTAATACTGCAAATGGCAGTGGGCATTTAGGAGCACTTTAAACATTTGTAACTTTGATATGGCGATTTCTCAACCTATGTACAAACTGGAAAGTCCAGTATTTTTCATAAAATGCCTGCGGAATTTCAGAACATAGCGATGTTCTGATTCTATTATTTAATTTCCTGGAAAAGAAAGTGGCCTTCCTACTCCCTCTACCGTTTTTCTCTTGTGCTTATTTCTTCTTTTCTTCTTATTCATGCTCAATGTAGGTTCATGGAGACTCACCACCACAGAAGGACTGTGCTACAACAACAAAACCCTTTACATGCTCTGCCTCTACTGGGCATAAGTGAACAAATATTCAAACAACAACAAAAGCTCTATTATTCCTTGGTTTCTTTCTAGCTCACTATCTCCTATGCTTTGGCTGACCTTATAGCTTCATCTGCCACAAATGCTGACTATAAATGCATAGATGAATAACTGTCTATTTCCTTTATTGTTGGGGATTTTCCTGCAGCCTATCAGAAGTCAACTTGAAGTTCAAGATGTGTTAAAGGATGTCAAACCATAATGTTCTTCATTGTTATGGGCCCTATATCATACATAAAAGCTGCATGCTAATATGTACTTTGATATTATAGTTTTAGATTTAAAGTATTAAAGAATACATTTATGATATTGTGTGTGTTATCTCAAAAATTAGGTAACTAACAAATTGCATTGGAAATACATTAAATAAAATCCACTTCCAGTTATATTTGGTATTGCTTGATATTGGGCAAACAATTAGCTGGATCATCCCTGGGGGAAACTTTTAACTCCAGTTTTCAGCATTCCATAGTTTGCTATAGTTCACCACCTGTTTCTTTTTTTTCTTTTTCCTTTTCCTTTTTCTTGTGACAGAATTTTGAGGAGTCATGGAGGAATCTTTGTAATTTCCAGGAGATATACTCTCACAACATAAATCTTGGTTCTGTGGTTCTAGCAATCTTTTGCTTTTTTTTTTCAAGATGAGCTTTTCGTTCAGGAGACTTGATGTAAATAGTAGCTGTACATCCTACTCAGCAGAGGATGTGCAACCCATGATGATTTTCTCTTTGAATTTTGATTAGGTATGATCCTATAATGATCTTCTTCTTTTTCAAAGAAAAGTTTCTTTGATGAGGGCTGAGAGGAACAATTGTGTGTAAGAACAATATTTAAAATGTAGTTATAATTTGGGCTGCTTGGATAAATTAGCAGTAGTAGGCTCTTCTCGGAGATGCATGACTTCACCGGCCCCAAAGAGTTGCACATGTTTCCATTATAGCATGGTCTCTCTCTTGTTGAGCTGGCCATAAGTTCAGCCAAAGAGCTTGTTGTTACCGCCACAACACAGATGCCACTGTGGCACCATTAGAGGCGTAAGCCCGTACTATTTATTCATCCTTGTGATTCACTGGCATTGCAGGTAAGTAGCAATACTAGTTGCATGCCTTCCTCGTTAGAATGTATAGCGGCTTCCTGTCCTATGATAGCTACTCCTCTAAAAAGAGTCTTAAAAGTACCAGCTCAGATTTTCTAGGTTTTATGTAGCAAGTACATGGTGTCTTCAACAACAGACAAAACAGAAGACCCAAAACTAAGTACACATAACTACAGCACTCATGTATTTCATAAAGATGATTTAAATAAAAAGCTCTGGAGAAAAGACAGAGTATTCAATAAATGCTGCATATAAAACTGTATCTCTACACGTATACAAATGAAATTAGACCTGTACCTGCTACTTTGTAAATACTAATTGCAATGCATCAGAGACTGACATATAAAACCTGATGTTTCTGGAAGAAAATGTAGGCAAGGCCTTTCATTCTGGGGTTGTAGGAAAGAACTTTCTTAATAAGATACCTTTTTCAGAGGAATTGGGGCCAACAACTGAAAAATGTGACCTTGTAAAATCATTAGGCTTTAACATGGTTAATGAAACAAGAAATTGATTAAAAATAAGCCCCACAAAATGGAGAGAATTTTTGTCAGCTGTAAATCTGACAGAAGACCTGTATTTCCACAATACATAAAGAACTAAAAATAAATTAACGCACCCCAAAACAAATGGCCTGTTTAAAAATGGACTTGGGATCTGAACAGAGAGTTCACCAATGAAGAAATAAAAGTGGCTCAATAATAGATCAAAAAACTAGCAGGTAGGAAGATGCGAATTAAAACAACTTTAAGTATTCATCTTGCCCCAGTCGTAATGAGGAAGACTAACAAAACAACTGAGGACAACTGCAGGAGCTGATGATGGAAAGGTAGCACAAATTCTTTACTGTGGATGTGGTTCAAAACTGGTGTGCCCACTATGAAAATCAGTGTGGAGAATTCTCAAAGAGCCAAAAGTAAATACCTCATATGGCCATCTATAGCACTACTTAGCATCCTACTCCATAGACGTTTAGCCTTGTTCATTATTGCTTTATTTGCCACAGTTACGAAATGGAAGCAATGCAAGTATTCTTCAACTGATAATGGATAAAAGCATGCACTAAAGAACACTATCCTGCTGTTTATTAAAATAAGTTAAAGCTAGACCATATTATAGTGAATGTGTTAATCCAGTCCCAGAAAGAAAACGGACTCAATTTAAATGAAATATTTTGAAATGTGAATATATAACCAAAAGCAATGTAGAAATTGGAAAAGTAGGATATTATGGGAGGGCACAAGAGCAGATAATAAAAAGATAGAAGCTATTCAGAGAGGAAATGGTGGAACAGGTGAGTCTTAATTGAGGTGGAGGGAGGGAAGGCTATGAAGAAACGGGAGGGATAAGGGTAAAATAACACTGATGAGCATGTTTGGAAAAACAAAAGTGTATTATTATTTACCTCAATTTTATTTATAGTACTTATAATCCTATATATTTATATATATACATGTGTTCAAATTACAAAAAAAAAAACCGTGAATTTTACATCTTGTTCAAATTGTACTGGACATAAATATTACCACAGAATTGCCAAAACATATTCTTATATAGAATGAAAAGATTCAAAATGAAAAAATAGCTCATTAATGTAAAGAAATTCCAGTACAGGATATTGAAAGACTTTATTTTTTTAAATATTGGTAATATAGAAAATCATGGAGCAAGTGGATGGAATTCTGATACCCAGCATATGAAAAAGAAAAAGAAAAAAGAAAAAAGAAAAAAGAAAACTATACAAAAACACCAGCAGGAGAGAAGTGAGAATTCAAACCACTCTTGATTACAGAGAGATTGTCTGGGAAAATGCATTTCTCTAACTGTTTTATTTGTATTTTTGTACATAATTATATTCCAGGAATGTGGTCCTTTTCAGCTAAAGAGGGATGCTAGTCTGAACATGTTGACCTCTTAGGTTGAAGGCAATAGATTACACATGGGTGTTTCTACAGAACTATGCAAATTGAAGACTAACTTATGATTGACAAGAATTCCAGACAATAAGCAACCCCAAAATTATTGGTATTTAGCCATAGACTATTTTCATTATTTAAGATTACTGAGAAACTCCACTATTTTCTAGGATGCATATAATCTGAAATGGATGTTGCATTCAATGTATAAAAGTGTGTTCAATTTTGTGGTCTCAAGAATAACATTGCCCACAAACAGTTTTCTGGAAATTATTCTTATGAGAAAAATTATATTCTCTAGCTCACTGTTATTCTGATGAGCAATATTATATACAAAATTGCCTTATTCATTTCATGGGTATTATGAATAATTGGAATTTAGTAAATGCTAACACATAACATACAAATGCCATATACCAAGACAGTAAACAATGAGTTGACCCACTTTAGGTTGCTGTCATTTGTATCCAAATCCTTCCAGTATTTTGAATTAGAAAAATTTAATAAGGCTAAATATGATGCTGTATTACAACATTCAACTAACTGGTAGGGCATTTTAAACATAGCCTAGCTTAATATCATTTAGCCAAGGAGCCAATATTCCATAAATGCTGTGCCAGGGAAGTTTTTCACTCAGGATTTTTTGACCAGATGGTGTTCATCCGGCCATATGTTGCAGAGCAGAGATGAGCTTAATGATACCCTGCCTGCTACTTTCTCTCAGTAGTGAAAATTCTAAGAATAAATGAGAGAAATCAGTGATAAGAAAATAATACTCCACACTCAATTGGTTGATAAATATGATAATGTCTATGCTACAGAGTTTGGGAATCTCACAGGCCCCAGATATGAATCTACTATTATTTACTGGGGATATAGTATCAAACTGTCCTCTAAGTACAGGTTTTTCTACCCATAGTTTAGTGAAGATCTTATACCTGAAACTCATCAGAGAGGTTTCTTTGTGAGGTAGACAGTGGTAACTGAAAATATACAAAATGGTCAAAATGCAGAAAGCAACTATGGTATGAATATTTATGAATGGAATATTTATATCACACCCTCAAGGCTTAGAGGCCATTGTAGAAGAAAAGACAGAAGTACAGAAGTATTATCAGTGATGATCACGGCAAAGCAGTATCTTGTGGATGTGATTCACTGGACTGTTGCGGTCATGAACTAACATTAGGTTTCATTGCCTGCAAAAGGTACCTGACCAAGTCCCTCAAAAGTCTAGGGTGCAGAGGGAAAGGGTCCATGAGTCTCTGATTAGGTATAAAGGCTCCCAGCCTGAGGAGAGTCAGTTCTCTCTAAAACAGTGTGCCCCTGCAAAGTCTCCGGTGTCCCAGGGGATCGGTCCCATGCCTACAAGGATATGAATTGCCCCCAAAAATTGGGGGTTACTAAATTTGAAAAATGGAGGGCGTGAAGTTGCAAGTATAAGGACATGGGGTGGATTTGGGAGAACTTAACTGTGAGTATGATCAAAATAGTATATGAAATTCCCCAAGAATTAATAAAAATACAAGTGTTGTGTGTTATTGACTTTTTAATTGAAAATAGTGGTTTACTTTCAATATGCTTTTGTGTTTTGAACTGTCCCAGTTAGATTTCGCAAACCACTCTAACATATTTTGTACGTTCTTAACATATAGTATAAGGTTTAAATAATACAGATTGAGCACTACAAACAAGACTCAAGTCCAAGTTCTCAGGCTGAGCAGCGGACTCCCCATAAGGTATTATGCCTAGTTAATTTTTACTCCCCTCTGGTGTTGCTTTCCCTAACTTTTGAAAGTCACTAAATGTTTCTCTCGATTCCGTTTTTTTTTTACTTTTTGATGACGTTAGAGAAAAAGCAGCTCTAAGCAACTGCTTTAGGACATTTTTCCTCTTTTGCTACTCATCCTCTCCCCCCCCCACACACATACACACTCCCTGTCCATTGCTGTGAAATTTCTTCAATATCAAAGAATGGATGTTAATACCTTTTCTAAAACTCAGGCCAGTCAATCTCTGCCACATAGCAGGACCTCTTTCATTTTATCTGTAGTAACTTCTCTTCAATATCAGGTTGAAAAAGCAGGGAGTTAATGTCCATGCCTCTGTCTCTCCCAAAGCCTTTACTTGTTCCGTGTAGACTTATCTCTCAACCTTTGATTTACAGTGAATGGTTTCCCTCATGGTAGTCAGACTTTTAAAAGTTCATTTTGTTTAATATCAATTCTGGCAAAGAGTTTTCAAATTGATCTTTTGCACTGACGTTGGAGACTTCATGTGCTTGGTCATATTTAGTGAGTTATTTTTCAGAAGATAAACATGATTGCACTTGTATTGATGTGAGATTAGAAGTCTGCATCATATAGATAAAATATAATTTGCACACATCTAGCATGGTTAGTTTAGTCAACTTGTCACAATCTAGAATCACCTGAGAAAAGACCACATGAGGAACTGCCTTCATAAATTGTTTTGTGGATGTGTCCGTAAAGTATTTTCTCACTTGAGTGAGTTAGGTGATACAAACCACCATGGTTAAATGGCATCATTTTATGAATTTGGCCTGGGACCGAGTGAGGCATATACGGTTAGCTGAGCATTACCATGCTTTCGGTCATCTTTCCTTTGTATTTGATTGTAACTGTGACTCACTATTTCAAGTTCTGCCTTCTTGACATCCCACCAGGTTAGGAATGTAAAGTGGAACTGTGAAATAGACACGATGCTTTTGTTAGAGTCTTTTGTCAGAGCTATGTGAAAAAAAAAAAAAAAAAACTGATACCAACATATGTTATTAATGGCTGTGTGTTCTTCACAATTCTCTAATACAAAAATTTACATAAAAATGCACCTGTAATAGCATGCTAACTTACTCTATCAATGATACCTATCTACATTGTCCAAAAGTTCAAAATGCACATGCCTTTTCTCCTAGGTTTCCCTATACACTGGGTGGGTATTTTCAATGGGTTTCTTGTTTGTTTGAGCAAACTCGCACTCTGATTGGTGGCAGATCTTTGCCTTTGCAATGCCTCCTTGTCGAGACCAGACGCTTTCGTTGGTAGTGTTCCATCGCTGAGTCCCAGGTGCCCATCTGGACTGCTTAACTGCTTTGAATTGCCCAAGGTTGTGACATTGAAAATGTGACAGAAATTCTGCTTTCTTCCAACTCTTGTAGATAACAGGCGTTCAATCTGTTGTGTCAGAAACTAGGAGATTCCTCCAGGTCCCTGTAGTCTTCACTTCCATTTTACAAAACACCTTAAAAGTGTAGCTCTGCTGTGTGCCAAAAACTGTATCCACTGCTGTGGGAATAGTTGCTTAGGGCTTTCCTGCAGCTACTTAGACAAAACTGTCAACAATATTCTGTGTTTACCTAAGTTAGTATACTTCGTGACCTCCAGCTTGTGTCCAAAATGTAAAATCACCAATCCTACCCCAAAGATTATGGGGTAAACTTTGTCACAAAGTTAATGATGTGCATACTTGTTTATTTATCATAATAAAATACAAAGAAATGGAAACTGTCATGTTCTCACAAATTATAAAGTTAATGAAAAATTATTATTAAACATAAAATGGACCCCATTGAGGTTCCTCTCTGCAAACACACACACACACACACACACACACACACACACACACACACATTACTAGCTGGTTGACACATGTTGTATATATTTCTGAAAAAACATGTTGGATATGACCACTCAAAATTCCAGACATAGCAGACATACAAGAGATAATTTTGTGTTTCTTATTTCCAATGAGACCTCATTTTAGTGTTTTATTTTTTTATCTTTACTCTATTTTGTATATTGAAGTAAATATGTAATCAACATTCACGGAAATATTCAATCTTTTTGTACATTTTTGTTAGTGAGAGAAACATATTTCTGTAAAGGAAAAAGTAGAAAATTATGCTTGTTGGATACTCCACTTCATGGTTCCTTGCAAAAGGCATGTACTAAATAATGATATTAATAAAGGAAACCTAGGAAAAGGCATGAATATTCCCTATTTTTAAAGGAATTAAAAGATTTTATACACACACACACACATACACACACACACACACACACATACACACACACACACACTTAGAAGAAGAGAGAACAAAATTGACAACAAAACTGAACTAAAATATGCTTAAAATTTTTAAGCAGCGAGAAGGATACATTTAAATAAAGAAGGAAGAAAGACAATCTACATGGGAAGGGACAGTATTATTTTTGAACAAATTGAAGGGTGGGAACAACCATAAATGCTGTAGCTAGAATGATGTTTAAGAGCCATTAGTGGCCATTGTGTATGTGAGCTTCATCAACAGATGTGCCTAGCATTTTAAATAAGAAAAAACTGCAAACCTTTGGACATTTTGCTTAATTGTATATTATCATATACAATTATATAAAATAATGTTTCTTCATAATATTTTCACATGCATAGAAAGAATATTTTGATTGTAACTGCTACATACCACATCAACATTGTGTTCTGTGAGTGCTACCAGAAATAAGTGTGATGGCAGGCTTTTGAAATCACTGTGACTCTGTGCCTGTCTGAGGTTAGAGTGAGTCATCTCTGATGTACCTTGAAAGATTACCTTTTTATAGTTAATAAAGTGATGAAGGATTTGTTACCCATATTAGCCTTATGAAACTTGTGAAATTGAGACAACAGAAAATGTACTTTTTATGACATTGAATGCTTTTATTACTTGATTCATGGCCCACATTTGTTGGAAATTAAAATATGATGGGAATAATTCCATGGACTTTACAAGTGGCCTTGTAAGGTCATGTGAAAATGAGGTAGATAATACTAAAGAATGGAGCTTGATGGTATGATTATTTTGCCTAATATTCTCACGTGAGGGCAGGGGTGTGTGGGTCTTCAGTCTCCTGATGCACAATGAGCAAATAATCATATTTTGTGTGAGATACAGTTTTGTGTGGGCAGAAAAGCAGAAAGGATGGGAAGGATTTGCCAGCATTTATCATATAAACATTTGCAACTAAAACCTGCTCATATAGACTTTATCTCTAGGTACTGTCAGATATGTGTTTAGCCCAGGAATTATATCAGTATTATTTCTTTGTCTCAATAAAGGAAGAAACATTTAGATAACGATATTTCAGTATACTAACTTGTATTTTATGATCCACCTTGAAATGGTAATATTTAGAAATAATTAAACAGAATATTTTAATAAGAATAGCCTAGAAGAAAGAAATTTAGTATGTACAATGAAGATTATGATATGAAATACGACACAAAATTTAAAGAGTGATGCTAATAAGAATAATGAAATAAACTATGCAGGTATCAAAAGGTTTAAAAATGAAAGTTATTAAAGTAGAGCATTTTGGAAGCATAATGTGAATAATATAAAATGTACAATATAAACATTTTTTTCATAGGATATGGAAAATAGGGTATTTTATTGAGTTTAGTGTGGTTGAAGAAAACATGAAACAACTAAATTAAAAGTTAATTTTTTCATATTCAAAGAAGTTCATGCAAGCAACTCTATTTAATCTCATTGAGTTTCAAGGATTAAAACAAAAAAAAAAAAAATGAAACTGCGTAGGTGGAAGATTGTTGAGAAGGTTTCCATTGGGAGGAAAAGAGGTTTAAGAGACTCTATTGTATGGCTGGAAAAATTTCCAACATTAACTATATACATGTATCAAATTGTTAAGGAATTAAAAAGTGAAAAAAATGTGTGAAGGTGGGGTTCTCTATTGGACACTGTTTTGACTTGATTGTTACTAATATATTTTCGATAAATGACAAGTTTTATCTGTTTTAAGTGTATAAGTAACGTTTAGGTTCTTATAATACAGTACAAAAACAAGTTTCTGAATATAAATGTTTGTTGTCATGTGATACAGTTTATTTCTCCCTATTATTATTTATTTATCCCTATTATTATTATCCTTATGTATTTTAATTCTGGACTTTGCTTCTCATAAGTTATTTCACATCCTCTTAAACATGTTGGCTTTATCTCATTATATATGTGTGTGTGTATAATTTTAGTACTAGTAAATATAGATTATAATTTTATGTAAGGATTTGTATGACATAGAATGTATAACATTTACATTTTATTAAAGTATGTTTCCTTATGCATTTTTTTCTGAATTTCTGATGTCTTAAATCAAAAAATTAAAGGAGTTATATAGGGCTATATTAGTGTAGCATTGCTATTTGCTTATCTGCAATGGCATTGGGTTGGTGAACCTAGAGAACCTCTGACCTAGAGAACAAGCAAACAAAAAGCTCTGTATAAGTTTCACCCCATGAAAATATTGTTAAAGAATTTTGAAGTTAAAAAACATCAACTCAGCAACTAAATGAAAAATAAATAAATAAATAACATCACACATTACTGACAGAAAGCATCAAGAGAGTCATTGTAGAAAAATCCTAGGACACCTCATGTGCTCAGCAATTGTATTCTACCCCACAGGGTATTCAGGAACTGGCAAAGTCAATGTCACTATAATCTACAGCCTCTTCTTCACAGCACAACTATTTGCTCAACAGACATCCTATCATAAATGCTGCTTATGTAGAAAGTTCTTGTATTATGTCATATGAGAAATAAGTAAGTTACTCCTTCACAGAATATACTAATATTTTAAGTACAACTAAGGCAATATGTTTCTGTTACTGAATAGACTATTTTACATGTTTAACATATGGTGAATATCTATCTGCACAGATATCTATGACAGTACATATGTACATATATACACATATATATGTACATATATAACATATAGGAATAACATATCCATTCTGGAGCATGTATTTATGTGTATGTACACTATATATGTTTTCTAGGGATATGCATATGTAGAATACTTATTTTATTCACATACTATTTTAAATTAGCTTTGTAATAACCATATTGCATAATTTTTCAGCTTCATATTATACAGTGACATAAATATTTTTTGAGTTACTAGAAGAGCATTGTTTCTTTGAAATTAATTATTATTTTCTGTTCCTTTTACTTAAATTCTATTTTTATGGATGCTCTCTGCTGGCTTCTGACGGATTTTCTGAATTGCTTTCCTTGAACATTTTTCATACTTAATTGTCAAAAACAGTAGCTTTATTCCCCTTGTTGCTTGCTTTATTAAAGTTTCTGTCATTTACATTATGCAAAATATTTGAAACATATTGTATTTTGCTCTGGTGTGCTTTCAACAGATGTCTAATTAGCAAGAATTGCTCAGAGTTTGGCCACTTTATTTAGTTTCCCAGACATGTAGAACTGTTGTTTTACATGTAGAAAGCTGTGGTTTCTATTAAAGCTGTCTTTATAGACTCCTCCTTGGATGAATATATTACTTATATGTGCATTTTCTCTTAAAGAGTTTTCTGGTTGTGTCCTTTACATACACTGAGAGAGACAGGGTGCAATTTTATAATCCTGATTGCAACAATGGAGCAGAAAAAATAAAAACAATGCAGATCAAGCACTCTATGATTCCCATCATAGATGGGAATATGTATGAGTTTTCTGCTTGGTATCAATTATGTAAGACAAAAAAAATGAAATATTTTATTTGATTTATCTTTTACTATAATTTATATGCAGATATAAATTCAAGTTCTTCAAATTTTTAAAAGAGTTGTATATATGTGTGTATGTATATGTGTATAAATAAAAATAGAATTAAGAACTTAATAGATTTTTATTTTAGACAGCTTGTAGAAATATATTTCAATGCAATACATTAAATTAATATGTACTATAGGTAATCTTAAGTATATATGGATTTAGAGCCTATATTTTTTACTTTCAACATAGACATTTTTAATCCCACACCAAATATGTGGTTTTGATTTCGCGTTACATCATGATTAATATGGTTAATTTGATAGGAGGTAGAATCAACTCGGAAGTAGGAGTAGCAGGAACACATGCTCTTAGGCTCTGGGCAGAATAAAAACAAACAAAAATGAGCAGAGCTATTGTATTTCTTTGCTCCCTAACTTTTGATACAGTGATAACCCAACTCTTAATAATTTCTGCAATGTTCACCTTCTATGACATATAGAAGGTGAAAACCATGAGCAATGGAACACCATTACTTCCTTTAGTAGCTTGTCATATTTTTGTTTTGTTTTGTTTTGTTTGTTTTGACAAGACAAAATCATGCATCTTTAAGAATTGTTCAGAGAAAAGCTGATCTTTGGGTATTGTTTGTCACTTAGTGGTGTTAGCAAAATCCAGGTAGAATTGTCATTGTAGGGTCTCGCAGAAACTTTTGAAAATCATTAACAGTCTTTTCTGTGGTTGAATTGTTTGTAAACCTGTCTTATATCCTAGATAATTAATAGTAAGGAGTTCGGTTTTTCCGCCTGCCGACAGGTCTTGTCCGGCAGCTGCGCCTGCCCCAAATAACGCACAGAGACTTTGTATTAGATATTATACTGTTGGCCAGTTACTACTTTCTTATTAGCTCTGTCTTAATTATTAACCCATTTCTGCTGATCTATGTATTTCTCTTACCGGGGAGCCGGCGGCATACAGCTTTCTCCAGACTCTCCATCTTTGTGTTTTCTTAAATCCCTAGCAAGGCAAAATTTTCTTTACTTATTCAAACATTATCTCTAAAGTATCTGCAGCTGAGTCTACTAGTAAGTTATCATCCATATACTGATAAATTATAGATGGAGGAAACTGATTAAAAATTATTTTCATATATATATGTTTTAAATTAGAAACAAGCTTGTTTTACATAACAATCCAAGTTCTGCACCCTCCTATCCTCCCATGATCCACTTACCTACTCCCATCCCATCCCCTTTCTGCTACCCAAGGAGGGTAAGACCTTTCATGGGAGTCTTCAAGTCTGTCATATCATTTATAACAGGGCCCAGGCCCTCCCCCCATGTTTCTAGGCTGAGAGAGTATCCTTCTATATGGGATGGGCTCCCAGAGTAAATTCATATACTAGGGATAAATACTGATTCGCTACCAGTGGCCCCATACACTGCCCAGTCCTCCCAACTAACACCACATTCAGGGAATCTGGGTCGATCCTGTACTGGTTTTCCACCTATCAGACTGAAGTCCATGAGCTCCCCCTTGTTCAGGTCAGCATTATCTGTGGGTTTCTCCAACCTGGTCTTGACCCCTTTCTCATCACTCTTCCCTGTCTGTAACTGGATTCCAAGGGTTCCGCTCAGTGTTTAGCTGTGGATTTCTGCTTCTGCTTCCATCAGCTACTAGATGAAGGCTCTGGGATGACATATAATATAGTCAATATCATTATCAGGGAATGGTATTTATGGTAGCCTCTCTAGTATTGCTTCAATTATTAGTTGGGGCCATCCTTGTGGATCTCTGGACATTTCCCTAGTGCCAGATTTCTCTTTAAACCTATAATGGCTCCCTCTATTATGTTACATCTTTTCTTTCCCTGTCTCAATCTTCCTGTTCCATCATGCCCATCTCTCCCCTTCTCTTTCTCCTACCTCCCTCTCTCCTCCCTCCATGCTCCCAATTTGCTTGGGAGATCTTGTTCCTTTCCCCTTCTCCAGGGGACAATTTATATCTCTCTGAGGGCCCTTCTTGTTTCCTAGCTTATCTGGCAGCGTGGATTGTAGGCTGGAAATCTTTTGCTGTATGCCTAAAAGCCATATAGGAGTATGTACATTCCATGTTTGTCTTTCTGTGACTGGGATACTTCACTCAGGATGGTTTCTTCTAGTTCCATTTGCCAGTGAATTTCAAGATTCCATTGTTTTGTTGTTGTTTGTTTTCCGCTGAGTACTCCATTGTGTAAATGTACTACCTTTTCTCCATCCATTCTTCAGTTGAGGGGCATTTAGGTTGTTTCTAGTTTCTGGATATTACAAATAATGCTTCTATGAACTTAGTTGAAGAGATATCTTATTGTCTGAATGTGCATCTTTTTGAGTATATGCCTAAGAGTGGAATTACTGGATCTTGAGTTAAACTGATTCCCATTTTCCTGAGGAAATGCCACACTGATTTCCAAAGTGGTTATATGAGTTGCACTCCCACCAACAGGGGTTAGTGCATCCCCTTTTCCACATCCTCTCCAGCATAAACTGTCTTTGGTAATTTTGACTTTAGGCATTCTGACAGGAGTAAGATGATATCTAAGAGTTGTTTTTGTTTACATTTCCCTGATGACTAAGGTTACTGATCACTTTAAGTGTTTTTTTTTTTTTCAGCCATTTTAGATTCCTCTATTGAGAATTCTCTATTTAGTTCTGTACCCTACTTTTTAATTGGTTTATTTGATGTTTTGGTAACTAGCTTCTTGAGTTCTTTGTATATTTTGGAAATCAGTACTCTGTCAGATGTGGGGTGGGAGAATATCTTTTCCCATTCTGTGGGCTGCCATTTTGTCTTGTTGAATGTGTCCTTTCCCTTAATGAAGCTTTTTTTTAATTTCAGGAATTCCCATTTATTAATTGTTGATCTCAGTGCCTATACTACTGGTGTTATGTTCAGGAAGCAGTCTCTTATACATATTCAAGGGTATGTCCCACTTTCTCTTCTAATAAGGTTAAGTGTGGCTGGATTTATGTTGATCCATTTGGACTTAAGTTTTGTGCATAGGGATAAATATGAATCTATCTGCACACCAGCATCCAGTTATGCCAACACCATTTATTGAAGATGCTTCCTTGTTTCCATTGTGTAATTTTAACTTTTTTTTTTTTTGTCAAAAATCAGGTGTTCATCAGTGTGTGGGTTAATATCAGGGTCTTCAATTTGATTCCATTGGTCTCCCTGTCTGATTTTGCACCAGTACCAACTTGTTTTCAGGACTGTAGCTGTGTAATAGAGCTTGAAGTCAGAGAAAGATTTTCAATGGCTGTTATACAAAATATTGACACAAATCATAGAGTGCTTGATCTGCATTGTTTTTATTTTTTTCCGCTCCATTGTTGCAATCAGGATTATAAAATTGCACCCTGTCTCCCTCAGTGTATGTAAAGGACACAACCAGAAAACTCTTTAAGGGAAAATGCACATATAAGTAATATATTCATCGAAGGAGGAGTCTATAAAGACAGCTTTGCTCTAATCCCCAAAAGCTGAACATTTATCTCCTGAAAGAGCCAATTTGGATGCCAAGATTTTGGTGCCATTATTGCTATATCTGCCTCCATGTCTTCAAAACCTCCCATTACAGTGCCATTTATGTGTATGTTTACCTTGGGTATTTGAACATTTAAAGAATTTTTCCAAGTATTTGCTTTGTTGTTTCTCCTTAAAATTTTGTTTCTTCTTCTAAAGCTATTCTGAAATCCAGAGCAGTATGTTTTTCCATAACAGTAATTAAGTCTTTTAATTTCTTTGTGGAAATTACTTTGTGGAAATCATCAGTTTCCTCAATGCTGATATGGAAATTACTGAACACAATTTGATACAGGGGCCCATGAGAGGCCCCTATACCATTTCCTGATGATAATGGGTTACCTGGTCTGTCTCATGTCAGTCTACACTCATTAATCCAGTGTTGGCTTTTTTCACACTTTCTGCACACTCCAGAAGGCTGAGGTCTTCAGTTTGGAGTCTCTCTAGAAAAAATTATTGTACCCATGAACATGTTTCCTACAGTTCTTTTTCTAATGGCATGGTTTATTATGATTAAAACATCTAATTTTTGATTTTTTAAATAACTTCTATACAAGTATCATCATAAGCATGAGATCCAATATCATCTGTATTTCTAATCCATTTGTCTATGGGAGCTGATCTTACCTTTAAAGGCCTGATCAACCTTTTGCAGTCTAAATTAGCATTTTCAAAAGCAAAAAATTAAGTGAATATTTATCTAGCCTCTCCTTCTGATAATCTATTAATAGCTGAAGTCAATCTTTACACACACACACACACACACACACACACACACACACATTGAAGGCTTCTTTTGGGTATTGTATAATTTTAGTAGAGAGATCAGTCCTCTTCCCCAAGTCTTACATCTTTTCTCATTCAAATCTGCTGTATGCCATAAGGCCAAGGTGTGGTCAAATGTAATCTGACTTTTCATATCAGATTCAATGACTCTAACTTTGTCTTTCCATCGTGTCCTCCACTGTATCTGAGGATCAGTTTCCACCACTTCTTTAACTAAGTATTTCCCATCTTGTGGAATAAATCTGTTCCCATTGGACCATGAATTTAACATCATCTGGTTCAAGGAAGATGAATGTATATGATTTGAAATTATTGCTTCCTTCAACCTCTTCAACTTGAAAGTTTCTATAGGATCACACTTAGCTTCTCAATAGCTTTGGAGGTGCCTAAAATTTGGTGGCCATTCTTGAAGGTAAGTGGATAAATTACGACTTTTTTAAAAAAAAAATAATAACTTTGGGCTGCTCCTCCTCAGTTTCATAATGCATTGGTGTGGTAACTTATGCTAAAACTCCTGTGTTTGTGTATGAATATTTTGCAGTTTCATTAGTATGTCTTTCTAAGGATTGTATCTTATCAGTCAACTTTTCATATTTGGCAGCAAGATCAAACAACAGTTTTAGGGAATAAATCATGAATTACAAAACTGATAATGATGATAAATCCCAGCTAAGTTAATCATTGCTTCATTTAATTGTTCCATTTTCAAACCATCCATTGTGGAATCAGTTTTAGACCTAACTCCCTCCATTGCAATATTGTTTCCCTTTTTTAATTTGGGGGGGGAAAGAAAAAAAACCCAAAAACCTCTTTTTTTTTTAACTACTCCCCCCACCCTTTAAGAATTCCCAGTGTTCTCACCAAATCTGATGACGATGACAGTGAAGTGTGAGGCTGACTGTCACTGGCAGCACAATTAGGCAGAGAACACGGTGGTACACAGCCTGGCTCAGGACAGCAGCAGCCTCTTCAGTGTAGCTGTGCTCTGAAAATGCGTGGTGCTTGTAACAACCACAGGAGCCAAATCTGGGGTGAAGGCAGCTAATGCAATGTGGCAGTAGTTGGAGGACAGAGTCCCGAGGAAGCCTACAACCCCTGGGAGAAGAATGCGAGGAGCCAGCCTTCTCAAGAGGCTGAAGAAGCCTGTGGGATAGGAGCTGCCTGACAGCAGAGTCAGCCAGTTGCTGGCAGCTCTGGCTTTTGGAGCTCAGGCACCTGTGGAGTCCTTCGGCTTTAGGCTCTACTAAAGAGGCGGCAACAAGAAAATCCCAGATTTACTTTGAGGGTTTGGAGCAGGAAGGGAAAAGCAAGTGTCGGGTCAGACACTGCAGCTTCAGCTATCTTGTGATTGCATTTCTCCAGTTGCCTGGCAGGTAAAGTGTTTATCTAATTATTCGTTTTCAGGAAAAAGAACGAAACGGGAGTCAGATATCAAGGTAGGGACTCTAGATGACACGAGAAGCAGTGCAGAAGGCACCAGTCATCTCCTCTCCCATGTGTTGCTTAATCCAAAGAGCTGAGATCCTCCACCGCCCTGCCTCACTGCTTCTGGTCTCCTATCTGTCCTCAGTCCTCCAATTTCTCTATGGCTAATTTTGGTCAGCTAGTGGCCCCACCCTCTGACTCAAAGCAAACTTTATCGTCAGAATTTGATCAAAGCTTCACACAGCAGTCTCATCTTTCACTCTATGCTCTCAAAGGCTAGCGTGACTCTGATTCCTCCAATCAGTTCCCGTCAGCCCCACTTTTAAGTGGCTGTAGTTACTGCCAGATTCTCTCTTCAATCCTCATCTCGTGCAGATGCCGTCAGTCATCAGGGCATCCAGAGCTGTAGGCCCCTCATTGCCCCTTTTCTCTGCCTTCCTCTTCTCACCCAATGCATCCTGGTGCCAGTCACTTCTCAACCTTTGCTCATGCCCTAACCCACCTCTCTTTCCTCACTGACCAGCAGTAAGAAGTCTTGTGTGTTCTTTACTACAATGCCCTTCACCAGTCTCACTAGTGCCAAGCCATCCTTCCTCTACCCAGCAAGATGTGTTGAACACCTCCTCTATCACACACAGAAAGCAGGTTCTTTCTCCATATTGGCTTGTCAATAAAGAGCCACTAGGTATGTAGAAATCCTCTTAGCAATACTTCCATCCAATTCTCCGCCCACCTAGGCCAAACAGATGGATCATGCCACTTAAAAAAATTTGATCTACTTACTGAAAGTTGAGCGTGTTGGAACAGAGAGTTAAGGTTGCCTAGTTACTAAGGCATTGCTAAGCTTCACAAACTTGGCCAAGCAGGTTGGCTGGCCATTTCCAGGTCCTGCCTTTCTGGTTTTCCTTTCCATGAATACTACTTCCCGTCTTCTTCTGTAGGCATTAACTCCCAAACCCCTATCAATTCAGGACCTGTTCCTCCCCACTTCCCAGCATTTCATTTTGTCCAAGCTTATCTTGCACATTTTTCTGACATGCAGGGAGACATATTCGGCATTGAAGTTTTCTATCATATCAAGAGGCCTGGTCCATCAGCTTCTGTTCCAGGCCAAGGCATGGGTGAGAAGGCTTCAGAGCCTAAGAGAAGAAAGATGGGTAGGACTAGGACCTTGAAGGCTACCTTCAATTACCTCCAGTCCCTCTCTGCCAAACCCTCAGTAGCTGTACTCACCAGTGAGGTGATATGTCCATGGGACATGTCATCTGGGTCCTCTTCCCTAGAGGAGAAAGCTAGAAAGGATCCTGGTATAGGTCCAGCTTATCTGGGACACCTGTGCAAATCAAGTGCACAGACATTGTGGTGGACCCTACAGCACCCCAGATTCAGGCAGAGGAGAACTAGGAAAGACCTTTGGAATCAGAATAACCAGTCATGCCATCCTCAGAGCTCTATGCTATACAGCCACCAGATACATGCAATGTCAACAGAACATTGTTCTCTGATTAACAACAACAACAAAGTCAGCTGCTAAGACAAAGTAAAGTACTGAATGCAAAGCACTAAGTGAAGGGAGCCAGGCTGAAGGAGCTGTACGTTCCTATTTCAACTCTGCAGCCTCCTGAAAAGGTGGCCTTGGTTGTTGGAGGTTGTGGAAGGCATGGAATACTCTAAAGGTGGACAGACACTCTTCAATTGTCCAATTCAGAGGCTTTACAATGCACAGAAGCCCAACAATGAAAACATGAATCTAAACAAAATCTGTGTTGGTTTCTCACTTCTAATAAGTTCACCATACCTGGTAGTGAGAGAACAAATGTGTAGGAGAGGCATATGGAAATGCTCAGTACCTTCTGCTCAATCTTTCTGTCAATTTAGAATCAAATACTAACACACTTATAATTTAAAAGCAATCCACAGCAAGCTGGGCATTGTTATTCCCAACACTCAGGAGGCTTAGTGTACTGACATATTCATTTTTGTTACGATTAGTTTTCCCACCAACCTGGTCCCACAGCTGTGTCAGCCCCAAATAACACAGAGAGACACTGTATTAGATATAAAGCTATTGGCCTGTTACTAGCATTTCTTATTGGCTAGCTCTGTCTTAAATATTAACCTGTTTCTATTAATCTAAGTGTTTCCACATGGTCTTATCTTACAGGAGAGAGGTTCCAGACCTCTTCTCTCAAGTCCTTACATCTTGACTCTCTCTCCTACATCCCCCAGAGACCTCCTTGTCCCCTAGTACCACCTATCTTGCCTTCCTATTTGCCAACAGTGCTTTATTCATTAATCAATAAGAGAAACATATTTACAGAATGACATCTCCCATCAGGCTTGGCCTGAAGACTGTTGCAAATTTGAGAGTGATCTGGGTGAAAGACTGAGAACCCCTGTAAAACTAATCCAGAGCACATTGTTCACCAGATATTAGCCTCCTATTCCCTTGTCTAAAGCTTTCCCTTTAGCTCCTCTACCCCAAGTGTTAGAATTAGGTTCCTTTCTTCCTCCTTGGTGACTCATATTTTGGTCAAGATGTACCCTACAATCGTCCCATTCTCAGCAATATAAGAGAGCTGGTAACAGAGGGGTAATGTCAGGACTTGATGGTATCGTGCTCCACAGAAGGGTTAGGTGAAGAAGCACCCCATTAGCTGCCACCCTGCAGTCCTCACAAATCCAATTCTAGCGAAAGAGGAGGAAATAAGTTGCTAGGAGGAAAAGGAAGAGAAGGTGGTGGTAGAGAAGAAGGAGGAAGAGGAGAAGAAAAGAGAAGAAAGAAAGAAAGAAAGATTATTACCACTGGCCCTACAAATGGAGCTGGTCATGGTAAGAGTAAACACTGTAGAATGTACCCTGATTGTACTGGCAAAGTTCTTCAGACAATGTCTGGAATGACTCAATATTAGTTTCTACCTGGCCAGATTTGTTGATACAGTAGCAGCTTTCTTTCCTCAGGATCATGCAGGTATCTGGAAAACAGCTGGAACAGGTTTATACCTATGTGTCATAGCGAAGAATATGGCTTTGGGTTAAAAGGCACAAACATTTTGAGGGAAAACATTTATCACAGGAGACAAAAGAGACAAAGATGATGAGCACGACACAAGCGCAGACAGGCTTGACCTTCCTGGGCCCTCACTGGGACATTCTGGCTCCCAGTTGCTGCATAGAACATTCATCCTGGGATGGTTCCCACATGAGCTTGTAGAGGTGGTACTGGAACTTTTGTCCCAGAAGGTTGGCAGCTGGAGGGGTGGAAGGATCATAGTGCAGGGTCTGTCCACTGGGGTTCCAGAGACTCAGGGCATAACTGCTTGAGCAGTGCCCGGCTCCCTGAGGAGTGTGGGGTAGACATGGGGGCCATTTGATTCACTGGCACGGGGGCAGGGAGAGAGATGTCAGCATGTGAATGATGACGGGAAGATGGGAGGTGGTGGTTAAGAAAGGACAGTCTTCCAAAAGAAGAGCTCAAAGGGCTTAGGCCTGCAGGAGAACATGGTGGCCCATAGGTGTGTAAGGGAAAAGCGGTGGAGAGAGGCCCAAGGAAACTCTTCAATAGAGAGCTAGGTGAACTTTAGTCTGATGAGTCCTTCGGCCCTTTCAACAATTCTCAAGGGTTGCAGGTGGCAGAAGATATGTAGTTTCCATCCTGTAAAGACGTCAACAAGAGTTAGGAGATAGTGGATGTTTGAGTAAAAGGGCATGTGGGTGAAGCTGACAGTCCTTGTCTGATTAGTGTCCATGTAAGAGCTGGCATATCTGGATGGCTCCTTGTGAGATGGCCTTGGCACATGTCTGATAGAAGGACTAGACCTGTAAAATACGGGTTCAAAGACAGGTGGGGTCAAACAGGGCTCTAAAAAGTGGAACAAAGCCTTAGGGCCTACACGAAAGTCTTGGTGGATGTGTGAAATGATGGAGAGTGCCAATTCTGGGGGAGGATGAGGAGGTTATTTAAGTAGAACATCCATCCTTTGTCTGTGTGGTCCCTTTATTCAGGAGTCCATCCCTCTTCTGTGTTTGATAACTGGGATGATAGGCATCTGTCAAAAACAAAATATGTCCTATAGTTCCCGTGAAGCTGGAGGCCAGTCCCTAGGCTACTGAGTCAGCCCTGATATTGCCTAAGGCCATTGCCTTGGAGGGCTTGTGTCCTCACAGTGACTTATGGCTACTCCTGTCGGGAACTGGAAGACTCCGAATAAGCCCTTCCAAGGCACAGAATGGGTACAGGCTAATAAAAGGCATGTTTAGAGTAGGTGTAGATATTAGCCCATTGACACTTAGATATTTGGAGCCCTCGTCTAGTCAAGCAAATTAATTCAGCTTTTTGTGAATATGTTGTCCTCACCTGCAGGGCCACTGCATAAGCCACCTAGTAATTTCCTGATCTGTCTATAAAGGAGCTTCCATCAACAGAGAGGGTAAGCTGGGGGGGTCTGTGAGGACACCAGGCTGGTGTGAGTGTAAGGCCTCCAAAGCTTCTGGGCATAAGTGGGAGGAGGTTATCAGAGGAGAAAGGGAAAGGGAGGAGAGTTGCAGGGTTTAGGTCATGGCTAGAGGCCAAAGTGATGTATGTGGGTGGGGGCGTGGGTCTAGAAACAGTAAATGAAAGACCTGGACCCTTGAGGCCCAAGGAGACGAAGAGAACAAAGGCTCAGGAGGGGGATGGATGAGCAAGGTGGATACAGTGTATACACTGTAGTGTATACAGTGATTGGCTCAAAAGGTGATCTTCATCTCCCAGATGAGTTTGATTGCTGTTGCCAGGGCTCCCAAACACGGCTGCCCTCCGGTAGACAGGTAGGGTAGAGTTGTTTGGACAGGAAAGCAACAGCCCATTGGGAAGGCCCAACTAGTTGCACTAGAAACTAGAAGGTGGCCACTCCCACCTTCTCATCTTAAAGAGGTGGGAGATGCAGGTGGAGTCCCTGAGAGCTAAGGCGCTGACTGTTAGGAGTGGTGGCAGCAGAAGGTGGCCAGGTGGGTGGGACCGTGGAGGTCTCTCTGCTTGCCTGGTATAAGGGCTTGGCTGTGATTGGGGGAGGAAGAAGGTTTGGGGCTCCGACTGGGGCCAGGATCCCAGCGGGAGGTGACAAAAGAGGCAGGCTGCTCAGACCCACTTGCAAAGGAAATAGGAGGCTGCCGGATCTGCCTAGAACGCCAAAGCCAGTGAGCTCGCCCAGAACCAATGAGTGGCACCGAGACGACACCTCCGAGGCCACTGTGAAGGCCAGACAAAGCAGGCAGCATGGGGAACAGCCGCTCCCTCCAACGGGGCCCACACGGGTGTGCACACAAGCAGACAAGCAAGCAGGTGGAGCAGTATGGGGTTTATTTGGAGCTTCGGTGGGTGGGGCTAGCAGGGGTGCTCCCTCGGTGGAGCAGGGCGCCCAGCATCTGCTCGCACATGGCCAGGCACCGCGGCACGTGGAAGCAGCCTGTGAGGAGAGTGGGCACCGGGGTTGGGAGGGCCGGGGGAGCAGGGTGCCACACACGCCTGCAGTCTGGCCGGGTTGGGTTCGCAGCTCACCTTTAAACGGACCTCCCTTAATGTTGAGGGCCACCTTTCCCTCTCGGTTCAGATAGCCGTACCATTCTCCGAACTCCCGATCATGAAACTGGAACAAGGGAACGGGGACAGCTAGCGCCTGGCAGGACCCACCCGAGAGTCAGCCTACCCGAGTGTCACCGGCTGAGGAAGGGGCCCCCTTGCACTGCTGCCGGTGGTCACAGTTCAAGTGGCACGATTTCGATCTCATCACTTTTTCAGGGACCCCGTCCTGAGTTCGATGAAAGCTGAGCATGGCAGGCAGCTTGTAAGCCGCTGGGAAAGGGGCTGCAGGCGGAGAGATGAAATGCCTGCCCGGAGAATGGAAGCTCTGTATCTGACTGTGGTGTTCAACCATCTGAATACCAAAGACACGCATTTTTACCTCACCGAAATTTAAGGAGAAACGGAGAATCCTAGATTGACCTGCCCGCAAATTTTGCAACAAGTGACTTCCCTGCAGTTCATGTCCTCTGTTCCACAGGCCTTTACAGTATCACGCAGCGACACTAACTCCTGTCCTCAGATACTCAAGTTTTGGGTTTTTTTTTTTTTTTTTTTTTTTTGCTTTGTGCACACTGGGGTTTTCATAACAGGGTCTCAGATTTTCCTCTAGCTCTGTGTGATTCGGCATGCCTTCAATGCCAGTCCTCAGGAGGCTGACACGTGCCAGGCTGACACGTTTCTGTATCAGGCCAACCTGGTCTTCTGCCTGCTTTCACCATGGGTTCTGACCGTGTCTCACTTCTTCTGACCCTGTCAAGTGAGTGCATCTAATGCTTCAGACATGGGGGACAACAGCTGAGCTGGCTGGACAGACTCACTTTACACCCCACCCCACCCCCTTCAGTGACCCCAAATGTAGCCCCGTCCTTATCTTAGGCCTTGTCAGTTTTGCTCTCACTGATAAAATAGTTAAGTGGAATCCCTTCTTAGAAGGCATTCGTAGGAGATCGCTGTCAAAATGCTTCCTTTAAATTGTGACTCGTGAGTTGTGCATTTCAAGTTCTGTAATGGTTCATGTGTGTAATCCCAGCACTTGGGAGGCTGAGGCAGGAGATTTGCTGCAAGTTCAAGGCCAGTCCAGGCTCTGTCTGAGAAAGAGTGGTGGTGGTGTATTCAGGAAAGAGATAAACTGCTCCTTGTTTAATCTTTGTAACTTTTGGGTCGTCTTCTCCTTACTATGTATTTCTTTTGGTGTCTCCCTCACCTCGTGTTCCTGACGGCCCTGGAACTTGCTACCTTGCTCAGGCTGCTCTGATTCAAATATTCCTACCTCATACTGGCCCATATCTTTTTTTTTTTCCCCCTCTGGAGACAGGGTTTCTCTGTGTAGCCTTGGGCATCCTGGAACTCACAGAGATCTGCCTGCTTCTGTTTCCCAAGTACTGGGATTAAAGACATGAGCCACCACCACCAGGCTCATGTTCTCATTTTTAATTAGTTTATCTGATTCATGATAATGTAGGGAGCATGGAGAAAGAAAAGTAAAAAATTCCCAGCCCCCCGCTGGATTGTTCCTTGGCCATCTGAATTTTGGACTTCTCTATTGTTACATAGCTTAGTGACTATCAACCTGTTGGTTTCTTTGTCTTTCTGTGAGGGGTTATTTTTGGTTTTTTGTTCTGTTTTGTTTTTTGTTTGATTTTGGTTTTAGTTTTTCAAGACAGGGTTTCTCTGGATGGGCCTAGGTATCCTAAATCTCACTCTTTAGACCAGAGGTTGGCCTCAAACTCAGAGACCCACCTGGCATGCTGAGATTAAAGACATGCACCATCACTGCCCAACTCCACCTGTTGATTATAACTTCTGCAATTTATATTTTTGTTGTTGTTGTTGTTCTCTCCCTCCCTCTCTCTCTCTCTCTCCCTCTTTCTCCCTTTCTCTCTCTCATACACAAATACAAACATACACACACTCACACACTTGCCAGGGCGTGTCCAACTGCTAATTTACTAGTCTGACATCCTGGCCGTTGGATTCAAAACTAGGGCTCAGGCTGCTGAATCTGGCAGATCAAGGATGTTCCTGCTCCATGGAGCCCAACTGGATAGACCCTCCTAGTTTCCCTCCTGTCAAACAGACACACCCTGCCTGCCAATGCCCTGGGTCTTTGCTCACAAGGTCTTCCCTGACCCCTCTGTAAGAAAGTTCTGTATCATTTCATCTGTTCTGTCTCCGCAGTCCATTGGTATCAATATTTGCCTGTTATTGAGTCTCATCACCCAGAAAGGTAAATTCCCTTGAGGCAGGGCTTCTTGGTTCACCAGACAAAAGGCACTCTTGGATCTCTCAGAGGAGCTGATGAATGGGCTAGGAGGGGCTGAGGGAACGCCTACAGGATCCCCCTTACACAGCCCGTTTTCCCCTTCATGCTGTCTGTCTTATCCTTCACACCCAGCCTGTGCTTCCAGGGAACGAGGAGACAATACTTACATGGTGGAAGGTGTACTCTGCCACCTGGTTGAAGATTTTTAGCAAGGCAGGGTCCCCACTGTCACTGTAGCCCATGAGGAAGGCAATCATGGCTTCACTGTGTGGCCACCACAGCTTCATGTCCCACTCCAGCTGAGAACCGAGCAGAGATAGGCAGCTCAGGTCCCTGTTGGCCTTAGGACACTTACTCATATCCTTCTGTTCTGGCTCAGTATGTCTGGCTCAGGACTTGGTTCTTAAATCATGAGACATGGTAGATAAAGTCTGACTAGTCCTTAAGAGTAGAGCTAGCTTTGTGACATGTATGTACCCTTAAAAGGACAGGTACTGGGGCAGACTCAGAATGTTGTCTGCCTTGTCACATCTTTAAGCCTCTTGAACACATCTGCTGCCAATGGCTGGTATAGTGCCCTCTGCCGATCTCCAGCAGGACCAGGACACAACTGAACAGATGAATTATCTCCTCCTGTCTTCCACCAAGTGAGAGAGAATTACCCAAGAATCCTTCAAGTCACTGGCTACAGACAACGGGGACATGTGTCTTGGCATCAGGATTTGCACATAATCTCTTCTTTAATGGCTCTCACTGGACAAGTGCTGGGGATGACTAGATTCTGGGTTCAAATTTCATTGGTTTTTGAGACAGGGTATCTGTACGTTGTCCTAGCTGTCCTGGAATTCACTATGTATACCAGGTTGGCCTCAAGCTCACAGGGATCCTTCTGCCTCTGCCTCTGTCCCTTAAGGTGTGTGCCACCACACATGGCTATGAGTTCCCTATCACATGCCAGAGTTCCAGCAAGTTGCTCTGGGAGTTCTCACCTGGGTGGGGCAGAAACCATCAACATCCTGGAAGTAGAAGAGGCCTCCGTGCTCAGAGTCCCATCCAGAGTGGAAAGGCAACAAGAGAAACTTATCAATGATGTGTGCTCGAAGTTTGGTGTCCCCTTTCTTTCGGGCATACTGGAGCAGGAACCAGCCAGCTTCTATTGCATGGCCTAGTTAGGGTTGAAAGGAAGTACGGCAGGAATCACAATTCCCCTCCCAAGCATCTGAGGGCTTGAGGTCCTGGAACCTCCCTTCCTTCTCAAGGGTGAAAGATGCTTGAACTTTGTTACAGGATACCCTGGCCTTTTGGCTGAAATACATTCCCTGAAAAAAAAATATGCCCCCCAAAACAGACACTTAAACTCCTGGAGCCAATGGCTGGTCCTGGCCAGACTATCCCCTGCCTCTACCTGGTCCTTGGTGGAGCAAGGAGGGCAGCACCCTCCCATATGAAGTCCCAAAATGAAGGCCGAGTTCTTTGTCCTGATGGCACAGCACATGGCATATATTCACCTGGGTTTTGATGTCTTCCAAGGCAACCAGGGAGTTCTTTGCCATCGTCTGATATATTCTCTAGCACAGCTTTTCCATCCCTCTGCCAGGAAAGAGACAAAAGGCAGATGTTTTCAGCTCCCTGTCATCCAACCAGAAAGCTCTAACTTCAAACATCCTTCCCACTGGGCATGGTGGTGCATGCCATGAATCCCAGCACTGGGGAGGCAGAGGCAGGTAGATAGCCATGAGTTCAAGGACAGCCTGATCTACATAGTGAGTTCCAGGACTACCAGGACTGTTATACAGAACTCTTTCTTGAAAAAAAAACCAAAAGACAAAAAATCCTTCTTTTACCCTGGGTACCAGCCATCCACCTCCTCAGGAGGCCCAAAGGGAGCACCTTTAGTTGTTGAGTATTTAAACAGTCTGCTCTCAAATGCATTAGGCATGAAAGACTGACTTTGAACTCCCCATTTTCCTGCTTCTACCGCTGTCATTTGGGGATTACAGAGGAAGACAAACATTTACGGAATGCTGATTCTCTCCCATGGGCTTATAGGTTCTTCTCCTAGCTTTAGGTCTGGATCTCTCAAGCAGAGAGATTAAAATACTCAGTGAGGAGCAAAGATAGTGTTGGGTGCCCACAGAGGCTGGGGAGGAATATAGGTCACGATCTCAGGATGTGTCTGCGGCTTTGGCATCTTCTTTCTGCCTTAGGACCCACCCATCACTTCCCCAGGATCTACCTTCCTGAGCTGAGGGCCCTGGGCTATATTTCAAATGAATATGCTTCCTTCCAAAGAACATATTTCAGACAGAGGAGCCCTTGCAGAGTGGAAGAATGGGGTTCACTCCTTCCCTCTCTCTGTGCCCACCTGTACATGCTTCAGAATCCTCTGGGCACACCAGTCCGATAGCTCTGCATACTTCTTGGTCAGTGCCTCATCTTCCTCTGAAAGCTGGTCCATCAGGTTCATCAGCATCATGGGCACCGCCATAGACTCTGATGCTGGGGTCCCTGAGAGCTGAGGCCGACCTAGCCCAGATGGATCCTCCCGTACCCAGTGGATGATCTGGTCCATCATCTCCACAGCTTCATTCTGGGGGGAATACCAAGCAGACACAGCATGCCTTGTCCTATTTGCCTTCCAGAGGAAGAACTCGGGACTCAGCATGTTCTCCAAAGACACCTAACTGCTCCTTCTGCAGCTGCCCAGGGCCAGTTCTACAGCCAGGCACCAGAGGCCAAGAAGATCCAGCCACCATTGCTTGTGGGGGGAAGGGTAGGGGGATCTGGACTTCAGGTCACTTTCTGGCAGAAGCGCCCAGGAAAGGAGAGGACACAGGACACTGATTGATAGATCCCTGTTTGCCCAGGGTCGCCATGGTGGTACTGGGATAGTATGAGGGCTTAGAAGAGAAGGTAGTCAGGAAACGGTAGGACAGGAATGAACAGGACTTGTGGCAGGCTGCGAGGCCCGTCTTCAGAGTACACACATACCTGTGGCCATGCCTCCCACACACCTGGTAACGTGTTTCCTTTGTTACTCTCCAAAGCTCGTTCATGGCTATGGTGTAGAAGCACTCGCTGAAAATGGTCCGCTGCACCTTCATCGGACGGCCATCCCGAGTCAACACAAAGGCACACTTTTTGGCAGGAGGTGCCACCCGTGCAAAACGCAGCAGGAACTCCCCACCTGGGGGTTGGGGAGCACACATGCTAGGTGAGGGCTCGGAATATACTGCCTCTTGGAACATATCCAGTCCGTTTCCTTTTCTAGACTCCTTTACATCCACTGAATAAGTGAGCCACTGAAGCTGCTGAGGAGCTGGGTGTAGGAGAGGGTACCTGCTTTTGCAGCATCCAGAATCTCAGCGCGTCGGAAGCGCTCAAAATTGCGGTACAAGCGACAATACATCCATACCTGTGGGGAGAACAGCTGGGGTACTGGGAATCCTAAGTGTCCCTGTGTATACCCAATGACACCCTTAAGTATGGAAACTGACCTGCCTCCCCTGCAGCCAGACATACTTAAGGTCATCATAGACCTGCCCATTGCGGCCAAGGCATGTGAAGAAGCCCCTGTGAGATACGTATTATTAGAAGAAGAGGGAAGGAGACGAGCACCCTTCTCCATTGCTTCACTACTCTCCTGAAGCCGGTAGATCTGCAAGGCCTCGGAATGAAGTAGAGGTTTGGAAGGGACAAAAGCCCTGGGAGGACCATTGAGGGGTATCTGACCCGTGTTCCCGGTCGTGGGAGTGCTGCAGCCAGAAAGCGACCACGCTGTCAAGCTCCTTTGCCACACGGTCCTTCCAGGCCTGAAGTGCCTGCCGTTCCTTCTCCATGCCCTGTGAAGTGATTCAGGTCAGGGCAGGGAGACACAACTCTTCACAGGGAGATCCTGGACCTGTTCAAGTGGGCCCAGAGCTGCTCATGGGCACCTCACACACCCCCTCCCCGCAGGGCCTTGAACTAAGGACCCCTCTTACCTCTGTGGTGGGCTTGTAACCCCACCATTGGTTGGAAGCCTTCGGATCAGCACCTCTCCTGCCAACCCTCCCACTGACCTGGAACACTGGGTCCGTTAAGCCATCCCCTCCAAGTAACCGTTATTAGTGAGTGATGTCACTCAGGTGACAGAGGAATGTCCCGCCCACCTTATCCTCCTTGGGATTCCTCAAGGGCCCTGTTGCCCATCTGGGTCCTCCTTCCTCACCTACCCCCTCACTGATCACCCTTGCTCTGGGTCCCCCTGGTGGGAACTGGCTGAGGGCAGTTGTCCCATGAGGAGGGAGTAGGAAGGAGACTGGATCTGAGCCTGGTCGATGAGGCGGGTGTTCGCTACAGATGTGTGGGGCTGGGGGTACCCCTGAAAATGCCTGAATTCTGAGACCCTATGACCCCGTAGAGTGGGCAAATCTTCTCTGCTAATTTGGTCCTTTAGCTGTTTCAGCTGTCAGTATCCGGTAATTTACACTCCTTGGCCCTGGTTGCCAGTTCTTGGATACTTCACCCCAAAGGATGCTTCTGATAAAACAGGTGGTAGCCATGCAGAGCAGAGTAGGCATCCTCCACATCTCTCGGCCTGCCTTCTAGCTATCCAGTATTGTTAGCTCTGAGACAGGCTGGTCCATCTTTTCTCCATTCTTCTTACCCACTGGGCACCCTCATTGATCAGCAGAATTGCACGGAGGAAGAGTTCCTGCAAAATGCCTGAGGTACTTTGGGGAACTTGAGCATGTCCTGAATCTTTTTTTTATTTCCATTTTGTTCCATGTGTCTTAGTGTTTTTGCCTCTATAGATGTCTGTGTACCACTGCTTAATTCACCTCTGCTGATCCATGCCCTCCTATCTCTGGACATTGCTCCCACAGCTCCTATCTGCAGGACAATTTATTGTTCCTCTTCCTGGGTCTGAGGCAGGTTAGTAGAACTTTAACTTGCCATCTTTACTGACAGAACAAACCTCAACAAACCAGAAGCCTTGGAGTTTGTGGACCCAGTGAGGCTGTGCTGCCAGCCCCCAAGTTATCCTTTAGCTGGCCTGGGCTGGTCCACCTGGGGCAGGGAAGGGTCTGGTGGGAGGACATAATGGACATCACATGCTAGGAGGTGTTGCAGTGTGAGTGTGGAGTAAAGGACTTCTCAGAGGCCTTCTTCACAGGCCAGCATTCAGGCCTCAGTATGTACCCAATGCGTCTTCATGCACAGTGGTCCTGGGTCTGTAAGAGGCAACTTTTGACACCAAAATGGCTGAGAGGAAGAACACCAGGGGGCTGCAGAGATGCCCCAGTGGTTGAGAGTGTGCACTGTTGTTACAGAGGACCCAGGTTCAACTTCCAGGACCCAAGTTGGTCAGCTCACAGCTGCCTGCAACTCCTGCTGCACAGGGCTGTGTCTTTGCTGTCTGAGCCAACCTGCACACACTTATTCACCTATCCATCCACCCACACATAATTAAGAATAATAAAAAGTTGGGTGTGGTCTACATAGTGAGTGCCAGGGATACAGAGTAAGACCTTCTCTAGAAAAAGCAAAAGCGGGGGATTAGTAACAGAGATGCCATCAGTAAGAGGTAAGGCTCTGAGGAAATATGTCGTCACACCCCCTCTTTCTCTAGCTCAATCACCAGGGACCTGGAAATGCATGGAGGTGGTATGCTTGCCATTCTCAGCCTGCTGACACCTAGACCTACTGGCACTGAGCTCTGGCTATAGGCCAAGGCTGTCTTATCTCCAGGCTTTCTTAGTCTTCCTTCCAGTTAGCATCCTTCGGGAAAAGCACAGCTGTAACACCCAGCTGCTGGACTGCCAGGGTCTACAATTCTGCCTGTCCCTCTTTGGAGGCATGGTTTGTGTACTGAGCTAGAGGATTTGGTCCTGCATCATCCATCTCAGGTCAGACACACCTGCTCTGCTAGCACTGACACCCTGACGTGTCCTGAGCTTTTGTTGGAAAAAATATGGAGGCTGTGGCTTACTTACATGTCTGCCAATGGCCAGCCTGGCCTTTATGTTGGTCTGTAACTTAGCGGGACAATAGGTGTTCTGGCTTCCAAATGCTGAGTCAGTACCAAGTGGTCAGGAGGCCCCAGCGTTGGGCCTACATGGTAGCATGGCTCTAGGGGCTCTAGGTCCCAGTGGTGTACCTTGCTCTGGAGCCTTCTTAGAAGGGCAATTGAGAAGCCCTCACCTGTGGTTCCTAGTAACGAAAAGCCTCCAAGGTTTTTGCGAGCATTACTCACAGCCCAAAACGTGAGTCCTGGACAGAAAAACCCAGAGGTTTGGAACAATGCTGTGAAACTAATTACTGAGTTTGGGTCACCTACCTATGCCCAGCCTCTGTGGGACTTATGACTTAACAGACACAAGAAGCTGCTCTCAGATTCCACCCTATGGTGGGAATTACTTCTTTTCCTGAGTGCTGGTGCTCCAGATTCAGCTGCCTGCATGGCCTACTCATCAGCCTCCAACACCTCCCACTGGATCTCTCTCTTTCTTCTCTCTCTCTCTCTTTTGGGTGGGGTTTGGGGCATACCTTTAATGTGGTCACTGGAACTGCTAAATTTCCACTAAGGGGACAAATCGGGTAGAAAGAAGCTAGTGTTTGTATGTGG
This sequence comes from Phodopus roborovskii, assembly GCF_943737965.1. NCBI lineage: Eukaryota > Metazoa > Chordata > Mammalia > Rodentia > Cricetidae > Phodopus > Phodopus roborovskii. Next base: position 8,838,235 of record NW_026126511.1, on the reverse strand, counting down.
AAACTCCCAACACAGAAATCAAGCAAAGCCACCCTTATCAAGTGTCACAGTCATCAGCCTCCTGAGACTGAAGTGGTGTGTGCCAGGCAGTTATTAGGATGGGTGATAATGATGCTGCTTCCAGTCAGGGAGTTGCCACTAAATAAGAATAACAGATTTTTCAAGAATGGCAATTTAGGTTCATTCCAAAGCATACTCTTCCTTGTTGGCTGCCATGCCCTCTAAAAAGAATGTGGTACCCAAGGAGGGACCTATTATAGCTGCACAAGGAAGGCCAAGTGCACCAGCAGACCATAGTATCCTTTGGGTTCTCCACCAGTATCAACAGCACCTCTGGTTCAGAACATGCACAGCAGCCAGTGTCACAGAGCTACAGAGTGCAAGCCAGTTGCATCTGAGGTCCACAGAGGGCTGGAAAAATGCTGTCCCCAGAGTCAGCTTGTGCCATGGCAGAGATTTCAGATCTCAGCTCCAAGAACCCTGACCTCCTAACCAAACTAGCTCTGGCCCTTGTCTGGCCACATGTGTTCTTGGGACCTTGGCTGTCCTTTGCAGTGGTTATTACTACCATTCATGAAACCAGCTATGTGAAATTTTTCTCTCCCCAGGGCTGTGACCCACCAAGGGTAAAGACTGCTTCTCTTGTAGGCAATAAGTTATTTACAGAATCTAGAGCAAACATATATTTATACACAGATCTAGCAGCTGGGTTTGGTGGCCCAGGCTTGTCACCCCAGAAAACTGAGGCAGAGAAAGCTGTAAGTTACAGACCAGATTGAGTAAATAGTGAGTTCACGACTAGCCTGAGCTACATACCAAGCTCCAGTCCGACCCACCCACCCACCCACCCACCCACCCACCCACCCAAACAAACGAACAAACAAAAGAATATCTGACAAAAAGCTGTAAGAAAACCTGCATGTTTGCATTGCAAAGCAGAGACCCAGGCCCTTCCAGAATGTTCTGTGAGCCATACATCCACTCTTCTGCTGAGCAGCAGAGTAGCATAGATGGCTTTCGACTGGAGAGTGTGCTGACCTTTCAGGAAGTGAACAGTACTGCTGTTCCAGGACAGCTGGAAGGGCCATGAGAAATACAAGCCACAAAAGCTGGACAGCCAGAATGAGCAAGGACCATCTTAAAGACAGTCTTGGGCGAAACTCTAATTTCCTGCTGGGAACTAACTGGCCTGTGTTTGCTGACTGAAGTGATTGAAATCTTTTTCAAAGTCCCTGGGCTTCACAACAATTTTTGTTTTTATTGTTTGCTTTGTTTTTCTGGGACAGGGTTTCTCTGAACTCTGTAGACCAGGCTGGCCTCTGAAGGGCCCAGAGCAAGTCTGAACATTAGCCCACCTGCTCACCTTCTTCTATTGCTTGACCCTTGCCCTTGATTGTCAGTCACGGGAAAACAGCTGGTTAAAAATTAAGACAAGAGTCCATGAGCTTCCTCTAGAAATGGAATTGGGGGCAGGGTGTTGGAGGGGAGGTAGGAGGAGGCAGGAAAGGCAAACTGTGGTTGGTATGTAAAATGAATAAAATATTTAAAATAAAAATTAAGCCGCCAGCTGTGTCAAGAGCTATGTTGAGAGAATCACAGAGTTGTATAAGCAAACCCCCAGGCAAGCATGTACTGATTGTAAAATGTTATCACAAGTTGTAAATTCCTGAAATGTACTGTCACCCAGAACTTAACTTCAAATTGTAAAAATTCCTTTCTTCTATGACCCTTCTGACTTACATTTTTAAAAGGACTTACTCCCTCTATTCAGGGTCACAGTTAGAAGCTCTGAAAACCCCATAGTGGTGGAATAAAGTTGCTTCTGCTCATCTAACTTTGGTGGACTAATTTTCAATGTTTGTGCAATTCCCAGACCCAACCCCTCCAACTCAGAAATGCACCTGCCTCTGTCTCCCAGAGCGCTGGGATAGAAGGCATGGGTGGGCCAGCCCCGCCCGGCCGGCTGCTTCTCCACATGGCGAGGAAGCAGCACCCAATCCTCATCACCAGCTGCTGGCTCACCCTCTGCCTCTCGGCAGTCACCTCAGTCTGCCACCAAGATGGAGGACTGGGTCAAACTTCCAAAGGCAGCTACACTCGCTCACGCTCACGACTTTAGCCCCAATCCATCACTATGTCACACTTGGGTGTAAGTTGTTTGCACCAAATAAGCACACAGGAATGTCAGCTACAGGTTGGAAAGCAGCAAGGGTCATGGCGTTCCTCTTCTTGGGAGCTGCTTGCTTCTCTGAGCTTTTATCCCCAATAGCTTAAAACACAGAATCCTAGAGAGTGGTTGTGGGAGTCGAGATGCCGGAGGGAGGCAACAAGAAAGTGGGGTGGAGGTGGGGTAATAGATACTGCCTCCCTCCCTCCCTGTGCAAGAGTTACCCGCCACACCCTGAAGAAGAGGAGCTGTGAGCTAAGAACTTACAAAGCTCATTGCCAGGACCCAGAGGTCTAAGAGCCTAAGGCTGAAAGGTCAGCCCCAGCCAGGGCCAACACCCCTACCCCTGCAAGCCAATTCAGTGACAAAAGGAGGCCAATGTGGCCTCAGACAGGCCTCAGCAGTAAACCAGGCCTGAAGCTCCCTCTCACCTTTGACCTGTGCCTGCAGCCCTGTCTGGCTCCTGCTGCAGCTTTATGGACCAGGGCCGATCTCCTTTCCAGTCCTTTCCAGTCCCGATCTCCTTTCCAGGCCCGAGGCTCCTGGGCGATGGCCGTGAAGCAAGACCTCAGTGAACCAGGGGCACACCAAAGTCAGCAGTCTTTGCTCCAGCCCGCCCCGCCCCCAGCACAGTCCCTGGAGGGGCGGGGCAACCTGGACCCAGCGCTGCCCAGTGGGTCTCATAGGGCAAGGCACCCTGTTCCAGGCAGCATGGCTCTTGGGGAAGGCTGTCTCCCTCCTTCTTCTGCTCCTTTACCTAGGTCACCTGGAGCCCAAAACTCAGCATCAAAAAGCCAAAGTAAGAGAGTCCCGACGTGCCTGGGACCACCTGTCACTGCCCCTCACCATCTACAGAAAACTGTCCCCAGTGTCAGACCACAGCCTTGTGGCCATGGACCCTCAAAACTAGAGGACGATGGCACCACAGCTGCTCCAGATCCAAGACTGACCCTAGGCAGCCTGCCTCTGCCCAGCCTCTCTGGACATCCTTCCTGAATCATATCCAGGGTGAGGCTTGCAGGAATTAGCCTACTTAGCACACCTAGGCTGTTCCTTTTTGACTTAAAAAGAAAGAAAAGAAAAATCTTGTTATATTTATATTTATTTAATTTTACATGTTTTGCTTTTATGTATGCATGTATAGTGTGTGAGTGTGTATGTATGATTGTGTGTGTGTGTGTGTATCACTGTGAGTATGTATGTGTGTGTATGTATGATTGTGTGTGTGTGTGTATGACTGTGTGTGTGTGAGTATGTGTGTGTTTGTGTGTGTGTATATGTATGACTGTGTATGTGTGTGTGTGTGTGTGTGTGTGTGTGTGTGTTTGTGTGTGTGTGTGTGTGCTTGGTGTCCCTGAACACCAAAAGAAGACATCAGGTACTAGAACTACAGATGATTTAGCACCTCCTTGTGGGTGCTGGGAATTGAACTTGGATCCTCTGAAAGGCCACTGAGCCTTTTCCTCAGCACCCTTCCTTTTGGCTTTTTGAGACGGTCTCATTCAGTAGCTCTGGCCAGACTGGAGCTATGTAGACCAGGCTGGCCTTGAATCCATAGGATTCTGCCTCTCAATGCACCAACACCCACCCAGCTAGCTCTAGTTTCAAGAATGCAAAAACCTGCAGGGCAGCCTGAGAGCAGGTGGGTGGTGGCTCAGAGGCGCCAGTGTGCAGATTGACTTCCAAGCCAGCCCAACATACAGAGGGCCACCCTGTCTCAAAAGTCAGATAAGCTGGATGATAGAGGCAGACAGATACTAGGGTTACATGTGGAGACTCTATCAAACTAAACAAAAGCAAAGCCCAATAAGATAGGCAATGGAGATGGTTTCCCGGTGGTTAGGAGATCTTCCAGAGGACAGAATTCTTAGAATCCAAAGGTATTTCACAAATATATACTATTTCACCTCTAGTGTATCAAACACCATCTGCTGTACTCTCTGAAGGAGTTTGAAACCACGCTGGTCTATGAAGTGAGTTCCAGGACAGGACTATTACCCAGAGAAACTCTGCCTTAAAACAAAAGAGAGGCAGAGAGAGAAAGAGGGAAGGAGAGAGAGAGAGAGAGAGAGAGAGAGAGAGAGAGAGAGAGAGAGAGAGAGAGGAGAGTTTAGGATTTTAGTGGGAGACCTCAGAGTTTATATTCAGTATAAAACCATAATATGTTGCCATATTGGACTTTATGCACGAAGTCACAGAAATTAGCAGACATTGAGGCTATTCTAATAGAAGGACTAATTAACAATGTAGAGAACTTTCTCAGCATAGCAAATACAAAATATTAATAGGGGAGCTGGCTGGGGTGGTTTACACTTGCAATCCCTGTATGTTGTAGCGTGAGGCAGGAAGATTATCACAAGCCTGAGGCCAGCTGGGCTATATGAGTTCCAGACAAGTTTGGGCTAAGGATATCTTGTCTGAAAAAAAGATGAGTAAACAAAGGAAAAGAGATGAGCCTAGCAATGGTGAATGTCAGGATACGAAGAACCCCTTAGAGGATCAGGATTTGGAGGCCAACAGTTGGGGACGGGGTATAGTTATGTTGCTGGAGTGTTTGTCTACTACCTCTATAGCTACAAGGGCTGACACTCAACCTTGGTCTTGCCTTCAGCCACCTCTGCCCCTGGAGTCACAGCTCTTATGTAGCCACTTTTCCCAAGCACAGTATCCCCTCTACTGCTGGAATTGCTGCCCTGGCCTGACGGGAGCTAATCTACTTTATTCTGCTTTTTTTTTTTCCAAACCATGACCAATAACAGCTTGTTCCCTGAACAACCCAAAACCACTCATTCCATCTCTTGGGAACGTGAGCATCATAGTCTGAAAACTAATTCCTGTTATCTGGGAGTGATGGCTCTGAGAAAACTTGGATAATAGTCAAGTCCTGGAAAAGCCAGCTATATCATTTTAACCCTGCCTCTGTGTGATGGGAAAGCACAGAGCTAACTTCCACTCCTGACCTGGTAACCTGCAAGGCTGGCCCGTCTTAGCTAGATATTTTGAAATTGTCTTGAGCGGTTTGTAGTCTGATGTTGATCTTTGTCTATTGTCAGCTTAGTGGCATTATCACAATCCAGGTGGAATTGTCATTATGGGGCCATATCCTCCTATTAGAGGCTTCAAAGGTTGCTCTTAGGAATGACCATGGTTCATTATGAAAAATGTAAATGTTTCAAATGTCACATGCATCAGATCTCAAAGATAGTAAAGGGTCATAATGTGTTAAACACATCCAGAATACAAAAACTTAATTCCTACTTATCTAATACAAACTCAAACAGAAATTGTGTAAAGGAAGTTAGATGAAGCCCTTTTCATGAATTAGTACTGTACGTGGCCACTAATATCAAGACAGAAAGTTTAGTATAAATATACACCTGTATTATACATTTTGAGATAATTTAAGAAAAGTTTTAAAGAGTCAAAATAAAGCCAACGAATTATGAGATTAGTGGCAATAGAATAGTCCCTAAATTTTTGTTTTTCTTCTATCCCATATCAGGCGACTCTTCTGATATGAGACAGAAATTTTGGACTTTTCCTTTAATAAGCATGCTTGGGTTTAGAGAAGTAGAGAGCCACGCTCCAACTCCAAAGCCAGCTAATTGAACTGGGACAACGAAAAGACCAAAATTTGCATAATATATCTAAAGAGAACAGCAGGAAGAAAAGAAAAACATTTAGGCGGATTCATGAAATTTTTAACCTGTTGAAAATGTAATATACTGATAGGCCTATTTGCTCTTTTTTCTTGGGATATTTTCTCTAGATCATTCATCCTTTCTCTTCAGATGTCTCAGTTGTCTGGCGGTCTTCAGATTCTTAGCTGGATGCCTTCATTCTCCTGGAAAGGCAAAAACAAAACCATCTTACACCCCTAATTCTTGGAGTTTCCTTTTTGGCAAGTTATATCTAATCCGAAGAAAATAATCTGTGATACTGTAAGTTACTTTAGATTGAATGCTTACACTGTTTGATGAACTATCACCTCTTCTAATCAAGAGGGCTCTCTTGTTCGAATATAATCGTCATCTATTTTTTGTGGCATCCATAGCTTTTCTTCTCTGTGGAAACAAAAGCAAAACCTCTTGCCAAACTTACCACATCTCCTGAAGACAGAGTTTCTCTTCTGCCTGGTCCTGCAGCCCCTTAGTCTCAAATAAACACACAGAAGCTGATATTACTTATAGACTGTTTGGTTAATGGCTCAGGCTTCTTGTTGGCTAGCTCTCTCTTAATTATGAACATATTTCTGTTAAACTCTGTATTGCCATGAGGCTGTAACATGCTGGCATGTTACTCCTTCAGCAGCTACATGGCATCTCTCTTTGGAGCTTTCCCAACGTCTTCCTAGTCTCTTATCCCCCATATGCTTCCTGCCTGGCTGCATCCTGCCTGTTCATTGGCTAAGAAAAGCTTTATTCAGCAGCCAGTAAGAGAAACATATATTCAAAGCATACAGAAGGAAATCCTCCATCAATAAATATCCTGCTTTCCGTTCTGTGGTTGCCGCATCTTTAAAGTACACAGGCTGATTTAATTTAACAGCTTTTTCTATTATCCAGTGTCTCTGCAGCTGCCATTCTTTTCTTGCTCACATTTAAAAAAAAATTAAAGTCAATAAAACAAAGTACAATGTACATGTGGGCGTCTTTATTACCACTTTCTAATTGTTAAGCATATCTTGTAGAGTTCTGTGGTGATATGTTATTTATGATCTAATACAGCCTGGAGATCAGAATGCAAAGCTGGTCAAAGCCACAGAAGTCAGGCAGTGGTGGCACCCATCTTTATTCCCAGGACTCAGGAGACAGAGGCAGATGGATCTCTGTGAGTTCAAGGCCACCCTGGGCTACCTGAAAGGAATCAGTCAAAAAAGAGAAGCAGAGATCACACCTTTAATCCCAGCACTGGGGAGGTGGAGACAGCAGTGATAAGGCTGGGTGGAGAAAAGAATGTAAGCCTGGTGAAGACAGGAGTTGAGAGCATTGCAGACTGAGATTTCCTTTCAGCCTAAAGATTTCATAGAGGCGAGAGCTCTCTAGTGGCCGGCTTCTCTGCTTCTCTGATCTTCCATATGAACCCCAATATGTTTCTTGGGTTTTTTTTTAATTATTATTATTCTTGCTATAATATTCAATTAGATCATTCTAGAATGGCTTGCCCTGGAAGATTGTGTGGCATACCTGTAATGTGCTTTATGTTTTAAAATGCAAAAACAGTTTCATTTTATTAGAGACATGCTGGTGCTTTGTCCATCTTAATTTGTACAGGTATTCCCATGATGGCCATGAGTTTTAAAACAATATTTAATTACAGAATCAATCTTTTGGGGACTCAGAGCATTTCCCCTTTGAAATCTTGAATACGTATGCATGGTATGGTGTACATATTTTAATTTTCCAGACTCTATAAAATGCAACACTGCCATTTGCCAAATTTCATTTCTTTGAGTACCCTTTGGTACATCATGAAGGTAGGAGAGCTTGGTTGAACAAAGAACAAGTAGAACATTTCCTTAGCTTGCTACCAAGTGATGGGGAAAAAGAAAAAAAAAAAAAAAACTTCCTTCAAACCATTGTTATTTACATGGCGTAACATGAAAATCTGAAGGTTCTAGCACATTGCCTACCAATAGCTGATCAGGTTCATCATTACCTTATGCCAGAGGGTCTGGTAGTCCCATGTGGGATCTGATATGTGTTATATACAAGGAACTATTTCCATTTATTTTATATTTAATGTAATTGAATAAATAACAAAGTTAATTTAAATCATCTGAAATAAGTTCAGCAGATTCAATATATTATTGAACAATTATTGAACAACAATTATTTCTGCATATAAAGATACAGTGACTATATGAGGAGGTTCTGGAAAATTTAATAATACCACGAGAACAGCACATGATTCTCACTTTTGAAGAGAATTATAAGGACTTGGAGCCACTTACTTGCATTTCCTGACTTACAACTTTCCTTTGCAGATTTGTTTCTGTCAGTATAGAAGGACAGGGCCCCAGAGATTGGAGTTCCCGAGCAATGTGAGGAAGGATCAAGTTTGTCCACTTTATACACTGAAATATTTTACTTTTGGGATATTTGTTGATAATTCCTCCCAAGAAATTACTGCAAGCTCTTTGACAATGTTCATTTTCTGCCTCTAATGAGTAAACTTCAGCATTAGTAAAAGGTATCATGGTTTCTGCTGGATCTATTCCTGTCAATTGATGTAGTCTTGATTTTTTTTCTTTCATAATCAATTCAGAAACCTTTTCTACATAGGCCTTGGATCTTTTACTCTGTGTGGTAAAAGTAGCCATTCTGAAATGTTGTCGACTGTCCGCATTAAAATTCCAATAGGAGAATGCATAAAAGGTAAATATCCAGCTCTGGATCCAAACGATCCACATACGCATCCTGTAACCTCTTTTCTACCAAAGCTGATTCTCTTTCAACCTCAGCTGAAGACTGCATCCTTATCACCTTGTAATATTTGTAATAAATTACTTAGTCCTTGGGTTGTCAATTCAATTGTGGGCAGTGAGCAGCTAATATTCACAGTGCAGACACTGTGAAGGCAAATTTTTCTCTATCTTGTTCTTGCCAAGGTATAGTGAAGGAACAATCTTTTAAATCAACTGTTATAATAGAGCAAGCATCCTTTGGGTATCTAGTTACTCTTCATCAATAAGAAATCAGGATTCAGATAGCAGGGTAAGAACCTGGATGCCCAGAGAAGTGAAAGAGACTCCGCCACCAGTGATCTCTTATTTCCTCTGTTCTTCAGGCCAAAGGGCTGAGACCCTCCCTCAGTCCTGCCTTACTACTTCCCGTCTCTTATCTGTCCTCAGTCCTCCAAGGCCTCTGTGGTTCATTTTGGTCAGCTAATGATTAGCTCTGCCTCTGACTCAAAACAAGCTTTATTATCAGGATGCAATGACAATACACACAACACCAGACAGGGTTTATACGTGTGGCCCTGGCCATTCTGGAACTTGATCTGTAGACCATGCTGTCTTTAAACTCAGAGATCCACCTGGAATACTGGAATAAAGTGTGCACCACCACTACCCAGCTTGCCATGATATTTCATGACATCAACATAATGACACATCCCACTTCCACCATGTGAATTTTTAACATTCTCCTGAAATAGCTAATACCTTTACTTTTTACATCGTTACGGGATAAAATGTATTCCCCTTTGCCTAAACACCTATATTAAAACTCTACTCCCTAGTATAACAGTGTTAGGATGTGGGACCCTTAGGAAGTAATTAGGTTTATGAGGTCATTAAAAACACAGCCTTCATTAGTACAATTAGTGTTCTTATGACAGATTCCCAAGACTGCTTTTTTATCTCTTTCCTATGCCGCATGATGATTAAAAAGGGGTGGCAATATACAGACATCAAAAGTTGCCTTCAAAAATCATATTATGCTCTTATTCTCTTCTCAGACTTCCAGCTCCCAGAACTTTAAGAAATGAATAATGTTGTCAACAAACCAATGTACAGCATGTTGTTATGGCAGCCTGAAATATGGAATAAGAAATATAAAACCTATAGAAAAAACAGCCACATTACACTCTGCGAGCTTTCTGTTTCTGTTACAAATACTTGATACAACAAAGGGGTGAGGTAAAATGTTTACTTTGCCCAGAATTTGGCAAGTTTTGATGTGTAATTGACTTGTTTCTTTTTGACTTTCAAAAGGAAACATATCATCATGGACAATTCCCTGAGGAACATAATGCTCACATTATCACTATGAAGCAAAGAAAGGCAAACAGAGGCCTGATTCTATCTTGAAAATAGCCCTTTTTAATGTTCCTAAGCATCCTGCAACACACAATGGGAGTGGTAAGGACTGAGATGAAGCCTTGAGTGCCTTGCTCTTTGCTGGACATTTCGAATGCAAATTATGGCAGGCTCTGTGTGGTTGGGCTTTCTTCAACAATGTTCTTTGTTTTTCCACTTTATACTGCATCCAAAACTCTGCAATATACCTTTTCAACAACTCTCTTTAAGAACAAACAGAACTTAAATAGTGTTAAGCTGCAATGAGACAATAAAGCCCCTACTAGATACCATATAGTGATTAATAAAAATTCCAGTGTGGTAAATGGCTTCTGTGCTTTATAGTTATTTGTGAGTGGGGATTCATAAAAGCCTTAAGGTTATAGATTATTCCCAGTGCTTTGGTTGTCTTTCAAAATCTGAGGGTAGGAAGCTATTGCTGAAGACATACTTGAGTTATAGAACATGGGAAACTTCAGCTGACGCTCACATGGGAGCTTCCCCTTTTATGGCTGACTTTCATAGCGATGCAAAGTCCCTAGGTAAACTACCAGTGGAGCAAAGTAATTACCAAATTTACACAGCTGTGGATCTTGAGCCCTGCAAGCACTAACAATAAGTGAGCTAGGAAGACATCCCTACTGTACCGACAGTGGAATGAATAGCAGGGGAAGTCAGTTACTTTAAAGGGTGTGGCCCCTTGTGGTTTAGCAATCCCTAGTGAATGCAGTAATGCAATGCCTCCTATCTGAGAGTTCATGGAAAACACAAATTGCACGAGAGGGATTGAAAGAGAGACGAGAGCATTGTTTTGTGGGCTGAGAAGGAAGGTAAATCTGGTAGGGATTGGGGAAATGGTACATGTTGCTAAAATGTGCTCAATGAAATTCCCGAAGCACTAATACCAATGAGAAAAGAAGCAAACCTCATTTCCTTCTGCATTTGGATTGATCATCTAACTTGCTAATAGTACATGCTTGAAGTGATGGTCTAGCCATAGGGTTACTATTCTTTTCCGTTTTTTTTTTTTTTTTCTTATCTGTCATGAATATTTGTGTCTCCATGTGAGTAAAATTAATAGATTTTCATATAATAGAGGAATACTTGCAAGAGTTCATTTTTCAGTATGAAGGACACAGTAGTGCTAGATACGATCTCCCATGCCACAATGCCATAAATAATAAAAATAATCATGATAATAATATTAATAATAAACAAGTTTAGTATATTAATTTATGATATAAATAAACTTAATATATTCATTTACGGGATCCATAGAAAAATGAAGATACTGGAGGGTCTAGCCCAAACCCTCATGGTTCACTTAGATAACCTCTCACACTTATAAGCAGCATAAGTGGCAATTGATATAAAATTAGCAATGGAAATTTTGGGTTTGCTTTGCTCATCACTGATCTTCCCTAGATCTGTGGCACATCAGGGTGATCATTGTCAATAACAATACATTTAATGTTTCAGAGTTGCTCACTATCAGTGGTTATTTGATGCTTAAGTTAATTCTTTTTTAAAAAGTATTACTCTACAATATATATAGCCAGCTCTCTGTACAAGTCTGTTTTACATCCCTGGTTTGATTCAATCAGCCACTTGTATCAAAACTATTTGAAAGTGGCAAGCAAACACAGACTTATCCTGTATAAGCACGGTGGGTGTGATTATTTTCTAAATACTAAAGTTTAAAAACTCTTTGTATAACATTTATATTGTATTACATTTTACAAATAATGTTGACAAATCTAAAGTAGAGAGGTCTATTGTCAGTGAACTGTCACTGTAATGAAATACCTGCATTACTTAACTTACAAAATGGAATGTTTGTTTTGCTCAGATATTTAGTTTTGGAAGGTGTGGATAGCGTGATCTATTGCTTCCAGTCTAGGGAAGGGAGAATACATGGGGTGAAAACCATAGAGCAAAGCTACATATCACACAGCAGCCAGGAATTTAAAAAACAAGATGACACTTCCTCCTGCATTCCCCGTGAGTGCATACCTTGAATAATAATTTACACAACCTTCCAATTTCACAAGCAAGGACAAAATATGGAATGCTTGTTGTTTGGGGTCCACTCCAGTTCCGAAGATAACAAAGAATACACACACAATCTCTCAACAGAGACTATGACATTCAGACAAGGGAGTATCCATTCAGATTGTGGTTAACAGAGGTGACAGAACCCAAGAACCCAATACAGATGTATGCCAAGTGCTGGCTGCCTAGAAATGAACGAATACATCACATTGTACCCAAAAAACAGATAGATACAAATAGGATTTGTCAATTCAAATGTTATTAGTGTAAATATCTCTCTTAGTTAGGATTTCTATTTCTGTGAAAAGATAGCAACTCCTATAAAGGAAAACATTTAATGTGTGGGGGGTGGCTTATAGCTTCAGAGATTCAAGCTATCTTCACGGTGAGGAGCATGGTGGTTCGCAAGCAGAGATGGTGCTATAGAAGTTGAGAGTTCTCATGCCTTCAGCAACAAGAAGTCAATGGAGGGTCACACTGAGCAAAGCTCAAGCAAAAAAGACTTCAAAGCTCTCCCCCACAGTGACACACTTCCTTCTACAAGGACATAGCAGCTCCAAAAAGTCACACCCCTAATAATGCTACTCCCTCTGGGGGTAGGGGGAAACACCAAAATGTCTCACATGTTGTCAAGACTAATGGCTTGGCTAGGAAGCCAGTTTCTCAAATGAGCTGAACATATACTTTACTACAGAGCTGCAGCCTCAACATCCTTTCCAATTCTAACTAAAAAATGAAAGAAAGTACGCATTTCATCATTGGCCTCCATGCTGAAACTTTCCCACTCCCGGAATACTCACACTTTACTAATGAGGAAATGAGAGTCATAAACATAAATTATTTAAGTTTTAGTACACATTAGAACAGCACGAACTGAAATTTCATGGTACTTTTTCTTTTTCTTTTTCTTTTTTTTTTTTTTCATGAGTGAACAGGATTTGTAGGCTGAAGTTAATGTTACTGATACAGACATTCTAGAAGTCACAATGCTGGTGATAAGCGGAAGTTACTTTCTCTCTCTTCTTGCAATGCTTCCAGGTAATTATGTAACTGCAATTATTGAACAAGTGTCCAAAGGAGCATTTAATATGGCGTTCCTCTTGCCTTCTGTTGGTTGTATAGTTATGGATGCACTGGTGGTATTCCTCGGGAGTAGCCTGAAAAAGCAGCGATTGGTAGATGTACACTCTAAAATATTGTGGTCTCAGATAAAGAGAAGTAGGGCTTTGGAGTCACTGAATGAGTTAGAATGTTCTGAACTTTGATATAGAGGAATCATTTATGGTTTTGGAAGGGAAACTAATTCTGCATTTACTTGAATAAGTTGTACATTATTCAACATTGTAATTTATCCTAAGTACGCAATAAATATTTAAGGGGAATTTTTATATTACTTGAGAAAAGCCAAGGACGGCAGAGCCCTCAAGTATCTCAGAAGTCCTTCTTTCACTATTGATTAATATTAAGTATCAAGCAATTCTGCTTCATAAATTATAATGCAAGAAACTTCCTAGATAGAATCTTTTTTGTATTCTTGGTCATGCTTATTATATTTAATATATTCTGCTCAGGGTATTATAATTAAGAATAATGAAACATCCCCATTTATGAATTTTTTTTGCATAATGTTATTTTGTCTTTTTGTAAGTTTCACCAACACCCATGTTGTTTGTATCACAGCCATGGTCTCAGATACTCTTATTTCTTTCTCTCATATAGTACATCCTAATGTATATTCACCATTCTCCTCCCGTGTAGTCCTTCCCTCACACCCCCATCCACTTTTTCCCTTTTTCCCTTCAGAAAAGGGCAGGAATCTCATGCATATCAAAGAAACATGGCATATCAAGTTGGAGAAGGATGGATACACCTCCCCCCCCATATTAAGGCTGGACAGGGCCAGATTCTCCATCTTGACTCCTCCTTACTACTTCCTATTTCCTCCTTGTCTCCTAGTCCCTCCTATCTAGCTTTCCTATTGGCCAACAGTGCTTCATTATTCATTATTCATTAACCAGTTATTCATTAACCAGTATGAGAAACATATACAGAATGACATCTCCCATCATCTCCTTTTTTCTGTCTAAATAAAAAGAAGGGTTTTAAGCTTAACATAGCAAAATATATAACACAACAGTTATCAAGTAAGTATCACAGTTAACAATATTAAGTCCATTAACATTTAGCATGATTTAAGAAAATATTCCATCATCTGTCCTATCTTTGTGAGTCTAAAGTCATATATGTAACTTATCTTTAAGCCTAACTAAGGAAAACTATAATCATATCTGTCTTCAACTCCATCAAAGACCACAGAAGGATAATATATAAACTCTAGAAATGACAGAGACATCTTGCCTTGTCAGTTACCTGAAGTTCTTCTGTAATCTTCCATCTTCAGCCCAAAGGCCACAGTGTGTCTGGCAGACTCTTCAGCAAAGCAAGAAACTTTAAACTGTCTTCTTGTGTTGGCAGTTTGTCAGTCAATTTTATTTGTGTCCTGCAGACTGTCTGGCAGACTCTTCCATGAAGCAGGAACTCTGTAGCAATGTCTATCTTGAATCAGCAGTCACTTTTCTGTGTGTCCTGCATGTCCAGTTTATATAGCACAAAGTCAAACAGTCCAGACAAGAGCAGTATCTTGTCCAAATGGCTAGTCTTGCCATATTGGAAACAAACTCTATAACGAGTTTCTTCAATGTCCATCTTCCTTTCTGACACAGGTGGTGTTGCCAGGAACAATTATGTCTCATTGCCAAGAAAAACCCTAAACCATTTTAAATGCCATATTCTGTAGGTCTTTGAAAGATTTGAAGAATTCCTATCTATCTTAAATATATCTCTGTGCATCTTTAAAAACCTAACTAAACTCTAAGCTTTGACTATCATAGGTAATTATCTATAATCTGTACTACATTATACATTACATTTCTAAATGAGCTATAAAAATAGAATACCTAAACAAAAGGAGAATATACACATCACAAAATTGACCTTAAATTGTATCAATAAATGAAAATCCATTCCAAAACAAAGTATTCATTTCTATATCATAATCCCCTTTTTACTTTTAAAAAGAGATTGGTTGTTGTCATTTACCATTTAAAACCAAGCCCACTTAAATGAAAACAAACATTTATAAACAATATTTGGGAATTTGGGCTTCATTCTTCCCAAACTACTTCCTGCTGATAGGGGGCGCTGTTATGGGGAATCCTAAGAAGATGCAGAAATCCTGGTTGTAGTCTGCAAGACTGCTTTGTTCAAGCTGTTTTGAATGTTGGATCACCAAAGACTCTGTTTCAGGGGGCCTGACTTGATCAAACCACATTAGTCTGGAAGGAATCCACAGATTTTTATTTTCTGTGGAAACAAAAATAGAAATCCTTTTCCCCAGTAACTTGTCCTTAGACTTAAATTTTTGAGTCAAACCATTTTTAAAATATATAAATTGAATTAAGTCAGCAGCATTTCCTTTATCAGTTGTTGTTATTTTCTCAGCAGTCAAACCATGCAGAGACAACACAATAGCATACAGTAACCAGATTCTCTCTGAGCTTTTCATCTTTATGTGGCTTTATTATTACTCTGTTTATTTTACTTTTATTTTTTCATTTTTTGACACAGGGTTTCACTGTGTAACTCTTATCTGTCCTGGATTTTACTCTGCATACCAGGTTTACTTTGCAAATCACAGAGATCTGCTTGCCTCTGTCTCCCGAGTACTGGGATTAAAGGTGTGTGCCACCACACCCAGCTCCTCTCTGTCTTTTTAAAACCATTTTTTTCTCTCCCAAGCCTACGTATTTTTTTAAAACACACTGTAAACTTTTTCTTAATGTGAATCTGTCTTTATTGTAAATCTTTTCATAGCCATGAGTCTTTTATCAGGTAAACAACAACATTGCTAAAATGGAATTCATAGTTGTTTCTGTGGCAGTTTATCAAACATGGCGGCGGCTATTTTACCGCCAGCAGTGAGAGCTGTGCTTACTGCCTTGGTCTGCACTGCCATCCAGCCCATGCTGCTGGCTTGGAGATGTGCTCACTGCCATTGCCAGCTCTCGTACACACCAATAAATTGTTAGCACTGCTTCTTAAAAGCCTTGCAGTTTTTTGCCCCTTATGCTGAGTCAGGAATCTTCCCTTAAAGGAGCCGCAGAAATTTTTGCTTGTCTCAAACAAAACAGTGCAACCCAGAATATGTTGTTACCAAGAAACCTTGCTTGTCTCTGTTCTTTTGTTTCTAAAACCCTTTTTTAAGCTTCTGTTAAATTTTAAGTGGAAGTTCTTATTAGCCACGTGGGCGCCATTGTAACGAGTACTGTTTTCCCACCTGCTGCCCGGTCTTGTCCCGCTGCTGCACCAGCCCCAATTAACACTCTGAGACACACACACACACACACACACACACACACACACATATATATATATATATATTCCTCCCCCCCCCCGTTGGGTTACCTCACTTAGGATGATGATTTTTTTTCTTCTTCTTCTAGTTCCATCCATTTGCCGTTAAATTTCATAGTTTTTTTTTTCTTTTTTTTAAAAATGCTTTATTTCATTGAGCATTCGAAATGCAGTTCTCCCTCCCACCCTTCCTCTTGTGTCCGCCCACTCTTCCTCACTTCCCCCAAGCCCAACCCGGGTCTACTTACCCTCATGGGAAAGGGAGGGTTCCCATGAGAATTAAACATCAGCACAATAGGTTGTGGCTGGCCCAGGCCCTGCTCCCATGCATTAAGAATGAGCATGACATCCAACCAGGGAGACTGGGCTCCAACAAGATAGATCATGTACAGGGATTATATCATGGTTCTACTGCCACTGAGCATGGGATCTCATCCTACAAACTAGCTCATATACCAGGTTTGAATTGTGGTCCTACTACTAGGGGCCCCTCAGCTAGTCCAAGCTCCACAACTGTCCCCCACATATGTCTAGTTTTGTCCCCTGGAGTGTCCACAGTCTAGAGTCCCCTGGAGTCTAGAGTTCATGAATTTCCACAAGCTTGGTTCAGCTGTCTCGGTAGGTTTTTCCTTATGCCCTCCCTTGCGCATATATCCCCTCCTCCCTCTCTTTGATGGGTTTCCCAGAGCTCAGCCTGGCTCTTGGTTGTGGATCTCTGCATCTGGTTCCACCAATTACTAGATGGGGACTCTATGATTACAGTTGGGGTGTTCATCAGTCTGATTAGAGGGGTAGGCCCGTTCAAACACCCTCTCTACTATTGTTAGGAATCTTAGCAGGCGTCATTCTTGTGGATTTTTGGCAGTTACCCCGGCATCATGTTTCTCCCTGAGTCCATAGTTGCTCTCTCAATTAAGATATCTCTTTCATTCGCTCTTCTGCTGCATCCCTTCCTCTTTGGTCACCTCATTCCCTCCTGCTCTCATCGCCTTCCCCTCCCCCTTACCATCTCTTGCCCCTAGTGTTCCCAGGAGATCTCATCTAATTTCCCTTCCCAGGGTCATCCATGTGTCACTCTTAGTAAACTCCATGTTACCTACTAGGTTCTTTGAGGCTGTGGATTGTAGTCCGGGTATCCTTTACATCTAATATCCACTTTTAAGGGAATACATACTGTGCTTGTCTTTCTGAATCTGGGTTACTCAAGATGTTTTTCTTTTCTTTTCTTTTCTTTTCTTTTTTTTTTTTTTTTGTGTGTGTTTCTTTCTGGTTCTATCAATTTGCCAGAAAATTTCATGAAGTCATCCTACTTCTACAGCTAAGTAGTACTCCATCGTATAAATGTACTATTTTCCTTATCTATCTTTTGTTAAGAGACATCAGAGATGGCTCAGAGTTTAAGAGCACTGACTACTCTTCCAGAGGACCTGGGTTCAATTCCCAGCACCCACATGACAGTTCATTACTATCTGTAATTCCAGTTGTAGGAGACCTGCCTCCCACACATGACAAAACACCAATGAACCTAAAACACAAGTCTGACCCATTGTTTGTTTTGTTAATTTTTTTAATACCTGAGTCATACTGCACTTTACACATGTACCACATTACTTTGTACATTCTTTAGTCAAGGGACATCTTGATTGTTTTCAGTTTCTGGCTATTATGAATAAAGCTACTATGAAAATAGTTAAGTAAGTATACTTGGGATAGGATGGAGGGTCTTTTGGGTAGAAACCTAAAAGTGGTATAGCTGGATCTTGAGGTAGACAATTCCCGTTTCTGAAACATTGCTATATTGAATTCCAAGGCGGCTCTACAAGTTTGCACTTTCACCAGCAACAGAGGAGTGTCCCCTTTGCTCCACATCCTCATCAACCTGAACCGCCACTTGAGTTTTTGATCTTAGCCATTTTGAAAGGTGTAAGATGGGATCATGGGGTCCTTTTGATTTGTACTTCCTCTATGGCAGGATGTTGAACATTTCTTTAAGTGTTTGTCAGCCATTTGAGTTACCTCTGTTGAGAAGTCGGTTTAGATCTATGCTTCATTATTACTTTGGTTATTCAGTTTATTAATGTTTACTTTCTTGAGTTTATGTAAAGTGGTTGGATTCAAGACAAACTAAAAAAAAAAATACAACAGTAAATATTCTACATACAAATGACAAATAGCTGAGAACAAAATCAGGAAAAAAAAAAAAAAAAAAAAAAAAAAAAAAACACCCTTCCCAATAGCCGCAAATAATAAAATGTATCTTGATTTAACTCTAACCACACAAGTGAAAGGCCTGTATGACAACAACTTCAAGTCTTTGAAGAAAGACATTGAAGAAGATATCAGAAGATGGAAAGTGCATGTTATGTAAGTTCAATGACCCAAGGTAGGAAAAACTATACATTTTCTTAAAGCTTGATGCAAAATTGGTTTAAGTTTGTACCAATTCAATTATACATTGTCCTAGCTTTAGCAAAGATATGAAAATCTCATTTTTGTTTTACATGAAGGGCTATATGAAAATATTATTGTTTATCTTTAAATAAATCACAGGCATATAATTAGATGTATTGCATACCATAGTTAATTAGATTTATAGATACCTCATCTTCAAGTACTAGTATCATTTTGTAATTTTCTGATTAGTGTCAATAATATGTTTGAATTGATTCACACTTAATCAAAATAATTCACTAATTACTCAGACAATTTTTATTTCTTCTTGACTTTAACAACATGATATTTTTAATATATAATAACTTGAAAGATTTATTATCTTTTTTACTTTATTGCATGTGTGCATTTGTGTGAAAGTATGACAAATGTGTGCTTCTTGTTATGGGCCACAAGAGGGTGTTGGGCTCTCCAGAGTTGGTGTGTAAGAGTTGCCTGAAGTGAGTGCTCTGCTCTCAATTCAATTTCTCTAGAAGAGCAGCGAGTGTTCTTAACAGCTCAGCCATCTCTCCAGCCTGTATGTCATGTTTTCAATTTTGGTCCTGGGAATTGAATTTTGGGCCTTGAGGATGTTAAGTAAATAGTCTGCATTATATCTCCCTGGTCACTTTCTAAAAAAAAAAAAAAAAATAATAACATTTCTTAGAACAGGTTTTACATCCATAGTAAAATTGAACAGAATGTGCAGATGTTCACATAAATTCCCTGATCTATTATCAAAGTCTGCTCTCAACCAAGAGGTGCCCTTGTTACCATCAATGAATCTGAAGTAATGCATATGTTTGGCTCAAATTCCAAAGCTTAAATGCATATAGATGTTCTGCCATACAAAACGTTAAGTTCACAACACTCTTTGAAACAATCTATTAAAAAATCTGAGTTTGTGCTGAGTATGAAAATGCTTTCTCATATATTATGAGTCTTGACAAATTAATAGTGACATAGATATATCACCAGTAAAACAATATAAATCACAAATGTGAAGTGTTTTACATATTTTATAGTACACAATTTATTTACCCATCTTATTGTCTCAGTTGTTTTTCAGATTTTAGTATAGTTTTGGTGATTATTCTAGAACTCTACTCTGAAATCACTCAGAACACACAATCTATGGAGTATACTGTACAGTAAATATTCATAACCATCCTTTCCCCTATCAGTGCTGATATTTGTTTCAGTAATGCATCGGCCTATAGAGTATACATCACAAAGGCATAAAGTTCAGAGCACATGAATACCATCCAGCAGGCACCCATAGTCTCACAGTCAACAACAGAATGGATGCAGTAAGGTGGCCCACTTCTAACTCATGAAACTCATATAGCATAACTTCTAACTAATGAGGCTCATATTTATCGCATCTAATCTTTGCTTCACTTTCTTCTCCTATGCTTAATTCAGTCTTTTATC
This sequence comes from Phodopus roborovskii, assembly GCF_943737965.1. Lineage (NCBI taxonomy): Eukaryota > Metazoa > Chordata > Mammalia > Rodentia > Cricetidae > Phodopus > Phodopus roborovskii. The sequence goes on along the minus strand of NW_026126511.1, from coordinate 8,817,938 downwards.
ATTTCATATTCCATGAATTCTAATTTTGCCTATTTTAGTTTTGCCTGTCGCCAGTATAACAGTGAATTACCTAGGGACAAAAGCTGAGGTGGTTAAGGAACCTGAAGGTCCTCGCAGAATATAAACAAGTGATGGGACCTGATAAAAGATCAGCTTCCCTGACCTTAGTGAAGCTGAAATGAAATTAAGAAAGGCACGGAAAGAGACATACTGAAACTTCCAATGGTCTGGATGTAGGGGAACCACAGCTACTTTTAGCCTTTTCACAAAAAAGACAAGCAGTTGTTTTCAGTCATTGATAGAAACATGTCTTATCATTCTTCTGGAATTTTATTTTCTTTGTAACATTTAACTTCTTTCACAATACTTTCATTTGAAGAGAAAGTAAAGTGATTTATGAAGAGAATAACAGTTCAGCTGCTTTTTGTATCAGTGTGACCACTTGAGCTTCCCCCACTAAGAAATTTAGGGTCATCAGACCCAGGCGTGAATATTAGTCGTTCTTTCTCATGGTAGAGCTTGTTGTGAACTTTTTCTAAAGAAAGTGTCTAGAGTGGCAATGCCCTTCCATGGGGCAAAGAAACAGGTTTTTTTTTTTTTTTTTTTTCATGAAAAGAATAGCTTAATTTGGACTTTGCTTGAAACATGAAACACAATAGGGTAAAATTATGATTCTTCTTATATAAATTCATATTTTTAGAGTAATACAATGCTTCTATTTCTCTTGTTAGTAACAAGAATGTAGATCAGGCAAACAGAAATTAATATTGGTATAGTAAGGTAAGGATAGTAAGTTATAGTGTAGTAATATTGATCTTAGTCATGTGTATCAACCCATAGCAGGAGTTAAAAATATATGTTCTTTTTTTCTCCCCCCCCCCTTTTTTTCTTTGAGGATAGGGTTTCTTTGTGTCCCCAGCTGTCCTGCCTCTACCTTCTGAGTGCTGGGATTAAACCTGTTGAACACATAGCCCACATTTAAAAACAGAAGATGGCAAAGGCATCGTCATCCTCCATAATACATAAGCAAACTCATTTTATTATTCAACACAGAATTTGGTAGTATCAGAACAAATATTTCTGAATAGAACAGGTCAAGATCTAACATCAAATAGGTGTACATTAAACCAGACTCCAGAGTCATCTACAAATCAAAACTGTTTCTGAGGCCATCTGTCTATGGGTGGTGCCTTCATGTTTTCATGTGCTCTTTAAAGTTCTTGCCAGGAATGAGAAGTTTCCCTTTCCTGGTAGTATCCATATCCAGTGAATTGGATTTTTGTTAGTTAGCTTGTTTGATTACCTGTCTTTTCACTAAGGAATAATTTTTATCAATGTTCAGGGCCTTTCCTGTTTAAATGTGCTAAGGCTTAATCTTCATATCCACATTTTATTCAGTGAAGACATACAGGTGAAATCAGGGGAAAACAAAAATGTAGATGTTATCAATAATGCAGCAATGATTTCTAGTAGTTACTATGTGTTGGTTAAAATCATTTTTCTTTCACTATTTGTTAAAACAAATTATTTTGAAACTCAGATATTTTTGTTGTTGCTGTGAGCTTAGCCTTAAATAGCTGATCCAGCTCTCCATTCTAAAAATTTACAAATTTCAATCTGATATATATATATGTGTGTGTGTGTGTGTGTGTTATAAAATATATATATTAATTTGTCTTAATTCCACATGTAAATACTAAATTTTAATACAGCTATTTAAAATTATATCCTTTGGAGATTGCTTGTTATGTCTATTCTAATATACCACCTGAAATGTTACAGTTCTAAGAAAACACCAGAACAACACATGCTAAAAAATCAGTATAGCTTTGATGTTTAGGTTGGAAGTAATGATATTAAATAATCAAAGAAAACATGGTTCCTATTCTTGAATCATTTTCCTTGACTAGGCTGTCAGTCAAATCATGTGATTCCTAAGGGCCTTGGACATGCAGTCTGCTTGCTTCTTAGCTCATTAGCTTTCCAACAAAACACTCCCCACAGAATTCCTTTCATGCTTGATCTTGTAGATCAGGAACTGTGTAGTCAACACTTTTACCTTAATTGGTATGCAGGTGTGCCACTGAGATGATTTAAATTTAGTCCCTGAAATAAATGAGAAGCAAAACTATAGAATGAATATATTAAAATTCCCTAGAATATATACCAATATTTTTTATTTCATCACTCTATAGTTCTATTACCCTGTTGTGACTTGTAGACAGTATCTTGAATGTTTCAAAGTATTCCTGGTGTCATTTTTTGACTCCTGTGATGAAATATCCTCCTCTTTAACAGTACTGTGACTTGAAATTACCCTGTCCATTGGTTGCTTTCCCTTGGCCAAAGTCTAATCAAGCTGCCATTTTGTAGTGATTTTGCTGATGGGTGAGGCTTATCAATCACCTGACAGTAAAATCTGGGGATTAGTGGATAGTCATCTGGATGGACCTGCTGCAGTTACAGGAGCTTGTTAAAAGTAAACAAGGGAAATCAGAGACATAATTACAATAGAGATTAAAGAGAAAAGCACAAGAGGGAAAACCTGTGCCAGTGGAGGGGGTTGGAGACTGGCTTTTTGAGCAGAGACCTCTCATGCCAGAGTGATAAGCTCAGTCTTTAATAGCTGGTAATCAAGCCTGTCAAGAAAAACCATGGTACTGGGAGCAGATACTCTTCAAAACGTTCGTGTAGAACTCTGTACTGGCTCTTTGTGAACTCCATAGCAAAAGTGCCAGCTTAGTCACCAAGAGCTTATAAATTACAGTTATTTATCTACAGTGAATTTCTTGCTTCAAAGGACTAAATCTCACTCTCTCTCTGTGTCTCTCCATGTGTCTGTGTGTGTATGGTTTGTGTAAATGAAAGTGTATTACAAGTTTGGTAGCCTCACATGCAGTTCTCTATAAATTATTGAAACTGAATGTTTTTGTTAAACCCACCCCCACAAACTAGAACACAGTGTAGGCTAGGAACATTTAACCCCATGTCTATAGATTCAATTATTGCTCATTCACTCAGCAAGATGGAAGTCCATGAACAGCTATTATGGAATTATCTGAAAACAGTGATATACGAGAGCACGAAAAATCAGTTGCTAAACAGCAATCAGTTCAACATATGAGTTTTGAATGGCTGCATGTGCTTATGTGTGTCTGTTTAGATGAAAAGGGAGACTATTGAAAGAGAAAGACCCAATTCTAAAAGACCTGTTTAATCCTTTATTCAATAAATTGGGCATGTTCGGTCACAAGCTGTGCTAGGCACTGAAAATTCAATAGTGAGCGAGGGGAAGTGTGCTTTTTGCATTGTGAAATGCTCATTCCAGTGGGGGATTGAGAGCTTAATCATAGCACATTACTTCAGTGAGTACTATTACAGACTATGGAGTTCAGGCTGGGCCCTGCCAACCCATTTCAGGCACTTAGGTTTCATTGTATAAGCAACGGGAAGTACTGTGCTGTTTACCTGCAGAACTTCAGGTTTCTCTAAAGGTTAAGAAAGGTGACATGACCAGATCATGTTTTAGAGAAAGTACAGTAATATGATGGGATGTATCAAATGCATTAGGTAAGGAGGAAAGGGAAAATCTAAAAGACAAGATCATTATTAAAAGCTATGGTGATCTTCTTGTTTGAGCTGAGAGAGAATAATACATTTTATTAAAGTCAGAAGAGAATTGATTAATTATTTAGGAAAAACACAGCTGACTCAGTGTCTAGCAGGTATGAAGAGAATAATTAAGCATGGTGTTATTTGTTTCTACCAACTGAATTACTATAAGACTTTTAAAACTGAACTATAATGGTGAGCTATTTTAAATCCCCTCTTATTATAAACATATGAATATTTAATAGTCTAATTTTGAGAAGTTGTCTTGACCACCCCTCATACTCCCTCCCAAATATCCATGTTTTGACATTTGAAATGTGAGTGTTAACTTATTTGTCATGAATATAACATAGAGATAGGTTTATGTTAGAGACATTGAGATGGCAAATACACCTGACACTTTTTGATGGAGGCTAATGCACGGATTAAGATACAATGGACTAGGTTTAAAACAGGTTATTAATTTTATTCAGGGAAAAGTCACTTACACAAGAAACTAATGACTTGCAAGTTCCTGCTCCAAGGATCCATATCCTGTCTGCTCTCAGTGACCATACAGGAAACAAGAGACTGCTCTGGGGTCCCTGACTCCAGACATAACCTCCCTCTGTCATATCTGCCCCTGTGTCCATGTCCAAAAGCATATGGTCAGTGCTGCAGGTGTGGGTGGGGCAGATATGTCACTACAGACTATGTTAATGTTTTTGATATAGTCTCAAGAGATTCATTGCAGGCAAGAAATTAAAATAAACAGGAAGAGTTGGAACAATGAAAGCAAGGTTGGTGATCCTTAGAAGACATGGTTAAATCCATAGCTTCTAACTAATGCAGAATGGGGAGTGACGTTTTCTTTTTAGGAATAACTAGCTCTACATAACCATTACAAATTTGGCCTTTCAGTTCAAGACACAAACCTTTCATTCATCAAATACCATTTGGTTTTTGACTAATAAGTCTTAGTGGGTTTCTTGTTCTTGCTGATTCATTCTTTCTAGTAGAGGAGGAGGAGATTTAGTGCAGTAGCTTTTGTAATATCACATACAAAAGAAGTTATTAGTGAAATGGTTCATGCTAGATTAGCATGTGCACGTGGAGTAACTATATGGTACCAAAGATTGCAGTACCCTTGGGAATAAGACACTGGAGAGAATGCAGACACCAACCAAATGCTTTGGAAAACATCCAGTCTTTCCTCCACAGCAACTTTAGAAGAAAACAATTACTTAGGAAAGCTCTGTGTAGCATCTCTTCAGAGGCTGAGATCTTTGGAGCTCCTTCCTTTCCCAGTCTCTACACATAAGAGACGTTCAAAATCCATAGGGTTTGGAAATGAATTTAGTGTTTATAACAGGCTGAGAGGCAACCTTCTTACCTATTTTTTGTTTGTTTTTTGTTTTTTGTAAAAGGCAAACTTCTTAGGTATTTTCTACACCTTAAAGGATAATACAGCAATTATATAAAACATAGGCTATGAATATATTGATTATTAGTTAGTGCAGACTCTACAATTATCAAAATTCAAGATTTTCAGATGTGATGATCCCTGTGTTTTTTCTTGCTGCAACTGATCAAATAAAAAAACTAAGAAGTAAGTGCCAGCATAAATCTACTGAATATCTGTAAATTGAAGTGAATGCATAAACAATAATTTATGTAATGACTATGCAATTACAATTTATTATAGGCATGATAATTTTGTTCTATACAAGTCAGTTTTTAAAATAAGGAAAAAAAGTTTTGGAAGACATAAACATTTAAATAGACTTCTTACTTTTTTCTTGAGTTGTTTCAGATCTATGTTTAGATTTTTGACCTATTTGGAGCTGTGATTTATTCAATATTAGAGGTAAGGATCTAGTTTCTTTTATTTGTTTTTTTTTTTAATTTACAAAGAGAATTATTAGATTGGTTCAATGGCTGTCTTTATCCCAGAGAAGGTGAAAACCAGTAGCTGCCTATATGCTAGAGAGAATACTCTCCTTAGAAGTGTCATTCAGGTAGTGGTGGTCTGGAGAATTTCCAGAGAGCTGCAGAGATGTCAAAGAAATTATATTTTAGTGTCAGCAAAGGATGGAAACAACGATGGCAGAAATGGGGTTGATGTACTCAATAGTAAGCAATGAAGATGACAGACGCAAGAAGCTTTGCTTTTCCCTCATTCATCTGTATGTTTTATTATTGTCATGGAAATAGTCTCACACATGTTCTCTGAGATGAGGTGTAGATCTTAGTCGGTGCCATGTACAATACAGCTGACAGAAGAGCATTATTGATTTCACCTTATGTCAATATTTCTGAACATTTAATTTCAGGTTTCTGGGATCATCTGTTGAAGATCATGTATTTTACCCAATGTGTATTTTTGGCATTTATTTTTAATGATCAGGTATCTGTAGTTATATAGGGTTGTATTAACACATCAGTTGAGTTATGCTTACTTTTTGTGCCAGGACAATGCTGATTTTATTACTATGGTCATGTGCAATAATTTGTATACAAATAATAGGCATGGTAGAATGTTCTTTTGCCGAGGATTGCTTTGGTTATCCTTGGTGTTTTGTCCCTCTATGTCAATATGTCAATGTTTTTTCTTTATTATTATTATTATTATTATTATTATTATTATTATTATTATTATTATTTTAGCACCCGAGTGCTGAAAATACCACACAGTTTGCCTGCATGGCACAGAGAAACCTATCTAGAAGTGCCATGGAATTTTCCTTGATACCTCACATTTATAGTACTAAAGCTGATACAAGGTACTGCATGAGAAAAGACTTCACTGATCTAATCTGTCACTCAACTTTGCATACAACACCAACATGCCAGGAAATACTTGTTTACAGGTGCAATAATGGTAAAATTGTTTATGGGGTAACCAATAATTCTTTTGAATGGAGTTTAGGCCTACTCCACTAGACAGAATTCATGCTAGGTAACACAAACATGGTAAAAAATCCATGGCTAGGAAAGACATAGGATATAGGAAAGAACTTAATTATATTTTATTCTAAATGATCATGCTGCCCAAAGCCTTTTAAATGTTTGTGCTAATATGCTTAGATTTGTGCTATTTCCAACCTTGATCAGAGAAGCTTCTTATTGAAGTAGAGAGCTATTAATGTAAAGACACATTATTGATAGAAACTAAAAATAGACAACTTTACGTGCTTAACCATATCTATTTCTCTTCCTCATATTCAGGTAACATATATGAAGTACTTCCAAAGGATATGGGGGGGGTACTGTGAAATACTGTTCTCTGGACATGGCATAGTTTAAATTGATTTTATTATTTTGAAAAAAAATCATCTGCATTTCAAATGCACTATTCCTAGGTCTTTCATTAGGGAAAATGTACAAGGATCCACCAAAGCCAAGATGTTTCTGAAATTATGAATTCTAGGAACTTATCCTATGTATATCAAGTGCATGAACACAAATTATGAAATTACAAAGTAGATCACTTTGACCTCTGCAACATTGTTAACACAATGAAGTTAAAGAGAGAGGAAAAAGAAGACGAAGTCATTTTGGAAATTCAGCTTGAACAATGATATCCTAACATGTCACTGGAGAATGATGAATGAATTAAAAAAAAAAAAAATAGGAGGTCCTTGTGTAGCTAATTTCCCCTCAAGGAACAAACAATTCTAGAAAAACAAAACAAAACAAAACAATTACTCAACACAAATACAAAATTAACAGTTACATTTAAATAATAAGATGAGAGAGTATTTGTGGAGAACAAAAGTAACACAATGCGGAACAGGCAAATAAATAGACTCTATTAATACCAACATTTTATATCCCTCAATGGAGATGGAATAATGTTGTAGAAAATTAAACTAAATGGTATGACTTGACTAATCCAAAAAATAAGACAATCCAGATTATTAAAAATAATTAAACATTTTGAAAAGGAAGTAAACATGTCAAAATATGTACAGAAGAATAATGTGACATTTATAGTAGCTCAAACATGGCTAATTAAAATAACACAAACTACTCTGTAGTTTATTGATAAGAAAAAAATATAAATAGAGCTTCAAATTATCCCACAATTATTTCATGATTAAAGTGGCTGGCCTCCAAACTAGACATCAGATATCTTTGATAACTAAAGCTGGCCATATTATGCATTTGTTATTATTATTTTATATGGGTTTTAAAAATTATTTTATTTAAATTTGTATCAAGGTTGTTTTACATGTAAATCCCAGTTCCCTCACTCTCCTATCCTCCCCCAACACCTCTACTAAACCCCGCCCTTCCCCTTTCTGCTCTCCAGGGAGGGTGAGGCCTCCCATGGGGAGTCTTCAAAGTCTGTCATATCATTTCGGGCAGGGTCTAGGCCCTCCTGAATGTGTCTAGGCTGAGGAAGTATTCTTCTATGTGGGATGGGCTCTCAAAGTCCACTCATATACTAGGGATAAATACTGATCCACTACCAGAGGCCCCATAGACTGCCCAGTCCTCTTAACTAACACCACATTCAGGGAGTCTGGGTCAGTCCTATGCTGGTTTCCCAGCTATCAGTCTGGGGTGTATAAGCTCCGTCTTGTTCAGGTCAGCTGATTCTGTGGGTTTTCCCAGCCTGGTCTTGACCCCTTTGCTCATCAGTCTTCCCTCTCTGTAACTGGATTCTAGGCGTCTGGTTAGTGTTTAGCTGTGGGTTTCAACAAAACCATATATATTTGGAAAAAATCATGTTATTTGCTTCATTGTATATAGTTTAAAATGATATTACTAGTGATCCAGTTTTAATAACTGCTGTGTTAAAAATGTCTGCATGCTACTTAAAATGCAGATCTATTTTATTGACAGCCAATCCTAAGATCTGATAAATTATTATGGTTTATTTGAGAAAAAGAAAAAGTGAATCCTACACGAGAAAAATTCTGTTTCTAGTTTCTCAGCACAGATATATCTTAAGCTTTTCAATTTTGACTGGTTACATTTGTCACAGCTCTAAGAATGTAACATCAGAGAAAAACTAGCATGCCATAGAAGTAATAAAGCACTGTCTCTAAGAATGACAGACAGCAGCACCTACTCAAAACTGATGGAAGAATTTATCCAAATAAAATGAACCTTTCTCTCTTCTATTTTATAACATTAATCAATTAATCTGTTATATTCTTTTAGTCTAGAAAATTATCAAGCATTATCAAAACCTAGTAAAGTAATAAAAATATACATCTTTATAATAAATCACCTTCTATCTCACAAGGATAGAAGTATTTTGCAAAAAAAAAAAAAATACAAGGGAAAAACTAAGCAATTAAGTAATACCTCCTAACATACCCCAAATGATATTTTGTTTTTATTTTTAATAAAACACACACAAATCACATCAAAGTTGGATAAGGCAAACCAACATAAGTGCCCCAAGAGAAGACACAAAAACCAGAGATTCACTTCTGGGAATCTCTTGCAAATACTAACTAAAAACTGTAATATATAGGCCCAGAACTGGAGGCAGATCCCCTTGTTGTAGATCTTGTACTTGTTGCTTCAGACTCTGTGAGTTATCTCTTGTGAGCCTTGCTCAAAGGATGGTTTCCTACATTCTCTCTGGCTCTTAAATTCTTTCTCCCTCCTTTCTCATGAGGTTTCTTGAATGCTGAGGGCAAGGATTTGATGGGGACATCCTGTTTCGATTTGAATGTTCTCAGGTCTCTATCCCCCAAGTCAGTGTTTGTGTGTGTGTGTGTGTGTGTGTGTGTGTGTGTGTGTGTGTGTGTGTAAAATGTTTGGCTATGGGTCTCTGTATTAGTTCCCATCTGCTGCAGAAGGAAGCTTCTGTGATGATAGGTAATAAGTTATTGATCTTTGACTACAGCATAATATCATCAGGAGCTGTTTTATTGGTATTTTATTTTCAAACAGTAGTATTCAGTTTTACCCTCAGCCTCTGGACTGTGAAATCTTTAGTTCATCTTCACTCAAGCACTGTCAGATATGGTTTCCATCCCATGGAGTGGGTTTTAAGTCAAATTAGACATTGGTTGGTTATTCCCATGAGCTATGTGCCACCATTCCCTTACCATGTGGACATATTACAGATGAAATGTTTTTAGCTGGGTTGGTGTTTTGAGTTTCTGTTTTGGTAGTCCACAGAGCACCTCCCTGTAACAAACACGCTAGATGTAGGATTGATTATTCTATGTAGACACAAAATTGACTTCCCAATAGTCAATGGGACCTTGATGTCAGTGTGTGTAGAAAAATGCATTGTCTTGACAATGGCCTGGGTGATTGAGGTTGTTTATTAGGCCCCTTTAACTAACAACTCAAAGGAAAGCAACCCATTCACAATTGTGGAGCTTCATTTGGTGACAAGAGATGGCCAATTGGGACTCTATAACCCTCATTTGGAGATCTCATTAGGAGTACTTTCATATATTTTAGGAAGTGTTATTGCACTAAGTTTTCATACCACCCCTCAACAGAAAGATTCTGTTTCTTTTTACATTCCCTCCCTCAACCCCATCTTCCTTCTATCTCCCCACCTGATCCTCCATTTTCTTCCATCCCACCCATAAAATCTACTATTTCCCCTTCTCAGGATGGTGGGCCATATGAACATCCAAGCTCCTTCCATCCATCCCACCCATAAAGTCTATTTCCCCTTCTCAGGATGGTGGGCCATGTGTCCCTCCAAGTTCCTTCCTCCTTACACAATCTCAATGTGTCTGCATTGTAGCATAGTAATAACTTGGTTAGTGTTTAGTACACATGAAAGTGAATACATTCCATTTTTTAAATCTTTCTGGGACTGTGCTACCTCACTCAGGATAATTTTTTTTTCTATTTCCATCCATTTGACTGCAAAATATATAATAACAGTTGAGTAAATCTCCATTGTGAAAATGTAACACTTTTTCTTTATCTATTCCTGTCTTGCAGGAAATCTATGTGTTTTCCAATTTCTGGATATGAATTCTGGATATGAATAGAGCATCAAAGAACATGACTGAGTAAGTATCCTTGTGGAATGATGAATCATCCTTTAAGCTATATTATATGATCTTGATGAAGAAAAATAGAAAAAAATTGAAATTTTCTATAAAAGAGAATTCATTATACTTAATAAAGTAATTTTTGTCATTTTGATCTTCTGAGTCTTAGGCCAGAAGAAGGCACATACATCTGAAATAGTAAAGGTGAAGATATCAGGTACATTAGATAAAATGCAGTCCTCTTTAATGAGAACCATTATTTCTTATACTTTTATCTGTGGAGTGAAGGATTTGAATTTAATCTACAAGTTGAAAGTCAAACACTTATCCAAGGAATAGGTTATATATTAAGATGAAAGGGGAATTTTTGTTTTATCCTGTTTCTGTTGAGTACATTTTCATAAAGATTCATTCTGTTTAAAAAAAGATTTAAAAAAAATATGTGAATAAACCTGAAGCTCAAGGGAGCATGTGGTGTTTCAGTTTAAAACAATGAGAAATGAGGCATGTGTGTTAGTAGCAGTTTTCCTTCCAGCCTGGTCTTACTGCTCCATCAGCCCCAAATAACACACAGAGACACTGTATTAGATATAAAGTGTTGGCCTGTTACTAGTGTTTCTTATTGGCTAACTCTGTCTTAAGTATTAACCCATTTCTATTAATCTAAGTGTTTCCACGTGGTCTTATCTTACTGGAGAGAAGGTCCGGACCTCTGCTTTCTCAAGTCTCCACATCTTGAATCCCCTCTTGACTCTCCCAGAATCCTCCTTGTTTCCTAGTCCCATCATGATTTCCTATTGGCCAACAGGACTTTTTTCATTAACCAATACATGAAACATATTTACAGAAGGACATCTCCCATCACATGTGCCCACTGTTGCACTTTCTCAGGAGTCATAAGGATAACACGGCACTTCAGGAGATGGTAATAGTTCTGGCTCAGGTGGTCTCTCCCTACGTCCTGACATGGGTATCAGATGGTTTTGTGTCTTTATTTTGACTCTGACCTCAAGACAACTGCATTTGTTTCAGGTCTTGCAGCCTTTATACTTTCCATTCATTGGAAAACTAAAGCTTTCACGCATCCAGGCTGTTGGGACATAAGAAAAGGAAATCATCTAGTGTGTTTAAGGCTGATTTTCATCGTCAGGTTCTAGACAAATGTTCCCATGGAATTTCCCATCAAAGAGAATTTGGCTATGGTAGGTCTCTAAAAAAATTCAGGGTCCTCTCAGATTACAGAGGCTCATGTTCTATACGAAAGGTAGTCTGTGAACTACTTCTCAGTTTGTGGGGGGTAGAGGAACATGGAGGCATAGGGGCACTTGTGCAAACACCTTATGGATTTCTAGAACATGACCCATAGCATTGAATCGTGGAGAATTTATGAAGGAATACACTACTACTACAAGAAACACATGCTTACACAGCCCATTCTCTGAGTGCTCTTTAACCACAGAAGTGGCATAATTCTTAGTATAAAATAGCACATTCCTGTATTAGAACTAGATACAAGCTTTCATTTACCTCTTACAATTTAAATTCGAACTAAGAATTTTAAATTTTGAAAAAGTCCTAACTTAAAAACTTTATGAATAATGGCAGGTACCATGAAACAGACTCTCTATTTTCCTTTGTATGTACTCTCTTCACCTGTGGGTACAAACCAGTAGGTACTATTCTACTACACAGGAGGCTCTCCTACTCCTGCACTAACGAGACTTCCCGATTACTTCTCCACTGACTTCTCTTCATGGATGCCTATCTCAGCTCTGTTGATCTTCCCCCAAATCTCATTCCTTGCTCCTTTCCCTTTTCTGTCAGTATGAACTCTTTCCTGGTGCTGTTTCAGATTTCATTAACTCTAAAGCCAACTATGATGTGCACAACATCAAGTTCAGTGCCATGCACCTCACAGGGCAGAATGAATATTTGATTAGCAAATGCATATCATTATTTTTCTTCTTACTGTTAAACTTATTTGCTTTCCCAGTAATGTGTGAATTCTAGCACTTAATTAGAGAATATACATCAGAGCACAGAAAATTACGATGAACTAGACAGTTCCAAAAGCAAAATGTAACTTGATTTTGGTTTATTAAAATGTTTACCCGGATTCATTATTTTTGATATCAAAGAGAACTGCCATTTGATGCTTAGCTGTTAATTTTGACAATGTGGAGATATGCTAGAACTATTATTTTATCTTAAATTAAACTTGATCTTTTTTAATGTACTTATATTCTCCAATTGTCTAAATTGTCTAAATGAGAATATTTATAGCCCCAAATAGTTTTGTTTCATTAATGTGTATGCATATGAAGGGAAGAAAGAAAAAGGAAGAGAGAGAGAGAGAGAGATTTCTTCTGTATTAAAATGTGTTCTAACATGCATTGTATGTTTATTTTGGGCAACATTATACAAACATAAAAATGCCTACCTTCTCGAAAGCCTTTAAAACTATATTTCAAGTACTAGGTTTTCATGACTAACTATTAATGTTTATATTTCACAGTGAATACCAACTTGTTGATATTTCAATGTTATTGAAAATTACCCTAACACCATTTTCTTGTTAAAGACCCGTACAAATATCAAATATTTTTCAAAATCTTATCAGCAATTGCAAAGACTATTGCAGGAGAAAATTTATTGTTGTACAAACTGATCATTTAAAATGATGGCCACACTAAAAGAAATAACCATAAACAGGTAATTTCATTATTATTTTGGATGGTTTTTTAATCTGACTTAGCAGCCATCTGCTTCATTGCTGGTCATAATTTTCAACTTTCTAGTAAATATTTACTGAAGTGACCAAAATGTAATTGTAACTAGAAAACAAAACAAAGCAAAACCATGATTACCTTTTATGTTGGAACTTGCCTTTAAAAGGTATTCTTTTTATTTTAAATGAAATCATAGTGCACGTCCATCCATGTAAACAATATTTCTCTCTTCACTTTTTATATATTTTGAAACATATTTACTTTTTTGTGTGTTATTCTATGAGCATGGATATTTTTTTGCTCTGTGTGTGCGTGCATATGTATGTGTGGTTTATTCTGTGGTGTGTGAACAGGTGCCTACAAAAGCTTATGGCAGCTAATTGAATATTTGAATTTTCTAGAGGTGAAGATATAGGCAGTTGTGAGACCCCCTAACATGAGTGCTAATAGTTTATCTCTTCTGCATGAGCATAAACTTTCTTAACCATTGAGGCTTTATGCTATGAGTATGTATATTTTATTTAGTCTGTATGTGTGTGTGTGCATGTGTGTGCTTTAGAAATTAAATCTCATGCTTTTAAAACCTATTAATATAATAAATTTCTAATGATGTATATTTTCATATTCATTTAATTATATTCTGTGTTTATATACATGTATATATTTATCTTGTTACATGATGTGTATTTAATTAAATATTATTGACAGTTATAGAAATAGGTGTATAGAACAGGAGCAAAATGCTCTGGATCCAAGTTCTATTCTGGAGATTCTTCAATTATGAGATCATGGAATATGTCAATAGATATGATCTTTCAAAAGCATATTGGTTTTAGATTAGTTATGATTTGTAACAACTTGGGGGAATGTAACAATCAATATCATGCAGTAAACTTTGCAAAATGCTAAAAATAAGTTTTCATAAGGCTGCAAATAAATTATGATATACAGTCAATGTTCATGTATTGCCAAAATTTAGATAATAAATTGATTTATTTAAAAATTTCAACAGACTGGCTGGGCTGATACTATGTTCCAGATTGTAGTCAAGTTTGTAGCATTCCTAATGCTTCTGCTGCCCAAGTGTAGGGATTATAAACAGAATAATTCAACCCAAGCTCCTTTTGAATTCATATTATCTGGGAACATTCATACATTTACATTTTTCTTCTACCTGACATCACTTTTCTTCATGTTCAAAGCTAAATCAATCATAACCTACATTTGTTCTTCAAACATAAAAAGTAAACTACTGAGACAAAAAGAAATATAAGCATCACCTTAAATATATGCATAATTTTAACTAAAAATACATGCAATAAAGATAATAGGAAAGAAGAGCTGCCTTACATATGTTCTTTTCAGGGGATGAGATATATATTCAATTTTTATTGACAAAAAGTCAATTTTCCATGAAACATACTTTATTAAACATTTGCTTTTATTGCAAAAATCGATGAGTGCACTGCCTTCCACAAATTACATTTATGCAAACTGTTTGTGTGTTTACATTTTGAGGAAATTTTATTCTAAGAATGGCAATAAAAATGGTATTTTGGTCAATGGGCATAATATACTTATAAGCTATTTGTTACTTCCTGAGGTAAAAGGCAACATCTAAGAAATTCAGTTGAACGTAGTATACTTGCTATGTGATCGTCTTACATGCAAAGAGACAAATTAAAATGTAATGCTTGTGGTATACCATCTGCTTCTGTTTTTGTTGCAGTCATCACATGCATCTGCTCTTATTTAGCTATAGGGAAGCACTTAATCATCATTTACACATCAAAATACTGAGATGAATATATATATATATATATATATATATATATATATATGTTTGGGGAAATGCATGTCTAGCTCACAGAGAAACAAATACACAGAGCGAGAGTCTATATTCCACGTAAAATAATGAAGAAGCCTGGCTGGTTGAATAATCAGATAAAAAGAACTAAAATGATTACAAGTTGCTACAAATATTATATTGCCAATGCTCTACATTAATTACCTTTCCATTCCTAGGAGCCACTAACACCGATAGAAAAAAAAAAAAACACTTTATACTTTTTGTCATATATGTGAACATTTCTTCTAAAATATATGTTCTCTTATAACTGACACATATATGTGTATCTGTCTCTCTTTTACTTCCTCATTCTTACTCTTCTCTCCTCTGTCTCTTTGTCTCTCCCTTCTCTCTGCCTGTCTTTCTCTGTCTCCAGTCTTCACTCAGTGTATACAAGCAGAAGGTATAAAACGTGGGAATAGTGCAGTGAAGACATAAAGCCAAAGCCCCTGACAACTGAAGGTTAGGTGCTTCTCTGAGAGTCGCCCATTCTCCTTTGCGATCTGATTGACTAAATAGCCAAAACAGCAAATGATATATTGAGTTCTCTAAATTCCCAGCCTTAATGGATAATTGCAGATATCTGCTTGTTCACATGCTTACCTCACAATGAGTTGATATTTTGTGCTTAAATTTAAATGCAATGGTACTTTAAGAATTGAGGTAGATTTATAAGCGTAGCACAAATTCAGCAAGAAACATTCCTTGAAATATTAAAATAAGAATAATATTTCTGTTTCTTGGGGAAAACAAAGTGAATCCTTGCTAAAGGTTTTATGTTACCCTTTCTGGAGCTTGCATTTTGATATAGAACAAAGGTAAAAATCAAGCCATAACAACAAAATTGTTTTGCCCCCAAAGATCAATGCTCCCTGTAGATTTCCCCTAAAGCTATTTCTTATTTTAAGTAGACGCCTGGCTTTGCTACTGCTACTTCTCAGGGGAAGGAAGATGAACCATCCTGATAAATTTAACATTCCTTATACTGAGAATGTCTCCCAGGAGACACCACCACTAGCAGCATCGGATACACAGTCCTAGTAAACATCCTGTGAAATCAGCTATTATAGGAAACCAACCCATCAGCAGAAGCTACTTCGCTCTCCTCGGAAGTTGGTATTTGACTTCCAGCACTCAAGCCTCCTAAGGGCTGCCAAGGATTTATTTGTCTGTATAGATCAGTTTGCAAATGTTAATCGAGTCTTTCCTGATAAAACTTTTGGTAGCTTCTGTTTATTTTGTGCTTGGCAAACTATTATTTTTTTCATGCTACTGCTGGAACTACCTGAACAACATCTAACAATATGGATAACTTAACACACTGAATCTTTTGGTTTAGAGAAGCCTCCTCAAACTTCAGAGACTTTCTTGGAAAATACATTTTGAAATTTTGTTATAAACAAAACTTACTGTATATCAGAGTAATTAAATTTTACTTAAATAACAAACTATGGAAATGATCCCCGAAAGCAGAAAGGGGATGGAATAGGGGAGGCAATAGGGGAAGGGAGGGAGAGGGAACCGGGATTGATATGAAAAACAAGCTACTTCCAAATTTAAATGAAAAGGGGGAAAATTACTTAAACCTTTACAGCAATGGGGAAATTTAAAAGATGGAATCACTGTTCAGTGTGAGATGCACAAACCCACTCATATCTCAGCAAAGTTGTGCTGACTCAAGTCAGAGCAAAATTGCTATCTTTGGAATAGTTCAGAAACAGAGTGATTATATTTTCTTCTTTCAAGGCGTTTTTACCTCTTTACCTCTGGATATTTCCCTAGTGCCAGATTTCTCTCTAAACCTATAAGGGCTCCTCCCTCTATTCTTGCTCTCCTCTATTCTTCCTGGTTCCTCATGTCTTACTCACCCCTCCTCTTACATAAGTACTTATCAGTGTCCAATGGTGTATAATATTTTCAAACATCCACCATGATGTAAGTGAACCTTTTTTAGTCTGTGAATGAAATATGAGCATTTATATCATTTCTGGAGTTATTTGGATATTTGGAGTCCCATTGATTCAAACAGTGAGATGCTTTTTATGACATCTGGTTAAGTAGTGCCATTCCTCTCTCTCCATGCTATCAAATATCTGTCACCATAGAATGAAAGGCTTCATTCTAGGCTAATGATTTTACCATTGGATGCTTATGTGGACACAGTTGTTATATCTCTATGTGATATAATTTTGTCATTCTGTGGAAAATCCATAATCCAAGTGATATTTTAACAAGTTATATTAGTAATTCAATCATGGTCTAGGGAAACCATCAGCCATTTTAAAAACTCCATGTCTTATACTAACTTTAAATATACCAGTATGATTTAGTATGCACATGGTTTTATTGGAGCATCTGTCAGAATGGCTAAGGTCAAATAAAACAATTGAACATACTCAAATATGCTTATTTCTCTTTTATTCACAATCACAGAAAATAGAAACAACCAAAATGTGCCTCAACAGAAGAATTAGTAAAGAACATATGTAACATTAATGTAACAGAGTATTACTGTGCTATTAAAACCAGTGAAATCATGAAAGTCACAAAGAAATGGATGGAACTGGGAAAAGAATATAGGGTAAGGTATAAGGCATACCTATAAATACAAATATGGAGATTAACTCTCATGTCAGTTAGAAGCAAGATACAACTGTATAGAACCAAATATCTTCCTTATAGAATAATGGATAAGGTGGGCAGAGAGATCTACCTAGGAAAGAAAATATAGTAAATAATTATGTATATATTGGTGGACTGGAATGGGCCAATATAGTGGAGAGGGGAAAGAAGAGGAGTAAATATGGAGACTCAGCTAAAGTTAAGAGCTGTTGGAGGTATAGTATGGAAACAATATAGCAGGAGCTTGCTAAAATATATGCCATATATTAAGAAGATCTAAATGGGAGACAGAACCCCAACTGGACATCATCACCTGTCACCAAATGAAGCTTTTGATACTAAGGTAGGGTTACATCTAATTGAGTTGTTGGAAAGGAAATCCCCAAACACCCTAGGCTGTTGTGCAGACTGTAGGCTACTCTCCATAACCTTACTCATTTGTAATCTGAGTAATAAAAAACCAGAGACAGATACTGGGATTCAAGCAGAAGATGAGAGAAACAAAGCAGCCAAGCCACCAGAGAGTTTTAACTCTATCAGGGCTGGGGCAATCCTGTTCTCAATGTGGCTCAAGACTAATTGCCTCAATGTGGCTGGAGACTAATTGGCAACTCTGAGACCCTGCTCCTGGCTTATATACCTCTCTAGCACTGAAATTAAATGCATCCTCTACCGCCATCAAGCTTCTATGGCAAATTAGTATGGCTATTGGAACTAAAGGTGTGTACCACCACCACCTGACCTCTATGGCTGTGACTAGCTTTGCATTCTGATCTCCAGGCAAGCTTTATAAGGTCAAAAACAATGTACCACCATTCTCATTATTGAAGACAACATAACATCCATCAGTGAAAATGGAGATTTGTGGCTGGTACCTACATAGAGCCATTTAAAGTCTTTGAAATAGGAAGATACTATTTAGGCTACTAAAAGAGAAACTTAAACAACCCAGCCACAAACCTTTGATCTATAATGGTGTTCTTGCACGGTGTGTTTGTGCAATACTGGCTCAAAGCTTGTGCCAGTAATCAACCAGTATCTATCTGCTTTGTCTTAAGGCTCACTCTAAAAAATGGTATGCATATCCAACATTGCTTTGTGACTAAGAAGCTGAAACTTGATAGCCCAAGAATTATGTGCTTTGTTATTGTCGCAGAGGTCCCTGACACATTTCTCTGCAAGGCAGTAGCTGCCTGGTTTTAAAGAAAACAATGAAAGGAGCGTGATTCTCTGCCTTCCTAACACAGCCATAGAATCCTTACTCCACAGTTCAAGTTTGGGGACTTGAAAAATATTTTTATACTTTGCCAGCATTTTCTTTTCCCAGAAGTTGTATTTTGGGATAAGATCTATTTGCTATTTTGGCAGTAACTTTCTTTTTATATATTTTTGCCTACTGGAGTATTCATTATACTAGTATGATGTATGTTTGAAACACTTTTACCATTGTCTTTAGCAGTTTAATGTAGATAACTCCCTCAGGGAACAGACTCTTGTCTTCACGATTTTCCCTGTTTAACTTCTGATGTTTGACACTCAGACACCAGAATTGCTAAGTAAAGCATTAGCTACTGGCCCATTAAGACATCTACACATGGCATGACTGCACCCTGGCACTATTCCGGTTACATGGAGATGCAACCACTATGTCTTGCTGGACAAAGACTAGCAATTATGACTGGAAATAAAATTAGCATGAGTGACTTCTAACCACAGACTTGAGAAATGCAGCAGTATTCCTGTCAAATCCCAGACACCGGGTTTGTACATCATTGAAATATTTTAAGATGCTGCTTCCTTTAAATCCCTGTTTTCTCCTTCTATATCCTTGCCAGTAAAGTCTTTCATCAATATTTTACTTACTTTTTCATTTCCTTTGGTTTTAATAAGCTGCTTCAGTTTTAAAATCAGATAAATTTACTTCCTGCCTAATCTTAATGAATGGAAAAATAAAATGTTGTGACACAGCATTTCTCATTAACCCAGTTAGAATCCCCTGTATTCCTGACACTGGATTTCTTGAGCATTTATTGCTCTGTGACTTGCACCATAGTGGGCTAAGGTAAAAATATGTTTATTAAGAGATCAACAAAGAAAAATAGAGGTTGACCATTTCAATTAACTGAAAAAAGTCAAAAGAACTATTCAGACATCATTTACTAGAGGTAGAAGTCCTTTGAAATTGAGGTTGTCAGGCCAGTACAATCTTTCCAATAGTATTTTTTCTTAAATTAATGTTAAAATTATCAGGTAATTTTAAGTTTTGTTGTTAAAGCTACACACTTTTAGAAAGAAATGCATTGTTCTAATAACCACTCCAGAGAATATGCAGTACCATCAAAAATCCCTGGCCAAATGAATAATGGTTATCAATGTCCTGTAAGATGTGTTCCAGGTTCAAACTAGATTAAGACAATCTTTCACCACGTCCTGTCAGAAGGGTGTAAAACCAAGCCAATTCAGCTCCCTTACATGGATAAAGAAGAAAGGGCATAAAGACAATAAAGTGACAATAAAGCCAGAGAAACACAGTGTAACAGAAACAAGCAGGCTCAAAACAGGTGCTGTCAAATTATGCTTAACATCCTAATGAGCACTGGCTACTTCCTCTGGTATGGTTATTCAATAATAATTTTGTTTTGAATTGAAAAACAATAACTTTACACATTTATACAATGTGAATTTTTAAGATTTGGTTAATTAAGAGAAAACACCAGTCACAAAGGAATATATATATGAAGCAAGACATTTTAAAGTATGAAAAGAAAACAATGGATGAATCTTTAACTGCTTAACCAAATCTTAAACTTCTTCTCAGAAGGAGGACAGTGAGCACATCGTGCCTGGGGGGATGGTGCTGTGGTTCACATGATAACAAGATGGCCAACACTACTGAAGCCTTCTTCCTCAACAGCTGATATTGCACCCCATCTGACACTATATACAACCTAGCTAGCAACCATGCAGGTTCCAATTCAGTTTCAGCTTTGTTTTCCTGTGTCTTACATCCAAGGTATGTGCTTTGTTCAGTGATAAGGTCTTATGTACCCATTCTGATGGGCAAACAGGAAGAAACTTGAGAGCTTGTATTGTTTTAGAAGCATCAGGGATGTCTGTGATCAACAACCATAGGGACTCTCTTGTGTGTAATGCTATGTTTTTATATAATAACCCATGGCTGTACTAAACAGACTATCATCATTTTACCTTTTATATTTTAACTTGGATTAAAAAGCAATAAGGTTTTCCAAACATTATCCAAACATTCTTCTTTGGGGCAAATGTATCTCATCCTTCTAACTGCACACATCCCAAGTACCCTCAGTATTTAGTTTTGATTATCTCAAAGAAAAAATAAAATAGTTCATTTTGTTCCTTTAGTGTTCATTTGATATTTTTCAGCTTATAATTATTTGGTTCACTTCATTTTCAAGCATTATGTATTAAGAAAAAACACACTTAAAGTATGCACAATATATTTTCGTGATTTAAACAGTCACATAAGGAAAACTGAATAGAAGATTTAAAATCTCCTATACCCTGAAGGACAAACTAAGAACAAAGAATGATCTCAAACTATGTAATACTTAAATACTAAGCATAAAATATTTAAGCCCTTTTTCATGGCCTCTTGCCCATGAGTTCTCATTTTTAATATAGTTACTTTTTAATAACTATTTTCATCTACTCCAGAGGATAGAAAATATGGTTTGAAAATGTCTTGGTCAGAGAAATATTGAGTCAGTTGATAATCAGTGCATAATTTTGTTCAAGGTTTGAATCAATTTCATGAATTCTTAATTCATCCCAATAGAAATAAAGTCAGCATTAGGATAATTCTTGTGGTATAAAGCTCATAACTCCTGAAGAGATTTTTTTCAAATGACACATCACTATGTCAGGAAACAATCTCCTTTTGTACCCACTGAGAATTCCATTTTAGGAACTGTTTCTTCTGTTTGTGTTCTGTCCTCAATCCCAGGACAGGATTTGAATCAGGTATACCAAACTGTCCAAATAAATTACCACTAATAAGAAAACTTGAAAAAGTGAAGAATAGTTAAAATCATAAGTGCCCAACAAAAGTAGCATCAATGGAGATCTAAGTAGGAGAATTTAGGGAGATACGCCCCCCCCCAGATAATTTCTTTTCAGATCATCTTAGATACCCTAAATCAATATAATGATTAGTACAGTTAAGGGGGAGGGGACTTCTACTAAACATTAAAAAAATTGCTTAGAAGGAGTTTTCCATATAAATTCTGTAAGAGAAAAATATCCAACATTTTATTAGAGTTTTTATGAAGGAAGACAGATATTGGTAAATAGCTAAATTATGTGCCTTATTTATCTAAATTGAAATTGATTATGAAAAAGTAATGCATGTAGTGGGTTTCTATATATATTTGATGTTTAGAGACTTATATCTTATCCATGCTACCAAAATAAATATTGTAAAAATAATTTAAAGTTGAATTGATTTAATCTTATTCAAGAAGCTCCTTTTGGAGAAAAGAAAATTGTTAATTATTATATCTTTCTAGTATATGTATAGCTACATTTAATTAAGACCAGAAAAGAGATAACACTCTATATTCATCCATTAACAGTATTTTAACTACCATGTTTTGTGAATTCTTGTACTATTTTATGTATGTACCTTGAGTTCAATAATTACTACATCCTAATGCCAAGTGAAAGCAATTGAAGAATATGATGATATCAGTGGTTTCAAATATTGTGCACCTAAAATACCAGGAGAATTTGCATAAGGTATCATTGATCAGAATATAATTTCTAAGGATTTTCAGTGTACTCACAAGAATAGTTGAGGCAATTTAATTCTATGATTCTAATTTTCATGCACAGTTGAGGTCCACCCTCTAAAAGGTTGGGGTTTGAAAGCACATACATCTTTCTCTGTTTCTTCACAAAAATGGAAATTATGTGGGAAATATAACTTTTCAAAATGCCCAAAATCATCTATAAACCACTACTTGTTTGCTTGCTCCCTAACGCATCTCCTCCCGATTCTCTCATGAAATGTGATATCAGTGTGATATTTGTCATCACTCTCTGCCTTCAGCCTGAAATCCTTTCACAGTGTTCCACTGTAGGCATTCCCCCTTGGGTAGAGCAGTCAAACAAGCAGTCTGCACCAGCTTACACCTCCCGTTTGCCAAAAGCACAGAAGCTACATATAAACACAATGATATTGCACACTCATGAAGTGGGAACAAAGAAACAGTGTGCCATTGCACAATGAAGAAGTGATCACCAAGAAGCACCATGATACTACGCACTTACAAAGTGGGCACACAGGACTCTTTTAGATTTAAATGGTGAGACGTTCCCATCACTACAAAGGATGACCATCATGTAAAGAATGAGCTTGCACGTCTTTGTCCCTGTCTAATTCGTTTTTCACACCCTGTGCTGTGCTATGGAGTTACATTGGCTCTTACTTGGCTCTCCTTACACTGGGGAGTTCTAGTACTCTATGGAAGCTACTAGACATCACTGTTCTCAGGAATCATCATCAGAAGATTCCAAAACGGGGCAAGGACTTGTCTGCAAAGTAAAGGAAGAGCAAATGAAGTGAGTGGTCTGTCTAACATTTGTTCAGTCCTCTGGGGAATGCAATGATAAACACCTTTGCACATCATTTGGCAGACAGACTTCATTATGTAAGAGTAGGTTATATGCACATGACAGTTCTATTAACATATGATTACAATGCTAGCAAATAAATCCACCATCATATATAGAATAGTGTTTTTTTTTTTACAATACCATGTCACTGAGAAAAAAGTATTTTCTAAAAGTACTTCAGCAACTCACCTAACCATCACTGTAATATAAATTATGTTAGTTATTGGATATGTTTCAGTACATAAATTTCTTTGAATACAAAATCAACACTAAAATGATATTGAATTGATTTAAGAAATAGATTCTAATGCATTCCTTACTCTTTGATATGTAGTATTGTCAGCACATTCTGTGACCCATCTTCCTAGTAATGTCGCTATAAGGATAAAGTGACTGATGGGATCTCACACTCCTTTCTCTTTGCTGTTACTCTATTTTTAAATTCACTCATGAGTTTATGTTTTTCCCTAGACCGTGAGTTGTTTTTAGAGGTCATTTAATAAGTTCCTAGAAATAACTGTATCTTAGTTTTTGAACATTGTAGAAAATATATTACTCATATGTATTTAACTATCATGGTCAATTGATATAGCTACCTTATCAGATATTCTTCATGAAAAGGTCAGAATAATGTAGTGATAACATTACCACAAGAAACAAAACCATTGCAAATAAATTTGGTACCTAAGAAACCTGAAATCATTTAAGGAACCTAGAAATTCAGAGTTCATAATTTTTTTTTTGCCCAAATCTTTGGAGCAACAAATTTATTTATGGAGACTTCACACAAATCAAAAGTGGGAAGCTGAATTGATATTTAAAACTGTATATTAATGTCACTGATATAAAGATATTTTGTGCTTTGGTATTCAACACTAGAATTGTGTTGAAGAAGGAACTATCATATAAGCTTGGAAATAAAGTACCATAAACAATATATTGCTTTAAATCTTAGTTTAATTTTTTTTATAACATCATTGGTTTTTTTTTTTTTTTTTGGAATGACAACTGCCCAATAGATTCATATGTTGGAATATTTGGTCCCAGTTGGTGGAAGTCTCTAGTAATGATTAGATGAGGCCTTGCTGTAGGTGTGTCACTTGTGGTCAATTTTGAGGTTTCAAAATATATGGAATCCTGGGTCTGGTTTCTGACTCCTAGTTGTGGATCATGATGTAAGATTGTAGCTCTTCCTGCCACCATGCCTGTGCTCTGCTGTTAGGGAACCTAATGTCCCAAAACAGCAAGCCTGCACAAATGCTTTCTTTTATAAGTTGTCTTGGTCATGATGTTTCATTAGAGTTATACGAAAGAACTCATTTAGAAGTTAGGAGCAGGGAGAGTATTATTGCTATGCACAGTTGATCATGTTTTTGTTTTGTTTTTGTGTGGTGGGTGAAGGGGATGTTGAAGACTTTTTAACTTTGTTCTAGAAAGGCATTTGAATGCATGGTGGTGGCAGCATATGCCTTTAAATCTAGCATGGCAGAGGCAGAGGCAGAGGCAGAGGCAGAGGCAGAGGCAGAGGCAGAGGCAGAGGGATGTCTGCAAGTTCCAGGCAAGTCTGATTCACAGACAAAGTTCCAGGACAGTCAAAGGCTCAAGAGAAACCCTGTCTCTAAAGATTTCCCTAGCAAAAAAAAAAAAAAAAAAAAAAAAAAAAACAACAACAACAATAAAACCAGTTGACCTTTGTAAACAGAGTTTAGCAAGCCATCCTAATAGTAGCTTAGAAGACAGTAGTGCTGACAGCAACATGGCAACTTGGAATGTGGAAGGCTAGGATAAGTGTTTTCACAGCCAACAATATTAGCAACCAGTCTAAGAGTGTTCCTGTTATATTTTGGCAAAATATTTGGTTGTTTTGTGCCCATGTTCTAATAATTTTCTAGAAACTAAGTTGAAAATAATGGGTTAATTTCATTGGTTGGAGAGATTTTAAAACAGCCTAATATTGACTCTGTCACAGAGTTATTAGTAATCACTCTTATGCAGGTTTACAATGAAAAGGACCATATAGGGCAAATGTACAGTTTGAAGAAAATCAAAGGAGGATCAAAGGATTTAATATTGGAGTTCAGGATTATTGTGAAAGAGCAAAAAGAATAAGACTTGCCTGCTCAGGGTATATTATCAGACCCAGCTATGCTTTAAACTTAAAAAAAAAAAAAAGCCTTAGAAAGTTCCTGCTTTTGATCACGCCAGACTGCCGAAACAGAGTGCAAGTTGATCCTACATTCAAACCAGCTAGACAAAACAGCCCTATAGACTACAGCCAGGATATCTGAATCTTCTTTTGAATCACCCAAGACAGCGCCCCTTACCAGCAGGAAGTAGTTTGGAAAGAACGACGCCCAAATCCCCAAATATTGTGTATAAATGTTGGTATTCATTTAATTGGACTTTGTTATATAAAATTAAATAAAAAAAAGAAAGTTTCTGCTCCTAAAGAGCAACAGCAAATAAAATAAATCTTACATGTAAATCAAGTGGAAACTAAGGGATTTCCACACTGAGAAGACACCCAGACACCCAAACTTGGGGTTATTGTCCACATGATTCTGTCTTTAAAGTCATGGCGAATCCATGTATAAAGGTGCTGTGAAGGTCAAAAGGAGACAGCAGGGTAGTCCCTGCATGAAGGCCCAGAGACGGAAAGACACCCACTTGAGAGAATGAAGCCTGAGTTGTACTGGAGATCCAAAGGTGTTAAAGGTGTCAGAGGCACGACAGGACTGCCAGGGTGAACAGCACGCAGGGGTGGAACCAGCCCGAAAGAAGAATGTGATAGGATTTGAACCCAGAGGTTTGGAGCCTACTATCCTCTCTGACATTAGACTTGCAGCTTCAGGATTTGGATGTTTCCCCTAAATGTCCTGATCATCTCTGGTACAGTGTTTCCGTAGTATGATCCTGTTCCTCCTTTTGGAATGGTAAACTACATTCACTGCCATTGTGTGTTGGAAATATGTAACTGCTTTCTGGTTTTACATGTAGTTACAATTCAGTGAGTACCTTAAGTTTAAGAAGAGACTAAACTTTAGTTTTTTAAAACAGTGTTGAAACTATGAAAGACAATGGGGACTTCTGACATTAAACATAGTTTGCATTTTGATATGGCCAAGGGCAATGGGGGGGGGGATAAAGAGTAACATGTAGTCATCTGAATGAGAATATGTCTTATAAGCTCATATGTTTGAAGACTTTACCTTCTCTTGATGGAAGTTTTGGGGA
Source organism: Phodopus roborovskii (assembly GCF_943737965.1). Classification (NCBI taxonomy): domain Eukaryota; kingdom Metazoa; phylum Chordata; class Mammalia; order Rodentia; family Cricetidae; genus Phodopus; species Phodopus roborovskii. The sequence continues at coordinate 8,791,272 of NW_026126511.1, read as the reverse complement.
AGGATTCAGAGGTATGATCTTGGAGGAGATGGGTCATTAGTGATTTCTTTGAATTTTCAAAAGGCTTATAGCATCCCCCCCCCTCTCTCTCTCTGTCTCTGTCTTTAACATGTAGATTGAGATATGAGAGGGCATTTCCTGACAGCTCACCTTTTCTCTGCCACCATGGACTCTAATACTCTGAAACCATATGTCCAGTTAGACTTCATTTTAGCTATTCTTACTTTGTCCCGGCAGTATAAACCTTTTTCCCTTAGGGAAATATTGAGAGATCATTGCCACTTATCCTGTTAGTGGCATTGTTCTAGCAATGGGGAAGTTGGAGATTGCTATAGTTGCAAAAATAAGAAAGCCAATATTTGCATCAAAATACATAACTAAATAACATAGTCATATGTTATGGGCATACCAACAACTGAAATATTAAATCCATTATTAAGTGATAATTCAATCCCTAAGGTGAACTAAATTCTAACTAATATAAAATTTGATTCTGTCTTAGTGTTTCTCTCTGTGTGTCTCTGTCTTTTTCTGTCTGTCTCTGTGTCTTTCTGTCTGTTGTCTGTCTGTCTCTCCTTAAAATAATTCTCTGAAAAACAATAGGACCTAAATTGCAGCTAAACAAATGCATTTAACAAAACTAAGTAGGTGTCATCACTCTGGATAACAGATGTGTAGAAAGAATCAGTAACAAAAGAGGTTGAAGTAGGGTCCTTCTCAAAAATGGTTAAGTGCCATTTATGCTGTTCTCACAAACTTTAATGGATCACTGTTATCTACTTTTTGGTATAATTAGCATGTACTTCACATTGACATAGAATAAATAGCGATTTTGTCTTTTAATGGACACCTATATGACTATCTTCCCTAAGTACAGCATGTTTTCTGAAACTACAATGTACTTTATTCAAATTTTTTTCTTTTATTATCATCTTACATTGTGATGATATGTAGACATTTTTGAATTACAAGGATGTCTCTTCCTTTATTATGTAGATATGTATCCATTAGAGCCATCCATTTTTGGAGATGACAAAGGCATTCACTTGACATTTTACTTTGTCTACTATCTAGTTCTTATGGGGATGGAATGACTAGTTTGAAACTTTAATCACTGTTCCTAAAAATGAATAGAATGTTAGAGGCCATGGTACAAGGCTTGTACTTTGTAAAAACATCTTTAATACCAGAGTACCTTTTGTGCCTATTTTGTTCATTGCTTTCTGTTATGAAATAAATAAAAGAAGGGTTATTCAAGGAGCATAAACCATAAATTCAGATGCTAACTCCAGAGAACAAAACCATCTTAATCTCCAGAAGATATACATGACTTCAAAGACAGTGATCTTTCTTCTAAGGAATGAAACATGAGAGATATTCAATTAATATAAATTAGATAAGTAGCCAAATTCATGCAGTTATATAAAATGATTAAATGGCATAGAAACTTTGGAATTGAGGTAGCTAACCTTTCCATTAGTAGGGCTATCATGGAGAATAATGTCTGAGGAATTACAGTGGGTTCTACTCATATTTAGATTCCTGAGAGCCACTATCTTCAGCAGCCCTATATACATCAATTTGTCATTCTTTCATATGTTGATAAGAGAAAAGAAAGGAAGAAAAGAGATCAGTAACCTTGAAGCTAAAATAAACTTGGAAAGTTCTATACAAGCTCAAGTAAACACTACATGTGTGATACAGAAACAAAGTTTGCAAGCAGAATTTAAGCTCTGCTTGTCATATAAAACCTGTTTTTTAAATTGTTCTCCACAAAAATCAGACATGAGCAGGCCATTTTCTCCTTCCTGGAAACTGGAGAAGGTTTTAATTCCTGACCAATTTCTTCCTGGGATTGTTGCCAGCAACATGACCTTAATGAAGTTTGAAACATTTTCTATAAATTAATATGAGACTGGAGAAAATCATAAGTTTTATGTTAAATATATATTCATTCTTACATAAGAATACATCACAAATCTGTCAAATACATCATCAGTCAAGTGAGACAGGATGTCTAGGCACTACATTCTATTATTTTTCATTATTTCTAGAGTAGTCATATAACATTCTACATAAAGGGAGAAATTACATTGAAAGATATTTTTGTTATACTGTAAAGGAAGCTTTATGAGTAAATTTTTACATGAATAGTATTGGAAGTAAACCATCTATCTCTAAGTCTTAGGACAAATTCTTACTCAATATATCTGTTTTGTGAGTTGTAAAGACACAACATAAGCCATCTGAGTAAAGCCACCCAGGTACTGTGCACTTCTATAAGTCAGGAGTTACACTTCCCAATATTAGTTTCACACTCACAGCATGTGTTCGTGTGTGTAGTGTTTGCCGGTGTGTGTGAATGAGTATTAACATCTAAGTGTGGAAGTTATAAACCAACTTCTATTTTCATAATGCATTTCTTTTTACTTGGTCTTCTGACCTAGTCTCTCACTAAACCTTGACCTCAGTGTTTTATTGCCGCAGAGATGACCTACAAGTTCTCACTCAGTACCATCACTGGAGTCACAGGCTCATGACAACATATCTGGATTTTTATGTGTGTTCTGATTATCTGAACTCAAATCCTCATATCTGTGCAGCAAGTCTTTTGACACAATAAGCCATTTCCTCATCCTTAAAAATTCACCTTGATAACTTCTGCCTCATTCTTACGTAAGTGATAAAATACATTGGATTTAAACAAGACACACATACACACACTAAGAGGTTATTCATAATTTGAGGCAAAGAAACAATATCACCTAAGGAAGAAAGAAGTGCAGTAGGAAGATTCATAAGTAGAACTATCTTTGTCTAAAGAATAGTTTTAGAATGGATCAACTCATTACCAGGAGATGACTCAGTAGCTTAGGAGGTCTTCCTTTACTGTATTTGAACCTGAGATTGAAGCACCCAAGTAAAAGTCTGGAGTGATAATATACCTGTAACCCAGAAGTGACTCGGGTATCTGTCCACATTCATAAACATGCATACTGAATACATTTGACTCACACATACCCATGTGCACACATGTTCTGATGAACCCTTATTTGGAAATGAAAAATAAATCCAAACATAAAAAAGAGAGGTAGGTAGTTAGTGTCCTCAGGTATTTATATCTATCAATATGTCATATGAAATTGGAACCCGTACAGTTGACAAAAAAAGTACATATATTGAAAAATTTAAAACACTTTTTACTTCTAGTCTTGTAAAACAGGCTAACATGCCTTACTTTTTAAAAAATAAATAAATAGCTATTAATACTTTATATAAAATGTGTTATTTAATTCAGACCTGAAATCATAGACGATGAGAAGAACTCACAGTTGAGAAATAAAATAGGATTAAGCGGTATCTTGGAACTTTGGCTCTTACAATTGTCTTCTGCAATCATTCCTGAGTCTTAGGTATAATGATGACCACCTTGGCAAGATAATCTCAAAGGTGAAATACTGCTACTTATATACTGGAGGCAATCAGCAGACTCATACTAAATAGGAAACAATACTTTCTTGCTACTGGAAAGCTAGCCAACTATCCATGGCTGATAAGGAATGAACCCTATCAACCTTACTGGAAAATCTATCACTGTCACTTTCCTAAATCTTCAGGATTCCCAACAGCATTCCAATAGTTGTCATTATGTCCACAGATGTAAGATATCTCATCCTTCAATAAATTCCTTCTTTTCCAGTAGACAGAGAGCATCTTAGATATTCACAACTGACTAAAATGCAGAGAATATTTGACAATGGAGTAGGTACATCTGTGAGTATTCCAATACTGTATCTTTAAATATTTCATATTATTCATTTTAATATATAGGATATGATAAATAACTATGATAAAATAAATATAACATTAATCCTAACACAGTGCAATTTCATTCCCTCCCAAAAAGTCAGCGAAGCATTCAGAAACATCAGTAGCTAAATTTTCTCATCCACTTACAATAGGCTATACTTAAAGTTCCAGGAGGTGAAGAGAGCTATGGGTAACTGTAGACTCATGTTCTTTTTGAAAAAGAAGCTACAAGTAAAACTGCAAAGCAGTATATTGCTAACTATGCATTTACAGCACCTACTGTATAAAATTCTGGCATTGTTTCCCATTATATTTGCTAATGATGATATTTGATAGTTTAAAAGTATCACACAACAGAACAAATACTTTCTAAGCATCCCCTATACAGTAACTGTTAGAAGTGTTGTAGCAAACCAAACATCTTCCTGCTTGTTTCTTTTACTGCTTGATGGGAGGGCAGTGTGATAATCCAAGCAAAACAGCATGTTATCCTTATGTTTAGTAAGAGAAATATGAAAATAAAGTTAAACATATATGGCATGGTGGCATATGCCTTTGATCTCAGCACTTGGGAGGCACAGGCTAGAAGAGCTCTATGAGTTCAAGGCCGGTCTTCTATACATAACGAGTCCAAGGCCAGCAGGACTGCTAAAAGAAATCCTGTCATAGAAAGAAAAAAAATAAGCTGATAAAATAAATTAAAAATAAAAGGTAACATAAAATTAATGACAATAGGAATGAAGAAAAAAAGATGAAATCAAGGATACATGTTAAAAAAAATCATGAGGAAAAACTGGGAAAAACAACTACCAAAAACATTAATTGATTAATTATTACTCCCTAAGTGCAGAAGATGGAAACGTCTGAAAAATTTTTCTTGGATGATAAAACACAAACTTGCAATAATGTAACACTTTTTTCCAAATAGATCTAATTACCCTGATAGGATTTGAAATTAGTTATTTCCATCATCAGTAGATCAGAACTGTTACTCCACTTCTACCTGCTGTATCCTTCCTTAGCAGTGGGTTCTGTCATTCAGTTTTTAAATGCCATAACCCTCAGTGCAGTTGTGAGTGGCATTTCGTTGATGGCTAAAGAAATAGGCCACTATGCTATCCATTTATCATCTAGCTGTACTTCCACTTTGGGGAGCATACTATTCATTTAATTAAACGCTTTTTCAATTGGATCACTTGTCATATATATATGTACTATATTATGTAGTTATATATAACTGTATATATTTCCTCTGTCGGACAGACATCTAAAAAAAGTCTTTCTCCCATTCTCTAGTCTGTCACTTCATCTAGTTGCTTCATTTACAGAGCAGAGGTTTTTCCACTCTAGATAAACACATCTGTCAATTCATGATGTTATTTCTTGGGTTATTAGACCTATTTTTAGACAGCCTTTGCATTTTCTGGAATCTTGAAAGATTTTCTTAAGTTTTTTTTTTTTTTCCCCCTCTAACACTTTCAGAGTTTTTGGGCTTCACGTTAGAGCCTTTGATCTGCTTTGAATTGATTTCTGCACATTACAAGAACTGCAGAGATTTCACGTTTCTGTATATTTGAGTACATAGCTTTCTAAGAGCCATTTGTTAAGGAGGATACCTTTATTTAAAATGTGGAATTTTGTATTTTATGAAAAGTCAGTTGGCTCCAACTCTGTGGGTTCACTTCTGGGTTCATTATTCTACTGCTACACTCAGCGTTTGCACTGGTACCCTCTCAATTTTCTTCTTTTGGATATGCAATATTACCAACTATTTTGAAATGCCCAACATTATGTTCTTTCTTTTGCTTTAGCTATTTGGGATATTTTGTGCTTCCAGCTTCCATAGGCATTCCAGGACTGCCTCTCCACTACTATGATAAATGGCATAGAATTAAATCTCTAATTTTGGTGATTATTATTTCCATCACATTAATTTTACTTTTTATAAACATGGAAGATATTTCAATTATCTGGTGTCTTATATTGTTTTTTTCTTTAATTTCCCATGCTTTAAAATTTTTAACCCAGAGGTATTCATCCACCTTTACTTTTTAATATCATAATTTTATAGACATCATGAAAGTATTATTTTCCTGTTTTATTTTATGCAGCATGTTGATTATTGTTATAGAGAATGTATAATATTTGAAAATTGTGAGTGTGTGTGTGTGTGTGTGTGTGTGTGTGCGTGCGTGCATGGTTATATTCCCCCCTGACAAGGGTTTCTTTGTCTCCATCTCCCGTGTGCCTGTAGAAGCATTGGCATTACAAATATGAGTGACATGCCATGTTTCGCATGGATTGTGAGGTTTTGAACTTGGTGCATGCCACATACATTACTCATTGAGCTATCAGCCCAGCTCTCCTTGGGGTCTTTGTTTTAAATCACCAATTAATTGTTTTATAATTAAAAAATATAGTTTTGATTTACTTACCAACCCCAGGTCCCTTCCATCCTCATGTCCACCCCACCCCCTTTCCTGCCTCCTTTCCATTCCTCAGAATGGATAAGGTCTTCCTTGGGGAGTCTATGGAGTCTGGCATACCAAGGTCAGGCAGGACTAAGTCCCCTCCCCCCATGTCAATGCAGAGCAAGGTAACCCTCCACAGGGAGTGGGCTCAAAAAAAAAAAAAAAAAAAAAAGCCAGTTCATACACTCAGGATAAGTCCTGGTACCACAGCCAGGGTCTCCCCAAACAGATCAACAGATCAAGCCACACAAACGTCTCCAATATATAAAGAGACTAGTTGGTTTGCATGCAGGTTTCTCAGCTGTCAGTCCTTAGTCAATGAGCTCCCACTAGTTTATGTCAGCTGTCTGTGTGGTTTCGCCCATCAGGCTCTTGATCCTCTTGTTCATATGATTCCTAGGCCCTCTCTTCAGCTGGACTCCAGTGCTCAGTGGGTCACTGCATCTGCTTCCATCTTTCATTGGGTGTAGATTCTATAAAGGCTATGATGGCAATTAAAGGTAGTCACTAATCTGATTAGTGGGGAAGGCCCATTCACACACCCTCTCCACTACTGGTAGGAATCTTGGCTGCCATCATCCTCTGGATTCCTGAGAATTTCTCTAGCGCCAGGTTTCTGCCTAACCTCATAAAGCTCCCTCTATCAGGTTATCTTTTTCATTGCTTTCCCCTGAAATCAGACTTTTGGATCCCTCGTGTTCCTGTCCCCCATCCCTTCCCTTCCAGCCTCCTCCTGGTTTACCCAGCAGATCTTAGCTATTTTTCCTTCCCGGGGCCCTCTATGTATTTCCCTCTTAGAGTCCCCCCTTTTACCTATCTTCTCTGGAGTTGTTGATTGTTGCCTGTTTATTCTTTGCTTTAAGCATAATATCCACTTATGAGAGAGTGCACACCATGTTTGTCTTTCTGGGTTTGCCTTACCTCACTCAGGATGATTTCTTCTAGTTCTTTCCCTCGCCATTTTTAATTTTAATGTGAATCAAGCTTTTTTATATGTCAGTCCCAATTCCCTTTTCCTCCCCTACTCTACCCAATCCCCTATCTCCTCCCCTTACTGTTCCCCAGGGAAGGTGAGGCCTTCCAATGGGGAGTCTTCAAAGTCTGCCATATCATTTGGACCAGGGAGCAGGCCCTCCCCCATGTGTCTAGGCTGAGAGAGTATCCTTCTATGTGGAATGGGCTCCCAAAATCCATTCCTTTACCAGGGATAAATACTGATAGACTACCAGAGGGCACATAGACTGCCCAGGCCTCCTAAATGACACCCATGTTCAGAGGGAGTAGATTGGTCCTATGTATGTTTCCCAGTTATCAGTCTGGTGTGCATGAGCTCCTCCTTGTTCAGGTCAGCTGTCTCTGTGGGTTTCTCCAGCCTGGTCTTGACCCCTTTGCTCATCTCTCCTCTTCTCTGCAACTGGATTCCAAGAGTTCAGCTTAGTATTTAGCTGAGGGTGTCTGCTTCTGTTTCCATCACCTACTGGATGAAGGCTCCAGTATGTCATATAAGATAGTCATCAATCTCATTATCAGGGAAGGGCATTTAAGGTAGCCTCTCCACTATTGCTTAGATTGTTAGTTGGTGTCATCCTTATAGGTCTTTAGACCTAAAATGGCTCCCTCTATTATGGTATTTCTTTTCTTGATCTCCTCTATTCTGCCCCTGACTCAATCTTCCTGCTCCCTCTATTCTATCCATTTTCCTGCAAATTTCAAGATGTCATTGTTTTTTTACTGCTGAGTAATATTCCATTGTGTAAATGTACCAAATTTTCTTTATCCATTCTTTGGTTGAGGGGCATCTAGGTTGTTTCCAGGTTCTGGCTATTACAAGTAGTGTGCTATGAACATAGTTGAGCAAATATCCTTGTTGTACCATTGTATATCCTTTGGGTACATGCCCAAGAGTGATATTGCTGAGGCTTGAGGTAGAATGATTCCCAGTTTTCTGAGAAACTACCATATTATTTCCAAAACCTAGTTTGCACTCCCAACAGCAATGGAGCAGATTTCCCCTGACTCCACATCCTTTCTAGCATAAACTGTCACCAATGTTTTTATTTTAATCATTCTGATAGGTGTAAAATTGTATCTCAGAGTCATTTTGATCTTCATTTCTCTGATGCCTACCCATGTTGAGCAATTCCTTAAATGTCGTTTGGCTATTCTGGATTTCTGTTTAATCTGTACACCATTTGTAAATTGCATTATTTGGTGTTTTGGTGTCTAGTTTCTTGATTATATATTTTGTATATTAACCTTCTGTCAGGTGCATAATTGAAGAAGACCTTTTTCTATTCTATGGTAGTTGTTTTGTCTCATTGACTGTATCCTTTTGCCTCACAGAAGCTTTTCAGTTTCAAGAGGTTGTATTTATTGATTGTTCCTCTCAGAGTATGTTTTACTGGTGTTAGAGTCAGGAAGTTGTCTCCTGTGCCCATGTGTTCAAGGCTATTTCTCACTTTCTATTCTATCAGATTCAGTGTAACCTGATTTATGTTGAGGTCTTTGATCCACTTATACTTCAGTTTTGTGCAGGGTGATAGATAAGGATCTAGTTGCATTCTTCTACATGTTGACAACCAGTTATGCCAGCAACATTTGTTGAAGATGCTTTTTTTTTTCCATTGTACAATTTTGGCCTCTTTGTTTAAAATCAGGTGTTCATCGGTGTTTAAGAATTAGATTTGATTTATATGTGTGAGTGTAAAATGCTTTTGTAGTTTCTTCTGTTGGTGATAACTTCACTAATTGTGTAATATCTAAATATATGTTTATTTGATTTTTAAGACCTTTTCTCTGATGTCGTTTTCTAGGTTGACAGTTTCCTGATTTGGTTGTTCTTGTTGTTATTTTTCAGTACATTTAAAAGGTTCATCTTTTCAGTAACATTATCTCTGTTGTTTGTGGTGGTTGTTTCCAACTTTCTTTGTAGAGAAAGCTAGCCTTGAACTCCTTATCCTTCTATCTCCACCTAGAAGAGGCCAGATTATTAGTATGAGTTTTTTTTTTTTCTTTTTAAACAAGAGAAATTTAATCCTTATTTAGTTCTGAGTTGCATAATTATTGGTGTGTGTAAATATTTTCTAACTTTAATAACAGGAAAAATATCAAATGAAAAGACACTTGTTCAAATGAAGTCTCCTTTAGACACTTGAGAGGAAAACCACCTTTCTGTAGAAAAGAACAAGTAGCTTCCTAATGAAAACACCCAGTCTCTCACACACACATTGGAATGCCAAGTGAGTGAGTGTTAAAAATCTCCTCCAACCTGCCAACTATCAGGAAACTGACTGGCTCGTGACATCGCCATCAGGGTATTCCCAGGTGTCACCCAGCTTCCGGGCCTGACCTATATTCTTTTCATTTTTTCTGCTCACTGTGTATTGTTGTCTAGTCTCTACAAGCCTGTGCTCATATATGAACAAAAGGTTCAGCTTTCTCTTACATAGTAAAAATATCACATAAAACTTTCCAAGTCTCTGTTGTAATGCCTATATATTCTTACCTTTTTATATCATGCTATGTTTTATGGAAATACATCTTTTCCTGATGCTACTATTCACTAAATTTCAATTAGTGCTTGATGCTTTCTTTGTAAAGTAATCAATATATTTCAGGTAAACAAAATGTGTAGAAGTGCTCATATGATTATTTTATGCAATTTATGATTATACTATCTATGTTTATGATTGTTTTATTGCTATTCTTTAGCAAAAATACGTAACTAAAAAAAGCCATCATCTTTCATGCTAAAAAATAAATATTTTATCTATTTATTAAATACTTATGTCTCATTGACTATATTTATTGTACATTCAAACTTGTATGTCCAGTCATTGAAATTGCTGTGAGAATATCATGCATTGAGTATGCCATAAACATTTAAAAAGTTAAATTCTTTTTCACTAACCATTGTTTATCACAAGTTGCATTTGAAAATCCTGTGTCCTCACCTGATCAAAATCTATTCAACTCCACTCAAACTGAACCATTTCTGCTATATTCTCTGCAACTCTAAGTCTCAGGGTTCATACCTGCTTATGGGAAGAAATGCATCTTTTGAGGGAATTTGAAGGCAATCACATTGGAAGAAGTCTGCTAAACATTTTCGAATTTTATCACTTCATAGTGGCATCAGTTACCACTATGGTATTGGGCTTGGGCTTGGAAATAGTATGGATTTGCTGCCGCCAAGTTTGTGGGCTCCTTTGGAGACTTGTTCTTCCTCGGCCTTTTCTTTCACTGAAGCACTGGTTAAATCCTCTGCACTCCTTTCCCGGAGGATGAAACTGTGGTTGGAATTGCCTTGTTTCTAAGTACTATTTTGGGTCAGTTCATCTGCCTCCATATCTCAGTGCTTACCTTGATCCCACAAAGAATGGAGTTTTTATATAATGGTTTCTCTCTAAACCATTTCATCTTAACACTTCAATCTCTTAGTGAAACAGGAGGAAATATTTAGGCATTTAAATCTTTGGTGCATTAACTTTAAATAGTAATAACTCAAAAAGCATATGAGGATTATATCTGTGGAGCTTATGTACATAAGGAAACTCATCATTTTATCAAAGGAGAGCATCTATATTTTAAAGGTTTAATGAAAAAAATGGAGAATGCTATTATATTAAAACAAATAGTGGGAATTGGATTAGATATTGAATTGCACAACCTTTAAATTAGAAGTTCATCACTTTCCAACCATGTCTGTGCAGCAACATATGGAAAGACAACTTCCAGAGTCTGGTAAATCGATTCTGTAACAGGGATAAATTGGACTGATTTCAAAAGGAAGACTGTTACATGGGTGATCTTGATGGAATTTCTCTCTGCATTTCAGTGAGCAATAAAATGTTATTTTCCTCTGGAAAAAAATCCTCGAAAACAGAAAGTATTTTAATAAATTTGTTATTTGGGGAATATTATTTCAAGAAAGCTTGTTTCGAGTAAAACTTGTGTGAGCAGGGAACACATGAGCCATGGTCACATTTAGAGCAATTATAAATTCTGAGATAATGGAATGAGTGAAAAGTGGTTTAAATCACAGGTTCTTCCACTTAACGGCATCAGGGGATTTAGATTAGGGATGTGTTTTAGGAAATCAGTCTCTATGTGGAGTTATAAAGGATGAATTAGAGCAGAAAGAACAACTGAACTTTGTCAACTCAGTTATCGCACTTAGCCAAGAATGTAAAGTGGTGGGATGGAGTATGATTCGAGATGGTAACGTAGAAAAAGAAGCAGGAATGAAAAGCCAACAATTTAATGACCTTGCAAAGTAGGAATGGCAGAGAGAGCTGCAGTGCTTTTATATTTTATGTCTAATTGTTATTTGAATTTCGATATGTGTTTTCAACATATTCAGGTACCAAAATAACCCTTACTGAACGAACCCCCTCTTACCTACCCAACCATCTTTCTATCCTATTTTTAAGTTCTTCCAGGCCATTATTTTAGTGCCTGTATATTCCTGGATATTTGGTCTTCTGGTAGAGAATGGTGACTTTCTAGTTGCTACACTCTTACAGAAAATCTTCTCTCCCTCTCAGCAGCTAGAGGCATAGGATGGATGACACATGGCCTACTCCTCTCTCCACAGGTGGATTTGTTTCTCTGTTTGGGTCTTATTTGCTTTGCTTTTTCTGAAGTGAATTAGAGGGGAGATCTGGGAGAAAGAGAGGGTGAGGGGAGCTGGGAGGAGTGGAGGGAGGGGAAACTGAGGTGAGGATATGTTGTGTGAGAGAAGAATCTATTTCCAATTTTAAAAAAAGAAAAACCAAGAAAGTGTTTTAATTTGTACTCTGTACCATATGTCTTGTGCTGGGCTCAGAACTCTTACATTTTTGCCTCTGAAAAAGCATACACTCAACTGCAGGTTTGGGTTTAGACCTGACTAATCTCAAGCAGGTCAATGGCAATCCAAATATGTCCCAACATAATTTGGTTGCAGCAAAATCAAAGAGTCCTCAGGTACATTTATTGTGGAAAAAATAAGGATCAGGGAAAACTGATAGGATGAATAGATGTTTATTCAAGGAGAAATAACTTACAACAGAGACAGATGACAGCCGCAGGTTCCAGTCCCAAAGATGCCTCCAGATGCTGTCTCTGACCAGGAAGCAAGAGGGAGCTCTGGAGTCCCTGACCCCAGACCCCAGACCTAATTCTCCCAGGTCACATCGCACCTGTCCCCACCCACACTGGGTGTGATCAGTGCAACAGGTGCAGGCGGGGGGTAAATATCTCACTACAAGCATTCCTGTTTAAGTACAAAAAAGAAGCAACAGAAAACCTTGCCCGCATGTGCAATGTAAGAAAGGCAACACAACCCTTGTATTGTGAGTATAACAGAAAAAAAGAGACGCCAAATTCATGGATATTAGCCGATTGCTTCTGAAAGACAGTTTTATTTTCTTTCAAATTTAAAATAAATTAGTGAATAAATAAAACATTGCTAGAATTGCCAAATACTTAACCATCTCAACAAATTGTTTTTTGTTTGTTTTTTTGTTTTTGTTTGTTTTTTCCAGTTGCAAAGGTAAGCTATAACACTTTGTGAAATGTATACCTCCCGGTAGTACTAAAGACGTTCAGTGAGCACAATTACATGTTTATGCTAAGCATGAAAAGAAAGATGAAACATGGTCCTTATTTGTCCAGGCTTAGACACACATGGCAATTCTATGGCTGTGGTACAAACTCTACAGTTTTGAAAGAATTAAAGTAACACTTTTTAAAGATTTGAGAATACTAATTTGTACTTTTTAATGTTCTTACAATATCCTACATGCATGCATTTTAATAAAATCTACTAGCAAAATCCCTTCCTTGTACTTTTTAAATGCTCTGAAATCCTTCTCATCTCCACAGGACTACAGGGCCATGCGCTGAGGTTCTTACAAAGATTTTAAAAATCTTTCTGTCATCTCTTTCATGATGGTTCGTAGTGATACAATATTTATGATTTATTAAAGCTTGACTGAGGCTTCAGAAAAGCAAGGTCAGCCTCAAGCTATAGAGATCAGCAGTGTATACACACACACACACACACACACACACACACACACACACACACACACACACACCTTTAGTCCCAGAAGCCAGGAGCTGGAGATGGTTGTACACACCTTTAATCCTGGGCCTCAGGATTAAGAGGTAGACAGATTTCTGTGAGTCCACAGCCACTCAGGTCTACATGAGATTGTATCAGTCAAAAGAGAATTATAACTCACACCTAATCCCAGCACTAGGCGGACATAAAAGACAGAGTAAGTAGTCAGTAGAGGGGATTCATTCTCCAGCAACAGTAAGGAGAGGCAGCAGTTTGAGACTAGGTGAAGAGCTCATGTGATGATCAGTCCTTTCAGCCAGGGATAGAGGTGAGAACTAGTGGACAGATGCATTGTTTCCCTGATCTTCAGCTTGAACCCCAATCCCTGTCTCTTGGTCTTTCATTTGTGTTGATACAATGGTTTCTGAGCATTGGCAAAGGGAGCTGTTATATTCATGCTGAAGGATTGAGTTTTTTATGTATTTAGCATGTATTTTCTGAGATTTTGCAGCTTTTGGGTCTCTGCATATATCTCTATCTACTGAAAAGTTTTTAATGAGAGATAATAAATACACTAACCTACTGATATGAAGAAAAGCAGTCAGAAGGCAGCTGAATGTAATGCTCAACCAGCACACTATGGAAGGAAGTGTGACTCTTGAGCCTGTTGTCTACCAAACCATAGGTATGAGTTCTGACTTGTGCAATGAATTTTACATTCAACTAGAAAGTACTTAGTTACCTTCTCTACATGTGTGCCAAAATTTTAGCGCTGGCTTGTCCTGCCATGGCAGTCATTTCTGGAGCACACAAGGCTCACAATTGTGTAAGACTTGAGAACTTACCATTCCACTACCTTGCATAGTAATTTTCAGCAATACGAAAACTTTTTCAGTAGAGATGAAACTTCCAGGTCAGGACCAGCTGAATTTCTCTGTGTACTATGACTTAAGTTTATGATTGTTTCAACAATGATATTTTACTATCAACTTTTGGAGGAAAATCCAAATCAACGGTAGGATCCTATAACATTCAGTACGTTGGATGCCTATGCATCTTCACTTTCCAGTGGCTGGCTCCGTAAAAGTTACCCTGTACTTGGCGCTGGTCTTACCTGATAGCCCGTGGTATATGGGAGAGGCATCATTGCCCCTTTGTATGGTAACTGCTTTTATATAATCTATGCTTATTTTCATGGAAACTTCTGAAGAAGAAGATTTCTGCACAGTGTTTTCAAAAGTCAATAATAGCTATCCCTTCTCATATTCACCTTCTCATATTCCCCTCTTCAGTCCTCTTAACCATTTCTCTATCTTATTTCCTTTCTCTCCTTTACACTACCCCAGTTCTACACCACTTCTTAAAGCCCCATGGCCCATTTTGTTTTCTCCTTTCTGTGGGTACTCAGTTTTAAACACATGTATCTAAAGACTCAAAATTAGGTTGCAAATATGAGATAGGACATGTGGAGTATTCTTGTATGTGGGTGGAGTAAGTTCCTTCACTAGGAATGATTATTTTCGGCCTCCATCCCTTTCCTGAAAATTTCATAAATTGATCTTCACATTTATAATTCTATAAATGTGAAAATTATTTTCTACAGTCTAAAGTTTAGGGTGTATCAACATCCAAATATATTCATTTTAGCTGTCTAGTATGCAGTCAAACTTAATATCCATGTATAAAAATCAGTACATCTAAATCTTTCATATCAACATAAATCAATCAACACATATATGCTTAATTTTCCATGCCCACTTCTAGGTGTTTAGAAAGCTAGAAAAAACAAAGTGATAAAAATATACCCGTTATTAGATGATAGATACTATATTTGATAAGTTAAAAAAAAAACTAAAGAAATCCACACATATTACAAGAAATTATGGAGGAAAGAGAATTTTAATGTGTGATATATTGCAATTTAGACAAGAATGTAAATATTTATTGAGAAATATCATAATGGAACAAATCTTTGTATAATATGGCAGGAAAAGAAGTTATTCATTGATGAAAAATCCTCAGTGATGACCTTATTTTGGGAATGTTTAGTAAACATGTTAAGCTAATGGCTTAATATATGAATATGCATATATATATATATATATATATATATATATATATATATGAGAGAGAGAGAGAGAGAGAGGGGGTGGTTTAGAGTATCCACATACAATGTATAATTGATTATTAAGTATTTGTAACAGGAAAGTTTATAAGTTGTCTTTGCTTCCTTTCCTGAATAAAAATGAACACAAAGAATATCCCAATAGAAGTTAGATGCATGAGGGAGGGCCTAGTCCCTACTCCAAATGACTTGACAGATTTAGATGACCCTTCCTATAAGGCATCACCCTACATGTGGAGTGGGGGGTGGTGGTGGAATGGTGGTCTAAGGGCATGGGAGGGTTGGAGAGAGGGAGGGAGAAAGGGAGAGGGAACTGGGATCAATATATAAAATAAGAAAAATAGATAATAAAAAAATAGAAAAAAAAGAAGTTAGCTATGAGTTACTAAGCAAGTTACCATTTGTTTATCCTGCCTTAACTATGACTTCTAATTTTAGGAAGAAACAAAAAATAAAATCTTTACCAAACTTTAATTGCAGGAAAGTTTCTAGACAATGTTTTATAAAATATCTTATAGTGTTACTACTGCACAAATGACATGGACCACAAGATTTTTATGGTAACTTGGGACATGAATGTTGTTCTAATGGACATTTCCACTTTTATTATGTCCTTTATAGAGGAAATAAAAAAAATAGATGCCATTTTAAAAGACTGTTGTGGAACCAGTGCCTTCTCCTTATTAGGTTCTCCTTATTAGGAATATATTGAAAACTGACTCCATCTGTTATTAGCTTTGCTACTTTGAACCCTGCTTTTCTGTATCTCTGAAATACAGCAAGATAATGATATCTTAGTCAAAAGCCTGCTTCAGATAGTTAACGAAATAATGAAAGAAAAGTCCTCATCTCAGTAATTGGTTCTCAGAACTAAATAAGACTGAATGGATAATATCATGCTCGTTATGTTATTGATTTTAAAAGTCATGTGACTGAGGGCTTCCAAATCATCTGTTTTTCTTAGTGGCAAACAATTTTTCTATAGAATATGGAATAATACACTCACCAAATCATTGTATTTTCTTCCTAACTATACAGAGCCCTGAGTATCATTTTTTGAAATGTCATATACAACTAAAATTCTTTAGTAGTGGAGGTATTCACTGCCTCACTCACTGCAGTCAAATGTTAGACCAAATAGGCTCCTTTCCTAGTGCACGTTCATTTCTCCCTGATATTAAGTGTAAAGACAATGGAGTTTGATCCAGGAGAATAGTTAGGACGCTAAAGCCAAATTACACAGCACTCCCCTAGAGCCCTCTCCACACTGGCCCCTATGTTACCACTTCCATGCTTACACATCAGACTTTCCATCCCTCGTTCTTTCTCTCTGGTGTTTTGTGTAAGAGGAGCCTTGCATCTGACTTCTGAGGCACATAGCATTTACCTTGCAATAATGCACATCTTTGAGTATTCACACCACAGCCTTGAGTATTTATGACTATTTTTCTTTCTTCAATCTCTTCCCAAGAAGAGAACAAGGCTTGATCAATGTCAAGTAAGTAAGAGACATGAATACCAAGTTGGTATGAGTGACACGGGAGAGGTGAATTATTGAACATAAATAGATCATGTCAGTGAAGAATCGTGCCTGGAATGTATACTTGTTAATGCATGGTTTTCCTTTCTAAGTAATCAGAAATCAGGAAAAACACTGATACAGTGTTTAAATTATATATTTATGGCAGAATGATAAATTATTGCAAACTCAATAAAGTAAACAGCCTGTGTGTATAGACAAAATAATTAAACTGTGATCTATCATCAAATTTACATTCTATTTACCTTAAATTATAAATTAATATTTTAACATTGATTTTATGACTAACAAAATATTAAATCTCATAAGCAAATAAAATATTACCAATACAGTTCATGAACTATATGCTTATGTACATAAAATGTCATCATTATTCTAGTAAAATAGTTTTGGCTTATATAGTATTATGTATAACACTAGGAAAATAAATTCTGTTCCTTAAAGTGTATTACAGACATGAGTATTCCAAATACATACTTATTCACGTATCCATTATCATTTATGCTTAATATATTTTCATTTTTGTTCTTGACAATAGACAGATTTAATTAACTGACACATGTGTGTGTAATTTTCAGTGTTTTGCTTCTTGTGAAACCATGTATAGAATTCCAGCCTAGTTGTGTGAGTATTCTTTATAAATCTGTCTTACCCAGTAAGAGAAGAAATAAAGAAAGAGAAATGTTTAAATTTTTCAACATTGAATAATCAGAAAATTCTAAAACAAAGGCTAAGGAACACTGATTCATCAACTATCTTTCAGTGAAATAACTTGTCCTTGACACTATATTAAAATATCACTGTGAGAAGAATATCATACCTAGGATAGATGATAGACAGATGATAGAACGATGATAGATAGATATAGATGATATGGATACATACACATATATATATATATATATGATAGATGGAAAGATAAATGTGAGAAAGATGATAGATCAGGTAGATATATGATAGATAGCTGATAGGTAGAGAAATAGATAGTTATACAAGTATATAAATAGATCAACAGAACAGATATATAGATAGGTAGATGATAGGCAGATAGATCTATTCAATTTTACTTCAGAGATAACCCACACTTATCTTACAATTACTTTAAAAAGTTACCTAATTTTCTGAACTATAAGAAAGATAAAATTAAGTATTTTAATTCACTACATACACTCCTAATCAAAACCCATAGATGTGAATTTATATTCAATAAAATCCTTGTAATGTCTTAGAATACAAGAGCCACTAAAGTTGGATTCATTTGATATTTAGTTTCTTGCTTAATGAAATAAAACACCGTTGTCTCTATTTATTATAGTCAATGAATTTTAAAAGTTACATATGAAGTTTCAATCAAATTGAAATGTTCCATAAACATTGTCTAGAGAGTACTGAAATAAAGGACTGTATTGTCACAATACATTTTATTTCAAAAATCCATTTAATTTTCCTTCGAGCAGTCATTAGTTGCCTGTATTTCTTTGTCTAGGGCTGGCATACATCAATATTTTCCTATTTCCAGGCTAACATTTTTAACTGATATCAGCATTGTCTGGAGATGCTTATGCAACCATTTCTATTGGACTTTGGGTATCCACATCTAACAATTCCTGCTCTGTTTTCTATGAGGTCTCCTTAACTATATAAATTCAGAGGCTGTTTAGAGATGAATGTGTGGGGCTGGACTTTCAACAATCTTTTGATCTGTACCAATTGTAATTTTCTCTGGTGGCTTCCATTTTATTTAAATATATATATACATATATATGTATATTTTTTCTTGAATATAATGATAAGATTTAGAGTGTAGTATGAATTATGCTGGTCTAGTAAAGTGGCAGTAGCAGATTCTTTTCTAAGTTCTGTGATCTCAAGAGGCCTGGGACACTGGCTAGGTTTTCAGTAATGGCTTGATTTTTCTCTTATCATGTATGTTTTAAATCCAATGAGAAAGCTATTGGTTGCCACTGATATGTGATTGCCACTTACAGCACCTTTATGCATACCTTGCCATATTGTAATTATTACTGTAGCTCATAGATATTATTAGCTGGGTAGTAGTATATAACCACTGCTCTTCCTTGGCATCTGGTGCAGTATTTTTGGAACCAAGGAAGCTGGACTGTAAGAAAGTGGATTTCAAATCAGATACAGCACTAATCATTCCAATCCCAGGTACTAAGTGTGCAATTTCTTCATCAATAACCTCAAGCTCAACCCCTAGTAGAATCAGCCTCTCCCAGGGATGAATCTCCTTTGTGATCTAGTACAGAGTCATCAGCCCTGAAAGAACATACAAAGAGCAAAAATGTACTCATCAAGTTATGTGTTACAAATTTAAATGCCCACAAGTACTGGTCTGTGTGCAAGCATGTGTGAGAAGAGAAAAAAATAAACTAGAATAACATTTAACACTGGGATTTGCATTTAACCTCATGCTGGCTCTCAACACACACCAATGGCAAAAAATATAGCATTTCTGCCAAGTGGCATTGTTTAAAATGAAAGAAATCCTTAGCAAAACTACCTATAAAGGAATTGTCTGAAATCCTCCAACATACAAATATTGTCTCTCCATTTCACAGAAATCCTTAAACAAGTGCTAAAGACTCACCATTATTTAACTGTACACTGAGTCTGTAAAGTAAACTAAAGATGTTTTTTTTTTCTTTCCACTAGTTATATAACCACATCAGATTATTTCCCCGTATCTGCAACTATCTACAAACCTTCAGATAAGATGGAATGGCATATTGCTGCTTACAAGCTGTGCCTACAGAGCTTTATATGTGGCCAAAAATAGAGACAGCAAAAAGAAACTGACATCTACCAAATGATAAGCGTTTTTAACACTGAAATGTTGAGGGAACAAAAGTATTATCCACATCATGACTCAGCAGAACCACTGAAGATTCAAATTGGGATATTGGGTTAGGAGTTTTCCATTTAACACATGGCTTCATTGTGGAACTAAATAAAAAATGTAAGCATTGTGGCATTATAAAACGTGGGCCAAGCGATACTATAATTTTTGTTTTATTTGAAGGTAACAGATAACATTTTAAGAACAAATATGACATTTATTTCAAGGAATTATTCAAGACTGCTGAAAAACTCTTATTCATGAATTAAAACTGATCATTAAGACAATTATGCATGGGATTTAGCAAACTGTATATACAAAATTGGAGGTAAAATTTACTTGCATGTTCCTTGGGTTTTGGGCACAGGTTAAGAAAAAAGATATGATGTTGCAATGAGATGTGCTACAAAGTCCTAAGGGCAGGTGCAAGGAGGTAGTATGGGGTGGTTATAATAAAAATATGTTACATACATTGTGTGATATATTCAAAGAAAAAGTTTAAAAATTAAAATTAAATTGTAATTAATAGTTCAGCATGTATATATGCATATATGTATATAGTCTTGAATCATTAAAGTGTGATTATTAATTAATATATACTAGTCAAAAATCTCAGAAAAGCGAAATACTAAAAGAATTGAAAATCAACTACTCAAAACTATCACTCTGTTTTCTTATTAAAATGTGATGTGAATTGTTTTTATAATTTTTTAAAAAATTTTAAACATGTTTGTTTTACATGTCAATCCCAGTCCCTGCACCCTCTTATCCTCCTCGTTTGCCCCCTCCAACCCCCATCCCATCCCATTTCTGCTCCCCAGGGAGGATGAGGCCTTCCATGGGGAGTCTTCAAAGTCTGTCATAGCATTTGGAGCAGGGCCCAGGTCCTTCCCCATGTGTCTAGGCTGAGAGAGTATCCCTCTATGTGGGATGGACTCCCAAATCCATTCATACACCAGGGATAAATACTGATCCACTACCAGAGGCCCCATAGACTGCCCAGTCCTCCCAACAAATACCAAATTCAGGTAATCTGGGTCTGTCCTTTGCTGCTTTCCCAGCTATCAGTCTGGATTTAGAGAGCTCCCCCTTGTTCAGGTCAGCTGTTTCCGTGGGTTTCTCCAGTCTGGTTTTGACCCCTTTGCTCATCACTTCCCCTTCTCTGCACTTGGATTCCAAGAGTTCAGCTCATTGTTTAGCTGTTGGTATCTTCTTCTGCTTCCATCAGCTACTGGATGAGGTCTCTAGGATGGCATAAAATGGTGTCATCAATGAGATTGATGTGAATATTTTAATTCTTGTGCTGGCTTGATTTGGTAGGTACATTGGGTATAAGGAACTGATATAGGAACATAGTTGCCTATGTATTACTGCCCTGAATTAGCATAATGTTTAATGAGATCACACGTATGTGTCAGGAGTTTTGAGGATAGCTCTTTGATCTCTAAATCTTGAAAGCAAGAGGATTGTGAAGTCTTTGTCAGCAATGACAGAGGAGGGGCTGCCATCTTACTTAATATCCCTTTGATATTTGGCCTCCTTTTGGGTGTATGTGTTCAGAATTCTTTTGGGGTCATGCATTGATGTACAGAACACAATACTATGATCTTAAATCCCATGGAAATAGTTTGAAATTTAATATTGAATGATGGTTTCTATTTCAAAGTACTAAAATCCTAGCACTATTTAAAATGTTGCATCACTTGTATAAGTGACTTTTTAGTTAAATCGAGTAACATAGAATTTATTATAATTTCAGAAATATCCCAATTGTGGGCTATAGCTCTTTACCAAGTAAATGAAATAATGTAAATAAAACAACAACAACAAAGCAATAAAATGCCAGTAGCTAAGTGGATACTGTCTCTTAGTTCTGCTTCCCTAAATCAATTATTAAAGAGAAAAGCTATGTCATACAAATTAGAAGTCAAAATAAATATTTTCAATTGATTGTTCTGTCAAATTTTTACAAAAGAGACCAATCATTGAATAGATGGGTTAAAAAGTAACACAGAATCACAAATGACTTAAGTGAGAACAGTTTCCCATTTACCAAGACCTGTTTTACTCAATTGTAAGCAAGTGTACTGTATTGCTTTAAATTAAAACAGCCCCAATACACTCACAGTTTTGAACACTTGGTCCACCGCTGGTGGCACTGTTTGGCAAAGATTCTATGTCTGGCTGTTTTGGAGAAGACATGCTGTGAGGCCCACAGTACTGCCAGTCACCTCTCTCATTGTCCTACATAAGGACATGAACTCTCAGTTACTGTCTATCTACTTCCATTCTCTCTGTCACGATGGCCAAAGGACTCAAGCCCTTTGGAACTGTGAATCCCAATAAGCTCCTTCTTCTGGACGCTACCTTTGTCATGGTGTCTTATCACAGCAACAAAAGGGAGCTAAGATATGCAGGCTAGGATCTTTTTAAATATAATTTTTTATTTAAATTAGAAACAATCTTATTTTACATATCAACCCCAGGTTCCTCTCCCAACCTCCCATGGCCCCACTGCCTCCCCCATTACACCTCCTATCCACTCCCCAAGGGAGGTAAGGATTTCCATGGGAGATCATCAAAGTCTGTCACATTATTTGAGGCAGGGCCTAGGTCCTCCCCTGTGTATCTAGGCTGAGAGAGTATCACTCCATGGGGAATGGGTTTCTGCCAGAATGGCTAAAATCAAAAACACCAATGACATTTTATGGTGGAGAGGATATGGAGAAAGGGGGAACAGTTCTCCTTTGCTAGTGGGAGTGTAAACATGTACGGAAATCTGTATGGCAGTTTCTCAGGAAAATGGGAATCAGTTTACCACAATATCCAGCAATTCTACTTTCAGGCATGTATCCAAATTATGAACATCTATACAACAAGGACATCTGTTCAAATATGTTCATAGCAGCATTATTTGTAATAGCTAGAACGTGGAAGCATACTAGATGTCCCGCAACCAAAGAACAGTTAAAGTTTTTCTTAATATAGCAATAGTTACCAGATTTATCCTGACTAGGCATTAGGCTTAAAACTTTTAAATATGGCAAAATAGAATTCACATATTTGTACTTAATACAGAGATTCAGAAATGATAGAAAGGTGAAATAATTCTTTTTTTTTTCAAAAAGAGGGGACTTCATCTGAAGCATTTTATATATATATATATATATATATGTGTGTGTGTGTGTGTGTTTATATACATATATATTCATGTACATACTAAACATATGTAAGTTTATGCATTATATAGCATAATATCCTCAAGTGTTATAGAAATACTGCTCCTTTTAACAGTTCTATTTTGAAAAACCTACAACTCCAGAGGCAGGAAATTATGGTATTCAAGGCCACTCTTCTCTACATAGTGATTTCTAGGAACCCCTGGATATAGGAGATCTTTACATAAGGAAAATAAAATGAGAAAACAAAAACAGCAAAAACAAATAAAAAATAGTATTATCAGTACTTTATTCATCTTAAAATCATTCTACCTATTCAAAAAGCCAACAAATTGAACTTATCTCTTGATGCTGCCTTTGTTTTCTGTCAGTCCATGTGTGAATACGTCACATATGTATCTTAAGAAATTTCCAAGCATTTATTCAAATATTTCAGTTTTACACAAAATGTTTCAGGTACTAAATATAATATATGAGTTTACATTTTACAATTCTGACATAATATATTTTTTCTCATATAATGTAAATGTGTTACTTTTAAATATTCACATTTCAGTCATCCATGTTTTGATTTTAGACATTTAAAATACTTCTCAGTTTCCACCTTAATTATAGATTCACATCTATATATCCTTGTCAGTTCTGCTCAGTTGTGAGTGTTTGTTATATAGCTGGTGTCACTTGAAGGGGATGTACCAAACTGCCCAACCAAGGTCACAATGAACTTCTCACATTTTCAAAACAATGTTTTATCTTTATATGTTCAATAATGCTTTATTTTTGAGGTTTATTTCCTTTTAATGTGTGCTCTGATATATCTGCTAAGACATATGGTATTTTGAGATATATGTGGAAAGTGTTTTTCATATTGAAGCCTAGAGATTTTATCAAAAAATGCTAGATTCCAACTCTTTCACTTAATAAGGTTGCAGGCTAATCTAATCTATGCATTATCATCTACCACACTGCAGATGGATTCCCGTCCCTCGAAAAAAGTTCCTTTAGCCTCTCCATTTAATTATTTCTTTGAATGTATTTAAAACGACACAAATAGCCTCAAATTACACATACTGGGGATAGAGAGATGAATTGGTTAACAACGTATTTGTGGTGGAAAAAAGAATGAGGAACAAATCAGGGTTCATCAGTGGTGTATTCTGGAAGAGTCTGAACAATTTTACTATCAACTTTTTAATGATATATCAGGGGTTAATGCAAGCAGGTGACTAATATTCTTCTGGAAATTTATATTCTTCCAGAAGCCTCGCCAACAAAAATGAAAATAGAGTGTTGATATGTAAAAATGAAGCAAAACAAAGTATACATTATTGTTTTAAACCTTAAAAAGAATTGTTTTGTTTGTAATCTTATTAGTTGATAATCACTAGCTTGTCGATTGCTTAAGAAATTTTAAAGAGGCATAGAAATCCCTGTATTATTATACAATATTCCTTGAGACTGCAGTATGATTATGTATGATTTAACCCATATAAACTATAAATAATGTAATTTTACTTTTTGGTCCTCATAATAGCACAATTCTACCTTTCTGAGATTTTCATATGATATATAGAAGAATAGACTTAATAGTTTATAATATGACTCTGATGCACGCTACTGAGCTGTAAGAGACATTTACTTCTTCAATACAAGGTCACAGTTTTATCGCGTCCTTCAGTTCATGACATCTTCCATCAACTTCCCTGGGTGAGGATTGATCTCTCCCGTCTGCCAGCCATCTAGATTGTCAGATATACAGTTTTATTAGGATTGACCTGTCAACCATGAGATGTTGTCAGCCACAAGCCTGGAAAATAAAAATAGTTTGTATTTTCTAGAACTCAAAGATGTGCTCAGGCAAACTTTTAGCATGCATGCCCCAATATGACTTCCAGAAGTGACCATTCGTTTCAGTTCAAGGCTTTAAATTAAATGCAATATTTGGGATGCATCATATTTGACAGGTAAATATGTCTGTGGGTAGATATAAAAAGATTTCTCCTAGAATATAAGATGCTATATATCACTGTGAATAACTCATTCTAAGTGGTAGCACTCCCATTGTAAGAATGATTACTCCCATAAACAAGGATGTATGCTGCCCTACTTTCTCCTGGCAGAACTGGTTTAGATATTTGTAGAAATTATTGTTCTTGATCGTATCAAAAACTTTTACTTCCTAAATGCCCAATCTCACAACGCACTTCTCTTCTCATACAATAATTAGCATATAATTAGATATGCCGTGGACATAACAATGCTAGGGTTTGTGAATATTTTTTTTAATGAGGGCTGGGGTGTAGATAAGTTAATAGAGTGTTTACGTAGCAATGGCAGTGGCCTAAATTCAACACTAAGCATTACATAATACAGGTGCGGTAGTTTGTATCTATAATCATAGCAGTGGAGCTATGGAGACAGCAATCACAAGTTTAGGTTCATGATCACCACATAGGAAGTTCTAGGCCAGCTGGACCTTGAGTTAAAAACAAAGGGAAATATAAAATACAGTACAAAGTGGAAGAAGACAGTAGGCTTCAGGTTTGGGTTTGTAAAACCAGTGTGGCCTTTCTAAATTTTCTGTGATAATTGATATATAGAATCACATGTAAATGACCTAATGTCTATCCTAGTTTATTATCATTTAATTTTAATACTAAATAACAAGAATTTAGTATACAATTCTCATTTCCCACACACCAGTGCAGGAATCACGAGGCTGGGTTGTTTTCATAACCATTTGATCTGTTGTAATGCCCCTATTTGTATCTCTTTTCTTTCAGTATTTACTCTGCTCAATTAAAAAAAAAAAATAAACACTTAGGACGAGCCGCACCATTCCTTTCTTCTAGGTGTCTGCTAGGAAATCAGCTTCACGGTAGATCTGGGAGACTGAGAGATTTAGGCCAACTTCAAACAGGGCTAATCTCTCCTTGCAGACATGACCAATAAGCAACAGTAATGATGAAAGAGTTTACTTTCTTTTTTTATCTGACATATAAATACACTCCATTTTGAGGAATTCTGTGGCCTCAGCCAAAATGTTTCACAAGGACAAGAATTCTGATATGTTAAAAAATCATCCTTACTATTGCAAAATTAGTTTTCTAAATTCACCTGAATTATGAACTAAATTCATGCATCAAATATACTCTTACATATTGTATGGTATTACTAGCACACACACATATATGACACACACACACACACACATATATATATATATATATATATATATGGACATATATATGTATCACTACATACTCAGAGAATACCTCTATATGAGTAGTACAACTCTTTCTATGCTTTTGTAAATCAAAGCAACCTTCTAATTAGAAAGAGTAAATAAGATTGTTACAGCTCATAGCCTTTTAAAAATTAGTATGCCATTTAGGAATTCAGTATTTCATTTGTGCTCCAGCATATTTAAAAGCAGTTTTATTTTTTAAAAAAAATTAGTTTAACATACTTAATTCAGATGCCTGCAACCCCTCGTACATCATGAGAATACATGTAATGGGATTGCATGTTAAAGAATCAGTTCTATTAACGGGAATGTCTAATTAACACCGATAAAACAAAAACAACAACAACAACAAAAAATACACCTAAAAAAAAAAAAAAACCGGAAAATATTGAAACCAATCTATGCTCTTGGGTAAGTAAAAGGAGACTATGGACTGATGTCATGTTGATTATGTTGATTATCATTAGAACAAAAGCAAAAATTCTTAGTCATATTATCTCTCATCTTGCACTGTTTGATTCCCCACTGTACAGATTTAGATACGCGGGATGAGGACAAAATATGTGTTATGTATTTTATCCTGAGAGAAGTCACTTTCATGAGAAACCAATGACCAGCAAGTTCCTGCTCCAAGGATTAACACTCAGGCTGCTCTCTGTAACCAGACCTGAAACAAGAGAGAGCAAGCCTGTCTGGGACCGCAGACCAAATACCACGTGCTCACCTACACACTTGTGACCACGCCCATATGGGCGTGGTCAGTGCCACAGGTGTGTCTGGGTAGATCATTCACTAACCCTGCAGGTTTCTCAGTTTCACGTGTGCCATGTTACTGTTGGTTCCTCCATGGTTTCAGTATTTTGCTGTATCAGGAAGGTTGCCCACCCTAACTTTACTGAGTAGTTCTACTTACAAATTGCATTTACCTTCAAAAGAGTAAAAGCTAATTTCAGATAGCTCTAGGCCGTCAAGGACATCCATAGTATTCAAATAGCCTCTCCACAGTTAACTGTGGAGAGAGGGAGGAGAAAATAGTAAGACATTTGAATCAATTCAAAGTGTGACATTCAAAGAACAGCTTTATTTTGCATATTCAATATATTTTCTTTCAAGTTTCTAGGTCAGCAGGCGAAAAGGAATACCAGATTTTAGAATTTATGATTTCACAAAGTTATGACACAAAACACTTTCTGTAAACATAAATGCAAATAATTTACTTTTAAAACTCCGCACTTAATTTCCTCCACATTATCTAAGTTACTGGTTACCTTTTTCATGGTTTGGCAAACTTCCAACTCTTAGGTTCCTCCTTTGGAAGGAGGAAAACATTCTGTTGCACCTTAAATATCACTTTCACAAATATTCAGCTGCAAAAAGTAGTGTCTTTGTGTAGACATTCATCCTTAATTCACTGAGTGTCAAATTTCACCTTTAAAGGATATGCAAAGTAAAAGGAATAATAATTTCCAGTTGTTCATTGAAATGAACAATATAAAGGAACTCCAGGTACTCTAAGATAATGAACTCCAGTCAGTTCTTAATTAATGTGGATATGACTAAAGAGAAAAAGCTCCTTGTGTAGCATATATAAAGAATCATATCTGACCTATCCAAAATAGCTTTTGATTAATCAAGTATTAAGATTGACACTTGTCAGAAATTCAAGAAAATCTAAATTTAAATGTGAAATTCAAAAGATGTAGAAAAGCTCTCACTACTTTGATAACTATTTTGGGCACACATATTAGTATATTCATTCATTTGTGGCAAAGAAAATGAAATTTAAGTGCTGAAATGGATTAATGACTAAATAAAACTTTCTGATGTTTTCTTTTATAGTTTCCTAATGCAGTAAGTTAAATGCAATTGTAAAGAGAAGAGATAATGTCAGTATGAGCTTGAAATCCTCTCTTAGGAGGTGGTGTTATACAGCATCAGCAGTTGTAGACCAACCTTACAGACAAACAGGGTGAATCTGATACCAGCCCAGACTAGATGATACTTTGTCTCAAAATGGAAAAAAAAAAAACACACACACACAAAAAACCAACTAACCAACCAACCAACCAAACAAACAAACAAACAACTCAATATAACATGAAAATACTATCTATTGGGCTGAAAAACTGAATAAGCAATGCCTTTTCTCTCTCTACAAATGTAATTTTTTTTCTGACAAGACCAACATAGGCAGACAACAAAGGAAAGATTACCAAATAAAATTATTAAATGAAGAAATAGATTCTCCACATCAAAGCAAATGATTATCAGAGGGAAAATATGACCCATATATATGACAGAAATGTTTACAAAATATGTGTGTGGGAAAATCTGGTTTCCAGAATGCAGAGAGAACTTAAAAATGGTATTACACAAGAAAAAAACCCTGTAGAACTAACAAATGAAAAAGCCACAATTACCAAATATACAATTCATTTAGTCATTTATAGGAATATGGTTTATAAATGTCCAAGGGATTTGAGAAAAAGGAAAACTCATATTTACTGCTTAGACAACTACAAATCAAAACCATCATGAGATATTGTCTCCATTGTTAAAAAAGACAATCACCTAGGAAAAAATATCATCTATTATATAAAAATGGTAAAAGGTTCAGTCAAGGATAGAAGCATACAAACACCTGTATATTTGAGCAGTATTGAAATTTGTGATACCCATTACAGAAAGTAATTTGTGCATCCTTAAAAAATTACAAACTGAACAACTACATCATCTATTAACCTCATGATTTGATTTGTTCCCAATGTCTTACCCAAACTCTGTTCTTCTCTCTTAGAATTATGGAATGAAAACCAAAATGAAGAACCATTTGTGTAAGAAAACTTATTCTATGGTCAGAGAATACGGTGAAGCTGTGGTAATGTATGGATACCTTTCTGACTGTACAAAGTTCTATTTAAGAGAAATTAAAAAGTGAATTTAGGCTTGTGACTAACATGACCTTTTCTGGAGAGGGTTATTGGACCATTGAAATGTTCATAAAACAAAATAAAAACTTCATTTTATGAATTCTCATATGAATTATTTTCCATCTGGCTTAAAAGCAAAACAGAACAAGATGGCATATGTGAGTATGCCTGTCATTTGGACCATAAATACAATGAGATACCTATAAGCCTTGGGGTAAATAAATATCAATTCAACATGGCATGATTTATGGGGGAAGCATTATTACCCTGTTCTATCAGAAGAGTAAATGTACCGATTTTTTTCACGTAGTTAGCTTTGTTCTTTTTATTTATTTGTAATAAAACTGTGCTTAGCAAAAGGGAATATTTCTCATGGTTTGAGAGTAAACTTACTTAGTGATAGATGGATTTAAACTGAAACTAAATTTGGTATATGGGTAAGACTCCTTTTGTATGACCTTTTGCATTTTTTTCTTTGCATTTGATTTGATTATTTTTGATGTTGTGATATAGTGTCTTATTATCTCATGCTGGAGTGTATATACACTTTCTGTGTAGCTCAAGCTGATCTGAAAATTAGAATTCTAATTCTCTTGTTTCATTTTTTTTTATTTTGATTGTTAGATACAGATATCTGTCACTTTGTGTTCAAGGGATCGCTTTGCCATTATGTTTTAAACATGCTACATATGTTTTTGTTGTCTTTTTATAAACAGTTTTTTCAGAAATGTTATTTTGTCAGTGTTTTCTCTTGTTTTATGGCTCATCTTCTAATTTATTTAACCAGCATTCTCGGGACATAAACTATTCTCTACATTGAAGTTCTCTCATAAGTTTTATATTTCATGGGGCATTCTGTATACATATTTCTCATATTGGTTGATAAATAAGACACTGATTGGCCAGTAGCCAGGCAGGGAGTGTATCTGAGACTATGAGACAAGGAGAATTCTGGGGAGAGGTCAAGAGGGATGTTGTATAACCACTGAAGAAGTTACATGCTGGAGCATTGTCTGGTACGATAAGGCCATGTAGAAATACATAGAATAATAGTTATGGGTTAATAATGCATGTATCTTTTAGGGTTATCCTTGTTTCTTAGCTTTTCTGGCTGGTAATCCTCTGCTCAATGTCTAAAATCTATACATGTTTATCTTTTTTGTGACTCAGGGTTAGTCACCTCACTCAGGATGGTTTCTTCTAATTCCCTGCGAATTTCAGTTTACTATTATTTATTCCTGCTTACTGTCTTCATATATCCTATAGGAGATACTGTATTGTTTCTTGTTTTGAACTCTATCATCTAAATCAAGATATAAGTCTGTAACAGAATGTGTAAAAGTGACTTGATAGAAGAAAAGCAACATGATGTTTACTCAATTTTGTAAATATACTAGTTTGGCCTAATTACTATTTTTAATGATCCAGTTTTTCCTGCCACATATTCAGCCTTAGTGACCATGACAATCAACATCTAAAATCAGGATTCAAAGTGATTGTTCTCAATCTTGTTGTTTCTGTTGGGTATTTGGCCACACAAAGCTGAAAAATTACTAATGCACCTACTTTATAATAGAGTGAGACGGGGAATTTAGTATATTGGCATTCAGGCCTCTCTCTTTGCCAAAACAACCATTCTGTTTAGTCAAGGTTACTGTGGCCAAACTGTCTAGTCAAGTATATTTGAAAGTATTTTTTTAAGGGATAAAAGGAGTTTCAACTGAATTGTGGCATGTGTCTGCAGTTTAATTGGATCTGGATTACAATTCAGAGGATTTTCCCCGTTATCATCACTGTGGGAACTCTGGAGGAATAAGGGCAGACCTGTCACAGGAAAAACAACCGAGAGTTCTACATCAGAATCGGGAACCCACAGGAGGAAACCTGTGAGTCACTGGACTGGCATAAATGTCTGAGACCTCAAGGCCCGCCCCAAGTGACACATTTCCTCCCAAACAGCCACACCTACACCAGCAAGGCCTAAGTTCCTAATAGTGTTGTTCTCTATGAACCTATGGGGGAAGTTTTCTTTGAAAGCACCACAATTAGGTTTTTACATTTTGTCTCTTTGAAGTGACTTGACCAATACTTGAGTATATCACATTCTTAGAGAATAAACCTAATATCGAAGGAAGTGATATTGTAAAATTTTACAATCAGTGATATTGTACAGTTCTAATGTGTTTTCCTTTTTAGCTCTCCTATAAAATAAAAGTAGATACCCTGCATGAGACGGGCCATCAATAATTTGTCATGGGGGAGGGAATACTCAAGAGGCCAGACTCCTCACTACTGAGGTATTGACAATGAATGCCTGTAGGGATGCGTGTCATTTTCTTCATTTCTGTGGCAACTGAGAAGTGACCCAGCTCTAATCAGTAAGTTTATATTCATGCTCACAAGTAAAACTCTAAGTAAACTCAGTAGATAGCACAAAAGAAAGACACAGAGTAGAAGGGCAGAGGGAGGGGAATAATGAAAAAATTCATATTAATATATAAAAACTGTCTCATAATGCCAAATGATGGGTGAAAATGTTATGAGCCAGAAAATTAATAATTTAAAGAATCCACATATTTACAATAGCATTTATAAGGCAAACATTTCTATAACTGTTACTAATATTGAAAGACCCCAAGAGTTTGGAGCCTGTCGGGGAGGGGGGAAGAAGGCCCTTGCCCCCAAGAGACAAGACCGGATCACTGGATGCAAGTGCAAGAGGTTATTTATTGTTTACACAGATACCTGTGGACACTTCAGTCTTTTGGGGGACTGAGTGAGCGTGTGTGGTTAAAGTATATGCAGTTTATATAGGATTGGTGTGGCAAGAAGCAGGCTTACCGAAGCAGAAGCATGGTTACAGGGATTTCATTGTTTCATTTAAATGTAGCAGTTGTAGTTAGCCAAGGACAGTTGGTTATTCGGGTTGGGCACAAAGAATACAAAGAATTCAGTTATGACTCTCTCAGCATCCCAGATACCGTCCTGTTGACCTTGCTTTAGTCCAAGCTACAGACCACAGATACATGGTTGGCGTCGGATGAGAGCAGCACCTGGTTCCCTCCTGTACTTTTCTCATAACTTGACCATGGCAATTAGCAAGCGCAACTTAAACAGGCAATAAGCATAGTGGGGGGGTCTTTCATTCCCCCCTTCTTCTATAAAATGAATAAAACCTTTTATTCACTGTTGTTCAGTTTCTAATTGTTTTAGTCTCTGATATTGTTGGGTCAAAACTAAGGCTTGAGTTACTGACAAGCGTTCCTTCATGAACTATATTAGTCTGTTCAGAATGCAGGGACCAAAGGTGAGAATCAAAAGGAACATAATTAGCGGTCCCGTGATGGTGGATATCAGGGTTGTAAACCAAGGGGAGCGATTAAAAAGTTTTTCAAACCATCCTTGTTGGGCCTCAAATTCTTTTTGTCTCTTTTCCAACCGATCCCGTAGTTTGTCTAGGGTCTCAGTCACAACTCCTGTTTTGTTCACATAAAAACAACATTCCTCTTTGAGGGCGGCACATATGTCCCCTTCCTTTAAAAAATAGGAGGTCGAGTCCCCTCCGGTTCTCAGATAAGGAGACTAGGGAGTCTTTGAGATCTCTAATGGATCTTTCTATTGCCTTCAGGTCTGCAGTCATAGCAGTATGAAGAGACTCATATTGGCTGACTCGACTCAAAGCTGCTGCTCTGTGCCTATTCCTGCTGTTATTCCAGCCCCTAGAAGAAGGGCCAGGGTTATACTGACAGGCTCTCTCCTGTACCTATGTTTGTTCTCAAAGAATTCATAAACAGTTTCAGAAGTATGATAGATTATATGAGGGTATAATTCAACCAGAACATAATAATCAGAAGCCTTATTCAGGATTTGTGCTGAAATGCAAGGAGTCAGTCCAGTGCTACATGCCCAGTAGGTTCCATTGGGAGCTGAAAGAAA
The DNA here is from genome assembly GCF_943737965.1 of Phodopus roborovskii. Lineage (NCBI taxonomy): Eukaryota > Metazoa > Chordata > Mammalia > Rodentia > Cricetidae > Phodopus > Phodopus roborovskii. The sequence goes on along the minus strand of NW_026126511.1, from coordinate 8,758,126 downwards.
ATAATTGCCAGGGGTAATTGGCAGGTTCTGATTACATAGTTCCTGGTGGGTCTTGGGTATTGTGCCTAGGCAGAGTCCCTGCCCTGTGACTTTAGGGAGAGTCAAACTATGACCTGGTGAGTCTAAGATTGCTGAGGGGGACTGGTATGGTTTAAAAAGTTTTCATTAATAGCTATACCTTCATAATGGTGGGGGGGGGGCTCGGAAGGAGACAGAGCCAACAGTCTTTGGCCTGGTCAGGGCATGTAGCGTTGAGGGCCATGTAAGCCTCTTTAATTAATTTTAATAGTCTATCCCCGGTACCTGGGATTGGGAATAAGTGGGTGTTGTTAGGAGGAGTTGGCTGTGGCCTGGAGGGAAGGTTTTGGTCTATAAGCACGGAGTTTGGCCCTATGGCTTGTGGGGCAGGATCTCTAATTTCTAGGCGAATTTTAAAGACAACTCCTTTGTCCAGTCCTGGCAGATACCACCTTAGCCCCCAAGTCTTGCCCTGTATCCAAACTGCATAGTCCTTTTTTCCATGGATTGTGAAGTCAATTCTTAAAGGGAGACAACGGGCTGACTCACAGACCCAACCCCCCCCATTGATGGGAGGGTGGCAGCTTTCCCTGCCCAAGTGGGGAGGCAAGTGTAATTTCGGCACACTGTTATTAGATCCCAGGACGAGCTGGGCTTCCAATAGGCACTCCTGGTGGTCTCACATCCCCAATTTTTACCAAAGTATTCCTGATGTCCCCCACATCCTGACCCACTGGATTGACTCAGCTGAGGACAGACATAGAAGTCTGATTGGGATAAAAAACATTGGGTCTGGGGGTTGCTACAACCTATCCATCCGTCTTCTGTTCTAGGCATGTCCTTTTTTAAGGGAGTCTGCACCATAAGTGGGGATGTCCCAAGTGTCCAGTCCAGCAGCTAGTTGGCAAAAATCAGGGGTGAGACTAGGCCACCAGGTGCCAGGTAGATTAAGGCTAGAGGTTGACCAGATGACCTCGCCAGTTTGGGAAATCACTTGCCAGGTCAAGAGCGGGGGGGGGGGGGTTATGGGGAGATCCCACTTCAGAAGCATTCAAACCTATGTACAAAAACATGCTTGCTAATATTGTGAACGTAAAAGTCTTATCTTTAAGGGGTTTTGAGAGCGTTGAACTTTCCATGTTGGTTCAGATGGGGCCTGGTCCTGGGTCCGATGCTCTGGTTGTGTGGCCTTCACGTGGGATGCGTGGATCCAGGCAGCAATCCAGTCCACTTTCAGGGCAGTGAGAGTTGTCAGGAGCACAGTGTAGAGGCCCTTCCAGCGGGGCTCTAAGTTCTTAGTTTGATGCCTCCGAACCCAGACAGAATCACCAATCTGGAAAGAGTGGGGCTGACAAGGGGTTCTTTGTTCCTCCCGGGATGCGGCCGCCAGAGGTTTCCAGACCTCTTCTTGGACTATCTGTAAGGCTAGTAGATATGCCTGCATGGAGCGGGTGTTTGCAAAATCGGAAATGTCAGCATCAAAGAATGATACAGCTGGCGGTGGACTGCCATATAGGATTTCAAAGGGAGTTAGGCCATGAGGGCCTGGAGTGTTTCTGGCCCGATAGAGGGCCAGAGGTAGGAGTTGTACCCAGTCCTTAGAGCCAGTTTCAAGCGTTAATTTGGATAAAGCCTCCTTAATGGTTCTATTCATTCTTTCTACCTGTCCTGAACTCTGGGATCTGTAAGCACAATGTAATTTCCAATTTATCCCCAGCAACCTGGCCACCAGCTGACTTACCTGGGAGATGAAGTCAGGCCCATTGTCTGATCCTATTACCTGTGGCATCCCATATCTGGGAAAGATTTCTTCCAATAGTTTCTTGGTGACCATTTTTGCAATGTCATATTTGGTAGGAAATGCTTCCATCCATCCTGAAAAGGTGTCTATAAAAACCAGTATATATTTATAACCATACATTCCAGGTTTGACTTCAGTAAAGTCTATTTCCCAATGGACACCAGGCCTATTGCCATGGAGCCAGGTCCCAGGATCCAGTTTGGTTTTTCCTTGGTTGATCTGGGCACAAGATAGACAGCTGGCAGTTACTTGTTCTAGTAATAAATTCCAATAGGGAAGGAAGTTCCAATTTCTTGCCTATCTAGCAAAGTTTTCATCTTTTTGGCACTCAGAGGTGCTTCCAGGGAGTGCAGTGGCCCATATGACCTCTGAGGCATTCGTTACTGCAGCCCCTGCCCGTCTCTCACCATTTAGCAAGTAGCTGCTGCCGTCTGTGAACCAGGTGTAGTCTGCATCTTTCAAGGGCTGATGGGTCAGATCAGGCCGCATTCCATGCATCTCTGCAAGGATCTGCTGACAGTCATGGGATGCTGGTCCCTCCGGCAGCGGTAACAAGGTGGCTGGGTTCAGGATTACTATTGGCCCAAACCGAATCCTGTCTACATCCAGGAGCAGGGATTGATAGTGAGTTAGACGGGCATTAGATAGCCATCTATCTGGTGGCTGACGGATGAGGGACTCAACTGCATGTGGCGCCAGTATGGTCATTGGCTGTCCCAGAGTCAATTTGGTGGCGTCCTTGATTAGGACTGCAATCGCTGCCACCATTCAGAGACATGGAGGCCATCCTGATGCATGGGTCTAATTTCTTGGACAAGTAGACAATGGGCCGTCTCCAGGGTCCTAACTTTTGGGTTAAGACTCCTTTTGCATAGCCCTGTTTTTCATCAACAAAGAGTTCAAAAGGCTTGGTGACATCTGGCAAGCCCAGGGCTGGTGAGGACAGCAGGGCCTGTTTGATAGCATCAAAAGCCTGCTGTTGTTCCTCAGTCCATTTAAAAGGTGTGTCTTGCTTGTTTAGCAGGTAAAGGGGAGCCGCTATTTCTGCAAACCCCAGAATCCAGAGTCTACAGTCCCCCAAAATTCCCTAAGTTGACGTTGGTTTTTGGGGATGGGTACGCGAGATATAGTTTCTTTACGGGCAGGAGTCAACCATCTTTGCCCATCCATTAGCTTGTATCCCAAATAGGTGACTTCCTGTCTACATATTTGAGCCTTTTTGGCAGAGGCTCGATATCCCAGGTTCCCCAGTGTTCATAATAGGGCCCCAGTACCTGTTGTGCAGTCCTGTTCAGTGGTGGCTGCAAGGAGGAGGTCATCCACGTATTGCAGCAGGATCAGAGATGGATGCCTGATCCGGAAATCTGCCAGGTCTTGGTGAAGGGCCTCGTCAAAGAGAGTGAGGCTATTTTTGAACCCCTGGGGTAGTCATGTCCAGGTCAATTGCCCTGAAATTACCAGTTCTGGATCTTTCCATTCAAAAGCAAATAAAGGCTGGTTCTGAGGGCTCAGCCTCAGGCAGAAGAAAGCATCTTTCAGGTCCAGGACAGTGTACCAGGGATGAGTAGGAGGCAGGGTGCTTAGTAGGTTATAGGGATTTGGCACCGTGGGGTGAATGTTCTCCACTCGCTTATTGACTTCCCTAAGATCTTGGACTGACCTGTAATCCCTGGTTCCTGGCTTCTTTATAGGCAGAAGAGGAGTATTCCATGGGGATCGGCAGGGGACCAAGATCCCTTGGTCTAATAGTCTCTTAATGTGAGGCTTGATTCCTTGATATGCCTCATTTGACATGGGATACTGTTTAATTGAGACAGGGGTGGCTGTTGTCTTCAGGAGAATTATTAGGGGTAACTGTTGTATGGCCAGCCCCATGCCCCCTGTTTCTGCCCAGGCCAGGGGGTGTTGTTTTAACCATAAATCCATTCCTTCCTGCTGTTCAGGAGGCTTTTCAAAAAGTCTATATTCATTTTCCAATTGTAAAGTCAATATTTGAAGTGGAGGCCCTTGTGGGCCAGAGACTTTAGCTCCTGATTCTTCAAAATGGATCTGGGCTTTTAATTTAGTAAGTAGATCTCGACCCAGTAATGGATTTGGACACTCCGGTACATGCAAAAAGGAATGTGAGACTTTACCTGATGCGAGATGGACTTTTCTCTCCCTGGTCCATCGGTATTGTTTTCCTCCTGTGGCTCCTTGTACCCAAGCTGTTTTGGTACTCAATGGCCCGTTCGTTTCGGTGAGAACCGAATGTTGGGCTCCAGTGTCCACCAGGAAGGTGACTGGCTGCACCCCCAACTCTTAAGGTTAGCCTGGGCTTGGGGGGGGGACTCCTTGCCCCGACCACCCTAGTCTTCATCTAGGGCTAGAAGCTGAGTTGGTCTTCAGGGTGTGTCCCCACGCCTCTGATTTTTAGGTCTCTTAGGGCAATCTTTGACCCAATGGCCTTTTTCTTTGCAGTAGGCACATTGGTCTCGATCTACCCTGGGCTTCCTTCCTTCTCTCTTCCTTTCCTGACTTCCTGCACTATGATTATTCTGAACTACAGTGGCCAGGATTTTGCTTAATTCTTTCCAGTTCCTATGATCCCTCTCTTTCTCTCTCTCCTCTAGCTCCTTTTTTAACTTGTCCTCTCTTTCCTCCTGCAACTTTCTAAGTCTTTCTTCTTTTTCCTCAGGTGTTTCTATCTTATTAAAGATCTTTTCTGCTTCCTTTATAAGATCCTGCAGGCTATAATCTTGTAAATTATCTAGTCTCTGCAACTTAGTCCTAATATCTGGAGCCGACTGCCAAATGAAAGCCATAGAAACACTGCCCCTTTGCTCGTTACTATCAGGATCAAAAGGTGTATACATATGGTAGGCTTCCTTTAGCCTCTCCAAAAATGCAGTCAGAGTTTCCTCCGGTCCCTGGGTTATCTGTCTTACCTGAGCCAAATTCGTGGGACAGCGTCCAGCACCGCGGAGGCCCGCTATGAGTAACTGGCGATAAAGGTGCAGGTGCCCCCCTATCTGCAGCAGTATTAAAGTCCCAATCAGAACGATTTAGGGGAAAAGCTTCCTCAATTTCATTAGGCAACTGAGTGGGCCTCCCGTCATCTCCTAAGACATTCTTCTGAGCTTCCAGGAAGACGTGTTGTTTTTCTTCTGAGGTTAGAAGGACCTGCAAAAGCTGGTGGCAGTCATCCCAAGTGGGTTGATGGGTTATTAGGATGGATTCAATTAGGTTAGAGAGAGCTACAGGGTCTTTGGAGAAAGAGGGGTTGTTAGATTTCCAATTATAGAGTTCGGACTTCGAGAAAGGCCAGTATTGAAATTGGCCTCCTGGTCCGGCAATCTGGCACAAGGGAAAGGCTCAGGAGGTTCCTTCTGTGGCTGTCTCCCTTCGACCATGGAGTCTGCCAGCTACTGGGGAGTCTGCAGTAGTCTCTTCTTGTCCGTTGTCCAGGGCAGGAGTGGTACTGGTACTGTCTGGCTTGTCTGGACCCCTTTGCTGGGCGTCACAGCCACCTACAGTGCCCTGGGTAGGGGGCTGATATGGTGGGGTGGGTCTCTGTGTTCTGAAAGCAAATCTATAAGAAGAGACTCATCGGCAGGAAGAATAGGTTTGGAGTGAGGGGTTTTCTCCTTCTTGAGGACAGGATATAATCGAGATTTGGCAGGTGCCTGAGAGGGAATGAGTGGTACAGAAGAAGGCAAAGGGGGAGCAGTGGGGCCCTGTGAAAGTGGGGCCACATCATTCTTGGGGAGAGATTTGGAAGGAGGTTTGGGGGTGACAAAGGGAGCCACCCAAGAGGCCAAATCTTCCCAGATGACAATATAGGCCACCTGGTCAGGACTTCCGTGGTGCCCCGTGTTGAAGATTCGTTCCTTCACCTGCAAGATAATATCAAGTTTAAAAGTCCCAGCCCGGGGCCAGCCGACCTTAAATGTCAGCCACTCGGAAGCACACAGGTTTTGCCATCTCTTTTTCTTTACGTCCATTGACTGGTTGTGCGCTCGGCCCTGGACTTCGCTCCAGTGATCTAGGGTCAGACTCAAAGGGGCAGTTACAGATTGTCCCATGTCTTTTTCAAAATAAAGAAGCAAGTAAATAGACAAGACAGACAGAACACAAAGACAGCTGGCACCAAGACGTGCAGCGTGACTTTGGCGTAAAACCGAAACCAGATACTGAGTTGGAGGCACAGAGGGTCTTAAGCCGCCTGGCCCCTCCAAAACCACGAATCCCTGGGACTGGTTGTGGGCCCCGAAAAATCGGGTACCCCAGATCCCTGGAACGTCTCCCAGGGTGGCAGGTAGAAGCCCTGAGCTGGTCAGCTCCTTCTCAAGCCGCCTACAGACTCCACTAGACCATTACCGATCGCTAGTACTGATCGCGAAACAAGCAACAAGTGAAAGACATATGAACAAGACCACAAAGAACAGAAATTAAGTGCTGGCTCGCTTACCTCCCGGTGGGTGTCATTGTCAGTCTCCGGGGGAAGGGTCTCCAATCTCAGTGGAATCTCTAATGAAAGACCCCAGCAGATCCCAAGAGTTTGGATCCTGTGGGGGGGTGCGGGGGAGGCTTTTGCCCCCAAGAGACGAGACCGGATCACTGGATGCAAGTGCAAGAGGTTATTTATTGTTTACACAGATACCTGTGGACACTTCAGTCTTTCCGGGGACTGAGTGAGCGTGTGTGGTTAAAGTATATGCAGTTTATATAGGATTGGTGTGGCAAGAAGCAGGCTTACCGAAGCAGAAGCATGGTTACAGGGATTTCATTGTTTCATTTAAATGTAGCAGTTGTAGTTAGCCAAGGACAGTTGGTCATTTGGGTTGGGCACAAAGAATACAAAGAATTCATTTATGACTATCTCAGCATCCTGGATACCATCCTGCTGACCTTGCTTTGGTCCAGGCTGCAGACCACAGATACCTGGTTGGCGTCGGATGAGAGCAGCACCTGGTTCCCTCCTGTACTTTTCTCATAACTTGACCTTGGCAATTAGCAAGCGTAACTTAAACAGGCAATAAGCATAGTGGGGGTCTTTCAATATCTAATTCTTTTTATATTCTCTATTTCATATAACAAACTTCCATCATATTATTTCCATTCTATAGCATTTAAATTTTAAATAAAATAATCCTTAATGCTATTTTTGTATGGGTGGGTGGGGAATGGGATGAGGGGGGTCAGGAGGCATGGGAGGATGGGAGGGGGAGGGAACTGGGATCAATATATAAAATAAGAAAAATAATAAATAAAAAAAGAGAATGGACATATATGCTTATATATCCACACACACACACATATATATATATACACACACAAATGCATATGGATATTCATATACATATATGTATGTGTATATAGATATGCTCAAACTCAGCTACATAATAAGTAATCTTAAGTATATTTATCTTTGGAGATGTTGCATTAAAATGCGTATTGCCATTATTGCCTTTTATCTCTTACAGCAATTTTGTTTATCAATATATATATATGCTCAGTGGTTTAAGGGAAAAAAAAGGAAATGTAGAATTAAAATACTAAAACAGAAATAGCCTGCCCTTTAGTAATATTGTACAACTGGGTTCTAAGAGCCACTTGCATCTATTTTTAAGTTATTGCATCAGAGTCTACACGACTTAAAATATCACTAAAGGGCCTAGCAGGGACTTAACAGAACAATTTCACAGCATAGAACAGCCGAGGGCCATGGGATACCACTGATTGGAAATACCTAAGAATAAAATCACTATGGGATAAACTTTAATGTCTAAAGAGCATGTGCATACACACTAACTCGGAACTGGGTAATTTAGCTCAGTGGTAGAGCACCTGCACGCTTACCCACAAGAGTATGGATTTAACCCTATAACAACACAAACAAAAATTTAAACGTTAATACAAAGTTTATAGCTAAACCTTTGTTTGATAGCTATATGATTTCCGTTCTTACTACTCTTGTTTTTAGACAATTTTACATGGATATAGTGTATTCTGAATTCCCTCTTCACCATCCTCCTGCCTCCCATCTGCCCTAGCAGCTCAGCATGCTCCACCCAAATCTCTACTAGTCCTGTCTCATGACTTTCTGTTTTGTATAACCTGCTTCCATCAGTGGTGGAAACACTGCACTGGTGAGGTGATTTAAATAAGAATGGCCTCTGAGGGACCCAAGTTTCAACATTTGGTTTCCAGTTGGCAGCTGTTTGGTGAGGATTAGGAGGTCTGGCTTTGCTGTAAGAGCTATGTCACTAGGTGATGACTTCCAGGTTTCAAGACACTCCCACCATTCTGAGTTAATCCTTTCTGCCTCCTAACTGTGGGACAAGATGCTTCATCTCACATTGCCCTCTGCTTGCTGCCTCCCTGCACTGACATGGTGGATGATTCTTTCTCTGAAACTGAAAGCCTAATTAAAGACTTCCTTTTTTTTTAAGTTATCTTAAACATGGTATTTCTGTCACAACAATGGAAAAGTTACTAAGACAAACACTGAACACCACCACTCTCTCTCTTTCTTTCTGAAACTATCAATAGCAACTATCCCAGCAAAGAAATGCAGGGCCCTGTGAGTTCCTCCTCCATCTATGCCTGGTGCTGATAGACCTATCCTTAGTTAGGCCATTAGGCCCAGTGTGTGACTCTTCAGCTGCTCTGAGGTAATGCTTACAGTGGCCGCGTCTTGCCCTGTTAAGGTTATTTCTCAGTCTTTCTTCCTATCTTCTGAGTATTGCATTCTCTCCACCCCCCTCTTCCACAATGCTCCCTGAGCATTAGATGGGATGTGACGCAAATGTCTTTTTTAGGGAGGAGCAAACACTGATCATGCATTCTCAGTACCTTCTGTAGTAATGAATTCTGCATTCTTCCTCATTCACTGAAAAGTGTGGTTTCTCTGATTGAACATACAGTTATAAACATAGATTGGATGTTTAGAAGGCAGTTTAAAGTTATATCAATTTAAATTAAAAAAAAAAAAGAAAAAAAAGAACTGCATTCAGTTGCCAACTATGGCTAAATATCTCCTTGCCATGGTTTTTCATCGGGGTTCTGGTACCAGGCATGAATCTCCGCTTGTTCATAGAGTTTAAAATGGAATCCGATTAGAGTTGGCTATCCCTGTAGAAGTACTGCCACTGTTGGATGTGTGTCTATAAAATTGTCCTCGTGGAATATTTGATTCACAGGTGGAAAAAAAATGTTGATACATTTCTTTCCCTTTAGACTTTGTAACACACTCTGTGACTATAACACACGATGGCAAGGAGGAGGCTTCCAACATAGTTCTAGCTTGTTTACTCTGTATCATGCATCTTAAGTATATGGCAACTTCTTCAATAGATTTATCATCTATTCTGATCTACAACCAAGTAGACTACTGAAAGCCTATGAAGTTTTGGGGGGATTTCTACGACCTTTTTGACCAAACATGCACACACACACACACACACACACACACACACACACCTCTCAGAAAAACTTTTATTTTATAACATATTCCAAAAGCTTATTTCCTTTTGTCTTTTTCCAGCTATGCAGGATGCCCTCCTTCAGACACTTGTAAAAAATATATATTAACTGTATTTATGTTTAGCTGCAAGAGAGTGGCCTTCCATATGCTTTGTTTTGCTTAATTACCCAACCCTTCCTTCTTGACCACCACCCCCATTCTCCCACGTAACTCCTTCTTAAACCTTTTCATGTCTAGAATTGCCCTACTATGTATGTTCTATTTTCTATTCCCATATACTTTAAATATCTTCCTGCAAATATCCAACTTCCATTTTCTTGGCTTCTTTTGGCATTCTTAGTTGACAACACGAAATTAGATTTATGTATATTTTGAGGTGATACACAAAATTACATAAATCATGCATGTTAATAAATTTTCGTGTCATGTTAAAATGTGTACCGCTAGGTAAAAAAGGATAGCATGCATATTTCAAATTTTTACATACTTTTTTTTGTTTTTTTTTCTTTGGTTCTGTGGGGTTTTGGGGGGGGGGGTGAGACAGGGTTTCTCTGTATAGCCCTAGCTTTCCTGGAATTATTTTGTATACCAGACTGGCCTCAAACTCACAGATATCGGCCTGCCTCTGCCTCTTGAATACTGAGATTATAGCCATGTGTCAGCACTACCCAGCTTGTATCTACTTATTGGTGAAATCACTTAAAATAATATTCTTCCTTCTTAAAGTATGCATTTAATGATAATGTGGTGACCCTGCTGTCAAAGAACACCTAAATGTCTAGCTACAATTTAAAACAAACTATGTCTCTATTGATTAACATGCCCACATGCCTCTCCTACTTGCCTTAGCCTCTGTAAACACTCTACTCAAGTTCTGAGGAGATCGCATTAGTGAAGCATGGTTCCAGAAGTTTGTTCTGGGGGATGAAAATGGCTTAACAAATGCTATCCTGTAGAGGAAGCTGTAAATTTAAGCTTAAACTTCCAGATTATCTTCTCCTACTGCACAGAAGTTGAAGCAGGAAATTCAGCTCATCACATCACATCCACAGTAAAGAACAAAGAAAAATGACTACACACGTTTATTTGCTTAGTTTCTTCTCTCCCATCATAAATTTTGTACTTCTATAGCATTTGTGATCCTGTTTAGGGAATGGTGTCTCATCACAGAGCTGGGTCTTTCCACATCACTTAATTAAGATTATCCTCCACAGACAGGCCTACAGGAAACTTGATATATACCATACCTCATTGAGAATCTTTCAGGTGATTCCAAACACTGTCAACCTGAAAAATTAAAGGTAACCATAACAGTGTTTATGAATATACTTTATCTGAAATCATGTTTCAAGTTTCTTGGTGCTTGTGCAGTTATATGACAATTCATAAACATTTAATTGAGAAAAAATAAACATTAAAAAGGTTTGTGAAATATTAAATATCTAGGAAGGTAAAAAATTTCACTACTATACCATCAGTATTTTGCTGTCATATTGTGTTGAACTTTGCCAACTCCATCAAGTGTCAAGTAAAGTATTAATCAAATTTTATAAATAGACCGCCTATGTTAATTCAGAAAAAGGAGTTAAAGCATCGCCTAGACAACTAAAAATTTAATATTTTCTGATATCTTTGACTTCCTAGGGATATCTATAAGTAAATACACAAATGGTTTTTTAAATTTGTTTGCAACTTTTACAACTACAGTGTAAAGTTTATATATAGTTTATAAACCAGACTAATTATAATTAGCCCTGCGGTGATAAAAACCCACCACAGTATTTTTGTATTATAAGAGAATTTAACTAGTAACTTAAACCTGTGTGTGTTTGTCATGGACTTTTGAAGATTGAAGGAAATTCAAGACCAATAACACTAATTAATGTATCTCTCCTTAATGTGCCACAGTCAATATAATTCCTCTCGCAACTATCTCTCTTTTATGCCTTGTCATGGTGCTATAAACTGTATCCTATATTACCAGGTTTTTGCTACTATATGTTTCTCTACTCTTGGCCCTTCTGTTCTTAATATTATTATTATTTTTTTTTTTTTTTGCAGGAAGAAGAGTATAGTCTTCTCTCAAATTCAGAACTTGTTCTCACTAATTTTTTTAAAAAATATTTTAAAATATATTCTTAAGAATTGCATCAATAGGCCTATCTCTGCAGGTCCACTCTGAGTTCCTGCCCACAAGATCCTTGACCCCCAAATCAAGGCCTCAGCTGGAGAGTTCCAGTTTCCAGTGAAATCCGACTATCCTGCAAAAACTTCCCAAGTTTCAGCTCAGGCTTCGTCCTCTTCTGCCAGCTATTAGCTAGAGGTGAGTCTGGGCCCAATCGGGGCTGCCTCTCCCCTACAACCTCTCCTACCTCCCCCCCCCCCCGGCCGAACTCCCAGGGTTGGCCCCGGATCCTGCTGCCCCTGTCTCCTGTCCCCATCGAGAGTGCCCTTGGAGCTCTGATACACCCCCACCCATCCCCACCATGAGCCTGCCCCACACTACCATGTGCCCTACCCTACCCACGGTCCTGCTGCTCTGGTTGAGCACTGGGACAGAGGGTGGAGCCAACAGTCCACCCTACTTTGGAGACTTCTCAGAGCAACTCTGAATAAAGAAGACCTGCCTATCCACACAGGAACCACCCATAATTTACACATGCATGGTCTCTGACCCCCACCTCCAGTCCTCTACTGGAGTCCCGGGCCCCTCCCACAGATCTGCGTATCTCTGCAGGTCCACTCTGAGCTCCTGCCCGCAAGATCCTTGACCCCTAAATCTGGGCCTCTGCCAAAGAAAGAGGCCTCAGCTGGAGAGTTCCAGTTTCCAGTGAGGTCCGACTATTCTGCAAAACCTTCCCAAGTTTCAGCTCAGCCTTCGTCCTCTTCTGCCAGCTATTGGCCAGAGGTTAGTCTGGGGCCAATCAGGGCTGCCTCTCCCCTACAACCTCTTCTATCCCCCCCCCCCCCCGCCGAACTCCCTGTGTTGGCCCCTGATCCTGCTACTCCTGTGTCCAGTCCCCATCGAGATCACCCATGGAGCTCTGACACACCCCCACCCATCCCCACCATGAGCCTGCCCCCTGCTACCTTGTGCCCTACCCTGCCCACGGTCCTGCAGCTGTGGTTAAGCACTGGGACAAAGGGTGGAGCCAACATTCCACCCTACTTTGGAGACTTCTCGGAGCAACTCTGAACAAAGGAGACCTGCCTATCCACGCGGGAACCACCCATAATTTACACCTGCATGGTCTCTGACCCCCACCTCCAGTCCTCTGCTGGAGTCCCGGACCCCTCCCAGAGATCTGCCTACCTCTGCGGGACCACTGTGAGTTCCTGCTGGCATCTTCTACTGGATCCTCATCCTTGACCCTATCCCTGGGTCTCTGTCTGTGGAGAGACCTCCTAGAGAGCTTGGACCACACAGAGCTACAGATATTGAATGTCTGACCCACATAAGCCCACCGGGGAAGTACCATAGAGAGAAGGGGAAACCCCACCAACACCTACTGGAAGAAGCTATGGGAAGAAGGCAATACAAGAGAACACCTAACAACAGAAAGACAAGCATGACACCACCAGAATCTAGGGAATCTACACCAAGTAGAACGGAACACAACAACAAAGCAGAGGAAGCAGAAGGGAATGACTTAAAAATTACCATCATAAAAATGATAGAGGCTCTCAAAGAAGATGTGAGAAAATCCCTTAAAGAAATGGAGGAAAAAACAAACAAAAAAGTGGAAGAAATGAACAAATTCCTTAAGAAAAGTACAGAAAGCCTAGAAAAAACAATTAAGCAGGTGAGGGAAACGGTTCAAGACTTGAAAACTGAAATAGAGAAAATAAAGGTAACACAAACCGAAGGAATGCTGGAAGTAGAAAAACTGTGTAAAAAATCGGGAACTACAGACACAAGCATAACCAACAGAATTCAAGAGATGGAAAAGAGAATCTCAGGCGCAGAAGATAAACTAGAATAGATTCATTGACCAAAGAAAATCATAAATCCAACAAATCCTTAACACAAAACATCCAGGAAATGTGGAACACCATGAAAAGGCCAAACCTAAGAATAATAGGCATAGAGGAAGGTGAGGAAGCCCAGCTCAAAGGTGCCGAAAACATATTCAACAAAATCATCGAGGAAAACTTTCCAAATCTGAAGAAGGACATGCCCATGAAAGTACAAGAAGCATACAGAACCCCAAATAGGCTGAACCAAAGAAAAAAGACCCCTCGACATATAATAATCAAAACACTTAGCAAACAGAATAAAGAAAGAATATTAAGAGCAGCGAAGGAAAAAGGACAGGTAACATATAAAGGCAGACCTATCAAAATTACACCTGACTTCTCCATAGAAACACTCAAGGCCAGAAGGTCCTGGATAGATGTTCTAAAAGTACTAAGAGAACACGGATGCCAGCAAAACTCGCAATCACTATAGATGGAGAAAACAAGATATTTAATGACAAAACCAGATTTTCCCAATATGTATCTACAAATTTGGCCCTACAGAAATTATTGGAAGGAAAACTCCAACCCAAGGAAGGTAACTACGCCCACAAAAAATGTAGGCAAAAGATAATCCAACTACACCAGAAACCAAGGGAAAAGCAGAACTAATATATTCACAATACCACTGCCAACAACAAACCTAAATCAAACAAGCATCAACAATCAATGGTCCTTACTCACCCTCAACATTAATGATCTTAACTCACCTATAAAAAGACACAGGCTAACAGAATGGATACGAAGACAGAATCCATCCTTCTGCTGCATACAAGAAACACATCTAAGTTTCAAAGATAGACATTATCTCAGGGTAAAGGGTTGAGAAAAGATTTTCCAATCAAATGGAACCAAGAAGTAAGTAGGCGTGGATATCCTAATATCTAACAAATTAGACTTCAAACCAAAATTAATCAAAAGAGATGAAGACGGTCATTTCGTATTCATCGCAGGAGAAATCCATCAATACAAAGTCTCAGTTCTGAACATCTATGCCCCCAATACAAAGTCACCCGCATTCATAAAAGAAACACTACTAAAACTCAAAGCTCATATAAAACCTCACACACTTATAGTGGGAGACTTCAACACACCACTCTCACCACTAGACAGGACCACAAATCAGAAACTCAACAAAGAAACAAAAGAACTAACAGAAGTTATGTTATCAAATTCTCCTGTCCATTCACCTAAAAGATACTGAAAAAGTTGTTTAGAAAGGTTTGCAGCTCTTGTATAATTTTCATATTTTACACTGGTGACACATAAACTGGAATATTTCCATTGATAGCCCAGTTGGCCTGCTGCCAGAGTGTGTCAATTTGTTCCTGCACCAACTCAATTCTCTGATTGACTACCATCAATCATCCTTTTAATCGTGAATCAATGGAGGCCTGTATATCAAGGGACTGAGCCACAACAGACGACAAAATATTCAAGGTATAAGCTGTCTGTCCTGATTGGCTCAGGGCCACAGCAGCAGTTGCAGCTCCAATAGCTGCAAGGGATAGGGCAGTCACAAGGGCTACAGGCCAAAATCCTGTTTTTTTTTGTTTTTTTTTTTTTGGCAGAACAGGGTTAAGGTATTGGGAGCCTCTACTGGAACTAGGATCCACCTGGGCATGCGAACAATCATTATCAAAGGGAAGAAAAGGCAAATCTAATCTCTCATTAGTTGTAAAAAGGCGTGGGAATACTCGTGCATCATGATGACTGGGCATGGGTTTAGGAAACACCGACAGTATTCCCCATCTGGGTTCCGCTGATATCCACAGAGGATTCACAAGGAGTATCATCAACCACAGGAGCCATGGGAGCATCTTCTTGAGGGATGGTTGTCACTCTTCGAGATAATCACTCTGGTACCCAAATTGGATTTTCTCCGTCCTGTGGAAAAACACAAATAGCTCCCCTGGGTCTTATTAAGATAGGATCCGGGCCTTTCCATGTACCTGAGAGCACATCTTTCCATTTGACTTGTTCTTTTGGAGGTATAGGCCAGAGGCCATGTCTATCAGCTGCTGAATGACCATTAAAATCCAAATTTAAAAAATTTAAAGTAAGGAGTGAAAAAGATATGGCAGCTTTTGGTGGGAGAGAGGGCATTTCCTCTATTCCCCCTTTTTGTTTTATTAGATAAGATTTGAGCGTCCGATTGACACGTTCCACAATGCGTTGCCCTTGTGGATTATAAGGTAGACCAGTGAGGTGTTTGACACCCACCTGTTGACAAAAATGCTCAAATTTTTTCAGAAGTATATGCAGGTCCATTATCTGTCTTCAATATTTGAGGCATGCCCCAAGCACTCCAGGCTTCGAGGCAGTGCTGGATGACATGAGAGGCCTTTTCCCCTGTTAGTGGGGAGGCATGGATAATACCTGAGCAGGTAATACCTGAAACATGTAAATATTTCATTTTTCCAAAAGATGACACATGAGTGACATCCATTTGCCATATTTGTAGAGGCCGAAGGCCTCGTGGGTTAATGCCCACATGAGGTGCTGGAAAAAAATTCAGAACAATTTTTGCATTGCAAGACTATTTCCCGTGCTGATGCTCTGGAAATAGAAAAATGTTTGCGTAGGGTTTCTGATGTTACATGAAATAATGAATGAAATTTAGTGGCTGCTTCTATAGGATCTAAAATAGCAAAAGCTGCTGCTCAAGTGGCCAAATCTGCCAGATTATTCCCTGATGACTTTGGCCCAGGCAGATCTGAATGGGCACGGATGTGGGTAATGAAAACAGGATATTGTCTTGCTAATAAACATTTTTGGATCTCCTTAAACATCTCAGCCACTGTACTAGAAGGCTTAATTAATCCAGCTAATTCTAAGGTTTTAACAGCATTGACTACATAAACTGAGTCAGAGACCACATTCAAAGGTCCAGGAAACACCTTTAATACCTCCAAAACTATGTTATATTCCACCATTTGTGGGGAGTCTGGTGCATATCTGTGAGTGGTAACAACTCCTTCATGTACATAAGCCCCTATTCCTGTTTTTGATCATCTGTATACACTATCTCCCCATCAGGGAGAGGCATGGCACTAACCATTTTTGGAAAAAATCAAAGGATGTGTTCTAGCAAATGTTAATAAAGGATGTTTGGGATAATGGTTATCAAAAGTTCCCAAGAAGTTAGAGGCAAGAATTGCCCAATCATCACTCATAGCACATAGGGTCTGAATTTGTTCCATATTATAAGGTGTAATAATTTGCTTAGGAAACTCCCCAAAATGGGTAAGAGCCGTTTTTAAGCCCTTCAGGGCAATTTTTGCAACAGCAGTTGGATAATATTCTATAGTTTTTGCTGGGGAAGCTTGAGGGTGTATCCAAATTAATGGACCATTTTGCCATAAGACTGCAGTTGGCAGCAAAGCGTTCTGTAACACACAAAGATCAAAAAGCTCCTGCGCTGAGATTCCAACTAATTGTGCTGCAGTGATCGCCTTCTCCACCTTATGGAGAGCTTCCACAGCTGCAGGAGATAGGGTTCTTAATGAAGTCAATTGTGGATCCCCATCAAGCACATCAAACAATGGTTTTAACTCTGCTGTGGGTATTTTTAAATAAGGCCGTAGCCAATTAATATCTCCTAGTAATTTTTGAAAATCATTCAAAGTTTTAAGTTGATCTCTTCTAATCTCCATCTTTTGAGGTTGTATAATCTCTGGTCGCACAACAGCCCCTAAGAACTGTCCTACTTCTGACCTTTGTACTTTCTCTGTAGCTATACTCAGACCATATTTCTCCAACCATTTTACCAAATCTGCATAAGTCTTTTCAAGCTCTTTCTCATTATTCCCACAAAGAAGAATATCGTCCATATAATGAATAATTCTTAGAAAAATATATTTTTCCTTAACTGGTGCTAATGCCTGTTGTACATAAAGTTGACACATAGTGGGGCTATTGGCCATGCCTTGGGGCAACACCTTCCATTGAAACCTCTCATCTGGTCCCTCATGATTAAGGGCCGGTAAAGTGAAGGCAGATCTAGCTCTATCTTGCTCAAACAATGGAATAGAGAAAAAACAATCCTTAATGTCTATTATAATAACTTGCCAATGCTTATGTAAAGCTGATAAAAGTGGAAGGCCCCGTTGGACCGGGCCAAACAGTTGCATTTGTGCATTAATGGCTCTGAGGTCATGAAGCAATCTCCATTCTCCAGATTTCTTCTTGATAACAAAAATAGGAGTATTCCAAGGAGAGTTGGATCCTTCCAAATGTCCCAAATCGAATTGCTCTTTTACTAATTGATAAGCGGCCTCTAATTTCTCCTGTGAAAGTGGCCATTGAGGTACCTATATTGCCGCTTCAGTTATCCATGGTATGAGCATCCCTTCCCCAATGGCCCCTAGGAAAAACCCAATCCTGCACGATCATTTTTTGAAATGACTTGAACAGGTTCTTTAATGCCTTGATACTGCTTTCCTATCCCTAGCCCTGGTATATATCCCTTATCTAACATCATATTTTGTGCAGAGATGGAATATTCATTCATTAATTTTAATCCTAAAGCTTTTAAAATATTTCTTCCCCATAGATTTACTGGCAAGGGAAGACCATAGGGGGTAAACAACCCTGACTGACCTTCTGGTGCCTTCCATCTTAGGGATTTAGAACTGATAGCAGGAGTGGCTTCATAGCCTAGTCCCTGCAATGAATGTTCTGATTGGGTTATTGGCCATTTTGAAGGCCACCAGGAGGTGGCAATGATGCTTTTATCAGCTCCTGTGTCCAAAATTCCTTGAAAATTCTTTCCTTCTATATTTAATGTTAATGTTTGTCTGGTATCAAGATCAACTGCAAGATAAGCAGAATCAAATTTATCTGAGTGGCCAAATCCTTCTTCCCCTCTGTTTCGTATAATGGCCCCAAAATCCTCATGACAACTAGGAAGAATAAGTAACTGTGCTATGCGATCACCCGCGGAGATGGGAAAAATCCTGCATGGCAATGATCTTGAGTTGTCCCTCATAATCTTGATCTATAACTCCAGGATGGACAATTAAACATTTTAGGGTGGTAGATGACCTTCCTAGTAATAGTCCTACTGTGTTTTTGGCAGAGGGCCAGAAAAATCAGAAGGAACAGGTTGTACACCCATTTGGGGGATCAAGACAATTCTAGTGTTGGCACGGAGGTCCAATCCTGCAGAACGTGCAGTGGCTCTCCGTGGGGCTTCCTCCTTTCTAGGCTCAGGGGGGGGAGCTCGTTGCCCCATATATTTGAGGGCCCTGAGTGTGGGGGCCACGCAGGGCGTTTTTTGGCTCAGGCAACGGTTTACCATTAATGCCTTTGACTGACTTACATTCATTTGCCCAGTGTTTGCCTTTTTTACATCGGGGACAGATTCCTGGCATCCTCTTAGGTCCTGACATGCACTCCCTACAATTCTTTTGTATATGTCCCATTTTGCCACATTGAAAACAAGTCTTGTTCTTGTCCACCATATTGCCCTTTCTTTGTCCTTGTAAAATGGCGGCCGCCAGCCCTGCATTGGTCAAAGGACCTCCTATTTCTCTACAAGCCTTAAGCCAAGCTTGTAAGCCTTTTCCTTTCCAAGGAGTTATGGCTTGTCTACATTCCTTGGTGCATTGTTCATAAACTAGTTGTTCTATTAAGGGCATAGCCTGTTCTTGATCTCCAAAAATCCTTCCTGCAGCCTCCATCATATGCGCTACAAAGTCTGAATATGGTTCATTTGGTCCCTGAATGACTTTTGTAAGGTTCCCTGATACTTCCCCTCTATTAGGTAGTGCCTTCCAGGCCTTAACAGCACATGTGTTAATCTGAACAAAGACCTCTAAAGGATACACTAATTATTTGTCCATTGTCCTTGTCCAGTGAGCATTTCAAATGTCCAAGAGGGCTGCCCCACTGCCGCGTTAGTGCGGGCTTGTGATTGACTCAAATCATGTCATATGGCCTTCCACTCTAAGTATTGTCCCATAGTGAGACAAGCCTTCACAACGAACATCCAGTCCGAGGGAGTCATGGCCACCGCGGACAGTCTTTCTATTTGCGATAGAGTGTAGTTCACGCTGATACCATAAGTGCGAACAGACTCTACCAATTCTTTAACCTGTTTATGCTCAAGAGGGTGATGGGTACAATTCCCATCTTCCTCCAACACAGGAAACATCCGTGTTATCTCATGTCTGGTTTCAGGTGAGCAAAAGGAGTATTTACATTCCTTCTTTGCATAAGGAGGAGGCACAGTAGGGACTCGTGCAGCCTCCTCCTCCAAATCTTCCTCCTCAGAGGGCGATAGTTCTTCTTCTGAGGGTGACTGGAAAGCTCTAAAGCCTCCAATTCCTCTAAAGGATAAAGATGTTTTTCTTTTCCTCCGCGAGATGGATCCGTATCGCGGGGCCCTTTCACTTTCTCTTTATTATGTTTTTTCTTTTTAGTTGCACCCATCTTTTCTTCATGTTCTGCTTCTGACATGCTTTCTTGAAAATCTGATAATGGTCTAGTGCCTGCTTTTAGCTGCCCATCATGTGCTTCCCCAAAACAAAACAAATACAGTAAAAACAAGCAGGCAACCAAACGCACAATAATCAACCCTTCAATGGCAGGATCAAGCCCAAACAGTAGCGTGACTATCAGAACTCACCTTATTTGTTACCTTTGTGCCACAGTTCTGAATCCTCTCCAGTCTCCTGAAGTGTCCCCTGTGTGCCGTTGATGTCAGTTTCCTGGGGTTCGGCACCACTTGTCGAGCGCTATCGCCTTGCCTGCAAGAACGATGCTCAACAACAGGATTCTTCTGCAGCTATGTTTATTGCGCGGCTCATTACAGCAAGTTGAGGGAAGACCCCAAGGAGGAAAAAGGGCTCTGCTTATATATGCTCAGAGGAGTCATGTCCATTACTGACAGTTGCAGCCCGCAAAGCTCTTAACGGTCACCCCATGAAGTGGATCGCGCATCCGTGCCTTGCTGGCTTATGGACAGGATACTGGCGCCATCTTCGGGAATGGCACCGGTGGCTCTCTATAGTCTGGTGCTATTGGGTTTTGGGGGTGGGCCTTCTTTAGGAGGGAGTACAGATGATGGGAGAAGCTGTCCCACAACAAGAAAATAACATTGGGACCAATAGCAACAGTGGGGGTGTAAATGGGGTTTCTTTGAGGAGCTTAATTGAGAAGGTGAGTCCCTCATCGTATCCATCCTTATAAATGTGAAGGCCCCAGGTATATCCTCGATACCAATTAGGGGCATGATAGCCGGAGGTACTGAAGGTAATTTTGAGAGGATTACACCAGTCTTTTGTGGGAGAGGATGCGTGGCATTCCTTAGGGGCCTGGATAGTGCAAGTTGGTTCATAATATTCATAATACTAATGCAGGGATAAGTGGTATGAGGGTATCCAGCAATAACTGTGATATAGTTCCAACTGCAGGAGGATTTCCAATAGGTGTCACTTGTGACTTCACATCCCCAGTTTTTGCAGTAATAATCAGAGCTGCCTCCACATTTATGTAGGAGGCTGCAGTTCCTGTGGGGGCAAGGGTGTATATAAAAGGTGTATCTCTGAGTGACTACCCGTCGGCTTGGATGGGAGCAGCCAGTGTAGGCGGGACCCTCAAAGTCGATGGATGGTGTGGCTGACTGATCAAAGAGGACCTCAGTATCCCATGAGGCAGAAGCATCCAAGGCTAGTGTGCATACATCAGGGTTAAGTTGTTCAGGCCATCAAAGGATATTGTGGACAGGAGAGGTGGAAAAGACTATGTCTCCTCTTTCAGAGAGGACCACCCAAGTATAGTTCCAAGAGATGGGGTAGCTTGGTTCTACAGGGGAAGCTGACAGCGTGGGGCTGCAAGGAGGTCAAGAGAAGGAAGAAAATAGGCAAGAGGGAGTTAGATGTCCATCCAGGTGAAGTTTGTCAAGCTGATGACAGAGTCTTCTTCACCGTCATCATTCTTAGGAACATCTCTATCAGGATTAGCAGCATCTGTGGGAGAAGAGAGAGAAGTCACAGTCAGAGGCAATTGCTCCCATCTGGACATTAGGTTATTAGAAGGGATAGTGGTAACTTGCTTAACAAGCCTCTCAGGCAGCCATCTGGGGACATCATGTGGTTGATCATCATAAATGTAGACTGAGCCTAGTCCCCAAATTAGGATCGGGTATGGGCTGTTCCAAGTTCCAGTAAGAGGATCTCTCCACTTTGCTAAAGCATATGACTTGGTTGTGGCAGGATGCCAGAGGCGATCAGCCTCGGAGTAGCCATCTTGATCCATTGGTAGGAAGTTAAGGACAAAGAGGGCATGGTGTAACATGGCTCTGAAATTGTTATTTTTAGAGACAAGGTAGTTTGTTGAGAGTGTTTTTAAGGAGCTAATTGTCTTGTGCATGGGGATTGTAAGGGATACCTGGGACATGGGAAATATGTAGGGATATACCAAATTGTTTATATTAGCACTGGTATACCCAGGGCTATTGTCTGTTTTTAGCTTGGAGAGCTGGCCCGCCGTGCTCATAGCAGCCATTACATGTGAAATAACATCTTTAGATGCCTCTCCTGGCTGTGGAGATGCAGAAATGAAACCACTGAAGGTGTCAACAGTGACATGAACAAACTTTAGCCTTCCAAAGGAGGGAATGTGGGTAACATCCATCTGCCAGGGTGCATTTGGGACTAGGCCTCGGGGGTTGACCCCTAGATGTGAGATAGGCAGAAGCAATACACAGCCAGAACAGGCTTTAACGATTTCCCTGGCCTTATCACGGGTGATCTTGAAGGCCAGGTGAAGTGTCTGGGCGTTTAGATGGTGTAGTGTGAGGGCATCCTTAGCAGCATTAAGACTATCTTGTTGGCACAATGACATTAAAAAGGTAAATTTAGCATTAGCCGGCATATGAGTGGCCAGGCTAGCTAGGTCATTGCCCTTTCTTAGAGGTCCACGTTAGTTAGAATGTGCATGCAAATGGCCAATAAAAAAATGAATCTGTCCTAAGCCTAATAAAATCCTTTATTTGACAATACGTTTGGCAGCATTAGAGGAGGGTTTAATACAGGGAGCAGTTTCCAGGAAGGGAATAGATTTAGCAATATAAGCAGTATCAGTAGGTGGGCTAGTCAGCCAGGACAGGCTCCCCAATGTTCAGTCCCCAGTTCCCAGGAGGCTCCTGCTCCTCATAGTCAGTGAATTCACTCTACACTCACATGATATTTCTGAATACTAAATAAAAATCATTCCAAAAACTTTGGTTACAAAATTATATGTAATATTTCAAATCTATCATGATTTACACAATGCTATCCATGCTTTTTGGAAAAAAATTCACAGAACATTATAATGCATTGAATGGCATCAAATTAAGCAATTTAATGCTCACACTTAGTTTTCAATGACACAAACCTGTTGATTTAAAGCAATATCCTCCTGTTTACTAATGATTGTTTAGATGAGTATTCTAGTTGTCTTGCCTGGTGGTTTTTTTATATCCTCAAAAGTTAAGGTCAAGGTGTAAGCCATGGCTGGTTCTTATCTGGGGCTTTAAGGGAAGAATCACCTTCTAAGCTCTTCTTTATTGCTCTTGAGTGTTGTTCTTTGCAATTCTGACACTACAAGTTTTATATCTTTTATATCCTTGCTGTCTATCATTTTAAGTCTCCTCTCTGCAGCAAGAGGCATTCCATATGCCTTTTTCTACTGACATTTTTATTTTTAAGCACCAAGTGTGTCCATATTATGTGCCCCATCATATCCAACTTTTGAAACTCTTTGAATGCATTTTATAATATTTAACAAAGTACATAGGATTAGATTAAACTCTCCTGAATGATTTATGTTTTGCCATATGAAACAGCAAAAAAATAGGAATACCAAAGGTGCCCTTGTAAAATTCTCACTGCCACAGTTAGTACTCTGCCCTCCAGGTATCACATTATGCTTCCATATGCAGAACATTTTAAGTCTTCTTAATGTTCTCTGAGAATCACCACATTATTGTCTCAGTTACAACTAAATGATTTCAAATAAATCCACAGAGATCAAAAGAACAAAAAACTTATCATCACAATTATTTAAGTCAAATGTGGGTAGGACTTCTAAATGAAATCCATTTAGTATTGTGCCCAGGCATAATTCTTTCCCATTAAGGGATCCTTGAATCTAAGAAGAAAAATGTAATTGCCTTCAAAACATAGAACAAAGGGAAATGGTTGTAGGTAATCTTGTTCCAAAAGTGAAAATAGGAACGTGAAAAGAATCAATAGTCAAATGCTGTTATGATATCCAGCCATAACAATTCAAATAAAACTTTACAACAGATCTCAGACACTGAAAAAAAAAAAACTTCTTGATTCTTAACTCTGTGATCTGGGCTCTCAGTTTGTCCTGGGTACTTACCTGGACGTGTAATGATCTTCTCTCAACTCTAGCTCTCATTTCTACCTTCTAGGTACTTAATTTCAATATAAAATCTGTTGCTACAGCAATGTGTACAAAGAGAAGTGAGTTGAGGAAATAAGGGTTGCTCAACAAATGCTGGCAAGTATTCCTCTGGTACCTGATTTGGGAAGTTCTCAGTCCACCTGCAAAGATGTGCTGTCAATCAAATGTGTGTGAAAGAAACAGCCCAGGCTCCCAATGGCACCACCCGTCCTTGTTGCTGCAGACATATGAAAAGGTCAGGTACATTTCAATCATTTTTATGGCTTTTTGTACAGATTAGTTGCTTGATTCATAGGATATCCCAGAAATCTCAGCAGAAGCCACCCACACATATGGGATTATTCAGAAAATGCCTTTGGTAAATCTCTTTGCTATGCAGTGAATCCACATGACATACGCAGCAGGCCAATAGGGTACTTACAGTGCTTGCACTGAAATTGCATATAGCATGGCAGGGAACCGATGCTAGATTTCCAGAGTCTACGGAGAGGAAACAGGCTGACAAAGTTATTCAGCAGCACGCATGATGTCATTCAAGGAACAAGATGAATGCAAGGTGGAATACTAGCCTTGAGGGGTCCGAATCATGAACCTAAAATATTAATTATAGATTTGATCTATAGAAGAGATTGCTTGTATGCCTTTAAAGATTACACGAGACAAGCAGACATTAAATGTCTTCCTCTCAAATGGATATAACTGTGACTTTTCCTATACCTGTCCATGTACTATACTTTCTAAAGAAAGGACTTAATTTCAAGGTTTTTGAGGACCCTATATAAAGAGGAGTTTCTCCAAGGACAGATAGTAGCTACATTCTCACTGGCTCCTGATTTAATCGGCAATATCAAGATAATGAGAGGGTTTTTGTCGTTGTTTTTAGTTGAGATTTTAAAACTTAATGAATTATTTCAGACTCTTCAGAGTGTTGGAATGAAAAATCTGTGTAGAACAGAAAGAAGCTTAAGATAACATAATATATTGTAATAAATTTATAAGATGCCATTTTAAGTTATGTCTATATTATAATACCTGGGTAACTAGTCTGTTAACATACATAAAAAATGTCTACATAGATTTAACTAAATAAAACTTGTATATTGTGAAGATTGTATTATGTTAGTTGGGCCTAGTTAAATTATGATTCTTATGAAGGAGGGATAATAATCAATCAAAGACATGGTCAAATAACTGCATATTATCAATAAGGATAGATTATCAATGCTATTTTGCTGTTTCAAAGTAAAGGAGACTTGTGTCATCTCTCTGCCTTGGAAAAGGCAACAAATCAGGATCAACTTGGGGCAGAAGGGACACACACAAATACCGAGATCTCTATTTTAAAACCTGTGGTTTCTCTCAGTCACTGTAAAGTGTTTTAAAAATTATATTAATTTAAATAGGTGTTTATTCTTTGATAATTTCATATTTGTCTCAATTACTTTTCTTTTTAATTAAATTTACTTATTTATTTTATATCCCAACTAGTTTCCCTTCATTCTCTCCTCCCATTTCCTCCTCCAACCTCCTCTCTGCCCCACCCCTCAATCCACTCCCCTGTTTCTATTTAGAAAGGGGCAGGCATTCCATGGGTATCAACACACATGGCATATCAAGTTGTCGTGTATTGTGTACTTGGATCATACATAACCCCCACCCTCTTTTCCAGTTTATGCAAAACACTCAAGTTCTGAGACCATTTAATGGTGCCCATATAGCTATGAATATAGGACCATCCCCTGAGCATGAATGACTCACCTGAGGCTACTTACATAAACAAAGCCGATTCTCCCCAACAGTTATCAATAGCGCTTTTTAACTAAGGGTGGGACATCTTGAGCCCTTTTCCACTACAGAATAAAATTTTTATTAGCTCTTTAATTCATGTGTAGGACTTGTGCAGGTAATCATTGCACCTCAATGGTTCTTGTAGGCAGCAGATCTCAGGTCCAAGTGACTTTTGAGTGTTGGATATGAAAGATTCCTTTTGAAAGACCATGTATCAGAGCTTCATGACCTTAATGGCATTTTATGATGATAAAGGAGTGATGCGGGATATCCTTATGTATGCTGTAAATATATTTTTCTCTAATTGGTTCATGAATAAGGCTGTTTTGCCCAATGGACAAGCAGGATGTAGCCAGGCAAAAAGTATAGGCAGGGCTACCAAAGTAGGAGAAATCTGGGAAGAGAAACAAAGAGAGTGAGTTGTACATGAGATGCCAGGGAGCTGCCCAGGAAACAATAGACCAGGGCATCACTGGTAAGCCAAGACTACATGGATATATATATATATATATATATATATATATATATATATATATATATGTGAATATAAATGGAGTAATAATTAAGAGAGCTAACCAATAAGAATCCTGAACCATCTAACAAACACTTTATAATTAATATAAGTCTCTGTGTTTATTTGGGATTAAACAGCTGTAGGGCAAGATGGAGCAGAAACATACATCCACACAGGAGTCTTATAATGTTTGTATGAATTTATTTTATTTATATGAAAAAAGTCACTTTCAAAATATTTATGTTATTCAATGTTTGACTTTATTTTTCCAGAGGAAAGGCACTTGCGTAAACTTCCCAGGAACCTTACTTCTCTAGCTTGTCTATCTTTCAGAAGTTGAAGTCTGATCATCATAGCCATAGTTGGATTATTACTAAAACTACACATTTTGTCAATGGTGATGGCTCACGCCTTTAATCCCAGTATTCACAAGGCAGATGCAGGTAAATCCCTGTGAGTTTAAGACAAGTCTGGTCTACAGAGTGAGTTCTAGGACAGCCTCCAAAGCTACAGAGAAACTCTGTCTTGAAAAATCAAGCCCCACCCCCAGGAACAAACAAACAAACAAACAAAAAAACTACCCTGACATTTGTAGAGCATATGGGACAATAAACTTTATGCTACTGTGTAGTCAGATTATTCTTTTACCTGCCACCTCACAAATAATGACAAGTAGACTTATTATTAATTATGAGAGTTCGGCCTTAGCTGAGACTTGTTCCCCTAGCTCTGACAACTTAAACTAACCAATTTATATTACTCTACATTCTTTCCCATGGTCTTCCCTTTCTCTGTACTGTCCATCTTGCTCCTCTGCATCTGGCTGATGACTCTGCCTTGTCTTTGCTTTTTCACAGAGTTCTATCATGGCCCAGAAGTCCCACCTATTCCATCTGCCTTGCTATTGGCCATTCAGTTTTTTATTACATCCACCACAACAATACATTGTCACACAGTGTATAAATACAATAGCATTGTGTAATAAGGACCCATTTCTTTGGGTGCCTATAGCACGTACCTCCTTTCTTTCCATATCCACAGTGTCTTCAAGTACACAGTGGCTTTGTGTCCATGTCATCACACCACCCACCTGTCGACCACGTCCAAAGACAGCCCAGGTTTTAGTCGTTTGTGAAGGAAACACTCTACTTCCAGACTCCAAATTCCTATAAAGTATTGACTGTGGTGAAACAAACTAATACAAATTTGGAAGCTTGTCTGATTTATACGTCAATAGTTTCACAGCTCATAAAATTAGTAGACTTGAATGAATTATCTGCCTGAGTGTCACCTGCTGTGATGTTAAATTGTTGGTTGGATAAGGCTTATATGTGAGAGTCCTGAAGAAGTTTGGCAAGCTAATTAAGGTTGCAAGATATTTCATTATCGGTGTCCTGTTTCTTTGCTGACTGTCTACTTGGGTCTATGCTTTGCCTATTTAGGCTGCCTGTGTTCTTTGTGGATGTTTTGTGAGACATCTTCTATCCCATGGTCCATTAAATTATGTTATACATCCAGCCTATCTAGACTAAAACTTCTCTCATTAGCAAGAGGAAACTGTGCTTTTAAAATGAGTCATTTAATTAGTTGGGCTCAGTGCCCAAATCTGCTTCTCATCAAGCATAAGCCGAAGGATAGTACCAGAGGGTGAAGATTGTGAGCGCTGCTCAGAATTTTATTAGAGCTACCAATTTTCAGATAAAGATTCTGAGTAAGATTATATCTTTAGAAAAGTCAATAGTTGTAAATATGTCAGGAAGTTATGGTTTTAGCTGTACCAACATTCTTTTGGAGGACAAGCTGTTTCTGGTTAACTATCTAGAAAGATAGTCATGCATTGGCCAATTTCGCATTGCTATAATAAGTACCAGAGATAACTGGAGAAGAGGAAAGGCCGTTTAATTTTGTTTTATTTTATTCTTTATGTGTAACTCTGTGTGTATGTAAATATGTGTGGTGTGTGGTTTTGTGTGTATATGTGTGGTGTGTGTGTGAGTGTTTTTGTGTGTGTATGTGTCTGTGTTGTATGTGTTTTTCTGTGTGTGTATCACTTTGTGTCTGTGTAAATATGTGTGGTGTTGGTGGTTTTGTGTGTGTGTAAATATATGGTGTGTGTGTGTGTGTGTAAATTAGCAAGTTTTCAATTCTTGTTTAAATTGATCTACTGCTTGAGACCTGTGATGAGGTGACACCTAATGTTAATAATACATATCTGGTAAATCTGATCCTTTGGTGGCCAAGAAGGAAGTAATGAAGAAAAAACTGTCACACTGTCACAGTTTACCCTTCATATTCAGGGGTATACCTCTGTAACAGAAGAGGGCATCAAACTACAAGCAATTCATGTCACTTATTTTGTTCTTTGTTTTGTTTATGTTTTAGAGACATGGTCACATGTATTTCTAGTTGGTCTCCAACACTCTATTTGGTGTTCTGTATGTTTCTTGTACTTTTATAGGTATCATATCTTTAGACTAGGGAAATTTTCTTTTATGATTTCATTGAAAACATTTTCTGAGGTTTTGGCTTGTGTCTATTCTCTTTCCTTTATTCTTAACAATCTTAGATATGGTCTTTTATATTGTCCCAGATTTTCTGGGATCTTTGTGCCAAAATGATGTTAGAGTTAACATGCTTTTTGATAAAGGAATCATTTCTTCTATCATTTTTTTATTGTCTGAGATTCCTTCGCCAACTCTTCTATTCTGTTGGTGATACTCACCTTTGAGGTTCCTGTTTAAGTTCCTTATTTTCCATTTCCAGATTTCACTCAGTTTTTTGTTTGTTTTGTAGATTGTATTTTTTAATTGCAGATTATGAACTACATTATTATTTATTTTTTCTACTGTTTTGCAGGAGAGAGTTCAAAATATGATTTATAAATCAGCCTTCAATCCTTACACAGTGACTCTTCTAATCTTCTCTTTATAGCTCCAATTTTATATATGAACTGCCATAGTACACACCCATTTCTGTTTCTCAAATTGTGAGTCATTATTTCTCTTAACTAATGGGATAATGATATTAAAAAAGAAATAGTATAGCACAGGGCAGTGATGGTACAATCCTTTAATCCCAGCACTCAAGAGGCAGAGACAGAGGCAGAGGCAGATCTCTGTAAGTTCCAGGCCAGCCTGCTGGTCAACAGAGTGAGTTCAAGAACAGCCAGGTCTGCTGTTTCACAATAAAACCTTATCTCAAAAAAAAAAAAAAAAAAAAAAAAAAAAAAAAAGATCTACTAAGTTCACTGTTTACTTCCCCAGGTCTTCCCTTTGGTAGACCTGCCTATATTTCCTGCCTGACTATCAGTCAATGAGAGTTTTACTCATCAGCCAATAAGACATCCAAATATGCAAAAGGACATCACCCATCACAGTACCAATGGAGGGGGGAAGTAATAGGGTTCCCACTTCCCACTGAAATACCAATATTTCTTTTTTTTTATATTTGAGAATTTTTTTTGCAGTTTGAAATTTTTTTTATTTAATTTTATATAACAAAGTCCAATTAAATGAAAACAAACATTTATACACAATATTTGGGAATTTGGGCGTCATTCTTTCCAAACTACTTCCTGCTGGTAAGGGGCGCTGTCTTGGGGGGGATTCGAATATTTCTAATCAAAGTCTTTTACCTTATGGGTATAATATTGATGACATGGTTTTGTCAGGTGTTGTTTCTCAGTCTCATTGTTTTCCTTGAGTCATAAAATTAGTGAAGAATTTTAGGAAACTAGTATGAGTTTTATAATTAGTTATAAATGAAGTTCGGAATCACGCCCCAGAATGCATTTGTATATGTAACTCAGAACAGCCAACAAGAAAAGATGCTAACTGTATTATAAATTAATATATAGGTAAGAAGTAAATGAAAGTTGGTAATTTTAACTATGCCCCTTACGAATGCAGAGTTTCTTCTGCGCTGTGTGTTTGTGTCAAGCTACTAGATGAACACAAAAAGACAAGGGCAAGGACTTGGAAAACTGGTTGGGAACATAAATTCTTATGTAAGAGAAAACATTGTTAAAAATAGAGACCTTGGGAAACTCCCAAAATTCTGGAAATTGAAATTATGTGGAATTTCTTGCTAGTTCAAGCCAAAACGTCTTTTTTGGGTAGAGAATATGATCTTATTTATAGAATGCCCAGGCTCATATTGAATCTGTCAAATAATGTGGAGCTTTTATTAACTCAAATGACATACCATCTTCCTTGAAGAGTCATAACTAGTCTTAACTTTTTATACTCGCTGAAGTTTTCAAAATCTTTCCATCACTGCTGTTCATCTAGAGGGCTGGTGTTCTGCGGAGTACAAAAAGCATCATTTCTGGACATGTGATTGGCACATGCACTTTCAGACATTATCTGTTTCACACAAAGAAAGCCTTTACTGTACCAAGAATTTAGCAAACATCTTTCAAGACTTTATTTACATATGTAACTTCAATATATCTCTGAATGTACAAAGGACAGTCATAACATATATGCTTCTCTGCTGACTATAACCTCCTGGCTTCAGCTTCCACGGCAAAATTAGCTGAAAAGCTGCCCTTCGGTGTGCAATTGGTAATGACACAAACACATCTCCTGAGGTTCAATACATCAGGACCTGCAATGTTCTCGAAAAGTGCAAAGTAAGGGAATGAAGAAGAGATTTTGAAATTGTGGTTCACACCTGGAAGAAAACTGAAGAAAGATTGCTAAGGAAGTTTGCAGTCTGCCATTACTAACTAAACATTTTATAAAGGTGCCGATGCCTCTGAGCCCAGGACAATTGCTGAAGAAAGGCAAATGGCTATTCTGCACTGTGAAAATCATAAGTCCATTTTTGGATCATTAATTAACACTTTAGAAAATAAAAGACATCTGGATATTTGTATATTATTGAAGACTTTTTCAACAGACAATTTTTTTTTGAAAAATGATATGATAAAGTACCTGAATACCTAAATCTTGGAATAATTTGCATTGGATATTAACTCAAACTATCAGCATTCCATCAAGATCAGAATTTATCTCACTGTTTAGAGAACTGTCTTAATAGTATAGAAACTGCAGTTCTACTAGAGTGAATAACTGAATTTTCTAGAACCTCAAACCAAGTATTATATTTTATTGAAGTCTATTGGTAAATTAATAACTGGACTATGATTTGAAAAATTAAAAATAGGCATAAAGATGTAGTTAGTGGAGCACTGACATAGTTAAGGTTGAAGTAAAGAACTAGTGTCCCCAAAGTTTATTGAGCCAGAGGGAGAAGATAGGTCTGCAAGAAAATGTAGAGGCTGATAACAGCAATGTTAGCTCTTAGTTACTACTCTAAATTTAATGCCAGTATAACAAAATGTTATATAATCAGCACATTTCTAAACTCTATATGGTGGTACACGCGAATAGTCCCAGTGCTCAAAAATCCAGGGCAGAAAGTGTGTAAGTTGGAAGACTATTTGGGATATATAGTTTTATCCTGACTCAAACAAAGATAAGAAAAGTAATATGCTCAATCATGACTCAGAGCATTTAAATAACATAAAGATAATCAAAATTACTTTGGGAAATGGGTTTTACACATCTTCTTTGCCAAGATACCGATGCGTGGCCTCATCTTCTCCATGGCTAAAGTCATTCTCAAGGTGTACCATCAGTCCTGAGAGGTGGAGGCAGGAGAGGAGTCTCTCAAAGTTTAAAGCTAATCTGGATTACATAGTGAGTACAAAGCAGGCCGGAGTCACAGCATGGGTTTTAATAAATCAAATTGCAAATAATGGCTGCAGTACATTCTATAAAAAGTGTATGCCCTTCAAAATCATAAACTGTCTTTAAGCTGTTTGTCATTCTAAAAACCAAATAAACATTTAATGAATTATATAAATACCTTATAAATTGAAATGATTTAATACTAATAAGTCATTGTGAAATGAATTTAAAATTATCTCTCTTGACAGAATCAAGGAAATTCACATATATCCTCATAAATAAATATTTGTCTTAATCAGAATTAATTCAAGAAAGCCAATTTCTGTTGAGAACTGTAACAAAACTAGACTAGGAAGAAATTTTTAGTTATTCAACCATAAATCAAGGCCTACAGATACAATTACAATTAGATGTATCACACAGCATTCATAACAGCTTCATTTTCATTGTAGGAGGAGCAAAGATTACAATTTGTTTCATTTTATGTAAGAAAAATAACCCATTCTTTCATAAGCAATTCAACTATAAATGAGATATTGATTTGTACTTAATTAGGAACTAATTATCTATGTAATTAAAATGTTTTAATAAATATAAATAATTGAGAACTTTTACGGTCCAATAAAAATACTAAATTTTCAGGCTCTACTCAAAAAAGTTAATAGGAATAAATATTAAATTCAAAAGGCCTGAAGTTGAGATTCTCTTTTGGAATTTATGTTCAAATCTATTCTACCTAGGCATCCAGAAAAGGTTCCCTTTTGGGTTCTGATTCTCTCTTCAATCTGGGTTTTTCACTCTAGCCTCAATTTCTGTACTTCTGTTGAAGTTCTCTGAGGTCTCCAATATTACTTGTATTATTTAAATCAAAATAGATGGTCAAATAACCTTAACATCTACTTGTACTAATCCTTTTAAATCTTTAAATTTTTATTTAATAAGCTAAAACACTGCTCTTTTAATTAGTTACCAAAAGTGCTTGTTTGGATGGAAACAGCATAAAATTATTATTTGACATCCCACATCATCAAAATTCAAATGTTATTGGGGTGCACTAAAAGTCAGAACAGATGAACTCCTTACAAGAAGGGACTAGGCCCTCTCTCCTGCCTCTAGGTTAAGGGAATACCCTTCCATGAGGAATGTGCTCCCAAAGTCATTTTGTGCACCAGGGATACATCCTGTCTCCACTGTCAGAGGTCCCTTAGACTGCCCAGGCCTTCTAACTGAGACCCATGTTCAGGGGCTCTGTGTTAGTTCAATGCTGGTTTCCCAGCTGTCAGTCTGGGGCCCATTAGCTCCCCCTTGTTCAGGTCAGCTGTCTCTGTGGGTTTCTGTAGCCTGATCTTGTTCTCATTTTCTTATCACTCCTCCCTCTCTACATCTTGATTCCAGTTTGGCTCAGTGTTTAGCTGTGGGTGTTTGCATGAAAAGTTTTGAAAGGACAATTCTTCTAAATGTTATACACACACAATCTTCATAGTGACCACGTTCCTTTCTTCCTGCTCATTATAGTAGGAAACACAATGTCCCTTCACCAAATGCAATATAACCAATGCACTTCTAATTTGCTGCTCAACTCCCGCCACAAAAGAACATAGTTCCTTTTAAAATCTACTTTTCCTTAACACAACAGTTCCAATTTACCAAAAAAAACCTCGTATCACATGAATATTAACATAATCTTCTCTACTAAAAAATGTATCACTGTAAATAAAATTTCCTTTTCTGCATATTCATGAGATCTACATTCCTTTCCCTATTAACTCTCTCCAAGTCTTCAATACATACACTGTGCTTACTTTATTACTTGTTCAGTTTTATCTCACTTCAAATCATTTTATATTCTTTGTATTGTATATTTTTTGTATTGTATATATTATTGAGAATATTTCCTACTTACTCTGGGGCTTTAGACTTAAATACACTAGAGCTGGGTGGTGGTGGCACATGCCTTTAATCCCAGCACTCTGGAGGCAGAGGCAGGTGGATCTCTGTGAGTTTGAGACCAGCCTGGTCTACAAGAGCTAGTTCTAGAACAGCTTCTAAAGCCACCAAGAAACCCTGCCTTGAAACAAACAAACAAACACAAAAACAAAAAACAAAAAAAATCATAAATATACTAAATTGTGTCAGCAACTGCCCTGGCTGTTATCAACTCACTTTCTTTGTGGGGTGACATGAAAACAGGGTCTTGTACAACACAGGCTGACAAAGATAGGTAGCCAAGGTTTTCTCCAAGCTACTCCAGTGTCCATATCCCAAGGTCCAGGATTATGGACATTGACCACCATTCCTCGATTACTTCCTTTGATTTTCACTGGAAGCGTCTAGATGTCCCGTTTGAACTATCAAGTTCACCACAATTACATTTTTGACTCTGGGTGATTCCATAACTTCCAAATGTTTGTATCTGGCCTCTATATCACTAAACCAGGGCTTTCTAATCACTCCTTCCATCTTTGGAATGAAAACTTTCATACTATCATCCTCCATGTGCTAATACCAGACATTTACCAAGAGTCTTTCTTGACTTCTCACCAGTGTGCAAAGTAATATGAAACTCAACGATCATGTTTATAAAGGTACAGAGTTTTTGGAATTTCTCTAACAATTATTTTTACCTGTGTAAAAAATTAATCAGCATACTTTCTGATCTTTCTTCTCATCTGAGTACTACTTCCTGTCCACTGCTCATCCACCAACAATAGCATCCATCAAAATTAAAATTTTAAATCCTACATTATAACATGATCTTTACCAGATCAAAACATCCAGTGTCTTGTATCCAGTCAAACATGGAGTTTTAGTGTGGTTGGCAAAACCAGAATGTATGTTATCTGGAACCTCTTCTCATCTATTCCTCTGTGCATTAATATTGGCTTCTGAAGTCTCAACTTAGTTTTCCTAATGTGATTGCATAGCTTTATGTCAACATGAAACAAGTTATCAGAGAGGAGGGAGCCTCAATTGAGGAAATGCCTCTGTAAGATCGAGCTATAGGCAAGACTGTAGGACATTTTCTTAATTAATTTTTGATGCAGAAGGGCCTAAATCATTGTAGGTAGTAGCATCTCTGAGCTAGTAGTCCTGGGTTCTATAAGAAAGCCGACTGAGCAAGCCAGTAAGCAGCACCCCTCCATGGCCTCTGAATTAGCTGCCATCTCTAGGTTCTTGGCTAGTTTGAGTTCTTGTCCCTGTACCGACTTCCTTTGAGTATCTGCAGAAACAATGAAGTGTAAGCCAAGTAAACTCCTTTCTCCACAATTTGCTTATGGGTCATGGTGTTTCATCTCAGTAATATAAACTTTAAGATACGAAGCATTCAATTATTTTACTTACTCCTAGATGTACTGTGAATTTTAATTGGGCATAATAATAAAAACACAGTCAGATATAGGGGTAAAGGCTGAAAGATGAGATAAGCAAAGCAGCCAGCCAGTAGTTCTTACCTCTACTGGATCCTCAGGTCAAAGATATGATCCTGTCCCTACGAATCTCCAGACTAAGTGCTCTGAGCTCCTGTCTCTTCCCACCATATATTCCTCTCTCCACTCAGCCATATCACACCTGTCTCCACCTCCCCAGTGCTGAGATGAGTGGCACGTGATCCCAAGAGCTGGGATTAAAAGTGTGATCTCTGTTTCTCTTTTAGACTGGATCGATTTCTTATAGCCCAGGGTGACCTTGAACTCACTAAGATCCATCTGCTTCTGTCTCCCAAGTGCTGGAATTAAAGGGTGTTCCATGATTGATTGGCCCATTTGGTTAACTAGTATGGCTAGCTCAGCACTCTGATCATCGATCATCAGAACAGAAACAAAATATCACCAAATCTATGTTTATAAATCCCTTTTTATTTTGATGACTGCTTCTATTTCATTAGTGGAAAAAAAAAAAGGGTCAGATGGTTTCGTAAGGATGGAAAAATTTAGTCTAATTTTCCCTAGACTCTGCCCCCTAGCAGTGAGTAGGCAAAAGGTCATTCTTGACTGTTTATGACAGGGTGGGTTACTGACAGCACCTGTGAGTGAATGTGAACAGGAAATGAGCTGTGCCACACTACCCAAAAGCCCTAGCGATAGCAGACTTCCTGGGCAAAGTGCGGGCTTGGATAGTTCAAACTGATTGGTCCACACTGTATGCTATGAGATGATTGGTTTGTAATGCGCGGGCTTTGTTGTAACACTATAAAAGCTGTCTGAACCCTGTACCAAGGGTTCCCAGTCCCTTACCCTACATGGAGTATGGCTGCGGATCCCAGGGCACTGGAATATAAAAGACCGCATGCTTTTGCATCAAGACTGCTTCTCATGAGTGATTTGGGGAGGCTGCCTTTCATGAGTCGGGGCATAAGGGTTTGAGCCCTCCGCTGGTCTTTCAGTTTCAGTGAAGAATTCTAACAAAAATTCAAAGATCAGCTAATACCAATACTCCTCAAAGTGTTCCACACAATAGAAGCAGAAGGTTTATTGCCATACTCCTTTTACAAGGCTATAATTACGTTGGTACCAAGCCACAAAAGACACAACTAAGAAAGAGAACTAGAGACCAATATCCCTCATGAACACTGATGCAAAAATACTCAATAAAATACTGGCAAATCGAATCCCAAAACACATCAGAGAAATCATCCACCATGATCAAGAAGGCTTCATCTCAGGGATGGTTCAACATAAGAAAATCCATCACTGTAATCCACCATATAAACAAACTGAAAAAGAAAAACCACATGATCATCTCACTAGATGCTGAAAAAGCCTTTGACAAAATCTATCACCCTTTCATGATAAATGTCTTAGAGAGATCAGGGATAACAGGAACATAATAAAAGCAATATACAGCAAACCAACAGCTAACATGAAACTAAATGGAGATATACTCAATGTGATTCCTCTAAAGTCACAAACAAGATAAGGCTGCCCACTCTCTCCATATCCCTTCAATACTGTACTTGCAGTTCTAGCTAGAGCAGTAAGACAACAAAGGGAGATCAAGGGGATACAAATTAGAAAAGAAGAAGTCAAACTGTCACTATTTGCAGATGGTATGATAGTTTACATAAGTTACCCAGAAAACTCTACCAGGGAACTCCTACAGCTGATAAACACCTTCATCAAAGTAGCAGGATACAAGAGTAGCCATAATATATACAGACAATAAGGGGGCTGAGAAAGAAATCAGAGAAACATCACCTTTTACATTAGCTGCAAACAAAATATCTTGGGGTAACACTAACCAAACAAGTGAAAGACCTATACAGAACTTTGAGTCTTTAAAGAAAGAAATTAAAGAAGATACCAGAAAATGGAAAGATCTCCCATGCTCTTGGATAGATAGGATAAACATAGTAAAAAATGGCAATTTTGCCAAAAGCAATCTACAGATTCAATACAGTCCCTACCAAAATCCCAGCACAATTTTTCACAGGGATATTCTCTCAGCCTCGATATATGGGGGAGGGCCTGGGCTCTACTCCAAATGATATGACAGACTTCGAAGATTTCCCCCAGGGAAGGCCTCACCCTCCTTGGGGAGCAGAAAGATGATGGGGAGGGGGTGTGGGGGGAAGTGGAGGAGGACAAGGAGAGGAAACTGGGATTGACATGTAAGCCAAGCTTGTTTCAAATTTAAATAAAAACTATTGTCATAAAAATATTAGCAAAAAAAAAAAAAACTCTAAGCCTGCCCCTAGTTACGTACTTGTTTCTACAAGAAGCCTACCCAAACAGTGACTCTGACTGGAAACCAAGTATTCAAAAGTCCAGGATTGTGAGGAACATTTATTATTTTTATCATTTCAAAAGCTTACCTTGTTTCTTTTAAAAGAACAGTCAACCCGAATCTCCCACATTTGAGATATATATCTTATTAAAAGGCTGCCTCACAATGATAAGTTGCCAGCAAGTGAAATAATCTCCTCATTATAGTATATACATTACACAATTACACACTGGAACTGATAACATTCTTCTTTGTAACTAAGTAAATTTATGGTAACGTTGCACAATGGTAAGGACAATTGCTTAGATGCAAAATTTCTAAGACAGAAAGTATCTACTGAAAATGTTTACAATAAACATTCAAATGTTACCTATTAGCATAATTAGATATATTTTTAAAGAAATGAATCAAAGATATCTCAAGTTGTAAAATGGGCTTAATATAATTTTACTGTTATTACTATATTTGTCTAGAAAATAATTTGTAGACATAATGAACTTCACCATTTAATTTAATATTCAATGCTTATTCTAAGCCATATATTTGCCTGGAGGTAAAGACAGTCCAAATAAAAGTGGAACATCAAGAAAGCAAAGATGTCTGGCTTATTCATTTAAGACATCTTATGTATTAGTGAAATGAATGTGCTACAAAGAGTTCAAATATATCTTTGAAAAGTTATTGAGGATAAATACACTGAAAAGTTTCAAGTTCTTCTTTTTTAGATCCATATTTCATGATAGTTTATAGTTTAAATACCAATTATTTACTTATTTTACCAAAACAATTAAAGAAATAATTATTACAACTATTTACATAGAAACATATTGTAGACATCAGTGATTCTGTTGAGTTTTCTTTTAACTGGATAAATCATGCTGAATTGTAGTGATAATTTCAAGTTTCTTTTTTTGCATTAAGACTGAGTTTGATTTGGGAACCGTAATATTTCACAAATATTGTTAAAGATCTGTAATGTTTTTGGTTTATATAAATTGTGAAAAAGTACAGTTTCTTACTTCTGCTATCCTATTTTTGTGTTAGCAACTCCTTGCTCTTAACACCTCCACATGTAAACCTCTGTGACCAAGAAAAAGAAAACCATGAAAAATTTTTAATGACGGGACAAAAATCAATATGCTTTTCTGTGAGTAAAGAATCTAAACTGATTTTGTGGGTTTTTCTTTCCTCCCTCCATTATCATGACTATTGGCCCATTTCCAGATAATTTCTGTTGAATTGTTTGGTGATAATTATAAAGTTCTTACAGGTGGGTAGGTCAAACTTTCATTGACTACCTAGTCAGTTGAAGAGTAAACACCTAAGTACATAATCCTCCCAAATCTTCAATTATGTTTACCTGTCATGGCAAAGATTTTTGTGTATGTGATTGATTTAAGACCCTTGATTAGTTGGGAGTATTCTTGAATGTGTTCTCTGGGCAAATGCACTCACAGAGGGTCCTACCGCTTGAAGGTCTAAATTAAAGGAAGATGTGCTGATAGAGGCAAAAGAAAGACAGAGACAAGGCTATTTTAAAATTTGAAAGAGATGGAGTGAAGGTGAACAGAGAACCTTGGAGACTTCAAAGACAGGTAGAAGGCATTTATGAAACTATATCTAGGCCAGAGTCTACATACAATCTCAAGAAAAGAATAGGAAAATATGATGGGTTTATAGTTTGGGGTCAGGTGAGGTAATTGTCTGTTTAGGAGACTATCTGCAGCCCAGAAAATTCTGAAGCTCAAAAATAGTGTGTAGCACAGATAATTTAAGAACACACCTCAATCCTGCCTCAGCCTCCTGTGTCCTAGTGTTATAGACTTGAGCCACCATACTTGGATGATGGCTTTTGATAAAATTGAAATTAAAAAACGAAGAAAGATATTTCTAGTAAAATGTTGCTTATGAATTTTATTCTTGCTGTGATAGAAAATGGAGCACAGTAATTATCTCATTCACAAAATTTATTTTTTGTAAAATAAAAAAATTATAGCACTTTAGACTAAAACTCTGAAGTCAATCCTGGGATTTGATATGTGCTCATTGATCTGATAAGAAGTCTTTCTGGAAAAGGGGCTTATCCAGAATTTAGAGAAAATAATTTAGAGGCTTTAAGTTAGATCGTGTGACATAATGTATAGAAAGAGAAGGATTCATGAGTTTCATAAATGTTTGTCAGAAGCAAACACAGCAGTTTAAAAATCCTTGTATATGTCTATACATGAGTCAGTTTCTGTGAACCCAAGTCTTCAGTTTAGAACGTGATCATTTGCTCTCAAGGCTTCTCCGCTCTCCAGAGATTTTGCA
Organism: Phodopus roborovskii; assembly: GCF_943737965.1. NCBI lineage: Eukaryota > Metazoa > Chordata > Mammalia > Rodentia > Cricetidae > Phodopus > Phodopus roborovskii. The sequence continues at coordinate 8,718,368 of NW_026126511.1, read as the reverse complement.
ATCAGTAAGTTACTCCATTTTTGGCTCCAGTTCTTGTGCCTTAGGGTGACAGACTGTGGGTGACCATCCAACTGCATCCAGAACATCTGGTGCCTAGATCTCCAAGGAGGTCAAACAGTGGGGCAGGGCCAGCAGAAATCAGGCCAGATGTGCTGTAATTATTGCATTTGCAGGAGAAGTTGGTTCTGTGTGCTTCATCACTCTTCACACGTTTTAAACATCTGATAAAAACCGCAGTGCTTCATCTAGGGTTGTTGGCAGCTTGAGAATCCTCTGGGGATTAATCTCTGCTAAAGTGAAGGGAGAAGGGGACTTTTTCTCCCAGTGACTGAATTTCAAAAAGGAACTTAGCAAATAAATAGCACATTGTTAGAGAGAACTTACCTCCTGAAATGATCCATAACAACTACTAAGAAGGCTGGTAGGATGCTGTCCTTGTCCGTTTGTTTTAAATCAGTCACTGTAAATGTTCATGAAAACGGGAAGACAATTTTTATGATAAAGCCCACAAAACATCCTCTAATTCAGTTTCATTACATCCTGTTCGGCAGTACTAGTCACAATCACATAAATATATATTGAAATAGGCAAGCATTTAGAATTTGGAAACTAGTAATACTAAAATATATGAGGAAGGGTGTAGGTGTATGGCAATGTCAGGATAATATGAATTCACAGCCTCCCGTGTTCCCTGATGCTTTAAGGTAAAAACGTCTTCACTTTTATGAAGAAAATCTCAAGGACAGAATTCCTAGGAAGATGTGTGAAGCACTTTTACTTTCCAAAAACTCCAAGGACAATTTTTATCTGACGGCTTTAACATTCCATCCTCCTCTGTCTTAATACTAAAGATTCTGAGGGTTCTTTCACAATATTAAGGTGTTTACCCTAAGCTGATAAAAACAATGACCATGCTGTCTGCAGCCTCTGTCTTCTCTTTAGGCATCTGTTTAATGTTCATTTATACTGGTGTGAGTGTGGATGTGCACTGATTTGTATGGAAGTCAAAGGCTCACTTGAGTGTTGTTCCTTTAGGACACTTGTTTGCTTAACTTATTTCACTTTTTTTTTTTTTTTTTTTTTAAGACCTGGGTTCTCATTGGGACTTGGGGCTTGCCTTTTACAATTGGATGGTTGACCAATGAGTTCCAGGGTTCCACCTGCCTAATATATGGAGGTACAGAGTCAGCTTTTAACATTTGTACTGGTGATCTGTCTTCATGGCCTCATGCTTGAATAACAAACATATTTCTAGTTGAGCTAGCCTCAAGCCACTATTTAAAGGTTTTCAAACTGATATCTTAGAAGTAAAAATGTCTAAAATAATTTAATTTCTGAGTATTTGTGAAGATAAATAAAGTACAGAAAGTAAATGAGAAATTATGAATATATATTTATATATTATTAATGTGAGATCATGACAAGCATTTGGAAAAAAATATTTCAAGTAAGAACTAGTAACAACTGTAATTTCTCTTTAGGTGAATTTTTTTGTGAGGATAGGATATTACTAGCACATAGATGAATAGGTAATTTAGTTGAGTCTTTTAAATATCAGTTTATCTGTCTAATTTTAATCTAAAGATGAGAAAATCATCATTTGATAGAATAAAATGGATTAATGGGTAATACTGAAAATTCAGGTAAAAGAGGATGAAGAAATATGATATGAAATTTATTGTCTACATAAACAACAGCTCAAACAGTTACAGAGGTCTTTAAAGAATGATTATATATATAGGTTTGTTTAAAAGTTAATGTTATGCCTGGTGGTGGTGGCCCATGCCTTTAATCCAAGTACTCAGGAGCCTAAGGCAGGCAGATCTCAAAGAGTTCAATGGCAGCCTGGTCTACAAAGCTACATGAGAAATCCTATCCCAAAAAATTAAAAAATAAAAATAAAAAACATTAATACTCCTCATTTAAAGGGATATGGAAATAATTATAGGCATAAATATGAAGAAAAATATATCCTGCATGAAATATTTCACTACATGTTATGAATCCAAAGATACACACCAATGATCTACCCTCTGAATTATGTCCTACGCATAATGGGCTAGGTTTGTTTTTTGTTTTTTTTAATTCTTCTAATCTTTGGGTTTTTTTATTTATTTAATTTACTATTTTACATGTCAATCCCAGTTCCCTCTCCCTTCTTCCCTCCCTCCCTTTCTCACTCCCTTTTACCCTCTCTGTCCCCTCACATGCACCCTGACCACCCTCCACTCCCATCCCCCACCCCAATTCCACATATAGGGCAATGCCATCCAGGTGGGGCCATGTAGATCTGACAGGTCATTTGAAGTAGGGACTAGGACTTTTCTCCTGTCTCTAGGTTAAGGGAGTATCCCTCCATGGAGGATATGTTCACAAGGTCTTTTTGTATACCAGGTATACATCCTGGCTCCACTGTCTGAGGTCCCTTAGACTGCTCAGTTCTTCTGGCTGAGACCCATATTCAGGGGGCCCTGAGTCAGTCCCATGCTGGATTCTCAGCTATCAGTCTGGGGGGCCCATTAGCTCCTCCTTGTTTAGGTCAACTGTCCCTTTGTGTTTCTGCAACCTGTTCTTGTCTTCTCTGCATCTAGATATACATAAACACTGAGTCGAACTGGGCTAGGTTTTTGTGAAGAAAATTAAGAAAATTAAGAGTCTGTAGTTTTCTTTTTCCAAAGATAAATTATACATTATTATAATTTCTATAATTTTTTGAATATAGATGAACTAGAGCAAAGAAATCTGGCCCTGCCTCATGCTGGACACTGCAGCAGGACAGCTACAATAAAGATTTGCCTAGTAAGACATGCACACTACTTCAATAGTGGGATAACGAGGCAATTTCTCATGGGATTTGCTTTTCAAGTATATATATATATATATGTGTGTGTGTGTGTGTGTGTGTGTGTGTGTGAGATAAACAATCTTGTTTTACATGACAAACCCAGTTCCCTCTCCCTCCTCTCCTCCCCTGCCCCCCACTGACCCCCTATCCTATCACCTTTCTGCTCCAGAGGGAGGGTGAGGTCTTCCATGGGGGAACTTCCAACTCTGTCCCATCATTTGGAGCAGAGCCCAGGCCCTCATCAGCGTGACTAGGCTATCCCTCTATGGGGAATCTATAGAGTATCCCTCTATGGGGAATGATGTCATGAGCAGTTTTCCCACCAGCCTGGTCCCACAGCCGTGTCAACACCAAATAGCACACAGAGACGCTGTTTTAGATATAACGCTGTGGGCCTGTTACTAGCGTTTCTTATTGGCTAGCTCTGTCTTAAATATTAACCCATTTCTATTAATCTAAGTGTTTCCACATGGTCTTATCTTACCAGAGAGAGGGTCCGGACCTTCTTCCCTAAAGTCTCTACATCTTATCTCTGAATCCTCCTTGTCTCTGCCTATCTTGCTTTCCTATTGGCCAACAGTGCTTTATTTATTCACAAATAAGATAAACATATTTCACAGAATGACATCTCCCATCAGAATGGGATCCCAAAGACCATTTCTGCACTACGGATAAATATTGTTCTACTACTAGAGGCTCCATAGACTGCCCAGTCTTCCTAATTAACACCCACATTCAGAGCATCTGGGTCAGTTCTGTGGTGATTTCCCAGCTATCAGTCTGAGATCCATGAGCTCCCCCTTGTTCAGGTCAGCTGTTTCTGTGGGATTCCCCAGCCTGGTCTTGGCCCCTTTGCTCATCACTTCTCCCTCTCTGGATACCAGGAATTATGATGGGATTTAAAACATACTCTATTAAACAGAATCCATACCTAAGCACCCTTGATGGTAAGCTGCACATCCACAATTAATTGTTCAACAAAATTTGGATACAATGGCAGAGACCAAGAAAGAAAGAAGGAGAAAGAGAGAAGTGTGAAAGAATGAATAATATTGGCTTGGTAGGAAGATGAAGAGGAGAACTTAGATAAATATTGTACTACATGACACAATAAAAACATAAGAGATTATGTCAATAATATGAAGGCTTATTTCTAGTTCTTTGTGTCTGGCTTGGTTACCATTATTCAATAACAAGGCTAGAACTATTTATGGATGGACTGTGGTGATATCTTCCTTATACAAATTACACATGTCTAAGGTCAGAAAATGAAACGTGCCACTAGCTAACCATAGAGGTCTGGAGGTCTGCATAGACAGACAGGATGTGAAATAGCTGGAAAGAGATATGATATAATCATGGAGAAGCAGTGACTTGTTCTCTTGTCTGTGGAGACCCTAAGGAGGTAAAGTGTGACAGTGGCTTGCTCCTTCTTCTCTCTGATCTCTCTTTTGTCTTTGTCTCTATATATGACTCTGGGGTTTTATAATCTAGACCAATTAAGAACTCCATTTACATTTTGGCACCCAGTGTGGGGCAGGAATTAAAGACCCAGAGATTAAGAGTCTCATGCTATACCAACTGAGCTAGCCATGTTTTGTTTTGTCTTGTTTGTACAAGCAAGATACCACCATAATGTACATTCCTGTTTGTATTTTCTTGACATCTGTGTACATATAAATTAGAATGCATGATACCATATTCAATCAGCGAATGTCATGTAAATACAGTTTTTCTATGACTCTAAATACACCATTTAATCAGAATACAAAAACTATGCATTAGTGAGTGATGTTAGTTGTTCTAAAAAGCAAACCCAAGCATACATTCCCAAATATTCCTCATTGGGGGAAAGAGTATGCCTTGCTTTCTTCACCTTCATTTCTTTCAGTAAAGACAATGGAGGTAGCTGTTCCATACTGCAAACACTCAGATTTCCTGACTGTGATCGCGCAGGCTAGAATATTTCTGTTGACAGAAATGTACCTGGAGTGTTGATCTTCTACTCTGATCAGACGTAAGCGTCAATACATTCTTTTAAATTACCAAACACTGCTAACACATTCAGACACCCAAGACATCCACTTTCTTCTCTGCTGCTGCTCCCACTTACCTCCTCACACAGACTTCACTGAGTTCATGAGCTTCTGCAATCAATTATATACATAGCCTGTTTGTACATATTTATTTAATATTTCCCCTAAGCAATAGTACTACGTTAGACCTCAGCTTTTTAGCATTAGAGGCTGTATTTATTTCACTCACTATTGTAATCTCGACATCCAGAATACCCTGGATGTTTTGCTAAATGCATATATGAATAGATCAATAGGATATCCTCTCTTATGAATTAATACTCACTGTTTAGAGTGCTGTGAACTTCTTTCTTATTGCAATTTTGTACTAATAAATGATACATTTTTCTGAAAAAGTGTATAATTGAATTTTCAAAAATAAAAAGGAGACAACATGTGATATATGAAGATAGTGTTTGCTGTCCTCAACATGATACATATGAAGACAGTGTTTGCAGCCCTGTAGCTTTTAAATAGTCAATTCAATTAAGGCAGCACAGGAATAATTTGCAAATTGTTCTTACATATTTTCCTAGTCTGACACAATTTTCCTGTTCAAACAATGAAAAGTAACAGAAATTCACTGATTGAAGTTATTTACTATGCCCTATTGTGTGTAATTCTTTAAAATCTTATCCCATATCACAGATGAGTCTAACATAGACAACAAAATCCTTAGCTGAAATTTCAAAAATCTGGTGTAGAATGACCTGGTAAATTGGGGGAATTTGTATTTTCTTATCGGTAATACACAATTTACCTGCTATATAGAATTAAATACAGTAAAACCAGATCACCTTAAGATATTTTGTTCCCAACGCAAAGAAAACCTAGTAATCTGGGCAAGGCACTGGAAATCTTCCCATGCTTCATAAAAACACAAGAACCTAATTTTTCACTTACTTGATAACATGAGCTCTTTGAGTTTTTCTGTGAGGCATTAAACACAAACATGAAGGTCCTTCATTATTATAAGGCAAGTAACTCACACTCGGACAGTCGTTTCTATGAACTGAAGAACTACTTAGGAGGAGCAAAAAGACACCAGTGACAATGATACATAGTTTCATCATTGCTGTAAAGTGTAAATTATTATTGTGCTTATTTTAAAAGTGTCAGCATGTTTTACCTTTATAGCAGGCTGTAAATAGAAATCTCAAGGCATTCTAATGTATTTTAAATTAACTCTGTCATGATTCTGCCACTGTATTCCACAATTACCAGGTTAAATGACATCGGGAATTCATAAACTGACTTACATAGAGTTACCTCTGATACCAATGAAGTTCAATATGACTCAGTCTTCAAAATACATGTTTATAATTTTGGAAATAAAATACTATAATGAATATGATTGTTTAGAGAATCATTGTTAATTTAGTTTAAAAGATTTGAGCAAAGTAGATATAGTTGAATGTCTATTATAATCATCACTTGAACATTTTAAAAGCAAACAGAGATATAATCTAAGAGATGTTACACTGTTATTTGATCTTGTTGGACTAGTTTTCTTCATAAAATGTTTTAGAAATACACTGTTGAGGACTTCGTTATTGTAAGAAAGATTCCTCTTGAGAGATATTGAAAGGCTGCTTTTTGTTGGTAAACAGCTTCATATTCTACTTATTCACTTGGTCATCCTTTCTATAAATACATACATATATATACACACACATACATACATACACACACACACATACATACATACATACACTAAATGCCAAGTGCTTTGGTGTAGCACAGGAAAATCTTCATTATTGTGGTGATTTCTTATGTTTGCTACCTAGGCTATAAAATCTATTAACTTAGTCAAACTCAAACAATATACATATTATAGATTTTGAAAAAAAATGTTTGCATTGTGTAATAGTTTGTGTAACTGGGTATGTACACATGTGTCTGTAAAGACATGTAGAGACTAGAGGTTGATGTCTATTGTCTTCCTCTATGGGCATACACCATACTTTGGTGGCAGGTTCTTTCACTAAAACTGGGATTCACAAAATCCTATAAACCAGCTGAGCAATAAATGCTCCTACTTCTGCATTCAGAGTGTGGGGATTACAGGTGCATGCTGTTAACCTTCTGCAAGTCTGTCTGTAAGATTCTGGGTTTGAGGACCTTGAAAGATGAGGCTGACTTCAGTTCAGTTCTGCAGGCAACTTTACATCAGTTTCAGTGGACTTCTATATGTGAGTACAACAAAGAAAGCAATGATCAAAGGAAGAATATTTGCACTCAGGAAAACCTGATCAGAAAAAAAAAAAACATGTAAATAAATGCCAATAAGTACTTAATAAATATTAACAGAACAGCCCTTTCTCAGACACTCTCATGATGGATCAATTTAAATCACTTGCCTGCCATGTACTACAAACTATATCCTAGAAAGCATGAAAGCAAGGCAGAAGGCCATATTCAGATTTGGGGTACACTGAGGACAACAGTCAGCATAGCATAGCCTTTCACCAGATAGCTGGGTTCCAACATCAAATACCTTTTCTGCATTTACAGGTTTGATCATGTGATTTTCTAGTTCAGTTTGTTTATAATAGAGTGGATTATATTTATTGATTTACATATGCTGAAGCATACCTATAACTCTAGAATGAGCTTATTTGATACTAGTAGTCATAACTCTTAAATACATAATTTCACAGAAATTGTGAGGAATGTCTTATTTAATGAAGTGTTTACTGTTTAATAATGTAAAAAAGAAAAAAAAAAAAACAACAAAAATGTTGTTCATTAGATCTTTCCCTAAAACATTGACCTGAATGTTATATGAAGGTCTGTGACATGGCAAAATCAGTTCACTGTCTTACACCTTTGTACGTGTTTATGTCCATCTCTATATATGTACTACAAGAATTTTTATAGAAATAGTTTGTAATATTGACACAGTCCTATGTTGTAAAACATTTGCATAATTTGTGCTCTGATTCTAACTGTTTGATTTTGAAAATACATGTAAATAGGTATTATTGAAGTAGAAAATTTCAGAATCTTGACACATAGTTTACTTTTGGTATATTCTGGCAGAAAGTTGATTTTAAGTAAATAAAATTGTTCTTTTGCATACAAAGTCAATATCTAATCATATATTAGATATTTCTCAAACTTGCTCATTCATAATTTGCTTAGACCAGCAAACATGCTTTTTGTTTTTGAAAACACTTTAAAATGAGTACTCTGAATAAGCTAAATACCAAAGGTGGAATGTGGAAGATGCGTCAATGCTGTGGTGCCCAGAGTTTGTAGTTTGTTTTTGGTGTGGTAGGGTTGTATTTCAGATACTATGCAGTACTGACTGACTTACTCACAGTTACCCAAGTTGATTCCTAAATTTGTAACTTTTATTGGATAGGGAAATGGCTAGTAGATTACTGGTACACTAATTCTTGGAACAAGGGCAAAATAATATTTATGAGGATATTTTTGGAGACATGTAAACTATAATTTCATATAGTCTTAAAATTAAGATGTTGTTCCATTTCTTCATCTTAGATAAGCATTGTTAGGTGGTGATGTATGTTAACTACAAATTCATAAACCATAAAAAAAGAAAACCTCAAATTCTTCTGCCAGTAGTCAAATTGCCACTATCACTGCAATATATAAGTTGATTAAGTAAGAAAACACTAAAACATACAAGAGAAATGCATTTGGATATGATAGAATTCAGATTGCAAATGTACTTCAAAATTATTTTGGCAGACAATTCAAAATTGCTTAAATGTCATTCATTAGACTCAACTATAATACATTTCCCTTACTTAATTATATTAACTTATTCTTCCCAATGGAGAAATACTAAAGCTGTATTCTGTGTTTAATGTTATATTCCAGTTGCCTTTTTTTAACTATACCTTCTACATGGTAGCATATGAATCAGTGCTTAAAAAATGAATTTCACCTCATTTAGAAGATATTTAATTTTATTATATTTACTGGTATTTTCTTGTGTTGGCTGTTGGGAAAAATAACATATTTGGAGAAGATGAGTGTTGTCACCTCTTGAGGATGCATGAATGGGACTGAAGAAAACATTATTAAAAAGTAAAACCTTAAAAGAGGGATTTTGGAAATCAGCATTTGCACTGTGGAAATAGCATCTTTGATTATGCAGTGGCTCATGGGACTCCCTGCTGTATGTCCTCACCTAAAGTAGCATTTTAGAACAATTAGTGAGTGTTGCGATGATTATAATGTCAGAGATGGGGAATTATGCCTTTAGCTAAAGAGTAAACAGCAGGACAAAAGCTATTAAGGGGTACATATGCTATTTCCAGACAAACATGGCTAACAACTACAAAGAGATGGGAATAAAGAACAGAAAGGCTCAACAATAAACATTTATAATTTTTTCTTGCTATTGTTAGCTTAATTTTAAAAAATCTTTTCATGGACTCCCTCTTATGAAACAAGTTAAAACTGAGAAAGTCAAGATACAGTATTATGTTTTTTATTACAAAAGAAATATCTAATATGCTGCAGATGACTCAATTTCTAAAATCTTTAAGTATCAAGTACTTGACTTTTAGTGAATAGAATCCCTGTCATCTAGTTAACACAAAAAATTTCAAGCCATTCATATTAGTTGTCATTTCTATCTTTTCAGGGTTAGCTGTTGTGCCATTAATATCATGGAAAAATGACTTTAACACAAATTCCAGATTATTTAGACTCTATCCTATTACATTAGGAAGAGCTATGGTTTAAATATAAATTTTATTTCTTGGGCTTATTTATTGTTTGCAATATCAAAGCAAACAGCTGTTCACTAGCAACTGTTTCCCATACTAGCTCAGTTATGTCTTGAGGTGGTATTATTTGGGGAAGTAGTAGAAACTAAGATGTATGCCTCCTTGACTATTGACTTGTCTTTGAAGGTAATGTCACAGACTTTGAAACCATGATCCAAAATTATATTCTCCCCCTTTAACCTTCTCCCTTTAACCTGTTCCCACAGGTCTTTAATACAGCAAGGAGAATAACAAATAAACACACACACACACACACACAAAATAAAACCAATGAAATAATTCTATGATAAGACCATGACATCTACAGGATATAAAGCAAGTACAAGTTGCTTCTCTCACTGATGAACACCAGTAATCAGAAAATGACAAACATCGGTAGCCAATGTGCCTTTGGCTCTAGGAAGGATTCCATATCCAGAACAAGAGCTGTAGTGGGTATATTGCTATGTGATCATGCTGTTGATAATCCTCCATTATGTGTCATTGTCCATCTGTGCTTTACAGGTGCCAAGCTAATGAATGCAATGGGAACATGATGAGAAGCACATCCCATGCTCTATCTTTTATAAAATTTTGTGGGTAGAAACAATTTTGAAATTATCATATGAATGTTATTTATTCATATCTTTCACATTTTAGTAGCAATGGCATAGCAGTTTTCATAGTACTCTATTTAGCTGTTGTCATTACAGTAGCTCCTGCTCTGCTGATGAGGGAGCCTGCTTGAGTATTTAATGTTGAAAATATATATAACAGTTATATATAGTCAATAAATGGCCCATTGCGAGATGGACATAAATCATGGCTCTTGTGTAAACTTAATCTGTTGGAGGAAGTCTGATAACAATTTGGATTGCAAATGAGTTAATGTTAACTCTGTCCCTAAAAATCAAGACTTTTCAAAAAATCAACAGAGATTTATTTTCTCATCATACAGTTACCAAAGATTATAGTTTTGGTTCTACTAGGAGTAGATTTCCTTCATTTTTACTTTCTCTCAGAAAAATGCATGCTTTCTTTAGAAGTTTTATTTATTTATTTATTTTGGGGGGTAATTCAGTCTTTTCTGGCCATTGCACTATATGAATAGCCATGTCATTTGGTTTAAATGAAAAATGGTGCATATCGGTTCATGTATTTGAATATTTGGTCCCAGCAGATGGCACTATTTGAGAAGGTCACCCAGCCTTTCAGCAGAGGTGGTGCCTTGCTGGAGAAAGTATACCACTGGAGATAGGCTCTGAAGAGTTGTCATCTTATCCTACATAAGTTTCTCCATTTATCTATCATCAATTTGTCTATGTATGTGTGTATGTATCTATCTATCTATTTACATTTACCTCTCTCTCTCTCTCTCTCTCATATGTATGTATATATATATATATATATATATATATATATATATATGTATGTATATATATTCTATCTCTCACACCCTCTATCTTCTGTATATGAATAAAAGAATGATCAGCCAACTCTCTACTATTCATGTCTTCCCCAATGTGGAGAAATCTAACCCTCAGAAACAATATTCTAAAATAAACCTTTCTTTTTTAAGTTGTTTTTTGTCAGAGTACTTTCAAGCGACAAGAGAAATTTACCTCCTGCCTAGCTATCTGCTATTTAGCTTTTTTTTTTTTTTATTGAGTCAATAACAATGACACATATTCACACAATGTAAACAAATTTCCAACAAGTCCCAGTCAAGAAGAAGGAAATCATTGCTGGAACTAAAATCCTAACCAGAAACTCAGAAATCTTGGATAGGTAATAGTGTGTGTGTGTGTGTGTGTGTGTGTGTGTGTGTGTGTGTGTGTGTGTATGTGTGTGTATGTGTGTGTGTGACTCTTTCTCTTGATTGTAACAATTTATGGTGACCATCTCTATAGTTTTTATTTATTATATTTTTTATTTTACATATCAATCCCAGTGCCCTCTCCCTTCCTCTCTCTCAATCACCCCAAACCCCCTCCCATCCTATTCTCCCCACACTCCACAAGGAGGGCTATGCCTTTCAGGAGGAGTCATCAAAATCTGTCAAGTCATTTGGAGTAGGGTCTAGCGCCCCCCCCCCCAAGGCTAAGGGAATATTTCTTCATGGGGATTGTGCTCCCAGTGTCTGTTTGTGCACCAGGGATACATTCTGGTTCCACTGTCAGAGTTCCCATAGAATGCCCAGTCCTTCTAACTGAGGCCTGTAATGAGTAGGGTTTTTCCTCTTCCGCCAGTCTTGTCCTGCTGCAGCACCAGCCCCAATTAACACACAGAGACCCTGTATTAGATATAATTCTGTTGGCCAGGTTTCTTATTGGCTAGCTCTGTCTTAAGTATTAACCCATTTCTGTTAATCTAATATTTCCACGTGGTCTTCTTACCGGGGAAAGGGACTCGGACAGGAAAGCATCTGGTAGAAATTGCTGGTGTTAGGACCACAGAAATCTCAATTCAGCTTATTTTCCTGGGTAAGCATCACATTCACAAGTGTGCCAAACAGCTAAACAAGAGGCAGAAAGCACAGGAGAATACAGCATAGCATCTGGGTTGATTTGCAGGCCTATTAAAACACCTTGTATCTAAATGAGTGAAAAAGATCATTCTTGTGGCTTCCCTTTTCTTTTTTTTTTTAATTTAAATTTGAAACAAACTTGTTTTACATGTCAATCTCAGTTCCCACACCCTCCCATCCTCCTCTGTTACCCCTACCCCATCCTATCCCCTTTCTGCTCCCCAGGGAAAGGGAGGCCTTCAATGGGGAGTCTTATAAGTTTGTCCTATCATTTGGAGCAGGGCCTAGGCTCTGCCACATGTGTCTAGGCTGTGGGAGTATCCCTCTGTGTGGGATGAGCTCCCAAAGTCCATTCGTATACTACGGATAAATACTGATCCCTTACTAGAGGCCCCATAGACTGCCCCGTCCTCCTAACACCCACATTCAGGGAGTCTGGATCAGTCTTATGCTGGTTTCCCAGCTATCAGACTGAGATACTTGATTTCCCCTTGTTCAGGTCAGCTGTATCTGTGGGTTTCTCCTGTCTGGTCTTGATCCATTTGATCATCTTCCCTCCCCATAACTGGATTCCAGGAGTTCAGCTCAGTGTTTAGCTGTGGGTGTCTGCTTCTGCTTCCATCAGTTACTAGTTGAAGGCTCTAGGATGGCATACAAGGTGGCTTTTTATATTTAAGGGAACATATTATGAGAGACAGGTGATAATGATGGTTGACAGGAGACAGACATTTAGATTAAAATAGTTTTCCTTGAAACCCATTATCAGCTGATGTCAGTACTCCACTTGTGAAGGGTTCTGTTTCATCACCCTCTTTAGTAGGATTTTGGACCTCCAGGCTCTATGTCATGACCATTGTTGCACAGACTATTGATCCCAGCAAAGGCTCTCTGTAAACACTCCATTTGGCTCTGTCATCTGAACAGAAAGAAGGGACGGCATCGCATAGGAAGTGTTTGATGCTGTTCCCCTTTCATGCAGCCGCCATAGTACTTATGCTGTTGAAAAAAAAAACACCCTGCTTAAACATCTGAAAAAGAAATTCTGGAAATTTGTTAACTTTTCCACAGAAGTGTTTATAAGCGCATGCTACATTGCTTAACTGTCTTACATTAAACCATTCTTCTTCCATTATTTTTGACTCCAGCTGACTTCTCTCTTAAGGCAGAGGATCAGCCTGACCTATTTTATTTAATTGCCATTTGGATAGGGAGGACGTTCCATCTTGAAAGCAACAATATGCAAACCAACAACTTTTCACTAAGATACACTCTGAGAATGAAACAATGGAGGTAAGGTGGTTTGGTAATGAGTTCCATTAAACAAACCCTAATAATAAAAACATGCAAAGGTTATAAAGAAGGATTTTCATCATTTATCACTACCTAAAGTTTTAATAAAGCTAATTAAAATCCTTTCTCATTTTCACAGTAGGTAATAGTTTCAATCAAGGCTCTAATAACTCTTTCAAAATCTATTAAAATAGAAATGTGCTTTTATACCAAGTATCAATTTTCAGCTTGATTTAGCTACCGAAAGTGTATAATTTTAGAATAAAATATTAACTGTTCATCTCATGAGTTATGCCAGTGGCATCTATACTTTGCTGCATTTAGAATAAAGTACATTTAAATATTTATTTTGGAAATACTCAGAGCTATGAGCAACATTTGGGGAATAATCTACTCTTCCATTTGGCTGGAAGCATATCACCTGTTACTGTATGTGCCTTTTAATGATTATTAAGCCAGTTACAGCATCTTGAAGATAAACACTTAGAAGGACAAAAACTTACAGGTGCTTGCTATCTTGACAGTCCTTTGGTGTAGTAGTCACTGCCCTCAGATACTGATTTGACAGGAAGATTTCTTGTCTATTAAGTGTGAATAAAGTTGAAGTGTAGACTTTTCTTTCTCCGTTCTGCAAGTTCTAACCTCTTGAAATCTAGCCTTTCAGGTATGTGATGAAGGCACATTGCTCCATAATATCTGATTTAATGTTAATATGTTCTCAGTCTGTGTTTTCTAATATTGAACAGATTGTGTTTGTTGAAAAGTGGCTGTAGTCTTTTCTATCCTCCATGGCACTCATTGAACTGTATAAGACAATTAAGACTATTCAGCATGTTGCACAAAGAGCACTTCCAAACAATGACAGAAGATTGTCAATAATGACCTTTCAAATATTTGAGAATATATGAACTTTTTTTCCCCATTTTTTATTTAAATTTGAAACAAAGTTTTACATATCAATCCCAGTTCCCTCACCCTCCCATCCTCCACTGTCACCCCCACCAAACCCCAGCCCACCCCCTTTCTTCTTCACAGTGAGGGTGAGGACTTCCATGGGGAGTCTTCTAAGTCTGTCATATCATTTGGGGCAGGGCCCAGGTCCTCCCCCGTATGTCTAGGCTGAGAAAGTATCCCTCTATATGGAATTGGCTTTCAAAGTCCATTCCTTTACTAGGGATAAATTCTGATCCATTACTAGAGGGCCCATAGACTAGACTGCCCAGTCCTAACTAACACTCATGTTCAGGGGTTCTGGATTGGTCCTAGGCTGGTTTCCCAGCTATCAGACTGGGGTCCATGAACTCTCACTTTTTCAGGCCAGCTGATTCTGTGGGTTTCTCCAGCCTATTCTTAACCCCTTTGCTCATCTCTTCTCCCTCTCTCAAATTGGATTCTAGAAGTTCAACTCATTGTTTAGATGTGGGTGTCTGCTTCTGCTTTCATCAACTACTAGGTGAAGGCTCTAGGATGGCATATAAGGTAGTCATCAATCTCATTATTAGGGAAGAACATTTAAGGTAGCATCTCCACTATTGCTTAGATTGTTGGTGTCATCCTTATAGGTCTTTAGACCTAAAATGGCTCCCTCTATTATGGTATTTCTTTCTTCTAAATCCCTCTCCCTCCCATCCATGCTTTGGAAGATCTTGTCCCTTTCCGCTTCTCTGGGGGATCATGTATATCTCTCTTAAGGTCCTCCTAGTTTCCTAGCTTTTCTAGTGGTGTGAATTGTAGACTGGTGATCCTTTGCTCTATGTCTTCAATCCATATATGAGTAGGTACCTCCCATGATTGTCTTTTTGTGACTGGTTTACCTCATTCAAAATTGTTTTTTCTAGTTCCATCTATATCCTGCGAATTTCAGGATACCATTGTCTTTGCATCTGAGTAGTACTCCATTGTTTAATGTACCACACTTTTCCCATCTGTTCTTTAGTTGAAGGGCATCTAGGTTTCTTACACATTCTGGCTGTTAAAAAATAACGCTTCTATGAACGTAGTTGAACAGATGACCTTGTTGTAAGAATGTACATCTTTTGGGTGGAATTACTATATTTTTTCAATAGAATTACTATATCTAGAGGTAGACTAATTCCCATTTTCCTGATGAACTTCTATACCAATTTCCAAAGTAGGTGTACAAGTTTGCACTCCCACCAGCAGTGAAAGAATGTTCCCCTTTCTCAACATCCTCATGCTATTTGAAATTGATAAAATAATTTATTGATTTTAACTAATAATAATACAATCCATGCATTTGTGTTTATTTTAATCTTTGCTTCTATTCTGAGTCAAACTTTTTATGTCTCTGTGCAGAAACTCAAGTTATGCACTAATTATCCATTTAATGAAGTAATATCTCATATTGTGCAAAATGATTCATTTTTTATTACTATCGCTAATCATTTTCGTTAAGTTCAAGCATAACTATAATACTTAGCATTCATAAAATTTCACACAAATATTTTGTTGACTAGTTTATATCTACTTGACACAAGCTAGAGTCATTTGGGATGGTAGGAAGTCAGTTATGAAAATACCACCCCCTCATATTGGCCTGTGACAAAGAGTGGCTCCTCCACATTGTAGGAATTTTCTCAACCATTAGTTGATGTAAGAGTATCTAATTCACCATAGGTAGTGAAATCCTGGTGTAGGTGTCTATGGGGTATAAATAAAAAAAGCAAGCTGAGGAATCTATGTAGGTAGTCTTGTTTGTGAACCTGTAACAGTGACCACACCCCTGTGGGTGTGGCTTCAGGCAGACAGAAGCAGAAAGACAAAAGCTTGAGGCATAGCTTCTGTTTTGGTCTTTCTGGTGGGTCAGCTGATTCCTTAGGAAGGCACAGAAACCTCTGGGGTTCTTTGTATTTTTGTATGTAAGTATTCCCCAATAAACACTCATTCATCACCAACAAACACCCATTTATCATTTATCTTGGATCTAATGAAGTCATTACATCCTTGCCTTCATTTTGGCACCTGGCATGCTTGGGTGGGTACCGGTAATTGGCCCAAGTGGCTGGCTGGACAGCCCACAGCTTTTGCCTATTGCTCTGGCCACTGAGTTTGCTGTGCAGTTTCTTTGGCATGTCCCAGGAAAACCCAGTACTTCACTGTGCCATTTGTGTGTCTATGTGTCATGAATTTGTGGGCACAGGCCTGTGGAAAGTAGCCCTAAGCTATGAGCTGCAGAGGTTTTTCTTTCTGCTTCTATTTGCTTGCCTGACTGCAAGGTTATATAGGAGCTAACAATTAACCAGATCTCCATATTTGAGGAAGTAAAGGAAGTTTTATCTCACTGGATATTACAAAGAGGAGATTCTATCAATTATTTAGTATATAAAACAGGTCTACAGAAAAGCAGAGCACAAAAAAATATAGATTATAAGCCGTGCATTGGTGGTGCATTCCTTCAATCCCAGCACTCAGGAGGCAGAGGCAAGAGGTTACCTGTGAGTTTGAGGCCAGCCAGGTCTACACAGCAAGTTCCAGGAGAGGCTCTAAAGCAATACAGAGAAAGAAACCCTGTCTAAAAAAAAAATGCAGATCAGGAGGGATCGATACCAGACTCTTAATGATCCTCAAATGTTGCTAGGAGAGATTTCCCAGCTATAGACTATTATTGGAAGGTCGTGATCTAAAGAATTTGAAAAAAGATCCTAAAAGGGGACAAAAACTTTAAAAGTTCAAGAATATTTTCAGCTGAACATGAAAAAGAATTAGAATGGGTAGGAAAGAGAATACTAGAGGCACATGCGGACCGTGTGGATACAAAACTCAATTGTATTCTGCTTATATTACCATCTAGGGAATACTCTTCAGGGATTTTGATGCAGAGGCAATATATCATATTATAATGGATATTTCTACCACATAAACAGAATAAAAATGAAAAACATATAGAAAAGATTTCTAATTAGTTTTTAAAAGGAAAATTAGGACTTTGTTAACTGACAAGAATGGACAAAGCAGGAATTATACTACCTTTAACTAATGAGGACCTGTCCTCCTTATGGAAAGATAGTGAATATTGGCAAAGAGCTGGCAGTAACTTTTTGGGAATGATTAGCAACAATTATCCCAAACGTGAGAGAATAAAATTCATAAAGGAAATGATTTGGCTCCTTCCACACATTGTAAGGAAAGACCAATCTATGGAGTCCCTGGTTTCTACACTGATGCAAACTAATCATGTAAGGCAGGATGGAAATCAGGAAATGCAAGTAAACTGGTAAAACTTCCTTATACCTCTGTACAAAAGGCAGACTTGTATGTCATTCTCATGATACTTATGGATTTTACAGAACATCTCAAAGTAGTTACCACTATCAATATGCAGAGAGAGTCATCTTACACATTGAAACTTCTAATTTATTTCTGATGATACAGAATTAATTGTTTATACAATTACAAGAAATAATGAGGAATAGGACTCATCCAATATATATAACACACATCAGATCCCATACCAGTCTACCAGGTCCTCTCGCACAAGACAATGCTGATGGATTTTATCATTTATTAATAGGTAGTGTGGTGGAGGCCTCTCCATTTCATTTAAAAAAAAAAAAAACATGAGAATGGCAATGGTTAAAAAGGATTTTTCATTACTTGGCAACAAGCTAAGGAAATAGATTAAAAAAAAAGTCCATTCTATAACCAAACTCCTTTGACACCAAGTAGTAACCCTAAGGATATACATAGAAATGGAACTTGGGAAATGGATATGTTTCACTTTGCAGAATTTGGAAAATTCAAATATGTGTACCATACAATAGACACATTTTCAGGATTTCAATGGGCAACAGCTCTGAACTCTGAAAGAGATTATTCTGTTATTATACACCTATGGAGGTAATGGCTATTATGGGTATACCTGCACAAATTAAAACTAATAATGCTCCAGCATATGTCTCCAGTAAATTGAAACAGATTTTTAAATATAATAATAAGGCATACTACTGCTACACCACACAATCCTATAGGACAAGTAGCTGTTAGAGATTTAATCAAAATTTAAAGGAAATGCTCTATAAACAGACAGGGGAAACCAAGAAGCCCCCAAGGAAACAGATTACAAAGAACTTCTGAACTAAGTCAACTTGTGTACTTCAAGGAAGTATTGATCTCAGTATGTAATCCAGGATATGTGTTATGTTGGAGGAGAGGTTTCAATTTGTTTCTGTTGTTTCTGTAGGAGAAACAAAACAAAAACAAAACAAACAAAAAAAAAACATTGGATACTATCAAAGTAGAGCGACATCCAGTTTGAACAGAAGAAACATCTTGAGGAGGAGAAATGATAGGTCATTCACCAAGGTAGATCCCAGGACTTGTTTGGAGATCTCTCAAAGATAGGGGGAGTGTTCTGTTCTTGTCTTTACAGGAAAACAAAATACTCATCTTCAAGAATCCAAAAGACATTGGATGTGTAGATGCCTAAAGAAGAAAAGATAGCAGACAGAATACATCCTTCTGCTGCATACAAGAAACACATCTAAGCTCCAAAGACAGACTTACCTCAGGGTAAAGAGTTGGGAAAAGATCTTCCAATCAAATGGAACCAAGAAGCAAGCAGGTGTAGCTATCCTACTATCTAACATGTTATACTTCAAACCAAAATCAATGAAAAGAGATGAAGAGGGTCATCACAGGAGAAATACATCAGCAAAATGCCTCAATTCTGAACATGTATGCCCCAAATACAAAGGCACCTACATCCAGAAAAGACACGTTACTAAAACTCAAAGCTCACATAAAACCTCACACAAACATAGTGGGAGACTTCAAAACCCCACCCTCACAGCTAGATAGGACCACCAGACAGAAACTTAACAAAGAAACAAAAGAACTAACAGAAGTCATGTCTTAATTGGGTTTAACAGACATCTATAGAACGCTCCAACCAAACATGAAAGAATATACATTCTTCTCTGCTCCACATGGAACCTTCTTTAAAATCGACCACATACTCAGCAACATAAAAAAACCTCAACAGAAAAAAAAAAAAAAAAGGAATAGTCCTCTGTATCATATCAACACAAATCGCAGAAACTCTACAAACTCATGTAAACTTAACAGTGCACATTTGTCAACAAGACTGACAAACCTTTATCCAAACTAACCAAGAAGCAGAGAGAGAGAGAGCATACAAATTAACAAAATCAGAAATGTAAATGGGGTCATAACAACGGACACAAAGGAAATCTTGACAGATTTCAGGTCATATTTTAAAAACCTGTACTCTACAAAATTTGAAAATTCAAAGAAAATGAACACATTTCTGGATAACTATTACTTACCAAAATTAAATCAAGAACAGATAAGCAACTTAAACAGACCTAATGAAATAGAGGCAGTCATCAAATGTTCCCAACCAAAAAAAGCCCAGGGCTAGATGGCTTCAGTTCAGAATTCTACCAGAAATTCAAGGGAGAGCTAATACCAATACTATTCAAAGTGTTCTACACAAGAGAAGCAGAAGGTTCATAACCAAACTCTTTTTTTCAAGGTCAAAATTACCCTGGTACCCACACCACACAAAGACACAACTAAGAAAGAGAACTATAGACAAAAATCCCTCATGAACATTGATGAAGAAATACTCAATAAAATACTGGCAAATTCAATCCAAGAACACATCAGAGAAATCATCCACCATGACCAAGTAGGCTTCATCCCTGGGTTGCAGGGATGGTTCAACATGAAAATCTATCAACGTGATCCACCATATAAACAAACTGAAAAAGAAAAACCATATGATTATCTCCCTAGATGCTGAAAAAGCCTTCAACAAAATTCAACACCCTTTCATGATAAAGGTCTTAGAGAGATCAGAGATAACAGGAACATACCTAAACATAATAAGAACAATATACAGTACCAACAGCCAACATCAAACTAAATGGAGAGAAACTTAAGGTGATTCCTGTAAAAGCATGAACAAGACAAGGCTGCCCTCTCTCTCCATATCTCTTCAATATTGTACTTGAAGTTCTAGCTAAAGCCACAAGACAACAAAAGTAGATCAAGGAGATACAAATTGGAAAGGAAGTCTGTAGTGAGGTAGTCCTTCTGTAGCACTGACCACGCCCATTGGGGGTGGAGCGATGGGTGGAGGTGACCTGAGGAAGGAGGTCGGAGGGGGCCAGGAAGGCACTCTCTCTTTCTGGCGTGACTCGGACAGGAAAGGATCGGGTTGAATTTCCTGGTGTTCATCTGTCTAGGTTGTAAGTTATTTCTCCCTGATTAAACATCTATTCGGTCTATTTGTTTATCCTGATCCTTATTTACCGCGATAGAAGTCAAACTGTCACTATTTGCAGATGATATGTTAGTTTACATAAGCGACCCAAAAATTCTACCAGAGAACTCCTACAGTTGATAAACACCTTCAGCAAACTAGCAGGATACAAGATAAACTCAAAAAAATCAGTAGCCATACTATATATAGACGAGAAAGGGGCTGAGAAAGAAATCAGAGAAACATCACACTTAGCAATAGCCACAAAAATAACATAAAGTATCTTGGGGTAATACCAAATACATTAAAGACCTATATAGCAAGAACTTCCTGTCTTTAAAGAAAGAAATTAAAAAAGATACCAGAAAATGGAAAGATCTCCCATGCTCTTGGATAGGTAGGATAAACATAGTAAAAATGGGAATCTTACCGAAAGCAATCTACAGATTCAGTCCAATCCCCATCAAAATCCCAGCACAATTTTTCACTGACCTTGAAAGGATAATAATCAACTTTATATGGAAAAACAAAACCCAGGATAGTCAAAACAACCCTGTATAATGAAGGAACTTCAGGAGGCATCACCATCCCCAACTTCATGCTCTATTATAGAGCTATCGTCGTGAAAACAGCCTGGTATTGGCACAAAAAATACACAGGTAGACCAATGGAATAAATCAATTTGTGTAAGATAGAAGAAAACAAAATGTAGGGACTATTATTTATCAAAACTCTGTTATCTTTCTAAGATCCCAATTTCCCTCATATTTATTGTCATCTTTATGGTTACCTTTCTTAATATGAATACCTAGAAAAGTTAAACTTTCTGTGTTGATATTAATGTTTATGTCTTCCACAATGAACAATAAAATTTCCTAACATCAATCTTTGAAATCTCTGGAAAGAAGATGGGGTCCTACTTCATCAATTCCACTTGATATTTTTGAACTAGAAAATACTACTGTATATCCAGTTTAAGACTAATATTTCTCTAGACAATTCCACACTAACTAGCTGAAATGGTGCACCTTCTTATCCAACTCTGGCCAGAGCTTCTGATAAAAGCTTCAGTCACACATCTCCTGCCACTCAGAGACTAACTACAAATGTTATGGCTAGTCCTTTCGAGACTTTGTGTTGCCTTATTATTTTTTTTTTTCCTCTTACCAGTTCCCATAGACTCACCATTGCCCCATATCATCAGGAAGTAACTTTAATTAAAACAATGCCCCCTTTCCCTATAGTTGACAATAAGGGTATTTTAGGTTTTGTTTTTCTAGTTGCTGAAAAAGATAATTATCACTTGCTTAGGGTAAGTTTTAAGTTGTGTAGCGTTGGGTATGGAAGGTGATAGACATCAGTGTCTCTTTTAGATAAGTTTAAGGATATGGATGGGAAGGGTATGTTTAGGATGGTATTTATGTATATTAACATAGATTCTTGTGAATTAATTTTAGCAATTATTAGCTATAGATAACTTACATTCTTAGATTCATGTATGTTGACTGAGTAGCATCTTCTTTATGATGTTTTGCACACAAATATAAAACTATCTTTATGTATATATTATTGTAAATTTTTTGAAATTATCATCCTTGTTAATTAACTTGGGAAGCTTCAGCCATTGTACAACTATGTTTCTGAGAATTACAGATTATAGCTACCCATGCTTCATATACCTAAGAGGTTAGTCAGACATAGATATTTGAACTTCAAACACTTCAAAGACCTGCAGAATATGACACTTAAATGTTTTAATATTAGTACTCTGTTGGCATAAAACACAATTGCTCCTGACAGAACCAAGCTTTTCCTGAGAGTATGTTGGGTATTCATGACACCCAATCTGAAGTTCATTCTCTCCTCAGCTACTGGCATCTTGGGTAAAGGCTGTCCCTACCTCAACTGCTAACCTTGGAATGCTGTCCTAACTGAGTTTGCAGAAGATAAAGAAGATTGCTAAACCCTGCCAAGTCAGGGTAAGACAGTTTTTCAATTTCCCTGCTTCTGAGACAGGCCAAGCCTTAGCCAAAGTTGGTCACCCTGACATTGCTGTGAAACCTTGGGTGACTGTCCAGGTAGTCTGCTGTTTCTGTCTCTGCTTGTACCTTTTGGAAGTCTCAGGCTTGTACTTCCTGACTACCTTATTATTGTTATTTTCTTTCTCGGGAGTTTGATGAGGATGAATCCTACACAGTTATAGCAATATCTTCTCTTATCTTAGATAAACACGATTTTTGACTTTCTAGATTAAGAGTGCTATCAGAGTAATCTTATCATGCCTTTACTCTGATACTGGACATGCAGTGTATATCTATTGATCAATGTTGATGATAATAGGTTTTAACTTTCTTTTCCTGGAACATACTTGATATTTGTTATCATTGTATATAGTTTTTACATCAGGCTTCAAACCTTCTTTAGACTAAAAGGGAAATTATAGGTGTCTTGTCTGTGAAACTGTTATAATGGCCACACCCATTTGGGTGTGGCTTCAAGCAGATGGAAGTAGAAGGAAGGAATCTTTAGGTGTGGCTTCTGTTTTCATGTGCTCTGTGGTGCATCAGGCAATCCATTAGGAATGGAAGAGAAATTCACCCATTTTTCTATATAAGTACTTCCCAATAAACACCCATTTATCATTTATCTTGCATCTAGTGAACTCATTACATCCTTACCTTCAGATTCATGAGGAGCAAGCCAATAAGCAGAATTTCTCTACAGCCTCCAGATCTGTTCCTGCTGAGTTTCCTGTCTTGATTTCCCTCAGCAATGGACTGTTATCTGAAATTTTAAAATGAAATAAATTTTCTACACTCTCATAATTCACAGGCTTTTAGAATTTCTTAGAAAGTCACTCCTAATGTTTTGTTTTGTGTTTTCTTCTTGAAATAGAATAAAGCAGGGGAAAAACTAGAGTAAACATAAGAGAGCCACAAACATACAGAAATGTCTCAATTCAGAAGTGTTCATGATTTTTAAAATGAAATACTCTCATTAAAATATCAAGGTCTATCTTTAATAGTTTATTTCTAACAAAAGAAAATGCTTGTAATGCTTGGAGTGTAGAACAGTGGTAGGTCATTTTCACTCCTATATCTGACTTTAATCTCAGTACCTCAGGAAATAAATCACATAGTTTTTGCTGAGAATGCTGAGTATTTAGGAGTAAAAACAAAACTGTTTCCTTTCAGAATACTGATAACTTTTTTCTTGTACAATTGGTTATTTTGCCTAGAGGTTGAATATCTTAATGTTTGCTTTTTACTAAGTTAATTTGCTAAATCTTACACATATATATTCAGTCTCTCCTTCAAAATATCCTTAAACTAGGGTTCGTGGAAAGGTTATTGGTAATTATAAACTTTAAGAGTGCCTTAGTGATGGATTTTTCTCCAGTTGCTCATCACCATGGGAGTTCTATATCTGGAAAGACAGAATCAGTAATTAAGAGCACCAAGTCCTTCAGGGTTTCTGCTATAAGTCCAACTTGGGCTTCATGGGGATTAATGCAGATTCTTGCTGGAACACCTAGACTCATAATGTATTCAATTAGTCAGCTGGTGCTAAATATTGCAGAAAATTCTCAGACAATAGTGAAAGGAAAATTCATCACATCTTATAAGCAGATCAGGAGAATTAAGCACTGTTGGTTCAGTACATATTCAGAAGTGCTGGCTATCTGTATGGTAATGACCTGGGTATGAATTTGGGGTTTATGCAGGGAGCTAATATATTCTACAACCATATGCAGAGATCGTGCTGTGTGCCTGTGATATAAGTACTTGCAGAGGATTTTGTGTGAAAAGCTAAAAAGCAAGTTTCCTGTACTCTTCCTCTTTTGGTTCTCAGTTAGGTTTCCTGTGAAAGGATTATGCAGAATGATGTTCTTCTCCACCGGCAATAGCAGACAGACATACACCATATGTGGAAGATACGTGAACATGAGCTACGAGGTTCAGTTTACTGTTACTAAACTTTGAGAAGGTTGAGAAGGCAAATGGGAGCTTGTATCAATGAGCCTTGAAATTTGAAAATGTTGCCAATTGAATTCAGTGCTTTTGTGTCTCATTCTAGGTGGCAGTTACATAATTAAGTAATATTTTCTCTAATTATTGAATCCTAACCCAATGTCATTCAATATTAGCTTCAATTGTATTTACTTGAAGCTAATTATAGTATTTTTATCTAGTATTTAATTATTACAGATAAGATGACTATAAGTAGCCTAAGACTAAGATTTTGATTGTCTAGAATAAGCATTTATTAAGATAATATCAGGCACCCTAACTTTCTGTTCTCTAATAATAACTCATGTCTCTACTATCAATCCTTGGACTGAAGTTCTGTTCTTCCTGATAGTATCACCTATTTAGATAGTTTAAACCTTACCTGCCTAGGTAATCAATACATTAATCTTACAACCCTTCTTAATTACTGAATTTTCATTCATTCCATTCACAGTTCATTACCAAGCAAGTTGAAAATGCACCAGTTTCTGACTCCTTCTCACAGTACTGTAATGATCGCCACACGGGTCTCTTTACAATTGACTCTGATGGCAGATGCCATTATGTATATATGTTTCTCAAACTGGTTGATGAATAAAGCACTGTTGGCCAATTAGAAAGGAAGATAGGAGGGACTAGGAGACAAGGAGGAAAGAGGAAGTAGGAAGGAGGAGTCAACATGGAGAAGCTGGGCCCCACTGCTCGGTAAGAAGACCACGTGAAAATACATAGATCAGCAGAAATGGGTTAATACTTCAGACAGAACCAGCTGATAAGAAACTACTACTGGGCCAATAGCATTATATCAAATACAGAGTCTCAGTGGGGCTGGCGCGGCAGGACAAGCAAGACCAGGCAGCGGGTGGAAAAACCTTACTCCTTACATAACTCATTTTCTTATTGTTATACTTTAGGATCTTTTTACACACCTGGTGCTTCCTTGAAGAATAATCTCAAAAAAGTTATAAGAATAAGATGCGCTGAAGGCTCATAGAAAACAAAAGTTAATTGACAATATGATAATAATCATATTAAACTATTTCATTTGAGTATGTTGAAATAGTATTGTACAAAACTAAAGGAACAATATCAAGTATGATTGTTACCTACTTCAATAATTAGCTAAGCAGTTGTAGGCAGAAAGTACAATTCATGTAAATGCAATTTATTTCCTGGTAGGGATGAAATGGAAATAATTTCATTTAGAATAGTTATACATAGTCTAATAGAAGTGTTCTATAAATAATGAGAAGAAATATTATAAATCGACACATTGAACCCTTTGAGTTATAAAACATGATCTGAATTTGTGGTTATAAACCACAAATGTCTCCTCAACAGGTAAAAATGAAACATGAATGAACACACATTTTATTCCCATGAACAAATGTCTCTTAGGATTTTGCAGATGGTCCCTGAAATATCTGAGCAATTATTTGGGATCATTAACTGTGTACTAGTTAAGAATTGGTAAAATCTGCATGACGGAAACTAAACTTAAAAAGTAATGAAAGCAAATTTCTTATGGAAGGTAATAGAACAGGAAGCGTAATTTGGCTTTCCTAATCTGTATATAAATCTATAATCTGTCATTTTCCTCTATCTATGTATCCATCTACCTATCATCTACCTTTAATCTATCTTCAAAATATCATCTATGCTTTTATTTGAAAACTTTATAATTTCATTTTCCTAACAGCAAATAAGACTGTATTGTGTAAATATACCACAGTTTCATTATCTCTTCACCAGCTGATGAACATACAGGCTGGTTCCAATTACTGGTTATTAGGAATAAAATAGCCATAAACATGGAAAAACAAATATTTTTCTAGTAAACTGTAGAGTCCTTTGGGCGTGTACTCAAGGAGAGGAAATCTGGATTCTTGTAGTAGTGCTATTATGAGAAACTCCCACACTGATTTCTACAGTGGATGTTAACAGTTGGCACTCCCACTAGAAATGAATAAATGTTCCTTTTTCTGCAAAGCTTCACCAACATGATACCATTTGTTTTAATGATCTTGACTACTATGAGATAAGATGTTGCCTTTTTGCTCAAATAATTTGTCCTTTGATATACAGAAACTCCCAGAAATATGAGCAGGTTACCACCTTTTGTGTCATTGGTTAAGGAGTACTATAAACTCCCTGAAACACTGAATGCTATTGCCAGTGCTATGTGTCTCCCTCTGTGGCAATACACCACTTAACAATAAGAGGCATTTGCTAATGACACTGTACACTTATGGCATACAACATGAAGAAATTGGCTGATACTTGACTATGACTTGGATTATTAGAAGGTGCTACAGGAGCACAGAAGTAATCATCAATATCACCTAGCTACAAACCTTGTGAAGTATCAGAAAGCCATGAAGACTGTTGCAGGAGCACACAAGCATTAGGGGAGTAAAAACTACTTCTTTATTGGCTGTAAAAACCACTCCACTAGACAGAGTACACATTTGGAACTTTGATTAAGGGCAAGAACCTGAGACTAAACATGTTATGGGCTCAGGGGAAAATTATTTGCATATCAATACGACAACTCCTAAAGATATATTGTTTTCCCTATAGACTGGTGAAATTCTCTATCATCAGTAGAGATTTTTTTTCTTGTGTTATCTGATAGTTAGCAAAGAAATACACTGGACAATATGCAAAATATGAGAGGCTTTGAAGTGGTTAGTGTACTGCTTTTAATTTCCTAAACAAAAAGATATACCTTGTTCCTTTTCTTTTATGTTTAGATAGCATCTCATTATGAGCCAGGGTTCAGCTGGAACTACGTGTGTAAGATTAGTGAGCTAAATCTTGTGGCAAACCTCCTACCTCTACAGCCCAGGCACTAACATTATCTCAAGTGGGATGATTTTATCACATCTCCTCAAGGCTTAGGGATTCTTTATAGAATAAAGGGGTGAGGAGCTAGAAAGGGAGAGAAGTGGTGGACAATTTAAATGAAACATAAATTTTAAGACACAGGAGTGAGTGCAGATGTACATGAGAGCACACAGAGAATCTGACAGCATGTATTCAGTCTATAAAAGCTCAAGCCAGACAAAACTCACAGCATGAACGAAAAGAAGTTCACACAAAATCCCACTCACACCTGAGAAGGTACTCACCATCACAGTGTTAGTTATGGCTTCAGTCTCATGGTGTGGGCAGCCTTAAGTCAAATCAGAAGAAGGTTCTCTGATTTTTAATAATAATATTTTAATAAAAATTTAGTTCTTTTTTTTTCCTTGAATAGCATGCACATACTTACACACACACACACACACACACACACACACACAGACTGCTAGGAGGGCAAGTCTATACAAGAGTACTTTTCTAGCATGCTAACAGTTAAAGATAAGTTTGGAAATGCATTTGTAAATCAAATGTCACAAAGCAAAGGTAAAATTTCAATACACCATGCCCTGCCCCAGGAGCCAATTACCCTGCTATTACAGGTAATAGAAGGCGTGATTCATCCTCCTTGATTAAACAAATTAAACCAATTGTTTTATTATTATAACATATGAAACAAGAAAAAATACACAGGCATGTACACATGTTTACCTTTTAAATTAAATTTTATCATTCCTGCCCCCCCCTTTGCTGCCTCCAACTCCTGCCATAACTCGTCACTCTTAAATGTGTGACCTTAAATTCATGGCCCTTTTTGTTTAATTGTTACTGATACATATATGTGTACAACTTTGGTTAGTGATGCTTGTTTGTATAAAATTTCAGAGCTGTAAAAAAGTTTTTCCTATAGAAGGGGATTTACACCTTTTGCAGTTTTTGTAAATTTAGTGTTTCTTCTGGAAGCCTTAAAAAAGATTCTTAACCTTACTGTTTTTCTTATATGGCTTTTATGTCATGTTTCTTTATTAAACGTGATATATATATATATATATATATATATATATATATGAGAAAAATATGTATTGTAGATAGTAATAGTTTTCCTGTATGTTACAATTATTATCTCCATTTACTGTGTATCCATTATAAAGATATATTCTTTTCAGTTGTTATTTAACTTATTTCAAATTGTTCTTTTTTAATCCAAGTATTTTGTATAAATCATATTTGGTCTTTCAAAACCCAGTTTGCCTTCACTATGCATTTTGGCCTTTATCAAACTCTAGACATGCTAGTCTTCACTGCTCTAGTTTTAAGTCTTCTTCTCTACTGACCCTGCTGGTGCTTAAATATAAGTGATGTAAGTGTCTTTCTGATTGCTCTATTATCTTTAGTTCCTGGTGTGTGGATTTGACAACTCCTTGATGTCCAAATTGTGAGCTGGTACTGAGTGCACATGATTCCTAATAACTGACCCAAAGACTCGACTTGACCTAACTGGAGTAATTTTTTTTTTCTTCCAACAGGCCCTCAAACTTGACTTGACTTCAAGCATCATGGGTGGATGTGATTCGACAGAAAAGATTTGCTATTAAACTGACCTACTCCACTGTGTTCTCCTGCTTCCTACTTGCCCCTCTTACCCATGCCTGCCCTATTTGTCTTTGTTTGTTTGACTGTCGCTTTTCATGCTCATATCTGGATGCTAAGTGCTACTAATTGCAGGCTGATTGCTCCAATGTTTTCAATAATGCCTTTGGACATAACTGCCTCACAGACTAGTCTAATCAAATCAGAGTACTTTGAAGGGGTAGTTTCTGAGGTCAGGGCTTTGTATTAGTTCTGACCACAGGAGGTCTTTCACAGCTGTCTCTGTGGCAAACTGAACAGTACACAGTGTAGTCTATATCTTAAATACACTATATCTTAAATCCATTCACCTGTATCCTCCTTCATTACAGCTTTTGCTATTTCAAGAGCTTCCTGGATTTCAGCATCTCAAATTCTGCTACAAATGCCTAAAGCTTCTGATAGTGTTTACATTTACACTTTCCTCCCAAGAGGTCCTAAAACAAAGACATTTGTTGCATATGGCACTGAGTTTTACAGATGGCTTAGTTCATCTTGTATAAAGAGAGGTAAAAGAAACAACTAGATTCATTTGATAATGCTGCTTTCAAGGTAAGATCATAGTCTTAGATTTCTTTAAATTTGTATGAAATTAATATATATATTCTGTATGATTTTTATGGTCTACTGATGCATTTGATGTCAACTTTGTTATGTTTTTCAGGAAAATATACTGTTTGTTTCTGATATTTATAATTTCAGTTAAACTATGAAACATTAACTTGTTCAGTATGTGAGGCTCCTCTGTAGAACCGTGTATAGTTTAGGCTACCATTTTTTATGATATGTAATCTTATTATGTGATAAAGCATTATTTTTCTTTGGAATTGGTGGATGAAAACAAGTTTTAATTGTTGGGGCTTGGTTGGAAGTGTCCCTCAAAAGTCTCATGTGTTGAAATCTTGGCCTTCAGCTGGTGCTTCAAGAAGACAGTGAGAATTCTAGATTAATCAATGGATCAACCCACTGATGTTCAGGAGCCTCCAATAATTCTCTCTGCTTCTAGTCTTCCCTGGCAAGAGAGCATTGATGGACCATAGGTTGTGGGTGCCATAATACAAATTGAATGTCAATGGACTAAAATATCTGAAAACATGGCTAAGGCAAATCATTCATTCTTTGAAGAACAAAAATTAAACAACTAAAGGATATAGGGAATAATGACAAAACTTTCAAATAATTCATTGATAGGAACTTATATCCTATAATCCTGTCTTGTATTTCATACTGCACTTGAAAATAATTTTGTCACTGAACATTAAATTGCATTGAAATATGTCACTCCACACAAATCAGCTACTTATATCAAATGTTTGGCTTTTCTATTTTCTTTTAACATCCCCTACTTTCTAAGAAGTTTCTAGCAGTTTTCGCCTTCTCTCTTGCATTGATGTCACTGTCTGAGGTCCTAATTGATGTTCATAGCCATTCTGAAAGCTGAATCTGTCTATTTGATATGCTTGTTAAGAGGACCTAACACTGCTGAAAATCTTGCACAGACCACTTTTCCTTGTGTCATAGCACTGTGGGATTCTTAAAACATTCACTGAGTCTTTATTTACCCATACATCAGTTAATGGAATGGCCGAGTTTGTGGGAATTATAGCAAAACTTCTAAGACTACTACCAGAAAACAGAAAGATTCTTGAGTCATCTTCTAAGTTTGTTTAGCAGTGAGCACAATCCTGTCTCCCCTGGGTGACTTAATCTTAATGAACATTAGTCATAGCAGCTGCAACATATATTTCTATTTTTAATTATGACTTTCTAATGTTCCTATAATTAATTAATTCATACTAACCATTATGTGGGGAAATCTCAAATTGGTATTATCATCCTTCCTAGCCATGCAGACATTCAGTTGTGAAATAAATGCAATGCCTGGAAACTTGTTTTTAAAACTTGCATATTGGCATCACTCCCTTATTATAATATATATTACAGATGGTCTAGTCATTGTATAATATATACATATATATTATATCAGATATATAAAATAATATCAACAGCTTGCAGTCTAGCAATGTAGTCTTGAAGTATAATAGACAATCTTTCTGGCTCAACAAATCCCTGTAAGCTTGCAAACTACAGCGAGCATGCTCAACCTCACAAAGGTGGCTGTCCCTTCCCTAACACTGTTTAGGGTGCATAGCAGCAAATGATGCCTGAAGGACTATGATAAAAGGGAAGCAAGGCAGTCACTTGTGTCTTCTTTGTAAACCGGCCTCACACGGTTTGTGGTTTGTTGCAGGTTTCAGGAGAGCCCACTGTGCAGCACTGTACACTCATCTCATTCTGAGTCTCAATCAAGGGGAGCGGGCGTTCTCTTGCCCTGGCTCTGCACTCTCCCAACACACAAGTACTCCAGGGCTCCACAACCTCAAAGTTGATGCCACTAACAACACATCGGAAGGGAAAATCATTTTTTGTTCAAATTTAAGATGCTTAAAATCGCTCTTTACCTTTCTACGGACTTGCTTTTTAATTGGCAGTTGATGGGAAGTTTTTAATTAAGCTTTATGACTGCAAATGGGCTCTTTATGTTTCTCCATTCATGGGTATACTCCATGCAGTATTTACTCAGAACCCAACTTATGAAGTTTTTCAGTTTCAGCTGAAGCTAGGCATTGGTAAAGTCTTGATTTTGATTTCCATGGTAGTTTTAAAATTCAAACCCTTAACCCAAATGCCAACCAAAATACATCCAGGGGCTAATGCGATTTTGATTGCAATCTTCCGTGGTGGCTTTGAGTTCTCTTTATTGACAAGTGAATTTGCAACTTTCCTGTTTTTAAGCTTGTTTATTTGATAAGATGTCTTTTAAGTTCAGCATTCCAACTTTTTGTTGTAGTAAGGCATGCATTGAATTAACAATAAGAAATCGTGTTGCTCTTTTAAACTTGTAAAAGAACATTTTAAATATTATCATGTGTCATTTGTTGCTATGAGCAGTTTCCTGCTAGCCTGGTCCCACAGCCTTGTCAGCCCCAAATAATGGGCAGAGACACTGTATTAATTATGAAACTGTTGGTCTTTACTAGAGTTTCTTATTGGCTAGCTCTGTCTTAAATATTAACTCATTTCTGTCAATCTAAGTATTTCCAGGTGGTCTTATCTTATAGTAGAAAGGGTCAGGACCTCAAACTCCTCTTGGTCCTAAATTTTGAACCCTCTCTACAACATCTCCCAGAATCCTTCTTGTCTCCTAGTCCCTCCTATCTTGCTTTCCTATTTGCCAACAGAACTTTATTCATTAACCAATAAGAGAAACATGCTTACAGAATGACATCTCCCATCAATTTGTATTATCATATTGGAGTTATAAGATGTAGTAGAAAGGACTACATAATTTAATTTGTACTTCAAGGGAAAAGAGTGTTAAATAGTATAAGATCACTTTCATTCTTAAACCATTTTAATGTATATGGATATCTGTAAACGATACTTCATAATTATTTCAAATAAAACTATTTATGAATACTGTCAGGAAATAAATATAATTATTCAAATGTATGCATGTACTAACACATTACCTGGGACTATGATGAATGCATAATTTATATGTTTTCATGTATCTCTTAAATGTTGACTAAAGATAGAGGAGGAAATTTTCTTTCCAAAAATATAAAAAGATACATTAAGAATGTATGATGTGTATTTAATTAAGCACTGTAAAAGTAGAATGTTTGCTCATCACTCCTCTCTTTCTGCAACTGGATTCCAGGAGTTCGGCTCAGTGTTTAGCTGTGGGTGTCTGCTTCTGCTTCCATCAGCTACTAAATGAAGGTTCTAGGATGACATATAAAGTAGTTGTCAATCTCATTATCATGGAAGGGCATTAAGGTGGCATTAAAGGTAGCCACTCCACTATTGCTTAGATTGTTAGTTGTGTTAATCTTTGTAGATCTCTGGGCATTTCCCCAGTGCCAGATTTCTCCTTAAATCTATAATGGCTCCCTATATTATTGCATCTCGTTTCTTGTTCTCCTCCATTCTTTCCTGTCTCAATCATCCTGTTCCCTCATTCCCAACTCTCCCCTACTCCTCTTCCCTTTTCTTTCTCTTTACTCCCTCTTCCCTCCCTCCATGCTTCAGCAGATCTTGTCCCTTTCCCCTTTTCCAGGGGACCATGTATAGCTCTTAGGGTCCTCCTTGTTTACCAGCTCTTCTGGTGGTGTGAATTGTAGGCTGGTAATCCTTTGTTCTATGTCTACAATTCATTTATGAGTTTTTGTTTTTGTTTTGTTTTGTTTTTTTGTGACTGTGTTACCTCACTCACAGATGGTTTCTTCTAGTTCCATCCATTTCCCTGAAAATTTCATTCTCTGGGGCCTCCGGTAAAGGATCAATATTCATCCCTGTTATAGGAATGGACTTTGGGAGCCCAACCCACATAGAGGGATACTTTATCAGCCTACATACATGGTGGAGAACCTAGACACTGCCCCAAATGATATGACAGACTTTGAAGACTCCCCATGGAAGGCCTCACCCTCCCTGGGGAGCAGAAAGAGGATGGATGGGGTTTGGTGGAGGTGATAAGGGAGGATGGAAGGGTGAAGGAACTGGGACTGACATGTAAAACAGCCTTGTTTCAAATCAAAAATCATGTAAAAATCAAAAAAAGTCGAATGTTTACATTAAAAAAATCATTTTATAAAATTTAGAGAAATGGCTGTCTTTTTCCTGGGACTATTGTATTGTAAATTTAAAGTCAAAGTTTAACTTATAACACAGGAAGTAAATGAATATTGTGACTATTTATTTTCTTTAATAGAACTAATTTCATTTTTTCTTTAACATTTTTCAAATGTATTTTTTAATTTTACATTCCAACCTCAGTTCTCCCTCCCACCCCTCTACCTGACTCCCTCACCTCTCCCCATCCCCCAACCCCACCCCATACACTACTCCTCAGTGATAAGGGCTCCCATGAGGACTCAATAATGTCTGGCATATTAAGGTGGGGCAGGATCAAACCCCACTCCCATTCATTAAGGCTGAGGATGGCATCCCACCATAGCAAATAGGCTCCAACAATATAGTTAATGTACGAGGATTATATCATGGTCCTACTGCCACTAAGCATGGATTCACACTATAGTTTAGGTACTGCTCCTACAGCCAGGGGTTCCTCAGTCCAAGCTTCTCCCACATATACAGGATCTAGTTCAGTCTGCTGGAGTCTCTGCAGATGTCAGACTAGAGTTTCTGAGTTTCCACAAGCTTGGTTGAGATGTCTCTGTAGATTTCCCATGCTCATATATTTCCTTCTTTCTTTCTTCAACTGGATTTCAAGAGCTGACTATGGTGTTAGTGAGAAAGCTGGTGCTAGCTTAATTCCTGAGAATCTACAAAGATGACCCCAGCTAAGACTCTTAACAATAGTAGAGAGGATGCCCCGACTTGGCCTTCCCCTATAATCAGATTGAGGAATACCACAACTGTCACTATAGAGTGTTCATCCAGTAATTGATGGAACCAGATGCAGAGAATCAAGTAATTCCTATCCCACAACTTTTTACTTTAACAAGAAGAAAGTATTTTCATCATTGGTGCATCCTAACATTATATGATAAAAACTTTTCAAGCTATTGTCTCAGAAGTATCTGATTGAGAACTCTCACAATGACATTCCTAAAAATCCATAACCATTTTTTGGGTGGGTGGGTGTGCATGCTGTGTACACACTTGTGTGAAGGTCTGTATGCAGCCAGCTGTGTACCTATGGAAGACAGGGCTCAATATAGGGTATAATTCCTTCCCTCCTGCACCTAACTTTTTTTTTAGAACCTGGATCTATAGCTCACCAACTGATTGACTGTCAAAACAGTCAGCATCCAGTTTCTTTCTGTATTTGCCACCCAGCACTGAAATTGTGGACATGTGATGACATGTACGTCTTATGAGCTCAGGTGCTTATTCATGGATGTATAGCAATCATGTTTATCCACTGAGACATCTTCCAAGCCTGAAGAAATTTGCAACAATTTTTGTAGTTCTTTAAATTATATTAGTCCTTCCTAAAACTATAATTTGGCAAGGACTTTTCCATTCTCTTGAACTTTAACACAAGATAGTTAGAAATAATTTTCCCTATCCAGCCAAAAGTTTTGACAATATTTTTGTTATCATTAAACTCTCTTTCATATAAAAATACACAAATAATCAAATAGTCACAGGGAAAACCAAGAGGCCAGATTTTTAGTGGATTTGTGTGTGTGTGTGTGTGTGTGTGTGTGTGTGTGTGTGTATGTGAGGTGCAAGTGTGCACACACCACACACACAGAGTGTGATTGAGAGAGAGAGAGAGAGAGAGAGAGAGAGAGAGAGAGAGAGAGAGAGAGAGAAAGTTTCTGCTGATAGATCAATTATCTGCACTGAAAAAGTTAGTGACTGATTTCTGTCATTATACCTCTCCTTAGAATCCATTGTTCTTCAGGCAGGTTTCTTTTCCATGAGTACTTTTAATGCAGATCCAAAAGTCCCAGGAATAACACTTTGCATTTGCTACATTAGAATGATTATTGCTTCTGCTTTCTGTTCCAGTATGATTCAGGGAATTTAAATCTTTAAAAAATGAATTTTGTGTAATAGGAAAGCTCCCTGGTAAGCATATTACTAATGTCTAGTAGACCTCCTGATGGAAAAACCTTTTCTTGTTCTCCAGATGCAGTTTTTATTCCACATTGCTATTCACAGTAAACAACAGACTAGTAAAACAGACAGTGCAGGTTTAATGATGAATTAAACTGCATTGCATTGACATTCTCTGAGCCAGTAAGCTCCACATAATTGATTTTCTTTCAGAGGTCAGTGTGAAACAGCAGTTTGAAAGTGACATCTCCAAATAAATTCTGATTGTTGACCCGAGCCTTAACTGTCTTTCTGTATATCATTAGCTGCGACGTTAAACCTGTAAGTTTCTTCACCTGAATTACATGATGAGAATAATGAGTAGTACTAGAGAATTCTGAGAGGAATTGTTAACTTTGCAGCATTAAAGATCATTTAAGAGCACGAATCTTAGGTTTCTCAAAAGCAAATGGAAATGGCACTTGTCTATTTAATGACCATTATGAGTATTTAAGTATTGCATGTTTAATTACTGACAAAGGCAGTAGTTAACACTTCTAAAATGCCAGCGATTTCACTTTATTTATATATGAGAGGAAAATATTTAGGATTGGCACACACAAAAGAAATGGCAGTATTTGAAGCAAGCTAATATACTTTATACTTCAGTTTTAGGTTCACTAGTTAGATTTCTTCTCTTTGTTAAAAAATATAGTGGGTTTAGTTATTCCATGTGGTTTGTAGTGTATGGAGCTATATTTTGTCTGTTGCAGTGATACTTGAAATGAGAGTGTATTTACATTATTAGTGTCACTATTGTTTTTTATCATATGTATATACAACATTTTACTCGTGCTATATTTTCCTCCATTGACCTATCAATCAAATGAAACTGGAAATACAACATTACAGATAGCCAAGCAGTAGATTAAATAAGGCAGAAGGGAAATGTTCAAAGACCAGCTTTAAGGCCTCCTGCAAGTCGTCTTAGGAAAAGAGAACAGTGATGCTTCTTGCTCTAAGTACCAGGGTATGTAGAGAAGTAGGCTTTACAACACTGAAAATATATTAGATGAAAATGAATTTCATGCTCATTGCTTTTGGGTTCCTTCTTTTTCTATTTTTGGCATCAGAAGTACATCATCTGGATTGATCTACAAAGGCAAATTCAAGAAAGAAAGTAAGAGGTCATGGTCCTGTTGTTGTTGATCATATATATATATATATATATATATATATATATAGTGCATAGAATTTTAGTTGGTGTGAAGGTATATTTCAAACAATTAAGTAAAAAGTTTTTGTTCATTTTTAATTCTATTTTTCATTCATTCTACATACCAACCATACTTCCCCCTGTCTCCCCTCCCATCCCTCCCCCCCAAACTACCCACGTCCACTCTTCAGAAAAGGTAAGGCCTCCCATGACAAGTCAACAAAGTGTGGAACATTCAGTTGAGGCAAGACCAACCACCAAGGCTAAGTCTGAGCAAGGCATCCCACCATAGGGAATGGGCTTCAAAAAGACAATCCATGTACTAGGGATAGACTTAATATTCCCCTAACTTGATGGGATTCATAAATGTATGTATACATGTTCCAGAGATATAAGAGATCTATAGTTATCCTCCCTAAATTGACTACACAAATCTAGAGCAGTAACATAATCTAATAATCATTATGGAGCCATGCAGGGTAGAATGGAAAAGAATAGTTAAAGTTTTCTGAGAAATTACTCATTATTTTAATTTTAAATTCAAAGATATGATCACTGTGGCAGTCAATATTTATCATCAACTTGATAGGATTGAGGTGGGAATTGAGGAGAAAAATCTCTGGGAATGTCTGTAAGGGAATTTCTTGAATGGCTTAACACAGTTAGGTAGACACATCTAAAATGTTGGGCTATATTTCATAGAGTCTTGCTTGAGCTGAATAAAATAGAGGAAGTAAGCAGAGAGCATTATCAGTCAGAAATGATGTGACTTGCTGCCCGAATCTCTTATTTTCAAAGGTTCCTTGCCATGATGTACTCTAAGCTGGAGTTGTGAATAAAATAGGATTCTTTCTTCCTTACTATTCTTTTATGAGGTGTTTTGTCACAATGCTTAAAATAACTAATACAGTTACTCTGGTATCAGTGGTTTCTCTAAATACTCCATCAGAAAGTATAATAATAGAATTTTAATTACAAGCAAATCAAAATTAAAACAATGCCTTATGTAGAATGGTGTGACCCCACAAGGTAATTTTAGTTGGTGTGAAGGTATATTTCAAACAATTAAGTAAAAATCTTTTGTTCATTTTTAATTCTATTTTTCATTCATTCTACATACCAACCATACTTCCCCCGTCTCCCCTCCTATCCCTTCCCCCCACAAACTACCCATGTAGTATAGCTGCATATGAGATCAATCCCCTCTTCCTGAACAACATTACAATGATCTCCATACCTTGTGAAAGCATATTTCTATTTCTATACTTTAAATGCCAAGAAATGCTTAAGATGCATTAATTTCATCATTTGGGTACCACATTCACAGCCACAGTGATAAAATTATTAGTTGCCATTCAGGGGGATGCTGAGATCATGAACTCAAAACCTTCTAGAAGATTGTGTCCTTACCAGGAAGACTCTTCCCCCACATGAGGATTCAATAGAAGAGATATTTTATGCGTGAGCATTTATAATTAACTGATGTCAGCTTCCTCATTTCAAAACTGATGAGAAGTACGGGGTGTGATTTGTAATGGCACAGGTTGTGGTATTGTTTACAACAGCTATAAGATACTGAAGTCAAATTGAGTGGCAATTTAATTCATTATAAAGAAGACCTTTGTGTTTTCAATACTCTAAAATAAGCTTTCCAAAATCAATAGTTACTAATTAGAGGGGAATGAAAACTGGTAAAGTAACTTAGTTGAGAAGGAGCTATGACAAAGTTTAACCATAATCAGTTATTGCAGTGGTTTGAAAGAAAATGGTTTCTAAAGAGAGTGGCACTGTTAGGAGGTGTGGCTTTCTTCAAAGAAGTGTGTCACTGTGGGGTCAGGCTTTGAGGTCTCTTTCGCTCAAGCTTCCCTCAGTGCGACTGACACTGTCTGATGTCTGCAAGGTGTAACACTCTCAACTACTGTCTGCCTATATGCTGCCATGATCCCTATCATGATCGTAATGGACTGCCCCTCTGAAAGTGTAAGGTACCCACTCTCAATTAAATGTTGTCTCCATAAGCATTTCCATGGTCATGGTGTCTCTTTGTTAATGTTATGCATTCTATTTCACAGTTACTTTTATCTTTGTTGCTTTCATTTGCCTGATTTTGTTTGTCATGATATTAGAAATTTATCTCATTGATTGAGGATCTCTTTATGATAGTCATGACAGAAGTTAATATCCTAAGATGTATTAAACATATCGAATATAACACATTTGGGAAATTTTCATTTTTATAGAGTAAAATTTTTAAAATTTCTTCCTAATCCAAATATGATCAAAGACTCAAATTTATTTAAATATGTCACACCTTATATAATGGACCAAGATGTATTCTATAATGGTATGAACAGTCTTCAAAAATAATAGTTATACCAAATTAGAATATTATTCAAGATTTCCATGTACTTCAATATTCCCATCTACTTTATTCCGAAAAAAGAGAAGAGGACATTAAAATACCAGAATGTATTATGAGTTCCTCTTTTCTGATAGAACTTCACAAGTTAACTGCACTCACCAAAGGTCTGTTACCAAGTACATAAACATTTAGAATGCTACCCTTCTTTATAACTTGACCCCTTTACTGTCTCATGTTAAATTTTCATCAACTCGGGAATTGTGTTCAGCATCATTGATTCAGAAAGCACCGTGTTGTAATGAGATTATTTATATATTCCACTTAAAATATATCACCTTAACCATTTACCATTGTGGTTTACTTTTCTTTTTTTCTGTTCTTGTCTGACACATTGTAAATTCATTTTCCTTGATTATATTTTATCTGCATTGTTGGTTGATTAAATAAGACTAAGATTTATACATTTTATCCATCACTTTTACATTGATAAAGACACTTTGTGCTCATACCTGCTGGTTATAATTTGCTTACTTTTAGACAAAGTATATAATATCATGGCTTAATATGTTAAAATTAGTTTAGTTTGGATCATTATTCACCTAATGCATAGATTTTACTAGTTGCAGCACAGCACAATCCAACATAAGAAAAATAGCGTCCTGAAATGCAGTGTTCAAATTAAAGCTTAAAACCCTAGCACTCACCTTTCAAAAGCTACTTGCAGGTTATTTGAGAATCGTTCAACCAGTTTCCATGGAAATGCAATGAAGTTTTCTCAGCAAGGGCTTTCAGAAGTGTGTTATATTTCAGTGACTGAAACTTAGCTCTCCTGTAGTAAAACAATCTAATTACTAAATGTCTAATTTAGCAACGGCTTCTAGCATACTCCTAGAGTGACTGGCACAGTCCAACTCTGAAATGGCAGTGATGAATTCTAGACTAATTCTGAAATTATCACAGGAGAAATTGTTCATATTCAGCCCTGCACAAACCATGCTGGAGCTTCTCAATTCAGCTGCACAATCAAATAAACTGATTTCAATACGGTGCCCCTGTACAGGAACAAATGAAGCAATTGTATTCTCTGTGGGCATTTCAAAATTCAAGGACTGATATTTGTCCTCACAATATTAGCTTTCAGGTCTAGTGGCTAAATCCTCTAATTTACCAAAATACATGCTTATGATCTACTGGTGCAATTAAGTTGTCATACAAGTATCAAATTTGAAACAGATCCACAACTAGTATTGTAGAAGTGCCCGATACACAGATGCTTCTACTTAAAAACATTTGATTTACTAGTATGACATACTTATTGTTCAGTGTTAAAAAATATAAATAAGATAAACAAATCCATTAGTGAGCAAGTTTTGGTATTTTACAATTACATCAATGAATTTAGTTGAATTATTTTGCTACTAAGTAAACATATTTAATTGGCCAAAAACTTTATAAGGAATGATTTAGTGAGTAAATCTGCCCTTCTATGTCACCTAGACACTAGAAATTGTGATTCCTTTTTCTGCTTCTGAGGGTAAGATCTGTGTTTGTTCTGGTCAGTTGCTCTTTGTCCCAGACAGTATCTTAGACACAAGTTTAGTTCTGACCTCGGAATTTTAAGTATCAGCATAGATGCTAGGGGTAACAATAAAACTATTAAGTGAATATCAACCAAGGAATAATTGAATGGCTATTGATAATTGAAGATTGGTATATTTTATTTGTGTGTGTCCATAATTATTTCCTGGATAAGACAAATAAATTTTGGTGACTTGAAAATATTCTGAGCATAATAAATACTGTAATTATTTTTAAACCTCTTGATTTCAAAATGTGTTGCTAGATAGCTACTCTGCGGAGAACAGACATGGTGATGAACCAGTTGGTACTAGACTGGGCTACCCAGTGAAAGTAGACAAAATGTAGAAAGCAGAAGCAAAGCAACTGTATCGTGTCTATAAGAAATGAATCTTAAAAGATATTGAACTTGTAACTAGGTGATTGTCTAGAAAAAATACAAAAACAATTTTTAAAGAGTAACGGAAAAAAGTGATGAAAGGCAAAAATCATGCCTCATAACCAGGAAGGAAGGCACTGGCAAATTTAACATAGTCCTAAAAGTTCCACATCCTAACTGAAATCTCTAAATTTTACCAGATTTGAAAGACATTTGCAGAAACACAGCTATTAAGGAC
Source organism: Phodopus roborovskii (assembly GCF_943737965.1). Classification (NCBI taxonomy): domain Eukaryota; kingdom Metazoa; phylum Chordata; class Mammalia; order Rodentia; family Cricetidae; genus Phodopus; species Phodopus roborovskii. Next base: position 8,676,790 of record NW_026126511.1, on the reverse strand, counting down.
TTTGCAGTGATCTAATCAGTCTCTCATCTCTAAGAGAGGTCTTAATGCCCTTGTGTGTCAAAACATGTTGAAGGAGAGGAGTGGAGGAATTGGGAAGAAAATGGAAAGACATGGTTGTGTGTCCTCTACAAAGAAGGAAGTTTCTACCATGAAGGTGTGAGGCTTCGAGAAGCTGGCAGAGGTGTGGAAGGCTTCAGTGAGGCAATGTTTTTCTTCACTGTTTTAAAACACAGAACTTCAATCATTCAACTTAATTTGCTTCATGGGGGCAGCAGAGTTATTTCAGAAGCTGAAAGAAAATCACACAAAGATTATTTTCAAACAGCAGGGAACTGGAAGAAACATAATTTTTTCTTTTCTATAATTTTTCACTTCACTTTGCAGGAAAGAATCTATTTGTATATTAATATACTTGCTGAATTCCTTTGTTATATGAGATTAGTTATGAGTCAGTTAAGGTGTTATGGCAGTAAAACCATTTGGCCTGTGAAAGAATATTACTTCATTTTTCATTCCAAAATAAATAGTTGGTGGATTTTTATTGTATTTCTCCAACTAGAAAAACAAACATAATAAAAATCTAAAATGGAATTGGCCAGAGTTGACATCTTTGTCTTAATTGTGATGAAATGAGAAAGAAATCCTTTCTTTTGTAAATACATATGATGTTAATTGCGGGATGAGAAACACATACACAGGGAGACACACACACACATTTGCACATGGAAATCCCATCAGCATCAAAATTGGAAACCATAACATAAAATCCAAAACCTATAGGGACAAAATGCCCACACAAAGCATAGGACAAAATTCCCTCAAAATAACATCATGTTTGTTTTGTGTTGGCCATCTGCTACTGGGCATGGGCCTGCTCTGAAGTTCGGATTGTATACCTACTGAGACTCTATTGGAGAAAACTAGGTTTTTCTCTGATTGTGGTTGTCAATTGGAGATAGCTCTGAGTTAGACATTGGGTCTGTGTATTTTGTAAGAACTACAACTACAGAAGCAAAGATACTCTGCAAACCTATATCTGAGAGCAATAGAAACATGACAGCTAAATGTAACCATTGGTCCTGCACTGAGTGTTCTGTTGTATGACCTACTAATAGACTGAGTTCTGAGTTAGAAAGTATATTCTTGCTTTTATTCTTCATGACAGTTTAGGAGTTGTTCCTGTATTATCTTTAAAGATTTTATTTTAAAACTGCATTTTCTGTGGGTTTTGGTTTAATACAGAACTTCAGATAGGTCATTGAGGTTGTAAGCACACAGTACTTTTTACCAACAAGACATTTCCTTAATTTCACTAGTTAAATAACAATAAAAATATTTTCAAGATAATAATAATAATAATCTTTTAATTTTTTCCTTTAGTTGAAAATAAATAGTTTACTCACACAAATATTTCCTGATTACAATTCTCTCTCCTTCTCTTCCTCCTAATTCCTCCCCTCCCATCTGGATCCAGAAAAAAAAAACAGCCTTCTAAGAACACAGTAAAATAAAAATAAAAAACAAACCCACAAAAGAAACAAAAGGCCATCCCATCTAATCTGGACAAGAATACAGAGAATATTTCTCATGGGGAATATGAGTTTTGATATTTACATATAACTAAAAGCCATGTGCACACAGCAAGTGAGAAATATTAAGGTTTTATTTTCATTCCTATCCACTTACATTTAGGCACCCTAGTTGTAAGATGTTTCATTAAGAGTTAAAATGTGAAATAATGTAACATCCTTCCCTTTCATCAAAAGGAGTATAGGGATTTGAATGTAAAAACTAGACTGTACATGTTACATAGGACACCATGAGCATTTTTAAACAAGTAAAGTACATAAAACATAGTTTTAAAATCAAGGAAATTGAAACAGGATTTTAGTTGTTGACTACTTTAAAGTCACAAGGTGGCGATGGGATGTGTGCAATCACATCTACACTCTCAGCACTAGGGAGAATAAACAACGATCAAGAGTCCGAAGCCAGACTGGGTTCCAGTGTGAGTTCACCATGCCTGGACTATGAAACTCGGACTCAAACAAACAAAAATTAAAACATTTAAAAACACACAAAACATCCCGACTCTTTCAAGAAAATAACTGTTTGCCGGGCAGCGGTGGTGCACGCCTTTAATACTAGCACTGGGGAGGCAGAGGCAGGTAGATTTCGTGGAAAAGCCTGGTCTACAAAATTGGTCCCAGAAAAGCCAAGGCTGTTACACAGAGAACCCCTATCTTGAAAACCAGGGAAGGAAAGAAGAGATCTCTTATATGTTTATATATGACCACATATACCATGAAAAAAAATCTTAGTATGTTTAAAGCAATTTCCTAAATTATAGAATCTACAAATCACGATGAGTTAAATATGTCTAAAACTATATATTATAGCAACAACCTTCAAGATGCAAGTAAACCGTACACTTAATTCAGCAGTTGTTTTACTCCTTTCTCGTTAGAGCCAAGTAAAATATGAACTGTCAGTTCTTTAATTACAAGCATTTTCCTTTCATTTTCAGCTTTAGCCATCACATTAAATCTAAATTAAATACTCATTTCTGAGACACCCAATTTTAAATGTTTTATGAACTTTAATCAAAGGATGACACCCAAAGCATTGAGAGTCTTATTCTGAGTAAGATTTTGGTTGAGTCTGAAGTGGTTCTCCACCTGGCGCAGTCCTTGCCTCACCTAGCCGCTAAGTTTCTCATTTCTCCTCAGATTTTCATTTGTCAGGGACAGTGTGGTGTTGAGTCTGTGTGAGTAGTGGGGGTGGAGGTGTGTGCATGTGTAGGTGTATTCAAGTATATTTATGGAGGCCTGAGATTGACATCCGGTGTAATCCCCGTCACCTTCCACCTTTATCGGACACAGGAGAATCCAAAACTTACAATTTCACTCAGACTTGGCTAGTCAATGAGTTCCAAGGATCTTCCCAGTTCTAACATTTCCTTTCCGCCATGAAAAGCGGTTACCACTGCTTTAGCTGGGGATCCAAACCTCAGGTCCTCTTATTCATTTCACAAGTAACTTACGGACGGTGCTATCTCCCCACCCAATTATTTTGATTTTTTTATATTCATTTATTATTTTTGTATTAAAGCTATACAATTTTTCTAGTGATGAGTACATTGTACAATATATTTTTAATACTAAAAAATAAATACTTTCACTATTTGAATATCGTTTCTGGCTAAGAAAACTTATTTTCATTTAGTGATTTGTTTGCCTTACAAAATATATATATATAATATATATATTATATATATATATATATATATTCTTTCAAGAACAATGTTAGTCACTGAAAGCAAGAAATGTGGACGACAAGAATGTGATATGTATAACAACTAAAATCACTGTTCAAAAGCCTATGTAGAGAGCTTAGGGAATTGAACCAAAAAATGTAATATTGCTAAATTTGGTCACAATCATCTATAAAATGGTAGGGTTTTATTAATAGATATGCTTTATTTGACAACCAGCCCACACTTCTTTGTAAATCATACTTCTAATGGTATATATGGAAATAGGATCAAGGAAATTATCCTTCTTGATCATATGAAGGATGTCTCAACTTGGGTTGTAAAAACTTTTAAAAGTGGATATATGTATGGATTTAAATATTTATAAACACACAATATTGTAGCATAGGTTAAAATTTAAATTATTTTCTACTTTAGGAATTGTTCATTTTATATTTTTTTGTAAAATAATAGAAAAAATAACAAAATAGAATTATGAGCAGACTTACAAAATTGTTGTTGTTGGTTTTTGGCTTTTCGAGACAAGATTTCTCTTTATTGCTTTGAAGCCTGTCCTGTAAGTAGCTATGTAGACAAGGCTGGCCTGGAACTCACAAAGATCTGCCTGCCTCTACCTCCTGAATGCTGGGATTAAAGGTGTCCAGCAGACTTACAAAATTGAAATCCATAGATGGCATTATTTTTCTTTAACTTGTGAAATTAAAATTATATACTTTGAATTTCTGTTTTATTTTTTTATTTTTCATTCCAACCGCAGTTCTTGAGTAAGGACACATAAGTATTAAGGTTTGGACCCTGTCCTTATACAGAGCTCTCCTAAGACCAAGACAGAGCATTACAGACAGAGTGCTGGAAAGAACATTAGTTTCCCTGCCCCAACCATCTCTCGTTTCAGAAGCTGCATCCCTAACCAAAACTATGACTACATTTGCAGTGACATATGTAAGGAAATAATGTTGATTATAAGCTTTAGACTCCAGCCTGATGGAATTACTGTTTGTGGGAGAAGACACCAGAGAACACCCTTCTGGCTGGGTGCATGAGCGAAGAGCATATGAGGACAGAGTATGTGATAGACAAGTGCAAGAGAAGAATTCTCACTACATATAAAATTAACTAGCACCTTAAATGTGGACTTCTAGAATACTAGACCCACATTCTGTCCTGTGAATAAGTTACTGTGAATTTTAATAGTTATAAAATAGGTATGAACTGATGAGTTTAAAGTATTCATATATTATGACATGAATCCTACAATGAAGGGTAACACATGCCCAATTTGCTGCACTTTCTTTCTGTTTTGTGTTCTTTCTTTAATTTTCATCTTTCTTTGAGATGAATATATTGAAAATGATACCTTCTATACTAACAAATTTTAAATGCAGTAGGCTAAATTGGAGAACTACCAAGCAATGTTATTTACTACTTCTTTAGACTTATTATTCTTGCTTGAATGAAATTTTTATTATTTGAATAAATACTTCCTATTATTCCTCTGCTCCTGTTGTTTATTTTATGAGGCTTATTTGAGGTGAGTTATTCAGTACGTTGCCTTCTGTTTCTCACTTCATTTAGCTTAATGTTTTCAGACCCAACCCTGTTGTTGGTGTAGTATGATCCCTTTCCTTTTTTTTTAAAAAAAATGCCATTTTCTATATGTGTACATCATATTTTTCTTACCCATGAACTTGTCCATGTGCATGTGGTCAGTGCCTGTAACACTCTGAAGTGAGAAATATGACAAAGAACATGAAAATGCAGACATCTCTTTTGGCTTTCCTTTCCTTCTTGAATAGACATAAACATAAGGTTTGCTGTATCCTGAGGTGGTCTCAGAAATCATTTCTCTAGGAACCTTCTTACTGTGGACTACAGATGTTCTGCCACTGAACTACCCACCAACACCTAGAAGGCTCCAGTTTCTCACACCTTCTGTTCCTCAATGGTTATTTTATAAAATATCATCAGGAAGGAATTTTAGTGCTTGTGTTTGAAGATTAGTATTGTAGTTTACTCACATACTCACCCATCGTGTGTCTATTCCTCTTAAGATTCCTTTATTCAACTCATCTGCACATTTATTTTTTAAAATGCTTTGTGTGTGTCATGAATTATGGGAAATGTTTTGAAATCCAGGTTCTTCTCTGATGTATGAGTTTCCATTATTTCCTTTCTTTCTGTAGGTTTCACCTTTCCGCTGTACTGTCCTCCGGCTGGGCAGACACTGCATTGCTTGATGAAATCCCACTTGCCAGAACTTACATATTGAAGAGTTGTTTTTTGCCTTTTGCTCTGTCAGTTTAAGAAGTTCTGGTTATTCTGAGCAATAGTGGAGTCTACCTTAAATGCCCTTCCCTGACAATGATATTGATAACTAGTTTATATGCCATCCTAGAACCCTCATCTAGTAGCTTTTGGAAACAGAAGCAGACACCCACAGGTAAACACTGAGCTGAACTCCTGGAATCCACCTGCAGAGAGGGAGGAGGGATAAGAAAAGCGGTCAAGACCAGGCTACGGAAACCCACAGAGACAGCTGTCCTGAACAAGGAGGAGCTAATGGACCCCCAATAGCTGAGAAACCAGCATTGAACCAACTCAGACGCCCTGAATATGGGTCTCAGTTAGAAGGCCTGGACAGTCTAAGGAACCTCTGACAGTGGGACCAGGTTGGTCCACAAAAGGACTTTGGGAGCACATTCCCCATGGAGGGATACTCGCTTAGCCTAGAGGCAGGAGGGAGGGCCTAGACCCCACTCCAAATGACTTGATAGATTTTGATGATCCCTCTGGAAAGGCATCACCCTCCCTGTGGAGTGAGGGAGGGAATGGGATGGGAGGGTGGGCCCAGGAGGACATGGGGGGATGAGAGGGAGAGGAAACTGGGATCGATATGTAAAATAAGAAAAGTAATTAAAAAAAAAAAGAAATTTGGAGTTAGTTCTTTGCTTGATTAGCAATGAGGATCTAAAGGCAGAGATTGCTACAGGAACCTATAATAGGTTGTAGAAGCTTAAAATAATGGATATGTGATTACAATCAAAGGAAGAAAAACAAATGAAAGAAGACAACGAATTGTTAGGTAGAGATGATGTCTTCTCTGCCATGCAGGTGCATCTCAAGCTTAGGGGCTCTAGTACACCTCCTGTATTGGCCTTCTTTCAGCCTAGGCATACGGATACACAGCTGGGATTACAGCCAAGAAAGCTATTTCTTCTTGCTCCTAACTACTGACAATTTTAGTTGTCCAGAACCTAGGAATTTAATCTTTGATTTAATGGCCTCATAAATTAAAATATTTAGAAGGAATCTGAAAGGGATGCAAGGGCAATTTCATTAGACAACAGAACAAACTGTAAATCTCAGAAGTTGCTGGAGGAGGAAGATGAAAAAGAGGAAAAGAGAAAGCCATGCCCTTTAAGCTTATGTCCAAGAAAACAGGAAGGGTCAGCAATAGATATATGAAAATCCTCACATGCTGAGCAAGTAACCACATGTCAAGAGGACAATGGCCGTAGAGATTCAGAAGATTGGGGGCTTCCAGGACTACCAAACTTGCATAGCTACTTAGCAGAAGAAGAACTTCTTTATCAATTGTCTTCTTGTATGACAGCATTTATATGGGCCATAGTTTCTGTTTTGACAAGGACTGGAGTAGGAATTAGTATTTCTTTAAAACTATTAGGGAAAGAATGTGTGTGCATGCATGGTTGTGTGGGGTGTGTGTGGTGTGTTCATGGTGTGTGTGTGTGTGTGTGTGTCTCATTTGATGTTAGACTAATTGTTTGATACACATGATTCCATGTGTAGTGTACTGTTGGTCTGAGAGACCAGGTGGGACTCCACATGACAGTGCATTCCAGGCCTTTGTACTACTGCGTCAGCGTCATACCCTATAAAAACAGGTGTATGTCATTGTACCTGACATGCTATCATTATTCTCATGCTCGCTGAGACAGAGACACCATGTGTGGCCCTGGCCAGTCTTTACTCTCTTAATATTGCTGACATTAGAGATCTGACACACCACACTCCACTTCAAAGTACATTTCAATGACAACACTTTTACTATGAGTGCCTGAATGAGACTAGTTGAGAAGGTTGAGGGCTAAGAAAGAGCTAAGGGCATTTTTAAAGAATCTTTGTGTGTCATAAGGTGTATTACTAATATCCTTTCAAAGACCAAATTGAAACTTAAGAAAACACAGTAAAAACATTTATCTGGTTTGGAAACTTCATCAAATTTTATATGTTAACCAATCACATTTTCTTAAAATTTTTTGATCCTTACCAGATGTTTACCCAACATATTCTTGACATGCACAAAGTGTTTTTGTTAGTTCAGATACATACTTAATATGATGTCTCTTGTTTCATCAAAATTCATAGAATTTATAAGTTATTATCACAAATTTATTGAATGGCCTTATATAATTATTTGCACAATTAGATATAATTGGGTAAACTGTAGAAAAATAAAGTCTCTGATATTCCAATAGTTTATCCAGTAATGAAAAAATACACTAAATCTTAGGCTAAGTTTGAAAGATATTTCATGTATGTTTTTAAATTAAATGTTCATAATGTACTTTGGTAAATGTCAAAGATTATTTTCTAAAACAATGTAGCATGAGTCACAGTGAAAGACTCATTAACACTGAGACAGCTCTGATATCAATCTTCTGCATGTTTCCTTTAGGGTGAGAACCCTGTTATGAGAAGAGACTCACCCACCGTCTCCTCTGTAACTTAGCAGCCAGCCTTTGTCACCTCATTGGTTTGCTTGCAAGAATTAATTGACAAGGATTGAAAACATTATGCAGATTCCACCTGGCAGTTCTTCTTACTAATTTGACAGCTGTACACTGTTTAAGTATTTAAGCCTGCAAATAGAAAGACAGCAGAATCAATTGAGAGTTCAAACCATAGCCATAACCAACAACAACAACAACAACAACAAAAACAAACCCAAAACCTTTAAATTAAAAGACGTCGCAATCAACTTTTTAAAACCATCATTTTTATTTTAAAACAATAATTTTTATTTTATTTTATTTTTTGTTTGTTTTGTTTTTTGAGACAGGGTTTCTCTGTATTGTTTTGGATCCTGTCCAGGAACTAGCTCTGTAGACCAGGCTGGCCTTGAACTCACCAAGATCTGCCTGCCTCTGCCTCCGGAGTGCTGGGACTAAATGTGTGTGTCACCAACACCTGTCTAACCATCATTTTTTAAAGTGTTCAAAATGCAGTTTAGCACCGACATTTATATTTAGTGTGTTAGTATTATCTTGCACACTTGTTTCTTTTGTATGTCATGCACAACTTTTAGTTTATTTACATACAAAAAGCCTGACTTTGAAATTCTGTAATGGTTAGATCACTTCCTCAAGACACATTATATGTTTATAGCTAATAGAAGTAACATGATTTCCTAACAGTCTTTCTAACTAAAATGATTGGGACCACATCAAAAAACACCACATTTATTACAGTTACATTTATTACAGTTTGGATCTACTTGACACTTTGCTCTATTGTTTTCTGGCAAATTTTTTTGTTTGTTTGTTTTTATAGACAGGGTATCTCTGTATTTTTTTGGAGCCTGTCCTGGGACTAGCTTTGCAGACCTGGCTGGCCTCAAACTTAACAAGATCCACCTGCCTCTGCTCCCCAAGTGGTGGGACTAAAGGTGTGCACCACCAATGCCCAGTAGAAATTCATATATCTATTGCTGAAATTATAAAATTAAGTAAATCAAGTGGTACTATAATATTCTTATTTTTATTTGAAAAGCTCTAGGATTTTTTTCTTTTCCATCCAATCTTTCATAGCAATATCTAAAATGATGAAGCAAAGTAGAAAGAAAAAATAGCATTTGGCATATCTGAGAGAGAGAGAGAGAGAGAGAGAGAGAGAGAGAGAGAGAGAGTATGAGAGTGCGATGTATGTTTGGGAGACAAACATGCACTGTGTCTTATTTTTTCATGTGTGTGCTGAGCCTTCCCTATATCCTCCCTAGCACATCTAAGGCAGGGTCTGTCACTGACTCAGGAACTCAGATTTGCTAAATCAGGGCAGGAACTCCAAGCAGGGATTGGAGGCAAGAACCAAAGCAGAGGCCATGAAGGAATTTTTTTCCTTTTTTTTTTTTTTTTTTTTTTTAATTTCACAATCCAATCAGAGTACTCCCTCCCACCCCTCCTTCTACCTGCCTTGTCTCCTCCCACTTACCCTCACCTCCCCCCCCAGCACACCCCAAGACCACACTCCTCCTCACAGATAAGGTGTCCCATAAGGAGTCAACATAGTCTGGCACAGTAGGTCATGGCAGGTCAGGTCCCTCTCCCATGCATTAAGAGCATGGCATCTCACCATAGGGAATGGGCTCCAACAAGCTAGCTCACGTACCAGGTTTGTGTCGTGATCCTACTGCCACTGAGCATGACATCTCTCCCTAAGGAATATGCTTCAATAAGCTAGCTCAGGAATTATTTTACCAGCTTTCTTCCCAAGCTTGTTCAGTTTGCTTTCTTACAGAAGCCGGGTACTACACACAATGATGTGGGCCTTCCCAGATCAATCACCAAGAAAGAAAATGCCTCATAGGTTTGCACACATGCCAATCGTAAGTAAACATTTTCTTACGATTCTCCCCTCTCAGATGACTCTAGACTTTTTCAAGTAGATAAAATAAATTAGGCAGAATACTTACTCTATTTTAAATAGTACATCCTATCACCTATTTTTGATATGGGAGAAATCATTTAAATTATAGCTTGTAAATGATTTGAAACAGGGAAGATAAAATTCATCATTGTTTTGAAACATCCAGTCTACTGAACTGCACATCTTTAAAAAATCTGTACTTAAATCAAGAAATGTCCACTGGATAAGAGTAGCATGTTGTATGTTATGCATTATGAATTGCTATGAAGATTATTGAATACACACATTCAGTAGGAATTGATACGTGCATAGTTTGCACATTTGAACCCTTAAGTTAAAAGGCAATAACTTTAGACTGCCTTTCATTCTCAAAATGTACTGACTCTCCATCCAATGTTGCTATGGACCATTACAACACATAAAACTGACTAAAGTTGAATTTTGTTTTATGGGTACTGAGTTTAGTATGCTCATTGAATACATGCAAAGATTATACATATTCACTATTACACAGGTAAAAAGTGAATCTTGTAGCTGCTGGGAAACTCTTCTGATGCAACATAGTATAATATGTTTTCATCTTTTGTTGAGACATGACATGACATTTGTTGATAATGACTAATAATATACTTTTGCAATTTGAGTCAGATATATAGCCAGCTTCATTCACACAGTGGAAATATTTCCCCAAATGTCTTACATACAGTTACATTTTGAATATTTACTGTTTTTAAGTATCCAGAAATTTGACATTGTGAATACCACACTGTTGATGCTAATAAATGGATATGCATATATAATCAAATTACTTAATCATAAATGATGCAATAATTATGCACTAGAATAAACTAAATTTAAATAAGAATGATTTAAGAAACTTGATTTTCAACTGGGTTTACCTGTCTAACAGAGAATTAGCTTTGAAGAGTACCTTTAGAAAACAACTGCAAATACGCTTTAGATGAAGATGCTTGACTGTTATATTGAAGAATAAATCTCTTGAAGGATAAATGATGCATTATTTTCAGTGAAGGGAGAGGTCAGCCACAATTATTTCACTCAGTCCAGGCATGCTTCCTTCGTTCTCATTTACAACAGTTCTCTGGAATGCACAGTGAGAGCTTTCCTTCCCTCTCTAGCAGCCAAATGCTATCAAATGGAGTGAGTAGGGACGCCTGGGGCTTTTCATTTAAGGTCACTGGGAAGGCTGAATGTTGTTATGTTGCTACATTGTGCTATGCGGGGATTTATTTATAATCTAGAGCACACACATCCGCAAATAGTTTGAATCCCTGCAGTGCTCCCAATAAACATTTAACATACTCAGCTCAGTTTACAATAGGACTATAACTGGGGGTATCTGTAGAGGCTTGATCATCTGAGCACCAATAGTATATAGCTCAGGAAATGCTAAAGTACTGACTTTTGTAATTGAAAATCCCAAATATGAGTATTTGTCAGAAATTAAAATTATAAATTGTTATTTCTAATTATTTTTGTTATACAGTTCAATATTTTATAATATTATAAGAGCATGAAGACTTCTCAGATTTCAAAGTTAAGATAAGAAATGATAACTAGAACTTGTACTTTCTCATTTTTATCTCTTTATTGTTGGGGTTTTTAATTATGCATATGTCAGGGATGATTTGTGCATGTGCATGCTTATCCTTCCAGACACCAGAGACATCATAGCCCCTCAAGCAGAAGACACAGATAGTTTCAACTGACCCATGTAGACACTGTAAACTGAATTGGGATCTTTGGTAGAATAGTTTCTACGTCTTCCTTCACTCCAATCCATGAAATTAGTCTCTTCATCAACAGTGTTTACAAAGGTGGTCTGGATGGATTGTGATTGCATAAATTCTTAATCATTTTGCATCCTTTTTTCAATAAATTAGTAAAATTTTTGCTAATAGTTCAAATTGCTTGTTATTTTCAGTCCCTAAAAACAATGGTCACAACTTACCTTTGTTTTTTTCATAAAAATGTGTACTTGTGTTTACTGGTGTGTATCAAAAAAAAAGACCATTTTCTCTTACTATACAAAGGGAGTATACTATATCCCAAAGATTCGTTTTGTTGTATGCATGTGTGAATTTGAATTACTGTTAAGCATGAAAACTCATGAGATTTTCAAAATAGATGGCAAATGATATCTGTCACTGATTAACACAATGCTGTTGCTTCAATACTTTTTTCATCTTTTATATCTTCTGCAAGTAAAATGTTTGCTACACCTCCCTTTCAAATATGTATTAGTTGAAATGACAAACACTAACATTTGCAAAGGACCTAAAACCTGTTCCTTCAACAAAGCTCAAAGTCAATAAGCCAAGGCAACAACAGGGAGTGGGTTATGATTTCTCCTTTAATCACTCAGTATTTAATAACTTCAGTGTCCTTATACTTGGATGAAGTGTAATTTCAGTTCAATAATATGAATGGTGCAAATGTGAAATGCAATATGAAAAGTTGACTAAAATGCTCTTTAACTAAACAATTGATCATGAGTATCAGCATGGAACATATTTAATCATTTATAAATTATCAATAGTTTATCTTTTAGAGAAGAAATATGATATACTCACCTTCACGAGACTTTTTATTGCATTTAAATTATTACAAAGCACAAATTTCTTCAATATAGCTATAGAGTTCTGTCTCCTCTCATCAGGATACCAATTCTTAAGGATTTGGATTTTAATTTACTTTTTAAAATTCTCATCAAAAGCAACTTTATGATAAGATAATGAGTGAGAAACTTGAAGTTCTAAGTTGAAAGGGACTTATAGTGCCAAAGTATGTTTAGCCCGTTGCAGGTTTGGTGCACAAGTGAAACAAGCAACCAAACATTAGAAAGTAACATTTGAGCTTGCTTTTGGGACCGTATTCTGCATACGGGGTTGACACTCCCAACTTTAACACAAGGGGAGGATTTTATTCTTACATCAACTTCATATTGCATGCCTTGTTGACACCCATGGGATGCCTGTACCTTTCTGAACAGAAACAGAGGAGTGAATGGGGGTAGGTGGCAGAGGGAAGGCAAGGGCAAGAAAAAGCAGGAGAGGGGGAAGAGTATACTGCAGTCAGGATATGAAACAAAAGAAAACATTTACTTTAAAAAAAAAGTGGAAAAAAAAAGTAAGGACTACTTTGTAGAGTGATAGAAATATAGTGATCACTCCCATTAGCTTCTCCCCTGTGTACTGACCGGGACATTTGGATGGTAGCATTTCACTGATTTGTCTGTTGCCTTCCTAGCACACATGGCCATCGTGATGTGCTCTTTTCCTAAGATTACATTCAATAATTATTGATGGCCTATTGACCTATATGACCAGTATCACAATGAAGGGTTTACACTAGAGTTATTCTCTGACATCATCTCAATATTGAGCTCTAGCTTCTAACATGAGAGTTGGCCTGGTGATGCACTTGCCTTGGCTCTCTTTGGTTCTCTAGCTCATTTTCTTTTTACCTTGCAAGGGTTTCTTTGAACCCTGTGTAGAAACATTACTTGCCTTTAAATATTTGTCTTGGGATTGGCTTCTAAGTGAACTGTGAAACCAAAATATGTGACTTCATATTCTTAAATAAAAATTAAACTTGAGAAGGACAAGATAAAATGCCCACAAATCCCTTTACAATTCATGTTACATTTTCCTTACTCTGGCATTTCAACTGTGACCTAGGACCTCAGCTCAGTCAATAGATTTGCATTCATAGCTTTTGCAAAGAAGTGAATTAAGCACATCAGCCCTTTTGTTGTCAAACTCCAGTAATTTTATCCTTTCCATCTTCTACTGAGCTTTCATTCACATGCCCAAAATGCCCAGATAAGGTACATTATAAAACACATACAAATTTGAGTTTATAATCTAAGCAAGACATATTTTACCCATCTATTCATAATTGATCATATTGATCTTGATTTTGAACATTTACTCAAATGGGAGGAATATATTTGATTGTAAGATTACCTAAATAGGATTAAGGATAGAACCAAAGTTACTTATTGTTATAAGGGTCTGAAATTCCTAAGCTGTCAGTTCAGTAATTATTTTAATAGCTACCCCCACTTCACATGATTACATACCCACTAAGAACTGCTGTTAAAAATCAGCTGCCAACATTTTGGTAGATCTTATTGTTGTAGAACACTCATCATCCATTCTCTGTATGCTAACACAGTTTATCTAAGCATATATTTCCAGTGATCTTTTTGTTTGAAAGTCATGTAAATTTATGAAATGCTGATTGATCATATTCATCCACAACTACCTTCCTCCAAATTTTCATAGTGAGTCTGACCTGTAGCAAGTCTATCTCTGAACCACAAGCTCCCAAATTTTGACATGAAGATTTATTAATTAAGAAAGCTTATACTTGTTTCACTAGCTCTTATAACTTAAATTAACCCATTTATATTAATCTGTGTTTTGCCTCCTATTATGTCTGACACCCTCCTTGTCTCATTGGTTTCTTACTGTTCCTCGATTATCTTCTCCCATTTCCTCTCTCTGTTCCCAGAAGTCCTGCCAATAACTACTGCCTAGCTATTGGCTATTCAACTTCTTGTTTTGCCAATCATAGTAACACATTTACACACAGTGTGCCAATATCCCACAACATTTCCCTCTTTTGTCTAAATAAAAAGGAAAAGTTTTAGTTCTAACATAATTAAACTATCAACAATAAGACAATTATGGAACACCCACAGCTAAACAATGAGCCGAACGAACTGTTGGAATCAAATTGCAGACAGGGTGGAGTGATTAGCAAAGGGGTCAAGATCAGACTGGAGAAAGCCATAGAAACTGCTGACCTGAACAAGGGAGGGGGGCTCATGGATTCCAGTCTGATAGCTGGGAAACCAGCATAGGACCAAACCAGATTCCCTGAATGTGGTGTTAGTTGGAAGGACTGGGCAGCCTATGGTGCCTCTGGTAGTGGATCAGTATTTATCCCTAGTATACAAATGGATTTCGGGAGCCCATTCCACATAGAGGGATACTCTCTCAGGCTAGAAACATGTGGGTGGGCCTGGGCCCTGCTCCAAATGATAGGGCAGACTTTGAAGACTCCTCATGGAAGCCTCACCCTCCCTGGAAAGCAAAAAGAGGATAGCATGGGGGTTAGTGGAGGGAACAGGGAAGGATGGGAGTGTGCAGGAACTGGGTTTGATATATAAAAGAAGTTTGTTTCCAACTTAAAAATTATATACACATATACACACATCACAATTATGGGGTAAGAATTACATTTACAATGTCCAGTCTTTCTGTATTTAGCAAATTCACAGAAAATACTCCTTTATTTATTATGTTTTGGTAAGCCAAATGTTGTGTACCTAATTTACTTTTTACTGTAACTTGTATTACCAACCTGAACTATCTTTTCACATCTCAAACATTTTCTTAAACAATTTAAGCCGTATACATTTAACAAACATATACTGTTAACCTTATATATTTTATACCTCTTTTATGAGTTTCTTTTCAGAGTATGGTAACAATGAAAACTGTAAATATAACTATCTCATCTTCAACTCCATCAGAGGCTTGAGAAAGATATAATACTATCTTAGTAAACAGGAAGTGCAAAACAACTTCAAAACTATAAAAATGCCTGAAGCAGCTGGCTGCATGTGCAGTCACCCAAAGTTCCTCTGCAATATTGGGTCATCCATCTTCAGTCTACAGCCCTAGAATATCTGAAGATTTTTCTTTGAAGAAGGAATTTTTGAAGGACTCTCCCATCTTGTTTTGTCAAAGTTTGGATGTTATCTTTTGTCTCTTGCTCATCTAATTTGGACAACATATTGTCAGTGGTGAAGGAGAAGGAAGTTTCTTGCTTGGTGGCTTAATCTGCCACATTGAAAGCAAACTCCATATAGAGGTTCTCCAATGCCCCTCATCATTATTTGAAATAAACTCATGCTGCCAGGAACAGATGTGTCTTGATGTCATGAAAAGCCTTAGGGTACTGAAATGTCTTAAATGTTATAGTCTGTAGGTCTCTATCTACCTAAAATATATTTTTTAACATTGAAAGCATACTTAACATAACTACAGGTTTGATTCTTATGGATGACCATTAACCTATATTTGTTAATTATGTATTACATTTTAATGAGCTATGAAATTACAATACCTAAAACAAGAGCAGAAATACACACACACACACATATATACACGTGTATATATATATATATATGTATATATATATGCTATGACAAAATAACCTTAAATTTTTATCAATTTTTAAAAATCCATACCAATGTAAAGCATTTAGACTAATGGTTGTTCAAAAGTGGATGCAACAACCCACTCTTCTATCCCATCATTTCTTTACTATATCCCCCTGTTTTTTCCTCTTCAGAGAGAGATTACTGAAACTACTCTTCATAATTTAGCATTTTTGTTTCTGATTATTACCAACAACAACTTGTAATCAACCCATCTAAATGATGACAAATGTCCATAATCGACAAAATGACCAAACCCCACCCATTCTGCTTCTTTGAAATGTGAGCATTTTGTTTTCCAGGCTACTTCTTATTTTCTGCAGGTGATGACATTTTTAGGGGGCTCTAAGGAAATTGGGATTAAAGTCCTGGAGAGCTAGCTCTTTTCTAGGCTTTGTGTGATGGGAAAGGGCAAGGCTTACCTGACATTCCAGTTTGATTATCTGTGAGGCTGTACCATCTCAGATAGAAGCTTTGAAGTTGTTCTGTTTACAGAACTCTAAGGGAACTGGGACAGAGGCATCCTGAGGTCAGGTCACCTGGGATATTTGTCTTCATTGGTATCTATCTGGTCCTTTTTTTCTGGAGAAAAAAAAAAAAGAAAAAAATAAAACCACAAACTATAAAGGTAACATATATGTCTACATTGATGCAAATTTTTGAGTATGTAGTAGGCACAAGTCATTAAGGATATTTTGTTTTACATTTGAGCAGGTAAAAGGTGTCTGTTAGCGCTATAAGTTTGTATGGAATGTATAACCAAACTGTAATATAAGTCCCTATCCATGCTATATGAAAGCACAGCATGTAATGATTGATGGGAGATGTCATTCTATAAATCTGTTTCTCTTATCGGTTAATAAATGAAGCACTATGAGCAAATTGGAAGGCAAGATAGGAAGCACTAGAAGACAAGGAGGATTCTGGGAGATGTAGTAGGAGATTCAACATATAGAGACTTGAGGGAGAAGAAAGTCCAGCCCCTCTCTCTGGTAAGATGAGACCACATGGAAACACTTAGATTAATAGAAATGGGATAATATTTAAGACAGAGCTAGCCAATAAGAAATGCTAGTAACTGGCCAACAACTTTATGTCTAGTACAGCATCTCTGTGTGTTATTTGGGGATGACACAGCTATGAGACCAGGCTGGCAAGAAAACTGCTTATAATAAATAATAAGCCATGAAGGCTCTGTAGCCAACAAGATTTATCATTTCTAATCTAGTCTCAAAGCTGCTCCCACATCAAAGGTTCGGCTTATCTATCACCTGTCCTGTAGTCTTTGTTGGCTTTTTCCATAATATCTGTAGCCAAGACCCCCAGGAGGACTCCCCTAATCAAAACTAATCTTCTATAGAATCAGAAGTGCAATATCTATCCCAAAGCAATACATTGTCCTAACCTCCATTTTGAAGCCAAGTTATCCCCTAAGTATGTAGGCAGATTTAATTTAGCAGTTCATTCCACAATCCAAAGTTTCACAGCAGCTATTCTTTTCTGTTTATTAGCATTCAAAAAATTCAAAGTTAGCAAGGCACTACACAGGATTCAGATGTCCTGTATATGTCACATTATTATGTGAATTTATTTTACATATTATTTTGTTCTTTCTTTGAAGACTTTACTATTTTTTTGCTATTTTATGCTACTTAATTTTCTATGATTTTACATACATATTTTGTTATTGTTGTTCAGTGTCTAAGCATATTTGTACCTTGATGGAGGTTTTCTGTGTCTGAACATGGTTTTATTAAACATTAGCAACATTCTCTGACTACATGAGACAAATCTTAAATTGCTACATCCAGAAGTCTGCATTTCTGAGCACTCGGAGTTATCTGTCTTAGACACTTGGAACAGTTGTAAGTCTCTGCATTAACCCACTACAAAGTTGATAGAAAAATCAAACCTATGGGTATAAATAAATATTAGGGTTCATTTGATAGCACCTCCATTTAGGAAAATTTCTTTCTGCTGTTAGCCTGTATAGTGCCAGCAATTACTACTAATGGAAAACAAAAGCATTAATAGTTTTTACCAAGTGTATACTTTACATGGTACAATACTAACCTGCATATGCATTGTGCCCACTAGTACAACAGTGGCATGATGTTCAGTAGTAAAAAACTACTATATTATTGGATATGAAACCCGTTTTATAGGAGATAATGCATGCCTGTTACTATAAACCAAAACCTAATGACCAGTCAAATTATAAACTCTAGGCTCTATGGGGCAATCCACGTGTATTGTTTTGTCAACAGGTAGAATTTGAAAGGTTTTGTTTGTCTGTTTTTTCACAAATTCCTTTCTTTCATTTCATTTCTTTCACTGTTTTTTTTTTTTTCTGTTAATAACTCACTTCTGATAGATCTTATTTAAATCAATGTATAATTTGCAATAGAATACAAACAGGTGTGTGAATTTTATTTCAGTCTTTCTTCTGTATGGGGATATTAATAATGTTTAGATCAACTGAACAGATTTAATATTTAAATTCACAATTACTATGGTCATTAACTTGCTTGGAACACTCATTTATTTATTCTCTTTCAAGCTATTAGTTTTCCATTCTTGGTCTCCTAAACCAAAGTCCAGTTAATTTCTACCAAGTTTTGGCAAGATGTATTGTGCTTAAGATAGTTGGATAAAATTAGTTTCATGATAACTTGTCTTATCTGAAATCAAAAGAATCATATTTGTTTAGATATTAGTGTAATCCACAAAAGGAGTTGTAATTCCTTCAACCTCATGTTCCCATCCTACAGGACAAATTATGATCTTTGACCTTTGCTACTCTTCAAAGAGCCACCAAATCCTTGACCTCACTGTTGAAACTTCATTTCATTGTAAAAACGGAAAAGTAAAAGAAAAAAGAAATAAGGAAGAAGAGAGAGAGGAGAAAGACAAAGGGAAACAGAAGAGGGGGAACCATCCTGTGCACATGTCTTTGTCTGTAAATGATACCTTCTGCCCCTCTACAAAGATGGACCATCTGTGTTCCTCCTTGAACCAATCCCTCAACATAAATGTGGAAACTCCATGAGAAAACATAATTAAATCCAAATTCAAGCCAAACTAGATCATCCCTTCACAAATAAATAACTGTTTAATTGTTGAATAAGAATCAGGTTAAAACAGTGTGCATCATGGATACATGCTAAATGGACTGCAAAGTTAAAAAAAAAACATACCATTTATATGAGTCAAGCTTATGTTCTCATGATAAAAAGTCACTGTTTATTATTTATAGTTTCTTATTTTGTCACGAATTTACCTGGTAATTTTGGCGACCATCATTGTTTTTCTCCATGCTAAAAGAACTATATCTATTTGTGTGACAGGAGGAGTTTTTAATGTGAAGAGACACACATTTCAGATTTAATGTAGGGTACTAAGCTTTCAAGAACAAGGAGACGTGGGGCTAATTATAGCTTGATGACTACATTTCAAATGCATTTCTACTAAATCCTTGAGAAAAATCACAGTTGTGTTGTATAAACAGCCAGGTAATCATGTAATTTTTAAATGACTTGCACACATATAAATGCAAAAAGGGCAATTTACAATTGCCAGCTTTCTAAATTAAGTGTAAAATAGGAAGGTAGGGGAAATTTCAACTTTTTTATTAATAAGCTAAAATTATCGCTTTCCTTTAGATTTAGCCTTTCACTGACAGCAGCGATCATTTATTTTCCCCCTCTTCTACTAGCATCTTTACTATTTTTTATTTTAAATATTTTCATACAAATGAACTAGCACTTTTCCATCGCAGAAATGTAAAATTAAATTATCATTCACCAGTGATTGCATTTGAGGATATTTCTGTAGAGGCCATGCCACTTGTTTCTTTCCTAGTAATATACTTTTCTGAAATCCATGTTTGGGTGAGTGGTATGCCGTGTGTGTTCAAACATGCATGAGCTTCACCATCATAGTTTGATGTTATTTGTTCCCCCTCGGTCTGTCTTCACCTAATTTTGTGAACAAACTGGAGCTGACTGATTTGATGAAACTAGCTGACCAGAGAGCCCCAGAGATCCTGACGTATGCACCTTCTCAGCTCTGCTAGTACAGGCACACTGTGTTGTGTATGTTTTGGTACCCCCTCCCCGGGTACAGGGAATTTGAATTCAGGTCCTTGCATTTGCACAAGAGGCATTTTACTGACCGACCCCTCTATTTAGCCAGTATTTGTCTTTCCTTAATTACTAAAATCATTAAAGTATAGATTTGCTCTACTACATGCTTATGACTATGATGCATATGGCCTATCAGAAGGGTGTAAAGATTTTGCTATAACTATGATGTACTTTTCTTCTCAGTGACTTAGTGGTCTTGCCTGTTAAATTTATTGGTGATAAGTTTTCTTTATCTTACATTTATTAAGGTACAGCAAAAGAAATGCGTATTTTGTTTCGTCAGGACTGAATTTTGCGATAAAGTTGAAGGAAAGTCCCCATTAAACAAAGCATATATGTTGTGAAGGAGTATATTAAACTTTTTTCTGAAAAAAATTATTAAAAATATAATCAACACTCTGTTTCTATTTTTTGTTTTTTCTGCTTTCATCAAGCACTTTTTTGAGTTCTCATTTTAAATTCCCAGGTCCCAAATGATGGTGCATGATCTACCTAAGTCTTTGGACAGAGGCTTGTGTAATCTTTGTTTACTCTGTGTATCCTGTTGAGCTCTTACCAGCCTGTCTGACTCTCACGTGCATGGCACGCGTCTAATGAGCTTTTAGCTTAGATCTCTCTTAGTAATGGATAAACTCCTAAGTGATGCGAACACCAAAATTGAGAAGACTGTTTCTATTTTTCACTGACAGCAGAGTTTATCTGCAGTTCCTCCCATTCAGAGGCTCAGCAACACCTCCTCTTTCTCTGCTCCCTATCGCTCCTCTGCTTGTATGCCCCTCTATGTATACACTAAATGTTGCTGATGTAGATAGCTTTCCACATCTCTTAGCCTGAAAACTGATATTTCTCAATCTTACCTGGAATAATCCATGGCCAGTATATAGATGTATAAAAATGAGAAAAAGCCATTAATATTTTCTACATTTGCCAGGTTGGAAAAGGGGGGGGGGTTGGACTATCCTAGAGTCTTAACTGGTTACAATAGACATTGAAATAAATTACCTTAGCATATGGAAAATCTAAGATTGGGAAATCAAAGCCATTTGGTTTAAAAAGTAAAATTTCATAGTGTGACATGTAAAATTCATTAGAAATAAAGTATGCCCATCATCCTATCTCTAACTCTAAATAAATTGAATTGATAACTAGGAAGATTGCGTGTCACTTCACACCAATGTCCTTACAGCTGTTCTCCCTTTCCTTCTATTTCTCTATGCTAACCAGCTTATTTTCTATTAGAGCTTCAAGATATCTTACTGGTTCAGACAATTAATTTTTCCCTAGTTCTTTCTTCCTTCAAGATAAAGAGGATAGAGATTTCCCTGGAGTAAGCTCCACATGCTGTGGGGAATACGGAGTTTTATTTTAACTAGTTTTCCCGGAAACACTTTCAACTGTTTCCACACCATTTAACATGATTTGGTGACACATTTTAAGATTCTGTGTGTTTTTCTGCTAGACAAAGAAGTAGCATCTTCCATATATCTCTAAAGGGTATTTACAAGCATTGTGGCTTTCTTTGGCTGGCTTAGCTGCCATGTTTTTTTGTTCTTTAAATTAAAAATTCTCCAAATTATAAGCACTGAAAGAAGTGTTTAAAAGTATTTTTTTATTGTTATAAAGTCTGACTCCTCATTTATAATTATTTTTGTCATTGAATGATATTTATCAAATTTAATAGTAAGAAACTGTGTTCCAATATTTTACTTTCTTAGATAAGTCCAGTATTTTTGAGACCTTATTTAACTATGCTTTTAAGAAAAAAATAATGCAGTGCTTGTTAATGTTATTTCTACATGTAAATTAAGAAACTGAGTTGTAGAGATTATAATTAGATTTTAAACAAAATAACAATGGATTCTGAATTGTGTTATTGCTAATCTATTTCAGGACTTTGCATAAAAACTTTGTCATAGAGACACACACAAGTCCACAGTTTCAAACTTGCTATCCCTAGCTCTAAAGCTGACTTATGTCAGTTCTGTTTTGTGCTGAATGTGTGAAATAGTGACAACCAGAGAAACAAACATCCTATTTCTTGCCCTGTGTTGTAAATTATTCTTAAGTCAACATATTAGCATTGCTTATAATGATTATCCAATAATTTTATGAGACAAAAGTATCATGTGACATGTATAGGCTATATCAGTTAAAACTCAGTCATTGCAAGAAGAATTCTTTAGTGATTTATGTTAGTTTTTACAGATATATATGTATATAATATGAAATTCAAAAAATAAATACTAAAACACAATGAATAAAACAAAGTAGAAATTAATAGGATTTCTGGCATTTTCCTCTTGCCTCCACATGTATATATACACAGACACACACACACACACACACACACACACACACATGCAGATTCACACACAGACACCCACACAGATGCATACACACACACACACACACAGATGTACAAACACACAAACATACATACATAGATGCATACATACACCCACACCCACACAGTTGCACACCCACACAGAGACACACACAGAGATGCACACACAGACACACACACACACATGCATACACAAATGCCCACACACATGTGCACACACAGAGACACAGAGTCACACACATACACAGATGCACAGACACAGACATGCACAGATGCGCACACACACACACACACAGATATACACAGGTTCACACAGAGACACACATACACAACATACACAGATGCACACACACACACTCATAATACACAGATGCACATATACACATATTGATGCACACACACATACATACACAGATGCGTGCACACACACACACACACACACACACACACACACACACAGATGCGCCACATTGTTTTGTTTCTATTTCCACTTGTTTCAATCTTCTCTGGTGTACATGCTTAGGTCCATCAAAAATTGAAATACTAACTCACAAGTGAATATGGTACTAAAAGGTGAGCTTTGGTAATTGGGTTATGACAACTATGCCTTCATGAAAAAGATCAGTAAATTTCCTAAGGTACACCCCAAAGACCTCTTTCACCCAGGCAACATAGAAGTAGTTAGATGCCAGAATTGTGTCTTCCCTAGACACCATAGACTGAGTCAGTATGAACCTTATTCTTGAATGTTAGAGCCTATGAAACTTAACTTCAAGTATGTGCCATTTAAAGTCTTTCCAGCTTGTGATATTTCACAGGAACAACGTCTATAGATTACAAAACAAGTGATGCATATAATCTTTCATAATCAAATAAACAATTCTTCATTCTACTGTTTATTCTAGGGGCTTATAAATTATGCAAAGCATAACTAAAAGCCCATTCTTGTAGCTACCATCCCATAAGACCATCTCTTTATTCTATTTAAATTTCCTGTCCAAGAATAGATATCCTTTAGCTGTAAAACATTTATAACTAATTGGGTATTGCAGAATAGAATGTTGATTTAGACACAAAGTAGTTGTTTAGACTTATACATGTGTGGTAATCATACCCATAAAACTATTTACTAAATCTGTGAAGAAATTGTTCAATTAAGGTCAAGCATAACTGTGGTAGATAGTATGTCATAGCTCTCAAATTAACATGAAAATAAAGCAAAAACTACAAAGATTCTTTCTCATTGTCACCAGTCTTTGATTGTCATGGTATAGTATCCTTGACAAAAATAGAACAGAGAAAAAAAATTATGAGGTCTAATGTTCCAGGAAGAAATGATTATGTTAAAAAATAAAAGGTAAATAGCAGCTGGGAGTTGGTGGCAATGCCTTTAATCCCAGCATTCGGGAAGCATAGGCAGGCAGATATCTTTGAGTTCAAGGCCAGCCTGGTCTACAAAGCTAGTTCCAGGACAGGCTCCAAAGAAATACAGAGAAAACCTGTCAAAAAACAAACAAACAAATAAAACAGGTAAATATCAACATTATGACATAATCTACTACAAGAATGAAGGGTAATTGTGAGAAACAAGGATAAAAACAATATGGAAATGTCAGATAATATGTTTAAGTTTTCTAGGTTAAGACATTACTTAGAAAGCTAATATTTGTCTTAAAAAATAATCTGGGTATAATTGGGTAAAATTATTAGTGAAGATTTAATCCTTTGCATGAAAAATAAAATTGTTCATGTTACTTCCGTATAGTTTATTTCACAGTAGCTTGTACATTTACAAATCTCAAGATAATTGTAAATATTATTTTCTTTACATACTCTGAAATATATTTCTAGGGAGAAATATAATCAAGCTACATTTTCTTAACATTAAAATTTATAGTCAATTCTGTTATTCTGTTTTGATACCAAAACCTATAAAGTAACCATATTCAGGGTAACAATCACTCTTGCATAAGATCAAACTCAAAGCACCATAAAATTGAAAGACATGCCACACTACTCTTAAGGTTCACATAGATCGTGATGCTAAATGTCTTAAAGGATATTGGAACCAATAGACAAAATCAACTCATTTTTTTAAAGTACACATTCAATCATTTACTTTGGGAAATACAGCACAGATGATCAAATGATATTCAATGAATATATTCTCAAACACTGAATTATATTAAAAAATATTTGGGAATGTGTTCATAATTGGAAAATTTCAAAACACCTGTCATTTGTTGGGCAGAAAAATCAATTCATGCTTTTTATCAGACTCAAATAGTCTATCTTAAATGAGTTATTGACAGTTGATCATAATAAGATTCTAGTTATTTTAAATAATGATAACATGTGAGAACATTACATCAGAAAAGAGTAGTCCTAACCATATTAGACAGGAATAGCAATTATTAGTAAATAAATTGTAAAACAAGGAAGGTAAGAATAAATAATGTGTTCTAAGATTTTCAAATGTTAGAATGAATCCTCAAATGAAGTTTAATATATCTTTCTTAGACTATATAACTTGAAATCTGATAAATTTATCTTTGCTTTAGATATTCAAGTTCATCTTTATATTGTGTATTGGTGTTTTGCCTTCATGAATGTCTGTGGATGATGTTTGTGCCTCATCTCATAAAGGAAATTATACAGAACAAATTCCCAATTCTGTTATTCTTATAAAAATGTGTGGATTTCTATGAGAATTTACATTTTCATATTTTTGCAAATAAACACATGAGTAGTATATTATCATAGAATTCCAGGGAGAAAAAAAGATAAGCACATATTCCTACTTTAGAGAAAATGAGGTCAATGTGAATTCAAATCAGGCCTGGGTAGTTGCTGCACTACAATATGTCAGTAATTATTGAACAATGCTAATTGTATAAACCCATAGCCCACACTACTTTTTTAATTCCTTTCGTTCCACTGAGAATCCTCTTGTCTGTAATGCTGTTTAGGGGCTCTGAGCACACATCAGATCCCTTGGCTAGTTAATGTTTTCCTTCAGCTTTAAGAGGGGATTCCAATGCAAAGGAGAGATACTTCTTTTATCTATATCTATTAGCATTTCCCTAGCTCTGGGTTTGCTTAGTGTCCTCTATTTTATGTACTTTGATCTTGAATGTGTAATTCTTGGAGACCTCACAGTTAAGGAAACTGTGCTCTGCACAAGGCTTCCCACGAGAGTTGGGTTCATATAACAGCATCTTCTGCAAAAGTGGAACAATGGGTAACACTAGGGTAGCAATGTCTTTGTATTCCAGGGGTCTTGTCCCCAAGTCACTATTGTCCATCTTGCTGCTCCATAGAGTTGATGTTCTTCCTCCTCACTTTTGATTCTGCTGGCCTTCATCAAGAGCAAGGATGTTAGCCCTGAAGCCTCTACAAAAAGATAAATCTTTGGTACTGTATTTTTCAGGAGGTCAAAAGTATTTTGCAGGTGTTTTCTGAAGAATGCCTGTTTTCCTTTAATTCCAATATCTGTATTTTATTGTTAATTAAAGAACATGTCATTTTATAATTTTATTGCCTTCAGTTAAATGTTAAAATAGAATTATTGAAGTTTTGCAAGCATGTGGTCTCTTTTATGCATCTAACAGTATTTATATACAAATCACAAAAGCATATTCTAATATGCAAGAAAATGAATAAAAACCTAATGACTGGTGAAAGCTAATTGAGAATTTCTTACTAAAACATTATTAACATTTTAAGATACAATAATAAGTTGCTAATACACTACTTAATTAAAATATGTGTTTGTATTCTTTTCTTAAAATTGAATGACATTAGTAGACTAGAACACCTGTGTGTTGTTTTTCTATACATCCTCAAAGTTATCACCAAAAATGTCACAAACAGATCTTAGTAAAGCCTTAAAATGTTGTATTCTTTTTAATCATGACTCCAATTACCTTGTTCAAATCACAGCATTAGCTAGTGATGTTGCATATCATTTTAGATGTTTTCATACAGACTACATCTTGTTTTAACAACTTCTTATCTATTATCATGACACTTGGAATTTTGTTACACAAGACAATACTGATATTATCTTTCTTTGATGCTTCAATAAAGAATGATATCTGTTTCCTCAAAGAATGAGAATATAGGAGACACATTTAACTGTTTCTTACTTGCCTTATATTTTCTCCATTTTCCACTTCAGTAAATGATTGTTAATTCTCTGATGTCATTGTTTTCTTTGGACAGACATTTGTTCTTACCAAGAGATCCTTGGAAGTGATGCTACAGTCATCTATTTAAAGAAGCCTGACTGGACAATTTGCCTACATAGTTTGGGTATGTAGATTTTAAACAAAAGTTCAAGCAGTTAAATATATAATTATAATTGTGATAAACTACTACAAAGAACACAATACAGAGCCATGATTCAGGATATTCAACACATTTTCCCCATGCCACATTTCAGGACTAAGCACAGTGCTTAGCACAGCAAAAAACAGACTATAAATGTTTAAACTAGATGATTTGGAAAGGAAAAATGCAAGTTGATGTCCAAAGAAATATAAAGATATGTATTTCTTATTACAAAATGCATAATTTGCTGCAAGAAATTAAGAAAATAAATAAAGAACTTTCAAGGATGCAAATTAAAACCCAACAGAATCAAGACCACAGGAGTTACTCTGAAAATGACTTTTCCAGCCTTCTTGGGTGAAAAACTTCATTCAAATTCAAGAGTCAAACAATCAGTCTAAAATTTAGGGTAGTGGTTTAAAACCTGATAGAAGAGAAATTATGTTGTTGGACATTTGTACTTGGTGCATCTTCAACTTGCTTAATCCAAGAAATAAAAGCAAAACACAAATTGAGAACAGATAAACAATTGGCTTCAGAGTAGTAGTTTTTCTTAATAATTTTTTTATTTAAAAAAGGACAGAGGCAAAATTCTACTGGAGAAATTTAAAATAAGCCATGGCATTAATGCAATAACGGACAGCAAAATACGCAGTCATAAAAAAATCAATGGCACACGAGGTCAGTGATTCAACATCTCAGTCGAAATAAACACTTACTGAAACACTGAGAACAGACATCAGCTCTTAAGGAGGTATAGGAGGCTTCAACGGAGGTGGATGAACCTAAATAGGTCATTTGGTTAATTTATAGAATAGCTACAGGGTGTTATTTTGTTGATAGCCTAGTGTGGTGTTTTTACTTTCTGTAGAAATTGTGTGGATGTAGCTTTTTCTTAAATATATAGACTTTATGTGGTGAGATCTCAAACTCTTAAGTTAAAAATTATGCTTCTGTAAAGATTTAATTTTATGAAAAAATATAATGTTTTGAAAGAAAATAAAGTTAAGCCATCAGATCAAGAATGTATTCCTAATATTTTTCTCAACTATTCACTCTATCTAGCTACACTTATGAGAACAGATAAATTTCACTTTAAAAGTGAACTTATATAAAAGAGACGTAGAACTATTTTGGCTTAGAGAATGTGTTCCTTGTCTTATAAAGTCTTTAAACCTAAATCTTATGATATCAAAATAGACATTTAATACAAAATCAATGGTTCATAGTTGATTGTCTAGTGAACAGGTTGTGTTCAAGAATATAATTTGTATTGCTTGTGTGTGTCAAATGATTCACATAACATGTTTAAATAAATGGTGCTCTTGTTGCACCATAGTTTTTTCTGTATTTTTATGCTGTCTGTTTGCACTGCTTGGTGGAGCTCCCTACCACTCTGTTGCTGCTAATTGTAAACCTTTAATGCACATTTCTGCACAGAAATTCTACTTTTTTTTTTTTTTGAAAAAAGTTATGGATCTCCCTCATCTCTCTCCTTCTTTCCAACTTTTCTACCAAAGAACTCAGCTTTTAGCATAGACCCTGGCGGGTCTATGGCTGGGGAATTCAGCTCTGTTTCTAGAGAAAGTTGCATCAGAATATGTAAGGGGAGAGACTGTCTCCGAGGATCTCCAGGAAGGAATAAATTTCAGCTATTGATTTAGTTCACATTGTATTTCTTACCTATAATAATCAATAAAATTCTCTTAGGAGAAGCTAATAAACTTGTTACAGCAGTAATATAAAACACATAAAGCACCAAAGGATAAAATATATTAGGTATTAAAATAATGTCTTTTCCCTTTGTTTTAAATTGGGTTATGAGTATAAGAAAGAGTAGATACCAACATGAATGTAGAAATTGTCCTCATATGTAGAATTTATAGCTTAAATTGATGGCAAATAATTTTATTATTCCGCTACCTCTGAGACTGAAAATATAACCAAGTAGGCAGAATGTTTGGACATTTACTTTTTGAAAGCACATGCTCTTTCATGGTATTTTGGGAGATGCCTCATTCAAACATCGAACAGTTACTAGACAAACACTTTGTTGATGCAGATAGTGGGCTAGTTTTGACTTAGTGCAGAAAAAAAAAACATGAATAAAAGAATATAATGGGAAACTGTTTCACTAGGAAAGAGAGACAGAAGTCAAGAGCTTGAAAGCATTCAGCATCTTCCAATGAATTATGAAAAAAAGTGAGTCCTTGAAATTCTTGTGCAGCCTGTGTACCTGTTTATACTCACTCAAAAATAATGTCGAGCTGGGTGATGGTTCAGCCAGTGAAGTGTTTGCTTTGTGAGCTTGAAAATCTAAGTGTGATCCCCCACAGCCATACAAAAAAATGTTGGGCTTGATAGTTTAGTTGCATTATCAGCACTAGGGAGGAAGAGACCAGAGAATTCCTGGGGCTTCAAGGCCAGTCAGCTTAGACAACCTGGGGAAGTGCAGGCCAGTAAAGAGCCTGTTCTCCGAAATAAAGAAAGAAAAGAAGAAAGTGATTTGAGGCAAAAAGGGACATGTAAAAGGGTACGTCTTGATGGGAGATGTCATTCTATAAATATGTTTTTCTTATTGGTTAATGAATAAAGCACTGTTGGCCAATAGGAAAGCAAGGTACATATAGTCCTTTAGACTGACAAAGGTAGGATAGAGGACAAAATATTTTCTTTAAATCTTGTTAAATATTAATGGACTAAACATTTTTGACTGTGGTTCTTATTTGACAACTGTTGTGTGATGTATTTTGCTATGCCAAGGTTAAAATCTTTCTTTTTATTTTTATTTTAGAGAGAAAAGAGGAGATGATGGGAGATATCAGTCTGTAAATATGTTTCTCATATTGGTTAATGAATAAAGCACTGTTGGCCAATAGGAAAGCAAGATAGGTGGGACTAGGAGACAGGGAGGAGAGAGGAGGTAGTAAGGAGGAGTCAAGATGTAAGACGGAGAGAACAGAGGTCCAGGCCCTCTCTCCAGTAAGATGAGACCATGTGGAAATACTTAGATTAATAGAAATGGGTTAATATTTAAGACAGAGCTAGCTGATAAGAAACAAGTCAACAGCTTCGTATCAATTACAGTGTCTCTGAGTGTCATTTGGAGCTGGCATGACTGTGGGACTAGATGGGCGGGGAAAAACCTATTCATAACAACCTCCGGCTTTCACATGAATACAATACTCCTCTGTCCTTCATATGAACACAGTAGACCTGAATACATACATAGTCAAAACACACACACACACACACACACACATACACACACACACACACACACACACACACACACACACATACATACACACACACACACACACACACACACATACACCCTATTGGAATAAAATCAGGCCAATGAAGCTTCATAAGGAAGTAGGTGGTTGCTCAGATAAAAGTACTTTAATGGGGGTCATTGAGCATAGAAAAGAACCTACTTTTGTCACTGTACTGGACCACTGTATTTTAAAAAAAGTTCTTAGTTTTGTGTCTCGTTTAGGTGGAGGTCTTTCACAGACCGTCAGAGCAGCTATGTTTTCATGATTATGTTGTCCATAACACTTCCTGACAACAGCATTTTGGGACACTACTCCCCTTCCACAGGCAATTACAAGGTTCCCATCTCTTGTTCATTATGTTCCCTAGACAGCTGAGGAGTTATGTAAATGTCTTCTTTCCAAGTGAGCACTGGCTCTCAGTACTTTGACAAGTTATGTGTCTCTATGACAATGACTACTTATTGCAGAATGAGATTCTCTGTCCAATGTTGGGATTTGTGCTCTAGCAGTATCTACTGGGGTTGACTGGGGTTGAGGGTCCCATAATTTATTGATCCCTGCATTATTACCAGCTGTGGTTTTCTGTGATGGTCTCCAATTGTTATACAGTCATGTTTTGTTTTATTTTTTGTTGTTGTTTTGTTTTGTTTGGAGGGTAAGAGTTACAACTGTCTCTAGTAGTAGAACTGAATTCCCCAGCCACAAAACACAAGGGTGAACTCCAGAAAATATAATGGTGCTTTTTGTAGCTGTGCATTCTATCCGTGTTTGAAGCAGGAGCAGAGATGAGAAAATAGGGTTCTAATTACTTGTAATAATCAATTGTCTCATTTAAAAAGTTAATGAAAATAACTAACTTTAAAATATATGACAAAATTTGATTAGAATAATGATGTTAATGCATTGAAACATAACAAGAATGGTTACTAATGTTTATATGGTTTGAAGATTATGTTGATTTAATTGTAAGAACCCAAAGTTTGCAAGACAACAAAACAATGTGAAATCCAAGTTATTTAACCCTGAAATTACAATGCTGATGGAAAAATGGGTGAGAATATGTAAGTGCAAAATATAGAGAATTACTGGATAAATGATACTTTGAAATAATCTGTCTTACAGAGATAACTATAAAGTAATGAAGATTCATGAGTTTCCTGTGTGTGTGTGTGTGTGTGTGTGTGTGTGTGTATTTTAATGAGGAGCTGTAATGACTTAGTAATCTCTGATTTATATCTATATAATGTTTCATCAAATTTTTCAATTTTATATTGTCATTGAATTACATATGCGTAGCTTCAGCAAAATTTACTAGCCAGAAAATACTTAACATAACTCAGTATCAGAAAAACACAATTAGTTTTAGGTTACCAAATATATCTTGATCTTACACCAATGTCCTTTAATCTTTCCTTAAAATGACAGTATACAGGGTAGTTATGAGCAAAACCATGTACGTGCTGTTCACAAATTGATTTACACAACGTTTGAACAATCTTTTTTATTTTGCAATTATTCAGAACATTCCCCATGTTTGTGGTGTTGTGGTATGGGTTCATGCATTATACAATCCATCATTGCTTAGAATGAGTATTTCAAAGTCTCCTGGAGATAAATATCAGTTATTTCACAGTACATAATTTTCTATTTCAAAATGTACAACTATCAGTTTGGCTGGTTGAAAGTTTAGCAATTAAGGAAAACAACACAGTCTGAAAATATATCTGAAATGACTAAAATAAAAGTAATCAGTTACATGATTATAAATAAAATTGTCTTAAGTTGGTTGGGCCAAATCCAATCAGTAGAAGTTCTCCGAAGTAACTGAAGCAATCACTGAGAAAAAATTTCTGTCCAAGTGTATGCTGCCACAGCTCCTGTTCAAGGCTTTCAAATGTGATTTAGAATCATAATCCACAGTGTACAATGACATAATTATATCAGTAGCTCATGTACACACACACACACACAAACACAGAGAGAGAGAGAGAGAGAGAGAGAGAGACAGAAACAAACAGAGAGAGAGCTTAGAAATAGATGTTCTTAGTCTTGTTGGTCTACCATCATTACCAAATATATGGGATATATTTTGTAAATACGGGAAAATTCTCTCATATATTTCAGTTTAGCCATTGAAATCAGTAATGACATTTACACACTACTATCCTCAGTCATGTTGAGCTATTTTGTCTCAAAACTCAGTCTAGTTTAGTAAGAGCTTGTATGACAAATATTCAACATAGGATCAGTGATTTCACTGAACTATCACATGCCCAGTGCTCTCCAATCTGCATTTACTAGTTACTTTTCTTGTTGCTGTTATAAAATACCAGACTCCATCCCTAAATGAGAAGCTTTCTCAAATTGACAACTGCTCACAAAGAAAATAAATAGTAGTTTTCTTTAATGGAGTCCTACTGAAGTACTGAGTATAAAAATTGTACTGAAGGACAGGCATCATCCAAAGAGTAGATGGATTAGATGGATCTCTCTTGCTCTCTCTCTCTCTCCCTCCCTCCCTTACACACACACACACTCAAAACACAACACACACACACACACACACACACACACACACACACACACACACACACACACACACCCTTTAGGTACTTTTTGAAGAATTTCATCTTGGAATACTTTGTCTTGGCATATTTCCCCTTATATATCTTTTGCTTGTATACTATGGTTCTTCATTTTGTGTTGTTATGGGATTCCTGTGTCTGAAAATGTATTTCTGTATCTTTCTATGTTTCTCCACATTTTTCCATTAGTGTGGTTTGCTCTATATCTTTGTGTATTGGTCTGCTTTTCTTTCTTTCATTGTATTTGAATTGCCTGTATGTTTTCTAATAACAAAGAGAAGCAAGAATGTGTATTTGGGAGGGAGGAGAGGTGGAGAGGATTTGCAAAAAGAGGGAACACTGTGATCAAACCTTTGTTAGAAAAATATATTTGCAGTTAAAATAATAAAAAATAAACAGAATACCTACAAATAGCAACTTAAAGGATAATGGCTTTGCATTTTTTAGTTTCCCATTTGGGGTGCAATTCCAAGAAGTAAGGTCAGGAGAGCTTGAAGCAGCTGACCCCCTGTCGCACAGTCAGGGGAGAGCCTGAATGGTGCTTTGTTCTAACTCTATTCTGACAAAGCCCAGAATTATCAACAAGGAATGGCAACATCCATGGTACCTGAATACTTACATACCAAATGACGATCCACTGCCCAAGAATCACAGATACATGCCAAGGTCCATCTCCCACATGATGAGTCCAATATTTTACATTTATTATTAATAATGTATTATTTAATCTGCACTAATGATAAGTTGTTGATTAAAGCAATGAAACTTTTGAGAGCTTCACCTTCAGTTCTCTCTGTGTGAGGTATGTCTCCACTCTTGCACACCATGGCTCTTGTTTCCAATGGCAAACACTTTAACTCATGTGAATTAGGGTGGGTTTTGTGCTAGTAGTCTTACCCATACACTAAATTGAAAATGGCATCTTATTTCTCTAAATGGTTAATGTTCAATTCAGCGTTTGAAATAGCTATTATGAATGCATTTAGATTATTGTTAAATGAAGGAATTTTGAATGGTTTAAAAATTGTAAGACAGTAAAAAAAAGACATAAGAAGATCTATCATTTTTCTTCTATTAACATAGAAATCTTTAAAGTTAAATAACTGTAGGCATTGTTAAGCTATAGTAAAATATATTGTCCCAAACTCTAGATAGTGTGTCATTTCTGTTTGATTTTATTTCAACATGTTTAGCAGTTACTAAAATAATTGTGTTGGTGGTTAAAGTTCACCTTTGCTGATGAGGAAGTTCTTCTCATAGCTGACCAGTTCACTGTGTTTCAAGGGCCAGTTTCCTATACTCTGCTTTTAAGGACTACTGAGAATGCAATCGAATTATTAATAAGATGAGGTATGAAAATACATAATCATTTCCTCTAAATATGACCTTACTATAGTCTTAAAATGAAAAAAAACATAGTTACTACAAGGTAAAGATCAGTATCTGTGTTTTTAAAGCTGACATTCACCACAATTTCCAAACATAGTTATTTAGTTTGGTTTGAATAGCACAGAAGAGCAAAGAAGGCTATGTGAACATGACATTACTCCCAAATAGGAGTTTTTTCTCAAGCCCCCATGAAAACAAGTGGTTGGTTAATTTAAATTATCTACTTGCCTATCTTTCTGCTGACGTGGCTGCATAGTTTTCATTATACAATACTTCTTACTCTCCCAGTTATACGTTAGCATATGAAGAACACATTTTTTGCATAAACTACTGAAATAAACTATTATGACCAAAGTTGATTATTTATTTTTCTAGCTTTTTCCTATGTTGGAAGGATTAAATTCAGATGCAACCTGTCTTCCATTTCCTTATACTCTTCTTAGTAGCAATTCTTCAACTGCTGTCTCTCTTCATCAGTGCATTGATTTGTAACTGAATGTCCACATAACGGAGTTAACATCTAAACTTTATCTTCCAAAATGTGTTTTCCTTTGGTAGTCTCATGGGCTTCCTTTCTAACTAAATTTGTGTGCCAATTTCAACATTTTATTATCAAACAAGAGCCTCTTGATTGAATTATTACTTGTTGGCAATGTACAAATTATGAAATTACTATTGTACTAATAGTACAATATGTGAATCTATAATAATGTCAAATAGATACCATAGGCATTAACATTTCTAAGTCTTCATTAGAACTCACATTTTCTCAGAAATCTGATTACATAGCAAAATATTGAACATTTCAAAAAATTTAACAAATCTATGGATATTTTCTTCCCAACTCTGAATTCATGTTAAAAACTGTATTTATGTGATAGCAAAATATGGAGTCATTAAGACCTTTAGAAATTTATCTGTTAACAATTCCTTAGAGACACTATGATTCACTTACTATTTGTTCACAGACAATGCAACTTTAGAAGGCATGGACTACACCATTGGGCTGAATCTAACAGAAAAACATGAGTATAAGAAACAAGAGGACACATTGTGTTTCTTCTGCATATCTACACATGCATATGGTCTGATCAGAGAACCTTCTATAACTTTTAAAAGACATAGTTCCCACTGCATGGAGAAATATAGAATAGTTAGAGTAGGTGCTTGATTTGAAGTTGGTCAGAAAATCTAAGAATACACAGCTACCAATGGAACACTCCTCTGTAACCTCTTAGTCAGACAAACAAGATAGCGTAGCTTATCTCATTTTGGAGTTATGACAATTACAAGGTATGGCTTTACAGTGATTGTGACAATAGAGTGCCCTAGAAAGAGATAACTTTACCCTTTCTGTTTAAAATGAAATACATGTCATATTTTATTTATTGTTCTTGTGTTTGATGTAGTGTACTTGCAGATATATTTATGGCTCTGCACAAGAAATACATTTCCCATTATCTATTTTCAAATATTTTAATACTATGACTTTATTTTTAAATATTTTATTATTTGTGTTTATTAAACAGTTTCTTGTTTCATGTAATAAAAATAGCACAATGATACATCAGTTCCTATAAGGGCATATTTATGAACTCCTTATAATTACCAGATCATTTAAATATGACCTTTATTCCAAGTCAGTATGGAAATATATTTGCAGGACAAGTTTGAAATTGGCCTAATTATACATAAAGATATGAAGGTATTGCATATTTTTATTTGAATTAACATACAATTCTCATTTTAACTTCTGCAGATGTACAAAACACAATCTGTGATAAATTTTATTTCTTTTAATGTTTATAAATAATTTAATTATGCAGTCCTTGTTTATATTATAATAATTTAGCAAATTATCTACCAATTGCATAAGACATGGAGCAAACTTACAAATCATTATGAAAGCCAAAGTTTATTGTAGAGTAATCCATTGAGGCTTCAAGTACAGTGATCCTTTCAAAATGATTTCTTCTAATTACATAACCTAGAAAAATGAATATTAATAAAACTTCATTACAGTAATGCAGATGCTGTTAGAATGAATGTGTTCTCTATCTTACAGAATGCCATCAGAATATCCATGAGAATATTTGTCTAACTCATTGTAACATGACAAGCAAGGTGGGCACGACAGTGGGTATAAGTAAAACAATCTATGAGATTCACTTGACCACGTCACTACTTGTTATTCAAATTAGTCTGCAAGGGAAAACTGAAGCTCATAAACAATGACTTAGGATACATAATGAACATATGCCTACATGAGTATGAATGACAGTTCTCCACACTGACATGATCCTCATGCCTAAAACAAACAAAAATAGATGAACTTCTATGAACCCGAACTCAGATATGAATCTATGTAAGACACTCACTTTTATTTTAAAATTTATGAAAACACCATTTTCAAAAAATAATAAGCAAGTATGGATTTAAAAACAATTATCACAAAATATTGATTTCACAAAAACACACAAATTATCGGTTTATGAATAAAGAAGCCACAGAACAATACAAAATATTCACTGTGGACTAATAATATTTAAGACATTCCACAGCAGTTGAAATACTACATCCTGAAAGTAAGGCAGTATTCCTTGTAGAAGTAAAAACAAAACAAAAAATATCCTTAATCAATACTATATATCAATATGAACTACACACTGAGAATGAGAAAATAATTAGAATGTTTCTATTTCTTATATTTTTCTTTATTTCCACAGTTTCATATAATTTATATTAGGTAGAAATTATTAAAATATTTAGAAAATAATAACAGAATTTATCTTGGTTCTAGCCTCTTAATAGCAAAGCACATTTCACATAAATTTTGTAAGAGTTCTTGTTCTGCAGGAGGAATTTCTGTGTCCCTGGGTAAGAATATTCTCTAACTAGAGTTAAAACTTAACTGGTAGAGGAGAAAAGGAGTCACAAATATTATCAATGATTTTAAAATAATGGAAAATTGATTGGTGCACCCTTAATTTAGAAGCCTTTTCTGGTAATTTCCATATTATTAACATCTTAATAAGTAGATGTGTGCATGAAGTTTTCCAATACAGATTCTTGTATTTATTAACTCCAGTAAACTCTCAGTTGATTAAGTTCTTTAAAATACATCAGTTATATGTGTGTTGTATGTATATGAACTACATCTTTTAACAGTATATAACATCGAGAAATATAATACACAAATACTTAATCATTTAAAAATATAATAAATATATTTTAATTTTAATAGTATTTTGTAATCTCATAGGTGATTGCTATTTACAATACTATCACATCTCTCCCTCAAATCATCTGTGAACCTCTTAAATTCATGACTTTTAAAAATTTTTTGGTTTTATATGTACATATTATATATCTGTAATATATATATATATATATAAATTTTTAAGAAAACAAAAGATCCAGGTATCACCAGGTAAGCCAAAATCTTGTAAAAATACACAGATTCATAGATATGGGTTACTAATTAAGAAAGAACTAGCCAGTGAAAAGCTTGAGCCATTGGCCAAACATTTTATAATTAATGGAAATCTCTATATGTTTATTTGGAACTAAATAGCTGCAGGAACTGGAGAGACAGAAACTTCTGTCAATAATCTCTCTAGGAGTTTATCCCTGCAGGCAACTGATTCTCAAGTGTTATAATGCATTCACTATCTGCTACTGTTCATGTAGGGAGGGGACCAGACCAGGTGTAATTTTCGCTATCCACACTTGCATGCCAACTGGTGGTGTCACCATGATGGTTTGGTCAGGCAACCATATTTTGGATAGATCCCGATTGAATTCTTTGCATTCTTATAAATCACTATCAGTAGGTATAGGACTAAGGCTCTAGCAACCACTCTGACCCTCTTATGAGATGCTACCTGAGCCTAAATCTTAGAGTTTGTATTGCCTATATATCAGTTGGTGTTGGGGACCCCACAGTTACTTAGTATCTCTTTTCTGGGCATCTATACATGTCTGTAATAGTTTCCATCTGTTATAGAAAGAAGTTTTTGTGACAAGTGATGAGAGCTATAATTATCTATGGGTATAAGGATAGATGTTAAAAAGCAGAAAGTTTATTGTGTTAGGAGACTGACCATAATAGATGTTCCCTTCTGGTTTTTGCATGTTTCTGCCTCAAATAGCTATATAGGGTTACAGTACTGGTCATCAATCTGTTCCTGTAGAACATGCCTTAAATCCAATTAGACAGCTGTTGGTTACTTCCTTTCAAAAAGTACCACTGTTGCAATTCACACATATCCTACTGATGCAGTCACTGTTGTGGCTATAGACTTTAGAACTAGAGAACACTATTGATTGCCACTTTTTCTCATCAGTTTTCATTACATCTTCTTACATCATGAGAGCTCTGAGTTAGGGAGGCAGTTTCCAGGGGAACTGAGCTTTCTTTATTGGTCTTTCTTAATTATTCTTCATTTCCTTGCCTTAGTCTCACGTCCTTCATTACTTCTTGTCTCCCACAATCTTTCTTTTTCCTTTGCTTCTATTATTTCATCACGGTTGCCAAGCTGCATTGTCCTTACCTATCATCTCAAAGGAAAATGGTGAGTGAACTTCAAAATTTCACTTGTGTATCTAGCTTATATTTTGTTGGATGAAATCTCTGTAAAACAATAAAAGTTATGAGATAGAATATGGTGTGTTTCATAAGAACAAATATTTCTTTGCTATTTTGTGTACTTACATCTTTAAAGAGGATGCACAACACTAAATTTAGGAAAAAGTCTTTACTTGAAATATTCTCTCAAAATTCAGTGTAATTTCTTGTTTTCATTCTTAACTCAATAGTAGGCATCATATTATCAATTCTCAGTGAACTGAGATTTTGAGCCTCTCATCAGCAAAGGTATGTCTTTATTTCTGTTTCATAAGGTAATAAAGGTTAATATGGAATTTTTAAGTGTAGCTTAGGGTTGTACTCTGCTGCAATTTAGCATAACCTAAGCCATTTCCTAAACTGATCTTAGGTTAAAAAGAGAGGATCCCAGAGCCAGGGAATCTGAGAGCCTAGATATTTATCTCAGAGAAGCAGGTTTAGTTCTTCATCACATTTAAAAAAGGAGTTGGGCAATGGGACCAGGATTTATCCCTAGCACTTGAACTGGCTTTTTGGAGGCCATTCTCTTTAGAGGGAAATATTGTTCACCCTAGATATAGGGAGAAGGGCTTGGTCCTGCCTCAAAGTAAGGTGCCAAAATTTGTTGACACCCCATGGGATGCCTTTCTCTAAAGAGTGGATGGTGAATGGGCTGGGGGAGGGGAGT
The DNA here is from genome assembly GCF_943737965.1 of Phodopus roborovskii. Lineage (NCBI taxonomy): Eukaryota > Metazoa > Chordata > Mammalia > Rodentia > Cricetidae > Phodopus > Phodopus roborovskii. The sequence continues at coordinate 8,637,224 of NW_026126511.1, read as the reverse complement.
GTGTAGCAGAAAAGGAGAGGGAGTGGGAACTGGGACTGTTACATAAACTGAGAAAAGATTGTTTTAAAAATGAAAAATAAAAATATGTATTTAAAAAACAGGAGTTGAGGAGTTGTTTATAAGGAAGAGTCATTCAATTATATATCAGAATCTACAAGTGACTTGCTGTATCTCATTCTTATCTGTAAAACAAATCAATTAAGTGTTTTAAACCTTATTTACAAAGTGAAAAATCTTCACTTTTACAAAAATTACTATGCAAATGAAATGGTTTCATCTTTGACTAGGTAAAGAGAAAAATCAAGTTTCTTTTTTTAAAGTAAATTTTCTGTCAAAAAACTTTATGAAATTTATGTGTGAAGTTTACTTAGAAATCATCTGTTAATGTTTTTATTTCTGTTTAAGTTATATGTATTAGGAAAATATTGTCCACTGCACCTTATTTAAATTTTACACTTAATATGTTATCTTGTCTATTTCCATAAATATTCACATTTCCTTATTAGGCATACAGAGTGAAAGGTGATTTTTAAAAGAAATGTACTGAGCTCAATAACTTTTGTTCCTGTCATGAAATTAAAATAAGGTCAAATAAAATAAACTGTATGCAAATTCTCTGTAAAATCATAAAACACTCTGAAATCTATAAGCACATGCACACAATGCACGAATCTGTCAATAAAGAAAGGAATAAATGCAGTCATTTTCCTTTCCAGTAATTCCCCGTGGATTTATTGGGGATATTTGCCATGAAGGAAAGATTTTCTTTTAACTGATAGTTCACTTTCCTTCAGAAGCATTTGGGGGAAAAGTAATGATAGGAAGAAAAACTGGTTAACACATGAAGTGGAGTTACATGAGAATCCTTTCCAATAGCAGATGGATAGACTCAGCTATGACAGTGAATAGAGAAAAACAGCCCGTGTGAGGGATGGTGGCTGCTGGCTATGGTATGACAAGGACAAGGAGGCTACAAATGAAGATATGGGTGAAATAGACTTGTTATCTTGTGTTGCCCATCACATCCTATTTTATCTGTGGCTCTTGGCACAATGAGTTAGTATTTTTTCACTACTATATCTGGGATTATTATTTTACTTACTCAAATCCTAACATTCACATAGTCAAAGAAGAAAGTCTGATGGAAATTTAAAACTCCATTGCAGTTTTTTGTTTTTCTACTATTCTTATGAAGAATATGAGTCCGTTTTTCTGAGAAGGAAGATTTTATTTTATTTTTTTACTACCTAAATTTGTTTTTATGTGGCATCACTTATAAATGCAATGCATGCCATCCACTCTGACATCTACCTCTTTATCACTACTATCAACAACCCTCCATCCACAAATGTCTTCTTCTCAGGTTCCAGGCTATGTGTGAGCTACTGACTTCAACAAAGCTACCTGAATGGTCATGGTTTTGGAGTCATCTCTGGGAGTCTTCGGAGCTTAGAAGTTTATATGACACCATCACTAACTTCCCCATCACTAACTCTATTAACAACATTCCAAAGCCGGAAGTGAAATGTGTGACTTCCTGAGCTGCTTACCTTCTTTGACTGATTGTTAAACAGCCAGTCCTTAATGGGCCCAGTGCAAACAAGTATAGTTGTCTTGAGTTAGTGATTACAGTAGTTGTAGAATGTGTAGAGAATGGAGTTTTTTATCCCTTTATCATTTAGCTCTTAAGCCCTTCCTTCAGCCTCTTCTGTAATGTTTCTAGAGCCTTAAATGGAATGGTATGTGTGGCTTGTTTAGGGTTGAGACCACAATCATTGCTTACTCTCTGAATCTTGAGCTACCATGAATTTCTTCATTCACTACAGATATTTGTGGGGAGAGGTGTCTCTGATCGAGGGTGTGAGGTGATTTCATTGATGAGCACAAACACATACACAAGAAATTTTCTGCTTTGTCAATTACTTGAGCCTTGATAAAACACTTCCTACTTTGGCCTATCATCTTCCTTGGCCTGGGTAGTTAACCAGTCTTACAATACCAGGCATGGGTCATTCACCAATTCTATCACCAACACCTGTGAAATAAGCCAACAGATCCAGTGTGAGGGCAATAGGTTCTCCTTTTATTTAAATGTTCTTTTCTTTTAGTTCCAAAACCTTATTATTAGGTACTGACAATCAAGTATAGATTCAAGATGTGTTTATTTATATTTTTAAACGTAAAAAAATGCTGTAATACGCAACAGTATCATCAGCTTCCATAGATTTCAGATCATCTAGGAAACACACTTGCCAATGGAATGGCATTCTGGATTACATGAACAGGTAGAACAGGAAATCATTTAATTACCACAGCTCCATTTCCTGTGTCTCAGTCTATCTTGACAGAAGACGCACACATCCACCATGCTGTTCCAACACGGTTGAAATGTAACCATGGAAACCATGAGGCAAAATAAGCCTTGTCACTTTTGTTTCTATCAGATATTTACCCATTACCGTTATCCATGAAATTAACTAAAAAAGATATTATGTCATTTTTTGTTTGGGGTAGTCACAGTAATATAAAAATTACTGCATATATAAAAATTCAGCAAGCTATATCATATATTATAAAATTCAGAAACAATTACAAAGATAAGTGCTTTGCTATCACTAAAGATAATATTTTAACATTTTTCCTATAATAAGTAAATTTCCATGTTTATTGTTTTGTTTTGTTTTGTTTTACAGGATGCTTCTGACTGATAGTTTTATTTTCTGTGACCTGCTAAATCTTATTAAATGGCTAAAGAATATAATCTGTTTAAATTTAATAGTTTATGCTTACAGTTTTAAAAGCTTTTACAATGTTAAAATTAAAGTATGATCACATCATTTCCCCCTTTACTGATGTCCTGCCAGCCCCTCTCATAATGCCGCTTGTTCTTAAATCCCCGGCACCTGGACTCTTTCATGCATGTCCCTAAATACACAAAAGCAATCTGCAATATGCATATTACTTTTGAGAATTTTTCTCTTTATTATGTCTGCCAAGCAATGTTTTTGTTTGTGCCAAGTATCTGTAGCTAAATTATGATTTATAAATGTAAAAATTGTCACCCTGTCTTTTTTATATTTTTATTGTTTATTCTCAAATCCTCACAAAACTTCATATAAGGACTTTCACAGTTACTGTATTTCAGACACTTAAAAATCATATCATTAAAATCTATATATCCTTTTTATCTACATATATTTGAAATTTTAGTATTTGTATTCTTCTTAATAAAATATTTATGGATAGGGCTTTGTCTAATTTTCACACTCTCAAGTGTTTACAACACAAAATTTTACTGTCATGTTGTAGATACTTGGTACTGGCAGCTGAATCAGGAATATTATTACTTCATTTCAATATTTTGTGTTTTATTCATTTTCTCTTCAAAATAGTGTTCCATTTACTAAATTGCTTTCCATACTCCATTGCCTTCTTGTCATGTAAAGATATGAGAATTGCATGATGCAAAAGCTATAGAACAACGAAGCAAAATATCAATCTTGATTTGACATTAGAAAATGACATGCGGCTTTCTTAGTGGAAATCTTTCATTAGAAAGAGGGGAAACAGAAAGTGAAATATTCCTAGTCTGAACTACTCAATGGACCAAGAAAAATATTTCAGGAGCATTCTCCAAGTTCATTACCTGAGTGTTCTCGTGCCTCAGGAAAGGAACTATAACATCTGTTCTCTGACTATATGCATTCAATGTGTCTTATGAATTCAAAGGGATTAAGTTGTCCCATTGTTCATTTTCCATCTCCAAGTGAGGGGGCAAAAGAAATCCACCACTGCGGGGCTAGGGAGAAACCTGATGATAAGGAAATTCCTAGGACTCCACAAGGATGACCCAACTAAGGCTCCTAGCAATAGTTGAGAGGGTGCCTAACCTGGCCTTATCCTGTAATCACATTGGTGACTACCCTAACTGTCATCATAGAGCTTTTATTTTTTTGGGGGGTGATGAATTATGTCACTTGATTTCATAATCATCCCAGATAGACAGTATTCCATTATACATATGTACTACAGTTCTTTAACCATCTATCAGTTAAATGTTTGTCCTATTTCCCAGCTATTGTGAATATAGTGACTATGAAAATGACTGACAAAGCACCCATGAATATATATCTATGGATTATGAGATTATATATATATACATACATATATATATATATATATATATATATATCTTTTAAACCATAGCAATTCTAAGTAACAAAAAATTGCTATTTCTTCTATTGGGAACATTCTGTTTAGATCCCCATTTTTTAAGGAACCACTTGTTTTCATATATATATATATATATATATATATATATATGATATTAATTCTCTGCCAGATATATAGTCACAAAGATTATTTCCCCCTAACTTTTGGATTCCTCTTCACTTGATTGATTGCTTTTTTTATTTTTTATTTTTTTTGCCTACAGAAGCACTTTTAGATTTATAAGGCCAAGTGTTGAGATTAATTTCTGCTCAAATGGAGTCCTATATACTTCCTAGGACCTATGCAATTTTCAAGCTGTTTCTTCTGACAGGTTTCATATAGAGGACTTTGATCCACTTGAAGTTAATCTTTGTGCAGGATTATGGAAGTGGGTCTAATTTAATTCTTCATGTGAACATTCAGTTTTCCTAGCACTGTTTTTTTTTTCTTCAATATATGTTTTTGGCATCTACATCAAATATTAAATGACTATTATCATGTGTACTCATATGTAACTCTTTTATTCTGATTCATTGATCCACGATTCTGGTTTTGTGCCAGCACCAGGCTGGTTTCATTACTATGGCTCAGTAATAAGTCTTGGGATCTTGACTGTAACTTTTTATAAAATTAAGATTAAATGTATTTCACCCCTGCCCACTCAGATTCAGCGGTTTTCTAATAAGAAATGTTTTATTGCAAACAGATTGTTCCACTCAAGATTCATATTGCTCTTTTATACTAATATGTATACACAGAAGAATTGAAGATTCACGCTTTCACTCATTACCCCCTCCCGCTGTAGGAACTGCCATCATGAGCTATGGAATATATCCATTATCCAGTATCTCATAACCAACAATATATTTTTTTGTCCACTTGGTCATCATTTACAGGACTCTACAAATTGATTTGTATTTTTCATGTGTACAAATATATGTTTGTATATTCTGGACCCTATATAACAATATTCATTCTCCCTGCCATCTCTCCCCTGTTGGTCTGAAATCACATGCTGAAACTCAGGAGTGATTCAGAAAGACTGAAGAATATTAGTTATTGTGTCTGTTCAACTTACCAGCTTTAAAAAACCCTGTCAAATGACCTGGCTTAAGATAGCAGTCCTGGTCATTTCTCACCATTGAGACGCTTAACTTCTTTTGATGGGATTAACCAGGCACTTTCCTTACTAATTTTCATTTTGGCTTCTAGTGTCTTCATCACATCCTATCCTATTATGCAAGTATGCTTTTGGAACGTGGTTGGTCATTTTAAAGATGACAAGGAAAAGAAAATTAAGAGAAAGAAATGGTGTGTATAATGAGTACAACAGCAGGGAAAATATGTTACTAGATGTTGGTCAACTGGTCCAAACAAGTCAAACGATTAAATTCAGTGTCGTCAGTCATTACACATATATGGGAGGGTAAATATAATAGAAAATAAATTCTAGTAGCCTGCCACATACATTCAGTGTTCTACAGTAGTTACATATAGGGATTGAGTGATGGTTCAGAGGTTAAAACTTCTCTCCCGAAACACCCAACTGGATTCTCCCGACCCATACAAGACATCTCACAATCACCCATAAATAAAACAGCTTCAACTAGAATTTATGAGCACTGACACTCTAAGGCACTCACAGACTCACAGATACATACACATGACTTCAAACAAATTTTTAGTCTTTAAAGTGCTCTTATTAAGATGTCATTCAGCATCTTCTTCACTAGACCAAGGAAATACAACTCTCTAGTTAAACATCCTCCCTGACAATGAACTGATTAAGTGTTACTTTTGAGAAAAACAAGGTATTAATTTCATAATCATAATATCTCACCTTTCTTTGTCATTAATGTCTTGTACGGCTTAACTTGATTTCCTTCCAGGAGACTGAGATCCTGTCTGTAGTTTGCAATAAATCACTTCTGCTCTCATCATAACCAGCAGCAAGCCGGGGCTCTACCAGATGGAGCTGCTGAGCGAACACAATGGTGGAGACTGGGTAAATCCCTGGGAGGCCGCTGCATTTCAATAATTCAGGGATTATTATTTTTAAAGCTACCGCCCCCCATAAGGAAGAGGTTTAAAGCATTCTGTGTGGAAGAAAGTCTATTTTAGTGTTTTTCTAAAAGTGGGCAATTCTCCGAACATGCAAAGCTTCATGTCACTTTCAAGCCCATGATTAGGCCAGGCAGAGCCAGATCACATTCTGACTTCCCTCTCACAGCCGAGCCTTCTGCAATGGAAAATGCCAGGGTGATAAAGGAGCCACAGTGTGAGAATAAACGGTCTGACTGAAAGGCCCTAACAGTCCCCCATCGTGCTGATGTCACCTGTGTGATTTCACAGGTGTCACACTTCGGTTAGAGGAAAGTCCTATAATTAAACTGAAAACCAAATGTGCCATGCGAGAAAATGTCAAGTAAATATTATTTTCCTTCAGTCCTTGTTTAATCTAAGAATCACATAGGAAGCCAAATATCTGTGAGCATTAATGACGTAATCTTGTTATAAATGGAGATTAATGGCATGACAAGCTTGATCTAAAATGGGAAGTCTTATGCATAATGTAACATAAAGCTCACCATCATCTTCCTGCAATTATCTTCCCTCCTCCACTGAGCACCTGACCACAGCACACTGTCCTTGACTCTGAATCCTATCAAGTTAGAGAGCTAGGTATGATTAACCATTATTAGAATGCCGGGAAATAATGGAAGCAAAATCGTTGGTGAATTTCATCAAGGATTCTTTCTTAGCTCTTTAGGAGACAGCCCCTAGAACCTGCCTCAAATATCTTAAAGATATAATACAGCTATTAAAATATTTTTTTCTTCTGTTAGAGTTACTGAAACTAGAATTGAGTGTCTCTTCGAGAAAATAAATTTTAAGCAGGCTAAACTGGAGAGCTACAACAGATTCTTATCTCCTTGTGTTAAAATCCCCAGGAGAAGAGCCAAACAGGAACGAAGGATCAGTCTGGACCGTAGATGTATACGATGTTATTCTGTGGTTGTTTGCCTATGCGTATCTGGGGAGGGGGGAATGAGAAGTCAGATTTCATAATAGTACACTGTGCAGAGTTCTGTTGCAGTGATCCACACCTTTCAGATAGGCATCTCCCATTTTTGGCAACTCTCCACATGCTATCTCCAGCAGAGGACTGCTCAGTACAGTGAACCCTTAGTGGGAAACTTCCCATTGGCACCTTGACAATTATTTGTAATTAGAGTGTTTACTCTAATTAGGACCTGCAAGTGAACAATTGCATTTTAAAGAAAATCTGAGTTTGACAGAAGTGTTACATAGAAATTATAAGCACGACATTAGTTTTCCCTTCTGCCCACTCTTTTTTTTTTAATAACTTGCATAGCTGTAAAACATTTGCAAAAATGAGGAAATTACTCTTTAGACAGTACCATGAACCTTAAGTAGAGAGCATTTAGGAGCATGGTTCTCTGAGGGTTTCCTGCTGTGTACTCCATGGTCTTGCGTTATGTCTCAGTAGTACATCTTCATAAAATCTTGTCATATAAGCCATCCTTTTGCTCAGTAGGTCAGTGGGTCAGGTAAGCTTCATGGCTGTGTTTCTTTCTGCATTTCCTTGGCTCCTGAGGAAACCTTCAATCACTCTGCACTTCCAGAAGAGGTTTCTGATGTGTGTTTTTATTTCCTTGTGGAAATGCCTTTCTTTGATATTCACCAAAATATTAGTTTCTTTAAACATGCCCCATTGAATATAACAAAAATGCTAAGATGAAAATTTAACTTATGCATACTATTGTGAATGGTGAATGAAAAAAAAATAAAACTAAAAAGTAAATGGAAGGAAATATTACTGGTATTGGGTTTGGGCACCAGATGAATGAAAAATAGAAAAAAAAAATGGGGGGTCGGATGGGGGAAGGAACACGATTGTTTCCAGGTTTTGACAACAGATGGGTGGAAAAAATGAAGCCAACAAACAAGGAGAGGACTGCTCCCAGGTATAGTGTAAGAGAAAGTTCATTGTAGATGTGTGGGAGAGTGTAGCCAAAAGTAGAGACATCTGGGAGAGTGCAGCGTGGACATGACTACACTGAGCTGGGGGCCATGCGAGGAGAGGGGAACCAGGTGCAGCAGCAAGGAGGTCCAAAAAATAGTAGACTAAAGGACCAGATCACCCAAATGGTTGGACTATACAGAAAAAAAGGGAAGCTTCAGGAAGGCCAGCTAAGCCCCTGGGGACGTTTGTGGAAGGGGGCTAGATGTGCCAGCCAGGAGGATCCTGTAACAGACAGGGATTGGGGGATACAGGGAGAACCTGGTGGCCAGGTCTTCCTTGATTTGTTAAACAGGCACCTCAGCCATTTTGTAAGGAGTACAGTTTTTCTGCCCCCCCCCCCACCGCCTGGTCTTGTCTCCCCGCCCGCTCCTGCCCCAATTAACACACTGAGACTCTGTATTTGATATATTTCTGTTGGCCCGTTACTAATTTCTTATCAGCTAGCTCTGCCTTAATTATTAACACATTTCTATTATTTCCACGTGGTCTTACCGAGAGCGGAGGAATGGTGGTTCTGTTCTCTCCAGACTCTCCATCTTGACTCCCCCCTCCTTCCTCTTTCCTCCTCATCTACTAGTCTTACCTATCTAGCTTCCCTATTGGCCAACAGTGCTTTATTCATTAACCAGTATGAGAAACATATACAGAATGACATCTCCCATCAACATTTGTCTCAGGTTTGAAACTTACCAGCAGTAGCTGTAAGGTTTATGTAAGGTTCTATCTTCAGACGTCAAACATCAGGGAGAAAGTCAAATCTTTTCCTGGAGCAGAGTCAGGATACTGAGAGAAAAAGAACCCATTAGAGGAACCAAAAGTGTGAGTTCATTATTAGTTAACACTAAAATTAGAACATAACATTACTTGTGCCTTTAAGTTGTTTCCATAGTCAACTCAAAAAAAGAAGTTTCCTTATTTTAATTGAAATGTTGCATGACCTCTATACTGCCTAGATTTTCTTGCTTTGTTCCAGTTCTAAAATTTGTACTTTGGTTGCCAAAGCTTCAGGCTTTTCTTTCCCACTATCTCTAGACAAAACCAGGGAACATCTAAGTCAAGAATCTCATTATTCCTTACATGAGAAGTAAGCTATGTCTTCTCAAGCAAGGCACATCAGCAATATCCATTTTTCTAGAAACACCTCATGATGAACATTAGGAATGTGCCTCACACATCATTATTTCTTGTGTCTCTTAAATGTATTTAGCAATATTTATCAAGTCAAAAGCCATAGTACAATACATTGTCATTGCTTAACATTTGTTAAATTGATTCTTTGTGAATTTCTCACCTTGCACCCCAATCACACTCATCTACACACTGACTCCAATCTTCCCTTCACTCCTTCAACACCCTCCCAAAAAGAAGACAAGCAAAGAAAGAAAAAAAAAATCAGTTCATGGGTGGGGTAGATATTGGGGTGGGTCAACTCAAATCCATGTATCTGGACTTAGTAGCTGAGTTGGTCAGCCTGCCCACTCTCCTGCACCACAGCACGAAGGCCTGCTCTCTCCTGCTTTGGCCAGGTGAGAGGTCCAGCCGGCTCTTTTGCCTATGATAGCTGGCAAGGAATTAGATGACTCTTCCTTACTCATGCAGTTGGTGCTAGCTCCCCCTAACCCACACTGCCAGGGCCAGCTCTCCCAGCTGCTATAGGCAGCAAGGGTTATGGGGGTGGGGGAGACAGGTGCGGAGGAGTGGGGCATCTCTGCCTCACCCACATGACGACATATCCAACAAGTATTGGACCTAGCTTTCCTGAGCTCATGCCCTTGGGTGAGCTTTCCCATGCTGTGCAAACAAGGGAGCTCTCTTGTGACACAGCTGATTATTGTTGGAGTCAGCTGTCCTTTACCCAAGTCAGGTCTCTTGAGGCCATATATGGATGGGACCAACTAAGCAATATACTGGGGCATCAACTTGGCTTCAAGCACCAGCCCAGACTATGGACATATACTTTGCCTTTGGTGGTAATATAGATCACGAACATGAAAACAGACCCTGGCTGCAGTAGGACCATGGACTAAGACAGGCCTCTCAATGGTAGCCTGGGCCTAGACATCCCTATGGCCTTTGGTGAGAGCCCAGACCCCTGACAATTTAATGTGACAATTTAATGTGGCAACCCAGGCTGTGGTCATCAATACAGACTGCAGCCAAAGTAGGTCTATGATCCCAGAGGACATAACTATGACACAGGCCACTCAGATCAGCATCAGCCCACTCAGCTTACTCAGGACTATCTGTGTGACCACGGGTTTGTGTTTGTCTACTGAAGCCTGGGAAGCTCAGCAATAGACAACAACTGAAGACAGTGACTTGCCCACTCATAGAATCGTCAACGTCTCCCTGTCTGTTCAATTGATGATTGTTCATAGGACTGGTCTCATGTGGGCCCAGTGTTTGTTAGGTAGCTGCAATTGTGGAGTGACTATGGTATATGAGTCTGAAAGTGGAATATGCTAAGGTCTGACATAGATTTATGGTCTCTTATCATAACTAAGCCCAAACTGGACAACGTAAAGCAACTATGACTTGTAGGTCTGGAGGCAGAGCGAGCCTTGGAGTCATAATGGAGCAATGATGATACGTTAATGCCCATTATAAAAATACAGCTTGTATATTTAAAGACTATTTTGGTGGTAGACGTTCTTATGAAAGTTTTTTATTTTTCTACTCATTTTAAAGTTAGCTGTTTTTGGGGGGAGGGGTCATACTGCCATGCATTTGATAATCAGAGATTACCTTTTGTTTGGAGTCAGTTTTTCCCCTTTACCCAGTGAGTCCTAGGATCAAACTCAGGCCACCATACTTATAGCAACAAAATGTTGTCTTTATCTGCTGAGCTATCTCTCCTCCCCACTGCGACTTTTAAATAGAATCAGTGAAAATGGTACTATATGTGCCACATTACTCTATTGCATTTGTCTATCTCAAAAGTAGCCGTTTTTCCTTTGTACTAGTGTTTTAATTCTGGGGGTTTGAATAAGATTGGGTTTTTATAGGCCCACGTATTTGAATGCTTATTAGTAGAATTAGGTAGTGTGGCCTTGTTGGATGAATTATCTCATTGGGATTGGATTTGGGGTTCATTTGAAATTCTCAAACCAGGCCCAGTGTCGCTCTCTTCCTGCTTTCTGCTGATCCAGAGGTAAAGTTCCCTACTCCTTCTCCAGCACCATGTCTGGATCTGCGTGCTGTCTATTGTCATGCTTCCTGCCATGACTGTAATGAAATAAACCTCTGAACACGTAAGCCACCCACAACTAAATGTTTTCCTTTGTATGCGTTGCGGTGGTCATGGTATCTCTTCACAGCAACAGAACCCCTAAACAAGACAATATTTTAATATGGTTGTAGGCTAAGTGATGAACACTTATCTATTAAAGTTAGGCTCTTGAATTGAATATAGCAACACAGCACCAAATAAACATAATTTAGGCACAGGAGATTTATAGCAGTATGATGGAATGGCTCACCAAGGAAAAGACAATTTCTTCATTGGATTACACTTCTCACTTCTAACAGGCAAGATGATAGTGATGAATCTAGTCTAACATTTCAGTCACTTCCAATAGGTCTTTTCCTCTGTGAACTGTGAAACAATATCCTTTGTCCATTTTAGGGATCGTGTTGTTTCATACACACAAGCTTTAATCTCTACTGTTGACTAGACTTTTACCTTATTCTTGTACATTGGTATTCCACTATGTAGATAACGTGATGTTTTTAAATGTCAGCATGCCACTGAACAGAAGTACTCTCAATTGCCTTGGTGTCTTAATTTATGCTGGGTTGCATACCACAATTGTGGTGGCATCTTGTAGTAGCAGCCAAGGCAAAAAGCACAAGGAGGAGGGAAAACTATTCACCTTTTGCTCACTTGTCCTTCGCTATTGCCCCAATATCACCTGGATGCTACTATCATGGGTTCATTTGCTCATAATAGGACCAGTGTTCTAGGATTCTGGGGCTAAGTAAGGACCTGCATATCTCCAGGAGTACCCCAGGTCTTTGGTATCAGGTGCAGCCTGATGAGATACCCAGCTTTGTGGACTGGGCAATTACCAGGTCTTTGACCTTTCTGCTGTGAGCCTGGCATTATCAGACAATAACTGCTGAGGAGCCCAATCTCAACAACCAAACTGTTCCTGGATTCTCTGCTTTCCAGTTTGACACAGCTGTTAGCATTTCTGTATAAACTGATTTAAGAAACCCTGTCTTTCTGTTGGTACATTTGTTCTGTTGGTTCTGTTCCTGTTGAGAAGCCTGACCAATATGGATAGTAAAAGAGAGAGGTGATTTTAGTACCCTAATTGTTTAAACATAGTTAGTTTTAAAATTGTACAACTCTCCATTTCAACTTGACACTTAGACTAGAGTTGATAATACTAGCAGAAATTCCTAGAACATAATTAGGAAGCAAAGTTGAAATGGTTGAAATTTATCATCTTTCTAGGCAAAAAAGTATGTAGGTATGACCTCTGCCTTAAAAAAAAAAAGTAAATTAGTGTTATTGTATTGTCTTCTTTCTATATTAACTATGCAGGTTCAGAGATGTGAGATTTTTCTATAGCTGTGTCTTATCCTTTCAGCCACCACCTGTTCAATATATCACTAATCACTGTCTCATATAATTAATCAGTTTTTATATTACTGTGTTGTAAGCAAGTTGTGGAGGTTGCTCAGAAAACAAAGATGTTTCCCACATGAATATAAACAGAGTCCCATCCCTGAGCTCCATAAACATGGAAGGAGACAGCCAACTCCACAGAATAGTACATAGAAGATAAACCTCCACACCTACAAGAGTATTTCTCTTTCTCTCTGTCTCTCTCTCACACAAAAAATACCCATAATTTAAAACATTTTTTAAAACTTTTAAAAGCTGTGAACAAACTTCAAATGTAATTAAACAGTTTAATTTATAATACAAAAGAGTGAAATGCAAATCCATTTTATATTCTGTGAAATATCTGAGAACGGAAGTTATAATTATGTATGCATTTATCAGGTTTCTCTCATTGGGTAGTTAAAACAATTACTGCCTAAGGCATGGTGAAATGAGTTTTAAATGCTTGTGATATTCAATAAGAATAAAATATTGATATCTGATTATGAGGAAATTCATGTTTGAACATGAGGTATGAATGTACTTTGGAGTAGTTATAGCTTGTTAATTATTAAGTACTTTAATATAATATATGAAATAACTTGGAGAATTACTTTCCAACATTCCAAGTCATTTAAAAATCTATGGTGACATCGTTAATAAATATCAGTATCTGGTTCATTAAATTGCTTCTCCTGCTAAATGCTCAAGGCATAGATTTAAATGAATCAATGTGGAGTACAGAAATGGTGTTTGGGAGCTGTATTAAGGACATACTGGCACATACTCTCATAAAATACTTTAAAGTGATGCAGAAGTAGCTGGAGAAATGGCTGAGCAGTTCAGAGCTTTGGTTTCCAGCACTCAAGTGGATATCTCGCAGCTATACCTGACTCTAGGTCCTGGATATCTAATGCCTTCTTTTTTGCAGATGTCAGACATACATGTGGTATACAAACACACATGCAGAAAAACACTCATATAATAAAATATGTTTCGTTTCAAATAAAAGTTGGTGCAGGAATCAGATTTCTCTTAGAAAAAGACAGGCATGTTCTGGCTTTCAAATGCAAAATTAATATGACATTTTACCCCACAGACTTTATCTCAGTTTTATCTTTATATACCACAATGTCTTTATGACTCAATTCCTGTGTAGAACATTAATATCAAAGCATAATAAATATCAGATATGAACATTATAAAAGACATATACAGTAAATATCTATTAATGAGTAGGAAAACAAGCTTAAAAGATTTAGACATAAATGTATATACCAACAATTACTAAAAGAAGGTGTTGATAATGAGCAAGGAGAGAATATGGGAGTGTTTAGAGTGAGAACAGAGAAGGGGTCAAAAAATGAAAGAAATAATTTAAAAATAATTAAAACAATAAAAATTCACTGTGAGTAGGAAGATTGAGTTAGGGTAGGAATAGAAGACAGGAGAGAGAGAGAGACAGAGAGAGAGAGAGGGAGAGAGAGAGAGAGAGAGAGAGAGAGAGAGAGAGAGAGAGAGAGAGAGAAAGGAGGATGAAATTAAAGAGGAAGCCATTATTTGTTTGAAGAGAAAACTGAACCTAAAGAAAAGTCTAGAGACTGTTGTCAACTAACAATTTGATCAAACATGGAAAGGCTACCATAAAAGCCCTTCCCAGATAGTGAGATCAACAACTAACTTATCTACCATCATGGAGCCCTCATCTAGTACCTGTTGGAAACAGAAGCAAACGCCCATAACTAAACACTGAGTCGAACTAAAATCCAGATGCAGGGGGAGAGGACAAGACCAGGTTGCAGAAACACATAGAGACAGCTGACCTGAACAAGGAGGAGCTAACACCCCCACCCCCAGACTGATAGCTGGGAATCCAGTATGGGATTGACTCAGAACACCTGAATATGGATCTCAGCTAAAAGGACTGAGCAGTCTAAGGGACCTCAGACAGTGGAACCAGGATGTATTCCTGATGCACAAAAGGACCTTGCAGGCACATCCCCAATGAAGAGATACTCCCTTAACCTACAGACAGGAGAGAAGTCCTAGTCCCTATTTCAAATGACTTGACAGATTTACCTGACCCCACCTGGATGGCATTGCCCTACATGTGGAATTGGGGTGGGGGGATGGGAGGGGAGGGTGGTCAGGGTGCATGTGAGGGGGCAGAGAGGGTAAGAAGGAGGGAGGGAGAGGCAACTGGGATCGACATGTAAAATAAAAAAATAAGTAAAAAAAATTCACTGTATTAAGAGGTCATCAAAATATAGTTTAGTGTTTTGTATTTCAAAATACTTTAGTAAAGATAATGGTTTTTTCCTCCCCAAATATATTAAAAGATGGCAAACAGAAATACAGCCTTTGCATTTACTTAAAATAAGAAATGCCTGTCATAGGAAGATGGAAACAATAGGAAAGGGTCAGTTGGGTAAGGTTATATAATGACAAGTCATCTTCCTTACAAGAGACAGAGAGCCACAACACAAACAAATGGACCAGGTAAATCATGCCTTGAGAGAAAAAACTGTATTTTCAGAGGTCCGTTTTCTGGGAGGGGTTGCAGGAGGGTGTGGGGACACTGTCTAAAGAATGATACATAGTGAACAATGCCTTGGGAATTGTGAGAGATCATCCAGGAAAAAAAGCAGAGGGCCTTTCACTACCTCGAGTGCATTTTGTTCCCTGGATCTTTCTTGGACATGACTTCTTCCCTATTGTGACTAACATTTGCATTCTATTTATAAGACATGTGTATTCTTGTTGGGTGTCAGAACATAGCCATAACACCCAGTCTAGTGAAAAGATATGCCGAGTGTTGTCCTTATTGCAAACTGAATCTGGTTATGGCTTTCTTGCTTCCCCAGATATAATCTATAGTGTGGGCCAAGCAACTGTGTTTTTAAATTGGTCTGACCTGAGAAGGATCTGAGAAAGATTTGCTCTGTTAATTTTTAATAGGTGCTTACTGATATTTGTCTCCTTTTTCTGATGCTGTTGTTTGAATGCCAGCGACCTTCTTTGGCCATTGCTTCCTTTGTTTCATTCACCTATTAAAAGGACACCGAAACTGAAGTGAAATTGTCTTCAGCATTGCGCTATAGTCTGCCCCTTCCTTCATCCAGTAACTGATGGAAGCAGAAGCAGACACAGCTAAACACTGGGCAGAACTCCTGGAATCCAGTTGTAGGGAGGGAGAAGTGATGAGAAAAGGGTTCAAGATCAGGCTGGAGAAACCCACAGAATCAGGTGACATGAATAAGGGGAGCCCAAAGACCCAGACAGATAGCTGGGAAACCAGCATAGGGCCAACCCAAACTCCCCGAATGTGGGTCTCAGTTAGGAGGTCTGGGAATTCTATGGTACCTATGACAATGGATCCAGGATATATTCCTAGTGCAGGAACAGACTTTGGAAGCCCATTCTCCTTAGCCTAGAGACACTGGGGATGGCCTAGGCCTTATACCAAATGAGTTGACAGACTTTGATGATTCTGCATGGAAAGCATCACTCAAGCTGGGGAGTGGATAAGGGATGGGATGGGTGGGTCTGTGGGGGAGGATGCGAGGGCGAGGGAACTGAGATTGATATGTAAAATAAGAAAAACTACTAAGTTAAAAGAAAAGAGTGAAGCAATGTTATTTGCAGGAAAATAATGGCTGGAACTACCCATCACTGTGTTAAATAAAATACAGTCTTGTTTAGAATCTTTATAGCTGTAGTAAAGTTAAAGTAAGGTAATCAGCCAAGGTCTCACATAGCTGCTGTCTTTATGTGAAACATTAATATAGATCCTGACAAGCTAAGAGAGAGATGAAGTGAGCTCCTGAGAGAAGGCTACTCTTCAGAAGCAGGAAAGATGTCCAACAGAAGACTTCTTTTAGAGCCTCATAGTAAATAATGTGCTACCCTTGACTGCAGAAGTCCAGCTTCATGATTCCGATGGGACACACTCCATTGTTTCCTGCTTTCACAAACCTGACCAGGTTAACGAAGGAGAAGTGCCCGGAAATGCATGCAGGTACAGGTTTCCTGAGGTCAGATAAATGGACAGTGGATGAAAAGATGATAAATTAATGAATGAAATTATAATTATGGGGAGTTGATGGCTTGAAATCTGGCAATTGGAATACACTGACTTTGATTAAGTACAAAACAGAGTAAAGGGCAGGCCTGATTTGGTGTGTAACATTGAAGTGTTTGACACAGAATTCATCTGTATTTACATATCATAATGCAGTCATGGTTAGCCAGGAATTGAAATGGAAGTTGAACAGTATGGCATTTTGTTTGATGATATCGAGTTGGTTTCTCAAAGGGAAACAGGTTGTTACAATGCGAGGTATAAGTGAGAGGAAGCAGTCACTACTTACAAAAGGTGAAATAATTAATATCAAAGAGGAGAAGCATTGAAAACAATGGAAGGAATAATAGGCAAGGCAGTATCGTTTCCGGTGTGCATACTGATCGTTTCCGGGCTAGAAGAGGGGGATGGACAATGGACATGGTAAGTAATGGTACAAAGCTGCATGTACGCTGAGGAGCAAACAAACCATTCCTCATGACGTAAGGCAGGAAAGGGTGTTAAGATACCATTCTTTTAAACCATATGATCCATACAATCAACACATTCAGGTACTAACTTACATATGTACAATATTGTGTTTGTCATACACTTAAGTGCAGTGCTTTTCTAGGCAGTGGACATCATAATTCTTTGTATGAGTTTAAAAGTTTTTCCAGTATATGCTTACTACCAGAAATTAAAGTACAAAGACTAACTGCAAATCCACAGTATGTATAGAAAATTAAGTTATTTGAAAATTTAAAGTTTTCTCCTTTAGCTCCTTAAATTTTAGAAATATATATATATATATATATATGCATATACATACATATATATATATATATATATATACATATATATATATATAAAGATTATTTAATTTGGCATTCTTGCTAAACATATGTTTTTCAACATCAGTGATTAGAGAAATGCTGTTCTGGGTTTAAAAATTCTTTTTAATTGATGAGTGATAGTGTGTACTGTCTATGCACGCATTGTAGAAAGATGCAACCAAAATATTTATTGTAGTTAGCCTATTAATTAATATTAGTTTTTGTAGGCCTGGTGATATTGTGAAATAAGTATTCTGCCTGCTGTCCCACGCATCACACTGGATCACTGGACATCATCCCTGAGAGTCAAACTACAGGTGAAGTCATTTGAATTCCTATCTCACTTCCTTGCTATGTTTCTACTCTCATATTCTGAGAATGACTCTTTTAATTTCATATAGACATTAAATCTTAAGGCTGTTGTGCATAACACATAATTTCACTTAACTACTTCTCAGTGTGTGTGTGTCTTCCTTCACTTATCCATTGTTTGATACTTATGATTTTCCCATAATTTTACTCATGTTAATAATGCTGACATGAGCATGAGGGTTCAGATATCTCTCTTCATGGTATGCATCTTAATGTCTTCAGACACCTAACCAGAAGTGAGATTGATTGCTTATGATATTTAAAATGCTAATTATTTTTGAGAAGTTCCCATATTATTTTTGAAAAATAGCTATGCTAATTTACATTCCTGTTTCCAGTGTGCAGGAGTTCCCTTTTCTCTACATCCTCTACATCCTTGCCAAAATTTGTTATCAATCTGCATTTTGATAGCCCTTCTAACAGGTGTGAATGGATACCTCCTCGCAGTTTTACTTTGCACTTCATTCATGATTAAAATCATCAAGCATGTCTTGTCTGTTGGCTGTCTACTTCTGTATTGTGTCTTTTTAGATCCCTTGCATGCTTTAAAGATTGTATAATTATTTTTCTCCAAAAAAGTTATTTACACCAATCATATGATTTAGATCCTGCCCTTTGCCAGGTGTGTGCTTGCAAGTATTTCTCCCACTGTGAACATTTTTTTTTTCACTGCATTAACTGTCCTTTTGTGTGGAGAAGAGTTTTGGTTTGATTTAATTTCATTTCTGCTTTCTTGTTTCTTCTATATTTGCTTTCAGAGTCTTTACAGGATATTGCTTCCCAGACCAATGTTTTAGATCCATTTCCCCCCCCAGTATTTTCTTCTAGTATCTTTACAATTTCAGTTTTTACATCCAACTGCAAAGAAGCTGGGTTTGTATTTGAAAGCAAATTTGATAAATAAATAGTCTGATAAATGGAGGAAACACAAAGTTTTTCCTTTTAAAATAAATGGAGCTCTGTGCTACCTCTTTTGGTTAGCAAGAATAAAGGTCCTTTACCTAGTATGTGATTTATAGATTTCTATCGCAAAACATATTATTCAAGGACCCACTTGAATTTAAGGTGATTTATTAGACTTATATTAACTGAGTTAATGAATCATGGCTGGATAGATTCTTCTGGTTTTCAAAATTAAGGGTAAATATGACAGACCTTTCAAGTCCAAAGATATATAAGTCTGCTAATCTTTAATAGCAATTTATGTCCCTGGTTAGCTGTTATGATCTGTCTTAAATCGTACTTTCACTCTAGGAGTTATATTCCTGAGCTTCTAAGAGTTGGCTACTACTATTGCCTGAGAATATTGAATTTCTAGAGAAAGAATTTAATGCTGTCACTTTGAAGTTCACAATGCATTTGTAATTGTTGCAGAATATGCTACAATTATATACATGGGCATATATGAAATACAAGACATGGTTTCATGGGAGCTTGTTTCCTAAAATCTATGACTGCTTGCTTTCCACAGCTGTGCAGCAACTACTTAATGGAAAAGTGATGTTACTTGATGAACTTTACAATGTAAATTATCTGCTAAATGTGCTCCTTTTGCTCTGTTCATTGTCTAACCCTTATCTAAGAAGTTTGTTTTCCTTAGTAATAAAATACAAAGCTTTTTAAAATTGGATTAAGCTATATAACATAATCTCTTCTTGTTATAATTAGTTATGGACCACTGTAAACTGCACTTGACCTTAGAAAGCATGGATGAAAACTAGTCACACTATTACTTTATTTTCTTCTGTGCAACTATAGGTGTACATTATAAACTGATCTCAAAGTTTTCATTCAAAGGGCAACACAAGCACTCTCTGAAATGGCATGTGTTTAATTCACACTCTGTTTCTCTTATTTCTCTAGAGATTTGCACGCAAAAGCTGGAGTATTTGTTAGGATGCCACAGCATTTTGCTGTCATTGTTTCACAAGGTAAGGAACCCTACTCTACCTAGGAGATGCTAAATGATTCCTGCTGGGAGAAGGAATTTAAACAGGCACAGTGGGTAAATCCTTGTTGACATTTTCAGATGTAAGCCAGATCCCAAAGAAAGCATTATTAACACAGA
The DNA here is from genome assembly GCF_943737965.1 of Phodopus roborovskii. Lineage (NCBI taxonomy): Eukaryota > Metazoa > Chordata > Mammalia > Rodentia > Cricetidae > Phodopus > Phodopus roborovskii. Next base: position 8,617,016 of record NW_026126511.1, on the reverse strand, counting down.
ATCACCTAATTCCTGCTTTTAACAGGAATCACACAAGTTCTTTCCTTGGCCTTTGTTCTGTTATGTTTTAGGAACAAGGATTAATTAATTTTATACTTGTTAGTTGTGAGTTTTGTGTTCTTGTGTTCCAGGGCCATTTTGGAATATTTGAGTTGGAATGTTAAAAATATTTATTCCTGTTATTTTAAATATACATAAATTAATTGCAAAAGGAAGAGTAAAATGCTCAGTTAATGTTATGTTTTGTGTGACTGATTTAGTGAAAATCTATGCCCTAAAATTAAATATTCCAAATCACTACTTGAAGTGGCAAAGATTATTGGAGCCACATTGTGGCTTCATCTAAGTTTTTGAAGGACAGCAGGGGTAGCTTCATCTCTCCTCTTGACTGAGTAAAGTCATGTGGAAATAGGCTCCTTAGTGTGGGGAGACTTGCACTTTATCACAGAAAGGGAATCATTGTTAAATATTCTTAAAGTGCATAATCGCCTCTACTATTGTAACCTATAGTCCATGGAAAATGTGGTACCATGTGTTTCCTGCCTTACCCTTGTATTTATAAGATCTACTTATCACCATTATTGTGTGTGGGGAGGGGGTTGGGAATTTGTAATAAAATAATTAAAAATGTAGAGACTGATATTGGGGTTGAAGCTTCAAGCTGAAGATCAGAGGAGCAAAGCAGCCAAGTCAGTAGCTCTTACCTCTACCCAGCTGAAATGGCAATCCTGTCTCCAGGAATCCTCAGGGGCACAAAGTTCTGAATTCCTGTCTTCTCCTCCTTCTCCTTATATTCCTTTCTCCTCCCAGCCATGTTACTCCTGTCTCTACACCCCAAGCACTGGGATCAAATGCTGAGCTCTGTTACTTTTCACTCTTGTGTAGGCTAGGGGAGCCTTGAACTCGGATTCATCTGCCTGTCTCTTGAGTCCCAGGATTTAATGTGTGTGCCACCACTGCCTGGCTAGCTAGTACTGGAATAAAAGTTATGTATCCCCACTGCCTGACCTCTATAGCTTGCGACTGGCTTTGCTTTCTGAATCCTAGGATAAGCTTTAATAAATAATATATCACACCAAGGATTTCTAAAGATTTTTCTCTTTCTTCTTTTCAAAGTAAATTTTATTTTTTCTTACTATAACTTCTTTTTCACATATTTTATCAGAACATACAGAGGTGGTTTGGTGTCTACTGTGTTGTCTTTCCCAAACGTCCAAAGAAAAGGATCTCAGAAAGCACTTCTGGGCTCTTTTCCCAAGAAAGACTTTGAATATTCAGCTGTTAACTTGATATTAATGCCAATAAATGTGTTCCTAATCTTCAAATATTATATTTGCTATATTTGAAAGCAAAAGTTGTTTGTGTGTGTGTGTGTGTGTGTGTGTTTGTGTGTGTGTCACATGATGCCTGCTAACAAATATTTTTTCCATATATTCTCAGATTACATCATATCACCTTGGATTAGTTATCAATACAGCATCCTGTCAAGTGAGTGAAATAGAAGTTTATAAGATTGTATGAGGTGGCTAAGATTGATTAGGTCCTCTGAATGTGGGTAACAGTTACATGGCTTGATCTGTTGAGGGGGCTGCTAGTGGCACCAGGATCTATCCCAGGCATATGACCTTGCTTGTTGAAACCCAGTTCCTATGGGGGGGGTATCTTGCTCATGCTTGATAGATGGGGAAGGGGCTTAGTCCTGCCCCAACTTGGCATTTCAGACTTTGTTGACTTCCCCCCAAGGAAGGTCTTACCCACTCTGAGGAGTGGATGGGGAATGGGAAGGGCAGAAGGAGGGGAGGGAGGAGGAACTAGTGTTGGTATGCAAAATGAAAAATATATTTAAAAAAAAAAAAAGGTTGACACTCAGTGTCTAAACCAGAAAGTTGAGCTGCGAAAGAGTAGCATCAGTTGTGATGGACACTTGATGATTACTCAAAAATCTTCCAAATGCTCAGCTTTTTGCCTCAGGCTCTCTTTAACAAGCTCTGTATAATCAGGGCAAGCTCAATCTTACCACCGAGGGAAGTTAGTGCTCCTGAGGCAGCTTTCTTTATCAGAACATAGCAGTAGTTAGGGAAGAAAAGCCAGGCTATCAGAAGGGCCATTCTAACATGTGTTCTGTGTCATTCCTCAGTTTCTTAAAGCAAAAATGAAATCTGTCCTGATACCTCTCTCAAAATGTATGTGAATTTGACTTTGCTTCTTTCTCTATTTTTGATTTTCTTTTCCTTATTCTCATTAACCTAGATTCTTTTTCTCCAATATCTATGAATGCCAAATCCTCAAATCTATTTTTACATCATGCCAAAAACGATGATATTTTATTCTATTTTCATAGTTTCATTCATTTTAATGAGTTGTTTGTTAATGAGACAAATATGTATTATTCTGTCTATAAATTATTACTTACAGTATCCAGTATCTACATTACCAAGCTATATAACACATTATTAGAAAATATGACTTATCCACTACAGTATCAATTATTTCATTTCCTTCACTGACATAGTTATAACTGTTTCCCCTTTAGTTACTTATTATAATAATCATAGTTTGGTAACTATTTTTCTTTGCATATAGAAATAAACATTTTAAATGAAATGAAATTTCAAAAATAAAATTATATATTAACTAGTATTTTACAATATCCATTTTGTACATATTTAATCACCTATTAAACTTCAATATGGATCTAGATGTGATATGAGGTCTTCTTTGAATAACTTTGTTGATGGGAACTTTATTTGATAATGGCCAATATTCCTCATAACCCCTTGGATGCCCTAGTGCTTGTTGCCAAAAGATGCAGTTGATTAGCTGTGCCTAATAAACGTGATAACAATAATAACAAACTTAAAGACAGGTATGCAATTAACCATGTATTTTCAATTATCACCATGCATTTAATTTGATTAATATTATAAGCTACTCAGATGTTTGCCAGGACATTAAGCCTTGCTTTTTATTTCAGAAGTGAAATATAATTGTTAGTTAACAGAGTTCTTTATTCTTCTGTCCTTTTATATTTCAGAGTTTTTAATTTTGTTAATTTTTTAAAAATCCTATATTAGTTCTTGACTTTGAATAGTTACAATTGAAAACAATTAGTAAACAATAATTTCTTGAGAAAATATAAACAGAAATAGTTTGTAAAAAAGCACTCACAAACACATGATGGATTAAACAATAATGTTTTGTGACCTTTATTTTTGGCTAACATTGGGTAGATTTAGAAATAAAATATTTCCTTGTTGTAATAAAAGTCAACCATTTTCAGATTTAACTCATGGTACAAAATTCACTGGTGGCAGCAGTTAAAGAAACAATGTTCCCATGTTTTAAGCAATGAAATGTTTTTTCCATCTTTGACATTCTTCATAGATGAAGAAATCCAAGCAGATATCCTGTCTGTATAAGGTTCTCTTATAAACACCATACAATTTGGTATAGATATTTAAAATGTGTGCTTTATCAAATAAACAATAAAACACCCCAAAATTAAGAAGAGTAATTGAAAGAAGAACTGAATATAACCTTGATGTTGTTGTTTTATGACTTTTTCCAGTGAATATATCATGATGACATCTTGTTCTACTGAATACCTTGGCCAAGTACTCTTTGTCACTTAAAACAAAAAAGCAAAACAACACAACAAAATAAACCCAAGATAGTAACAACCATATTTACCACAATAGTAATGGAAATATTTACACTTTTTCCAATAAATGGAGGAGAGAACTCTCCCAATATCATCTTCTGGTAGTCCAGCTATTACTTACTCATCCCTGCCTTTCCATAGATGAAAGGAAGTTACCTTGATCTAACAGTAGATGAGAAACAGAAGGAAAATGGAAAGTGACTTTGTGATACAACTTGATCCTTAACAGTGTTGTTACCCTTGACTTCTCTTATGTTCTTGTAAATAACCCCTTGCCTTCACTTCATGGTTAAACACAGTTAAACACTCATTTGTTAGCTATGTTGGACCTTTTGCTAGAATCAAACTGTGATAATCAGGCTGCATGAGATAACCTATTACACATTATTTAGGAGTTCTGTTTGGGAGCTGTGTATTTCTTTTTCTACATTCTTACTAACTCTCTATTTGGAGGAGTACGCTACATTTAAGTGTACATAATTTAACAAGCAACAATTGAAAAGTTATTCTCCTAATTATCAGCAATTTTTCCATGTGCTGAGAAAGTACCACATATTATAGTAATATGCATGACTTACTGGTGTTTATACTAATCTTCAGAATTTAAGAGTTTTTAAAAAGATGTTATTCTTCAAAGAAATAGGTTGCTATTATCTTTACACTGCTATAGTTTAAAATTTAAATCATATTTACTCAGACTGTGTTAATTAAATTAATGTAGAGATTAAACCAATTTATTCTATATCTTATAATAACATTTCTTTATGTTTAACTCTTAAATTTCATAAATATCATTACAAATAAAATGAGATAGAATTCAGTCTTTTTTCTTTTTATAGCTTAAATTTATATAGGCAAATACCCAAAGGTTCTAAAATTTCTGTATTGATAAGATATGTAAATGCCTTTTTGAAGATACTACAGAATATAATTAGTTTCAGAGCTACCCTCTCTCTTTTAGTTACTCATTTCTGTAATTTAAGAAAAGGGGCACTTAAGAGACAGACCACATTCAACAGGGTTCAAGCAGAGGGTTTTTATTGGAAAAGGGGATCATAAAAATGTAAAGAGAAGTGCAGAGACAGGAACAGCAGGAGAGAGGAGAGATAGCAGGAGAGAAAGAGAAAGAGAAGGATGGAGATGGGCAGGGCCTTCCAAAGGGTATCATAGGGAATGTTCACAGGTGGTCATCTCAGTGGCTGAAGCTGAGGGCGTGTCCTGTCAGAACCACAAGGACAGCCTAGTACAAATGCCTGAACACTAACATTAATAATATGTTCACTTTAAAACTGTGTCCAGAACAAATTTTTTCGGGAGTTCCAATTTACTCTTGGTTTAATAACACTAGGTTGGATGACATGAAGAAAATTTCTTATCCATTTCTACAGAATTTTTTTTGAGGAGTAAAATTAAGGTACCTTGAATGCATACATGTGCATACATGTTTTGTGTGACTGGGCTTTCAATAGGGCAAGCTGAACAGTCCTTAAAACACACCTATTCTCACTGTGGTTAATAAACACATAATAACATGTAATATTTTAGCCTTAAAAAATTACTAGTTTGAATCACTTCTCAGCCTTTAGGCTAAGATCAAGTGTAAAAACTTACTAGTTTGAATTTCCATGATCAACTATGATTGCTTATTTCAACAACATAAAATAAATGTTATGTAAATTAAATGTTTGGAGTAGGAATTTAGTTCTCTGAGTTTTCAAACCATATGCTATCATCTACAACTGAAGCTTAAGGTTCTTTAAAATCTTGGTTGTAGTCAAGTGTATTTTTATATCATCATTTACTTATAATTGATTCATTTATGTATTTTTTCGAGTATTTGTATTTTTTTATTTAATCAAGGACTGGCTTCAATGGGTGTTTTGTTCAGGTATGGAAATGTAGAAAACTGATTATTATAAAATAATCCTCTTATACATTTAATATACATTTCAGTGTACATACATGTACTCATATATATTGAAATGAATTATCCTAATATATGCATTCAATTTTAATACCTGAGAAAGAATTTATAAACATTTAGCTGATAAATTTCTTTTAATATGAAATAACATGTCACTTGTTTTCTATTGTAAAGCATGTAAAATATTTTAATATATTCCCTAACATTTTAAAATAGAGTGTTTTTCTTATATTCGCTTTGGCAGTATTTGTATTAGAAAGAAAGAATAATCAATTAAAATTAATATATGCAATTATTAAAGGGATTCCGTTATAGTATGAAGTCTTGGTAGTTGTATTGGGCTCACTTGAATGCTCTTGAAAGTTATGAATACTAAATCAATTAGTGTATCTTTAGATACTGAGTCCTGTAAGGCAAAATCTCATTTAAAGACATGCACATGACAATGGAATAATTTCAGATTGTTGAGAATATATTTACTTCTATAGTTAATAATTAAAGTGCCAAGTTTAATAATAAATGCTAATTAAAAATGGTAGTATTACATAAACTATAATAAAAAATCTTTTGAATTAGCTAATAAAAAAACCAATATTAACTCATAAAAATGTCAGATTATTTTCAAAGGCCTACAAATACAGATTTATTCTTAACAGTGATTAATTCACTGAATTGCTGACATTATTGGAAAAGATTGAAGAGTTAAAAAAGCAAACAGATAAATGAACAAGTCGAATATAGAAATGGTTAAAAACTACTAGGGTAGTGATCATGATGAATGTTCCCATATTTTCTAGCTGCTACTAGTGCTGTTGCCATTTTTATGGCAATTTCCAGAAACCCATAAATCAAAATATAATTAAATAATAATAACAAGTCAGTATTATTACTATAGTACATTTGATAGTGCTTCTATCTAAAATATGTATGACAAAGAACCCGGTGAACGTATTTCACAGCCTTTCATCGGGCCTAAGAAAATAGTGCAGAACAGGTGTGGATAGGACCCATCTCTGATGCTCCTGACATAATGGTGCAAATAGTCTGGAAATTTGGTTACATTTAAATTGAATTCTAAAACTCTCAGCAAAATTAATATTAGTAGTTAAAGTAAGGAAATGTGTTAGATATATTTTATCTTGACTATTATAATGAATAAAGTAGGAATAAGGTCTAAATTTTTTAATGTTTTTGTTGTAAATTATTAAACCTAGAAACCATTGAATTGTGTTGGGAACAATTAAATACCATCACAGTGGCTAACTCTCACTCAGTTCTCATTATGGGGGGGGGGAGAAGGTCATCATATCATAGAGGAGTCATAGAAAGGGGGAGAGCTTATTACATCATAGACAGGGGAAGGGCTCAGTACCTCATATACAGTGAAAGGGCTCATTAAACCATAGACAGGGGAGTGGCTCATTATATCATAGACGGGGAGTGGCTTATTACATCATAGACAGGGGAGTGACTCATTACATCATAGACAGAGGAGTGGCTTATTACATCATGGGCTATTACATCATAGACTGGGGAAGGGCTCATTAAATCATAGACAGGGGAATGGCTTATTACATCATAGATAGGCTCATGTGCCCTTACCACAAGCTGAAACTCTACCAACAGTTGCTGACTATTAAAGGCAGGACAGTTAGTTGTTTTCAAACTGTAACCCTTGGTGGTTTGATTTTGAGCCAGTGGATGCCCTTTTGCCAATGAATTTTTGACCAATACAAGTAGGACTCCACACGTTATTTCTTTTAAAGGACTCAAAATTAGGGTAGGGGTAAGGATGGTCTCAGGGAACTTAAAGAAAGGAGTTGGTGGTGAATATTATCAAAATACATTGTATTTATTAAATTCTCAAAAATTAATGAAATTATTGTACGTTAATAAAGAAACTACACATTTACAAGAGCTGTACCAGATAGATACCTCTGACCCTATAGTAAAATATTTTACTTTATTTTACATCAATTATTAAACAGATCTAATATCAATTAAAACACTTTACTTACTGATGTAATATTTGGAATAAGTATATTTTCAATATTTCTAGTTTTGCTTATAATTCATTGAATAATCTTATGCAAATTCCAATGTGTGGAATGGTTTTAAAATTACAGAAATATTTCTGAGTAGCTATTTTCAGGAATACTCCTCTTAATTTCAACTCTGTAAGTTAATTTTAAGACTGCAAATTAATTCAACTTGGCAAAACCTAATGCCAAATTTTCAAGTAAATATTTTTCTTGTGCCAATTTAAAATTATTTCACTTTTTCTCAGTTTCTTCCTGTGCTTATATACTCAGAAAACATAGAGGATCTCTTTAACTATGAACCAAGATGTGTGGTATATTAAACAATTATTTTTAATGGGATACATAAAGAATTTTCAAAAATCCAGTTTTTACTAATGTTACACATCTGTAAAGATATAAAATCAATTTACTTTCTTATCTCTTGAGAGGTGTATCAGAGATAAATGCATTACAGAATATTGCTAAGCAGTTAAAACAAAGGCCTAAGAGTATTATTAATTTCTGACAATCAATAATTGTTAAAATATAATTATAAACTGAATACATTTAAAAAAGGTAAAATTTGATAGTTTTCTGTTTTTCTAGGCAATTGATGTATGTTTAATCATCTTAAGCATTTCAGTTAGGAAGGATTAGAACTTAGTGTGTGCTAAATTTTGAAACACGTTAATATCTCTTCCATTTTTCTTATGAAAATTCAATCCATGTTTGAAATATAGTACAAGTTTTGTTGAATTTAAAGAAAATATTGGTAATTTCACCTCTGTGCTAAAATGATGTGTAAGGTCCTTCTTTATATTGAATATTATTTTTCTATCCATATTTCATTAGAAATGGATATGCAGTATATAAAGAAATAAAAAAGTAAGAACAATTTAAAATTATAACAGTACATAAAGATATACTTTTAATTAATATAATTGTTTTACATTTAATATAATAATATTGACAAAAATCTACAAAATTGTAAAAAAAAATTGTAGTTTTCCTAATATTCTTGTTGGGTAGAAATCTATAATACATATCCTTAACTTTATTCTTTAAACATTCTTGAATTTTGCATTCTATCTTATGAATAATTATAATATATTATAATTCATATGAAAATCTGGGTACATTCCAATGCATAAGCATGTTACTAAATTGTTCTGCTCATAAAATAATGCATTTATTCAGATTTTCATTTTACTAATTTTAAAGGAACATGAAAGCCTTTTCGCAATACTATGTATTTTCATTAAAGATCCACTTTTAATTTTAATAATAAGAAAATACCATTTAATGTAAGTTTTGTGCTTATAAATAATGGGTGTATTTATAGGATAGTGATGCTATTCAGTTCATTGTAAATCATGTATGTTACCAACTTATGTTGTATTAGCTCTAAGATACTCAGTAAAAGGATCATAGAAGAGAGAAGCCCATCTTAGGAGATAGTACATACAGACACATAGCCATTATCCTAAACAAGTTATTTGAATTCAATAAAAGTGCAAAGTATATGAATAAATGAAGAAATACATGCTGTAAAGACACAAGGCAATAACCAGAAATATAGTTAATTATGATGAATGGGGTTTGACACAAAACATAAAATAATCCTTATTTATGACATGTTAAAATTGGCTAGAAAAGTGGGGTTATACATTAGCTCAGGCAGCTAATTATATCAAAGAGATATGAATATGAAAAATAAAATGTTAGACATGGTAACAGAGCAAGATAATGTAGTGATTCATGAGTCCAAAGGTAATTTGAAGTAAGGTTAACGGAATCCATTCAAAAGGAAAAAAGAGGTAAATAAACAAAAAAATATAGCAGATCATCCAATACCCAAGGAAGATTATCAATTCATTCAATACAGGTAAAACATGAGAACTATAAGAGAACTATAGAAACACATCCATTTCTCCATCCATTCTTCAGTTAAGTTGCTTCCAGGTTCCAGCTATTACAAACAATGGTGCTATGAACATAGCTGACAGATGTCTTTGCTGAATGAATGTGCATCCATTGGGTATATGCCATAGAGTGGAATTGCTACATCATGAGGTAGACTCATTCCCATTTCCCTGATTTCCAAAGTGGATGTATGAGTTTGCACTCCCACCAGCAGTGGAGGAATTTCCCCCTTTCTCCATATCCTCTCCAGCATTAACTGTCATTGTTAGCTGTGGTTTTAGCCATTATGACAGGAGTAAGATGGTATCTCAGAGTTGTCTTGATTTGCATTTCCCTGATGGCTAAGGATGTTGAGCACTTTCTTAAGTGTCTTTCAGCCATTTTAGATTCCTCTATTGAGAATTATCTATTTAGAACTGTGTCCCACTTTTTAATTAGATTATTTAGTGTCTTGGAGTATTGCTGTTTTCCACGAAATGAAATTACTGAATGTAAATAAGGAATAAACCATTAATATCTGAAAAGAAGGGGACTTTTAGAATCAACAAATGAATATTTGAATATTAATTTTGCAAATATATCATATAATTATGTGAAGAAATGTGCAGACTTCAGTAAATTTGGAAGCAGTTGCAACTACATATAGAAAGATTTGAATAAAAGAATATGCATGCACCTTGTATCTCATCTGGTTGTGAATTTTTTTAAACATGAGATATTAAGCTACATTTATATGATCCCATTTTTAGCTCTGACAAAAACTAATGTAGTTTAAAACTAATAGACACTAACAGAAAAAGATGAAGCAAATACATGAGATGGCAGAAAATATGAGTAAAATTCTACAGTAAACATATGTCGGTTAAAAAATTGTATGTTATGAGTATATGTGATATGCTGTGTGTATACACATTACATACATATATGACTCACATGTACATTATAAACACAAGCAGTACATATCAGATCTTCAGGGATTGGTAGGGTAGCTCAGTTAATATGTTTGTCTTATAAATCAATGAGTTCTTGCATAAAGAATCACTTTGAGCACTACATTATAACAAATATTCCAACAGCTAAATCAGACATGAAAAGTCAAAAAGCAGATAGTTTCACAGTGTACAAGGTTGTATGCCTCATAAGTCCCATTAGTCAAGGAATGATGGGAGATGTAATTCTGTTAATATTTTTCTTGTATTGGTTAATGATTAAAGCACTGTTGGCCAATAGGAATGTAAGATAGGCAGGACTAGGAGACAAGGAGGAATCTGGAAGGAGTAGGGAGAATTTCCAAAATGCAGGACCTACAGAGTAGGATGCCGATCTCTCCGGTAAGATAAGACCACGTGGAAATACTTTGATTAATAGAAATGGATTAATAATTAAGGCAAAGCTATCTGATAAGAAACTAGTAACTGACCAACAGAATTATATCTAATACGGCCTCTCTGTGTATTATTTGGGGCTAGTAAGGCGGTGGGACCAGACTGGCATGGGCAGGGGAGAACATACTCTTAATAAAGGAAGATCTGGAGGTCCCTAGAAAATTACAGGCCTACATTCCACATCTGTGAAAGAATTATCATCAGCAAAAATGGAGTAAATTGACTTAGCATTGAGAGGTCAAATGAGGAGATAATTTGCAAGTGCACATATGTATGCACACATACTGTGGTAGTTTTAATGTAGTTGGCCCATTAACCTCATAGGAGTGGAACTATTAGTAGGTGTGACTTTGCTGGAAGACACTTGGCCTTGCTGGAGGAAGTATATCACTTGAGTTCTCATACATGCTCAAGCTACTCCTAGTATGACAGTCCATTTCCTATTGCATGTATATCAAGATGTAGTAAGCTCCAAGTCTGCCTGCATGTCACCATGCTCTCATCTGTGATGATATATGACTAAACCTCAGAAACTCTAAGCCTCCAATCTCAATTAAATGTTTTCCAATATAACAGTTGCTGGGGTCAAGGTGTCTCTTCATGGCAATAGAAACCTTAACTAAGACACCTACTCACACATAAAGCAAACATAACACAAAATTACAATATCCAAGTGTATTTTAACAATGTACATACACAGGTTTCCTAACTTTACTTTCTGAGAGTGAAGAGATGCAATAATAATTCACTATTTAAGCAACACCCAGGCATTGTGAACCAGGCTGTTGAGGAATGTTTGCCTAGCATGCATAAGGTCCTGACTTTGATTCATAGACTTACTCCTTGAGATGGTGGACCATGGCTGTGACAACAGCAGTGTGTAAAGCTGGGAAGTTCAGAAATCTACTGTCCAACTTATCTACACATTGAGTTGAGTGTGTAGGTAAACAAAACCCTATCTGGACAAATACCCAAAATAAAACAATAAAAAATGTTTCATACCAATGTTCTCAAAAAGTTCCAGATGCAAACTGCTCTATAAGGAAAAGATCTGGGTTCTTTTATCATGGATTAATAAGGATCCAGAAAAAACAGATAGGATGAATAGATGGTTTTTTTTTTTCCAGGGAGAAATAACTTACAAAAGAGACAGATGAACTCCAGCAGGTTCCTGGTCCCAAGGATGCCTCCAGATGCTTTCTGTCCCTGTCCAGCATACAAGAGTGCTCCAGACCCCTTCCCCAGACCTAGTTTCCCCAGGTCACATCTTCTCCTGTCCCCATGTGCAATGGGTGTGGTCAATGGCACAAGTGCAGAGTGAATATCTTACTACATTCCTTTGTTATCTAATTGATTACTGATATGGTAGTAGAATAATGTAGAAAATGTGGTAAATCCTACTAGCAAAGGGCACTCTGTTAAATGCCAGAATATATATATGGAGAAAGAGAGAGAAAATGAAAATACATGGAAATTATGTGACAAATCTTCATTACAAAACAATTAATTTAGACTTTTAGACATGCATAATAAAAACCATCATTAGAATAAGTCAAAATAATTTTAGAGCTGTTCGTGATGGGACAATCCTATAAACACTGTTCTTGGTGTTACGGAGGCAATGAGGTTGGAGACCATCGTGGTGCACACAGCTAGGTCCAGGCTAGAAAGAAATATATATATATATATATATATTACCATCCTTGTCTAAAAATAAAGTACTAATCAACTTACTAAGCAAATACATACAAAGAAAATAAATAAGACATTAATAAGTAAATGAAGAAATATCTGCAGAGAGACACACTTAGGGTGTAAATACAGAGGTTGAATCATCTAATAAAATTGTTTATAAATAATCTAAACACAACACCTTTAAAAACTGAGTAAGTTCCAAGAGAAAGATCTCAAGTTTATATTATGAATCTAGCCACCTTAAATAAAAAATTAATGTATTTCCTGTCCTACATTAATCAAAAAATATTATCTCCATAGTACCATTCTGAATGCTGTGTCACATGGATTGGCAACGTACACATAAATAGTATTATTTCATGTAGAATTTGTTAAGATCGAAAAAATGACTGAGCAGCATTAAAATTATTGAAAATAAAATATAGGCAGTAAATGTAACATTACATTTGAAATTAAATTTTAGCACAGAAAAAAATCATAAAATGGTAAAAGTAAAATCAGAAAGAAATCTGTAGATTATGTTTAAACTTAGAAAAATATTTTAAGTTCAATAATTGGTATATAGATATGCCTGATACTAAATGAAATGTCAACTAAAAGGTTTACAACATCCCCTATGAAAATTATAAAACACTGGATATGATTGAAGTTCTTTCAGTAAAATGTTATTGAATATTTTAAAGATATATACATTTCTTCAAATCTTTAGATTAAATGAATTCAAACAAACAACCACAGTATGATAGGACTAGCAGTAATAAAATTCTCTCCTATAAATTATCACCAAAATTTTAGGTAATGATTTAGAGTTCAGATGGTAGTAAGGAATATCTGATCAGTATGGTTGAAAATGCCCGCCATAGGGATTAGAGAGATTGCTCAATGGATAAGACTGCCTGCTGATGTCCAGATGACCTAAGTAAGGTTCCTAGCACACACTGAGTGGCTCAAAGACACCTGTTGCCTCCAGCTTAGTAGCTTACATGGTATTCTGGCAATCAAAGTCACCTGGATTCATGCACCACAGCTATCACACCTACACAAGGATATTCAAACTTATACCAAGAAAATTAAATCATTTAGCAAGTTAGTTTTGTACTATACCAGTAGTTTGAACTTTCTTCTTTAAATGTTTTTCTAGTTTAAAGAACAAAGTTAATTATGTTTAGTAGCCACAACACATTACCTGAGGATGCAACTTGTTAAGAACAATACACAAACATAAATAATATGAATGTGTTATAAAATGAAGAATGCAGAAGTCACTAAACCTACAAAGCATGAATGTTCGTATGAGTTTTTAAGCTTGTCAAATGGACTCTTAATTTCAGTCACTTTAAAGGATAAAAGCAGGGCAACAAAGTCCCAGAACTCAGCCAGACTTTATTAATACAGAAAGCACTGGGTGCTTGTGATAACACACATACAAAAAAAAAAGTCACGCTCTTCATGTAAGAATGGAATCAGAGATGATTTCTAAAGTGGCCTGGATGTCAGCGCTCTTACATGTTTGGGAGGTCATAAGTTTTCTGTCATGCTTAGGATTATCTGATTTGGTTTATAACTAATGGGAGATCCTGCCTAATAGTTTTCCTGTACAGGACAAAAGGCCACCAGGTCTTTGTCATGGAATGGAGAAGAAACAAAAGCTGTGTCATCGCAAATGTTTAATAGAGTACACTAATCTTTCTGGAGCCTCTTTTCCCTGTTTCCCGATGTACCAGGGACTTGACTGATGGCTGTAGCCTCATAGCCATGGTGGGGAAAGAGATAATTCAATCCTAAAGGATAAAATATTAAGAATACCACATGGCAGTGGTGTAAAATACATTTATTGGCTTGGAAGCCCATTTTCATAATGCAAACATTGGCAGAGCATTTTTCTGGTATTTAGGCAATTGAACAAATTTAAATGAATAACCTTAGCATAAATAAAGCTCAGTCCTGGGCAAATTTGTAGACATCCATTTGGAACTAAGAACACTCTCTGGGAACCCACAGTCCTCTCTGACCAGGGAGTTAAGTGGGCTAACTGGAGATCTTGACTTATTGCCCCTCAGCTTCCCTCTTGTTCATCATCAGAACACCTGTTGAGGTAACCCTTTCCACCATTCCACTATCTACAGTGGATCACATAGACCTCCCAATCCTGAATTCCTCGCTCAAATTAGTACTTTATCCCAGCATGCAATCCCTGGGAACATGTAGGTCATTACACCCAGGAAAGTAGGTAGACTAACTACAGATCAGCACATCTCCCTTTGGTCCTTCAAATCCAGTTTTCCAGTCTAATCTCCAGTGCTTTGTTAACCTTCTGTGAACACTCCTACTACTCTGGCTAAATTCCCAAGGAAGGAACTTAGCAGACCCCCTTGGGACAGCCTGCTTTCTTCCATCCCATAGAGCTACTCATCTCTGTTTCTAGTGCATCCCCATCCATAAATGTCATCTGCCAGAAAGTAGAAATGATTTTATTTGCAAAACCCAGTAACTACATCTTTCCAAATCACAGAAGAATTTCCTACCCTTGTAACACTCAGCCACCATATTGTCCTAAAAAACAGAAATCAAGGAACAAAACATCTACTCAACAAAGGTGAGACCAGATATTTAGCAGTCACAATTACAATCTTCCCAATGCCAGAAGCCTAGATAACAGCAGGCCTGGAGTAGTACAGTATAGCTGAAGAATAAGAAAAAGACTTTAAAAGCCCTTTATGATTATGGTAATGGTCTAACAGAGGAAATGAATAAGCAACTTAAAGAAATCTATGAAAACAAAAACAATAAAATGAAATTAATAAGGGACTACAAGGCTCGAAAGAACAGATATGATTAACAAAGCAATCTCAAAGTGAGGGAAATATGAAAATGAAAAATGTAGGAACTTCATCATGAACCACAGAAGCAAACCTCACCAAGAGAATACAAGAGATATGTGAAAAAAATCTAAGACATTAAATATATACTAAAGGAAATGGATACCCCAGTCAGAGAAAACATTAAATCTAAAATATTCCTTCACGAAACATAAATCACATCTGGGGTACTCTGAAAAATCAGTATCTAACAATAAGATGAATAAAGGAAGAAGAAGAAGAAACCCATATGAAAAGCACAGAAAATAATTTCAATAAAACCAGAAAGGAAAATTTACCTAACATATCTATAAAAGCCACAGAAGCATACAGAACAACAAAAGGAAATGTAATCACCCTCTGCACTTAAAACACTAAATATATAGAACAAAAAAAAGATTATTAAAATCCAAGGCTGGATATCCTTCTGTGTGCTGTGAACATATGTGTCTCTCTTTTTTGTGTTAATATAATTTTTATATTAATTTAATTTTTTATTTTTATTTTACATATCAATCTCAGTTACCTCTCCCTGCTTCCCTTCCTACCTCTTTCCCTCTCTCCCACCCTCACATGCACCCAGACCACCCTTCTCTCCCACCCCCCCACTCCACATATTAGTCCCTACTCCAAATGACTTGACAGATTTAGATGAACTTATGTCTGTCTTAGTAGTTGATGAATAAAGCTATTTTGGTCAATGGGCAAGCAGGATTTATCCAGCCAAGAAACTGAAACATAGATAGAGAAAGATAGTAGGTGGAGTTAAGGAGATTCCATGTAGCTGCCAAGGAATCAACAGACCCAGACATCACCAGTACGCCAAGACCACTTGGAGATACACAGATTAATATAAATGGTTAATAATTAAGAGACAGCGAGACAATAAGAAGCCCGCGGGATTGGACAGTTTATAATTAATGTAAAACTCTCTGTGTTTATTTGGTACTAAATGGCTGTGAGACCAGATGGGACATAAGCTTCCATCCACAAAAATCTGCAAGGGAAAAGGAAGAAGTAACATATAAAAAAGCAGAGCTTTCAAAAGAATATCTGACTTCTAATAGAGACTCCTAAAGTCAGAGGGTCCTGGACAGATATGCTGCAGGCTTTGAGATACCACAGATTCCAGCCCAGACTGCTATACTCAGCAAAACTTCCAATCCCCACAGATGGAGAAAATAAGACACTTTATGATAAAACAAAATATATGCTATACCTGTCTATAAATCCATCCCTCCAGAAGGTAAACAAGGAAACCTCCAACTTGAAGTGCTCGACTGTAAAAAAAAAACACACAGGAATAAATGATACCAAATTAGTAAACAAGAGGGGAATATAGTCATTATCCACCACAAGAAAATAACAGGAATCAACAAACACTGCTTATTGATATTGCTCAGCATCAGCACTCTCAGCTCCATAATAAAAAGACAGATTAACAGAATGGATAGAAAAGCAAGATCCACCCTTCTGCATCATCCAAGAATCACACCTTCACATCAAAGGTTGACATCAACTCAGGATGAAAGGGAAGGAAAAGATACTCCAATCAAAAAGACCTAAGAAGTAATGTGATGTAGCCATTGTTGTAGATGACAAAATAAACCTTAAACCAAAATTAACCAGAAGAGATAGGGAAGGACACTATATATTTATCAAAGAAGAAATCCCCAAGAGGACATTGCAATTCTTAAAACTTTATAACAATCACAAGGACAGGAGTTTCCTAAAATATACACAGACATGAAAGCAATCTAAAGGAGATCACCAAGTAATTAGGAGAGAGACATCTAACTTGATGCCTCTTGTCACCAAAGATTCTTGTATCAATACTGGGTCATACCTAATTGAATTGTTGGCCAAAGGAGTCCCAAGGGAATCAATCCCACCAAATCACCAGTCTCTTGACAAACTGACAGAAAATCTCCATTACTGAAGACAGCACCTACACAACTCATCAAATGCTGAGAATTGGAGCCTCTGCTTACTTACAACCTTCACTCCTTAGTTCTCTTTGGTACTCTGCACTCTACCCACACTGACACTGCTTAGGTGGCCAAGAACCTGAGACTATATACTGCAGGGACCTATAATAAATAAAATAGAACTACTGTTTAAAAAAATGTAACAATCAACTGATTCTTAATGACACCCTGCTTTGTCCATAGATCAATGCCTTGATCAGCCATTATCAGAGAAGCTTCCTCCTACAACCAAGAACCACATCCAGATAATATGCAGAGTGAGAGACATGAAATGGATGCCTCCTGCAGTGTTCAGGGAACTCTGAGGAAGGAGACAAAAAGAGTGTAAAAGCCAGAGGGGAGAGAGGAAACCAAGAAAACAAGGTCCTCTACATCGACTTGAGCAAAGTGATATGAACTCAGCTAGACAGAATCACCATGCACAGGGTATTAGGTCCTCTACATATGTTATTGTAACGAGTATGGGTTTTTCCCCTGCTGCCTGGTCTAGTCCTGCTGCTGCGCCAGCCCCAAATAATACACAGAGACTCTGTATTTGATATTATACTGTTGACCAGGTACTTGTTTCTTATTGGCTAGCTCTGCCTTAATTATTAACCCATTTCTGTTGAACTATGTATTTTCACATGGCCTTCTCTTACCGGGGAGGCAGCTGGTGGGCGTCCAGCTCTCTCCAGACTCTCCATCTTGACTCCTCCTTCCTACTTCCTCTTTCCTCCTTGTCTCCTAGTCCCTCCTATCTTCCTTTCCTATTGGCCAACAGTGCTTTATTATTAACCAGTATGAGAAACATATATACATAATGGCATCTCCCATCATGTTATGGCTTCCAGTTTCATATTTTTGGGGAATACCCCAGCTTATGAATGAATGGGATTTCTGATTCTCGAGTCTTCTCTTGTGTTCTTTTTTTTTAGGTTTCTTTTTCCCAATTCTGATATTTATTTTTAAATTTTATTATGAATTATATTTTACTTTATTACTATCTGTTAGATTCCTGTTTTCCTTTTCCCTAATAAGAGACAGAAAGGGATCGAACACAGATGGGAGGGGGAGGAGTTGTGGAAAGGAGCTTCCAGGAACAGAGGGAGGGGAAACTCTAATCATGATCTATTATATGAGGGGGAAATATCTATTTTGAATAAAGAAGACAATCGGGGAGAAAAATCAACATTTCAATTTCCTTATCGTGTGACTTCTAAGATTCAAATCATTTTACTGTTTCCAAAAATTGGATTATAATTACTCGATCATGAACACTGATGGATTTGTTTCAGCGCTGAATAAACACTTGAAACTGCAGTGTGGAAATTAGGGAGCCCGCCTTGCACAGTGCTGCATTTGCTTACAAGGAAAATGGAGGGTGGATATGTACTAACATTTTACGTTTTATCTTTACTGTTACACGTACACACACCAATGTTACACTGAATAAGGTATTTTTTGTATAGTGCTAACAGGTTGGGCAGTCTTGTTTATAACTGGATAATTGTTTCCTCTTGACTAAGAACAATTTGCTAGATATCTTAATTGTCCAGAAAACCACAGGTGTTTACCCTTATTCTGTACACAATGCTATTCACAACTGTCAGAGCTCCATGTTTTTTCACGAAGAAATGGAAAAAAGAGAAACTAATGAAAATGGAAAATACTACGATGGAGCTAGTGTACCAGTGTCTTGGTTTGGACCTGAATTCATTGTTCTCCACAACAAAACTGTTAAATAGGGCAGTAGAGTAACTAGAAGCAAAGGCTCGACGAGTAAGGATATCGCTCCTGAAGCAGAAAGGGATCTTGAAAGTGAGTTGCCAAGTAGTGCTTTGCTAGAGGTCTTTTATATCCTAGGAACTGGCCAGCTTACTTATGTAAATTACACAGCAAGCTCACATGAATCTGGTTGGTTAAATTAAGTATTTATGAGGAAATTTTAATTGGTGGAAGGGTTAGGTGAAAGAGGACAGGTGCTCTAAGCTTTGAACAAAGGCTGGCAGAAAAATCAGGACTTTTTGGATTTGACCTCTTCAACTCACAGAGTAGGTAGAATATCATCGACTTGTTTTTCCAGACACTTATATACTTAGTTTCCCTTTACTTTATATACTTAGTTTTCCTTAGGCCTGTAATCCTTACCAACACATATCATATGGAATGGGGTCCTTTGTTCTTTTGTGTTTGTTTGTTTGGTTTTTTGAGACAGGGTTTCTCTCTATTGCTTTGGACCCTGTCCTGGAACTAGTTCTGTAGACCGGCTGGACTGGAACCGACAGAGATCCTCCTGCCTCTGCCTCCCGGGTGCTAGGACTAAAGGCGTGTGCCACCAATGCCTAGCTTGGGTGACCTGTTCTTAATTCTGAGTACTGGAAGATATTTCACATACAGTAGAATTAGCTTTTAGTGAAGTACCAAGAATACTTTTAAGAATATACCTTTCCCAAGACTCAGGGACCCCTGAATGAAGCAGATGAGTGCCCAGGAACTGGAATGAGCACAATAGAGGTGGGTGTGGGTAAGGTGCTATTCTACAATTATGCCTTTTCTCTGTATAAAGATTGTACGAGACACTGTTTTAAAATAATATATATATATATTAAATAAATATATTAAATAATATGGATTATATTAAATTATATATTTTAAATTATATATATGCATGTATATGTATATATGAAGGTATGAAATTGTAGGAGTGATGCATTTAATTTAAAATGAATCACCTACTTGCTTGTGAGATGGCTCAGTGGATAAAGGTCCTTGCCACCAAATCGGATCACCTTAATTGGACTCCCCGGCTCTATGGAAAGAATATTATTGGGACGCTTGTTACTGAGTGACAACTGCAATGTATTTTAATGAAATCAACAAAGGGATGTCTTTGTGATGAAAAGAGAATAGAAGTGTGTGAAGCAAGGGTCCTGTTGCAAGTTTGTCCTTTGACGCGTGATAACTTCAATTGACGGAGAGATTGAGCTGTTTTTGTGTGAGGAATAAGATGCCTCCCCCCCAAAAAAAAACAAACAAACCACAAACAGCTTCCTCTTTCTCCACAGGAAAGACAAAGGTGCACACCCCAAAGCTCATTTTATCTCTGATTTTCTCAGACCATCCTTGGTACTTGTTCAGCCAAGCTTGAGTAGAACAAGAAGGAGACACCAAAACTGGTTTGAGAATTCTGCAGGGATCTTTTAAGGGTAAGTGCCTCAGTGAAAGCAGAAGTGTGCTAGGGTAAAGGAATGTGCTAGCCGTCTTTTAGTCTATACTTGACCATAAGAATCAAGCTTGGGCTGGAGACACATTATTATCAGGACAGAAAGTTTCTCTCTCGCTCTTATGGAGAGTATCACCTCCTATAGGAATTCTTTATCTTGCTTCCAGCTACTTGTTTCCTCCTTCATATTGCTTAAGTTGTAAATCAGCGGCCCTCAGGCATGCCGTTAGCTTTCCCTGTTTCAGAGAAAGGTCAGCCCATTCTGAGTCTGTAGGTGGGAAGCATGTGTCCAACAGCCCTGCATCAGAGGGCTGCCTGGGGTTCTGCTAACTGTGAGGGGCTTCAGCCCTTTATTGGAGCTGACTTTGATCTCTCTCTTCTCTCTTAAAGTCTATTGTCCAACCAGTTCTTGACTGTGTTGTGTTTCTATTCATGACTTGGGTATGGAATTCAATGGACTCAAGTGTTTGGAATCTTGCTCAGGTTTGGCAAGTGAAGT
Organism: Phodopus roborovskii; assembly: GCF_943737965.1. Classification (NCBI taxonomy): domain Eukaryota; kingdom Metazoa; phylum Chordata; class Mammalia; order Rodentia; family Cricetidae; genus Phodopus; species Phodopus roborovskii. Next base: position 8,595,857 of record NW_026126511.1, on the reverse strand, counting down.
CAGATCTTTTGTTGTAGAAATTAAACCTAGATTCAGGGAATTTTGAAACTGTAACACCAATCTGATTTCTGTGATGAATAGATGTTTTTAGATAATAATTTCATAGTAAGACTTTAGCGAAGGCCAATTAGGTATAGTGATTCATTCCTGTAATCCCAGTACTGAATTGAGAAAATACTGTCATTAAATTGGTTTATAGGCAAGTCAGTAAGGTACATTCTTAATTAGTGATTGATGTGAGACAGCCTAGCACAATGTGGACAGGTGGTGCTATTATGTATAAAACAGCAAACTAAGCAAGCCAGGAAGAACAAGCCTGTGAAGATGTCCACTATGGCCTTTGTTTCAGCCTCTGCCTCTAGAATGTGGCCCTGCTTTTCTAAATAATAGACTGTTACCTAAGATAATGAGATGAAGGAAACCCTTTACTTCACTAGTTTCTTTGTATCCCAGTGTTTATCACAGCAATAGAAACTGTAACTAAGACATGTGTGTGTGTGTGTGTAATTAAAATAAAATCATTAAATTGTAACTCAAAATCCTTTGCTTTAAAGTACTAAATTTGTCTTAAGAAGATAACAGGCTTGGATAACATGTGTGGCCCCAGGCTATAAGTATATATCAGATAAATGGTTTACGCTTTTATATAAATAGTTCTTTTGAAGGCCATCCAGGTAAGCTGATGTGAATAGCAAAGATTAATGTTCCCAAGCTCCCAAAGCTGAAAAGGAATAGAATGAGTTTTATTTCCTGGGAAGAAATTGAATCTCCATTCTTTTCATTGGTGTTCAAAGTAAAACACTAGAAAAGAAACAGATGCCAACAATGAATAACTCCATACACAAACCATACCACAGATAAGATAACAATCTAACATCAGTTGAAACACAGATGTAGCCAACAATTTACCAGAGTTATGGTGTGATACAGAGTTAGAGAAAATGAAAGTGTTTGAAGAATTTCTCTATCATTTAGAGAACCCTAACTCTAACTTTTGAAACAGTTTTGAATTTGAATAGGATGTTTTAGATGAAGGATTAAATAGAGAAGGGGAAACCACAACTTACTCCACAGTCTCATTTAATGCATATTTCAAATGAAGGTTCATTCCCTTAAGAAGTATAGTTTGATATTAAAATACAAGAATATCTATTAAATTTAGCTCGGGGCTGTAGAGATGGTTCATTGGTTAGGAGCACTGGCTGTTCTTGCAGAGGACCCAGATTTAATTCCCATAGCACCCACATGGCAGCTCACAACTATCTGTAACTCCAGTTCCAGGGGATCTGACACATTCACATCAATGCATGTATAGTATGTTTAAATAAATATATATTTGAAAAAAGAAATTTAGCTCAAATGCAAATGATTGAGTCTGAGACAAATGACATTTTCTACTCTAACAGTGACTGCCCATCTGGGACACTCCTAGAGAAATAGCTCTGTTTCAAAATTTTATGGGCTGCATACTTTACAAATAAAGTTGCAAATGTATTGTCTTGAATTAAAAAATATATATTTAGTTTAGTGTAAGAAATGAATATATAACAACCCGAATATGCTCATTGATTGTCACATATACATATTAGGTAACAATGTATTAGCTTGCTTTCCTAGTACTGTGATAAAACCAAGTATCACCAAATGTCATTCATTGGTATAAAGTGCGTATTTCAGCTTACACTTCCTGGTTAACCATCCAACTTTGAGCAGAAACAAGGCAGGATCTCAAGACAAGAACAGAGAAGAAGACTGAGATGGGCTTACTAGCTCATTTCCCAGCAGTTTCTCAGCAACCTAATGTAGTCCAAGTAGTCTAATGTAGTCCAAGTCCAACTGCCTAGGGATCATGCTGTCTGTAGTAGCTTATGCCCTGCCATGTTAATTATCCATCAAGATAGTCTTCACAACAATGGCTACAGGACAATCCAATATACACAATTATTTAGTTGAGGTTCTATCTTCTCACATGGCTCAGGTGACCCTAGATTATATCAAGTTGGCAATAATAATACTAAGCAAAGACCTATATTTTTAATTATTATTTTACAAGTTTCTTTTTTTAAAGATTAATTCATATATTACGTATATGAATTACGTATGCATCCGTGCAAGCCAGGAGAGGACACCAGACTTCATTACAGAGGGTTGTGAGCCACCATCTGGTTGTTGGGAGTTGAACTCAGGACCTCTGGAAGAGCAGCCACTGCTGAAATGAAGTAGTATATTTCTTAAACTTGCATAAACTTAAAGTTTAGATAATTTCTGTTACTGGATATGCAGTTCCATTTAAACAATGATGACACTCATCTATTATTTGAAGAAAAGACAATTCAAAATTAACTTTCCAGAGTAGCAGAGGAAGAACCATCTTCCAAATATGTCTTAGTAGACAGTATTCATATTCCCCTGATAGAGCAGCATGTCCTAGGCAGAAAGACTTCAGGAGAAAAACTGAAAAAATTAAAATGACTGTTAGCTGTCTTTTATGAATATACATAAATAAAACAACTTTTGAATCTAAAGTATTAAAACAAGTTAAAGTATAATACATTAATTTTCAATATCAGCACATAGTATGTTATACAGAAAAAGTTGTTTCCGACTGACAAATATTCCTAAGATATATGAGAGACTCTAGTTATGAATGATACATTTTGATTAGAATGTAAATCTCTAGTGTTAAAAATATGTAGCATTGTCGCATTTCATTCTTGGTTTCAGTGTTGATGTAACTGTAAATACTAGTTCAAAATTACAAATGTTGAGGAGAAAAAGCACTGAATATTGTGTTTTGCTTGACTTATAGATTTCTGTTTCAAAGGATAATTAATGTTTACCAAAAATCATCAGTAAATATGTAAATAATCAAACATTTGTGTATTCCTAATAGACTTCTTCATGTAAATTATTTATAAATTTATTTATTGCACACAGAGGCACTGTAAATGTAATTTAATCTGTGTAGTAAGCTTTATTTACATCTAAACCTATCTTATAACTTCACCAGCAAATTTATGGGACAAATATTAGAATTCAAATATTTATAGCTAAATGTAATATCTTTCTCTGGTTCCCTCTATGAGCAAATTTGTTTGCTCTGTCAACAAATACACAAATTATGTAATAAGTTATGCAGATTTAACCATTTATCCTTTCAGTAGTAACATGGATGCTAACGAACATCATATTAGAAATAGAAGGATGCAAGAAGTGAATTGTAGTCTCAATATTATACAGCATACAGAAATAAAATGTGGCTGGGGAAAAATGTGACATGGTAGAATGCAAATTCTCATTAATATAACAGTTTAAATTCAACTTTGTACTCTTGCATGTGAAGGTATGCATGTGTCTGAGGACGTAGTTGGGATTATAAAATGTAGCCACAGTCTAATTGGTTACCATATGGAAGAATAAGGAGGAAAGACAACATCTCTGCAAGGAATAAGTGAGTGACTTGCTGGGAAGAATATACAAAGAGATTAATGGAAAATTTATAAAACTATTATTCAAGAAGAGGACATGTCCACCGCTTAATAATTCAAAATAATTCAATGCAACATAATCCAAAAAGACTTTCAGGGGACAGAAAATCAGACTGTATTTTGGATAGAAAAACATTTAAAGATATGTTATGGTAGTTTCAATCAATACAAATCTTTCTTAGGTTTGAATGGGACTCTGTGTTTGAGAAATACTTACATAATTTACTTGTGGCATCAACTTGAAAGTGACTTTTGACAGAAAGCACATGTACACTGTAAGACTTAATCCTGTAGCTAGAAAATTAAAATTGAAGATATTTGCCTAGGAGAATGTTTAGAAGGGCCATTTTGCAAGATGCTCCTGAAAATACTTTGGAATAGAGGAGACTATAGGAGACACTTTCCAATGAGAAATGAAATAGAGTGAAAAAGACTGGAGACTGAAGTGGTAAATGTTAAAATAACCCTAAGGATGGTGCAGCAGCACCATGCTTTACCAATAACCAATACCTCTGTAAACACAGTTTTAAAAATCTACTCAACAAGAAAGCTTGTGAAGTCACAGATATTGGAGGAGAGCCTACAATCGTCACTTTACTAAATGAGTGAAGTTAAATAAATCTTCATCAAGGAAACTTATCTTTGCAACAGATAGATATTGTTGTAGGAAACTACAAACAAAATGCAGAGTATTGGATCCCATTTCCAAGGTACATCAACAATACAACTCCTAAACCAAAGCCACAGGCATTCTTACTAAGGATGGGTCACAGAGATTGTAAAGGACAGAAGAAGAAAGAATTTGATGTGAGATTATGTTTCCAAGAAATGTCAGAAACCACACCCATAATCTCACTTAGATGATGGGTTAAGCATGAGCTGAACAAGATGGAAGTAAGTCCAGGACACCCAGAAAACTACATGTGGGACAGAATGAGGATGTGGTTGGTCTCACTGTAAAATCACACCATGTTTGGTGGATATCCCTGGGAGGTATGCTCTTCTCTGAAGGGAAATGAGAGGAAATGATCTTGGGGGAAGAGAAGGGTAGAGGTCACAGGAGTAGAGAGAGGGGACACTGCATTGGGGATGTAATATATATATATATATGATAAGAATAAATAAAAAGGAAATAAATTAACAGATATTAAAAAAATAAAAAACAAAACAAAACCCTATGTGCAACTAAGAAGCACTTACACCTGGAGAAATAGTGGTTAGCCAATACCAAATGGTGGTGAGACATTAAAACATGCATACAAGTAATAATATACAGGCTAAGATTTTTGTCTTAGTTATGGTTTCTATTGCTGTGAAGAGATAGACACCATGATCATGCCCACTCTTATAAAGGAAAACATTTAATTGTGGGTCACTTACAGTTTCAAAGGTTTCCTCTATTATCATCATGCTGGGACATGGCAGTGTGCAGTCATACATGGTGCTAGAAAAGTAGCTGCGAGTCCCACATCATATAGGCATAAAGAAATGGTCTGAGACACTTGGTACAGTTTGAACATGTATGAGACCTCAAAGCCCACCTGCACAATGACATACTTCCTCCAAAAAGGCCATACTTCCTAATATTGCCACTCCTTTTGGGAGCTAGTTTCTTTCAAGGCACCACTGGTTTTATTTATCAATTTATGAATATATATTCACTAGAAAAATAAAAAAATTTAACAATACTTTATGAACAAAGAGGCAATGAATTTGAAAGAGAGCAAGGAGAGGTATGTGGGAATGTATGGAGGAGAAGGGAATGATGAAATGAAGTATTGAAATTATAATCTCAAAAATAAAAAATGCTTAAACAAGATATGAAGAGAACTCTTGTAAGACTGTTGAATAACTAGAGGAAAATGGAAAATGTATTCAGTTTAATTAATTACTGGATAAATGTAAATTAAAATATAAAAATAATCATTTCACTTCTGTAAGTAATAATGCAATAAAAATTGCTAATGAGATTAAAATGTTAAATATATTACATGTAAAAAGTTTTAGAGTATAAAACATGTAGTATAAGACATATATGAAAAGAAGTTGTATAAGTACATATGACGTTATACATGAGATGGAATAATATCTAAGGTTGTAAAACAAAGCATTGGTATTAATTTTTTATTATGCAAGCATAGAATCCTAAGTATTAAACTCTGATGTGGGATACACATGCTGTTTTGAAACTTATTTTTATTTATATGTGAGTTTGTGTGACGTGAGTGTGTGTATACCCAGATTCAGCAGATGTCAGATCATTGGATCTGGGGTCACAGGCAGTTGTGAGCTACTGGATATCAGAGAGTAATGTATGACATCCAATTGTAAGATGTTGCATTCATGGGCTCTAAAAATCTTTGGGAAGCCCAGAAGGACTGGAGGAGTGGGGTCCTCAGTCTATACTCATTGGTGTATTGAAGGAAGGAGATAAGTGAAATGCATAGACACTACTAAAAAGTAAAAATATTTTGTGTTCTGTCTGTTCCATCACATGACAAGCCTCCAGAACAATGGCTGGAGAACAGACAGACAACAACCCCCTTCTATAACCCAGTCATGGCATGACTGAGAAGCATAGACACAATTCAGTTATTGCTATCTGACAGCCTCAAACATGAGAGAAAGGTTATAAAAACTAAGTGTGTGGACGCTGGAGAGATGACAGCATGGTTAAGAGACCTGGCTGCTCTTCCAAAAGGCCCTAGTTAAACTTGTAGCACTGATATCCATTCCAACATTTCTTTCATTGTTGACTTTGTGAGCTATGAACTAAAATGGATAAAGAATTGTCCATGGAAAAATTCTTCACAAAGAACCGGATATTTCTGTACTGAAGTTTCCAAATGAGTGCCTTCTCTGCTCATTTGATGTGTTTATCTTTTCCATTCTTAAAGGTGAAGACAGTCTATGTTGTATTCCATCCCTCAGGTCAGTAAAAGAGGGTGTAATACATTGGCAGAGAGACCAAAAGGAATGAAGAGACAGGTACTGAGTAGCCTATAGTGTAGATGAAGGAAGCTCTATCATGCCTAAAAATTCCAAACATGTTAGGCCAACTAAAATTAACTCTCTAGGTTTACTTGAGATCCAACAAGAATATAGCAAAGGTTGGGTGTTGCAAACGATGGAATCTTACTTTTGTATACTTCTGAAGGCTCAGAGACCAAGGTAAGCGTGCCATGAGGGAGTCTCTGAAGCAAGCACTCACTCATCCTGAATTGGAAGCAGGTAGCTTCCACCTCTGCTATGATAAGTCAGGTAGCTTCCACCTCTGCTATGATAAGTCCATCCTTCTCTGAGGACCCCTTCCTCTTAGAACAAGTCCTTGGAGACCAGTTTTCTGTTTTTATGAATGCAGTTAACCTTAACTGTCTCTTTGAAATCCCTTCCTCCTAATTCAGAAACTCTAAGCTTTAGGGAATCAGTGTATGAATGTTACAGCTCTACAAGTGAGCCCGTAAGAGTAACTTGTTCAATACACATTTGGCCATCTCGAAAAACAACAAAAAGTGTGCATCAAAGCAGTCATATTCTTTTTCTTCATACCTTACCTTTTCATTAATGTTATCCGATAAACAGAGAGCCTTTTGTGGTTTTACAGGGAAAAATGAATTACAGTAGCAAATAACAGTCACAAAACTGTGGAGTAATTTAATGTATCTATGTTTTATATGTATCTAAAACTTGTGCTGAGACATTAGCTAAATCCTTAACATGTAACATGATTGAAGAAATAAAGTTGCGTTGTAATACCTGTGTGAAGACAAATGTGTGATGTCAACAGAATGGAAGTATGCAGAACACAGATTTGAGGAATCTCAACTTTTCAGCTAGAACCTTTATTTATTTATTTAGATTTTATGTATTTTACTTTGGAGATCAGGAAGTTGGGCCTCATTCTTGTACTCTATCTCCATGACTTTGGAAATCCATGTTTTAGTTTTCTCATGCTTCTTGTAAAGTCTTAAGGAGCGGTGTACATGTCAGCACATAGCAAGGAGTCATTGTCTTACTGCCCAGAGATAGGACGCTGAGACCCTGAGGAGCAGCAGGCAATGTTACTTTCTCTGGAGATCTGAAAAACAAAGGATGTGTGTAAGGCAACACTTTGGGCCCCTTTTTCCTCCTGTTTTACTTCGTGCTTCCTCCTCTCCTCCCCCTTGCCTCTCTTTCCCTTTCTTTGTGTGTTGGAGACCAAATGCAGGGTTGATGGGAGATGCCATGATGTATATATGTTTCTCATACTGGTTAATGAATAAAGCACTGTTGGCCAATAGGAAAGGGAGACAGGAGGGACTAGGAGATAAGGAGAAAAGAGGAAGTAAGGAAGAGTCAAGATGGAGAGTCTGAAGAAGGTAGAACCACCAGCCGCCTCTCGCTGGTAAGACCATGTGGATATACATAGAAATGGGTTAATAATTAAGACGGAGGTAGCCAATAAGAAAATAGTACCTGGCCAATAGCATTATATCAAATACAGAGTCTCTGTGTGTTAATTGGGGCTGGCGCAGTGGCGGGACAGACCAGCGGCAGGAGGAAAAACTTTACTGTCTTGTACATGACAGTGGGTTCCTTGAGACTAAGCTACAGTAACAGCCTCAACTTATGTCTTCTTTGTGAGGACCGTGTCATACTAACAGCAGTCCACCTTAGAGATCTGAGCTTGACTACATTCGTAAAGACTCTGTAAATAAGATATCATCATGTTCTACTTGGGATAAATATGTCAACATATAAATTTCAAATTTACACCCAAACACCAAATAACTAAATACACAACCACAACGGGAACTAATCTTAAAATTTTATGATTGTTAAACAGAACACTTCAACCTAACCAAATTTCACATTACCATTTAGATTACTGATGAAAATGTTAAATATTACTGCTGCAATTTGAATGTGAAATCCCCAGTAGACTCATGTTTCACTATTTTGGAAAATTATAGAGTTTCATATTGAGGACAGACTTTGAATTTTTTCCAGCTATGCTCTGCTCTCTGTTTTTTCATTTCTGTGTGACCAGTTGCCTAAGGCTCCTGAGTTTATACTTCCCTTTCTATCCATGATGGAATATATCTACAGTAATCTGAAAATTACCTATATTGTCCTTAGGGATGTTTGACCTAAGAAAACAAGACTAATGCAACCAGTTAGCAGAGTAAACACATTGAATACTCCTTGTTGATTTTTTTTTTTTTTGGAATCATTATGTTTGAAGTCATAGAATAAATAGCTTCTTATCCAAACAGCTTATTCAAAATATTAAGATTACATGATGAAAATATTAAATGATCTGGAAGAAACTTAAATATGGAAAGTTACATATTTGTTAATGTTTTGACCATATCAAAAAAGTGCCTGTTAACTCACAAAGACTCAATAATTTCACCACCAATGTCTTATGCATTTGTGTGTATCAAGAATGTTTTATTAACTACTGCTGTCATAATTTCCCTAAGAGCAGGTTAGTTAATTTATGCTGATTGGTTGCTAAAGCAAAGGCTGTAGGAAAGAGATACAATTCCCACTGTGCCTTGGTACCCTGCCACATTTTACCACTTTTAAATATGTGTATTTTAACATTTTAATTATAAGAAAAGGAAACAGTTGAAATTTGATTTTCCTGTGTAGGAGACCAGTTTGAATTCTTCGTGAAGAAAACAAGTGACTATGAACTCTGGGCCCAAAACTCATTATGTAGTTTGGTTTTCATTCCCCAAGTAAGCGGTAAATCCCTTCTGCCTTCCACACATAACAATTAGTGTCATTATCCACTGCTTTATCACAATGCTCTATACACCAACCTGTAAATTATCCAAATCTTCAAAAACTGCAACTGACAGGAGAAAATTATCATATATTGATTGCATTTTTTTTTAAACTTTCTATAACCTACTGATGAATGGTGCCCTTTGCCCACTAGGATATTAAATCCTGCAGACTACAATGTGGACTTGAGAAGAACCAGGGATAGAAATGATTTAGAGAAATGAAACATGGAAATGACTTCACTCTTTTGTCTGCTAACATACTGTAAGATGACTGAAGTTCTAAAAAGTTAAGGAACACTGTCAGTTTCCACGATATTTATAGTCGATGAGGTTCTAACATCACAGTGACATATGAAAGGTTTTCAATCGTAGGCTTCTTACTGAAACACCTAAAAAGCATTGCAAACATTTTTTAATACATCCTTTTCTGTTCAATGTCTCAAGTGGAATCAACAACGTATGGGGCATGAGAGCTTATGGCCAGAATAAATGAGACCTTTTAGCCTAAATGTATCAACAACCATCTCTTATCTATAAACTTGGAATACAGACCCCAGACACTTTCAAATTTAAAAGGAAATCCCTTAAGGTACAGAAAAAGAAATAACCAACTCATATTCCTAAATTTAATTTTGAAAGTTCATTTTTATTCATTGCTTACTCTTTAAAGCGAGTCATATTATGTGTGTGACATAAATTCAAAAGCCACAAAAACCATACTCCATATGTATCCCGGTGGTATTTGTAGGCACATTTCACTGTCATGGAGGTCCTACAGGAAAACATGAGCTCAGGCTTCAAGCTGTACTATAGAATTGTGTCTCTCGCTGCCAGTGTCAATAATCCTGAGGATAGAACTTAAGTTATAATTCAATAGTACAAGCATATATTGTCATAGTCTTAGGTCTCATAATGACAGGAGAATGGCTAGGTGGTAGGTGTGATTTTTTTTTTTTGAGGGGATAAATTTAGAGAACCAGATTTTAGGTGCTATTACTCAATACAAAAGGAAGTGGCACCCGGAAAAAAACAAAATCAACCAACTAACCAAACAAACAAGAATCCCAGCTCCATTGTTCTCTGTCAGCTCCTGGAAATGTGCCTTTGCCCTGAGCAGGAGTGCATTCATTAGGATTCTATTGCTGTGATTGATAAACACCATGACCAAAAGGAACTTGGAAAGGAATGGGTTTATTTGGCGAGCAAGTTTCAGTCCATTACCAAGGGAAGCTGAGACCGATATGTCATGCTGCTTGGCTTGGTCCTTTTGACTTGCTCCTTTTGCTTCCTGAAATACCCCAGAACTACATGCCAAGGAATGGTATGGCAGAGCCCACCACGGTCCTATCTCTTACATCAATTTTTATTCAAGTCTCCTTGAAGAACATTGTGATGGAGGCATTTTCTCAAATGAGGTGCCCTCTTCACAGATGATCTTAGTTTGTGACAAGTAGATGTGGAAATTAATAGGCAAAAAGAGTATTTTTTTAAAACCTAACCATGCTTGATCTCTTTACTAATTAATGTATAAAGGAATGTGGCCTTACATTTTGTTATAAACACACATGCAACTATTCACAGATGCATGCACACATGTGTGTGTATGTGTGGGTGTCCCTGAAAATGCTACTGCTTCCAGCGTAAGGATCCACACAAGGCAGAAGGAAATTTGGCTCAGTGGTTAAGTTGGCCAGTGTTGATTAAAACTTCTGATCCTGAGCTATTTATTTTTTTAACGTATTTAAGTACAGTACATCTTTGGGAAAATTTTTCCTCATTACAATTATCACAAAAGACATGACTACATTGAAACTTCTTTGCAAAGTACATGTCTTTTGCAAAGTGCTTGTGACTTCTTCCATAAGAATTGGATCTGTTGACTGAAAATGATGCTCAGGATAAGGGTCTAGGGAGGGAAGAGGGGTCTTGGATAAGCATAATAATAGATTGTTTTGCCAAATAAGTGGACTAATTCTAATGACTCAGAAACAATGGTCAGGAATCTGGGATAAACTTACTTGCTGGGAGATTTGTTGAAGCCTGGCAATACAGATAAAAAATATTACCTGGTTATTAATAATATGTTCTGCTGGCCTTCTGGGTGGAAACAGTTATAGATTCCTATCATTGAAAGGAAAGTCTGTATGTTTAACATTTTTGGTTTCTCTAGTGTTATCTGTGATCACAGGATTCTTGTGTCTTCTATACACACACACACACACACGCACACACACACACACACAGAGAGAGAGAGAGAGAGAAGTACTCACACATGCACACATGCATGCCTTCACAGCAGTAAATACATGTATATAATATTTTTCATCTAAGTTTGCCTGTTTTGTAAAAATCTTCTGTTTTATACCATTATTTTCCTTGTTAGTCATCTTCTCTTTGTTATTTGGCATGAATTTTTTTTCAAATATGTTACATATGATCCATATTATAATTATTCTTATTTTGGGGTTTACATTTATAGTTATAAAAATTCCCTCTTCTCTTTCCTTTTTCCCAACTTTCCATTATACCTTCACTTGCTGTCTATGACAGAATCTACATACATAAATTCTCAACTTGCAATATATTTTGAACATATTCTTCTCCCTTTTCCAACAACTTGAAGATCCTTTTCTTTTTCCTACCCATCCAAATTCGTGTCCTGTCTCTCCCTTTCTTTCTCTCTCTCGCTCGCTCAATCATAAAAAAGTTGAAGACATACAAAAACATTGCAGATGGATGAACAAGTAGCTTTGTGGTAAGATGTAGAATCATTTAGGTATACACTCAAGGATGATATAGATAGCTGGGTCCTATGATTTCCAGGCCACCCATTTTCATAGTAATAACACCAGTAACCCTCCTACCAGCAACAATTACTTACCACCTCGTTTTTCCCAGATTTCATTTGATCTGTTAAGTTTTGGCCATGTCAATTTTATAAGTTTTCCTGATTGATTTATGAATAGAAAATCATAATTAAAGTGATTTTAAAAAAATAAGAAAGCACTGAAGTCCTAAGATAGTATAACTTCTTAAATTCACTGAGCTAATGATGTTTTCAAAACTTCAAAGGACTATTCAGCTTTCATTCTTACTATTTTCACATTCTTTCTGGGTTATCTGCATTATCAGAAACACGGATAAAGCTGTAATAAGCACTGTGTCATCACTACGCGGTCCCAACAGCTGGGATGGGACATTGCAATGATGTTAATTTTAGGGACTGGAGATGTGGGTCAGAGGATAAGAGCATTGGCAGCTATTCTACAGGAGCCAGATTCATGCTCAGCACTCACAAGGCAGTAACTGTAATACTGGTTTCAGAGATGCTTGCTAGCCTTTTCTGGCCCGTGCAGGCACTGTTTACATGTAGTAAAGACATATGTGCAAACAAAGCAGGTGATTACACAAAGTAACAAAAATCAAATCAGTCATTAGCTCAATTTCCATGTGCATGTGTGTGTGTGTGTGTGTGTGTGTGTGTGTGTGTGTGTGTGTGTGTGTTTGTGTGATGTGTAGGGGCACTGTTACATGTCTATGTGCTGTGGTGAATGCATAGGTAATTCTCTCCTTCTACTGTATCAAGTCTAGGAACTGAACTCAGATCTTCATGATTGGTGGCAATCACCTTAACAGCTGAGCTATCTCACCAAATTAAACAGGAAGTTTTAGGACCTCTTTGAAAAATCTTAAAAGCCTTGCACAATGTTATTTTCCCTTAGAGGCTTTAGACTACAAATGTGTAGTGTTTTGTTTTCAGAGCAGAGACTGAAATGAATTATTTGAAATTGATAAGAAACCCACAAAACCACAAAAATCAGAGTGTCTATGGCCACTGAAAGATTAATCTTTATGTGATTGGTTGCAACTCAGATGAGAGCTCCAGTGAGTGCTTTTTCATCGTCAGTGTTTGTGAGAAAGTTAATGGTTACAAACTGCTCTCCTCATATGGAAGCCAAAACAAGCAATTGATTCATAAAATAAAATAACGGGTCAATAAAAGTTGAGAAACACAATTCACATCCTATATTTAGAATGATTTGTACTACAACTAAGGAATCTTTGCAATGCATTTAACCCACAGAGATTGAGCATTTGGAAAATAACAAAATATTTCTTCAAATTTTTGAACAACAATAGTTCCTCTTTACAACTCACAAATTATAATGCAGCTGCTTTAGATTCTGATGTCTTGCACCATCTTAGATGCTATTTCCTATTTAGAGTTCATGAGAGTCACCAAGAAAGGCTTCAAATTGCAGATGTAACATGTCCCAAAAGTATCTGTGTATGTCTGGACTATAAACTAGATTAAAATCAGAACAAGTGCATTATTATATATAGTCAAACACTAGTATATACTGCCAACACAAGAATAATCAATATATAAAATTCACTCATCACGATTCTTGGCTATCTTGTATACTTTAGTTTCTCGCATTCTCACAATTATTTAGAAAATGACTTTATAATCCTGAATTTTTTCCTCCTGAAATATTTTATATTTTCTTTCAGATTTATGTAAGATTAAAAATAACTAAGTTGTACATGTTCGATTTTGGGGGTAGTAAACTTTCCTAGTGTGCAAGTTTGCTTCCCTGCAGCTGCAATAACACTGACCAAAAGCAACTTCTTGTTGTTTTTTTCTCTTTTTGTTTTGTTTTATCTTACAGCTTGCTATCTACCATGAAGGGAAGACAGGGAAAAAGTCTAAAAGTAGCAGAGGCAGGAGTTGTGGAAGGAAGTTGTGTTCAGGATCACATTCAGGTACCCTTTTTAGATCTCCCAGGAACATCTATCCCCTTGTTTGAGAAGAGCATCACCTACATCAATCTGCAATAAAACAAATACTCTGCAAACATGTCCTCCAACATAGCTTATGGAGGCATTTCTTCAACTGAGGTTGTTATTTAAAGGTGAGAATGTTACTGTAAGAAAAATAATGTATATAATGTAAAATAGTGTTATGAACGAACAAAACAGTCAGTACTGTTCTTTTTGCTTCAAATATTTCTCTCCATTTGTTACTTAAACATTTAAATAAATGTAAAAGAAATGCAGTATTGTTTGGTGTATTATACAAATCATATTTTCATCTAGATAGAAAATTTGAATACAAAATTTAGTGATTATTAGTCATTTTCACTTACTACTCCAATTCTATCTTTATTTCCAGGGACTTCTTTCATTGTGTGTAGATAATATGTATATGTATGTTTGGTATGTACTGTGGATTCATGAAAAAATGGATGTATAGAATTCTACAATATGAAGCTGACTATTTTCTTCTACCATCTACATCAAAAGCCATTTAGACTTCATTTTCTTCTAAAATGCTCTCACACAATACACACTGGCATTAGGTGCTGTTATTTTCATAATCTGCAGGGTTTTCATTGGTTTTGTATTGGCTGGTTAAATGAGATATTCTTTTGTTTGAGACACTATTTTTATTATCATATGCCATTTGTAGTATTGGAGGACTACATTTATTCTACATTTATTCTATGATGCCATCATAGAATAAACGAAGAGCTAGGTTTTCCACTTTGAAGATATAGTAGAGGCTCGTATGAGAGTACAGATGGTCAGGTAAGTATGAATGAACTTCATTTCTACTTCTTGTGTTCATAATTTTTTGTAGAGTGGATTCTAGGCTGCCCAGAAATTACTGACTTGATTGGTTCTGTCTCAATCCCATTCCATCTGCTATTAATTTAGTGTTAATTTGTCTCAAATTTTGATATTAATTGCTTATTAGTTGTAACATCTATGAGTATTGAGAAAATATGTATTTTTCTCTATTAACAGATATCATTTTAATGGCAATAGAGTGTGAACAAATTAAATGTATTCCATTTAGGTCAGAACAGATGCCCTTCCAGATTTTAAAGGTTAGATAATTGCTTACTCAAGGACACAATACACATTACTGATTAAAAATGCAGGTCAGGTCAATGTGACCCAATTCCTCTATTCTTCCAATTAGTAATTTATATGCAAGACATATTCTCCTTTTTTTGCGATGGATCCTGGACTTCTTTTTCTTTAAAACCTGATTGGGTTTCATATTTGTTGAGTGAAACAGATAAAACATAATCATAAAAAAGGGATGGATCCACTGTATCTGTGGTGCACGAAAGGACTTGGGGAGCACATTCTCCATGGAAGGATACTTCCTTAGCCTAAAGGTGGGGGGGGGGGCTAGACCCTACTCCAAATGACTTGACAGATTTAGATGACCCCCCTGGAAGGTGTCACCCTCCTGGTGGGGTGGGGGGTGATGGGATGGGAGAGAGGGTGGGGGGTATGGGGGGAAGGGAGGTAGAGGGAACTGGGATTGATATGTAAAATAAGAAATATATATATATTATGAATCAGTGGTTAAGGGCACTGGCTGCTTTTCCAGAAGACCATAGTTAGATCTCCATCACCCACATGGCTACTCACAACTATTAGCAACTCGTAAGTCCAAGGTGATTTTATGCCCTGTTCTGGTTTCCAAGAATGTTGCCAGCATGTGATGCACAGATAAAGACACGAGGAAAACAACCATACACACAAAATAATAAAATTATTAAAAAGCATATCAAAAGGTAATTTAAATATGACAATGTAGTGGTTTTAGTGACCCAGGCACTTGGACACTTGGCTGGTATCATTGTTTTGATCTATTCAGGTTGGGCCATTTTGGAGGATGATTGTCTGTAGAGGGAGGCTTTGAGAATTTAAAACTAGAGCTGTCTTTTAGTCCATTATCTTGGCTTTGTAGTTGTGGCTTGGAAATATGAACTTTCAGCCATCTGATGCCTGCTCCTTTCTGCTTTGCTTTTTGGCCATGAAGAGCTTTTCTCCCCCTGGAACAATAAACCCAAATACACTTCTTTCCTTCTGTAAGTTGTGTTCTGTCACAACAATAAAACATCACTAATACAGAAGAATATAATAAAAGAAAGTTAAGATGGTATCAAGAGAGGAGTGGGCACAAAGCAATGGGACATCTTATAGTAACAGTGACAATAAAAGATTTCCAGAGTCTCTGAACTCCCACAGATACCAAACAGTGTATATGTCACTTTTATAATGATTAAATTTCTAAACTGAGATGGCATTTACAGACTATTCACATCATGTGGATCTGTCATATAATTCTGACCATTGAACATGGGGAAACATGGAGCATATGGATGGAAAGTTTTAAAAACTGTCATGCATGTGAATTCTAACACACAGTGTCATGGCACAAATATGAGAGAAATTGGCTGTCCTGCTTTCCATTCAATAATTTAGGACACATCTATATATTTTTGTAATCACAAATGAAGCTATGAAATATGTCTAATGTTCCCATTATTCTCAGTGTTGACGTTTTTGAAACATGATGACATTCTATATGTTACAGAGACTTTTGTGGCTATCATATGCTTCAACAATTATAAGGTATTTGTTAGCTGTTTCATGTCACACAAAATTGTCCATTTTGTTTTTCATGAGCTTATCTGAAGATCTTTATATGTTATTTACTTAATTGATGAAAGAGTTTATCATCCCATTGCAAGGAACAACTTGTTTTAAGATTTTCTAGTTAACATGCATCATATACGTTCCTTAGTTTTAGGCGTGGTCTTATGGCCCTGTTGATTTTTGAGCTGGAGAGATGACTCAAATGAGTAAGAGAGCATTGGTTCATAAGTATAACCACCACAATTCAGATTTATGAATCCCTACAAGTTCACAAATCAAAGGCGTGGGCCTTTATCTCAACATTGTTGATGATACATGGAAGGGTTAATAAGGCTTTCTAGTCACATCCCTGGCTCTAGGCTCAGTGCAAAATTCTCTCTCAAGGGCTAAGGTGAAGAGTTGTTATGCATGACATATTACATCTTTGGCTTGGACACATGTGAGCACAGATTTATATAACAAAAATGTATACATACTATATAAAAACAATGCTACATTTTCATCAATATATGGGCAAACCAATATACAGAAAGTAATTGATTTTCTAATAATAAAAGAGGAGCCATCACTTTCATTGCTCTTCTTATATGTTCTTTCCCAACTCGACCCTCATGATCACTCATGTTCTCCTTATGTGCTTAATGAGAAATCTGGCACTAGGGAAATCTCCCGGGATCCAAAAGGATGACCCCAACTAACAATCTAAGCAATAGTGGTGAGGCTACCTTAAATGCCCTTCCCTTATAATGAGATTGATGTTTACCTTGTATGTCATCGTAGAGCCTTCATCCAGAAGCTGATGGAAGCAAAAGCAGAGATGTACAGCTAAGCACTGAGCTGAACTTCTTGAATCCTGTTGTAGAGAGGGAAGAGGGATAAGCAAAGGGGTCAAGACCATGAGAGGAATCCCACAGAAACTAACCTCAGCAAGTCGGAGCTCAGGGACCCTTGCCTGACAGTTGGGTAACCAGGCCCCCTGAATGTAGATGTCAATTGGGGGGCCTGGGATATCTATGGGGTCTCTGGCAGTGGAACCAGTATTTATCCCTAGTGCATAAATGAGCTTTGGGAGCCCATTCCCTATGGAGGGAAACTTTCTTAGCCTAGACACATGTGGGGGTGCTAGGTGTTGCCCAAAATAATGTGACAGACTTTGATGACCCCCATGGAAGGGCTCATTCTCCCTGGGGAATGGATGGAGTGTGGGATGGGAAGTTGGCAGGGGAAATGGGAGGACAGAAGGGAGAGAGAACTGGGATTGGTATGTAAAATAAGATTTTTTAAATTTAAATAAAAAATAATTTAAAAAAATGTACCTACAATTGAAAAAAACTTAAAAACAAAAAGGCCAGTGTCTTACTATTGTGTATTTGCTCTGACTTAAGTCTCAACATATTGCAATGTTCATGACTGTTTTCTTGTTTTCACTCTTAGAACAAATATGCATATGTTCTCCACTTCATTTTTAGCCTTTAGATGACTTAAAGTTTTGAATCTAATATTTTCTTGTCTTTGGTGTCACTTGTCATGACCACATTCTTCCATTGTTCCACATAAATAACTGGAAGCAGAAGACATGGTTGACTCATAATTCCAGTAGGCTATTAGAAATAATTACTGAGATGAAAAAATACCCCAGCTCAAATAATATATAATGTATCAATCAAGACATCTATTAAATACCAAAATAATATGAAATAATAAAGAATGGAAGATGCAGCACATTGTATGTGCCATAGACCAATTTTGCATCATACATACTTCCTAATTAATACTTGTACAGATTGCATCACATGGTTGCAACTTAACACGTGTTACTCTCATGCATGTATGTCTCATGCATGTGCAGTATTGTGATTGATAGTTTCAAAGTAGAAGGTATCTGGAAATGTTTGTTGTTGTTATGAAACTATCTGCTTTACTCTTCTGGAGATAGTGCTTACACCAGAAACAAGATACCACTAAAATAATTAAAAGTGAGTACTTTAAATGAAGTAGATATCCTTACCTTTAAATTTCACATGCAAAGAAAATAATATTTCTTTGGCTTTTTGGTACCAGGAGACTTTAACAATTTATAGTGTTTGATATGAGGCACATATGTTTAAGATAATAAAGTGCTGAAAACTATCAGTATGTAAAATAAAATGCCTACTTAAATTTGTAAAACATAAAGCTATCAATTTGATTGCAATAATAGGACACATGCATTTCATGAAAATAAAAGTCAAAGAGCATCTGCTCTAGTCAGCAACATCAGAGAATCACAGAGGGGACTTGTCAACAGTCTGTGTCAGTGGCTGTTTGAACACAGCTGCAGTTGGGATTTTTCAAGATGACTCCCATCTGGATAGGACTCCAGTGCTTCTGAGAGATTTTTATCAGCGCCCAGATGACCAACAGAGTAGGTCAAACAGAAGGACAGATGGCAAAGGAAGCAAAAAACACTAAATGTTTTTTTCATTATGAATAATTCTTCCTTTTATAAACCTTGAAAATTATCCTAGGATGTGAAATACCTCATAGTAAAAAAAACATGATTTCATATTGGGAGAGTACAAGATATATGTGAATGTAAATGTTTGCAAAGTTTACCCTTTTATATCATGTAAAGAGACTGTCTCTTTTTCTCAATTTAAGATTTGACCTGAAAAGCATAAAATCATAGTTAAAATCCTTCTGTTGCTTAGTCTCTTTACGCAACTAATATTTACTTTAAAATAGTTGCAGAATACACACAGTACTTAATATTTTCAGTAAGAGCTTCCAATGTGTGAACATATTGCATTTAATATGTGCAAGATACAATGTATTATAAGTATAAAAACAAATTTTGAAGTTCATATTTGAACAGTCACCTAATATTTTTTTAATTAGGATTTACAGAATTTGTATTATGAAGCTCATACTTATATACTATATATATTATATAATATATATATATATATATAGTATTATACTATATATAGGAAAATGTTCTGATCAGAACCACTAGAAACAATTTGTACCAATCAACCTATATAATCTATGAATACATGTGTGCTAATTATGAATTTCCTTTTTTACAAATTATTATGGTTTTTAAAAAAGCCCCTCTGTATGGATCTGCATGAACTAGAAATATCACTATATATATATACTAGTTTGGGCTCAAATTCACAGAGATCTTCCATACTTTCTTTCCACAAATACTGGGGTTCAAGGCATATGCCACCATACCCACATACAAATGGCTATAAGTAGTGGAAAACAGATATCACTATCACATGGCAATTATACTGTATAAGCTATTTTTTTTTGTATTTTTGTTAGATCCAATTAAAATGTAAAAAAAAAAACCACAGGGGTGATTTTTACATGTGGTGTAAAGATTGTTCTATGCAATTTACATCTGGAAATATGAAAATTATCAAAAACCGTATTTGTGAGTAGACAATTCATTTTTTAATATTATAACCCATTTACTTTTACACTATTTTACACCATTTATTGATTAATACACATTAACATATTTCTTCTCTGAATTTTTTGAGTTGCCTATTGCTGTGCATATCTCAATTGTCAACTTAACGATATCTAACTTCATAGAAGACAAGCTTTTGGCCACACCTGTAGGCTATTGTCTTAATTAGGTTAATTAAGGTGGAAAAAGCTGTGATTTTGGGTGCCTCATTTCCTGGGGTGAGATTATAGACTTTGTAAAAGGGAAATGTGTTGCCCATAAGTGTTTATTCATCTTTGGATGTAGTGTGATCAACGGTGTCATGTTCTTCTACTGGATGTATCCCATCATGATGGACTGGAACCTCAGATGTGAAACAGAATTTTTTTTTTTCTTTTAAGTTGCTTTTGTCAGAGTACTTCATTACAACTGCAACAGGATGGATAACTGAGCTATGTATATCGCAATGTGTCTTGCAGTTAAGGTGAATTCGTTATTACATACAACTTTACATGTATATTATTTTTTCAAACAATGAAAAGCTCATGCTACTGTTTGCTTGTTCCTGCATGCCATTTACCCTTGTCGTGGTTTTTGTTTGCTTCTTTGTTTAGCATTCCATGATCTTACCTCAAAGTATTTAATAACTTTAAACATAGTTAAAAATAATTTGGAGAAAAACCTTGATATATTGTTGTTTCATGCTCTAATAGCTTGAAACTAGCAGAAAACCTTTTGACCGAATTTGTTATTTGCTATATTTTAACTATTTGTCTAGTAGATTAGATGTTTCTCTAAATGTGTATGGATGTTTCTGTTTTACTGTTTCAATATAAACAGTACATTAGCTCTCCATGTTTTAATTTCTTTTTTATTTTTGCACTAAGTTTATGTAAAACAAAAAATTTAGAGTTACTATTTTTTGTGTTTCACATTTCCATGCATTTGCAAATGAACATGATGTCTACATTTGCACTGTGCACGAGATCCTTTAAATTAAAAAAATTAAACTTGAGTTAGTAATGAATGTGTGCTGTCTCTTTTAAATTATCCAACAAAATTTAAGTGTTCAGCAAAGTGTTGAATTTAGTCAATAAAAGCAAGGAAGAGACACAGACAGCATTTTCAAAAATTTGAAAATGGAAATCTGATTTTTGATTGTATCTATTAAATATTAAGGGAAGCTACAACCGAAAAAAAAAATCACAATATGACTGTGTTTCTGGACCTGGACCATGACAGCACCTGTTGACATGCCAATATGCCTGAGAGACAATCTTAGGTGGCCTTGCCCCTCAAGGAAGAATTATACCCAATTAATGACAGCTGAGAGGAGAATCAGCCTTTCTCAGGGTTGAACTGTCAAGTAAGTTGTAGGTACAAGTAAGAGACCAGGCCTCGAGGGAACGAAGTGGAGAAAGATAGAGCAAGATGTCTGAAGTCCTCTGCGCTGTGATGGTGTGTGCTTGGTCTCCACTGATGAACAACACACATATTCCACACACAAAACACACATACATTTCCCAATGGACAAATTACAGGAGGGCATCTTAAATCTACAGGATATGGACACTGGAAACCCCTTGAGAAATTAATTTCTGAGAATGGAGTCCTCATGAATAAAATTCATATGTTTGTACAAAGAGCATCTGAGGGGTATCAAGCCTTTTTTCAGCTATTTGGGATCAGGTCAACCGCTTGAATCCTTCAAGACAATCTTCACAAAATCAAACAATTCTGATGTTCTTATTAGAAGAGAGACTGTTAGCCCAGGAGGCTGGATGAAAGAACCAAGGCACATTTTAACTGAAACCCTATGTTCTCAGCTTACTTTGTGGTGCTTAGGCTAGCTTCCAAGTACTCTCATGCTTGGTCTTTACAATTTCTCTGGCACAGCAGGGTAGTGCCTGCCATTGCCTCTTCTTTTCAGAACACTCTTTTTCTAGTCAAGCTGAAGCATTTGCAACAAATGCTCACAAATATCACTCTCAATGATGACAACTTTCTCCACACAATTTAAGTTTAAATTTTAAATAAAAATGATCTTGCTATTCCTTCCATATTTCTAATCTTTAGCCCATGCTGTTCAATTTTTTAGAAATATTTCACCAACATAGGGTAGTTAGTCTGTTTATCTTCACTACTCCCTCAATAGAAAATGCCCTAGACAAACGAGGGCTTTTCTCTCTTCTTTTCCCCTCAGTTTTAATCTTTCTGTAACAAAAATGTTTCAAATGTGATGACCTAATGAATGAGTTCTTATCTTAAAAATATTAGTCAAGGACTATAAAATAGATTTCCAGAAATATACGTCCAAGGAATTTTGCTCTGCACATCACTTCCTGAATCAAACTCATCCATTTGGGGTTTGTAATATAATAGCAGAAAAGTGGGAAATAGCACACATAGTGACATTTATGTGTAGAAAATTCCACAAAATGCAGTTTTAAATTGTGAGTTGCTATAATTCTTAGATGTTTCTTTGGTAAATTGCCGTTAATCTTAAAATTTATTGCCATCATCAAGATTTTCTGTTTTTACAATGCTATGTTGAATTGTCTGTTCTTGTTTGCCCTTTGTTTCTGTGATTAAAAACATGATCAAAAGAAGTCCAACAGGAAGCTGAGAGCAGGAACAGAAACTGAAATCACAAAGGAAAGCTGCCTACTGACTTGCTTCAAGGTTGAATTTCATTATTTTTCTCATAAAACCCATACTCAGCCACCTAGGGACAGTACTACCCACAGTAACCTAAACCTTCTTAAATCAATTAGATATCAGAAAATGTTATTCAGACATGCTCACAGGCCATCAAATGTTTGTAACACTTCAACTACCGTTTCCTCTTCCCAGGTAGGAAATATCGACAACCAAACTATCTGGGACACCTACATTTGCCAGTTTTTCTCTCTATTATATTTGCATTCAGAAAAAATTAACTAAGCATCCATTGCAACATTAAAGTATATGGCTATAACCTTGAATAAATTATCTTTGTATGTTATCACTTTTGATAGATATACATATGAATTTGAAGAACTCATATTATCATAAACTGTTATAGTTGTCAAGAATAAATATAGATCCTGATAGCACTTGGTCATGAAGGCAATAGTTAAACTTCAACATCTGTAACTTCTATCTATCATCTAATATATATACATATATGCATATATATGTATATATGCATACATACATATATACATACTACATACATACATACATACATATATGTATATATATACATATATATATATGAATCACCATTGCTGGATTCAGAACTCTATTTATTATAGAGTGCCTGACTTTGGTGGCATCTTTTTTTCTACAATGTGTTTATTGCTAGCAGTGTTTGACTCTGTAGGAGCTTGTTCACACCTACAGATACTGGTGATCTGTTGCCCTCTGCAATCCTCCAACCACTGCAGCATTGCACAGATGGGAGCTAATGATCTGGTGAGAACATTGGTAACTCCAGGCTACAAAAACTCCAGTGTTGGCAGTTTGAGAGAAACCCCTGAAAGCCTTAATTGCTAAAAATCACACGGCTCATTCTTCTTTGTAGTATTTTAATTGTATATAAATTGTAACTTAAATGTTATCTGGGAATCATGCCACATATTCTTTGATCACCTTTAATATTTCAGCTTTCATTGTTTAAAAAAAATTAAAAATTTGACTTACAGTGTTTTCTGTATTTCTTGGGTCCATATGCACTTAACTGTTACCTATTGTTTAAAAATAATGATGCAAACTGCATGAGTATATTCTTATAACCAAGAGCTGATGAGTTGCTGTCAATCATGGAGCTAAACTGCAGACAATCACTCTCAACTGACCTTGCTACCCATGGGAGGCAAAGACAGCCTCCATGCACAAAGATAAACAAGGCTCACAGGTAATAAGCTAAGTTGTTCTGTGAGCTACTTTCTTCTTTTCTCTCTATAAATACTGCCTCAACACAGAGATAGGTGAAGGTCTCTTCGATATTTCAGAATGCTGATTTATGAATATTGTTTGTTAGAATAAACATCTATTTAAACTTGTGTAAAGTACTTCAAACAATTTTAGGCTTTTAAGACACCAGAAGTCCACCATTTTATATAGGAGAGAAAGTTAATGACAATGTTCCTAAATAGATTTCATATTCATTAAATTTAAACAATGATAAAACCCCTTTTAAAAGAATTATTTAAGCTTCCAAATAATTATGTATCATGTCTCAGTCTTTAGTGATCTGTCAGAATTTCTGGTTTTGTCTTCCCATTAAGCTCCAAATAATGAAAAATCTCATTTTTTATATTTCTTCCCAATCTTCTGAAAGTTGTCAGTTTGTTTATTTATTTATTTTTTTTCTTGAGAAGCACAAAGGGGGAAAAAAAACTATTGTCATTGCAGAAACTCTTATTCAGGTAAATAGCAACTTGTCTTTTGAAGCAATACAATTCTGTTGATCTTGAATATAAAAGAAGAATTATGTGAATAATTCTACAAAGGAAATGACTGAACAATTTTGTACAATTCAGTCCACTTTCATTCACTAATTACCAGTGTGCTCTCTGTACTTCTATAATTTATTTTTATCATTGTGAACTATCACAATAGGGAAGTTAAATGTTTTAAATAAAGATAAATTCAAGTTAAAATTGAGGTTTGAAAATTAAATAAATAATTTGAAGCAAGTTTGGAGAGTCCTTTGATAAAGCAGCAACTGAAAGTTTGTTTTCCTCAGAAAGAAGCCAAGTCGAATGTTACCGTCAATACAAGTATTTGTATTTTTATATTTAGCATACCTTTAATATATAGAATACGATAAGCACCCAATATGTGCTTTTATAGAACTGACAAATAAAAGGATAAGCCATACACTATATACACATGGAGAGTTGTCTGAAATAAAGAAAGATGTCATTTGGGATTTTTCATAACAAGATGAAAAATAAGGCTATATAATATTTTAATTTCAATAAATGGAGATGAGTTGTTTTGCTGTATATAAAAATGATTCATGTGTATACAGAATATTTTGTGTTTTATCTTTTGAGAGAAAATTAATGAACTTGATAGCTGAACAGAGAAATAATAAAGACAATATTTACATTCTATACATTTCAGGTACACATCCTGTCAAAATGTAATGAGAAACACCAAGTTCTACAATTTAAAACATAACCAAACCAATTTGAAAACTCTAAAAAGCTATGAGAAGGTATTTCCATAGAAATGACAAATAATCATCTAAAATATATCCAAAATAACTGAAAGTTAGGGAAGTAGCAATTTCTTTTCCAAGAAGTAATTCTGTACACATATGAACACAATTGTGATAAAAAATATGGAAAAACTAAATGCTTGCAAGAATATATAAAAATGCTATCACTCCTACATTATATTTGGTAATTTTACATAGAATGTTCCAGAAATATTCTGCGCCATCTTCTAAAAACAAATAAACATATATTCATCATATAGTTTAAAATTTTTCTTCTTTTGTCTTCCTTTGGGCCTCTAATTTCCAGAATGCTTTTTCTTCAGCATTCAAATAGTGAAAAAGCAATATTTTCAGACTATAAAGATAACAATGAAGTGACAGACCAAATCAAAGAGATGATTTTTATTCGACTACATAACAACAAAAATAAAATCTATTTCCTGTAAAATCTGTAGTGAGTATATATAGTATATTTTTTCCTATATCAGTTTGAATGTATTAATAATTAACAATGGGTCACCAATAATGTGTCAATGTAATATTAAACATGGAGCTGAAACTTCATCAAAGTTCATCACATATGATCAATAAAGAGTCCAGAGTTGTGTTGCCATTTTTCCTGACCCTGTTCTGAGCTGGGTTGTGTACATGTCTTGATTTTGTATTATGAATCTTCTGTCTTTGTCTGTGTCTCAGTGTCTGCCGGCTTTCCTTTTATTGATCAACATAGACAAGATTGTGGGAGAAAGAAATGAAGGGTGCTCTATGGAAATTTTTAACTGCAGATTAAATCACTGAATCTAACTGACATCTACTGATTCAGAAATAGTGCCACAAACACCATTACTCATCAAACAATATAAACTCTTTAATATTCTAATGCACATCTCAAATATCTAAATGCACATATCAGTAGTTCATTCATTAGTTTTTATTTAAAATTACTTATTGAAAATAGATTGTTTTCTCATAAAATATATCCTAATTAGAGTCCCCCCCCCCAGTTCCTTCATACATCCCCTCCTCTCTGGATCTACTACCCTTCTGTCTCTCATTATAAAATATGTAGTTCTAAGAGATAACAACTACACATGAAAAAATGATAAGATGAAGCAAAACTATTCAAATTGAAGTTGAACATGGCAATGAAACAGGAAGAAAGGGTTCACAAGAGCAGACAACAGAGTCAAAAACTTACTCATTCTCATAGTCAGGAGTCCCATAGAAATACTAAACTTATAGCTAGAATTCTTATGCAGAGGACCTAGCGTAGACCCATGTAGGCCTGCCTGTACTTGCTGTTTCCGTCTCTGAGAGCTTTATGTGCCTTGCTTAGTCGATCTTTTTGACTCGAAGGGCCTTGCTCTCCTGGTGTCTTCCATATGACTTCTATCTTGCACGCTTTCTGCCACCTCTTATATATTGGATTTCTTGAAGTATGAAGGGATATTTGACAGAGACCACCAAATATCTCCATCTATTCTGCATTTTTCAACACTGGCTCTGAGATTGGGCAAACTGTGGATTTAGAAAGTAAAAGATATTTTTTATCATTGTACAATGAGGTTAGAGACATGAGCAGACCCAAAAAAAATCCAGGTTGACATAGAAGGCAAAATGAGGAAAGCCTCTGATAGGATACCAGCTCACTGAAGTGCACAAACAGTCCTATATTAGTTCTTAAGACTTCATGTGAATGAAAAAGTCTCAAATTAAGTGTCATAATTAAAAAGAAAGGAGTATACATCTATACAGAATATTAGTAAAGATGTATTATAACCAAGGAAGCAAAGATATTTAAAATGGAAAAATATATAACTTATAAAAATATTATTAAAGTATATCTAGTAAAAATATATTCAAGAAAGGATGGAAACAATGATTAGCGACATGGACTGGGTAGATGTTTCTCTGAAAACAAGGAAATTTGTATTCATAAGGCCTATTACAGAGCTTCACTTCCCTATAAAGGCAATATCTCTTTTGTTATTTCTATGAGAAGAGTTGAGTATCTGGGCCTTTCATGGGTCTTATTTATTTTGCAGGAGTTTGTCTCCCGAAGCTATAGCAGAGAATTTGAAAAACCTCCAGTCCTGGAAAGAAATATTGTACCATTCGGTTAACTGTAGAACATGTACTCCAAACGTCCAAGTCATGAAGTAAGACAGAATAGAGATTTAGATTAGGAATGTTGAATGCAAAATAGTTCATCAATCATAGAATAAACAAATATACTTGGAGAGTATGTACACTATTTGCTTTGTAGGGAAATGCGCAGTATTAAATAAAATAATTCAATGGTCTGCCAGATTAAAAAAAAACGCTAAACAGTCTTGTTATTCAGATATATAATCACCATAGTGTTTATTATCCATAAAAATCTAATAATCATGTAAAAACCAGACAATTATGAATCATAACCAAAAAGAAAAACTCTTCTCTTCATTTGAGACAGGCTATTAAAGGGCAGATCCAATGACTAGAACAAAGGGTTTAGCAGCCAATATCTAGTAAGAAATTTTAAGAAAAACAAAACAAAATGAAAACAGAACAGATTGACACTTTCTTTTAATTGGTTTGTTTTATAAAACTTCTAGAACAATTTATGAAAATATTTCTAATGTATAAAACATACTAGAAATTGTAGAAGAAAATGCAAGTCAATATGAATAGCTGTGAAATCTCACCAAACTTGAGCACAGGACAGA
This sequence comes from Phodopus roborovskii, assembly GCF_943737965.1. NCBI lineage: Eukaryota > Metazoa > Chordata > Mammalia > Rodentia > Cricetidae > Phodopus > Phodopus roborovskii. The sequence goes on along the minus strand of NW_026126511.1, from coordinate 8,567,766 downwards.
AAAAGCAACCCAGACAAGAGGCAAAGCTATTTGAAAGCTGAACTTGTACTTTGTGATTCAGGCAGGATGACTGTTAAGAAAACCAACTTATGTGAAATAATGATTACAATGAATAAGGTGTGAATATAAAATAACTCAGATTTTAAGGTGAATTAAAACTAAACAAAATCAATCATTTGAAAACATGGGAGAAATATGCACCTTCATATCAATTTATCATTGATGTTGTAAAAATAATACATTGGTAGATAGAAATATAAAATACTCAAAGAAGAGAAAATTACAGAAATGATTAAGATATTAGCTTTCAGAGAAGATATTTTGTAGGGAAAATCTTAAAAAATATTTACATAAACCATTACCCTCTCACAAATAAACAATTCTAATATTTTTCAAACTGTAGAAAGGGGAATGTGAATGTACATAGCCATAAGAATCCCAAGTTTTATAGATTCTTACTTGGTTTTTAGGAATATCAAGTGATACATTTTGGTTATTGTCCTAGTTCATGTTATTATTGCTGTGATGAAAGAACTTAACCAAAATCAACTTTGGGAGAAAAGGGTTTATTTGATTGACATTTCCAAACTACAGTTCATCTTTGAAGGAGGTCAGCTTGTTTTAAGCAGGGACCAAGAGACAAAAGATGCCACAGAGGCCACAGAGGAGTGCCACATACTGGCTTGTTCAGCATGGTTTCTTGTAGTACTCAGGATAAGCAGCTGAATGGTCACAGTGCCCACAATGGCCTCTGACATCCCCCATAAATCACTAATTATTAAAATGCCCTACAGGCTTGCCTACATCCCAATTTTATGGAAACATTCTCAGTCGGGTTTCCTTCTCAGGTGCCTTACCATGTGTTAAGATTAAAGTAGTCAGTAAAATCACACTCTCTTCTCTTCCTGACTCTCCCCAAATCCACATGCCCTTTTGTATCCACCCATCTTTGTATCTTCATTCATTTTTGTTTTAAACCCATTGATTACAATGTGTGCTGTCCAAATATTCTTAGATGGTGAATCTGGGATCCATGTGTGGTCTTATACAGAAGCATTTTCAGTATACCAAACAACATAGTCTTTTGAAAAAAATTGAGTGTCCCTATCCTAGGAGCTGTTAAATGCCAATATCTGCTCAGCTAAGAGGTGAGCATTCTAGCCAACCCCACTCTCCATTCCTGAATTTGTATGGCTTGAGTTCTCACAACTCCCACGTAGACTGTCACGACCGCTGTGAGTTCATATGTACAATTTCATTGCTTCATTGCTATGTCCAGAAGATAGTTTCTTTGTAGTCAATAACTCCGTCTTACAATATCTCCATCCCCCTCTCCCTTAGCCCCTTTGTTTATTATTTATTTATTTATTTTGATTTTTCCAGACAGGATTTCTTAGTATTGCTTTATTGCTTTGGAACCTGTCCTGGAACTTGCTCTGTAGACCAGGCTGGCCTAAAGCTCACAGAGATCTGCATGCCTGTGCTCCATCCCTTCTTCTACAAAGATCCCTAAACTTTGAGAGGATAGGTGCAATATAGATGCTCCATTTGCAAGCATGCATTTCAAAGGCTCATTCTCTGTACCTTGGTCACGTGTATGTTTCAATTTTTACCGCCATCAACTGCAAATAGACGCTTCTTTGATTGAATTTAAGTTCTGATCCAGAAGATGAAACCTGTACCTGGCGCCACTCATGCGCTAAGAACCTGTGGCTAAGCAAACCACATTATTTAAGGGAGAATATAATGTTATCATTTGGTTAACTAGATGTAGAATTCAAGTGAATACTAATTAATTATAGTTTTTAATTTTTTTCTTATTTTACTTATCAATCCCAGTTCCTTCTCTCTCCCAACCTCCCATACCTCCAATCGCCCTCCCATGCCATTATCCACCCACTCCACAGGGAGGGTGATGCAGTCAAGGAGGGGTCATCAAAATCTGTCAAGTCTTTTGGAGTAGGGCCTAGGCCCTCCCTCCTGTTTCTAGGTTAAGGGAGTATCCCTCCATGAGGAATGTGCTCCCAAAGTCCTTTCATGCACCACGGATACATCCTGGTTCCAGTCAGAGGTCCTTTAGACTTCCCAGGCCTCCAACTGAGACCTACATTCAGGGGATCTGAGTTAGCCGGTCCAATGCTCGTTTCCCAGCTATCAGTCTGGGGGGGCATGAGGTCCCCCTTGTTCAGGTCAGCTATCTCTGTGGGTTTCTTTAGCCTGGTCTTGACCCCTTTGCTCATCACTCTTCCCTCTCAGCAACTGGATCCAGGAGTTCAGCTCAGTGTTTAGCTGTGGGTGTCTGCTTCTTTAAGGAAAATTCAAGAGTCCTATCATCTCTACTTTATAGCTACCTTATATGCAGAAAAATATGTTTCTTTTCCTCCTTTATTATACTGTAATTTCCTTGAGAGGATAACCATTGTCTTAGTAGCTATTAGTGAAAAATGTCTTGTAAAGGTAATTTGCGTATCAAAGCTGATAACTAAAGAATGATTAATTCTGTAAGCTATTAAAGACATTTAGCAAGATTTAATTAAATTATAGCATTTTATATACGTTGATTAGTATTGACCCAGTAACTACCTGAAAAATGGACAGTTTACCATAATAAAAACATAAGGCTGGAAAGATGAGACAGCAGTTGAAGACCTGAGATTTAAAACACTCTCATTTTACATACCAATCCCAGTTCCCTGTCTCGTTTGTCCTCCCACGGCCCCCTCTTCTTCCCTTCCCACCCACCAGTCACTCCTCAAGAGAGGGTGAGACCTTCCATGGCCGATCATCAAAGTCTGTCTCATCATTTGGGAGAGGACTGAGGCCCTCCTCTCCTGTATTGAGGCTGAGAGAGTATCCCTCCATAGAGAATGGTATCCATAAAGCTAGTTCCTGCAATAGGGATAAATACTGGTTCCACTGCCAGTGGCCCCACAGACTGTCCAAGCCACCCAACTGACACGCATATTCAGGGGACCTCCTTTGGTCTTATGCAGGTTCCCGAGCTGTCTGTCTACATAGAGTCTGTGAGCTCCTACTTGTTCATGTTTGCTGTTTCTGTGGGTTTCCCCAGCATGATCCTAGACCCCTTTAGTGATGATACCTAACTCTATATTTGCAAAGATCTGGTGCTCCAATAAGGTTGTAGTTTGAAGCACCAGATGATCATGTACTTCGGATTAATCTTATTGAATGCAATGTAAAGTTTACTTTGATCCAAATTCATCACTATTTACAAATGTCTAAATTTTTATTTGGAAAAGATTAATCTATACTCTTAAAATATACCATAATGAAGTTAAAATTAATAATATTAAAAAGTTCAAATACAAATAATGGCAAAGACAAGAATGCATATATTCTTTCTATTTTAGTTTAGCCTACCACTTTCATGATTAAGATTAAATAAAAGTTGGCTAAGGTTTTCATTCTTTATTGTATGGCCAGTGTAAAAGTACTTTTTGGCCCTTTTAGGAAAGAATATTTGTCACATTAAATAAATATTGGATTAACCCCCAAATCAAAGAATAGCATTGCATTAAGTTATTACACATGAATTGCTCATCTTCAAATTGAGAAGAGATTCTTCACAAATGTTGACAATAATTTTATTGTTGATGGTCAGGGGCATCTTGACAGGACTACAGAAGCCAGAGGGGAGGCTGCAAGGAAAATCAAACCAACAAAGCGAAGCAGAAAAACAAGTGAACAACAGAAAACAAACCCATCCACCTGCGGATCATCAAATTCTGCATCCATTGCTGCTAATAGAAATGAAAAATGAAATGTTCATTTCCTAAGGACATTCCGGATGCATGGCTAGGCAAACTCTTTCAAACAAAGCAGTAAAATGATAAAAATAAACCTGGCATTGCCTTCTCCATCAATGTGGAAAACTTTAACTTATCTTGAAAAAATGAGACAAAACTGTGACACAGCAGATAGATTAGAAAATGTACAGAAAAATGTTCATTAATTTAGTGTGGAAAAATCGAGAAGTGAAATGTTTGGCAGTCATCCAGTAACATAAAATTAGTGATCTTTTTAATTATTAAAAAATATGCCAATTTCTATCTAGAAGATGTTATATGTGTAAGTCTTATGTCTATCCCTCACAACTCCTCCCATTTCAACCAGACAGGCCACAGCATAATCCAAAAAGAGTGAAGGAGAGGTAAGCTGAAGGACTTTCTCCAGAGACAAACATACTATGATTCTGGTTGTTAAATATTAAACTTTTCAAACTGGTTCTAAACTTCCTTCTATAATTCTGAAAATGGTAAGTAATTTATAACCAGGAAATTGAATAAGCTAATGCATGATTGGTAAACTTTAAAGATCTAGAAAGAAGGAAAAAAAGGAAACTTACTTTTCAAAAAACTAATCCACTTTAAATATGAGTTTTAGAAAGGCTATCTAAAGGACCTCACACCATGGATTAATCTTCTTGCATTGAGATATTTGATGGTGATATCCACGCACATGATGTAAAAAGTCCCTTAATATTTTTAAGAAGAGGATAAAAAGACACACAAAATAATATAAATAGATTAAATAGTCCTTAAAATTTTAATTTTATATATATGCATATTGTGCATATATATAAAATTTATATATATGCATATTGTGTTTTAATAGTAGTAGCAATTAGAAGTGAATGGAAATGAAAACTATGATAATCTTGCATATTCATCTCTGAATTTGCTGCAAACATAATGCTGGAGATTGTTAGTAGCTGTTCACTTCTTAGTGCTGTTAAAATGTATTCACACTAATGGGTACACTGTCAGTATTATTCTAAAAGTAAAATGTACACATTAGCAGAGCAACATAAAGAAATTCCTTCACATTCATTTTTTCAATTGCACATATAGCTTTCTGAGCTTGTGTTAGAAGAAATGTTCTCCTTCTTAAACCACCTGAGGATAAAATTCACTGTATGTTAGTGGGACCTGCCCCTGGGAGTTTTCTGAAGAAAGAGGCTCCTTATGCAAGAAATGTTTGAATTGCTTTTCTCACCTCAGGTTGTCTTGCAAGGAGATGACTTCTACTGGAAAAATATTAAGTACTCTCTACATTTCCTGGATATTTTTAAACATAAAATGAATAAGATAAAATATGAATTTTAAATGATTTAAATATATTTTTTCCATTTTTAATTACTTAAGCCACTGATTATTAATAGGAAACTATTCTTTAAATACATTTCATCTATGAGCTTGCATATTTGATCCCAAGGAATATATTAAAGTTTTAGAAATATAGAAATCTGAGTTTTAATATATAAAGTATTTCAGATTACTACTGGGTGTTTTTTAGGAAAAAAAAATCTTCCATGAATAGAATGATAGTAAATTCTGACAAATGAAAAGTATCACATTAAAGTTACTGAAGCAATAAATTTTGCATTGAACATATGGTTTGATAATTTTGAAAGTTATGGCATACTGTTCAAATAACAGAATGTTATTTTTTTAAATATTATTTGAAACATAATTCTTGTTAATCCAGATAGTGACATTATGGCACTAAATTATTTATTTCTAGAAAAGTAATTCATAATCATGTACTTTAATATTTGCAATTGTCATCTATGCCTGCATACAATTTTAATTAGGCTTGTATTCCCTCGTAAGTTTCATGCCTACTGGCTAGCTTTCTTGATACAATGAGGTCCTGATATACTTGCAGTTGGAGAAGAAGAAGAAAAAAAAATAAGCCTTATTCTCACCAGGTTTGAACCTGGAAAGCTACAACAGCTGCTCTGACAAGATATGCTCACTGAGGCAACAAAAATAAGTAATTAAACCACTCTCTGATTGGATCTAAGACCCACTTCATGAGATGGAAACCATATCTGGCACTGTTCAATAAATAAAGAACTCTTGTCAGTATAGATCATGGGTGAAAATGGAAAAAGTAATACTATTATTCAAATTAATAGTAGTATTACTACTACAAATGAATGTAGTATTAAACAACCCCTAACAACTTACTGTCATATCCATTTATAAGAACATCTCTCAACTCTTGTAAAATAAGCTTCTCCTTGTAATTGATGGCGATGAACACACGGATGCCTGAAAATGTTTAACCTGCAAAGAGTGGGGGGAAAAAAACTGTGGACGACTAACCCACAAATGGGAAATTCATATTATCCCTAGCACAAGACTCAGAGATCTTTGCAAAAGAGGAGGCAGGATGATCACAAAAGCCAGAGTGGTGGATAACATCAAGAAAACAATGTTTTTCAAACACACCAGGGCATTGTGCATATGTCTGTACGGTGATTGTGTGACAGCATGCACCAGGCCTCTGCCAGCTCTAGCCAGACAAAAGCCTAGCAGAGAAGTGGGAGGCGGGTGGTAAATCATAATACTAGATAAGGTCCCTTGCCTGTGGTGGCTGCTGCGAAAATAAGAGTCAGTTCTGTTTACTAATGTGATTCCTGGGAGAATGTTAACATGCCAGAGCAGGCCACCCTCCAAAGACTAACTGGGCAGCACAAAGGAGATTTGATGAGGTAACGGGGAAACAAATCTAAAAATTTGATGAGAAGAAATGAAAGTGTTGTGATAGGAAGTATCTAGAAAGGTAAATATATTCATAGTAAATTGTGTTTAATTCTTCAAGAAATTTTAAAAAAATGCAAAAAGTTTACTGACATGCAGGTATCACAATTATCTAATATAAAATGACAACTTTTACTTTTAAGAATGTGTCTTAACATATATAAGTAATTAAATAAAATTATGAAGTTTAGATAAATTCTTTGTGTTTCTTAATCCTTTGTTTTAATATAGATTATATATTGTTCTTCTTATTAAGAAAGTAAGGAAATGCTCTACTTATTAGCTATTTCCTCTTTGCTTGAAAAACATGTTCGGTAGCTACACAGTGGTGGAGCTTTAATCCCAGCATTTGGGAGGAAGATAAGCAGATCCCTGTGAGTTCAAGGACAGCCCGGTCTACAGAGTGAATCCTAGGACAGCCTGCCTTGAATAAATGGAAAAAGGAAGAAAGAGAGAAAGAAAGAAAGAAAGAAAGAAAGAAAGAAAGAAAGAAAGAAAGAAGGAAAGAAGGAAAGAAAGAAAGAGAGAAGGGAGGAAGGAAGGAAGGGAAAAAGGAAGGAAGATACATTTACTGTGTAGGTTAAAACCTAGAGATCTACTTTCTACCAATAAAAACACTAGTTAATACTTTATTATATTCTAAAATTTCCCAAAAGGAAATGATTTTGACATAAAATGTCTTTTTGTAGGTGTCCATGCACAAGCATTAACACACACACACACACACACACACACACACACACACACACACACAAAACTCAAAGCCTACAGGAAGAAAGAAGAGTTTTGTTGGTTAGCACTGAGACTGTAGAGCAGACTTAAATAGTGATTTCAGCTATGTGCTTTTTTTTCAAACTGATTGAATTGCATATACTTAATATGCAATTTTCATATACCTTGTTTATTAAAAAAAAGTAGCTTTCCATAAGGACATGTGTTACAAGTAGTGTTTAGCCAGCCTTGTCCCACTGCCATGTTAGCCCCAAATAACATAGAGAGACGCTGTATTAGATACAAAGCTGTTGGCCAGTTACTGACATTTCTTATTTGCTAGCTCTGTTTTAAATTTTAAACCATTTTTATCCATCTGAGTATTTCCATGTGGTCTTGCCTGACCTGGAATGCAGGCCCTGCATCTCTTTTATCCTGCTACATCTCTGCAGAGAAGAGGAGAAGGATTTCCTGTTTGCCTCTGCTTATTTTCTTTTTTTTGTCCAGCTACGTCACTTCCTGTTTGTCTGTGGAGACCTCGAAACCTCTATGGTTAGCTCGTGGCAGTATCTGCCATGCTATGCCACTTTCTGCCTGGCCAATCAGTGTTTTATTTATTAACCAGTAAGACAAACATATAGAAGAACATTCCCATCATATCCTCTTTTCTGTCTAAATAAAAAGAAGGGATGTTAACTTTAATATGGTATAATTACATATAACAAAACAGTTATTAAGCAAGGACTATAATTATAATATTTAGTTCATTAACATTATCAAGAATGAAATACAATATTTTAATATCTATCTTTGTGATTTTAAAGTCTTATAAGTAACTTATCTTTCGTCCTGAGTAAGGGAAACTATAACCATAACTGTCTATAATTCCATCAAAAACCATAGAAGGATAGTGTATAAATTCTAGAAATGACAGAGACCTCTCGATACCTGAACAGTCACATGAAAGTTTTCTGTAATGTTTCATCTTTAGCCTATAGGCCATAATTAATGTGTCAGGCAGACTACTTCCTGCTGTTAGGGGTCGCTGTCTTTGGGATCCTAAGGAGACCTGGAAATCCTGGCTATAGTGGTCTACAAGGCTGCCTTGTCCCAAGTCTTTTGAATGTTGGAATACCTGGGACACTACTTCAGGGAGTTTTGCTTGATCTAACTATGTTAGTCTGGAAGGAATCCACAGCTTTTCATTTTCTGTGGAAATAAAAATTCTTTTCCCCAGTAACCTGTGCTTGGACTTAAATTTTGAAGTCAAAGCATTTTTAAAATATATAAATTGGATTAATCCAGCAGCATTGATAATCAAGTGTATTGTAGCAGCTGTTGTTCCTTTCTTAGCAATTGAGCAATCAAAGACAGCACAATAGCACACAGTATAAGACTCTGTGTATTTTCTATTTTAACGAGGCTTTTTAAAAAATACTCTATTTCTTTTATTTCTATTTTTTTTTATTTCACAGTTTCTCTGTGTAACTTTGGCTGCCCTGGATATGCAATTTTCATATACCTTCTTTATTTAAAAAAAGTAGTTTCCATAAGGACATGTATTACAAGTAGTGTCTAGCCAGCCTGGTCCCACTGCCGTGTTAGCCCCGGGTTCACTGTGAAATCACAGAGATCTGCTTGCCTCTGCCTCCCGCATGCTGGAATTAAAGGCCTGTGCCACCACACACAGCTACTCTCTTTTTAGTTTTTGTTTTTAAACCTCTTCATCCTGTTTCTTTTTCTCTCCCAAGTCTACCTATATTTCAAAGCACACAGTGAACCTCTAGAGATTTGTCTTTATCTGAATCTGTCTTTACTGTAATTCTTTATCTCTTTCTGGCCATGAATCTTTTATCTGCTAAACAACAGCTTTGCTAAAATGCAAGCCACAGCTGTTTTAGTTGCCATCTACCCAGGATGGCCTAAGCTGACTGCTTGGAGATGTGGTCACTGCCACTACCAGCTGTCATGCACAGCATTCAGTTGGTAGCAGGGCCTCTTCAAAGAGCCCTCTGTGTGTGTGTGTGTGTGTGTGTGTGTGTGTGTGTGTGTGTGTGTGTGTGTGTGTGTGCGCGCGTGCACGTGCACATGTGCATGTATGTGTTTTCTGTTTTTGTCAAGTCAGGAAACCTCCTTTAATGGAGGCATTCAAATCGCTATTTGTCTCTAGCAAAACAGAGCCCAACCGAGAAACTTTTGGGACACTTACCTTGAGTCTCCCCCTTTTATGACACTTCTGTACTTTTCAAATGCTGCAATACACATTAAAATATTTCTTGATGCCCTTCAAATTTGATGATGATAATGGGCTAAACCTCTGAAACTGTAAGCCAGCCCTATTTACATGTTTTCCTTTATTAGAGTTACCTGCGATGGTCATTATATCTCTTCATAGCTATGGAAATCCTAAGACAAACGGGTATATTACTTATCATGAGATATACATTGAGAGATAAGAAAATATGAATTTAAGGCTATCACAGCACATATTAGGACCATTTTAAAATGTTTTGGTTATGAAAAAGTAAAGTGTTAAGTTCATAATTTTTATTCTAGTTATGTTGTAGATGAATTATCAATGTATTAAGTGAGCATCCCTGTTCATCTGTGTCTTTCACTGAAATCCCCAAGCAAAAATAGTTACAGTTACTTATTTGCATTTACTTATTTATTTCTTGGTGTGATATCACATGCCACGGCACATGTATGGAGATCAATGGAGAACTTGCAGGAGTCAGTTTTCTCCCTCTGCTGCAGATATCCTGGGGGTTGCATCCAAGTCATTAGTCTTCACAGCAAGAGCCTTTGCCCACTGAGCATGATGGGATGATTTCTAGGAGGGTTCTTAGCACCTGATCTCACCTTGCAGTGTTTTACTACACAATTCGATCATGTTTCTGCCAAGACTAATTCGTCTGGATCTCTGTAAGAATCAAAATCTCCAAATAACACACCCTCTGTCATTACAAGAGAAACAATTTCCATCAAGACAGAACTGTTCTTTTATCTTCAGTGTACATGCACATTGCTTCTACTTGCTGACATCTTCAAAAACACACTGTTAATGTCTGTAATGAGTCTGGAACTTTCAGAACTGTTTGTAGCATCCATGGATGAAAATCACAAATCATCACAGCAACATGAATGCTTCTAAGGAAAACAAAATAAGAAACAAAACACAACAAACACACAAGAACAACTTTCTACACTCTACTTTTCTGTCTTAAAGGCTTTTGAATTTCCCCAAAATAGGCTATTATTTCTCTGCTCTAATCCCAAGTGACATTCTTATCACCATTTCCTTTATTCCTTTACCCAGAGTTAACACTCAGAATCTTGGTTTAAACTCCCTTTCAAAGTCTGTTTTACAATCTCACCCCTAACTTAATTTAATCAGTTCTCATTTTTCATCAGTAGCAGTGAATTCTTGTTAGTTGAAATTTGTTCTTTTCGTAATACCAACAGTAACATGCATCTGGTGACAAACAACTCCTCTATTAGCTGTGGCCATGACACAGTGCCATCACTTCATCTTTACCACTGCTTTCTGCCCACCTAGAAAATCAGGGATTTGAGACTCTAGAAAGGGATGATGTCTCTTCAAGACAGGCTGTTACTATATAAGGATAACTCTACTCTACATCCTTACCCTTATAAAATGTCTCTCCTTTGGATGGGAAATGTTGTGGAATTAGGAAAATAGGAATATTTTAAAGAAAGGAACGTGGAGCTTTCAAATACTAATCTGATAGCAAGGTATACTTAAACACCTTGTCACTGCTTAGTAAAATAGAAGAGAAACTTGTGTCTTATAACTGTTAGATTACAGTTGGCTCAATGGAACACAGCTTTTTAGCTGACTCAAAGTTAAAAGAGAAACTTGTGGTAAGAAATGCCATTAGCTATCTCCCACCTCACAAAGCTTGAATTTGGGCCATAAAGCACACCCTTAAGGATTGCAGGGTTAAAACTAATAGTAATAGAATGTTAATTCTTGCTTGAGCAAAATGATTGGTATGGGTATTATGAACGGCAGTCTGGACTGGTTATGTGGTTATATTATCCTGATCCCATCTTTATTTTTTAATCTAGTTTTTATTTTTGATAATTTAATTTATGTGTATGTGCTTAATTTTAGTATATCTACAACCTATTCCTCTTCCATTCCCTTCAAGACTCACTCCTATCATATTCATCCATAACTTTATGCTTACCTTTTCTCAGTGTATCTATTCCTGAGTTAGATCCGTGTTGTCTGTATGTACATGTGCTTAAGGCCACACATTAGAATATAGATAACCTATCAGGGGCCAAACTCCTTAAGTAAACTGACTATCCCTTCCTCAGCCAACATCCAGGATATGTTCCTCAGCTAGCAGTGAGCCTCTGTGAGTTCCTCCCCATCTATGTTGGAAGTTTTGCTACAGTGTTGGCTGTCTTAATCTTTTCAGGCTTGGGATGAAGAGGGTGTGATATAGATGATCCATCTGCAGCTGAGTTTCCTGCTATCACTTGTTCTTCTCACCTTGAACAGTCGCCGCTCTAACAGCCATTCCTTTCATAATGAACCACCCCTGAGGGGTATCAAAAGCTGTACTAATACTAGGGTATAAGTATTTAGGAGGCAGATGGTACTATGCTTATTGAGCAAAATTCGGGTATCTTTTCTCTTCCTTTGGTCTTGGCTTTGATTTGGCCTGGAACGTCATCTTAACTTAGAGTTTCTTGCTGTGAAGCAACAGTGTTTCTCCTCCAGTCTTGAGGTGTGAGTGACTCAAGAACAACATTATCAGAGGCACCTCCCACAGAATCTGTGTCTACTGGGAGCAGGCCTGGAAAGAGCTTTCTGTGTCATATTACTATTTTATGAGAACTATATAATATCTATGTTTTGCTCTTACAGGATTATATGTGTTACAATTCTTTCAATCTGCTATTACGTCACAAAAGCTGACACAGACAATATATACCCAACAGTTTGACTGAATTTCAATAAAATCTTATTTAAAATAACAGTAAGCTGGATTTCACCAATGAACTATAGATTGTCAATGCTGGTTTATATGAATTTATATGATGTTTGCTTATAAGGTTTTTTGCTGGTGTCCTGTTAAATAATACAGCATGATTAATGAAGCCAGAAAGGAATATTTGCATTGGAAGTTGAGACTAAGGAAGGTTTTAGCAAGTCAGATGAACTGCCTGTGAGCACTGTGAGGGTCTGACAGTGGAGATTTGGTCTTGGGGAAGAACTGGACAGAATAATGGTTGTGGAAACAAAAATTGTTTACTGTATAATGTGAAATAAGATCCATTCATACATATTTATTCTTATTCAAAGAAAAAATGTAATGACTTGCTAGAACCTTGGAAGTGCCATTGCTATTCTGGGAGATGTTTCTCGGCTCTCTCCCTGTACTTTATTTATTTTTTACTGGAAGTACTGCTCTCATGACAGTCAATTTTTGCAGTCCACTATGAAGACAGAGTGCCTCAGTTACAAATATGATTTAGTGCCTACATGATCTATTTCATTCTCAGGCTTTACTCTGGAACCTTCTCTTTACCTCAAATATGTAGAAGACAAGAGCCGCCAATGCAGAGGAAGTGGCTTAGGTTCTGTTGGTCTCAGAGAACAGAGCCTAGCTGGCCAAAATACATAGTGCTCTGCTGAGATTTGTGTCATCACAGACCACAGTGAAGGCTATAGATGCACGATGGGAAAGGGCCATTCCTGGAGTGATTCAAAAGAGGCAGCATGCATGGGTTTAGAGGAAGTAATCTCTCTTAACATTGAGAAAATGCTGATGCTCAGAGTAAAACCAAGGGAAGTGTAGGGAGGAAGATAAAAGTGTCAGTAAACTGTAAGTCCTCTGAAACACAGCAGTCTCCTGACCTGAGTAGGGACTCTCGTGGAGTACAAAGAAATGAGCTCTAGACTAAATGGTGAAGAAAGAAAACAAGGAATGGGAGAAAAATTAGACAGATTTTTTTGATTCCCTTGTGTGCAGATTTGGCACACGGATAAGAAATGAACAAGATGACTCTAAGGAACCCTGAAAATCTCAATTGTAGATATGTTTTTCTCCTGGCTTAAGCTCCTCCTTTCTGATCAGAACTTCTCAGAAAGTAGGTATAAAATTTAATTTCATAAGTACCATATGTTCATTATTTGTAGAAGGGAATACATTACAGTTCTTGAATGGCTATCATTAAGAGTATAAAGTCAATAGTGTAATATATAAATATGGTTGAGAATTCCATTTCATTAACTCTACTGTAAAATAAATATAACTTTATTTTTCCTTGTGTGTACACATGTATGTTGAGTTTATTGTGTGTGTGTGTGTGTGTGTGTGTGTGTTTATGTGTGAATAAGCATATCACGGGATGCCATTTCTCAGGAGCCACCTATCTTGTCTTTGGTGACAGGGTCCTTACTGGGATTTGAACCTGGCTGATTATCCCATGCTTGGTGTCCAGCCTTTTCCCAGCCATCTACCTGATTCTACCTATCCAAGATATTTTACCTGATTCTGCTTCTTTGGGGCTGGGATTACAAATTGGAAGCATACTTCCTGCTTTTTATATGTGTATTGGGAATTAAACTCAGGTACTCATGCTTATAAGACACTCTACTGATGAAGCTATCTTTTCATTACCCTTTGGTTATTCACTGTCTTATGTTACTAAGTGAAATGGTTGTAATAATTGACCAGAGAATTGAAATGTCTCATTCTTTTTGAAGCACAGATATCTTGGGAGTTACCAAAATGTATTTTTTGTTGTTGTCAACAAATAAAGTTTTGCTTGTTTATTGTAAAATATTTAAATTAAGTGAGATCAGTCTCCAAAGAATGTACAAAAGTAAGTAGGTGTTTTTAGGTGAGATATAAATGTATTTCTGATGTATTATAATTACAAGAATGTTCTCCAACTTCCCTTAATTGGCCTATAATTGATATAATGCTGATTATGGATTTGCCATATTAAAAAAAAAGTGTATATGTAGAGAGAATATCAGAAGTATGTACCAGAAATAAAAGAAGACAAAGGCACTATAGTTGCCATAGTAACAGCATGGCTAACCAATTGTTGTGACACCATGGTTACTGAGAAAGATTACGGGAAATATTGAAAACCTAAAATTGTAATATCAAAAGATTGATATTGTGACTGTTGGCACATGTCTAAAATACATATATCCCTAATTGTGCTTGGCATCAGGCCTATCCTCATCCTTATGGAGCCAAGTTACTGAAGATCTGGGGAGTTCTCTGGCTTTGATTTTATAGACAACTGTTGTTGCAGTCTCCTGTACTTACACTGTTAATCCAGTATGTCAACCTTCCAGCTATATAAAATTACTCTGTTGTTTAACTTGGGAAAAAAATAGAACAAACAAAATAGAGCTACAAATGGATAAAATATAAACAAAGATGCCAAAATTAATGGATCAAAAAATTCAAATTTATTATTGAAGAACTGTAATGAATCAGAGAATAATGAAAAATACAGTCAACATAAGCCTAAAAATCCAGTATGTAGGCTCAATGTCTTTGTACATCCTTTGAGTTTATACCTATCTTGATGTGTATAGTGAGTTCCAAAGGCAGCCAGTATTACAAGGTGAGACCTTGTCTAAAAAGCAAACAACACCAGACAGAAGAAAAAAGAAAAGAAAACAAGAAAAAAACAAATAGTAATACATTTCACCGAAGAAGAAAGTCAAATACGTATATGTTTTATGGTAGCAGTGAACTAACGCTTTTGTATATAAATGACTAAGGAGTAGCAAAAATGTCAAGGATGCAGCAAAGTATCCCAGTTTAAGACTTCAAAAACTCCTTCCTTGGTTTAAGCTGTTCAGTAAATCTGCCCTGTACCTGCTGGGCTGTCCGCAATCCCGGGTAACACATCTCCTCCATGTAGGACCAACCTCCTAAACTTTCACAAAGACTTCTACCTACTGAGGTCTAAATATTCAAGTACGCAAGCCTGTAACACCATTCTCATTCAAACCAGCACATTGTGACCATGGCTGCGAGATTATCAACATACAAATTTTAAGGAAACCATATAGTGAACAAGGAGAAAGGTGACTCGCTTTCCATTTACTGGTCAATGCCCCCCTGTCCCTGGTAACAGAGCAACTGAGTTCCATTCATAAACACTGTAGTATCATATCTCAATTGGAGGCTAGTTTGGCAAAACACTTACTAAAACCTGTTAGTATTATCTCCAGATGCCATTTGGAATACTGGCCTGAACATTTGGAGTCCTTACTTGATATAAAACTGCCAGACTTCTTGAAGTGCAGTGAAAGCTCAGGAAAAGCTTGATGAGATTGTTGTTCTGTATGCATCTCACAATCTGAGTGACTTTGTGTATTTTGTTTTTATTGCTGTCCATGAGCTCTTTGAGAGCTTAACCCGCATGTTACTTTTCTCATGTAATGTAGGAGAAACTCTGGCCAGCCTATCCAAGCCCAGGCCAGCCTTCTTGAGCATGCACAGCAAACACTTCCTCCCTACACCAAGACTGGCGCTATTCCCAAAGAATGCTGACTAGGAGACCCCTGACCAGAGATACCAATGAGAAAAGGCCAAAGCAGCAGAGTCAATGGGACCAGGGGAAGGGGTATAAATGCAGGTCTGCAGAATGCTGTGCTACTCACTGACTGCCAGTGCCCGAGTCATTGGTGCTGCATCTTCTCACCCCCTCCCACAACGGGTGACCAAGCAGGGTAACCTGCGACAGTGTAGCTGGATACCACCCTTCTTGATTATTACAGGCATCTCACCTACTATTCAAGCCAAAAATCGAGGAGAGTGTGGTGTGGGCTCCTCTGATGGTTAACCTGGACACGTGGGAAACTAGTGCATAACTTAATTTGGAGCAGGTTCAGTTGAAATTCCATCTCTGCCTCAAGAGTCAAAGCAAGAAACGGGTAGCTTCAGAGACGATACATACACAGATTGCAATATTCCATATTTTTACAGTAGTTGACATGAAATCCTTTTTTGTTTAAAGTCATGTTATTTGTGGTTTTATTTTAATTATGTTCCATGCTGAAATCTGTTGTGTTCTATGAAGAATTCTCCTGTACATGAAACTGCAGTTTTGTTCTATACAACTTAACTTTTGTCATTGAACTTTTAATAAGAAATAACTCTAGTGAAATCTCAAGCCAAAGATGAACTAGTTTGCAGATTATAAAACTATGAGACCTGTGTTCAGAAGAGTAAGTGGAAATTTAATAACAGTGACTATACAGCTCATACGATGGTTAGTTGGCATCAGACCCCAGTAATATCTTTTCTATGTGTGCACAGGAGATGTGGCCCTAGTACTAATAGTAGTCATAAGCATCATCAAATAATTTTATGACACTGACTTATACAACTTGTGAAGAATCATGATGTTTGTACTTAAATTGAGAAGGTACTTAAATCTGCCAACCAAATTGTGTATGTAATATGACTAAATATTTGGACCTTATAAACTATGTACATCACCTAGTTTGTTATTAAAACTAACTATATTTTTGGAATATATTGAATGAATATAAGTAATAATTGTTTTGTATGTTTATGATATCAACTACATTTCTGTTCAGACAGAGGGAGGCCTCCTATGGACATCAAGAAAGCATGGCACATCAAGTTGTAGTAAGCACCTTCCCTTAGGTTAAGGTTGGACAAAGGAGCCCAGTATGTGGAATAGGATCCTGAAAGCCAGTCAAAGCAAGCTATGTTCTTTTTTTTATATAGACTTTGCACTGCGACAAAACTTTTTTTATATATATTTTAAAGGATGATTGTCAGCATAGAAAAACGTAGCCACATGAATGATGTCTGTCTGCATCAGCCATTCATTTGATGTCAAGTGCTCTTTGAGCCTGTCCCTAGCCTGTCCTCAATGATGACAGTCATTACCACTCTGAAGTGCCACCTGTGGGGAAATCATTCAGACTTTCCTGATGGAAAATATAACAATAGAGATTTTACTTAAATTCTTTCAGTGTCCTTAGATACATTGTTAATGAAATGTTTACACAACACATTAAGGAAATGTTAGACTTTTTGTTCTACACTGTCAGTGTATTACAAAACAAAAATAATGAATGCTTATTTAAAGAATGAGGACAAAGCTTAATTCCTAATGAAACTCATAATCATGAAAATAATTGTAACCAATGGAAAAATAACCAATTTAGTAAACAACCTCTTCATATACCATTTTCAATTTTCATATACCCTTTTTCTATAATTTCTGACATGAATCATTACAGAACCCTTGCAGTTTCCAAAGACAAGGAAAGTTTAGAAGCCTGCATGTCTTTTATACAAATATCAACCCTCTCCTTAATATTTAAAACATACCTCAGACTCAACACTTAATTTAAAATAAAATTTTTAATCAAGCTTTGTCTGATCACAAAGGGGTTATTACATTTTTTTCCTCCTGTGAAATTTAATGCAATTTTTTTAAAAAAAATATTGTTTACATCTATTCTTGTACAAACTAATATTAAAATACTCAATATGTAGTTTAGAATGTCCTTGAACTCCTCTCTACCTACTTCATTGTCACAAGGACTGGGCTTAAAAGTGTAGTCTACCATGATAGTAGTAAATTTGTATGTATCACTTACATTTCTATAACTTTCAACAACCATAAGTAGTACATGCACTTAGATGTACTTTTTTTTTTTTTTTTTTAAAGTCAGGTCATGAAAATTCTGAGCTCTCTTCCTTTATTTCTGTGTGTCTCAGAATTACTCAGAATTACATTATGACTAAATTATTTTTAATCAATAATTTACTATTCTGCTCTTTGTAGGCCAAACACTCACTTTGTGTTTAGTATACTTGGCAATCATACGACACACATGGCCATAAGACAAGTGTGATTGACAAGTGAACTGGAAAATGACTTCTTCATCAAAAGTCACTGCTTTAATCTCTGTGCATTCTTCTTCATTGTCCTCATCTTTCTCTTCCTCCCCATCCTGATTCACACCATCATCTTCCTTCTCCTTTAAAGCTTTCCAGGACATAAATTGCCTTTTAATGCTGACAATGACATTACACCATTTCATTTTGGCATGACCCAAAAGGATTATGTTTATCCCTGCAACTGATATAATCAAGGTACTGCGATTTAAAGGATTCCTTGACTAGCAGGGCATGCTAAAGCATTTGGCAGCCTTGACTTAGCTCACTGATACGAACTAATGAATTTAATAGCTCTGTCAGACTGCCTAGCTACTACTCTGAGAGATGGATCAGGGCGCTTTACACATCGTTGGCTACAGATCTAATTTGTTTTTGTTTCTATCATGTTTTAAAGGATGGCTGATCTTTAGGGATTCCTATCACTTCTTGCATCCAATGGTTATTTCCAATGTAAGTAGGAAACATGAAAAGAGCATCTTCAAGGGTCCCTGAACTCCAGTTAGCTGCATATCAAGTCACTTGCATGTTTTGGCAGCTTTCTACAGTATGGCAATATTGTTCCCTGCCATTAACAGATGGAGACTCAACGTGAGAACTACTACTGTAAAATCTGCAATATGTTAGGTTAAAGATTAAGTGAAATCAATGTTGAGGGTGCTGGGACGTCATATATTTCAATTGTATGTACTCTGCCAATTATAAGCTTCA
This sequence comes from Phodopus roborovskii, assembly GCF_943737965.1. Lineage (NCBI taxonomy): Eukaryota > Metazoa > Chordata > Mammalia > Rodentia > Cricetidae > Phodopus > Phodopus roborovskii. Next base: position 8,548,817 of record NW_026126511.1, on the reverse strand, counting down.
TGAATTTACTTATTAAAGATGAAGATTTATGATGGAGACTTCAGGATCACAAAGGTGTTCTATGGCAGCTAGCTTTTGTCCCTGAGGTGAGTGGCAGATGCCATGGAAACATCACAGCAGCCTGCTTCTCTGCTTCTCAAATTGCAGGTGTACAAAACAAGAGCATTTTTATGAGTAGCTGTTAAGATCTATGAAGCAAACAGTTGACAGCTTTTAAAATACCTTACATGTGCATATGGCATATATAAGTACCTTAGCATCAATAATTTTTCTCATCCTTTTCATAATAAATGGCTTAGTCTAAAAGTGTATCATTTTCAAATTCAGAGTTGAACAAATTGCTTGAAACTGTGAGATATTCATTTTATAATTGGGTTTAAGCTCTAATTAGTTTTATAACAACACAAATTATAGGATTATCAAATTAGACTCATACAAGATAATTTTGTAGTCATCAATCTGCTGTAATAGTTTTTTATTAATCTAATCAGTAAAGAGTGGTAAAGAAACATTGGGGGGAGCTGAGGAATCCCTCAATTTGGGCATCAGATATATGATCTTTGCCTCAAGCAATGAATCCATATAATTTCTAACCAGTCTTATAGTTTGTTTCACGTAGCGGGAAGCATTTAGGATGGGGAAAAAGGTGTAACTCTTCTTCTATAACTTCCTTTATATTCTAAGACACCTCATCAATCCATGCTTGCAGAAGTCATTTCACAAAAGCAATGCTGAGCTACAGACATACTGCCCCGAGTGTTTCATAACACATTTTCTTATCTGAGAATTCCTTTGCTGATGCATAGGAGATGGATCATTAGACATTTTGGAAAGAAATTAGGTGGATGCTGCTATGAGTTACTTCCAGGTACACCTTCAATTAGTAAAACACATCAGAGGTTATATTTACCACACTTTTATCTCTAGGTAGCAGAAAGACTAAATTATTTGCATTTATAATAGTTCTATGATTATGAAAATAGAATGTTTCCTTTTTAGTCATGTGAAGGAGATGTATACATTTAGCAAAATGAGCAAGTGAACACCACCATAAAATTCCAGTAACTATGTCTTCGAAATTGTGCTTTTCCATGTTAAGTCAGGATAGCAGCAAATGTGTCTGGGGTTTGTAGCCTTATTTTAGGTTCTACTATTCCCTCTCTGCTGAATGATATCTCACGATAAACTCACCACAATTTGGACCTTGGCAGTTTTGCCTTTTACCTCTTCAGCATCTTGTGACTCAGTGGCAATCTGAAAAGTACACAGGGAAATCTGGGGTCAGGAGTGAGTCAGGTTGGGACTAGAGGAATGGTGAATTTTAGAAAGCATTAGGTGAGGCCACTTTCCAAGAACCAATCCAGGCATCAATCACGTTGCAAGACTGAACATAGTGATTTCAGGAGACATTGGGCCACCTGAACTTTTTATGCCACCAAAAAAAAAAAAAAGTTATGAAATATCAGAACGTAGGAACATGGAGGAATGAGTCCAGATATTTAAGATTTGGGCTTTTAAAATGCCAAATAGTCATAAGAAACACATTATTTAGAATATATGCAGGATCATTGTGTGGGAGAAGTGTCTATGGACCTGCAATAGACTGCTGGCAAGAAAAGCCATGTGTGGGCATTTGTGCTGCTGAATCTTGTCAAATTGTTTGGATCAGGAAACAATCAAATGCTACTGAATCCATTAGGAACTATTTGAAGATGTTTTATTTGAATTGGAAAGACACAGAGGTGTCTTTCCACCATATAAATGGGTGGAAGAAAGAAAGTCACATTTTGCTTGCTTGAGTACACTCTGGTTGGCAAATTCATCTACTCCATTGCTGTTGCATTCCTTCTATGATGTCAGAAACAGCAAGCTTCCGGTGTACAATGAAGAGCAGAGGCTGAGCACGAACACTATTCTCTTAGACATAGACTGAGATGTCTAGAGCCCCCAGCTTCATAATTGTAACTATTCAGTATCTGGCCACTGTGGAACAAGACAGTGAATTTTGGTCTAGACAGGTGGCGTTCTATAAACTAACCTAATACATATGTGTGTGTGTGTGTGTGTGTGTGTGTGTGTGTGTGTGTGTGTGTATGTTTTATCAGTTTAATTCCTCTAGGGAACTCTAACTAATATCTAATAAATATAACAGAATGCTCCCTATCAGAACAGAAAAGTTACTGAGCTCTGGAGCAAGTAAAAATCTCTGTAGACTGGTGGGAGATGTCATTCTGTAAATATTTCTTATTGGTTAATGAATAAAGTACTGTTGGCCAATAGGAAAGCAAGATAGGTGGGACTAGGAGACTAGGATGAGAGAGGAAGAGTAGGGAGGAGTTCCAAGATGGAGGATGGAGAGCAGAACACCAGCCCCTCTCTCTGGTAAGATAAGACCATGTGGAAATACTTAGATTAATAGAAATGGGTTAATATTTAAGACAGAACTAGCCAATAAGAAACTAGTAACTGGCCTACAGCTTTATATCAAATACAGTGTCTGTGTATTATTTGGGGCTGGTGCAGCGGTAGGATGAGTGCAGCAGAAAAACATACTCATAAAAGTAGACCATCTGCAATCTCACTGAGCATTCTAATTTGCTTTCTATTGCTATGATTAGCATCGTGACCAAAAGATGTTTGGGGCAGAAAGGGTTTATATAATTTCACAGCTTACAGTTCCCCATGCAGGGAAGTCAAGTGAGGTAGGTACACAGAGGCGGGAGCAGCAGCCATGTAAGAACAGTGCTCGATGGCTTGTTCCCGATGGGTTGCTCATCTGGCTTGCTTACACAACACAAGCCCACCTTTCCAGGGTAGCACTGCCCAGAGCAGGTCTGACCCTCCCACATGAATAATCAAGACCAGGCTGGCATCGAACTCACAGAGATCCACCTTCCTTTGCCTCCCAAGTGCTGGGATTATAGGCATGCACCACAAGCTCACATTCTTTTTTTTTTTTATTTCCTAATGGGCATGATACTGTTATCAGATGTGAATAGACTGCTCCATGCCAAATGCTTCTAAGTGAAGTAAATTCTTCCTAATACTTAGGTTAATCACTCTAATCAGACTGGAGAGATTCTTGCCTCCCCTGTCAGCATCAATTTGTCACTAAGCTGTCTCTCAAGACCACGTGGATTGAAATGGGAGAGTAAGAGTCGGCATACATGACAGAAAGCAGAAGTGAGGTAACATCCTCTTTTAAGTTTACAGGTTTACAGAAGTGATAAGAACAAAATGTGTGCATTCTACTGATGCAGAGGATGCATTGCCTCCTCTTACAGCTCAAATCTAGTTTTGTGAATGAGTCTTCAATAATTTCTTCTATAGGATGTAGATAGAGATATAGAAAGCCATTTAGGTATTATGTATTAAGCTCATGGCTACATTCTTTATCTTTTGGAAGTAAATTTTACTCATATGAGATGAATAATTTACCATCACTTTGAGCAGCAAATTTCCTTACCATCTGGTCTATCACACCGGTCTGTTGATCAGTCTTTCACATATTTATTCAATTTATTTTATTACAATATGGTTTTCTTCTTATTAGTAATATATAAGATTGATAAGGATTGCTATACTTCTATGTTATGTTCATGAGCCATAAATCATAACATTCAGATGTGAAAACTACTTAAATTCCTTATTCCTACACATTCACAACCTTCAGTTGCTTTCTCTGGGTCTTCTTCATTAATTCTACTCGCTAATCAGAATGAGTACTCAGCTCTAGAATGTTAATGAAAGGAACCGGCATATTATAACATTGCAGTGCATAAATATGAAAATGATCTACCAAGATAAATAACTCATTGCTCTGCAAGTCTCAAAATGCTCATTGGGATCTCAAGCATTATCATTTTACTGGATGAATTTATAGGGACACCAAAGTATTTCTGCTGAGCCCAAGTCCTCTGTGGTATAATTTTCAAGAGACAAAAAGCTAAAAATGCACTCTGGAGATGCAAGAGTTGAGCTTCATCAGTATCACCCTCCCTAGACTGTGATTTCCTCATGTTGTGAGACTCGGGAGTACTGGAATTAGCTACCTTCTTTGCTCTGGAAAAGTTCAATTAGAAATAGCAAGGCAAACTTGTTTTAATTTGCATTGTACTAAACTTTAGTTTTGTTTTCAAAAATAGTTTGGGGTTTATATAAATTTCAAATGACAGGATAGAATTCATATGTACTCAAGTGTAGTTTTCCTTCTTTATAAAATTTTACATAAAATGATATGTTGTCCCAATTATTGGATTAATGAAGATTATCATTAGCTAAAACACATTTTCATTCAGATTTTCTTCTTTTTACCTGATGCCCCTTTATAAATCTAGGAAATCATCCAGGATATTGCATTATTTTTACCATTCAGGTCTTCTTAGCCCCCTTGACGACTGAAGTTTTTCCTACTTTCCTTCTTTCAGATCGTCTGGCAGTTTTGAAAATGACTAGTGAAGAGGACTATTGAATGTTATCTTATGATTGATGTTTTTCCATTGATTAAACAGTGGGTTTGGGTTTAGGAGAGGAAAATCATAGGATTGATTGCAATTTCATCATATTATGGGAAAGAAATGTAACAGCAATCAGAATTATTACTCTTCTCTGTAATGTGAGTTCTATTTGATCTTAATAATAAAAGCCTGGAGCAAGATACAGGGGAGAATGCTGAGAGATCAGAAATCTGATCTCTGAGCACCAAGCCAACGCTACCTTTTCCTCACTAGCTTCCCAGTGGAAAAGAGCTGGAGTTCATCTTCCTCCCACCTATATTCCTTTCTCTGAACAGCTGCCTCACTTCCTGTCTGTCTGTACAGACCTCCAGACCTCTATGGATAGCTATTAGCAGGCTCCACCTTTTGATCTTCAGACAAGTTTTATTTGTACAAAGAAGATATCACTAGACTTCTTCATACCCATCATTTCTGTGTTGCAAGTCCCTCTTTCTCACCCAGTAGGAATAAGACCATTATGTGCAGTCTGTTCTTACTTCTAATAGTCCCCTTCTTACAGAGACCACTCAACCTCTTTCTTTTGTTTCCTGTGCCATTCGAATTTGTAGCTAATATTTATTCTGATTTAAGGTAAATAAGTAATCTAATACAAAAATATATACTATCTACATTATGAACTCTTCTAGTTTCTATGACAAAGATACCTGATGAATGTAAGTTAAAGGACAGCTTATTTAGAGTTTAGTTTGGGTGATCAAAGTCCATCATAGAAGAAAAAATGGGCAGTTGTCGGTGACATGATGGCAAGAGCATGCCACTGAAATGCCTCATCTAGCAGCATGGTGGAGAAAGAAACAGGAGGAGAAAGAAAATGGGACCAGGTGGAAAAAAAAATAGCATGACTCAACCCAGTAAGTATGTCACTTCCCATAGGGCAATTCCAACTTCTGAATGTCCATAAACTCCCCCAAACATTACCAGAAGCTGTTCAAACCTTTGAGCCTAGGAAGAAAAGTTCACATTCAAAATACATCAGGAAAACCATTTAATTAATCTTTTATAATGAGATCCACTTATTGGTCTATTCTTCTAAGACACATAAAGTCATGATGGATTACCTCAGCTTATTTTAAATACTGTTTAGTTTATTACTTCAGCATTTAGTTTAGATTATACTTCCTATTACTGTAAAATTTTTCTAGGATGTTTTATTGCATATGGAATTTTGGATGGGTGATTTAGGAACATATGTATTTTTATTGTTTTTTTTTTTTTTTTTTTTTTTACCAATGCTTTACACATGTGACTTTTATTTCTTGCTTTCTTTAACTTCAAGTTGTATTTCCATGGAGTGGTACTTTGTTACCTCCAACCATAGATGCTTTTTAGACTTATCTCTGCCTCTGGCAATATTGGACAGGTCTCTTTTATATTTACTATGTATATTATTCTATGAATGGAATGGACCTTTGATTTGATGTCTATCATTAATTTTGAAATTTTCTCATCCATTATTACTTAAAATATATTTTCAAGTTGGTTCTATGTTCTCTTCTCATATTCCAATTTATGTGTACTCCTTTTGATGCATGAATCCATACTTCTTTGACATTCTGTTTGTTATTATCATTATCTTCTCTTTGCTTTTCAGCTTGACATGTTTTCTATTGAAGTGTTTTCTGAATCATAGATGTTTTCCTTCCTTCGCCATGATGTATTCACTGATACATTCATTAAAGATAGCCTTAATTCAGTTACTGTAACTTTGTTTCCTTCAAGGATTTCCCTATTTGCTTGTTAATTGCTTAAAATTTCCATCTTTCAGGACTTGAGTTAAATATCAGTACTAAAGTGCTTGCCTAGCTTATTCAACGTTTTGAATTGCAATTCCAGACTCTTAAGAAACATTCATCGTTCTACCCACATCACTCATTTTCTCCTTTTGCCAATTTTCTCCTCATACCCTTTTGGCATAGCAATTATAGTTACATCAAATATTTTTGCAATTTCAACTATTTGAAATATGTCAGTCTGTACTTCAATTTCAATATGCTTTATTTTGTCTTCTAACAGACCTTAAATTTTTGCTATTGCTACTAAACTGGGTGTATTTTAGATAAAAATAACTGAGCTAAGTAGATATCCAGCAAGTGTGTTCCTCTTGTTAAGAGCTAGTTTGTTTTTAAGGTGTTGTGTTTGTTTCATATTTATGGCTCTTAGTGACAGAGTCTTTGAATTCCTTTACTGCCATTACCCTTGACTTTCTATTTACTTTGGCTTTGCCATTGTTCCCCTCTGACCTGGTCTGGCTCTTTCAACAAAAAATTCACTGTTACTGTCCTGGAGTCAACTGCCCTTGCTCTCATCCCATGGAGGAGATTCAACTGTCTGTATTATTTTAAATAAATCTTATTAGTAATGAATCCACACAGTTTCATAACTGTTTCTGCATTTGCGTATGCCCCGCTTATCATGTGGCAGCCTTTTCTGTACGTTAGTGCTGGAATCTTATGGTTTTTGTTTGTTTATTTATTTGTTTCTGTTTGTGTTTGTTTTGCTTTGTTTTATTAATGCTTTACCACCTGGTGATTTCGCACCACACTAAAGCATCTCTTCACAAAAACATTACAAACTGTGATTCATTTAGTAAAAAGTAATTGAACTTAAAATAGATATAGTATGAAAGCATTAGCATTAATGCCTACTAACTAAATGTTGCAGTTTTCATTTCAGCAAATGAATTTTACTGTTTGTATGAACTTCAGGTCTTCATAATATAAAAGAAATGGAAATGACATCCTTGAAAGACCCAGCTCTGTTTAAGCAGTTAGCATATGTGTGAACTATGATACATGTTTTCAGATTGTTGTGCCTGTCTCCACTAACGATAGCTCATATTTTATCAAGTACATCACATACTTCGTTTTTAAAACAATTACAGAGATATGACCCTGGCAGAAGCATTCAAGTGATCTAACAGAATGAATGCTGCAATTTCTTGTCCTGTGCATTTAAAAGGCTTACTGTTCTTTTGAAAGTCTAAGTTTTGAAAATACGTATAACACTTAATTGAAGATAGCAAATAAACTTTCAACTCAATTAGAAAAAATTGATCAATTACATTACCTCCAGGATCAGGTAAGTGGCCGAAGAAACTTGACTTGAGAAACATTTTTAGTCATATCTCCCAAAACACAACACATACATGAATTGAGCAGGGAGACAAGGGATAAAGGATCCCCAGGCTCTGCATGAGATGAATATTCAGATTTATCTATTTCTTATTTTATCTAGAGTAATATTTGAATATTCTGGAGCTCCTAAAGTCAAGTAGTTAGCCAGATAGAATAATTGGTTGTTATCAGCTGTTGAAATAGGGTATTGTTAAAAAAAAAAAAAAAGGGAGGGGGGCAATACACACACACACACACACACACACACACACACACATATATATATCACTTAGAAATGTTTGACTTTATAACTATGATTAAGCTATTTTGAGCTTTACAAAAATCTGTTAAGTTTAGTTGTAAACTACTCATAAAGGAACAGGGCCTTATTTCTGTGTGGTCTTTCATTCTTTACAGCCTTTCAAATAACCCATGTTTAGCTGGCACTTCATATTTAGTTCTTAATCTTGTGTTGTAGGTTATTACTAACTGTGGTCAGAGATTAATGGAGAGAGTTCAATCAGCATGGAGATAGAGTCAACTATTTGACTGAGGCTGAATTAGTCTGTAAAACTGTGCAAACTTTCCTATGAGCTGACAGCTTTGGGGTGATGCCTGGTAATCACTGTGGAAGTAAGAATTAATGGCTTTATTGACTTGACTGTAGCAGTCAGTCTGTGTTGACTCTCCTTAATTTCTCTGGAAAGATAAGACCATAACTGAAAAATAAGCCAGAATCTTCATAGTCTCAAACACAGGGTCCATGGAAAGTAATGGACAGCATGTGAGTCACACTGTAAATGATGTAATGAGAATCAATGTAAACACAGAGGCATTTCCACTGAAGGCCACTGCAAGGACAGGGGGGAACAAGGACTTTTCTATTGGCAAGGCACTTAAGCTCTCTAACTTTAATTTACTCCAAGAAGCAAGATGGAATTTTCTCTTACTTTATGCCCCAGGGTTTTGCCAAGAGAATGATATCTACGACCCCTTCACGGCGGTATCAATATATCTTTGTTTTCTAATCTAGTTAAATTTTACAAATCAAAGGTCAACATTTAATACAATGACAAATTTCTCCTTACTGGAAGGAAAAGGTGTCATTGAGTTTTATATTTATAATCCAGCCCTATAAACATTGAGTTTTATATTTATAGTCCAGCCCCATAAGCATTGATTGTCCCACTTACCATGGAGAAAGGACAAATTAATACAAATGTGACCACCAATACATGAAGTACCTAGTTAATATTCATGCCATTGCAGCTCTCTAAACAATTTCATGTTCCTTTGGAAAACTAGTTTTTATTAGACTTGTATCTAATATAAGGATTAGTCATGCTATCAAATGTCCTAAGTAGACACAGAGTAAGACTGAAGTATGTTGACTTCAAATCAGACTGTTTTCTTTATCCATTTTTATTTAATGCATTCATTTATGTACTTGCATAAAATATACATGCTTAAAACTTTTCTTTTCCAAGTAAAATTTCACTTGCCCTGACTTTACTATGACAATCAGCATTCCCAATTACTGATGTGTTTGTCCACATTTTCACTACACTGTAGGGTCCTTTCTCATTGCATGATCAGCTGGTTTTGTTTTTTGTTTTGTTTATTTTTAATGTGCTAGAAGATTGATTGGTAATGCATTTAATGAACTAAATTTTGAAGATATTAAAATGTATCCAGATATCTTAGTGTGGTAGATTTTTTTTTTCTTTTTGGTTAAAATCATGTATTCGGATAGACTGGTAAGGATCATGGCACATTTGGAGTTCCTGTGAAAGGGTGCTTTCTCTGGCCACTCCAGGAAGTCTGCAAGGAAAGATGGCGTGGTTGCTGCATTGCATATTGTATGCTCTTTCTACAGAAATGTAGTTTCTGGGGCTGGAGGAATGGCTCAGCCATTAAAGGCTAGGCTCAAAACCAAAAATATAAGAAAGGTAATTCTGTCAACACCTCAATTCAAAGCGATTGGAAGCAGGATTCCAGACACTGTTGCCTACATCTTTAAATCACAAAATTGTCATTCTGCTTGAAAATTCAAGGTGTGCTTCTTCCTATAAATATTGTAAATCACAGAATATATGAAAAATATCTATATATCTTTCAAAACACTAGGAAGCTAACATCATGCTTTCTATGGTTGTCCTTATTTAATTAATATAATACAGATATAGATATAGATTTAGATATAGATATATAGGCCTCTGGTTTTTGTCTGTGCTCACTATACACTTATCTTCCATCCCTGTGCATTTCCCTTCATTCCAAGAAGAACATAGATGCAGTCAGGCTTGAAGTCTTCAGCTGTGGGCTATAATATATTTACTTGTATATTTGAAAGCATTTTCATTAGGTGCAGATTTCTGATTTTGTGTGTGTGTGTGTGTGTGTGTGTGTGTGTTGTTTATAATGTTTTCCTGTCAACCTTGAGCAATGGAGTTACTAATGAGAAGTCAGCTTTGATTCATTTCCTTGCAGTCCTATGTGACATATGTCATTTTCTTCCTTTTCAGGATTTTCAAGATTTGCTTTTTGTATTGTATTGTCTTTGACTAAGCTCAGCCTAGGCACTCCAATCTTTGTATTACAAGTTACCTGTCTTTTTAAACAGATACCTTGATAATTTAATTTTAAAGTGTGCTTGGTTTTTCTTTATGCAAGTACCCTACTCTGTCTCCAATTGTCTCTGTATGTCTTTCTTTCTTTATTTATTTAAAATCACTGTCCATGCTTCATTAGTTTTGTACTTTCTTTTTATTATATAATTACTCTTTAATCTCTCTTTCTTGAAATTTGCCGACTATGATTTCTATGACCTTCAATCCTGTATTATGTCTTATGGTATATTCCATTTATATATGCACTGTATATCTTTGTGTTCATGTGGCTTTTCTTGTGTCCATATGTATTTCCATCTGTGCATGTATGTACATGTGTGAATGAATATTTCTTTCTTCAAGAAAAAAAGGTACTAATGTTTGTAAAATTTCGTGTCAATGGGTAAAATGCTTTTGTAGTATTTTAGTCATTTTTAAATTTATTCTAAGGTGGACACCTTTATTAGTCATTTTTTTTTATTTTAAAACAATCTGTTCTCATTTTACATACCAATCCCAGTTCTCACTCCCTGCCCTCCTTCTATTTTCTTCACCTCCCCCCGCCCAACACCTCTCTCATCCACTCATCAGAGAAGGTGAGACTTACCTTGTGGAGTCAGCAAAGTCCAGCACATCATTTGAGGAAGGACCATGGCCTTTTCCCTTGTATCTAGGCTGGACAAAGTATCCTGGTATAGGCATTAGCTTCAAAAGGCCAGTTCAAGAACTAGGGATAAATCTTGGTCTCACTGCCAATGACCCACAAACTGCCCAAGCCACACACAGCTGTCAACCATATTTGGAGGGCCTCATTTGTTCCTATGCAGGTTCCCCAACTTGTCAGTCTAAAGTCAATGAGCTCAGGTCAGCTATTCTGTAGTATCCCCAAAATGGTCTTGTGCCCTTATCTGATTCTATTGCTCCTCGTTCTCCTCCACTGGACTCACGGAGCTTGGTTTAGTTGAGGGTCTCTGCAGAGGATAGTGATTTTTAGAGAGTTATCTAACTTAGAATAGATTTGCTTTCAAGCCAAGTGACATGGACATTAATTTCCCATTTTGTGATATGTAGGAAGTGTCAGAAGGCTGGTGGATATTCACAGATATATGCATTCTGTGTGAATGGCTTTGGTTTCCTATTTAGTATGTGCTCTGTGATAAAAGGAAGGCTAATGTTGGGGATCAGAAACATACATTGATATCTGGCAACTGACATAATATGTCTACTTTTACTTTTCATCCAAACCTTTTATCAACTAGGTAACATATTAAATTTGATGTAATATTTCTTCTACATCTGAATCTTAATGTTATTTTCATAAGTTCAAAGAGAATACCACTTTGAACACTACCCATACCCATTTGTCACCTTATTTTAGGCCTAATTTCCCAGTAGATTCATCAATATAATCAATGTAATAACCCATTGGTGAATATGTGCACTCACCATCCCCATAATGATATTTACATGAAATCCATATCATACATCCGTAAGAAGGAGTTGTGAAAGAGGCTACAGTTCAAAAGGCAGATGCTCTGGGAATCTGGAGCACATATTTATATATTCATTTTCTGTTCTATCTATGCTTGGGATAGGTTTCAAACTCCAGTTTTCTACTGTAACGGTAATGGCTATCATGAAAATTAATGACCAGCCCTCAATGTAGAACTCCAGTTGCGATGAATGCTTGGTCCCTACCAGTCATCATGGCTGTTAAGAGTTATTGCCTCTGTGTAGTGGAGTACATGTTTTTGTTATAAGACATTAGAACTTTTGCCATCTGCTTTATCAGTGGGATGTGTAAAAGGTACCAGTTAGCAAGCCCATTCTCACCACATAAGTCATCTTTGGAACATCTAAGTAATATAATTCAAAGGGCAGAGTATAATTAATTCATAGTAGCTCAGACTTCCTCCACTGGGCCCTGTCCCTTAAACCCTATTAAAACGGGTCCAAAACTAAGTTCTACTTTTTCAATAATGATAGGGGTTCTCTGATCTTGTTTTAGCAATTATTAGGTTGGTAAGGAAAAGCCCTGTGCTACCTAAAATTGATTAGCTGAACACTGCAAGAACATTGGAAATAATATTTATTCAAAATGATATGGCAGCTCAAACCATTAAAGAATGAGGCCTTCATGTTAGTATTAAGTTCAAATGATACATTTTTGCTCATTGTGTTTTAAGTATTAATGTTTCCTTACTTGCCATTGACCTTCATTTTCCTTTTCACTGATTCTTTCCTTTTACTCAAGCTTCATTGTTTTCTGGGTTTCTCTTTCCTTCACAGGTTTGTGTGTGGCACAGCTGTGAGACCTCAGTTCTGCTGTTTAGATTGTTTGTCTCTATATCTTTGTCACATACAAGGCAAACAAATATTCTGAGTATATTGCCCTTGGTCTCCAAATGTCTAAATCTATATTCCTAAATCCAGAATCATGCCTATTACTTTATTTCTTGGCTATAAGTTCATGGTCATCAAATGTTTATCTCTAGTCCAAATACATTCTTGTCAGAAATGCTCACATCTTTCAGTGTCTTGCAACATTTTCTCACATTACTCTCTCAGATTTACCTCATATTACTCTAGGACATGTTTCTGTGTGATCTCCCAAGGTACTTTGCAGATGTCTGCCTTGGCTGTTCAGGTAACACCTAGATAGAAGCATCTTGGCAGTAGGTTCTACCATGGCTCTACAAGATCTCAGCAGTTTTATGTAATCATTGCAAAGAATGTTTGTCTCAAGTTTAATCATTTCCCTTTCAGTCTCAAATGAAGTTAGGTTCCTGAGACCTCCCCTCCCTCTTTACAGCAGCTCATTCTGATCTGGGCAATGATTTGTTTTAGGAAGATGTGAATTACCTCTTCTTCATTTCGTTATAGGATAAGAATGGTGAAATGGAATTAATTTGACATATTTTTGTTATCTTTATAATTTATCTTGCTTCATCAATAAAGGCTTATTCTGGTGGTTTAATATTTTAAGATCCTTCCACTTAATTTATTGTCCTAATTTATTGTCCTCCTAATGATTCTGTCCTAGATATGCCTCAAGCCCCATTATGATCACTGCTATTACATAAATTATTTCAGAAAAACAAAAACCAAACTTAAAACAAACAAAACAAAATAATAAGACTCTACTTTGCTCCAATCAGTTTCAACTGACCACAGCATCTGGCCCCTTTAGTTGTATCTCTGAATACTAAACAGAATATTTCTAAAAAGCAGATCTCATCTCCATACCAACTTGGTCATATGATCTCTTTTCATAACAATTGTGAAACTTTATTTTGAGGATCTTCAGCTAGGATTTCATTATCATCTTGTTACTGACAGCTGCTATAGACTGGAGGATCCATTTGCATCATGCATTAGGGCCAGCTTTATAAATTTATGTTTTGTGCATTCTATACTTTAATATTCTTCCTTACTCCATACTAAAATAAAACATATGATGGTAAAAAAAATTAAGTAATTAGCCAAGCTCTTCTGATGTTTTACCAGTGTGGCTAAAACACCTGCTCATCTAACCTAGTATTTCATTGCCTTATTACACACAGTCTAATCTAAAACAAGTACCTTGCTTTATGCTTGCGTATTTTCCTAAAGCTCAGCATGATTCCATCTCTTTGAATCTGTCCACTTCTGCACTTGACATTAGTCTTGAATTTTTTTTAAGTTTTAGTTTTAGTATTGAATTTGTCATTATTCCTCCAACATCAGTGTCTCTAAGCTGTCATTTTTTTTTTCTAAAAATCCCATTTGATATCACACTTTACCACTAGTTTTTATCATTTCTTTTCCTTATTTGAATACTTCATGGGGGGAAAAAAGAGATCCCTTTATGAGCAAGCCTTCATTTGCAATGAGTACTAGGATTATGACAAGGAAGTTAAACACCTAGACCAAGTGGAACATTAGTAAGTAAAGGGTTGCAATACTTAATTAATTTCATAGCTCCAGTGGCATGCCTCGATCATAGCTATTGTCTTGTGAATGCCTCATTACCACTATTCAGAATAGCATGGCTTCTATCTGACAAAGATGCAGATTGCTAATATGCTCACGTGATGCTGGGGTTCTAATTCTCTCATGATGTTTATGCTAAATGTTACCTACAGCATCACAGTCATTCATGACTAAATATTTTAGATTTAGTTTTTTATTCTGTCATGGAGTGCATAATTTTGTCAACAAGATGGATGACCAAAATTTTATGTTTTCTTAATCAAAGAAATATTAAATTTTGAGGGTAACATAAACATATTTGGTTTCAGAAATCTAGGCCCTGGGATTTTTGCTACCTGATAAAACCACTTTGCAAATATGAGTCTCTTGATTGTGATGAAGTAGCCCTGAGATTGTCTTAACATCATATGACTCCTTATATCATAACAGGCAACCAGGAGATCTTTCTACTGAATTTTCATAACCGTGAACATGACACAGTCAATCCTGGATCTAATTACAGCCACCAGTAAAACAATGACCTCAGTTCGACAAATAAACTATGTTAAAAAACTATATGTAAAATTTGGACTCTAAACTACAGGAGACAATGTACTCTCTGTAGACTGGATTTAATTTGCAAGATCCTAAGTGAATACACATGCCACCTGTATCTGAGACTACTCTATGATAAATGTGTATATTTCTAGGCTGCCACACATACAGTAATCCTGTTATGCTACAGAAAAAAAACAAATATACATACTTACATATGTTAGTGATCCTAGCAATAATACTGGCTTCATACCTAATTCCCATATTTATTAATTAACAGGAAAACAAGTCTTGAAGTCATTATGTATCTTCTCCTTCTCATTCATAGTAACCTCAATACTGCCTTCATACTGTTCTTATTAATCTCTGTAAGAGCTAAGTCATTTTATTCAACAACACTTTACTCTGTTCCAATCATTAGATACACACTGTCTACAGCTAACAAATTACCACTACTTATCAGCAATTAACACCAGCCTAAAATAGAAGTGAAGGAATCCCCCAGGCACTAGGTAAAAAAAAAAAATGTTACTCACTACTTCTAAGGTCAGATTTCCAATCAGTTGCTATTGTGATTCTTTCAAGCACTGTCCTTGATTTGAAACATACAGATTTATATTGACGTAGTAACTTAAATATGAATCATCACTGTCCAATTGTGAGAAGTTTTAAATATATCAGTATTTCCTCTCATTGCTATAAACTTGTTCTTATCAGAGTTATTTAATTACACTGCTAAAACCCATATGGGACCAATTCTTCTTTTTCATCTTTTTCTATTCTTCTTCTTTTCAAAAAATATGTGATGCCTGTATGAACTGCATATCTGTCCTTTCCACTAAAAATTGATTGTTTACTATTATTTCAAACTTCACAACATTTTTAAATTTCATAATGAGATTATAGATTTCATAAAAGTGCTTATTGTTATCCACAGTATTTCATTAACTATTTAGGAGAGATATAACAGAGCTGAAAACTTAGATTCTTTATATACATTTTCATCAAGATTTTGCCATTGATAATTTCCTGCAATTCATTTATTTATATCTAAGTTTGTTGCTATAAATCTATCATGCTATCATATTTTTGATGTGTTACAAATTATATTTCAGATGTTAGTTCAAGGTTCCATTTTAATTTCATTTATTTTCACATAGAATTGACCATGTTGATATTTTTTTTGAGAAATGCATGTATTTGTTTCAGATATCCATGCAGTATAATGAATTATTTAAAATTATAAATATTATTTTTATATATAACATATATACTGATATAGCTCTAGCCTAAAGTGTGCTGAAGTAAAATTTGTTTGAATGGTCCATTTTCCTTGCCAGGGTGAGTGTCTGTAAAGTACTTTCCTAGCTGTGCTTGTCCTGAGGCCATCTACATTTCCTAACTGCTCTGTCTGGCAAATCACAGTCTTCTGTCCTTGTTCCCTTTGCTCCTGATCAACCAGCTTGTTGAGATATATAAATTCTCTGCTCATGGCCTGGAGGCAGGGAAGGCATAAATTCACAATGACCCTCCTGCAGGGAGTGAATGAAAATCCTCCTTGTTGAGCTTCCTTAACAGGCCACATTTCATGTCTTTTCAGGCTTTAGACAATCTAATATTAATATTAATTCTGATTTTCTGTAATAAGTATGTAAGAAGAATGAATACATAGATACAATGATAGATGCACAGATAGTAGGTAGATAGATTGTAAACACCTTGGTACAATTTCTTTTTGTTGGTAATAAGATTAGACTCGTCCCAGTATCACTCATTATGCATTCTATTTAATTTCATAATTACTACCACACCACACTCAGAAGGGAGCTCAAGGAAGAGAACTTCACTACTTCTAAAACAGAAGAACTTGTTGTTTATCCGACTTTATTTGAATAAAAAAACCTCATAACCAATTATTAAAATATCCTGCTAATGAGAAAGATTAAATGCAATTACATAATAAAATAAACCTGATAAATTGGAACATATTTGTCAAGACATTGATCAAAGAGGATTTAGGTCACAAAATACTAGTTATATTAATCTTGGAAGAGTTTTTTTGTTGGCCTTTTGATGCCCTGCTCAGAGCCTTATGAGGGCTGGGGACTGCACACAGGGGATCCTTTTCCAGTGCACCAGCCCATGCAGAGTGAGCCAACATCCTAGTCCCACCTCCACCCGTGGGAGGAGGTAGGCATGGGCCTGTTTATGGTCCACCTTCTGGGGTCCTGCTCAGAGCCTCCTGAAGTAAGGGAACTGTACACATAGTAACACATCCAAATAGACCAGCCCACCCAGAGTCTGCCAAAGTCCTAGTTTTATCTCCATCCACTGGAGTATTGGACATGCTTGCAACCACTGTTAGACAACCTTGGTCCCATACCTTCCAAGAGAGGGAGATACCACACTGGTATGCACTGGAAGAAAGAATGGGTAGACCACAGTATAAGAACACAGTCAACAACAGACCAACCGAATCTAGGGACTCCACATCACTAAGAACTGTACATCCCAACACAGAGGAAGCAGAAAAGAACGACCCTAAAAAAACTTTATGAATATGATAGAGACCCTCAAAGAAGAAATGGGAAAATCCCTTAAAGGAATGGCAGAAAAAAAGCAAAACAAACAAATAAAAAAAATCAAGAAATGGAGGAAAAGACAGCCAAAAATTGCAAGAAACAATTCAAACAGTGCAAGGCTTGAAAGCAGAAATAGAGACAAATAAAAATTAAGCACAGAGAGAGAGAGAGAGAGAGAGAGAGAGAGAGAGAGAGAGAGAGAGAGAGTTAGTTTCTGAGGGAATGCTTGAAATAGCTAGGTAAACAATATGAAACTAGAGATGCAAGCATAACTAGAAGAATGCAACCATAACTAGAAGAGATGGAAGAGTGAAGCATTGAAGATACTCTAGGAGAAATAGATTAATCAACTAAAGAAAATCTTAAGTCCAACATATCCCTAACACAAAATATCCAGGAAAAACGGGACACAGTTAAAAGACCAAACCTAAGGATGATAGGTATAGAAGAAGGCAAAGAAACCCAATCCAAGGTGCACAAAATATATTCAACAAAATCATGGAAGGAAACTTTCCTAACCTAAAAAAAGAGATGTCAATGAAATTACAAGATCAGAGAACACCAAAAATAGAGTGGACCACAAGAAAAATATCCCCTTGCCTCATAATAATCAAAACACCAAACATACAGAATAAAGAAAGAATATTAAGAGCAGCAATGGATAAAAGCCAAGTAACATATAGAGGTAAACCTATCAGAATTACACATGACTTCTCCATGGAAACTTTAAAATCAGAAGGTGCTGGATAGATATTCTACCAACACCAAAAGACCTAGGAAAGCTTGCAATCAGTATAGACAGAGAACCCAATATATTCCATGACAAAACCAGATTTAAACATCAGAGAAATCGTCCAACAAGACCAAGCAGGCTTCATCCCTGAATTGCAAGGATGGTTTAACATGCTAAAATCTATCAACGTGATCCACCATATAAAGAAACTGAAAAAGAAAAACCATATGATTATCTCCCTAGATGCTGAAAAAGCCTTCGACAAAATTCAACACCCTTTCATGATAAAGGTCTTGGAGAGATCAGGGATAACCTAAACATGATAAGATCAATATACAGCAAAACAACTGACAACATCAAACTGAATGGAGAGACACTTAAGCCAATTCCTCTAAAATCAGGAACAAGTCAAGGCTGCCCTCTCTCTCCATATTTCTTCAATATCATACTGGAAGTTCTAGCTAAAGCCACAAGACAACAAAAGGAGATCAAGGGGATCCAAATTGAAAAAGAAGAAGTCAAACTGCCTCTATTTGCAGATGATATGATAGTTTACATAAGCGACCCAATAAACTCTACCAGGGAACTCCTAGAGCTGATAAACACCTTCAGCAAACTAGCAGGATACAAGATAAACTCAGAAAAACCAGTAACCCTACTTTTTTTGGACGACAAAGAGACAAAGAAATCAGAGAAACTCACCTTTTAAAATAGCCACAAGCAACATAAAGTATCTTGGGGAAACACCAAATGAGTAAAAGACCTATATAATAAGAACTTTGTGGCTCTAAAGAAAGAAATTAAAGAAGATACCAGAAAATGGAAAGATCTCCCATGCTCTTGGATAGGTAGGATAAACAGTAAAAATGGCAATCTTGCCAAAAGCAATCTACAGATTAAATGCAATCCCCATTAAAACTCCACCACAATTCTTCACCGACCTTGAAAGGATAATAATCAACATTATATGGAAAAACAAAAGAACAAGGATAGCCAAAACAACCCTATACAATAAAAGAACTTCAGGAGGCATCACCATTCCTGACTTTAAGCTCTACTACAGAGCTATAGTTCTGAAAACTGCCTGGTATTGGCATAAAAATAGACAGGTAGACCAATGGAATTGAATTGAAAATCCTGATATTAACCACACACCTATGAACAACTCATTGTTGACAAAAGAGCTAAAACTATACAATAGGTTGAGGACAGCATCTTCAACAATTGGTGTTGGCACAAATGGATGAGGGTGTGTAGATGACTGCAGATAGACCCATGTCTGTCGCCATGCACAAAACTCAAGTCCAAATGGATCAAAGACCTCAACATCAAACACATTGAACTTCTTAGAAGAGAAAGTAGGAGGTACCCTTGAACAAATCGGTATAGGAGACCACTTCCTGAACATAACTCCAGGGGCACAGACACTGAGAGGAACAATTAGTAAATGGGACCTCTTCAAACTTAGAAGCTTCTGTAAGGCAAGGACACAGAGGACAAGACCAAATGGCAGCCCACAGACTAGGAAAAGATTTTCACCAATCCTTTATCTGACAAAGTGCTGATCTCCAAAATATACAAAGAACTCAAAAAACTAGTCAACAAAACATCAAATAACCCTATTAAAAATGGGATACAGAACTGAAGAAAGAATTCTCAATAGAGGAAATCAAAAGGCTGAAAGACACTTAAGAAAGTGCTCAACATCCTTAGCTATCAGGGAAATTCAAATCAAACAACTTTGAGATACCATCTTACTCCTGCCAGAATGGCTAAAATTAGAAACACCAATGACACCTCATGCTGGAGAGGATGTAGAGAAAGGGGAATACTCCTCCACTGCTAGTGGGAGTGAAAACTTGTACAGCCATTTTGGAGATCAGTATGGCGGTTCCTCAGGAAAATGGGAATTAGTTTACAACAGGACCCGGCAATCCTTCTCTTAGGCATATTCCCAAATGATCCACATCCATGCAACAAAGATATCTGTTCAACTATGTTCATAGCAGCATTATTTGTAATAGCAAGAACCTGGTAGCAACCTAGATGCCCCTCAATTGAAGAATGGATAATGATAATGTGTAACATCTACACAATGGAATACTACTCTGCAGAAAAAAATAATGGTATCTTGAAATTCGCAGACAAGTGGATGACACTTGAAGAAACAATCCTGAAAAAGGTAACCCAGTCACAAAAAGAGGAACATAGTATGTACTCACTCATATATGAATTTTAGACCTAGAGCAAAGGATCACCAGCCTATAATTCACATCACCAGAGGAGCTAGGATACAAGGTGTATTATAAAAGATTCATATAAAGTCCCTCACAGAAGCAGGAAGGGACATCCCCCAGAGCACAGGGGAAGAGGGAAGGGGCAGTGAATGGACAGAGAAGTAGGAGAAAGAGAGGGGGAGGAGAGAAAAACACATGTGACTTGGAAGATTGAGTCTGGGTCAGAATAGAAGACAGGAGAGAGAGAGAGAGATAGAGAGTGAGAGAGAGAGAGAGAGAGAACATAAAAGAGGGAGCCAATATTGGTTTGAAGATAAAATTGAACCCAATAAAAGGTCTAGAGACCTACAAGACTGATGCCAACTAACAATTTGAGCTTCTGTAGAAAGGCTACCATAAATGCCCTTCCCAGATAGTGAGATCAACAACTAACTTATCAATGGAGCCCTCATCTAATACCTGTTGGAAACAGAAGCAAACACGCATACCTAAACACTGAATCAAACTAGAACCCAGATGCAGAGAGGGAGGACAAGATACACTGCAGAAATACATAGATACAGCTGACCTAAACAAGGAGGAGCTAACGGGTCCCCAGACTGATAGCTGGGAATCCAGCATGGGACTGACTCAGCCCCCCCCCACCGAAATATGGGTCTCAGCTAGAAGGACTGAGCAGTCTAAGGGACCTCAGACAGTGAAACCAGGATGTATTCCTTGTGCACAAAAGGACTTTGTGAATACATCCCCCATGGAGGGATACTGCCTTACCCTAGAGACAGGAAAGAAGCCCTAGTCCCTACTTCAAATGACCTGTCATATCTACATGACCCCAACTAGATGGCATTGCCCTACATATGGAATTGGGGTGCAGGAATGGGAGGGGAGTGTGGTTATGGTGCATGTGAGAGGGCAGAGATGGTAAAAGGGAGGGAAGGAGGGAGGGAGGGAGAGGGAACAGGGATCGACATGTAAAATAATAAATTAAATAAAAAAAATATTGGCAAATAGAATCCAAGAACACATCAGAGAAATCATCCACCATGATCAAATAGGTTTTATCTCAGGTATGCAGGGATAGTTCATCATAAGAAAATCTATCAATGTATTCCACCATATAAACAAACTGAAAAGGGAAAACACATGATCATCTCATTAGATGCTGAAAAAGCCTTTGACAAAATTCAACAGCCCTTCATTATAAAGGTCTTGAGGAGATCAGGGATAACAGGAACATACCTAAACACAATAAACGCAATATACACAAACCAATATCAAACTAAGCAATTCCTCTAAAATCAGGAACAAGACATTCTCTCCATATCTGTTCAATATTGTTCTTGATGTTGTAGCTAGAGTAATAAGACAACAAAAGGAGATCAAGGGGATTACAACAAAAAAAAAAAAAAAGGAAGAATTCAAACTGTTACTATTTTTAGATGATCTTAAAATTTACACGCAAATTGACGGAACTCAAAGAAACCATCCTGAGTGTGGTACGCCGTACAAAAAGACAAACATGGTATGTACTCACTCATACATGGATTTTAGACATAGAGCAAAGTATTAGCAGCCTATAATTCACACCACCAGAAAAGCTAGGAAACAATGAGGACCCTAAGGAGACATACATAGACATACATAGTCCCCTGGATAAGCAGAAAGGGTCAAGATGTTTTGAGCCAATTAGGAGCATATGGAGAATGGCTAGGGAGTTAGGAGAAGGAGAAGGGGAGAAGTGGAAGGGATAGGAGGACATGAGGAAACAGGAAGATTGAGTCAGGGCAAGAATAGAGGAGAGCAAGAAAACATATACCACATTAGAGAGAGAGCCATTACTGGTTTGATGAGAAATCTGGATCTGGGGAAATGTCTAGATCACTACAAGGATGACTCCAACTAACAATCTAAATAATAGTGGAGAAGATACCTTAAATGCCCTTCCCAGATATTGAAATTGATGACCACCTTATATGCCGTCCTAGAGCCTTCATTCAGCAGTTGATGAAAGCAGAAGTTGGAACCCACAGCTAAACACTGAGCCAAACTATTGGAATCCAGTAGCAGAGAGAGAATTGATGAGAAAAGGAGTCAAGATCAAGCTGGAGAAACCCACAGAAACAGCTGACCTGAACAAGTGGGAGCTCATGTACTCTAGACTGATAGCTGGGAAACCAGCATAGGAACGACCCAGACCCCCTGAGTGTAATGTTAGTTTGAAGGACTGGGCAGTCTATGGGGCCTCTGGTAGTGGATCAGTTTTATCCCTAGTATATGAATGGACGACAAATGCCTATAGACTGTTGTTAGTGATTATTCTGGTGTGGTAAATTACTGGTTTTAGGTTCTTCTCCAGTATAGTTGATTTCCCTGAACTTATTTACATTTCCAGTGCCAGAAATTGTTTCCTTCTTTTTGAGCAGGTATTTAGTACAATTAAAAAAATGTATTGCTCATGACCAAGGCATGCATTTCACTTTTGCACATTTATGGTTTTGTGGTATTGTTTGTTTTGGTTCTTTGTCATTGTAGCTGGGTGGGACTGCTGTTTGCTTCCCTCATTTGAAAGTTTTCATGGCTCCTAGTACTATAAAAGCTAGTTCTCAGGGAAGAAAGCATTCACATCAGTTCAAACTCAAGGGACCTCTGGGCCTTGTTTCTGAAATGCTTGGTGTCTTTAGGAATGTGGACTAACCTTTAGCCTCTAAGGGGCTACAAAGGCAATAGCAATACCTGTATGTTCTGAGAGTGTCTTAGACAGCTCCAGTACTGGAGGCTTTGATGGGTGATTTCACCTCTTTGAAGGGATTGTCAGACCAGTTGAGAAAAGTTCATTATAAATATACAATATAAAATTGTGTATTTGGACAGAATTACATGTATTGTAGGTGCTTCTGTTAGATTAATAATTAATAGTATGATTCATGATGGCTTTTTCAGATACTCATATATTTTTGGTTGTGAGCCTTGCCTTTAACGGCTGAGCCATCTCTCCGGCCCCGGATACCCATACTCTTATTTCACCCTCATTCTTCTTCTCTCTTCTGTCTTTCCCTCCCACTCCCAAGATTTTCAAATAAGATGACATATAGCTACAAATTATTCTTGTTCCAAAAAAGTGGTTTAAAATAAATCTGGGATTCCACTGAAGAAGCATATGATAAAGCAACTGATATGAAATTAAAATGACTGCTTCATTTTAAGTAAAACTCATGCAAATTAAAATATGATTCCACTGAATTGGTGTGAAAAGAGTTTAACTAGTGCATAGCAGGAGAGTAGTTTCAAATAATTAATTCGAAAAAAAAATGAAATTGAAGGACAAGATTGAGGTAAAATGATCGTTCATTCCCCAACGGCTGCAGTGACATTCTTTGAAATCAGGTCATAAGTTGCACTGTACGCTTGATGCCATGTGACAGGAACTGAGAACAGAGGGGATAACCCAATTTCAAGTTTGCCTTTGATGCACTTCCAAACTGCCTCTTGTGGGAAATGAAAGCCAATTGCTGTAAGTGGATAAAGAGTGGAAATAGATCAGACAGTTAATCTGTGGCCTTGGTAAGACAGTAGCTTAGTTTATTTCTTCTTTAGGATAATGTGTCTTGGTTGATTATCTGTATCTGGTTAAATGAAAAGGCATGAAAATATCTCTACCAAATTCATAATCCAATAAGTATAGCTGTCTCCAAGGAAAACTACTAATGTTTGATTGTATGATAATTGCAAGGCCAGAGGCTTCAGATTTGCGTTTGAATGTTCCTGCAAATTAGTGCTTTGACTCTCAACTACTTCATTATTAAATACTAACAGAAATTTTAAATACAACCTAAGCAAAATGTCGATCTGCAACTGGAAAATACCAAAGAATATTCAAAGTAGGAAATTAATTTACTTTTAATATTGAGAGATTATCAGAATGCCTTAAAGATTTCTCCTTACTTCATATGTTTGAATAGATATTTAACACCTACATGGTCTCCAAATATCTTTTTACCATACCACTTTTATTCTCATATTTAATAATTTGTGTACTTCTTTTACATCCAGCCCACAACCCTCCCCGCCCCAAACTCCCCTCCACTTCCCCCACACACCTTACTACTCTTTCTGTTCAGAAGTGGCTGTTCTCCCACGGGTATGAACGAAGCATAGCATATCAAATTGTGGTAAGCCTAAGCCCCTCCCTTTTATTAAAGCTTGGCCACCAACCCAGTATGAGGAATAGGTTCCCAATAGCCATCCAATATTTTAAGGATAGCCCTTGCTTCTGATTGTTGGGAGTACCACAAGTAGAACAAGCTACACAACTGTCCCATACAAACACACACACACTGTTGGGAATCAGCAGTCTGCTAACCCTGCCCCCGACGATGGGCAGATGCTCATGGCCATGTCATTGTTATGCCAGGCTTTACCTGGCTGCTCAAGCTTTACCTGGCTGCACAGGGGATTCAGTTACGCATGCACAAGCCCCCCTTTTAAAGCAAGCACGCCAAGCGCGGCCCCCCTCTCTTGCCTTCTCTCTCTGCTCTCTCTCTCTCTTTCTCTTTCTTATCTCTCTCCCCTGCTTTCGGTTGGCCACCAGCTACCTCCCTTTCTCTCCCTTCTCTCAATAAACTCCACATGGGCACTGAGTCTCGAGTTTGTATTTCATAGGCAATAGTTGTATCAAAAGAACAACACACACTATATGTGTGTATAGTGTGTGTGTGTGTGTGTGTGTGTGTGTGTGTGTGTGTGTGTACAGAGAGAGAGCCTAGGTCATTCTCATAAAGGCTCCCTCGTTGTAGTTTCAGATTCTGTGAGTTCCTATGATGCAAGGTTATTTGTTTCTGTGGGTTTTCTTGTGATGACTCCCTGGTTTCTACAATTCTTTCTCCCTCTCTTCAGCAGGATATCCTGAGGTCTGTCAAATGTTTGGCTGTGGTTCTGTGCATCTGTTTCCATCAGTTACTGGATGACAATTAGGGTAGTCATCAAGCTATGAGTAGCAGGATATCATTAGGTATCATTGTGTTCACATTTCTTTTTAAATCACGTTTGGCTCTGTCCTATGTCTCTAAGCCTTTCAGCTTCTGCGTCCTGGCACTCCAGGCAGTGTCATGGGTGGGCTCATTCTCATGGTATGAATCTCAGGTTGGACCAATCATTGGATAGCCACTCCCACAAACTCCACCACAACGATCCACCCCTGCATACCCTACAGGCAGAACGGGCTGTAGGCCGAAATTTCATGGCTGGGTTGGTGGCCCAATCTTTCCACTGGAGTCTTGTCTGATCACGGGAGCTGGCCAATTCAGGTTACATCTCCACTGTTGCTGGGAGTGTTAGCAGGGGTCTTCCGTGAAGATTCCTGGGAGATACCCTTGCACCAGGGTTTTACCTGAACCCAAAAATGCCTCCCTCCTCTATTTCCTTTCATGTCTTTCAGACCTCAACTTAATCCCTCATGTTCCCATCACTATCCAAACTCAGCACCCCAGGAGATTTTTTTTTTTTTCTATTTCCCCTTCCAAGAGATATCCATGGAGCAACCACCTTGGGCCCTCCTTGTTAACTAGCTTCTCTGAATCTGTGGATTGTAGCATAGTTATCTTTTACTTTTCAGCTAATATCCACTTATAAGTGAGGATATAAAATATTTATCTTTCTAAGTCTGTGTTACCTCACTCAGGATGATTTTCTTTTGTAGTTATATCCATTTTCCTTCAAATTTACTGATGTCATTGTTTTTACTAGCTAAGTAATACTTCATTGTGTAAATGTACCACATTTTCTTTATCATTCTTTGGTTGAGTAGCATGTAGGTTGCTTCCAGGTTCTGGGTATTATAGAAATGGCAGCTGTGAACATAACTGAGTATCCTTGTGGTATGATTGAGCATCCTTTGAATATATACACAAAAAGTCAATTCCTCTTTTCAAATAGGCCATTTACCTAAAACAGGAAAGACAAACAGCATGGGCACAGACTTGTTTCAGAGCCTAACAGTGACAGGAATCTGGTACCTCCTGTGGTGAGGTGTATATTGTCTGATTTTCACATTCACCCATATAGCACATAATTTGAAAGACATTCCATGGATAGAGTATAAATAGCAATAAGGTTTACTTAATTTAAATCTTCCAAGTACCTTTAATGTGAGTCTAGCAACTCTCTGTGTTCAACCAAAACTAAAATTAATTTCACTGGTAAAAGTTGATATTAAACTGGAGGGTATAATGTGTTTCTGAGCTCTAAAACACAGGGAAATAGTGAACACTAATTTCAAGCCACAGTCTCCACATGGCAATACTATCCACCCAAAAAAGAGACAAGCTAAGACAACGGGTCCTATGTTGGCTTTAAAAATAAGACATAACTTTTCATACTTCAATATATTTAAGTATATTTGAATCTCAGAATCCTTTATGACAATCACTAAGTATTAAACCTAGGACATTGTTAAGGAATCACATTATTATTTTGAAACAATGTCAAACATTAGCATCTATATTTCCTTCTCTACGTGTATTAAGCTTCATTGAGCCTATGTGGGTGTGATGTAATTCAAATTACACATTTTCTTGCTAGCAAAATAGTAATGTATGTTTGAACCGTTACCACCACAAGTTCTTCAAGCCATAAAGGAGCAATGTGAGTTTACAATAAGTGTTATTTGAAAAACACTAAATGCATGAAAATGGTAGAACTTCATATCCAACCTGGAAGAAATATAAAAAGCTCCTCTGTGATAAATTTTTTACCTATGCCCACAAAATATTATTCTTGATTTTAATCAAGAGTTTAACTATTTATATAACATATGAGCACAAGGTCCTCACAGCTATGCAGAGATGCCATCAGAAATACTACCTTGACAACAGGATCTAAAGGCTAAATCGCCAGCTGCAGATAATAGCTTGAAATTCAGAACTGTGAAGTGCCTCAGTCTACAGCCTGAAAAACTTGAAGTACTTTCAAACAACAAAGAAAATCTAAACTGCATATACTACAATCAGGCTAGTAAACTAAACAGCTGTGCTTCAGAAAGCCACCGCTGAGATTTAAAGCATTTTGTGGACAGAGGAAAACAATGACAGGAATCATGACTGGCTACTCATCACCCCAGGTTCCAGAAGGCGAGGGGCTTGATAGCTTTAAAGTTCATGGGGGAGGTTTAAAGGTAACTCAGAATACCAAGTGCGGTGAAACACTCTTCCAAAGAAATGTGGATTTAAAGATATTTTCAGATAAGAAAAAGTTATCTTGGTGAATTCACCATAGTCTCATGGTACTTGGTATGCTGAGGAGAATTTTTCAAGCCTAGGGGAAAAACTTCCTAAGAGGCATCTATCTATAAACGAGAATAGGGAATAGAAAGAGTGGAGAAGTATGAAGTTCATAAAAATATATGTTTGTATTCTTTTAGTATTCACTAAAAACAATGAAAATAAATGCATGAAAAAAAGCACTAGGCATTCTTTGTTTAGAAGTGAAATGCCTATAGTGGTAATGCTGTACTGGCAAGAGTAACTGGGTGGTTGCACTAAGATCAAAGACATTGACTCCACTAAAAATGCTATAGTGCAAGTCTTTAGAAGATAGTGTTAAATTAGTTAAAGATACTCTGCTATTTTGAGCAACCATTAGAAAAAAATATAAATATTCCTTATAAAAAGTGCATACATGACAGAATTATTAAACAACTTTTAGAGGTGTGTGTGTGTGTGTGTGTGTGTGTGCACGCGCATGTGCACATGTCTGTGCCTTTATGTATGGCTTTACTTGTACTATTGGCCATCACAAGACAAGAAAAATCCACAAAATATGTAACTACCAGGATGGGAGAAGCAGAAGTGCTTTTCTACAGAAAAAAATGTATTCAATTTTTATACATCTACAAAAAGACTTAAAAAGAAATTTAATAAGGACACTGTGAATTAGTAAAATAAGTGGTTGTATTTCTTTGTGTTTATGACAAATAGATAATGCTTTAAATACAAAAAAAATAAAATTCAAGAAATAGGAAAAGAAAGTGCAATCATTGTATGTGAAGAAAAATCAAAGCATAACTAACTAGAAATGAGGCATGCAATTGAGTGACAGTAATACATATGAGGACTGATATTAGTTAAGCATCAACTCCCTGAAAATCAGTTAATTCCATACCACCTTCAGGAATCCAAATTATCAGGACAGACTGTCATTGAAATGTATCAGGGAAGACTGCCACAGGTAGTAACAGACCTGAATGTAGGAATAGGCTTCCTCGGAAGAAGTAGAATTATTGAGGGTGTAGGAAGGGGGAAGAAAAGGAAACCAGATGAGTATGCTCAAAATGAATAATATACATGCAATAAGTTGGCAAAAAAGCACTTCAAAATAGATGAAATTCATTAAAATTATAGTCCCTGAGGCAATTCAATTGGGAGAGGGAGCTCTTTTTGTTTGTTGTTATTTTTGTTTTGTTTTGTTTTTGTTTTTTGACACAGGGTTTTTGTGTGTAGTTTTGTAAACCAGTATGGCCTCGAATTTACAGTTCTGCCTGCCTCTGCCTCCTGAGTGGTGTAATTAAAGGCATATACCACCTCCTTCCGGCAAGAGGGAACTCTTAATCCTAGTGGTAGAATAAGGGGATGGACATTGAAGGAAAGCAAGATCACCAACAGTGACTTTGAACATTGCTGACATTAGGCAGATTTCTTACTTGGAATCATTTTTCACATTTAATTTTGTATCATTTGGCTAAAACTTTCACCCACTGTGGGAGCTGCATATAGCTTTGATACATGGAATTTTCACATATCTAACAATAGACACTTAAATTTTATGTGTTGCAGAAAAACATAATGGGCTTTTTAGTACCTTTGCTGTGTTTACTGTGAGAAATTTCTTCCAAACAACATGAGACACAATGATTAAACTATACAAGGAGATGTCAGGGTGGTAGGTGGATCCTGAACTTTAGGGCCAGGGAGGAACCTGGTGCCAGCAAAACTTCCCAGGAATCCACAAGGATGACCTCATCTAAGGCTCCCAGCAATAGTATACAAGGTGCCTGAACTGGCTGTCTCCTGTAATCAGATTGGTGACTACCCTAATTGTCATCATAGAACCTTCACCCAATAACTGATAGAAGCAAATGAAGATATCCAAAGCCAAGCACTGGGCCAAGCTCTGGAGTCCTGCTGAAGAGAGAAGTGATTGTATTGGCCCGGGGAGGGGGTGTCATTGTCATGATGGGGTACCCTCAAAGACAGCTGACCTGAGCTAGTGGGAGTTTATGGACTCTGATTCAACCCATCCATGTATGTGTGTGACAGTTGTATAGCTTGATGTGTTTGTGGGTCTTCCAGCAATGGTATCAGAACCTCTCCCTAGTGCTTAGGCTGGCTTTTTGGAACCTATTCCCTATGTTGGGTTGCTTTGCCTAGCCTTGATGCAGCTTGCTCCTGCCTCAACCATGATATGCCATGTTTTGTTGATGCCGATAGGAGGCCTACTGTTTTCTGAATAGAAGAGGAGTGGTTGGGGACAGGGAAGGGGGAAGGCAGGCAAAGGGGGTATGGTAGGAGACGAGGGAGGGGAAACTGCTATCCAGATGTAAAAAATATTTTAAAAATTAATAATTAGTAAAACAAAACAAAGAAACAAACAAAAACCCTTGTGTTTTCCACAATTAGGAATACTTAAAGGTAATATATTGATTAATTTTACCTTATTTCATACATCAAAGTGAATTAAAATTATGTAGACATTAGCAACTGGTATTATACTCTATTAATGACAAATATGAATGCATTGACTTAATTTTTAACAACAAAGTATTTCAGAAGTGCACATTTTGTTGTATTTATTCTTTCAGAAAAGATACATTTCTTTTAATATAGGTAAGGAAATATGTTGTATATATTTCATAAAATGGTAAAATAAATGTAACAGTTGCAACAGGAACACTATATCAAGAGTATGGAGTTCTCTCTAAGGCTCACAGTACCTGACACCACCATGCAGATAGCGTTAGAAGTGTGTATTGGTGCGATGAGAACACTGTAACAGATTCAATGTGTGAAAACTTCAAAACAGAGGCAGGCATTGTGAGTGTATGATACACAGTTCTTAGCAAGAATGACTTCACCCTTTAACAGATTGATATTTTCTTGAATTACTGCCCTGGACAGCATGTATTTTCAACAAAGATAAAACAACCACAGTGTATTCTTCCATATAAACAAAAAAAAGAAATATATTTCAAAACATATGAATAAGATGATACTGGAAATAATTTAGATCATCAATCACGTTATTTTTATACAAATTCTCAGTAGTTTCAAACAACACCCAAGTTAGATTAACTCGATTGGATTTGCTGATGTCTATGCCGTTCTCATACAGCCATGGTGTTGTGTTATCGATGATACTATAAAACGTGTTGAAATTAGATGATTCTAAACAACAACACTTTAGGACTCTCTCAGATATTATTTATATTATTTTCTTTTATTGGCATTGATTCCTAAATACAGGCTAAATAATTGTTTTGTTACTTTCATATTTAGAAGAACACTTGCTGAAAACAAATAAGAAAAAAACTTAATAGTTTTTGTTTGGTAAAGAGAATTTTATTTGGAAAACTTTCATGCAGAATATAATATTCCATTTATTCCTCATCTTTGAAAAGATATTTATTCTAAGATTAAGATATATGTTTTGTTATAATGATAGAGATAACATCTTTCAGTTGTATGTTGTTTTAATTCATAAGTTTGGCCTATGAACAATTGTTGCCTATCTGGTTAAAACCTCTCACAGTATGAACGTAAGTTTTGTGGGTATTGATTTTCATATAGAAAAGGCTTACCTAAGTGTTTTCCTCTTAAGAAGAGAAGCAGTCATGGAAATGTGCTTAAAGTGTTGATAAGTGTTAATAATGTCAGCTAGGGAAATTTTCTTCTGAAGGACTTTATGAAATGTTTACACACAAATAAATATAATGAAGAGATCTTACAGCTATGCAGCTCAGACTTTTCAGTTGCCAGTCAGAATCCCCCACTTTGACCTCTCAAGAGGAAGTCACACATCAAAGTCAAGGTGGTGGAGTGCTCATCAAAAAGTTAAAAACTGCAACTTTTGCTGTCTTTCCTTTCTCGGGATAGCTAGTGATTGAAAGGGGTAAGAGCCTGTCACAATGATGAAAGAAAATTTTCAGGATGCTATGTTCACTTTTCCAATGTAGCTTCTGTTCGAACTCTTTTTGTGTAGCAAAATGTATTAAATTAGCAATTATTAAATTAACACCATATTAAAATAACACCATTAGCCAGATCCTTACAAATAATAAATATGACTCTACAGCTATAGAAGATCCTGTTAAAATTATAAATAAAATCTTTATGAAATCAAATTAGGTCTATGCCTGCTAATTTTACATTCTTTAAATTATGTTATTTTTGATAATTGTTAGGTTATTATTTATCATTAGACTTTGGCAAAAATAAATTAAACAAAAGTTTATTATTCCAAACTTGTAGATTCAGAAGTCTAAATAATGAAGTATGTTATATGGTTGACTTGATGTTTTCTGTAAACATTCCATAAAAGTTCAACCTGATTGTTTATCTCAGGAATATTTGATATTATCTCTGGACTATTTACAGTTTTCTCTTGCATGGAGAATTTTGTCAGTAGATGCTCATTATGACAAGAGTATATTTGTATGTGAAGTATCATCCCACTGGAGTACAGAGGGAGGAAATGTTTTCTTTTGTTCCATCAAATAGAGTTGAGAAATGATTATTTCTGGGTTTGGAATATACTTGCTCCAGAGGTAGGAGTGGAAAAAGCTGTACTATTTAGGTGTAGATTGATGGGTGGTGTCATTCTGTAAATAGGTTTCTCTTATTGGTTAATGAATAAAGCACTGTTGGCCAATAGGAAAGCAACATAGGAGAGACTAGGAGACAAGGAGGTTTCGAGGAGAGGGAGGAGAAGATTCAACATGTAGGACTGAGAGCCTGGCCCTCCCTCTGGAAAGATAAGACCACGTGGAAACACTTAGATTAATAGAAATGGATTAATATTTAAGACATAGCTAGCCAATAAGAAACACTAGTAACAGGCTAATAGCTTTATAGCTAATACCACATCTCTGTGTATTATTTGGGGCTGGTACTGCCGTGGGATCAGGCAGGCAGATAGAAAATCTGCTCATAAGAGTAGATACCTTGTAACACTAAGCGATACAAGGAACACAGTCATTAATGGAATCTTCAACCTGAAACATCCTTTAATCAAAGTATGGTACTGTGTGTAAAGAGTGAGGGAAACAGGAGCTGAGAGTCGTGATCAGTGATGGAGTGTGTACTTGGCATGGGAGGTTTAGGGTTCCTGGAACCAGAACTAGCCAGTCAACAACTAGTGAATTTTTATCAGGGTAAATACATTACGTATCCTCCCAAGAGACAGGATAGAGGTACCATTCTTGTGACCATTAATCAGAGTTGTGCAGTTCGACTCTGTCATTTTGGAAGATGTAGTTTGTGAGGGAGGGAGTCCATCCCTCATGTCCGCTCATCTGTTTATGTCTAATATATCACCAAATATTGACTTTCAACCTTCATACTATCCTTACAAAAGTGTTACTTCTTTTTAAAATATTTTTTAATTTAAATTAGAAACAAATCTTATTTTACATACAAATCCCAGTTCTCTCTTCCTCCTGTCCTCCCACTCCCTCCAACAACTAACCTAGAATTCTATTTTAGAATAAAATCTTCATTAGCACAGTTGTTCTAGAAAAGGAAACGCACTGAAGTTTAGAGTTGATATATTCAGGATTTTCTGTCATTAATTAAGATGCCCCAGTTTAATCACTGCTGGTCCATGTGAGAAATGTCTTTTTGAAAAACTGGGGATATTTTTACCATTTTCATTTTTACGTTAGAGGTGTTTGGCATATGAAAATGATAGCTTTGTCTGTTTTGAATTCCAAGAGCAGATAGACTAGCCATAATCTAAACTCTTAGTGAAATGGCTCATCCGGTAAGAACAGTGGATCTAAGGCATGTGATCTGTGCCTGATTCCTGAGATTCACACTGTGAAACATGAATACTGATTGCCAACACCCGTGTTATTGTTCACTGACATCCATCCTCATATCTCATCATAAGGTACTTCCTCTACTTCTACACATTGAAAGGAATACACATAAAAAGCTAACTTCTGATATCATTAGGATCAAATAAACTAAAAGTGCTTGATCTCAAAATCCCTTTAAACAGTTCTAGACGATTACACATAAATAAATAATGGGTTCAGTCCCATGAGCCAACCTATAGGAGCTTCAACAGGGTTCCTTTCTGAAAGGCAAAGGAAGAAAACTGCCCCCAGCCACATGGCTGTGTTGTTCTGGACATTTTGTTCTTATGGAAATCCTGTCCAATTCTTTTTCTTTCCATTGCTTTATTTCTTAGTTTATCTGTTTATAAGTTTTTAGACAGAATTTCTCTATTCAGGCCAAGCCATTCTTGAATTATCTATATAGCACAGGGTGGCCTCTAACTCACAATACCCTTCCCTTCATTTAGGAAATACTGGATTTACAGGCAAATTTTTTCTTGGCAAAGTATAAATCTCTGTGTGTGTGTGTGTGTGTGTGTGTGTGTGTGTGTGTGTGTGTGTGTGTGTGATTACTATCGTCTTTGTTTGAATGCTATTTTTCCTATACCAGGTTCTGTATAATAATTTTAGTTTGCCTGCTGACTGGTCATAGTTTCAGACAGTGCTGAATTTTTATTACTCCAATGTGGCTTTGTTGTAACTCACCTTTAAATTTATTAAGCTGTGCCAAAAACTTAAATCCTTTCTGTCCTTTCTGTAACCATGCAATACATTTTTAAAATCTGTCTACTGAGAAAAAAGGTAGTTGTACCTCATCACCTGACCTCAAAATATCTACTGAGTTCTAGCAAAAGAAATATTATAGCAGGTTCATACAAACCAGTATAGAGAGCAATGCAACATGATAGAAACCCTGGAAGCAAATGTGATATCTACAGTCCTTGTGGGTCTAAGAGGATTGTTCCATTGAGAAAAGCCTGCAGGGAAGACTGGGTATCCACCTACAAGATGAAACTAGAGTCTAATTGGTTCTTACAAAAATCACTGTGAATAGATTAAAGAAATTGTGAATGTTTCTAAAGACAAATATGCCTACCCAGATAGGAACATTAAATAATTTATGTATACTAACATAGCATAATTCTAGATATATATATATATATGATTTTGATGTGACAAAGTTAATGAGTGTACTTGTGTAGAATCAGTGGCTTTGATTAAATATCCTGCATCATCTCAAACTCCATATTTGTGCTTCCTCAAGAGTAAAGGGTCGATGGAACTTGTTTCTGTTTGCATGTTTTTTCCTGTTCTGGATTGCTTGTTTGTATTTGATAATATCATTATTAGTTATGATTGTTATTAGTTTTAGGTTTCTGCTTGTATTCTACGAAGGGAAAGAAAGAATATGTATTGGTGAAACTTGGAAAGAGGGGAGGACCTGAGTGAAACTAGGAGACAAATTGTGGTCAGCATGTAGTATATATAAAAAAAATTATTTCAATAAAAAAGAATGAAGAATCAACCGTGCTTTGCTGACTTTTCTCACAGGGTGTCTGGCGTACTCAGAATAACATGTTAGCAGACTCAGGAAGGAGCTCTTTTCTTCATGTTGATGTCTTCACCAGCAAGCTAGCTCTCTAATTGTTTCTGCAAAGACTAGTTTTGGTATCCATCATGGTTAAGACACAAATATTAGAAAAATATATGGAGGATTATAGGCAAAGCATTCACTTTTGAAATGTTTCTATGTCTCCCTAGGTAAGTGAATTCCTGATAAATTAATCCATCTGTAAGTCTCTCAGACTGTTTTTGTACATTTTCAACTCATTTAAACCAAGAACCCCATGGTTAGTTATATAGATTGTACTAATTTCATTCAGATTCCAAATTATTTTTAGTATTCTCATACCATCGAACACTGAGATCAAATAATTATATATGCAACATTTCCTTATGTTGCTTGTGCCTATATTGTTTGTGCTAAGAATTCATAATTATATTTTCATGATGTATGCCATGAATTTTTATTTTATTCACCACTTATAATAGCCTTCCTATTATATTATCACCAATACTTATTCTATTAAGACTCAAAAATGTGTCTCTGTCTCACCTCAACCAGTCACCTCTACTATCAGTAGTGCTTACACCTAAACCTTTTCCAAGTTCTTATAAGTTACTGTGCTACAGCTCTAGAAATACTAGAACTTCTTCTAACCAACCAATAAGTCAACCCTACCTCTCATAACGTAATGAACATTGCTTATTTCTTTAACAATAGCAATTTGGGAAAATCACTATTCAGTGTTAATGTTCTACAAGTAAATTGGTATTATTCACAAGCCTCAAGTAGCAATACAATTTCCTTAAGACTACCACCAAAATTCTATCTTCTACATCATGTACATTCCTTAGAATTGATGCTTGTTAAATTTAACAGTGTTTGGTCACCCACACAGCTAGATTTACCCATGGATATAAATTCTGTCTAGTGAATTCTGTAATGGGCTCAGAAGTGGGTCTATAGGAAGGCAGGTTGGGCAAAGAGGAATGTATGTCTTTAAGCAACAGTTTCTGATACTTTTCCTTCACCAGAACCTCAATACACCCTTGATTCTGTTCTGGTTGAAGACCATGAATTCTGGAAAGGGGGGGGGGGCACAGGTCTTGTTCTGGTTTCTTGCTGCTGTTTTCACCTTCAACAGCAAATAGATAAGTATCACTGTCCAGAGCAATATGTGAAGCCATGAGCAAAACGGAGAGGCACCTGGCCGCCTGGGGTTTTCTGTTTTCACTCATAGCTTCTGCCTGAGTCCAGTAAACGCCACTAAACCAGCAGCTCCACGACAACTTACCTCCAGAGATCACTCTTGCTATCCAGGTGCCCTAACTTCTTACCATCTCTTAAATGCCCATCTATAACCCTGTGATAAAACTCTTTCTATAACCCAGCTTCCTATATTCTACCTACAATTCTATAGTAAAACTCATAAACTAGCTTTCTGTGGTCTGAAAATTCTTGCTCTCTCTTTTTGAATTCACAAACAAGAACGAGGAACATGGACTCATGGGAAGACTCCTGTGTCTGTACATTTTACCTTCTGGGTTAAAGCCCACCTGAGGCTGGAAAATGAGGTGGAAAATGAGAAAATAACCTCAATTTCTCTTATTGTAGCTGCTCCCTTACACCTTTTGTCTTTGACCATGGGATAACCAAGGGTAGAACTGATATTTCTTACATATTTATTTTTTACTTTAAATATATATTTCTTAGAATTTCATTCCATGTGTTTTGATTCTTTTTACCCCCAACCAACATTCTTACATTTTAAACTTGACTTATAGTCTTCTCAGAGTTGTCATCCACGAAAATATTAAAAAAACACACTTCTATGTACTGCAATACATTCATCAAAGCAGTAGTAGATTAAACTAAGAGAGTCTCTTGTGGATGTGCACTGGGCATCATTCCTTTTTGATTCCAACTATCTCTGTTTGTAACTGGACTTCACATGCATGTGGGCCTTAAGCTATTATTTCATTGTCAGTCGTGTGTCAGAAAGATGACTATGTCGAAAATTTGATGGACAAGTGAAACAAGGATGCATGGGAAACAACACAATCAGAGAGATGATAAATGGACTCCAACAAAAAATACTAATGTTAGAGATATGAGTAGTAACAACAAGGATGGATGTCGAGGTATGCGAATGATACTAGATGAGAATAAGGTTTAAAGATTTATGTGTAAGACTAGGACAAAAAAGTTTCCAAATATGACTCAGGGTTTCCATGTTTCTGTCTTGCTTGATGCCAGTGGCATGGATCTGTTCTATAAATGCATAAAATGGGAATTTTGGCACGAGAGAATACTAATGCTGTTTTAAAAAATTTTCAAAGGGAGTCTCCCTGGTACAGACACTAGTATAGTTGTCACATATAGGTCTCCAGAATCAACTGGTTGAAAAGGGTGAGACAGACAGGCAGAATCATCTACTATCAAATATATAATTGTATATAAAATGTTTTCTATGATACCTGACTTTGCAGTTCACAGAATTAATTAATAAAACTAAACAGGACAACTAGAATATTAAGTAGGATTACACAGTAAAAAGTCTGTAATACACACAAAAATTAAATGTGCTACAAGCCTTACTTTTAGTATTCATGTGAATAACTGTTTCTATTGCTTGTTTTAAAGAGTTAGGTAGGTTATCGAACCAGGCGCCCTGAACGTGGTTGTCAGCTGGGGGCCTTGGGCAGTCTATGGGGCCACTGGCAGTGGAACCAATATTTATCTCTAGTGCACTAATGGGATTTTGGATCCTATTCTTTATAGAGGGATACCCGCTCAGTCTAGATAAGGAGAAAGGGCCTCGGCCCTGCCCAAAATGATGTGACAGACTGATGAATCCCGTCGGAGACCTCACCCTCTCTGAAGAACAGATGAGGGTGGGGAGGGGAGGTTCTGGGAGGTATGGGAGGACAGGAGGAAGGGGGAACTGAGGCGGGCATGTAACATAAGGTTGTTTTAATTTAAATAAATTATTCTTAAAGTTAGGCTACAATTCAGAAACATTAATTTGAGGAAATCAAAGTTGTGTTAATAATTTAAAAGTCTTCATTTCTCGATAGAGCTCAATTTAAATCACAGCAATATGTGTAATTTTGTACCTTCTTTAGCTTTCTTAGTGTGAATCTATTCCTCTGATTTGACCAAGCCACATACCTTAATTCATAAGGTTGACATGAACAAGGGCTACATATCCCACCTTAGTAGCCATAACCAATAGAGCCACTTTCTGTAAAATAAGTAATATAGATGCATGAAAACATCTTCATTTTAACAATTATCACTGTAATGTAATTAACATCTCCTATAGAATCCCCTGAATATGAAACTAAGTCCTATTCTCTCCAGTGGGAAGCTAACAGAGCTTTGCTATGTGACCTTAGTGTTGGACTCAATCAACACTCCAATAGTATCAGATGTGAACCAACAGACTAAGCCCATACATTAATAATCAAGGCTTGTGAGAGAACCAGGGCAAAAGGATGGTGCTTGTTATGTTTTCACTTCAAGACATTCCACATTCAATGTGGAGACTCAGCCTCGTTAGCAGCTGCTTTAAGAACACTTCTCCCATAGCTTGGTCAATATCCTCTCTCAACTACCCACTTTCTACAAAATTTCTATTCTCAAAGTGTTTGGTTCCCATATGTGGTAGGATATGAGAACAAATCAATCAAGAGTAGTACTTGGAAGTTTCAGTGAGTCTATTAAGAATGAGTAAAATAACTAGATAAAAGATGGACTAGGAGACAAGTGCAACTTCATAAGATATCATTTTCTTTTTCTAGGATATACCATATGGTAGGTCATAAAATAAAACTTCAAAACAATGAAAACTATAGAGTCCAAAATACTGTTTACAATGAGCTTATAAATAAGTGGAAGATAATTGAGGTCAGTGGATATTCAATACATATAACAGAATGCCCACAATAAAAAAAAATGCCAGATAATAACAGGAATCATAAAAGATAGAAACTTAACAAATCACATAATTGTTAAGAATACAAAATATTTCAGCTGTTTGGAAAAGTGTTTCATAAGTACTCAAACATGTTAAACAATAAATTGTTACATGGCTCAGAGATTGTATTCCAAACAAATTGTAAATACACAAAAACAATTTTAAGTGAGTTAATCATCATTGTGAATATCCATAGTTTAGCAATTGGAATGCTAAGACAGAAAAGTTAATATAAATTGGGTGCCATCTTGTAGCTATGTACCAAAAACATGTCCCAAGCAATATTAGTCTTAAATCAGTTGTTCTTTGACTTTCACTGTTAAGCCTGTATGTTTTCCTAACTTTTAACTCCAAGAGTGTAACTTCCTCTTTCTCTCCTACCTCTTGCCTCCTTAGTTCCCAGCCTACACCACTTTCCTGGACACTTGAGTTTTTCATTCTTTATAAAGAGTCCCTCATATGGCTCTTTGCAAACCTGCATTGTTAAGGCTGCCCTGAACCTCAGTCTGGAAGAAACGATATTCTTTCCCTTTCTCTCTTTTTTGACAGCTGTTGAGATTTGTAGTTTACAAAGCCTGGGATTTACTTTCAAACACTAAAAATATGGCCTTATGTATACAGAAATACAGATACACTAAAGGATATATTCAAGAGAGTATTATTTGTAGTTAAACTATAGAAATAATCAGATTCTTGTTTGTGTGCTAAGTGATAATTAATTTAAGCATCATAAACACATATCATTCATCATATGACTATAATGTAGAGAAGTATTACTCATAAATACAAAACAATAAAATACTAGCAAGCACTAGAACATAATCATTCACTCTTTGATAAAAATATGATAATTTAAGCAAGAGACCTTATCTTAAATATGTACATTCATGGAAATTTTTATTCTAAATAAATGTAAATTCAGAATGTAGATTAAGGCTTGCATGGAACTGAGACTGGTCATGGGGACAAGTTTTATGTCCTTGTCCTTAAACTATGATGTATGTATTGAATATGATTACTTAACCCACTTTCTGGTTGTGAATTTTATTCGATACTATACTCAAAGTGATTTTTAAATAAATCTTATTTGTAACTCTCCAATGTTTTCAGAATTAATTTCTTTTTCTCACACTAGAGACAGCTGGAGTTTTTGCTGCATATATGTATGTATGTACGTATGTATGTATGTATGTATGTATGTATGTATGTATGTATATCTTCCCAGATATTAATAACCCCAAAAATATAAGAAAAGAATATTCTCTTTGTCAGTTTTTTAGATTAAAAAATAATGCTAAGGTCTTTTTTTTTGCTTTATTATGTGATAATGGCTAATATTATGACTGCTGGTTGAAGTCATAAAAATCTTTGGTAAAAAGTGTAAAATGTATGAATAATGAACTTGCTGTAAAAAAATAGATGAAAGATTGTCATTTGCTAGTATTCTGACCTTTCTTAGATAGCCACAATATTCTGTGTGTGTGTGTGTGTGTGTGTGTGTGTGTGTGTGTGTGTGTGTGTGTGTCTATGTTTCACCCACAGATAACACACACAATTAATGGATTCACTAAATTCTAAATTTTGTGTGTTTGTGTGATTTTTAAATGTCTTGCTTGGAACGTTTTTCTCCGTGTCCTGAGACATATACTAGAAGAAACCAATCTGAACTGTGAAAAATCCTCATTCCCACTGGGATTTTTATTTTTAGACTTTCACTCTCTATCCATCTGCCTTTGAGCAATTTTCTGTGCTTCAAGCATGAGCAAGCAATATTAATCCAATTTCTGGTTTCTGTGAAGCACATTATGCTGAATCATATGCACTTCAGTACTTTTTCTTAGAAACTTTGTGTTTGCTTAACTGTTTCACTGTCACCAAACGTATCCGTGAAAGTAAAGCCGTACATAAACATGTGATTAACTTTATTTCCACTGGAAAAAGAGCCTAATTATTAAAGAGCAACTCAATCTTACGATGGAACACTATCAGACAGAGAACAAAATTACACATTGATATTTGAGCAAATATTAATAAATGTGAAAACACAGTTTCCTCTGATGCGAAGATGCTTTAATTACATTTGAAAGAGCATATCAAATCTTCAAGTAAGAAAATATCATTTTATATGAGCCATAATTTGTGCAATTTTATTTCCTTCCTTTATTACTTATTTGGAATTACTAAATATCAAAACTCCAATACTTCTATTCAAAGTGTGAAGTTGTGGTAGAAATTAGGTAAATTTGATTTAAAAGATAAAATACATTTCATCAGCCTGGTGTAAAAATGTGCATTTTATAATTGTTATTTTCCAAATATGTTCACTTTCTACCCCAAAATAAATGCTTTGAACTTGTCTGTATGATGTAATCATTTATATAAATATTGGAAATTTGACAACATATTAAACTTTGCTGATGATAAATGTGAAATGAATGAAACTTTCAATGTATTTTTTTTCTTTTAGATGTCTTCAGAAGTAATAAGAAACTTTTAAAAATTTTATAGGAAGCAAAAAGTTTATTCTTATGGCATCAGTATATCCATGTAACTAGTACTTCTATATATAAATAGTCATGACGTTTTCATAATAGGAAGAATATAAAATGCATGCACTTCACCTTATAGTGAAGACCTACTAAGGGAAGATCAAAATAGCAGACATGGTAATATTAGTTGTATTAGCTACCCTTTCCTGAGCAAAGACATCTTATGACAATAAAAGAAAATACAAAGAAATTCAATTATAATGGGAAAAAAACATAAAGCAAATTCAAGTCCTCATTTATGTTGGAAATACCTGAGTTAGTTAATTGTTTTGCTATGTGCCTTGAATCCAATTACTTTATAAATTCTTCAGATCAATGTCTGTGTCTGTCACAGAAACAAGGACTTTGATAGATCCTTGTGATGTTAAATGGTCAACATTGGAGCTTAGCTAGGTGGTGATCATTTTCCTGAAATTAGAAGCGTTTTCCCATTGCATCATCTCTGCCCAATAGTAATATTAGGGTATTACCTAGAAGCAAACTCTTAAATCCATTATCAGCTGTTTCCACACATTTGAACTGGGCAGTGAATTTACACAACATATAAGCTTGCAGGATGTTCTAGAGAAAATGACTTTTCAAGGAAAGGAAGGAAAGAAGAAAGATTAAGGACAAACAGTGACATGAAGAGACCAATTGAGAACCAGAGATGTTAAATACAGTGTAACCTGACATTTACACCCTGTAAACATAAAGCATACACAGCCACAACCACAGACATAATTTGGACTGCCACATTCCCTGAAATAACCTTTGAAAGGTTGCTCAAGACCTTATAGGCAGGGTTTGCGAACAAAAAAACAGTGGGGCACCTAGACGTATGTGATGCCTCCAAGCTATCAGTTTATTCAGGACTTGTGAGATAAAGACAAGAAACATGTGTGCAGACACAACTGTATCTCCAAACCAAATAATAGCGAATCATGTACCTCTTATCTCTTATGCCTTCTAATCTCACAAAGATCCTTCCGATCCTATTTATGAACCTAACCTTAGGCAGTGAGCAGTGATTCCCTGTTGCTACTACCATAGAGTTTGAAGCCTGGAGTTCTTGTTTGCTGAGACAGAGGTGAACAAAAATGAACAAGTTATATATGCAGGGTATACCAGTCCCCTAATCAATCTATGTGTGCATTTTCTAGGTTTCTCATTTTGACTTTCTCTAGTTTCACAGGGATTTCCTTTATTCCTTTACTTATTTTCCTCATTACTTGTGTTGAATCATATCTTTTAATCATCCCATTTTATACAGTCATTTTAAAGAGTCTATTTAAGTAGACTGAGAAAAAAATTCAGTTTTTATAAAATCCTTTCTTCCAGACAAAAATTTCAAAGGAAATATATATGGGTTCATTTTCCTTTTAGGGGAATTTAAATATAATTTGGATTCTCTGAAGGGTGACCCAGTCCCTGAGAGGCAAAAACTGTCTGTATCCATGAAGATATTCTCTTGATTATGTAATGGTGTTTATACACAATGTGACTGTATATTTTTATCCTTAAGCTTGCAATGACCCTCATATTCTGCAACAATAAAAATATGTCTTCTAAACTAG
Organism: Phodopus roborovskii; assembly: GCF_943737965.1. Classification (NCBI taxonomy): domain Eukaryota; kingdom Metazoa; phylum Chordata; class Mammalia; order Rodentia; family Cricetidae; genus Phodopus; species Phodopus roborovskii. The sequence continues at coordinate 8,505,767 of NW_026126511.1, read as the reverse complement.
GTCTCAAGGAAGCAGAAAGCTAACTCCTCTCCGCCTTCTGCAATGAGGTTATCATTTTCTACATGGAATTGGCACTGGTGGTAATTCCAGTTTTGTTTTAACTTTCACTGAGTCACCTCTTTCTGGGGAATTTGGCACAGTAACAATGTATCCATACAAACTTTACATTAGCTTTGCCAGCTCTTCAGAGTAAATTGATGATTCTGTATTACACAGGACAGGGGAATGTTATTTATTCTTAGTTCACACTCTTCCAGCTGCCCCCTCATATAACCTCCCCACAGCTTCTTGCATCCAGATGTGCTGTGATCTTGGTTTTTGTTTTTATGACATTTGCTGTTGTGAACATGCTCCCAGGTACTACTGATTCATGTGGGGTTTTTATTTTTTAACTTTTTCTATTGAGTATAATTCCAGCCAGAGTCTGTTGTCCATTTCTGCAATTATATATGGCTAGAATAAATTAATAGTAAAAGCAGGGGAATTGAAATTCACTTTTCCTCTGTAACCCTCACTATGGAACTTTGGATTGAATCTTCAGATGCAGATTAGAACTGAAATATGTACCCCTGTGAATTTTCTTGTATTTCCTGAATTATGTGGGAAAGTATTTATTTGACATTTTATATGTCTTTTCTAAAACAGTGATACTTTTATGACATTTATTTTTCTTTCTTGTTAGATTTCTTTTCTTAGGGAGAAATTGTGCCACTATTTTTGCAGATATATGGGAAATTATGTATTACAAGGACGTCTATAATTCAATGATGTGTATAATAAATGGGTGGATTGAGTAAAGGGGGGCTAAAATGTAGTTATATTATAGTCTCAAGAAATATAAGAAACATTAAAAAGAATAAAATTTTCCTATGGTGTAAATAATCTTAATGAATATGAAAAAGTACAATGTCAATAATTAGTTGGCAACTATAATTCGTTGGCGTAATACATTTTGGCTCTTATCTTTTCCTTTCAATAAGTATGACCTTGGAATCTACTTCCCTCTACTGTTAACATCAAAAAGCTGTGGAATATTAACTCAGGACTAGTTAGGAAAGAATAATTTGTGGATCTCTGCATCGTGTTCCACAAATTGCGGTATGAGGGCTCTATGATGATAGCTCGTGTATTCATCAGTCTGATTACAGGGATAAGACAGTGTGGACATCCTCTCCAGTATTGCTGAGAGTCATAGCTGGTGTCATCTTGGGATGGATGGATTGGGTGGATTCTTGGGAATTACCTTGGCACCAGTTACCTCCCTAAGCCCATAGTGGCTCTCTCTATTAAGATATCTCTTCCATTGCTCTCCCACTGCATCCCTCCCCTACTTTGACCATCCTGTTCCCTCCCGTTCTCATCTTCCCCATTCCTTACCCACCCCCCTTCAGTTTACCCTGTAGATCTCATCTAACTTCCTTCAGGCCTACTAGCTCTCGGAATCAGTTGAAAAGAGGAGGGAAGATACGAGCAATGGAGGTCAAAATCATGAAGGAGAAATCTACAGAGACAGTTGAATCAAGCTCATGGAAACTCACGAACTGTATAGACTGACAATAGTAGAGAATACAGGGAACAGAACTAGGCCCTCCATATGTGGGAGACTGTTGTGAAACCTTGGACTATTAAAGGGACCCCTGGCAGTAGGACCATGATACAAACCTGGCACACGAGCTATATTGTTGGAGCCCGTTTCCTGTGATGGGATGCCATGCTCAGCCTTAAGACATGGGAGAGGGCCTTGGCCCAATCTATTGTGTCAGACTTTGTTGATTCCTCATGAGAGCCCTTATCAGTGAGGAGGAGTGGACTGGGGGGGGGAGGGGAAGGGAAGGAGGGGAGAGATGAGGGGTGGAAGGCAGAACTGTGGTTGGAATGTAAAATGAAATTTAAAAGAATAAACAAATTATAAATACCAAATTGTATGTTTAATATTAATATCTCAATGTTGTCTTCACTGCATTCTTAGATCACTGATCAACGTTAATGTAGTCTATTTACTGCAAAATTCCTTGCTAAAAACCTCGACTAGTCTTGTGCACTTTACGCTTGCATCTTTTAGCTATTTCCTTAGAAGTTAGTTCTATAAGCATTCGACTTCTCCAGCTTTCCAAGTGTTTGTTCAACAACTCTGTGTTGGATTCTGTCTCTGTCTCTTTCCTAAGCACCCAAACCTTTGTGTGATCCTCCCGGACGGCACCAGCGTTAAACAGGAAGAATAAATGCACCCTTGAAGTCCTCACAACTCTCAAGTTCACACTGCTGCAACCCAGTTATCATAGCCTGTTTACTATGCAATGCTGTGATGCTTCCTCTCCCAGTCTGCTTCTTAGATGTGCCGGTTCAGGTCTACCTGTAATAATAATGGGTAATGCTGAGCCACCTATCTCTTACAAGCTTCTGCCTTAGCTATAGCAAGACAGGTGGAAGCTTTGAAATTACTTCTTATAAGTACTTGATTAAATTCTTAGCCAAGGGCCATTCTTCTCCCAAATCTCTCTGTGGGGAAGAGACATTCATTTTCTTCTTCCAGTTCTAAGAGCTTTTCAAGGAGGAACGAGTGGACGGTGATTTTGATTGCCATACAGAGGACTCGCTGAAGAAGGACTTAGGAGAGACCATTGAATTTGTTAATTAGTGGGTCTTTGCTGAATTGGTCTCTCAAATCCTGCACTTTCATGAAATTGGTAGGAGGAAAAATAACAAAGAGTAAGTTGCAACTAGAAGAAAAGCACGGCGGTTAAAGGCAGTGTTTTGAGAATTTTTCCAAGGAACAAGTAGAAAAAATAAATTCTGGAACATAGTGGTTTGAAAAGGTGATATGTAAAGATATCTTCTTTGAGAATATTTAGTATGTAAAACTAAAGCGCACTTGTGTTTTTATCCATTTTTAAACTTCATGTAATTAACAATTTTTATTTCAGTTATTATTTAATTTTTATTTATTAAATTGTTTCCCTCCCCAATTGCTCCCAAGTCTCTGCTAGGTCCCTACCCACTCAACCTCCTCCTTCTTCTCACTCTTTCTTTAAAAACACAAACAAAAGACAATGTGCAAAAGAAAAACTCACGAAGCAAAAATCTAAAGAAGCAGAAAATGAATAGGATAAAAAATATTTACAGCCTAAAGAAACCAAATTGAGAAAAAAAAAATCTAAAAAAAAAACCAAAACACTGAATATATTTTGTATTGATCAAGTAATCTTGAACAAGGAATTTGCACTGATGTGTGGTTAATGTTACAAAGGAACAAATAAATGTTAAATCAAGCTGGGGGGATGGTGGTACACGTCTGTAATCCCAACACTTGGGAAGCGTAAGCAGGCAAATGTCTGAGTTCAAGGCCAGCCTGGTCCACAAAGCTACAGAGAGAAAATGTGTCTTGAAAAAATGAAAATAAAACAAAAAAAGTATATAAAACTAATAAAAATGGTAGTAAATTGCCTGTAAAACAGAATATTTTTATTTATTTTTTAAATTTATTTTTCTTGTTTTGCATATCAATTGCAATTTTGATATGATAACAAAATTGCAGCGAGGGAAAGAAAAATGAAAGGGATTATCTTGATAGAAGGAACCATTATGGGGTTAGGGAGAAACCTGGTGCTAGAGAAATTCTCAGGAATCCACAAGGATGACCGATGCTAATACTTCTAGCAATAACAAAGAAGCTGTTGGGATGGGCCTTACCCTTTAATTGGATTATTAACTACCCTGTCTTCAGAGAACCTACAACCAGTAACTGAAGCAAATGCAGAGACCCACAGCCAACTACTGGGTTGAGCTCCTGGAGTTCGGTTGAAGAGGGGCCAGAGGGATCATATGAACAAGGGGGATCAAGAGCATGATAGGGCAAACCACAGAGACAGCAGACCCAAGCTAGAACTCAGGGACTACAGACTGACAGCTGGGGAACCCACATGGGATGGAGCTAGACTCTCTGAAATGGATGACAGTTTTAAGACTTGATCTGTTGGAGGTGCCCCTGGTGGTGGAACCAGAACCTAACCCAGGGACACGAACTGGCTCTTTTAGAGCTCACTCCCTGTGGTAGGTTTCCTTGCCCAGCATCCACACAAGAGGGAACAGGCTTGGTCCTGCCTCACCTTGGTATGCCAGACTTTGTTGAGTCCCCAAGGAAGGCCTTACCCTTTCCGAGGAGTAAACGGGGTGGAGGGGTGGGAAAGGGGGGAGTTTGCGTGGTAGGAGAAAGAGAGAGAGGGGCAACAGGGGTTGATATGCAAAATGAAGAGTTAATTTTTTAAATAGAAAGCACACAGAAAAAACAAAATTGCCTTACCATTCTTTATTCTAGAAAATGTGGATATATTTTGTATTTGGGTGAGATTTTTGGAACAGAATCTGTACTGGAGGACAGCTGCACTCGGCTCAGACTGCTCTGTGGGGAGTGCCATCATCTTCCATTCATTCCTATAACTTAAGCATTCTCATCTGCAGCGCAGAGTGGACGGCGTGTTCACCCTACTGTTTCTGCGAATCATCAGGCCAGGTGAAAGCCATGGATGCAATAGACGCACAGAGAAAACACTCAGTACCGTAACAGACATAGTACTGACTATCTTTTTACTTTGTGTTTTGCCTTCCTTCTGTATAGAACAAAAAGAAAACCCTATAGATTTCCTAATGTTCAGAAAAGCATGATTTATATTTGATCTCAGAGATATTTGGAGTTCATCACTCAAATCAGATTACAATCAAGAGTGAAAACACAGCTTCTGTAACTCTTTAGAAAAGTACCCCGGCCAAGATTAGTAATGACCTGAGGATTATTGGGACAAGCATGTCTGGAAGGCTCTGGGCATGGAAAGCATTGTCCCTTTATTGATCTTTTTTTTAATCACATTTGTGTAAATAAGCCTTAGGAGAAGGAATAGTGAAAAGATGGAAACGAATGAGATACATTCTGCTCATATTTACATTCAAATCTGAGAGCATCCTTTCGTGTGTGTGTGTGTGTTTTCAATATATTATTGAATATATACATGTGATATTTTTGAAAGGGTTACATTATCCAATAGGACTGAAAGAAATTCTTCTGAGTTCTCTTACAGAGTTCTAAATATTTTAAATAATGTGAGAAAAAATGTTCATGCAAAGAACATGTTTAATTTTATCTAAAATTTCTGCTGTATTATCAAAATTCCATTATCCTTATGTGTTACATACAAAACAATGGCATGTTATCTTTGACTGTTTTGAAACAATACCCTGACTGCAACTCTGATCAAACTCTGGTGGATTTCTGAACATAAAAGCCTATGTCTGTGCTGAAACTATGATTGGGGAAAGCAGCAAGTCTGTGTAATGGCAGAGACAATTCAGAAAAGACAGTAAGAAATTCTGTCAAATTGTCCCCTGTACAAATCAGCAGTCAGGGTGTGAGAGACAATTTGTTTGAAGACTTCAGTATGCTTTATGTATGAGTAAAATACAAATGTAGCTCATCATTTGACTTTTTTTTTTTTTCTGTAACATTTACTGATACTGTGCAATCTCTCTCTGAATTTGCTCCCACTCAGACAATAGATGAGGGGGACCTGAAGTCATGTGTTGGTGCTTACAATTCTGACTCCCTACTCCTCTGTGAAACTCACCACCCCAGACATCTCCATACTGTGTTATCACACTGCAATTTCTCACTGTTGCATTGAAAACAAAACAAAACAAAACAAAATATTACATAACAGTGCTGTTCCTGGTGTGTTTCTCCTTTTTTCATGTCTTCCATGGAAATATTTCCAATACCCATTTTAAGCAAAACACTGTTGGTTGTTGTTTGGTACCATTTACAACATTCAGTGCCGTTACTTTGCTTTTTGTGATTGAAAAAATGTTTTTTTGAAAACAATAGAAATACATAGTTGGTATAGTTGGATTTGTATTTTATGACTAGGTAGTATGTCATATTAAAGTTAAGTCACTTCCTATTCACAGTGAACAGAGAAACCTCTGGTTTTTTTTTTTTAAATGAAAAACTAAAGGAATTGATTTATTTGTGCTCTTGTGTTACTCACTCTTTTATGTTTTATTTAGCTTGGTATAACAGGATTTCAAAGATGAGACTTTGCATTTTCTCTCTTGTGAAAGTGTGCATACTAGTCAAGGAAACAGCCTTATCAAAGTAACTCCAAAGAGCTTATACAATATCACAATAAAAGAAACATACATTGAAAGGCATTGTAATACACAAGGCTTAAAATTCTGTTTTCTTTACTGGAACAATAAGGTTGAAGAAGGAGAGATATACACAAGGCTTAAAATTCTGTTTTCTTTACTGGAACAATAAGGTTGAAGAAGGAGAGATAGGTTTAATATGAATAAAGCTTCACCAGTAGAATTAATGAGGAAGGAGTCAATAGATGAATAGAATCTTTAATGTTATAGGATAATATTATAGGATAGGATAATGTGCATAAAAGCACAAAATCTCATGTTAAAGAAATTTTTAGTTGATCCAGTATAAACATTTTGATCTGGGATGCAAAAAAATATGATCCTGACTTGTAAATAATCTATGTAATCACCCAGATATGTATATGACCAAGACATAAATTGACTCAAAGACATAATTAATCTGAGGAGTTTAAGCAGTTTTGAATTGTTAACCCACCTGAACTAAAATAATATGAGCTTATGTAGATAATACAGAATGGTTTTGTGGCTCCACAATTCCAAACTTGACACAATGCTTATGATGGGTCAAACAGTAGATGAATTAAATACACTGAGTTCATTCTCAAAAGAAAGAAATGGGCCCTAGAATAAAAGACAGAAAGAGAGAGAAAGAGAGACCTTATTTTCTTGGCAATTTAGGTCTATTTTGATGTACTCTCATTACTGTGTCTTAGAGAAACATTATGTGAATATAGGATATATGCTGACTTGTATTTTTCATCCACTATCTGGGTAAACACTGTTTCTCTGTGGATGATGTAATATGTAATACCAGGTTATGTTAGTCTGACTTTCTTTTCATTGATCTATTAAGCAACTCTCTAGAATTGTAAGTCACAATTCAAAATATTTATCAATACTTAATGCAAATTCTTTCTGTTATAACTTTAACTAACTTTAATGCAACATTATATAGACTATTAGTACCTTCATTTTGACACTGCCAAGATTAATGAAATGTAGACATATGTCCTTTAGATTCTTCACTAAATGGTTAACAATTGTTTAGTATAATTTCACTCTATACATATAAGGTACCTCTTTCTGAGGCATATATTTTAGACTATTTAAAATATATTTTGTTTTTATGTACATATATGATATTGCTCCCTATCATTGTCAAATGAAAGATTAAAATGTGAGAATTAACTAGTTAAATAAGAGAATTAAAACAGAAGAAACAGAAAGTTCAAAACCCTAGTCTCAAATAAAGTGACAAGTTTAAAGAATGAAATATATAATAGATGGTTGACAAGAACTGAGGAGTGATGGGTAGGGTTCTTTATTCTCTCTCTCTCTCTGTCCATCTCTCTCTCCCTCTCCCTCTTCCTGTCATACACACACATACATACACACACACACACACACACACACACACAGATTAAAAATACCTTAAATGATATCAAGGTTTATGCATGATAATTGACTAGAAATAACTAAAGAATAAGTATTTTATAGATCTTTACAGGAAGAATGAATTTTTAGATATGTCTGATATGTAAAAAAAAAAAAAAAATGGGAAGAGGCCTCTAAAATGACTCCAATAGCTTCGTATTACTTAACTGAGTGCTGTGCATGTTGAGTAACTTGGACAAAAGAACCTCCAGTAAAACTAAATTTTGATCATCAACATCAAAAAGTTAAAGATAAAGAAATCTATACTCATATATTTAAAATAATAAAAATAGGGTATGTGGCCCATGATGAAGAAATTATAATATCTATTTTATTTCCAAAAAGTACTGGTTACATTAAAAAGAATATTCAAATAAGAAAGCAACACATGCACAGTGTTTATATCCACTCTTATGAAATAAATGGGAAACCCTAGACATTGTCACACAGGTCAGTGCTGTTCATTTACCTTTCACGTTGGAAGCAGGAAACCGTAACAGGGATCTTATATAGTTTTCATTATTTAAGAAAGAGAAAAAAAATAATGATCATTATACTGTTTCTTGGAGGTGCGTTTTAAAAATGATTTTTCATTTGATTCCTTTCCAATAGCTATAGAAAGCATAGATAATGCAAATGAAAGCACACTTGCAGCCGAATAAAGACTTCACTCTGTGCCAGAGGAGGGATCCCTGCTAATGAGCTTTTGGCCAAACAGGACCCAGAAGCCCTGAAAAATGTATTGGTTTTTCAAACAACTTTGCTTTCCCCTTAGAACTAGCTGCTTAGATCTCATTACTGAAGAAATGATTCATTTTTACTGCTAGACACAAGATTAAGAAATCAAGTGCCATATTGGTTAGTGTTTATAATGATAGAAGGTGCAATAGAAATGCTTAGGGGACAAAAACCACCAATCGTTTCCCCAGATTCCAAATTTGTCTGCTTAAATACTTACCTCCTGTGCAAAATGTACCACTGCTGAAGTAGTGACACTCCAATACTGGACTAACCACACACTGCTATTGTATCAGGGTAGGTCCCACAGAAGGGAATACATAACTGATACTATAAACCTGATCAGAAGTCTATAGCTAGAGTGCTCATGAATCCTGAGGGGAATATCTTTCCCTATTTTTCTAAATCAAACTGTTGTCTAACTTTCTCTTGGATATTTTTGTTTATATTCATAGACTAGAAAATTCACTGGGGCAATGGGGATTATTTTGGGGGAAAGTTATCATTAATGCAGAAATGAAGATCTGGTCAAAGTGCTGAAAATAAGTGATTTTGAGAGCTCCACTGGACAACTATATCATAACCCCAGTGCACCAGGATCTTCACACATGAGGGGGTAGAAGACTGTAAGTGTTGGAAGATGGGAGTACTAACATGAAACATTTCCATCTAGCTGTGACACGGCCCCTGCAATCATTAACACCAATGAGCTGTGGATGACTATGCAAGACTGCACACCCCACATTCCATTATCCTTAAAAGAGGGGTCCATGATGTCCCTTGCCTTTGTTACTGTTCTAATGTCGTGACTGGACACCATGACCAAGTCAGGTGTTTAACTGGGGACTGGCTTACAGTTTCAGAAGATTAGTCCATTCCTTGGTGGTCATCTTGAAGTATGCTAAATAAAATCAGCAGGTTCTATTTGTGCATAGACAAAGGACACAGTAATAATTAAGGAGAAAAGGTCATGAAGTTAAGAGAACATATGAAGAATTTAGAGGATTTGGAGGACGCATGGTGTGAGATGTCAAAGTTTTAAATATACTACTGATTAGAATTTCTCAAAATAATTATGAAATAATTGTTTAAAAAAAGTGAAGGCAGTTTTAGTGAATTGCTCTATATCCAATCATTGACATCACTGAATATATACGTAATAATATACTTCTATATATTTCCCTTAAAAAGTTTTACAAGAGCCATACTAAACACTTGAGCAGATAATTTTCTGTTTCATTTGTTCCTACCAGTTTCACTCTTAGGGATTTGGACTACCTGTGTATCTAGAACAATCCATTGAGGAGTATCTATTATGTTTGAAAATCTGTCCGTTGGTAATTTTGTCAAGTGGATCATCAGTAATCTTAACTTTAAAAATCCAAAATTATAAAGAATAAGAAAAGAAAACATGATAAAGGAGTAAGATAGCTAAGCATGGTGTTGGAAGTTTTTATCACTGGGACTTAGAAAGCCAGAGGCACGTGGATCTCCATAAGACCAAGGCTGCTGCCAGCATTGCATAGAGGACCTCATTTCACATACAAATAAAAAACAGCATTAAGATTATTTTACTCAGAATAACTCTAATTATTCACACACATACCTTCACTAAATATATCATGGCAAGAATAATAAGGATAATTTTTGACAATGGGAAATATTAAAAACAACTATCTATAACAGAGTACAAAATAATCAACAGATTTTGCATACTCCCATTGACTAGAAATCTTATGTATTCCTCAAATAAAAGATACAGTTACTTTCCATCAGCACACTCTTATTGATATTAGTGAAAAACAGGAAATGCACCAGTACTCCAGGAAGGTTAGATAGAATACACTACATTCATGTCATAAAGTAAGTTAGAACATTTCAAAATGTGAGTAAATCTATTTCTGAGAAACAAAAAGACTTATATGATAAATTAAATGAATAAGGAGTCATGAACCACACTTATTACATGGCTACAATTTAAGAGAGAAACAAAATGTGTGTGTGTGTGTGTGTGTGTGTGTGTGTGTGTGTGTATCCCTTACTATAGTAGACACAAACCTCCAGTTCAAAAATAGGGATTCAAAAATAAAAACTTTCATATTTTTTCTAATTTAATCTAATCTCTACATTGTCAATTGTTAACTAAACTTCAGGTTTCAGTATTTTACTTTTGACTCGATCAGTAAATTTAGCTTATCTCCTCTTTCCTCAGAGATGAGACAATGTTTAATTCTCAGTCATTGATAAAACCCGTGCACCTAACTTTTGCTCCTTAGCACCATCCTTGCTAGAAAATGTGTGATTTTACACACCTCAATGTGATTTTCTGTTGTCACTTCACAATATTGGAGGCTTTGGTTGCCTTGACTATAAAACAAAGTTATTGCAAATAAAATTTGCTTCAGAGCTAAAAGTAATAAAGAGACTCCTATGCAGAAAAGACCCATGTGGGACAGTTAGGAGGGGACAAAAATATACTCTTTTGCAAAGCACATTTTCCTTCTGTCCTTCCTTATCTTTTCTCATTCCACCTACCTCTCTTTCTTATGTACTTATATGTCCAGATTTGGGAAATTTCATGTTAATGCCAACAAAGGGCTTCATATCTCCAAGAGGTGGAGTCAGATGTGTTTGTAGGCACTCAGCTTGTTACATGGGTGCCTGAATCTCAATCTGGTTCTCACTATTAAACATCTGCTCTTAACTAAGGAACCGTGTCTCCAGCCTTCTAAAATTAGTTTTTGATACTATGATATAACAGTAGCTAAAACTGATTCAAGCTGTGATGGACTTGGAAAAGTAATAGAATAAAATCATATAGGTGTTACTGCAAAGCTCCTTGTAGTAAACCAAGACTTCAATATATAGCAGAATTATTGTTTCTTATGCAGGGTGTTAGCATTTCCCAACAAGCTATACAACCAAAATATATATGCAGAGGGCCTAGGTCACACTCATATAGGCTCTCTGTTTGTTGATCCAAGCTCTGTGAGTCCCTATGAGCCAGGCTTTATTGATTTGACGAGATGTGTTCTTATGGTATCCCGGAGCCTTCTGTCTCTTACAAACCTTTGTCCCCCATTTTCTGTAGAGCTCCCCAACCTCCACCTAATGTTTGGCTATGGTTCCCTGCATCTATTCCCACAAGTTGCTGGATGCAATCTTTCTATTGATGACTAGGCTAGGCTCTTGTATATGAGTATAGCAGAATATATCAAGAATTGTTTCTTGAATTTCTGTAGTTCTGTTTTGTTTTGTTTTGCCAGTCATGTTTGTTTCTATCCTAGGTCCCTTGTCTGTCCAACCTCTGTTTCCTGGCCATTCAGGCAGTGTCAGGCATGGTCTACCTATCAAAGTGTGGGCCACAAATTGGATCTGTTATTGGTTGGCAAATCCCACATGCTCCGTGCCACCATTGCTCAAGCACTTCTTGTCGGCATGGGAAATAGTAGGGTGAAACTTTTGTGGCTGGGTTAATGTTTTAGTCCTACCATTGGAAGCCTTGCTTGCTTATGACTAGTTCAGGCTCCACATCCTCTATTAAAAGAGGTCTTCACAAGAATCACCTTTCTATTGCACTAGGGTTCCACATCATTCCCCAAAGTCCCCCCAATTCCAGTCATCCCTGACCAATGCTTCCTTATATTGAATAACGTAATATAAGAATAAATAAAGTGCAAAACAAGAGAAACAGTTACATTTGCAGAGACATGATTTTGTAAGTAGCAACATAAAAATCTTTTTAAAAAATCATATTATAGTCATTAACTTAACTTCTGAAGTAAGCTTAATAAAATATTAATGTATAAGGTTTTAAATATACTTTAATATTCCATTAACTAATGATAAAAAAGGTCACAAACTGAAGCCATTCACAAGAGCATCACAAAGGGATAGTGGTTAGTAATAAAACTAATGTATAACATTCAGACACTCTACAAAGAAGTAAATAAAATATTAAAAATGAGCTAAGTATAGTTGCTATTACATACCAGTCTTACATTAGCATGTCCAATGTCTCAAGTGATAATTCTCTGAAAATTCTTTCTGGATTTATGCATGATGAAAATATATTTTAGAATAAGGAAATTGATTATAATAAATATACCAAAGTACAAAGAACCAAAGAAATCCAAGGAGCTGACACTATACAATTACAAACTGCAATGTGATAACTTTTTTAATGCTAACTTTCTTTTTTTCTCTCTCTTTTTTATTTAAATTTGAAACAAGCTTGTTTTACATGTCTGTCATATCATCTGGAACAGGGCCCAAGCCCTCCCACATGTGTCTAAGCTAAGGGAGTATCCCTTTATGTGGAATGGGCTCCCAAAGTCAATTTGTATACTAAAAAATAAATACTGATCCATTGCTAGAGGGCTCACAGATTGTCCAGTTCTCCTAACACCCATACTCAGGGGGTCTGTGTTGGTCCTATGCTCTTTATCCAGATATCAGACTGAGGTCCATGAATTCTCGCTTATTCAGGTCAGTGGATTCTGTGGGTTTCTCCAGTCTGGTCATGACCCTTTTGCTCATCACTCCTCCCTCTCTGCAACTGGATTCCAGGAGTTCAGCTCAGTGTTTAGCCTTGGGTGTCTGCTTCTGCTTCCACCAGCTACAGGATGAAAGGCTCTAGGATGTCATATAAGGTAGTCATCATTATCTTTATCAGGGAAGGGCATTGAAGGTGGTCTCCACAACTGCCTAGATAGTTAACTGGTGTCATCCTTGTGGATCTCTGGACATTTCCCTAGTGCCAGATATCTGTTAAAACCGATAATGGCTCCTTCTATTATGGTGTATCTCTTTTCTTTTGCCAGCATCCAGTTGTGCCTGCAACATTTGTTGAAGATGCTTTCTTCTTTCCATTGTATAATTTTAGCTTTTTTGACAAAAATCAGGTGTTCTTAGGTGTATGGGTTAATATCAGGGTTTTCAATTCGATTCCATTGGTTTACCTGTCTATTTTTGTGCAAATACCAAGCTGTTTTCAGGATAGAGCTTGAAGTCAGGGATGGTGATGCCTCCTGAAGTTACTTTATTGTACAGGGTTGCTTTTTGGGCATCCTGGGTCTTCACTTTGAATTCCAATCAGAAAACACATCAGTGCAATAACCAACATTAGGGTCAACTATACAGTAAATTGCAGGAGATGTGATGAATTTCCTATATGTTTACAACCTGGTATTCCTATATGTTTACAACCATTTTGGGAAACTCCTAAACAAATTACATGTTGTTTTCTGTAAAATTAGCCTCTCTACATTTTAGGAACTGTCAATCAGACAAGTAAAATGTGTTGCAAAGGACCTGCAAGCTTATAGAAAGTTTATTTGTAATTTCATAAACTGAAATGGAGTCAATGTCCCTACAACAGTGTTCTTCACATATGTTGTGATTAAAAAACAATATAATGATAATTAATACAAAACAAGAAAAAGCATCATGTAGAAAAATGGTACCCATATGTTAATGCTTAAAAGAAATCAGATGGAAAGATGTGGATATTATAAAAGAATACAGTGCTAGGAATTAGGTAAGTAAATGCTTTTAGACATAGTGAGGTTAGAACTGGAATAGACAAGTCTTCAAACCTGGTATTGGCTTACAGCTAGGCATGAAGCTTTTCATCCTGTGTTGATTAAGTGTGATTCCTTGTTTGAGAAATTAGTTGCTGGGCTAATACTTTTGGAAAGAAAATGTCATGTTTAATTACTATGATTCCACTACTAAATATTAAACCAAAAATCATCTAGGTATCGAGTATGTAATACGTTATCTACTTGCATGATGCCAAATTAGGTAATCTCTCTGTCTCCTCAACAGGAGAAACTTTTCCAGGTGTTTATTTTCCTTTCTGAAATGTATGTCTGAATATAATCCAAGTGGCTGAAATATAAATCTGTTTTGCTAGGATGATCATTTGAAATACACATCAGGATCTTAAAATGGTACCTGACAGTGATAATCAGCAAATACAAGCTTACTTTATATATCACAGACAATCAAATTGGTCTATAATCTGCTTAAATATAGCATCAGATTGTCCCATAGGGAGGAAGAGATATATCACAAATATTTCAAACCAAATCAGAATTTTGATCAAATTCAAAATTCTATACCTGTAATACATTCTGATGTGTTCAAAAATGACAGTATCAAACTATGTTTCTGTAGATAATGGAAGTATAATCACTATCAATGTTTGATAGCTCTTTTTGGGTAAACTTATTTACAAATAACTCCACAAATCCCATACACACATAAGTAGTTTTTTATCCCTCTGCTGATTTTTTCCAATATTATATTATCATTGATTATTTTGAAATTTTATATAATATTCCCTAATATTTGCAGACTTGCCCCTAACACTTGTGACCCCATCCTCCCCCCCAAAAAAAGAAGAAAAAATAACCAACAAATCGAGTTTATGTTGTCCACATGTTCACTGGAACATGCTCAAACTCCCAGTAGCCAACATCTTAAAGAAAATTGAATTCTTCCTCACTTGCTTCCCACCCCCACACACCTCCACCACCAGAAGCCCTCTATTGTGCAGTGCTGTACTCCAGCTTTCTTATCACAGCTTTTAAGAGTTCTATTTGATGGTATCCTGAGGCAGTTACTTGGGATGTGTGTTGGAGGAGTGGTAGGGATTGTCATAGATGCCTTCTACATCCCTCTTTCTCAACTGTGATTCTGAAGCCATCGATGTCACAGCACAAGTAGCTTCCTTGTGATATACAGTTGTAAGGAGTATGTTTTTCCTCCCACTGCTGGTCTTGTCCCTCCGCTGCGCCTGCCCCAACTAACTCACAGAGTCTCTGTTTGATATAATGCTGTTGGCCAGGTACTAGTTTCTTATAGGCTAGTTCTGTCTTAATTATTAACCCATTTCTATTAATCTCCACGTGGTCTTATCTTACCAGACAGAGAGGCTGCCGGAGTTCTGCTCTCTCCATCTTCAATCTTGACTCCTCCCTCTCTCCTCCTTGTCTCCTAGTCCCACCTATCTTGCTTTCCTATTGGCCAACAGTGCTTTATTCATTAACCAGTATGAGAAACATATTTACAGAATGACATCTCCCATCATACAGTCTAGTGGGAAAATGGGTCATGAACTTCCACATAGTTTTTGGTGACAGCACAGACCATGGATATCCACATGGTCTCTAACATCAGAATTTGGCATGGACCTCTACATGGTGTTCAGTAGCAGTACAGACCATAGATATCCACCTAGCCTCTGCTGCAGCATGGGCCAGAGATGGCAGTATAAGCCTTGGTGGCAGCACAGGCCAAGCACATTAACATGGCCTTATATGACAGCAGAGGCCACACACACAAACATGGCTTCTGGCAGCAGCATGGCCAATGGTCATCAACATGTATCCAAGTGTCAGAACAGACCACAGATGGCTGTCGGGCTCTTGGTGCAGATAACACAGGCCATGGACATCAATACTTTCCCTAGTTGCAGTAGAACCATGAACCAGATATGACTTTGGCAGCAGCACAGATGTCAATTGTAAATATCTCTTTTCCATACTGGCAAATTTCAAGTCAGTAAATTATGGTCTAGCTTTGGTGTTAGTTTTACCCAAATACCTGCCATATTAAAACCATAGAGTAAAGAAGAATCCGAGGCTGTGCTTGAGTTTACATATGCTTATGTTGTAACACTGATGTTTAAGCAGAATATCTTATGACAGCAGATGAAGAAATACTAATAGGATGATGTAAAATTAAATAACTTTTTAAAAATTGCTGAAGACTTTTCTATTTGGGGTTTATTTGCTATTTCTGTCCCACAGGCAACTAGCAAGATGTACTGCAAAATAGAATCCAGTATCAAACCTCTACGTTTGTCACTGTGCCATCGTGGCACAGACTCTTCTCCATGATCTGTGACAAATAACATGAAGATATTGCTATGCCATTATATTTTTTCTGGGTAACATCTTCTCTGAGGTCTATTTACCTTAAGTTGTTTGTCTTTGGTATTCACTGTCCTGCAAGACATATGAAATGGATGAGAAGCCACAGTTAGAAGACTTTAATTAATGATTTATAAAAATGATTTTTAAATTATGTGCAGTTTTAATACTCATAAAAACATTTCTGAATTCTCATTCAATGTTGAAAATCATGGTAAGAGTAGATTTCTTCCCACATGGCAATTTACAGACAAGAATGATATGTATCTGCCTTCTTATTGGGCTCTCATTCTGCTGTTGTCTTCATTTCCCCATTTACACAGTGATAAAAGAACATACATTTGCCATGTGTCATTTGTTACATTATCACAATGAGTATTGTAACAGGGAACTCCTGGTAAAATTCTTAGCAAGATAATGGCCTTTGTAATTGCCCTCACTGAGAGAAATTAAGAAATCACACTTTCTTCTTAATTATCTCCTATTGCAATGATAAATAATGTGTCAATTAGCTAACAAAATCTCTCCCAAGGTTATTCATCTCTTGAGTCTGAAGACATTCCATCTCCCCAGGCTTATTTCCAATGATTTCTCTTATTTGAGATTAATTTGATAGAAACAAATTGGTTAACTTCTTTAAAAAAAAACTGTCCATCAAAACTTGTTCTGAAGAATACATACTACACAATGTTATCTTTTCAATTTTAGTCTAGAATCATATATATTATATTACACATATAATATATAAAATGATATATAGTGGTATGCATTCTTTTCTCATATAATGTGACTGATATTCAAAGAATATAGGTGTTTAAGAGAAGACATTTGTGGTCCAACAAGATGATTCAGGCTTTACAGGTCTTTTTCATCTGGTTTGGATACTTGAATTAATCCTCAGGACCAATATAATATAAAGAGAAGTCTTACTCTCAGAAGTTGTATGTTGACTTCTGCAAAGGTGCCATGGTATACATGTGTCTATTCCTTCAACACGTGCATACACCAAATGAATAAATTTATTTATTTAATTAAAAGGAGTAGGTATTTACCACCTTATAATTTCTGCAGGTCATTACCTTGAATGTGTCTTGCTTCTTAACTGACCTCCACATATATGCTATGGAAATCCCACTAAAATCTATAAAAAATGAATATGATAAAAGTAATATCAGGCTTGACTTGCACATGATCAAAATCCTGACTAGTCACATGGAATCTTTTCTATTTCCCTTTCCCAGGGAAATCAGGGCATCCTCCAATAAACACATCTGATTAGCTAGTTACCTGTGTCTGTGGATTGTAGTGTGGCTATCCATTGTTTTACAGCTAATATCCTGTTATAAGTGAGTACAGCTATGTTTCTTAGCCAGACTGGGTTAAATCACTCAGGATTATTATTATTATTATTATTATTATTATTATTATTTTGGTTTCATCCATTTGCCTTCAGATTTCTTGGTTCTTTTGTTTTTATGCACTAATGTGTAAATGCACCACATTTTCTTCATCAATTCCTCATTTGAGGGATATCTAGATTGCTTTTGGGTCCTGCATAGAAATAAGGCTGCTATAGAATTATTTTATAAGAATAACCCAGATCTGTACAAATAAAAAGTATATAAGAAGTATAATCGGAAGTCCTTCCAGGATATATATAATAAAGCAGTTTTTTAGATTCTTCTAAGAAATCATGAGTGAAAATTAGGCTAGTAACCATGGGAGAAGAGGCCAACCAAGATACCAGGAGAGCAAAGTTTTTCAAATTATTCAGGGTAATACTGGTTGAAAATCAATGCCTAAATATTAATTCTCTTTCTCAGAGTAGGGCACAAATTCCCAGATATAAACTTACCTTCTATGAGGGCTAGTCATGGTGATGCATGCTTGTAATCTCAATACTAACAATTTGAGCAACAGTGGAAAAGCTGATAAAGAGATCCACTATCATGGATATCCACTAACTTATCCACTATCATGGAGCCCTTATCTAGTAGCTGATGGAAACAGAAACAAACACCCACAACTAAACACTGAGCTGAACTGGAATCCAGATGCAGAAAGGGAGGACAAGACTAGGCTGCAGAAACACATAGAGACAGATGACCTGAACTAGGAGGAGCTAATGGGCCCCCAGACTGATAGCTGGGAATCCAGAATGGGACTGACTCAGACCCCCTAAACATGGGCCTCAGCTAGAAGGCCTGAGCAATCTAAGGGACCTCATACAGTGGAACCAGGATGTATTCCTGGCATACAAAAGGACTTCGTGGACACATTCCCCATGGAGGGATACTCCCTTAACCTAGAGGCAGGAGAGAGGTCCTAGTCCCTACTCCAAATGACTTGACGAAGTTAGACGACCCTTCATGGAGGGCAGCACCCTAAATGTGGAGTGGGTGGGGATTGGAGGGGAGGTGAGGGTGGGAGACAAGGTAAGAGGGAGAGAGGGAGGGAGGAGAGGATGTATAAAATAAAAATAGATAGATAGATAGACAGATGATAGATAGATAGATAGATAGATAGATAGATAGATAGATAGATAGAAGAGACTGAGACATGAGGATTGCCATGAATTAAAGACAGACTGAATTACAAAATAAAAGTCCCTCCAAGCAGAAGTAAATTAGCTGTCATTTGCTATGTGTCTTCATTAGTAATATGTAATTTTTCAATAGTTAAAGAGATAATAGGCCTATAAAGTCATATGGTAGTGCTAAACACTGTGAGTCAGTTCCTGGTATGTCTTAGCTTTTATTACAAAAAGTCATGAAAACTAAACAATAACTTAAATGTTACCAGCATAGAGGCACAATAAATATCTCTGAGGTTTTCTATACCAATTACTTTGTTCTGATTTTATACATCATAAAAAATATTTAAATATCAAATTGTGACATATAAACATATAAAGTGCTTACATTTTAAAGTTAACAAAAACTTCAAACACATACACGTACAAGAATGTATGCAAATACATATGGAAAATATGTTTAAATATAAGCATTTATACAGATGTTTACTCTGTATTGAACACACACAGTTCTTTTATGCATAGAAAACATTCAATGAAAAAATATGCGAATATTCAGTAACACCTTTGCATTTCAAGGTTAATCAGCATCATAAAGGATTTAACTGAATTCACAATGAAGCAATTGTAGCACCTGACAGCTCCTAGATATCAGCATGGAGGAATATAGTATCAAGCAAGTGATTACGCTGCAGATAGCTTAATTCATTTTGACTACAGGTAAAACATTTTACAGTTGTTAAGGAAAAATTAGCAGAGGCTCACATCCCTTGTGTTGTTTACATTGATCTGTAACTCCCTTCACTAACCAAGCTTGTGACTTGCATTGGTATTAGCTCTCCTCATATTGTTCGAATTCTGAGATTCTGACCTTTTTTTTTCTCTCTCTCTCTCTTTTTGCTTTCTTTTTTTTTATGAAAATAGTTTTTATTTAAATTTGAAACAACCTTGTTTTACATGTCAAATCCTGTTCCCTCACCCTCTCCTCCTCCCCTGGCTCCCTCAAACTCCATCCTATACCCTTTCTCCTCCCTAGGGAGTGTGAGGCCTTCCATGGGGCTTCTTCGAATTCTGTCATATCAAAATGAGCAGGGCCGAGACCCTCCCCTCCCCCATGTGTCTAGGCGGAGAGAGTATCCCTCTATGTGGAATAGGCTCCCAAAGTCCATTTGTATACTAGGAATAAATATGATCCACTACCAGAGGCCCCATAGACTGCCCAGTCTCCTAACACCCACATTTAGGGAGTTGGGTCTGTCCTATACTGATTTCACAACTATGACCTCTCCCTTATTCAGGTCAGCTGTGTCTGTTGGTTTCTCCAGCCTGGACCTGACCCTGTTTCTCATCACTCCTCCCTCTCTGCAACTGGATCCCAGGAGTTTAGCTCAGTGTTTAGCTGTGGGTCTCTGCTTCTCTTTCCATCAGCTATTGGATGAAGGCTCTAGATAGCATATAAGGTAGTCATCAATCTCATTATAGGGAAAGACATTTAAGAAAGCCTCTCCATTATTGTTTAGATTGCTAATTGGTGTCATCCTTGTAGATCTCTGGACATTTCCCTAGAAAGGAGAGGAAAGCATGAGGGAGTAGAAAGATTGAGTCACAAAGAATAGAGGAGAGCAAGATAATAGATACCATATTAGAGGGAGACATTATAGGTATAAAGAGAAATCTGGCACGAGGGAAATGTCCAGAGGCCTACAAGGATGACCCCAACTCACAATCTGACCCTTTTAAATAAGCTATCCAAATAAAGAAAGTTTTGTTCTGTTCAGTGGAATTCTACAAGCTGTGTTATCTCTAAAGGACAGTGACATTTTATAGTATTAACAATACATTTTTACTTCACTAATACTACATATGCTGAAATGGTAGTCTATTTCTAAGTTATGTAAATTTATTGTTTTTAATCTACTTAGTTTCATTTTAAAAATTTTATATAGTTTGAACATATTCTTTCCCTTCCTGCAACTTCACCCAGAATAAAATTCAAAACGAACCAAATATAAAAAAGGAAAAAAAAATCAGTGAAATAAAACATACCAAAAATTAAATCAAAAAGCTCACAAAAAACACGGGTTCCATTTTGCATCACTCAACTACTCCTTGGCATGCAGCCCACCCTGGAGTTTGTCCTATCAATTGCAAATAGTTTCCTAGTTGAAGACGAGTATTTATATGCACTTGCCTTTCCCATGTTGTATTGTTGTCTGTTTTGAGCTTGGGCAAGATTTCTGTGCACTGTCACCCTCTCTTGCGTTTGTGTGTATGTAAGCTGTGCTGTGTCTGGAAGAACCTATATACTAGGAATCATCCTCCACCCCTACACCTACAGTCTTCCTATGCCCATCCCTGCCTAGATCCATGAGCCTTGAATGGAGGCTTTGATTAAGACATCACAGTCATGGTTGAATGCTGAAACTTCTATCATTCTCCACACCCAGTCCATTTGTGCATCTCTGTGTTCATTCAGGAAGAAACATGATATATCCTCAGATGCTAATCTGTGGACAATAAACTATATACATATACTGTAAATGGAGATTAAGCCACTGAGAAAAATATTTTAGTATTTGTTTTTAAGAGCAGAAAGGAAGAAAATTAGAAATCAAGTATCATTCTTGATGTGGGACTAGAGAACAGGCTCTCAGTAAAATGCCTGCTGTGCATGCATGATGCACTGAGATTAAATCAGTAGTAATCACAAAAAAAAAATGGAAGATGTGTCTGCACATGCCTATAATCTATAATCCCAGGGTCCCAGGGTTTATGGAGTAGAGAGAAGCCCTTTGACTTTGCTAGACAGCCAGTGTAGCTAAATGGAAGAGCTTCATTCATGTTCAGTGGGAAACCCTATCTTAAAAAAAAATAAAAGTAAAATGTGGCTGAGCAATTAAATCAAAGAAAGAATTACCCTAGTTTAGATTTATTATGTATACAGTGTTCTGTCTGCATGTATGCCCACAGGCCAGAAGAGGGCACCAGATCTCATTACAGATGGTTGTGAGCCACCATGTGGTTGCTGGGAATTGAACTCAGGACCTCTGGCAGAGCAGTTAGTGCTCTTAACCTCTGAGCCATCTCTCCACCCTAGAGTTTTTAACCAATAATATATCATTACACTCTGAGCATCATCATAATTGAATTGCATTTTGAGGGTTACACAGTGATTGGCTACTATAAACAGAACATAAGAATGAATAGAAAGAGCTAAGTCTCTAGGTTAGTGAAATAGTACACCATAGGGGAAGGTGGTCCAGGTTTATATACAACCTACATGGGTGTGCAATGGTAGTTTTCAAAACTGCCTTTGAAATTTTAAGAATAGGGAATATACCTAAGATCTGGCTTACATGACTGTAGTGAGATATTCATTTTGTCCCCAACTGACGCACTGACCATGCCCATTGGGGGTGGGGACAGGGGCAGACATGACCTGGGGGAACTTGGTCTGGGGAAGGGACCCCTGAGCACTCTCTTGCTTCCTGGACTGGAACCAACCTGGAGGTACTAAGAACTTTCACTTAAAACTTGATAAAGGCTTTAAAAGGGGTTTTAGAAACAAATGTACAGAGACAAGCAAGGCTTCTTAGTAACAGCATTTTTCTCAGTTGGGCTCTGTTTTGCTAGAGACAAGCAAGAGATTTGTGCAGCTGTTTTAAGGGAGATTTCCTGACTCAGCATTAAGCAGAAAACTCTGCTATCAACTTAATCGTGCGTGGGAGAGCTGGCAGTGACCACATCTCCAAGCTGGCAGCATG
The DNA here is from genome assembly GCF_943737965.1 of Phodopus roborovskii. NCBI lineage: Eukaryota > Metazoa > Chordata > Mammalia > Rodentia > Cricetidae > Phodopus > Phodopus roborovskii. The sequence goes on along the minus strand of NW_026126511.1, from coordinate 8,483,202 downwards.
CTGCTGGATGATACCATAGACCAAGGCGGTGATCATAGCTCTCCGTTCTGATGGTAAACATACCCCCCCATCACCACCACCATTCTTTGATAGACAGTGGCTTATACAGCTGTGGCTTTAATTTTAGCAATGTTGTTATTTACCAGAAAAAAGACTCATGGCAAAAAAAAAAAAAAAAAAAAAAAAAAAAAAAAAATAAAGAATTACAGTAAAGACAGATTTAGATAAAAAAAAAAATCTCTACAGTGTGTTTTAAAATATACTTAGGCTTGGGAGAGGGAAAAAAAAGGATAAAGTGGCTTTAAAAAAATAGAAAGATTAGCTGGGTGTGGTGGCACATGCCTTTAATTCCAGCACTCAGGAGGCAGAGGTAAGTGGATCTCTGTGATTTCAAAGTGAACCTCGTGTACAGAGTAAATTCCAGGGTAACCAAAGTTATACAGAGAAACCCTGTCTCAATAAATAAAAAATAGAAGTAGAAGAAATAGAGTAATAAAAAAACCACATGAAGATGGAAAATACACAGAGAGTATGGATACTATATGATATTGTGTTGTCTTTGAATTGCTCAATTGTAAAGGAAGAATAATTTTTACAATACTTGATTATCAATGCTGCTGAATTAATCCAATTTTTATATTTTAAAAATGCTTTGACTTCAAAATTTAAGTCTAAGGACAGGTTACTGGGAAACTGTATTTTTTCCACAGAACATAAAAAGCTGTGGATTCCTTCCAGACTAATATGGTTTGATCAAGGAAGACTCCCTGAAACAGCGTCCCAGGAGATCCAACTTTCAAAACAGCTGGGACAAGGCAGCCTTGCAGACTATAGCCAAGATTTCTGTGTCTTCTTAGGATTCCCATGACAGCGCCCCCTACCAGCAGGAATCAGTTCAGAAAAAACGATGCCCAAATACCGAAACATTATCTATAATTGTTTGTTGTCATTCAAGTGGAGTTGGTTATAAATAGTTAATGACCACAACCAATCTTTTTTTTTTAAGGTAACAAGGGGATTATAGAAATGAATACTTTGTTTTGGAATGGATTTTTATTTATTCTACAAATTTAAGGTCAATTTTGTGATATGTATAGTTCTCGTGTTTAGGTATTATGTTTATATAGTTCAGTTAAAATGTAATGTATGATTTAGTACAGATTTTAGATAGTTACCTATGATAGTCAAAACTTTAGTTAGGCGTTACTTATAATAGTCAAAACTCAGTTAAGTTATTTAGGATTTCTGGATTTACAGAGATATATTTTAGATGGATAAATATTCTTCAAACCTTTCAAAGACATACAGAATATGGCATTTAAAATGGTTTAGGGATTTTCTTAACAGTGAGGCACAACTGCTCATGACATCACCTGTGTCAAGAAAGGAAGATGGATATCAAAGAGACTCGTGGAGTTTACTTCCAATATGGCAAGACTAGCCATTTGGACAAGATACTGCTCTTGTCTGGACTGTTTGACTTTATGCTGTATAAAGTGGACATGCAGGACCCACAAGACAGTGACTGCTGATACAAGATTGACTTTGCTACAGGGTTCCTGCTTCATGGAAGAGTCTGCAGGACACAGAAAAAAGTCACTGACAAACTGCCAAGACAGATGGACAGTTTAAAGTTTCCTGCTTTGCTGAGGAGACTGACAGACACACTATGGCCTATGGGCTGAAGATGGAACATTACAGAAGAACTTCAGGTACCAAGATGTCTCTGTCATTTCTAGAGTTTATATACTATCCTTCTGTGGTCTTTGAGGGAGTTGAAGACAGATAATTATGTTTATAGTTTTCCTTAGTTAGGATTAAAGATAAGTTACATATAGGACTTTAGACTCACAGAGGTAGGATAGAAGATGAAATATTTTTTTTAAATCTTCTAAGTGTTAATGAACTAAATATTAACTGTTGTTCTTGTTTGATAACTATTTTGTTATATATTTTACTATGCTATAGTTAAAACCATTCTTTTTATTTTAGACAGAAAAGAGAAGATAATGGGAGTTGTCATTCTGTAAATATGTTCCTCTTATTAGTTAATGAATAAATCCCTGTTGGCAAATAGGAAGGCAAGAAAGGACTAGGAGACAAGGAGGATTCTAGAAGATGTAGTAGGAGAATCAACATGTAGAGACTTGAGGGAGAAGAAGGACCGAACCCTCTCTCCAGTAAGATAAGACCACATGGAAACACTTAGATTAATAAAAATGAGTTAATATTTAAGACAGAGCTAGCCAAAAAGAAACACTTTATATCTAAGAAAGTTTTATATCTAATACAGTGTCTCGGTGTGTTATTTGGGGCTGACACAGCTGTGTGACCAGGCTGGTAGGAAAACTGCTCGTAACATAACCAACAAATTCTTTTGAGTTTTCTGAGATAGGAAATTCAGGGGAGTCATGTGACCCCATAACACCACCAGTGTCCCCCTCCTTTACAGCTGTGGATCTGTTATAAGAGAGACTGACTCCAAGGAGTGACTGAATATGGCATGCACTTTTGACTGATGCTGTTTGATCAACACTGCTGCTGACATCAAGAGGGTATAGTAGAAGAGATGCCGCAAATATTTTGCACACACATGATGTCCCTCCCAAAAGAATTATGCAACATAAGACAGAAGTATTGTGAGGGTCATATAGCCATTTTTAAGGATTAAATAATTTTTGACTATAGTAGGGAATATATAAAGGCAGCCACAACAGAGCTGTCATGAAAGCGTGGTATGTGGGTCATTTTCAGAATTTATTTGATCCAAACTCCTTATGTACTGGGACTTGATCGTGTTTGGTTTAGTAAGGATACCTTGCCCGAGGTCAAAAAGTATATGTATATATATATATATGTATATATATATATATATATACATATATATATATGTATATATATATACATGTCTTGGTTCTAGACCTGTTTACAGATACTTCTACCTTCTTGATTCTTAAGACACACTGCATGTTTCTTTCTTTTGTAAAGTAAGATAGTTAGGAATTCAGGTCATTGGCATCTAGAATTGATATTCCTATCTAAGAAGATAAACTATATTTTGAATTCTTGATTCCAGTGATGATAGCTACTTCAGTGTTTTTTCTTTTTATCATACTCTGAAATGGAATTTATTCTAGAAGATGACTGAACCTATCACTTCAATAAGATTAAACATTATTAAGAAAGCTATTTTGAAAGTATTTTGATGCAATGAGAGAATTTTGCAAGATACTGTCAAATTGCTGGCTGTTATTATATCACAGAGCATATTATTGGTCTCTTAAAGTAATATGTTAATCATACCTGTCTTTGTAGAGTTAGCATGAATTTTATAGTGTTTTGGCAACCTAACAATTTTAGGCTGATAATTTTTGTGTTTAAAATTTGCATAACAAATCTCATTAAGTTAAGGAAAAGTAAAAAGAACAGAACATCTTTTGTAAACCATATTGCACATAATTCTTTATAATGACTTTTGCATTTCTTTTTATTTCACTTTCTTTTTGGCATATAGTCTAGTGATTATCACAGTAAGAAGTGTTATGTTTCTGGAAAATTCTGAATCAGTCTGTTTCCTGGCTTAATAATTGCTCACCTAGGGTGAAGTGTTTGTTTGAAATAACATTCTATCAACGTGTTACAGAAATGAGAGTAGCAGTCAGGGCAATTTAAAGGAGAGTGAGGCAGAAGAAAAGCTGTGCTAGTCCTAACTTAGGTCTGGCCAGAAACAATAACGAAGTCAGACAGGACTTCAATCCACTCACACTAGGGTCTCCAAGATAATAGAAACTTCAAACTTCTCTGAAAAATTCCTAAATACTACTCAGACTTTCCACATTCTTCTGTGTTGCGTTGTCCCCCTTCTGTGAGACAGGAGCTCAACAGCACAGAGTGCCCCAGCTACTCTCAAGGCAAAGGTATACACTGAAAACAAGGCTTGAGTGCTGGCTCTACTCCATGTCACCTCATAGCCAAAATCAGGGATGATACAGAAATCTGAACATCGTGCCAAGGACAGCTCATAAAAATACCTGGAACACAGCCAGCATTGCACAGAGGGCACCTTTGATGCAGCAAGCCCTTAGAATTCTCATGACATCATATTAGAGGTATTTTATGAAGGGTATGGTTTGGAAGAATATTGACAATGTTATTTAGCATATCTTAGATTACTGTTTGAATGCAATTAATAAAACATCATATATATATATATACATATATATATATATATATATATATATATATATATATATATGATCACTGTGACTCTTGCCAAATGACAATGTATAGCTGTTATTCTTTCTATTCTTCCAAAAGAAAAAATAATAATAATAAAGCAGAAGTTATCTAATAAAGTCTCAGTTTATTTATTTCCTGGTAGAACCTAACTCTTACATTATTAACATCAACAAGGTGATTTTACAGCTGAGGGAGTTTGATGCCAAGCTCTTAGTTTGATGCCTCTGGCTAGACTTGTATATCATACAATTTTACTCACTAAGAGCAGTGATTCATTTTTAAAACTCCCTTTCAAATATTCTCTTCCCAAGCAAAGCAAAATGAGGTTCTCCCGCTGTGCATCAGTGTCTCCCAGGCCACTGTCACTGATGGTGCATTTATTCAATTTTCTTTTTCCCAGTAGAGTTATACCAGTTTAATGTTGTACAGCAAGTCTGCTTCGATTTATTCTCTGACTCTGCATTTTAATCCACATATCTTTATTTTTAAACAACTTCAAGCAAGACACACTCCTAAGTACATTAGAAAGGTTGTGTGCTTTTTTTTTTCCTCTAAACTTTTAATCCTGAGGACATATCCTCGCATTTCTGATGGCATTGTTAGGAAGACCTTGTGACACAGTCACACATGGAGGCCTTACTTCTGGAGCAGAAGCCTCTTGACTGTGTGGGTCTCTAGGTTCTTCCAACATAAAACTGCATGACAAGTTTAAACTTGTTCCTAGTATTTGGAAAGCTTGTTCTTTTCTAAAACTAATATTTATTGTTGTGCATTTCATGATGTAAATGACATGTGGTCATATCCAACCTCACATTTTCTCATTCAAATCTTCTCTTGTCCCTTGTCACCTTCACATCTTCGTGTCTTATTTTTTTCCTTTTTCAGTAAACCAATAATTTCAGTTACTGCTGCCCATATATGTGTGGGTATGGGGTCTAAACAGTAAATATGTCATGATCAGAACTAGAGAAGGGAAATTTCAAACCAGCAATTTTGAAAGTACATGGATGGCTCTCACATAATTTGAAGTCCTATACATTGTCTTCATTTGATGAGAAAGTGGTAAATGGATAATTTGGCTTTGCTGTGAAAGTATTTTAATTTGCTCAATAACTTCCTAAGAAGACAGACAAAAGCCAAGTTTAAAAGAGCAAATCTACTTATGTTTGCCAGTAATGTCAGCAAGGAATAGCAAAGGGCATTGGGGGGCATATTACAGTAGATATCAGTACTTTTCAGTTTTTACTTCACAAATATGTAGCCATAGCTCATGTTTTATATATTTTAATTAATTTCTTAGACAGCTAAGGTAACTTTAAAATAATTGCTATCTTAGTGAATTTTACAGTAAGAATAGGGTTTAGGGGTGTGGATTAATGGATTTAAAGTCAAATTACCCAAGTGGATGATAGGATTTGAACCCTGGTTTAACAGCCTGTGGCGACTGCTTAAACTCCAACTCCCTAATAGATGCTGCTGTATAGTAGACTCCAGATGGGAGCGGGTTGTGATTTCATGGGATACCAAGATCCATTGTTAGTTATGGGATATGCCCTTAGTCAGATTTCACATGAATGAAATTCATCATTGGTTCCATTTCATCCTTTTGTTTCCTTCAGACTTCTTTCCTTGAATCACACTTGGCTGAAGTCAATGCCATTTCTGAGAGGTGAAATGAGCTAACACTTACTTCTGATGAATCCTGGATAGTTCAGACATAAAAATAATTTTCATAGGCATTGATACATTCACGACAAAAGTCTTATAACTATAGTGACAAAAATGAAAAGAAGAATGGACATTCTTAAAAATTCCATCAGCAGGAGTATATATTGGTCACCATTTTCTATAACCCCATAAACCTAAAATCTTGTAACTTGATAACTAAAATCATCTTTTTTTGTAACGCATACTACATTTCTTATTTCTACATCTTGGTGTTTTGTGGTATATGATTCTTGGGAAAATGCTTTTTTTTTTTTTTTTAGAAAAATGAGTACCTTCAGTGTCTATATTTTGAATATTTCTACTTATGTATTTCTAAAGTTTAGAAAAGAAAGAAATTGTAGTGTTCTGTAATGCATTGATAGTGTTGCTTTATGGTATTTATTTCAGTTTTGGTAATCTTCTATTTATTACCATGACTTCATATCTTTTTCATCAGCTTTGGATCCAAGAAGGTGCTAAATAAGTGAAATTGTAAAGACATAGTAAATAGTTTTGCCTTGGTTGATTGAATTAAATTCTCATTATTTTGTTGCAAATAGAAACAATAGAATGTGAATAAAGACACATATACACATTTTAAATGTCAGCAAATATTTGCTAATATGGCAGAGAGATGCAGGTGGATCTTTCTGAGTTTAGGGCCAGTTCTAGGAAAGGCTCCAAAGCTACAGAGAAACCCTGTCTCAGAAAAACAAAAGCACAAAAGAAATGAGTCAAATCTGTGTTTGCCAAATATTCCTGAGTACATGGTCTGATCTAGAGTTTGTTTGATAAACCCAAAGTCACAATGTTGAAGAAAACTGTTTTGGTTAGAGTTGAGATTTTTCTCTTCATCTTCTCCTCTGTGATGGAATTTTCTCTGGCTTAACTTGGTTCATCCTAAGACCTAGATGACGAAGAAATGGGAGGAAAAGATCCTAAGTGCCAGATTGGGTGGATAACTTCAAAAATCTGGAGTTTTCGAGATGAAATAGCACAGATGCGCTCATAAAGTCAGAGACTAGGATATTATTCTTTAAAATGGATATGTATATACTCATCATATATATATATATCACATTATATACATATATATCATATCATAAATATCTATCACATTACCTGTGGAGGGATTTTCTCTCAGCCTAGACACAGTTGGGAGGGCCTAGGTACTGCCCAAACTGTTGTGACAGACTTTGACAATCCCCTATGGGAGGCCTCACCCTCTCTGAGGAGTGGATGCGGTGGGGGATGTCGAGGCCATGGACTGGTGCTATTTACTGACTTGCTTTTCATGGGTTGCCCAACTTGCTTTCTAATAGAACCCAGGACCACCAAATCAGGGTGATACCGCATCAGTCACTAATTAAGAAAATAACCTCCAGGCTTGCCTATAGCTGATCTTAAGTACTAATTTTCTCAGTTGAGGCCATTTCCTACCTGAAGACTGCAGCTTGTGTCAAGGAAACCACCTCTAATGGGCTTGACCCTCCCACGTCAGTAACTTATTTTAATATGGCCTAAATATTCTTTGAAAATGGTGTAGACTAATCCAGTATTACACTAAAACAAAACAATTAAGGATAAAAGAAATGATAATGTATAGACTAATCTTTCTCAAGACTAAAGGAACAAAAAATTAAAAACAAAAACAACAAACAAAGAAAAAACATCCAAACAGGATTCAAGGCCACATCAAAAATATTGTCCTCTACAATTGTTTGACAAAATCTTCAAGTTTTTAAAGAAAGAAATTGAAGAAGGTATAGAAGATGGAAATATCTCTCATTCTTATATAATGGTAGAATTAACACAATAAAAATGGCCATCTTACCTAAAGCGATATGTAGGGTCAACACAATCCCCATTAAAATTTCAGCACAATTCTTATATACCATGGAATGACAATACTCAGCTTCAAGTGGCAAAAAAAAAAAAAAAAAAAAAAAAAAATCAGGATAGCTAAAACAATTCTCTGCAAATAAAAGAACATATAGGGCAGTCACTATCCTGATTTAAAGCTGTACCACAGAGCTACAGAAATAAAAGCAGGATGGAATTAGCGTAAAACAAGCAGGTTGATTAGTGGAATCAAATTAAAGAACAAGATATAAATCCATACACCTATGAACACCTGATTTTTTAATTAAGAACCAAGAGATACACAATGGAAAAACAGCATCTTCAACAACTGGATGTTATCATGTACAGTTACATTTTAAAACAATAAAGTTGATGAAGACACTAGGAGATTGTAGACCTCCTAGGCTCACAGATCAGGAGAATTAACTTTACAAAAATGGCCACTCTACAAGTAACTATCTAAAGCATTTATACAACAATAATCAAAGTTGGGAGGGAGATGTGTTCAGAGATAGGAAGGAATATGAAAGAGGGGTGGAGATAGATATTATTGAGATACTTTGTTTGCACATTTGAGGAAATTTTATTTCACATCAATTGTATGTGGGTAGTATGAGGATTCAAGTGTTTCACATTCCGGGTTTAAACCATAGCAAGAAAGAGGAGGAGAGGTTCTATGGTGGGAGCAGTTAAATCCAATTGATTAAAACTTCAGGTTAAATAAAAATAGAGAGGAGATATGTAACAGGGCAATCCCACTCTTAGGCATATATGCAAAAGATGCACATTCATATAACAAGGACATCTACTCAAAATTATTTGTAACAGCCAGAACCTGGAAGCAACCTAAGTGCCCCTAAACTGAAGAACGGATGGAGAAAATGTGGTACATATATACAATATAATACTATTCAGAGAAAAACAAAATAAAAAAAACAAAAACAAAAAAACCAAAAACAATGGAATCTTGAAATTCATAGGCAAATGGATGGAATTAAAAGAAACCATCCTTAGTGAGGTAACCCAGTCACAAAAAAGACAAACATGGTCATGGTATGTACTCACTCCTATATGGTTTTAACACATAGAGCAAAGGATTACCAGCCTACAATCCACACAGCCAGAAAAGCTAGGAAACAAGGTGGACCCTAAGAGAAACATACATGGTCCCCAACAAAAGGAGAAAAGTATAAGATCTCACAAGCAAACTGGGAGCATGGGGGGGAGAGGGATTTAAGAGGAAAAGGAAGGGAGAGGAGGACATGAGAGGGCAGGAAGATTGAGTGTGGGGAAGAATAGAACAAGAAAAGAGATACCATAATGGAGGGAGCCATTATAGGTTTAAAGATATCTGGCACTAGGGAAATGTCCAGAGATCTACAAGGATGGCCCCAACTAACAATCTATGCAATAGTGATGAGGCTACCTTAAATGCCAATACCGTTCCCCAATAATGAGATTGATGACTACTTTATATGCCAACATAGAACCCTCCTCTAGTAACTGATGGAAGCAGAAGCAGACACCCTCAGCTAAACATGGAGCCTAACTCCAGGAATCCAGTTGCAGAGAGGGAGGAGTGATGAGCAGAGGGTTCAAGACCAGGCTACAGAAACCCACAGAAACAGCTGACCTGAGCAAGGGGGAGCTCATGGACTGACAACTAGGGAACCAGCATAGGACTGACCCAGACTCCCTGAAAGTGGTGTTGGGAAGAGTGGCCAGTCTGTTGGGCCTCTGGAAGTGGATCAGTATTTATCCCTAGTGCACTAATGGATTTTGGGAGCCCATTCCAAATAGACACATGGGAAAGGAATTAGGTCCTGCTCCAAATAATATGACAGACTTTGAAGACTCCCCATGGAAGGCCTCACCCTCCCTGGAGCAGAAAGGGAGTTGGATGGGTGTTGGTGGGGGGAACAGGGGAGGTCAGGAGGGTGCAGGAACTGGGATTGACATGGAAAACAAGCTTGTTCCAAATTTAAACTTAAAAATTACCAAAAAAAGATTTAAATTTGGATTTAATAGAAAAATAGGAGAATTGTTGGTATTCAGAGGGAGTTTAGCCAAACCTATAGACTACTGCAAAAACAATATATAAAAAGCAAGAACAACCAAAATGAAAAGCTTGTACTACCATATAAACTAACTAAAAGTTGAATATAAAAATTGCTTTGACAGAATATGACTTGCATAGATAGGTGAATAATGTTTCTCTAAGGAGCTATGTTTTTAAAACAAAATTCTAGTGCCAGGTAAAAACTATAGACTTGTCTTTGGGCCACAAGCTCACAGATAACAATGCAGAGACTTGTTATTAAGGATGAAACCTTGGCCATAGCTTGAGCTTTTTTCCAACTAGCTCTTTTAACCTACATTAACCCATAACTGTTAATATATGTTCTCAAATAACTGATCTCATATTGCCTATCATGTTCTCACCATGCCTGGCTGCAAAGCTGCCTTTCTCCTTCCCAGAGTTCTCTCTTTGCTTTGAAGTTCCACCTATATACCTCCCTTCTAGCTATTGGCTGTCCAGCTGTTTATTACACCAGCCACAGAAATACATCTTCACGCAGTCTATAAATACCCCACATCAACTGCCCTTGCTCTTGATTGCCCACTAGAACTATACAGTAAGACCTGATGTTTGAAGACCCTGTGTACTTTGGATGTAGAATATAGAAATCAATAAGGGACTGAGTTCAGTGCTTCCTCCCTGCAGACTAGCTTTCAGTGTGCCAGAGACAGTGTGCAGATGACAGAGGAGAGCCTTAATGGTCTTACCAGCTATAGTATCAATGACATTTGAAGTTGTACTGGTAATAACTATAATAAATTTAAATTTTTCTTGTTTGCAATGGTTTCCTAGGAATCATGCCCAACAAGTAGATGGCCACCACAAAACCAGTACAAGGACATCTTTGGAGGTTCTTTGTCTCATAATGTCCTATCAAGGTCTTCCATTTTTATTAAATTTTATCTTATTATTTTAACTTCATTATATATACATATATATTCTTCTCTTTTTTACATTACAGGTTCTTTGCATATATGTTATCATGGAAAGTTTATTGTTTTTATGTGATTCCTGAGAGTGATAAAGACTGGGTCTGCTTCTTTGCCTTCTCTCCTTTGCACTTTTCTTTGTGTGTTTGTTTTGCCATATTCTGTAATGCCAATTTTTGTTTTATTATATTATATTATTATTACTAACATTAGAAGCTTTTTGGTTTTCTAATGAGAGACATAAGGGAACATAAGGATCTGTTGTAGGGAAGCCATAATCAGGATATAGTAAATGTAAAAAAATAACCTATTTTCAATATAAGGAATAAAACAGTTTACAACTATGAATTTATTAGAATTTTTTACAGTCTTAAATTGACTTAATATACTCTGTTCTCAATTCATTAAACTGTCCATTTGTGAAAAATGAAAGTGAAAAGAATAATAGTATTATAAATTGGAATTTCTTCTTATTCAATCAAAGGAGTGCTCTAGGACAATATGAAATTTTATTTCAATGATTCATTTTTGTTACATTACCTGAAAACTAACTTTTACTAAAAAGTACTCAACTGTTAAGTTCATAAACAAGCACTTGCATAGTTTACTAAATATTCAAAACCTAATTTAAGTTTTAATCATAAATGAAGTTGGAATTGCAGTTTCATTACACGCTTGAAAAAATGCTGATAATTCAACTTTAGAAAACTTTATATTTATACTATGCTTTTGACCTATGCAACTCGAACAAATAGTCATCTTCCATTTAATGAAAATATTTATATATTCTAAAATCTACATTCCGCAAACAGAGAATCCTCCTTTTGCCTCTGCAGCTATTGAACAGTGAGGCACAAACTCGTTATCACACTTGAGTTTGTTTTGGAAAACTATTAAAATGTGTTGGAGTGTGGAATATCAGTGGGTGAAAAATGCATACTGACTAAATGTAGTGTAGAATATTTTGTTTCAAAGAAAAGAATATAAATGATAGATTATCATTTCTGTTCAGTGTAGTTTTACCACAGAATGTTTTGTGGAGCTTCAAACTGCTGAGACTTTCATAATTTATTATGTTTTGGGTCTGCCCAGAAGTGGTGCTGATTCGTACTGTGGTGGTAGAGTTCCTTCCAACAACTCCTAATATTCAAAACTGGCTTTGCTTTATGTTTTATTTTGTTGGCCAATTTTGCAATTAAACAAAAGATTTATTGCTAGGTTTACTTTGCCTGAGGGTAAAAACTGTGAGTGGATAAAGTTATTTTTTTATGTAAAATTCTGTCACTCTGATTAAAATAGTTTATTATTAAAACAGAAGTAGAAGACAGATATTTAATAAACCATTTCTACCTTAACTTTTGCTGAGCTGGGTGTTTTCCTCCATACATTATTTCATAATTGCCTTCTCTCTTTGGGTTGAGTCTACGTTTTAACAAAAGCTACATTTGCTTATTTCTATTGAATTTTCTAAAACAAACAAAGAAACAAATAAATAAATAATTATGCAACAGGAAAGTCTGTAGTTACATATTCCTGCAGAATTTAAATGTTTTCCCAATAAAAAAAGAAATAATCTTGGAATATATGTTTTTGCAATCTAGCAAAATCTAAAGGGAAGAAGCTAAACCATCACGAATGTATCTATTAAAATGTACAAAATTTACAACACATTTTAACATATTAGCATTAAAGAACATTGAGGAGAGTAGACAGAAATAGATAAATACATAAATTCTGAAATCAAGAAGCAACTGCTATGAACTTCATAACACATTTTGCACACAGAAACTTCATTTACCTAGTCTTTAGTCTTGTTTTCACAGATCCATTTGAATAATAGATTCCAGCATTGGGTATGTAGCTACTGTTCATTCAAGCAGAAATAGGAATGTATGGAGTGGTCTTTTGTTGAACATACTTTGCTGTAGCACTTATATAGGTTTCAAAGAAGAAAGGTCACACATGCACTAGACAGGATTTCATTTGTAGACCAACCTGCATGTGCAGTTGAATATATGCAACATATTTTTATATTCATGAAGAAAATGCAATAAGAGGACATTTTACATCAGCAACAAAGTGTGTGTGACAATAGACCTCATCCAGTTTCTCTAAATTGTTCAGTAATACAACTGTGGCAGCTCATTGAACAGCTAACTCTCATAAAAAGTATCAAAGAGTTCAATGCTATAAGTATACTATTTCCATAATCATTCAGTATCTTGAGATGTGTTCTAAAATAGCTAAATCCATTCTCAAGTATGAGCTAACACATTTAGGCAATTAAAACATTTTTGTTGTTGTTGTTGTTGTTGTTGTTGTTGTTTTCTACCTAGAAAGATATGTTAATAGCAGGAAAGGGGTTCAGCTTTTATTGTCAACAGGAAAAAGGAAAGAAAACCACCCCTGAAAAGCACTTTCTACCCAGATCACTGTCTCTGCTTCTTCCCCCAGCTTTCACCAGGTACCTAGGCATGTTTGCGGACAGTCCTGGAAGACACCAAGGTGCCTGTTGCTGACCTGTGCACTCTGTATGCTCAACCCTTTGGCTGGCCCTCTGAGATACTGTGTTATATACTCTATACATAAAGCAGATACACCTACAAATAGCACAAATTAAATACTTCAAAAACATTAAAAAAAATAACAAGCTTCCTTTTCAGACTCAATTATAATTTAGAAATTAGAAATTATATGCATGGATAGTTTATAAAACAACTATGTTAGGGGAAAATGTGCTTTGAAGTTTTGACTTGGATTTCTTTGCTAATGATTAACAACACTGAACTTTTGTTGATCCCCTGTGTCTATTTGAAATTGTCTGGTTAGGTCTAACACTAAATATTCAATCTGAATGTTTTCCTGTTATTTTAGGTAGCAACCACTTGTCAGATGTAACATTTATAAGTGTTGTACCTCATCATTTAATTTCTCTTTTCACTTTGTTGATTTCCTTGTTAATTTGATTTAGTTTAAAACAATTTGAGTAATATATATACTTATTTATTTTGTTATATTTAATAATATTATATTTTATATATTATTATTTTAGTAATATACATTAAGTTTATGTTACAATAAATTATATATTTAATTATTAATATATTTAAATATATAACAATTTAAAATCTTTGGCCTGGGCCATTATCCTGCAACATTTTCCCTGTGTTTCATTTCACAAGCTTTGATATTTTTGATATTTCATATCTTACACTTGAGTCTCTAATCTGTTTTGTATTGTTTTTCATAAATGGTGGATGACATACATGCATATTTATTATTTTCATTATTTTGCAGTAGATTCTCTATTTTTCAAGCAACATTATGGAAATTCTTATTCTCTTGTTTTTTTTTTTTTTTATTTTATTTTATTGTTTGCTTGCTTGATATAGAGTTTCACTATGTAGCTTTGGTTGCTTTGAATGTCCCTAGTAGATCAGACTGGCCTAGAGCTCACAGACATTTGTCTGCCTCTGCTTCCCTAGTTCTGGAAGCAGAGTCATGTCATATCATGCCATTGCTTGTTTACAGGAGTGTTGATAATCAGTTTCCTTAGAACTATGAGACTGTGGTTAACTTCTCTTCCCTCTTACCCTTGTCTCTGTGTACATGTCAAAACCATTTTGTTTGCTTGTTTGTTTGTTTAAGTGCTGTAACTTTGTGGTATATTTTTAAGAAAGGCAGTGAATTTCTCTTGGTCTTTTTTTTTTTTTTTTTTTTTTTTTTTTTTTGTTTTGTTTTGCTCAAAACTTTTCTTTCATGCTTTATTTTGTTATGATTATAAGATTATTTTATATTATATTTTCTACTTATATAAAAATGTTTCTGCGATTTTGATAGGGTTACATTGAATATATATTGCTTTGGGCAATATTTGCAGTTTCTATCATCATAACAAAATACTTGAAAAAGTAAACTGATTATGAGTGAAAATTTATTTTGTCTCATAATACTAGGCTTCGGGCCATAGTTACTTGAATACATTTCACTAGGTCTTGAATTGGTTAGATACTAACCAATGTGGCAGAAATATGTGTTACAGAAGATTTTTTCACATTACAGCAGTCAAGAGGGAAAAAGAGAGATGTGGCAGAAGCACCAGCCAGCCTCTCTTTGCAATCTTCAGAACTTAACTCCATTGGTCTAACGTCAAAAGGCCCTGCATGATAATCAGTATGTGACCTCCTAGTGTTAAGGCTGCTCACTAGGTCTGTCTTTCCTTCTTTCCTTTCTTTCTTTCTTTCTTTCTTTCTTTCTTTCTTTCTTCCTTCCTTCCTTCCTTCCTTCATTCCTCCCTCCCTTCCTTCCTTCCTTCCTTTCTTTCCTTATTTTGATTATTTTATTGAAAATAGATATTTTTCCCACATAATACATTCTGATTCCCCTCTCTCTACTCCATTTTCTCTCCCTCTCCCCTACAAATTAGATCAACTTCCTTTCTCTTTCTCACTAGGAAAATTAATATAATATAAAAGATAAAACTAATACATCAGAATTGAACAAAACAGGCAAACTGATAAACAGGAGACTCCCCTAAAAAAAAATTCACAAGAATCAGACCTATTTATTTGCACACTCAAGAATCCTATAAAAATTCCAATGTGGATGTACACAGATGACCTGGAGCAGACCCCTGAAGATCCTGTGTATGCTGCCTCAGTCTCTGTGAGTTGATTTAGAGGACTTTGTATTATTACTGTCCTTCATCCTTGATGACCCCTACACACTTTAAACCTCCTCTTCATTAGGGTTCCCTGAGACCTGAGGGGAAGGATTTGAGAGCTATCCTATTTAGGGCAGACTGTTTCAATCTCTCTCGTGCTCCATATACTGCCTGCCTTTGGCCTCTGTCTTGGTTTTTATCTGATGCAAGAGAAGCTTCTCTGATGGCTGCTAAGCAAGGCATTGATAAACTAATATAGCAGAATGTCATTCAGAGTCATTTTATTGCTTTGATTTTTTTTAACTACTTTGGGAGACTTTTATGGACAGTAGTATTTGCGTTTACTGTAGGACCCTGGCATATAAGTCTTAGGTTCTTGTACACATAAGCAGATATGGGTTCCATCTCATGGAGTTGGCCTTAAGTCAAATCATATATTGATTGTTATTTCCACAAGATTGTACCACAACTGTAGTAGCATATCTTGCAAGCAGGATGCCATTGTAGATGAAAGGTGTTGTGGTTTTGTTGGTGTTTATATTTGTCTTTTGATAGCATGCAGAGTAATTTCCTGTACCAAGATGCTAGTACTTTGAAGACTATGTAGATATTAGATTCTCATCACCATGTTCAAAGAATTGTGTTGTCTTCAGTAAGGTTGCTTTGACTTTGCTTTGTGGAGAACAAACTACATAATTTGTAACAGATTGTGCTGTTTGGGATTTCCCATGGGACTCCTTTAGCCAACAATTCAATTAGAGGTAACCCAACCCTTGCACTGGAAGCTCCCTTTAATGACAAGAGATGAGCAATTGAGACTTTACCTCCCACATTATTTGAAGATTTCATTTAGATCATTTACATACATGTTAATATTTTACGAAGCTTCTACTGCATTAGGTTTCCCTACTAACCCTCAACTGTCTCCTTATTTAACTATGTCATCCCACATGCATCCATTTATCTCCCTCTTCCTTTCCCTCCTCACTTGATCCTCCTATTACAGCTTACCCCCACGCATAACTAGCTACTCTATTTTCTTTTTTTTTAATAGATCTATTTGTCCTCCTTAGTCCCTTAATCTATACT
Organism: Phodopus roborovskii; assembly: GCF_943737965.1. Lineage (NCBI taxonomy): Eukaryota > Metazoa > Chordata > Mammalia > Rodentia > Cricetidae > Phodopus > Phodopus roborovskii. Next base: position 8,466,632 of record NW_026126511.1, on the reverse strand, counting down.
TCTATGGATTGTATCTTGGTTGTTACTAATATAACATACCAATATCCATATATAATCATACCATATTTCTTTTTCTGTATCTGAAATGCCTCACATCAGATTTTTTTTAATTTTGTGATTTCATTTTTAACAGCTAAGTTATGAAACAGCTAAGTTATGTGTTTTTAACAGCTAAGTTATGTGGTTTATGAAAATAAACCACATTTTCTTTATCCATTTTTCTGTTGAGCTACTTCCAAGTTTTATCCAATTTCCTGCTAGTGTCAATAAACTGTCAATGAATATGGCTGAGTAGGTGTTTTTCTGGTAGGATAAAGTATCTTTTGGATATATTGCCAAGAATTGCACCCTATCTAGTTTTAATCAACTCGATACAACTAGAATAATTCAAAAGGAGAGAACATCATTTGACATAATGCCTAAATAAGATGCTCCTGTGGGACATTTTCTTAAATATAGTGACTGATGAAGAATGGATCAGCCTATGGTGAGTAGTGCTATCCCTGAACTGGTGGTCCTAGGTTCTATAAGTCTGTTAGCAGCATCCTTCTGTGGCTCATGCATAAACTCTTGCCATAAGGTTCCCACAATGTTTGAGAAGCTGTATTGACTTTCTTCATTTATGAACAGTGCTGTGGAAATATAAACTGAATAAACCCTTTTCCACCTCAAGTCTCCTTGCTCATAGTATTTCATCACAGCAATAGTAATCTCAATTAAGACAAGTAATATATCTAGATTGTGGGTTAGATTAGTCCCCTTACCCCAGAAGAACTGTCCCATAGTTGCTGTATAAGTTTCCAGTCCCATTCACAATCTCATATGAATGAGATGTTACTTGTTTTATTAACTGTGGCCATTCTAATGGGTGTGAGATGAAATCTTAAAATAATTATGACTTGTGCTTTCTTTGTGGCTAAGAATATCATGTTTCTTTAGAAGAAAAAAAAATCACAATACAGCCTGCTTTTCCTAAGCATAAGATGCTATTCTCCTCTTGGTATTTTCTGAGTTTCTTTCATCAGCTTTCATAAGTTTAATTTTAGAGAACTTTTGACTAAAAAACTTTGTTCCTAGATAGTTGCAAATGTTTTGTAATAACCATGTTAATGTTTGCATAATTATTATGAATAAATCTGCTGCTTGATATTTGTTTCTGATAATCTGATGGTGGTTTATAAAGAAAAGCCTTTGGTTTTTGGTTTTTGTGTGATTATTAGTACCCTGTGCCTGGTGAATATGCAAGTTGCTTCTGATAGTTGTTTGATTTAATCTTTGAAGTGCTTTCTATTTAAGAAGATATCTTCTGCAAACAATAATGCACAAGGTTGATGAAAATGTAAAACAAAACCTTTAAATATTTATTTAAGATTTTTAATTTACAAATAAGAAATAGAACAATAAATATATTCTAACTTCATCACATATTCATGAACACTAAAATAAAGAAATAGCACAGTAAGACTTTAATTACCTAGACCCTCTAATTTAGAAGTGTTATCCCAGGTTCTCTGGAAGCTAAACATTTTAAAATCTAGCAGAACTACACAGTTAATTCCATGCTATCTTTTGTAATTTCCTGATGCTTTCCACAAATCATGATTTGAAGAGCATCTGAGGATATACCTTGTTGAGTAGGACACTAAAACAGCAAAGACACGGCTCTGGCATGATTTCAAAAGCAGAAAAGAATGAAAAACAATTTTAACTGAGTTTGTGAATTCTTTCATTTGCAGAATAAAATTTACTTTTTAAAGTAATAAGTATTAGAGTACCTGTCATTATGTAGTTATCCTCCCAATCATTGACTTCTGAAAACTACTGTATAATGATGTGCTGATGACACTGTGATGGATATGTCATTCTGTAAATATGTCTCTTTTATTGGCTAAGGAATAAAGCACTGTTGGCCAATAGTAAAGCAGGATAGGTGGGACTAGGAGACAAGGAAGATTCGGGAAGAGGTAGGAGGAGATTCAAGATGTAGGACCAAGAAAGCAAAGGACCAGATCCTCTCTCTGGTAAGCCAAGACCACGTGGAAACACTTAGATTAATAGAAATGGGTTAATATTTAAGACAAAGCTAGCCAATAAGAAATACTAGTAACTGTCCAAGAGCTTTATATCTAATACAGCGTCTCTGTGTGTTATTTGGGACTGATGAGGCTGTGGGACCAGGCTGGTAGGAAAACTACTTGTAACAGCACTGCTGGGATGACCCTTGTAAGATAGAAGCACATAGATGGAACAAGAACCTAGGCATGTTCTACCTCCATACCCAAGTGGCTACTGTGGACCTGTGACAAAACAGAAATGGAATAAATACTTTCTGCAACTCAGAAAAATTTCCTAGGTATGGCTCAACTTGGGTTTTATTTTGTTTCTGACAGAAACCCAACAACCTTCCAGTTCCTTCCTCTGCTGTGCGAAATCTCTAAGAAGAAATTGTTTGCTTGTGGTAAAGAAGACAGCTGTGACAGGCACAGTTTTTTCAAAAGTGTACAAGGGACATATTCCCCATTAACTTTACAGATTGAATGAGTTTGTAAAGCAGAGAGATACCCTATGTAGCCATAGTTAAATAACTGTGATAAATAGAACCCCATACTTAAGTAAAGTTGCGTTGGTGGTGATTTTAATAATGATAATTGAAGAAAACTTGGTCAAAAAATAGCAAGTAAAATTATACATCTGATAAACACTTTGATTTGTGACAGAAGAAAACCTTAACATCTATATCAAGAAACAAAAGGAAAGTAAATATGAGATTAAAAATTAAAAGCTGTGAATTTTTCTGTAATCACAGCTTCAAGTAGAAAAAAGCTAAGGAGACCCAGAAATTAATGCATGGGCAATTGTAGTGAGACCTGAATATAGAGTTCAAGATATGAGTGGATATGTATATGCTGGTGTGTGAATGTACTGTTGTATCCATGTATACTTGTGTGTTGTGCCAATAGTTTACCTGTTTTACACTGCATACTATTTTATGAGTCACCTTAATGTAATAAATGCAACATTTGATTATATAAAATTGAATTTAATGTTAGTGAAATATGCTTGTTGATAGCAAAAATTGGAAAATTTACATAGAAATCTCAATCCACCTCTAAGCAAAAGAGGATCTCAGAAGGCTGTGACAGCAGAATGATGCTTCCTAATGATATGGGTGGGTACTCCAGATCCAAGAGCCAGAAAACATGTGGCCTCAGATGACAAAGAAAGAGTACAGCTAGCATGAAAGAAACAGACCACAAAGCAAGTGCAATAGTCTTCATTGTGTGGATGAGCCAATTTAATTTATTGGCCATTCCAAGGGAAAAAGAAGAAAGAGGAGTGGGTGCAGAAGGACTGAAAATGTGAGAGACACTCCAACTGATTTATTTGGCTGTCTTTGAAGATGGAGGAGAAGGCCATGAGCCAAGTAGTGTAGGCAGCCTCCAGAACCCAGGACAGGTTGGCATCGTGCAAAGATGCAGAGACCTTGGCCCTCCAGTGGCAAGTACTGCATAAGGGGAGCAACTTAGACAACTTTAGAAATAGAATTTCTCTTAGGAATCCAGGGAGAAACTCTGTCTTGACAGCCCAATAAAAACAGGGTTGTGATTCTGAAATGCATAACTATAAAAAAGTAAATGTGTTATCTTGAAGTGTTAAATTTACATTCATGCACCATGGTGTCGGTGGATCCCAATGATTTTCAAATCATTAATCTGTCATGATTAGGTGGCTTGGTACTGCAAAATTATTCTATGAGCAGCACCAGCAAGGTGATGGAAATGAAGTTGTCTCTTCAGAACAGTACATGCTTAATTTGTTCTCGTTCCCATTGTTCAGAGGAGAATGTGAAATGTAAGAGCAAAAGTATCTTTTCAGAGGCAACACAGATGGTGGAGTTGGTAACTAGTTATTAAACTATGATGGAAGGCTTGGTTCTAAATCTCTGAAACTTATATTTACATTTGTCTGCATATGGTCCTGGTAAATCCTACCTGTACTGGCTGCAGCTCTAAAATCTTCTGAATCAGCAATGCAATGCTCTATGTAGACTGAATCAAGACTTTTATTGTTCTTGTGAATAAGGAACATAGTTTAATAAATATTTAAACAAATATAAATCACTGCATATAATTCCTTTGAATACATTTGCCTTAAACAGTTAGTTAACATATTTACAGGGTTCATGATTAAATAGTCATTAGGGAATTGTAAAACTTACTCAGCTTAAAAACAATTTCAGAAATGTAAATAAAATATGTCTACTTCATTATATATGAAATGAGACTCTCAAAAAAATTAAGTTTGGCAAACAGTAATAAGCTATAAATAAAACTAATTCTGGGTAAAATATTTTTCAGGAATACAGGGGAAAATAAACAGTTTTGATAAGAGTGTGTTTATCATGCTTTTTATACATTTGTGTGTGCTTTTGTTTTGAGCTTTCTGTATGTGCACATACACTCTACAATATGACCTGGCAAGCTGTTCCTCCTCCCGTGATGACTTGTTGGTTTTTGAGACATCTTCTCTAGCCTTGGTAATCACCTACTGTGCTAGGATTACTGGGCAGTCAATGCTAAAGATCTCAAAACCCGGATCTCAAAAGTTTGCCAACATGCCCATGAGACCTAAGTCCTCATGCCCACATGGCAAGCAGTGTTTGAGCATCCATTTTCTATTTGTATGTGTAGTATGTGTAATACTATGTGTAGTATTACAACCACCACTTCTATATTTAACACTTTTTTTTTTCAGAACAACTCATCTAATAGTGCAGTTTAAATGTTGAGTTAGGTCCTGGAGATGAGCATTATAAAAATTACTCATTTCCTATAGTAAGGTGAGACAGCAGCATTTGCTTTTGTTTTTGTAGTCCACATTCATTATTACATAATGGTCGCTGGTATTGAACTCTTGAATACCCTGCTTCTGCCTCCCAAGTGTTGGGCTACAGGCACATAACAGGATCTCTCAAGAAACTCCCTTTCAAACATACTTTATTTTAACTGGAATTATATATACCTGCTTTAAAATGCATCTGATAATTCATATAGCATAATTACAGTAGAGGACTTGTAATAGGTGCAGAGTAGAAACAACCAATGAACCAAACAAACAAACAAACAAGCAAACAAGCAAAATCCCTACTCTTAGGTGTCAGAAAGATGATATTCGCTGGGTTATATGATGGTGAATCTTAATTGTCAGCTCTGAATATGCTCTTCTGGGGAAAGAATATCATGGGGAAATATTTTTCATGGGGTGTATCTGTAGGGAATACCTAGGGTACATTAATTGATATTGGATTCCAAGCCTGTATCTGTATGTTTCCATTCCCTGGTGTGGGACTTAGATTACACAAAGACTGAAAAAAACTTGCATGCATCCATTCTTTCTTTGCCCTTGATCATGGGTGTGATTAGCTGCTTTGTCTACCTGCCTCAACTTCATTTCTTGATGTACGGTAACCTGGAATTTTAAACCTTTCACCCTTAAAGATGCTTTCTATGGGATACTATATCACAACAATATGTACAACTAAGGCAGAAATTATAACCAGCAGTGGGGGGTATTGCTACGATAAACTCTATCATCTGGATTTTGAAAAAATTGTTATTTGAAAATGGAAGTATTTGGTATGTTGGTCTAGAAAAGATATTGAATGTTGGAAGCAGCTAATAGCCCATTCTCATGTGGAAGACGCTTGGAAGACAGTAATGCTAAGAGAAAGGCAGGACCAGCCTAGGAGGTTTCAAAAGGAATAAGAATCCTTAGGGATTGAATAATGGCCATTCATGTGATGCTCTAGCCAGAAGTCTAGATGAATTACATCTGGGTCCCGAGAGCTTGAATAGGGTTAAGATGTAAGGTGATTGACTAATTTGTTTGACTGAGGAAATTTGTTGGCAGGGAAGTATGCTGCCTTGTGCTGAAGAAAGAACTGTAATTGATAAAGAGAATAGTTCCACTATAGGAAAGCATCTTTCACTGCATAGCTGGGATTGGAAAGTATACTGAGGGTAAAACCACACCAGCCAGAACTTCCATTTTGTGAGGGCCTGAATTCATCTAGAAAAATAAAAGTCTAAGTTGAAGGGGTTCCCTCTTTCTAGAAAGGGTAATGGATCCTTCCAGAGAAAGGGTTCCTTCAGGGTCAACATATAAAAGATGCTCCACATTTGGTCCAAGGAAGTCAGGATGCATCTCAAGCTGGAAGCAGAACTTGATAGTGTTGTAAATGTCCTGCTTCTGAAGGCATCAGGTGTGCATGTGATAAATTTATACATGCAGAAAAATTCCTATATACATTAAAGAAATTGAGTGCTGATGTTGCATATTAAACATATTGAGATCATGGAATAAGCAGAGCTTGACATATTTTGAGGAATATACCAGAGAAAAGCCTAGATTTCCTTCAACTCTTGGCTAGTAGGTGATAGGATATTACGGTGTATTGATATAGAATCAGAGAAAGAATCTGGTCCTAGTATGTGTAAATTGAAGCATTCATTTTATACAGTGGAAAAAAATATAACAAAACTATTATTGCTGTCTTCATTACTGCTAAATTGCTATAAAGAGACACCATCACCAAGATGACTCTTAGAAATGGAAGCATTTAATTATGGATTGCTTAGCTTTTCAGAAGGCTAGTACATTATCATCATGGTGCCATGCAAGATGGTATACAGACATACATGGTGATGGAGAAGAAGCTAAGAGTTTTACGTCTTGACTCATGGAGAGCATGGGGGCAGGGGACAGAGAGAGTGACAAAGACAGAGAAGGAGAGGGAATGAGAGAATGGACCTTCCCTGGACTTTTGAAACCTTGAAGTCCACTGCAATGACATGCAACCTCAAACAAGGCCACATCTCATAATCCAATGGTTCTCACCCTGTAGGACAAAACTTGTTTGGTAGGTGAACAATCTTTTCACAGGGATCATCAAAGACCATCAACACACACACACACACACACACACACACACACACACACACACACACAGAGAGAGAGAGAGAGAGAGAGAGAGATTTATATTACAATTCATAACAGTAGAAAATAACAGTTAAGAATTAGCAACAAAAATAATTTTATGGTTGGCAATCACTGCATCATGAAGAATCAAGTGTCTTAAAAAGTCACATAATTAGGAAGGTTGAAAACCACTCTCCTAACCCTTCCCAAATAGGTCATTAGCTGGGGACTAAATATGTCCTTATATGAGCCTTTGAGGTCCATTCTTTTTCAAACCACTGTACTCATGCTAAGAAAGAGCTTCTAAAAGACAAACTATGCTGGGAAGGTTTACAACTAAATTTTTTAGAGTACTGTGTAATATATTATAATAAAAGAGGATTAAGGAAATAATTACAGAACACAGAAAGTAGCATTAGATGACGTTGAAAAATTCAGACATCTCTGGATAGCAAAATTTCTAAATTTAAAATATAACTGCAGAAACCTTCCTTGGCAGACAGAAAAGGCTGATGTTTCATTATATAACCTTGACTAGAATATCGGACAGAACCAATGCAAAATATCTGATAACAGAAAGAGCCTTTTTAACATTTTGTGTGCCTATCAAATTCTGTCTATCAACTCAGTACTCTGGAGGTATATGTACATTAACTGTCCCTCGCCCTTAACAGTAGAAGAGTTTGACAGAAAAGAAAATGCTTCAGAAGTTTATAAATAAAGTTCTTATTTGGTGTAAGCAATAAACAAAAACCTCTGTATACAGAATGTCTTACAGCTATTCATTTGACTAATCAAGTTAAACCAATAAAACCTATAGAAGAACCACAATGTTCTTGAAAACATTGTTTCTTAGCAAATCAATTCAATTCAGACTGAAGATTCTAAAGAAAGATGAAGTCAAATATCTTCAAATGACAAGACTAATAGAATTATATTGTTGGTAATTACTTTTTGCCTGAAGGAAGGTGGTAAACATGATACCAAAAGGTCAGAGAACCACCTTTGAGGTATTGGGTAATAACTCTCAGGCCATGAAATCTAATAATCAAATTCTACTAGAATGCACTTGATTTGATTTCATAAATCACTTGGTCCTGTGTATATTTCTTATGTTCTGTGTTTATTGTTCTTGGTTGGCAACTTGACTACATCTTGAGTTAACTAAAATCCAAATGGCTGGGCACACCTGTGAGGATTTTTTTTTTTATTAATTAAATCATTTCAATTGAGAAGACCCATTTCTAATCTTGAATTTTGAAGTGGGAAGACACTCCTTTAATTTGAAGTTTTTGGGAGGGAAGATATGCATTTAAACTGAGCCACTCCTTCTGCTGGGCCGCTACATAAAGGACACAGAAGAAGGAAGCTTGCTCCTTTGCCTGCTTGCCCTCTCTGGCAAATCCATCCCTGCATTGACAATAGTACTTTTTCAAGATTCCAGTGTATGCAGAAGACCAGCTGAGATGTTTAGAAAAGTGAACTGAACAATACCTACTGTATTCTTGAACTTGCCATGTCAGACTAGCTGAACCATAGTCTATAAACCATTCTTTCCCATCTATATGTATACTTTGTCCATATGCATATATATATATATATATATGTGTGTGTGTGTGTGTGTATATATATGTATATATTATGTATGTGTGCATATTCATATATATATCCCATTTATATAGTCCATATATACTGTTTATATATATGAACAAATATGTATATACTTATATTAATGTGTATAATTGATGTGTAATAATAAATATGTATATGTATATTAAATATAAATATATAAAATCTTATTCTCATATTCCTTCTTTTGCTTCACTGATTTAGAATATATATAACTATGTATACATGTATATGTATAGATATATGTATATTCCTCTGATATATTTTGAATACAGAAGATAGAATGATTCTATACATAGTAGCTGAACTTAATGAATTAGATGTAGATGCCTCATACACACTTCATTCAAATAGGTGAAGAAAATCTAAGTTTAAGCTACTGAACTAATAATGTGAAACTTGTTGTAACTTTGGTGACAGGAAATAGTTATGGCTCACAAAGAGCAGGCTATGTTGTGTCACAATTTCTGGCTACCATGAATTGAATCATACTCGGCAAAAGTATGTAATTTGTTATTACATGGCAATAATAAACTAATATTAAACTGATGTATGCTTTTACTGGCATTATGCATTTCCTAAATTTATATTTGAAGGCCATTGGCTCACATTGACCATCACTGGAGCCATCACTATGTTGTAGTGACTGCCGAAGGTCAACTGTTTACAGAGGCTGCTTGGCAATATTTTTCTTAGGTTTGTTAGGTTGATTGCATTAAAACAGATGTCTCTTCTATCTGAAAAAGTGCTTCCCGTGGCCATGTTTGCTGCTGGATGAACAAAATTATCATAAGGAAACAGTAAATTAGCCAATATTCAAGAAACATAAACACATACTGTGTGAGAAGGAAAATAGTCTCAAAATTAGTGCTCTCACCATTACTGGCCAATGACTGTCCCTGGGTGATAATTTCTCAAGAGCTCTTCATATTTGATCTTAATCTTAGAAGTCAACCTTACAATTATTTTGTAATATGTCTATTGCACATGTCAATTGGATTTGTTTTTATTGTGGCTTCTGGTCAAATTGACTCTCTGTTACTTGAAGGCAAAATACCCCTGCTAATGGAATTCAAACAATACTATAAAGATTTTACTGATGACAAGGACCAAATGCCAGCAAAAGAAACATTTAAAAATCTTTCAAATGCTGTCCCTTCATCTTGGCTGATATTTAAACTTTCCAACGTGAATATCACTTTCTCATTTATTCTCTCTTTTATGGCTACTTAGATTGGGGGGGGGTATTCTATGGCATTGAAGTGTCTTATGGGTATAGCTTTTGTTTGTTTCTTACCCCTTTAAGCAAGATCCCAGCGTTACTGAGAATACTTTCAAACTCATCACATCTTTACCAGTTGGAATAACTGGCTCATAACTGTTCTTGATTTCAGTAGGTCTCAAGTTTTGCATGCTATTGGCATTTCCTTTGGTCTAAAATATCCTCAGATATTATTCATACACCTTACATCAGTTCTTATATCTCACATCAATCTTTTGTTGTTGTTGTTGCTTTCTTTTGTTTTGTTTTGTTTTCTTAAGACACAGTTTCTCTTTATTGTTTTGGAACCTGTCCTGGAACTAGCTCTGTAGACCAGGCTGGCCTCAAACTCACAGAGATCTACCTGCCTCTGCCTCTGCCTCTGGAGTGCTGGTATTAAAGGCGTGTACCATCACCAATTCCCGGCTCAATTCTTTTAAGCTACATCTGTCTATGTTTTTCATTCTTGTTGGGATGGCTCCTTTTCATCTTGACTTAAGGGCAGAGAGTTCAAAGCCACTATTGCTCTTTCAAGGTCAAATAACAAAATGTTTGGCCTAAGGTGTGTGGCTATTCTGTGTCTTGCTTTGACAACAGTATATTTGACCTAAAGAATAACTAATGGATGTCTTACCTTAACAACAAGATATTTTGTTTGATGTTTTGGTGATTTGTTTGATGATTAAGAAGGTAATCATGCTTGTTTGTTCTTTGTATCTTTGTAAAGAAGTCCCCCCCCCTTCCCTTGTTGATTGGGGTATACAAGAACTTTTAGTAATAAACTTGAGGCTGGTCCTGTTATTCACCTAGTGCCTTCCCAACTCTATCTTTGTGTCTTGCCCATTTCTTTCCTCAATTCACACTCTACAAGCTGAATAAGTCAGCTGGACCCAGCAGATGATGTCCCAGTACTTGGTTTACTACATACTGCCAAGTCATTTCTCTCAAACTCTATTTAATTTCTAATGACTTCCTTTATATGCTTTACTCAATATATCTGCTTCATCCAGTCAGACAACTAAAACCAAATAGTAATTAGGAAGAAGACGAACTGATTCAAACATCATCTTGAGTAATATGTGTGTTATAAAAAGATAAGCAAGAGAATATCGGCATAAGGAAAGAAAAAAGTGCAGAAATAACTACCATCCTTCCAGGGGAAGCAACCAAGGGAAGATGATGTAATGATAAAAAGTCAGTTTGGTAGGAACTTACAAGAGTAAGTGTCCCGCAGCCCCGAGGTAGTGGTCATTTGGAAGACTGTCTTCATGAAAAGGCACAATCCTGCAATTGCTATAAAGCTGAGGCAGCAAAATTGGGTAAACTGGTACCCAATCAGCTGCTAGAACAAGAGGGGCACCCGCTGTCTGTATGAATAGGAGGCACAGCAGGGATTTTCACAGAACTCACACAGCGCTGAGGCAGCCAGAAGGAAGACAGGAAAAAGCCAGCTGCTTTCTCCCAGTTTTGACACTTACCCTCCTCCCTTAATCCTTTCCTTGTTTGTAAACCCAGATAGGGTGTTCAAGGTAAGGCTCCACCCACACGAAGTCAGTAGAGACCTTCATAGTCATAGCTAAAAGAAACAGATTTAATCTTAGTGAGGTCATTTCTTGCTTTGTGACACTGATGCTTACATTTCACAAAGCAACCGTTTGAACACTATCGAAGCATGTTAGGAGGCAATGGACAATCCTGCAAACAATTGTCTGTAATAGCATGTATTTTTCCTATAGGACTACTCACTTGTAAATGCTGATAACTTTATATATTGGAATTCCATAAATGTGTAGAAATTTGTTTTCTGGATCCTTATTTATGATTATCACTATTTACAATATATAATACATGTATTTTCTTTTGATAAATATTAACATTAACAAATACTGACTCTGTATCTGAGTAGTCGGCTTAGTGTAGAAAGCACTTTTTTACACAGGCTCAAGGAACAAATTGTATTTGAAACACTAACACACTAGTGAAATATTTAAGGTTTGGTCAAGATTGTGAAAATACTTTATTCTTGATTTGAAAAACATTTAGCTGCATCAGTGTGTAGGACTAAGTAGAATCTCCAAGATTTGGGTATAACAGTAAGAATGTCATAGATATGGGAGACACTCTTTTACATAGGCAATCAAATTTTTACCCATATGTTGTTAAGTTATAATGCACTTAAAAGAGTTTATAACACATAATGCTCGATTTGGGGAGATGGATAACTTAATTTCAATTTCAATATCAGTACTAAAAGTGAAAATTACCAGTTGCCACCACCAGTTGATTGATAGAAGCTTGGTTCCTGGGGCTTGGCAAAGTTTTTAAATTGCTACTAATTTTTAGTTTTGAACCATTATTTGGTATTATCAATTTCTGTCTTAATTTACTGATCCTTGGTTTTCTGTTATAATTTTATATGAATGCAGAAAAATACTTGCATCTGATTAGTTGGTTTAATTAAAAAGTTATTTTTAGGTAGCCTATATATTTATCTGTAGCAATGTATTCATTCTAGATTTTCTAATTTATAATTTCCACAATTTAAAAATAATCTAAGTGATATTTTATTATTAATTTCTTTCATTTATTTTACATACCAACCACAGTTACCCTTCCTCTCCTGGCCCACATCTACTTTGCTGCCCATCCAATCCTCCTCCTTCTTATTCAAAAGCAGCAGGCCTCCTATGAGCATCGACATAAGAGAAAAATTGTAAAACATACTATTTTCAATGTGTAATAGAGCATTTAATCTTGTATAAAGAAAGGTCAAGCCTTTGTCCTTAGCTCCTGGATAGTAATCTCTAAATTTTTAATATCCTCTGACTGTCAAATGAATCTTTATTCTTTGAGCCATATCAGAAGACTCAACAGTACATTTTTTTGAGACAGGATGAGAGTGAGTGGGTACCAAGTCAATACTTGGACAGACTGGGAACTCAGCTCTTTTTAAAGAATTGAACATACCTATATGATAAAGCCAGTAGAGACTCAGGAAACTGAAATCCAAGAGACCTTCTTCCAGACAAAGTATTCTGGAAATGTTATTGCATTTTCCTGGGGAGTGGAGAAAGTGGGCAGTCATGGCTGTTTGTAGAACCATAAGGACGAGAAAAATTTAATGTTCCACCATGGAATTCTCATCGATTTTTGCCTTACATTTCTCTCCTCCTGACTGATTTTTAATTTGTACATTTTTCCCACTAATAGATTGTAACTTTGAATATTACAGTTTTCATGGTTCTAAGCTCTTGTAGAAAATGAACAACATACGGCAGAGTTAGCTGTCCCCTGGCCTGCTATGGTGACAGATGTGTCTGCAGCTTGGAAACCTGTTCTTTCTCTCACCTTTCACAGGAAGAAAATGCTTCAAATACTTTAGGCATTTTATCTAATGTGGCAGCATTTTAGTAAGGTGATGTTTTAACATTCATAGTGAGAGAGTATTTATACAAAAGAAGATTCTTTGCATTACTTTGTTAGAGATTTGCATATTACCATAAAGCACACCACTGCAATCCTTTCTCCTCCTGCTGCCGTAAAGGTGAAGGGTTGAGTGTGTGTGTCACAGTGTAAGGGATCTTGGTGACATTTTATTTTAACACTGTCACTTTTGTGATTTAGTCTTTTTAAATTTCACCAAGTCATGTAGAAAGCCATTAAGAAGAAAGGGTTGGTTCACACATTCTGTTACACAAGCACAGGTTGTGCACGTATCACATGAAATAACTCAACAGCACCTGAGAATAGATCATTTGTTGCACATGCAGGAGAACCTATCATACATGAAGAATGCCATTTTCCAAGGAGGAATATCATTTGCATGTACCTCAAATAAACTGAAGAAAATTCCAGAAGGTCATGCATCCCCTTCACACCCTCTGCTCCCATTGTTGCTTTGTTTGATAGAACTGGAAATACTTTTTGAACAACCGGATCCTTACCCAGCCCCCTACTTTGGCAGCCATGACAGGCTGCACAAAAGGCCCAGCAAGAGGTAGCCCTCTGACTCAGCAACACATGCTGAGCCCCTGACCTTGCCTGATATTGTCCAAGTCACTAGGAAGCCAGTTACCCTCCACATGGGCAAGGAACCAATTAGAAGTTAGCTGGCAGGCACTGTAATGCAGAGCTGAGCAACCCCCTGGGGAGGGCTTCTAGGGCATAGTAGCCATTCCTGCAGGTGCAGTTGACCAATCAACACAGGACATGTTGTACACCAGTCCTGAGATTGTTGCTATACAACTAGCCAACCCCCCCCCAACACAGACACTCCCCTTGCTCTACTGCAATATAGTCCCTGACCCACAGTCCCTCCAGGTCCTTCTTGCTCCAATTGCTGTGTCAGATGAATGGAGGACATGAGTTAATACAGTTAACTCATTAATTAATTAAATATTCTTTGCTTTTATGTCAAATCTGGTCTCTTGATGATTTGGAGATTCAGAGTTTGGGCACAACACTTTTAAATTTCTTTTTATGGAACACTATGTTTCAACTTCATTCCACAACATTCAAAGTTTGTGGATTGTTCAGGGATTTTAGAATTCAAAGACATAATCACCAATATGGTATATCAAATGGAGATGAATTTGATGAATCAATTTACAATAAATGCTAAATTTTAGTCATATGGATGGGAATTGCTCTTGATCAACTTATTACCAAACTCATTACAGCACATGGTAGATTCCCAAAACACATTGGTCAGAACATTATGCAGCATTTATAATTCATTTGCATATGTTATAATGACCAAGCACTCACAGAAAGTTCACAGTGAGTATATCACCTCCAGATGCCATCATCAACAGAACTGGGAGGGTGCTTTGGTTCTGAGTATTAGATCTCAGGAGCTTGCTCAGAATCATAAATCTGTCTTGCTTTATCTAGTTCACTCCCTGGAAGTTGAAATTCACTTTCAAGTACTAATTAGTGCACTATGTGTAGATAAACAAAATTAAAAGACAAAATTCTCTCTTTTACTTTGTTTTGGTTTCACTTTTTTGTTGAAAAATTTTATCATACAATATATTTGATCTTGTGTTTCTTATTCCCCAATACATCCCAAATCTTCCCTACTTCTCTACCCATTCAACTTTATTTTCTTTTTTTTACCACCTCTATTTAAAACCATAAGCAAACAACAACAGTAAACATAAAAACTCACCAAATACAAACATGATATGAGTTAATGAGACAACAGCTTTTATATTCCTGGATAAAAACCCATAACTCCACTGATTGAATAACTTTCTTTTTTTCTGCCTGAAATCTAAATCACTGCCTTAGATTTTATTCTAGTTTCTCACATAGGCTACCTCAATACCCAGACCCCAGTATACAGGACACTAGTAAGTAACCAGTCTCCATTTACGGAGACCTGGTGTAGGCGATATACACTGAATTACAGCTGCATCTCATTAAAGGTAGGATTTGATGTATAGAGTTAAGTACTAAGAACTTTAATGTAATACTTTGAGTCTCTTAGAGTCCATGAATATATCACATCAAATGTGTCTTTGCTACTTTCCTAGCTTTGATATCACCTTTAGCAGCGCTGATCAGTGGGAAATCTCAATTCTCCCAGAAATAACTGAAAATTCAATTTAAGATATGGAATTTAGTTAGATCAAAACCAGCAGAGGTGGTAATGCAGACACTGAACATAGGGAAAATGAATCAGAAAAGACGTAATGCCTATGCAGAGAGACATGAGTGTCTCAAACATCAGAGGAAAGTGAGAAGATGAAGCAGCTTGATTGAGGTAACAGGGAGACAGGGACAAAATGTCGGCCACCCTGCTATCAGGATACGCCGACAAACATGCACCAAGAGCTTCAGTGTGAATACATATAAACACATATGGTGCTTTCTCTCAGGTGCAAATTGGATCTTATTTGTAATAAAAAAAGGAACTCTGTGCACATTTGCAAGCCACAGTTCTGAAAGCATCAGAGGAGGTTTACGAATTTTAAAGTGAACTTCTGTATTGTACCTTCTCCGTCTGAAGCAAGTTTTGAATGTGAATAATAACAATATTTATGAGAATTTCGACACAGTCTTCATCTTTCCATTCTTATATTGATTTACATATCTTCAGTAAAAAAAGGAAAGTGGCAATTATTGTCTCTCCCTCAGTTTCAGATTTTGCTTGCAGATCTCCTGTGCTGATTGGGCCAGAATCAAACAACCTTCAATATCCAGAAATGGAAAGGTAGCTAAGCTATAAGGAGGACAGTCTTGTGTAAACGTAATAACTTTTTAAATGAACTTTTCAAGGCTCTCTTTCCTTAAACTACACTGTTTAGTGAGAAGCACCGCTCTCTACTATCAGTAGATAGACACATGAAATATCGCCCTCAGGCTACTGCAGATCTCTCAATTGTCAGGGAGGAGCACTGGGTCATCTAAAAGAGGACCCAAGTTTGATTTGTTGCTCACCTCCTTCATCACCTGCAACTAGCTACCTACAACTCCAGTTCCATGAGATCCAGTGTTCTCTTCTGGCCTCCGTGAATACTCTACAGATATGTGTTATGCATGTTCACCCGCCCCTGCACACACGTGCGAGCACAGGCACACACATGAAGACACACTTAAATAGAACATGCTTTTAAAGAGAAATGCTACTGAAAAGTTACTTTTTGACAACAGAGGCACAAAAGAACAAGTTGCTATGCAAGCGAGATTTAAGGAGGATTGATGAAAAGTTATGTGAAACCATGAAGTTGAAAAGTTGCATAATGTTGAATATATTAAAATGAAATATTAGGAGATGAGATCCTCATGGGGAAATGTACCTTTAGAATAAAACAAAATAAAAACAAACAGAAACACTGATCAAAACATAGTTGGCCAGAAAATAAACTTAGTAGATACAAAGGTCTTGTCAGAATAAAAGCCAGTAGAGCCACAGATTTAGAGAAAAGCCATTTTGTCTTATACGCATTAAGAATAAACATGATTTCCAGTGTCTCTTGAGAATGTAGAGCTTTCTATAAAAGAAGAAATAAAATTAAGTTGAATGCAATGTGATTTCTTGACACTTAATGTCTTAGTGTTCTATTGCTGTGAAGACGCCATGACCACAACACTCTTATAAAAGAAAGCATTTAACTGGTGCTTTCTTAAATTTTTAGAGGCTTAGTCCATTATCCTCAAAGTGAGGGATGGTGTCATGCAGGTTAATATGGTAGCTGACAGTTCTTCTCCCAGACCCACAGGCAGCAAGGGAAGAGACACTGGCTCTGACTTGAACATTTGAAATCCCAAAGCCAAACCTCCAGTGACACACATCCTCCAACAAGGATACACCTACACCTATTCCAACAAGGCCATGCCTCCTACTCCCTGTCAAGTAGCACTGCTCCCTAATAATCAAATGCCCAAATATGTGAGCCTAAGGAGGCTATCCCAAACTTAATAACTAAATAAATGATTTCCATGCTATCAGCCATAGAGGTCAGGGTAAAATGAAAAGACCCTGTGCCTGGCTTTACTCATATAAGTTATAAGAACTAATAGCTGAAAGAATAAATTCTGTTAGAGTGATTATAGATTTGCACTGGTCATATACTAACGGCACATTTGTCTACTAGATACACTATAAAACGCAACTATGAATAATGAAATGAAGGACTTCCATACCCAGATAAAATTCTGAGTATGGAGTCAAATGGGTAAGAGAAAAGAAGGAGAACACTTATAAAAGAAAGAGTAAACTCAGCACAGTGTTTTATAACCAAGATGCACTCATTTATCTCTAAGAAATTTTCACTTTCAAATTACATACCCTGTTACAGGTGAGTTACTGCAGAGAAAGAAGGAAATACGTGTAATAGACTGGTGCGTGTGTGGATAGAACACACAAATATATAAATCCACAATGATGAAATTAGTATTGAAAACAGAAAACTGAGATAGAATCATACAATTGAAAGTGAGGATGGCTAGAAAAGATGTAGCTCCATTCATAGACTGCTTATCTTGCAGGATGAAAACACTGTGTTGGATCCTCTGGACTCTTTAAACAGCCTTGGGCGTATGGACCTGTAATTGCAACACTTGGGAAGGTAGACATAAGATTATGAGAAATTCTAGTGCATCCTCATCTCGATATCCAGTCCATGGGATGGGACAGAATGAAATAAAAAAGTGAACCGCGCAGTAACTTTCATGTCTCTGGGATTTCTAACTGAGAATAAAATGTGCCAACTGCTTTAAACTCTTTTTGCCATGATCTCCCCAACAGTGTGAGCAACACTCACAGGCAGAGACAAAATAAACCTCCTGTCTTCAGTTATTTCTGTCAAGTATTTTAGGAACAAAGTAACATAGTATTAAATAATAATCCAATATTAGAGATGCCTAAGTTTGTACTGATCATTGAACAAGATACTATAAAATAAAGTAGAATAGTAATTATTTTTTTAACATATGATTCCAGTTCCCTCTCCCTCCCACCTTTTCTCCCTCCCACTTTCCTTTCTCTCCAGCCTCACATGCACCCTGACCACACTCCCCTCCCATCCCCCCCCACTCCATATGGTAGGACAGTAATTTTATAGGAAGAATATCTCAGTGTCAGTCAGCCCCGACAATATACACATAAGCAACAATATTGAATCAACAGATACAGAGAAATTCATATATGCATTCAATAACAATAAAACCTGAGGTCATGGATTAGAAGGACTATGGGGATGGATACATGGGGGAGTTGGAGGAGGAAAGGGAATGGAAAAATGTAATTAAATTATCTTAAACATACACAAAACATGGAACAAAACTACAGAGTACTCAACTGCAGCCAGACATTGTGATTGTGATCTTTTGTTGGAGATGCTCTTTGTGACTGAGAAGCTCTGCAGATGAGAAACTTAACTGACCAGCACTGGCACTGCGAACTAACCAAGGTTATCATCCAAAGAAATCAAGAACATCCATACCAGATGATATGGTGTCAGGAAAATGTCAACTTCTGAGGGGCTTCCTTCCAAAATTCATAGCCATATGAAGGCACCTGGAAAGGAAATATTATTTCTGATAAGTACAAAGCAATGTAGAGATGACGTTTGAATTATCTGAGTGTGCAGCACATATGTTACAGTAAGACACCATGGAGTTCAGAGACAGAGCTGATGTCAGCCTCTTGGAGAATAAACTGTTCACTATGAATGCAGCGCACTAAAGGAGTAAGTTTGGATTGCATTTATATATGCACTCCTTAATTATGATGCTAAGATAAGTTCATAGGTTTAGGGAGAGACAACAATACTGAGTTAGTGGAGTAAGAAGGATTTGATGTCCTCCTTTTCCCACTGAGCTTTAGGATACAAAGCATAGTAACATCAGGTAATATGTACCTGATGGGCATGTTTTTAGCACCATTGAAAAAACAGGCCCATTTTTGTTCCACTGCTCCAAATCATCATTTTTATTTTGGCCCAGTGGTTTTCAAAGAAGAGAGGAAATTCAAGAGAGTGGTGACGAGGATGCCTTGTTCTCTTCTGTACCTGAAGACAGGATAACATCAGAGCCATCCTGTAGAAGCAGACTTATACAGTACAAACAGCAGGTGGTGTCACATGTGTTAAATTAACTTTGTCCAAATAAATCTTTTCCCTGCAATCCCCAGCTGTGAAGAAAAGTAGAAACCTATGACAGTCACCCCATGATGACATTTAAAAGGAAGATGCTATTTGTGGTACCTTGACATAAAGCAATGTGTTTATGGTTGACTGTTAGGGAAATCTTTCTACATTCTCTTCTTTGTTTATGCCACACAATGCACCATGATTTTTTCTCTACACATGATTAAAATTCAGTGCTGACAGTTACAGCATAACCATTTTTAATGATTGATCTCTTCTCCTTTTCTCACGTTATTTCTTATAATTGAACAATAAAAAGGTGTTTAAGGAATAAAACAGTATGGTTAATTACTGAAATGTAATGAACAGTAAAGGTATGCACATAATGGGCACAAGAGGCATAAACAGAAAACTTTACCAAGTTACTGCATCTGTCACAAAACATCTCTTGCTTCTATTTCACCCAAATCCAATGACATCTATGATTAGTATGTAAACTATTCCAAATACGAATGAAGTTAATAGACGTTAGGGAAAGCAGCTTACTAAACAGTTGGTGTTTTCTCTCTCAATGAGCACAAATAAAATGTTTTAAAAGAGTGAATTTACGAGGTAGGGAATTGGCAGAAAGTGAATATTAGTTCTTGCAAAGTACCAACAATTCTAAAACATGCACAGGCATCCCTTTCTTTTAACATCCCCTTAACTCTTTGTGTTACATATAAATAATAACTTCACAGGACAATATATGCATTTCTTGAAATCCATGATTTGTACAAAAGAAGCCACCTAATTCATCCCTTTACTGTACCTGAGAAACAGAGTAGACCTTGTCAGCTGAATTACCGAAAGCCAAGAGAAATGAGGATTACATCATTGCTAAATAGCACTGGTCCACATCATATGACTTTATTTACCACTGAAATCATCTATTTTTCTGTGTGCCTTAATATGTGTGCCTAATTCTTTCTACCTGGGCTTAAAAGAATATTAAGACAACTACCCCCATACATGTATACTTGAAGGCAATGCCAAAACATCCTTGAGATTCTGCAGGAGTCCTAATGAGTTTATAACATACTACAAATGAAATTGAAAAATGTAAGTTCAGTAAAAATGTTTGTTGCATTGTCCACGGGAAAGCACACCAACTATAATTTGCAAACCTTTGGTGTTTCCTAAATATGGAATCTATGTTCCTAAAAGTTCTCAGAGATTTGAGATGCTGCTGTTGGGAATCTAAAACTCTGTCTAACTTGAAATATATCATTTCTATCACAAACTTCACTAAATGCTCATTGTATATGCATTTTAAATTTCTATTATATGCAAAATGCTAAAATATCTTCAGAAGAGATGAATGAAGATATGCATTTCTTTTTATCTGTTTTTGATTTCTCAAACTCTGCACATTCTGCTTTATCATTTAGAGGAAAAAATATACTTAAAGCTAATAAATAGGTTTAAATTCTTTTATCCATCATCATATGATGGCTTATGAAATTTTAAATGTCACTAAGATAGTATGATTTTTGAGAACAGAATGTCCCCCTGGGCCATTATCTGTGCTTTTATATTTAAAAAGGATTTTGCCTTAAGAACAAAATAACAAAGTAACCTCATCCATAAAACCAACAGAAAGCACAGATATTGTTTTTCCATTTCCAACAATCTTAGTGGTGTTCCAAAGAGGGACTTTTCCTAATGTGGTCAAATGGCTTCCTTTTGTCAGTCTCTATGTGAGAAGTGTAAGTGGAAAAACAGGGAAAGGATTACTCCCTCAGCATTGATGCTTCAATTCAAAACCAGAGGTCACTGGCACAGCAGCACCCACATGTAAGCAGGGGCCGTAACAGAGAGTGAAGGTAGAGGACTGGTATTATTGGCTACCAGGTGTACAGTGGAGTCCATGGTTAAGTGCACAGAATTTCCAGTCACTTAACGTGTTTGCATTCAGATTATCAGGCTTCGCAGTGAAGCCTTCCCGTGCTGCGACACTTCACGGAGCCCAGCTACCCATTTCATGGCTTAGCTTTATGATGTGTATAAATCTTTAAAATCTCCACAGAAGTGGATATTTAACAGATTAGTGTAACATTTGGAAACATTAATGAGTTGCTGTTATTTCTATCCTCGTGAGATTAAAATACAGAACAATTGAGTGTTTTTATTCATCAATATCCTTAACTAGTGTGATTACTAACAATGACAGCTTTTCCTAAATGCTTCTGTGGTAAAGTTCAAAAATACATAGTGTAGACTTTTTAAAAAAACAAACAAACAAAAATCTAGATCTATCTGATTCTTTTTTGTTGTTTTGATTTGTTATTAAAACTCATTGTTTGAAAATTTCATACATTATATGGTTATAATTCTTTGTGGTTCCATGACTCCCAGCATATCCTCCCGCATGGAAAAACTGTAAGACCTACAAGTGGTGACTGATTTTAGGACGCAAAGGGCAGACATATATATGTATTCAGAGAGAATGTGGTAGCTTATAAAAGTGACCTGCACAAGCTCAAGCCAGACATAATTCAAGCCCAAAGGAAGAGAAACTGGCACATCTCCCCACCTGTAGAGGCTCTCTGCAAATGAGAACATAAATAATTACGTAAAAACAATCAAACCTGTCCGATTTTGCTGATCCCTCCTGGAAGGCATCACCTTCCCTGTGGAGTGGAGGGAGCATAGGATGGGACTGGGGGGGGGCATGGGAGGGAGGGAGAGAGAGTGGGTGGGGAGGAGAGGGAACTGGGATCGATTTGTGAAATAAGAAAACAAGAAAATAAAATAATCAAACCATTTACTTCAATGGAGTGACCATGAGCATAACAACCACTCCCCAGGGCAGGGCTTATTCTCAGGAGAACATGGCCAAACAAGTAGGAATTCATGATTTTAGTGGCTTTTACCCTCTTTATTTTTCTTATTAATGAAACAAAGGACATGGAATAGAAGCTTCTTCTTTTAGTAGATGGTAATTAACACAGAGACCCACAGACAATGGGAGATTTGGGTAACCAGCCCTGAATTATTAAGTAAAAATAATCTTTTAAGGGGAGAGATAATTTTTAGCTAATATTCAGATACTCTACCTTCTTAAAAATTTAGTGACTTTGAAAAATTGGACACAGTTTCACCTGCAATACTGCCAAATAATGAAACAAACCAGAAGCTTATTAACGAATTTCTTTCTGAGAAAATTTACTTCATAATATCTGTTCTCAAGTTTGTAAGCTACTACGATGTAACTATTTTAAAAATAGGAAGTACTAAATTATGATTTTTGAAGTGAACACAGAAAACTCCCTACTTGGCATGAGTTTGCTCCTTAATTTATGGGCATGATAAAGAATATAAATACAATCCAACAGAAAGCAGAAAAACATTGAGAGGATCAAAAAAAGACTCAGCTTAAATCAAAGTACTTAATATAGAATAATAACACACTATTTGAAAAGCAAGATAGCATATTATTCAGTTTTTGTTTCTTTCAAACAACATTATCTTCCCACTGAATCTCTACTAAGGGTAACCATGTTACCATTAAGACTTGGGAAATCTTCACCATACCTCATACATTTCAGTGGAATTTCCTTGCCATTGGATGTAGATGTTTCTCTAAACCATCATGTGTTTGGTCTGCTCTCATGAAGAAGGATGTTATGTAGATTTAAAAATTCACACCACAGATATTTCATAGTGTACATCTCTGGGATATTCAATGCTGGTTATTTTGTGCAGCTATTCAAACATTTATAGTCACTTTATAATAATAAGAAACAAAAGAACATAAACTTCCATTGCTATGGAGCCTTGTAATATTTTTAAAGATTTCTAAAAATATATACCATGTATATTTATGTAAAATACAAGATATATATATATATATATACACACACACATATATATGCACATATATATACATATATATACATACATACATATATGTATGGCTTTGTTGGCATAAATATTAAGTGTGTCATGTTCCTAGTTCATACAGAACTGAGAAGAAGGTATTAAAGTCCCAGGAACTGGAGTTAAACTTGGTTGTGAGCCACAGTTTGAATGATGGAATGCTAAGAACCAAATCCAGGTACTCTGCAAGAGCTTGAAGTACTCTTAGACAACAATCAAGCCCTCTCTCCAGCCCCAGAGCGTGGCAGTATGAGATCATCACTGACTTGCTAGTATGGTCACATGACTAAGAAGCTTATACAAAGCATGCTGTAATTGTTATGCAAAAAGTAATGTAAAGTGTAACTTTATGGGTGCCTAGCCAGTTTAAAAACAACAGCAAAAATTGAGAATTATATACTCCTGATTTCAAAGCTAAGAGCAAATATAAAACAAAACACATAATCATACAAAGACAAGTTATCAGTTGGGTGACTCTTAGACTCCTCCACACTTCCAAGCTATGTTTAGGTTGAAAAAACAAACGTCTTAAAGAGCCATGGACTCTTTAGTAAAAAGGACCATGTTTGTGTTAGTTAGTAAATGTGAATAAGAGTTAAATACTGTCCTTGAAATGTCTCAACAATCCAGTACATTGTTGTGTTTATTTCTTCTCCAACAAATACTCCAATTAAGAGGGTTAATTTTAGTTACTAGTTATTTTTGCATGTGAATTTTGTCTGTAGCCTTTACTGGCCCCATATTATTATGATTTTGCCTTGTCCTTGCATGCACTGAAGTTTTTAGAAAATTCCCAGTCATAAAATCAAGATTAAAAACACCTATAAAATATATTTCATAGATTAAACTAATATCTTTAGGTACAGAATAAAGAAAAATAATGAGAAGGCAAGTTTGTTACAAGCACTTTCCCGCCACCCTGATCCCACAACTGTGCCAGCCCCAAATGACATGCAGAGATACTGTATTAACTGTTGGGCAGTTACTAGCGGTACTTATTGGCTAGCTGTGTCTTAAATATTAACCCATTCCTGTCTATGTAAGTATTTCCACGTGATCGTTCCTTTCCTGGAGAGGTCCGGACCTTCTTCTCCAGTCCTTACTGGAGAGGGGGAGAGTTGGGACCACTTATTCCTCTCATAGCCTAATCTTGACTCCTCTCCACTACATCTCCCAGAATCCTCCTTGTCTCCTAATCCTGCTTATCTTGCTTTCCTATTGGCTAGCAGGGCTTTATTCATTAATCAATAACAGAAACATATTTACATAATGATATCTCCCATCACAAGTTGAATGTAGTCAAGATATATTTATTGAGTATATGTATGGAATTACCAAACAATTAATAAAAATACTATTTATATAGAAAATTATGTCTGTATTCTAGATAGAATTTCCAGTTTGTAATATTCTGAGTGGAATTCCACTGATAAAATTTGTGTGCTATACAAAGAAATAGCCCTGGTTTCTTCTTCTGTACAGTTCCAGATAAGTTGGAATGGTGCCTCGAGGTTCAGCTTAACAAAACACTGGAGTACCAGTGAACAGTTGTGACTGCAGGGACTGTCAATACTGACTTGAAGAAAGTGACTAATGTCCAGGACGCTTGACATCACGACAGAAATGATCTACTACCAGAACAGGACATTCCATGTTCTCTGATTTGTTTCATAATAAATCACAGAAATCCCTTATAAATCAGATTACAAACTGAAAGCTTGAATCCTTCAGTGTTTCTCATAGTTTATAACACAGAAAGTCAATAAGCTTCATCAATGCAATAGCTGTGTTAGAAATTACTTAATGTTATTTTATTGAAAAATACTTCACTGAATTTCAGTTTTTCTCCTCAAAATTGATTCATTATGTGATGATGGTTGGCCCAGAAATTATCTCATTGAGACTCATAATTTTTATATATGTTCAATAAAGTCCAATTTTAGATCTACTTTCATAAAAGGTAAATCAAAAATTCTAACTGATATAATGATTTCATATCTGTTTTTATCTTAGATACTTTTCATGAAACTATTTGAAAAGAACAAAAATAAGCCATTTAAAAGATAACACATGTATTGATATTCAAGGATTATGACCTTGCCAAAATGTGAGCATGAGGCAGAAGCATTCTAGAAACTCTTACAATGCTCTTACACCAGACTTGGTATGAAATCTAAATCTGTCATGAAAAGGGCGCCAATGTGCAAAGTGTGAGACATGTGTGAATGCCTGGAGAATGAACATGAAGGGTGTTTTACTAGATAGACTCCTTTCATAAAGAAATAAACGATATTCACACCTGCTATGAAAGAAAAATGTTAGTCTAAATTACTAGATGCAAGAGCACAATACGTCAAAAATAAAACAGCTTCATGTTATGAAGGCCAGTTATCTTATTGCCTACATTTGTCACACCTGTTTAGAAGTGCTCATGAATTAATGTTTAACTCGGACAGGTATGATTTTTAAATAAATGTGCTACAACTTGGACACATTTGATTACATATTAATGTCCAATTTTTGTCTAGGTTGCTATCATTTAAAAAATACATTCACATTTCTTCTTAATGTTTGGAAATCATTTCCTTTGTAAGACAGCCCAGCGTTTATGGATTTAATACTTTTCTGGACATATGGAAACATGTAAATAAAACATTGAAGAATTATTTGCATCTTTAGAATCTATATCACCACTGAATCAGAATTTTCAATATTTTCTAACATAAAACTTCAAATAAATGCTTGGAAACTTTAAAATTCTTCATTGAAATGTAGAAATAAGATGAAAAATATAATATTAAAGAGGAATATTAAGTCACATGTTGCCAAGTATTTAGTACAAAATAAACAATTTTAACTTCATTCATAACAATAAGAATTCATAGAAAGTTTGTAAGGCTAAAAAGTTGATGTGAATATGTCCCCTGAATATGACCTTATGAGTGGCAGAGAATGTAAACTTTCCGTAATTTTGGAATAATATGTAAAGTTTATGAAGTTGATAATATTAGAAACAAATAATATATAAAATAGGCTACTTTTGTACAGTTTGACAACCAAGTTCAGTGACATTACCTAATGCTTGTAATTAATTTCTCATGTTCTATTTTCCAAATCTCCATGTGATGATGATGTCAATAATTCATGGACTATACTTTCATTAGTACATCTTTAATCTGAGGAGTATGTATATTATGAACATAAAATCAGCATTACTTACCTAGAAAAAATATTTTTGAAAGAAAATTGTTAAAATCATATAGTGTTTGATTGCAAAGTTCAGACTCTATGTCCCTAATAATTTGTGTCTTTATCTCCATTCTTTCAATTGATTTCCTTATTTAAAATTTATTTAAGTTTGAAGAACAGCAATAATTAAAACCCATGTAAGAATCTTGCACAGACAGATGGCTTCACACAGTGAGATCAGGGGTATGCACACAAAATGCAGAATTTCTAGAAAAAGCAAGCAAAGTTTATTTCAGCACTGCAGAGTCTCTAGACAGATATTCAATCAAGCTTTGACTCTTTGCTTACCTAAAAACTCTGATGGTCTGATAAAGAGCTAAACAGCTAATAGTGAGGCAGGAGCAAGGATAGGCTGGCATGGCAGGCAGAAAGAATAAGTAGAAGGAAAAACAAAAAAGAAACAGCAAGAGAACAAGTAGAGGAGGACATGGTGGGGGACAGCCATCAAACCATCTAGTAATCTACTGAGGAAGAGTAAGAGTTACAGAAGTAAGAGACCAGCAAAAGCCCAGCGGCAAAAGTAGAGGGGATAATTTATGTTAAGAAACGCTGACTAGAAACAAGCCAAGCTAAAGATGGATGTTCATAACAAAGAATAAGCCATCGTGTGTGGTTTATTTGAGAACCTGGGTGGTGGGCTCTCAAAAAAAAAAAAAAAAAAAAAAAAAAAAAACCAAAAGAACAAAATCAAAACAACACCATTTTAGGCTGCCTCCTTGGGAAAAGCAAAAGAAATAAAGCAGACTCCACTGCAGCAACCATCTTTTAAAGCAGTCAATCAGGCATGGAGATGACTTCTAAACCAAGATGTGTTGTGAGTTTTCAGGCATGTCAATGAAATGTGTGCAGCAGAAGACAACAGTATTGTCTCAGTAGCAGCTACCATTGAAAGTTAAGACCCATGACTTCCAGGACAGCCTACAAATGAATGATTAAAGAAAGGTAGTTAGTGTCTTTCCATTTCTCTATGCTTTCTATATGATCTTCAGGAAACTACTTTTATACCTCGTAATGTGAGATCACCCAACTTATACTCAATTTTGAACTGAATTATAACACAATACATTGTTTTAAGGCTGTCCAGTATTCTACTATATATGCATTCTTCTTTTTTTCTACTGTAAAGATGTTTCAGTGACATGGAGATCTCAGATGATAAACTATATGAACAAAATATATACAACATGAAATTCAATAAATAACTAGATCATTCAAATGAGAATAAGTAAAATAGAGAAACAAAAATAGAATAACAATTATCAACAGCATATACATAAAACCAAAGTAAGAACCTCTAAGAATGAAGGCAGGTGACGATAAATATCTTTATCATAAAAAGGAATTTAGGAAAAGGGGGGAGGTGACAGACTCCACCAAACAAACCACCTTCCATGTTATGAATGAATCAAAGGGAAAGAAATGTACTAAAAGTAATTTTGAGAATGATAGCAGAACACACCTTGCATCTGAATTGATACACAGATATATCAAGCACATGAATATCTGGAAGTCATTTAAATTTAATATATTTGTCACAAGGGATGATCAAATTGTTTTGAGTCTTTAATAAAACACAAAAGTTTGAGAATCAATGGGTTGGAAGAGCCTCTTACATACAAGAATATTCTTAGGGCTGTTAGCAGATTTCTTGGCAGAACCCCTGAAGACCGAAAAAGACTGAAACGATAAAACTGAAGTGAGAGAGTTAAAAAAAAAAAAAAAAAAAAAAAAGAACCACCAATAAAAATCATTTTATATAGCAAAGATATTCTTGAGAAATGACTGTGGTTAAAAAAAAGAAAGAAATGTTTCAAACAGCATCTAAAGCTGAGGATTCATGAATATTTTGTCTTCTTTATAGGTAATTCTAAAGAATTCTTCAAGCAGAGATAATAGGACACTAGTTAGCAACATGCAAACATGTGAAAATGCAAAGTCATAAAAAGTTACTTATACAGCTAAATTATGCTGTAAATGCTATATTAGAGATGTATAAATCAATTATAACCTTACAATAAATGATCAAATAAAGGACTAGGGGTGTTCTTCAGTGATTAAATGCCTGCTTAGAAGGCAAGGAGTTTGAGTTCCCAAATAATTATAAAAAGATAAAAATCATAAAACAGCTGTATTTATAGTTGTTATATTCAGTAGTAATAGGACAAGCTACATGTTCTGATATTAAAATTATAATTATTAGGGGAGATAGACAACATAGAGTTAAAAAAATCAACTGTAACATAAATGTTTCTGGAAGGATAATGGGCACTATGATAACTACAGCTGGTAATAATGAATTATATAATTGAAACCTGTTAATTGAAAAGAAATTAAATATTCTCAAATTCCCGTACCTCCACATAAGTAACCATAGGTGGAGATGGAGTTATTTATTATTTGAATGTTGGTTAATAGTTCTTATGCAAGTCAAATTTCTCATTATAATTCTTGGATAAGTAAACTTCTATTTATAATTATACAGTGGGAAATAAACTTAAAGGTCACTAGATGATTAAACAGTGCACCTATTCAGATAATATTAAACTCTTTAAATAATTTAAAAGTATTCAAAGGAAATTGATTACAGAATTTGTGTTTCAGAAGTTAACAACACAAAAGGTGTAATAGAAACAAATAAAAAATTAACTTATTTTTGGTAAAGATCATTAAATGGTATACTATAAAGTGCTTTGAAAAACATGTAACTCATAAAGGAAAAACCCATAGAAAATAAATGGAAAGAATTGTGAATTAAAATCAAATCAAGTGAATCATGGTCCTTAAAAAATCTTTCAAAATCTAGAGGAAGTTAGTATTATAAAACTAACATCGATATATACTTTTAAGAGGTTAGAAACCATAAATCAACAAGAAAGACTGAATGAAATAAAGCTGCTAGTAAATACATCATTTTAAACATTTCTAAACCAAAAGAATAAAAGTTTCCAAACTCTAATGAAAAGAAAATTTCAATTGAGCTGTAATATTGTAACATTACAATAATGCAACATGACAATTAAATGCAAAAATTTTAAGAATTAAAATTGAAATAAATTTAACATATAACACAAAATATATAGTTCACAGGTAAAATATTAGTAACTGAACCCAGAAGAGAATATAATGGATTCACTATAACACAATATCCAGAAATCTAAATAAATGTCAATTAGAATTTAAAACCTGGAAAAATTACTTAATGTATGGCAACTACATTAACTCTAATAAATTAATATTCTCATATACTTTTCATTAGATATATTTAACATTTTATATATTAACTTTCAGAGCCTAAAATTAGAGTGTCCCTCTCCATTAATACAAAACCTACCATTGTAGCCATTACTGTACAGCTATGAGTAGCCATTATCCTCCCAAGTTAAACAAGCAGAGAGCAGTTAACATGCCAGCAATCTGACAGGCATGTATTAAAGTTCTCTCTGATCAGGATTAAAGTACAAGTGTCAAAGAGGTTTTGTATTGTTATTTATTTTTTCATGCAGTTCCACTGACAGAATACATGAGTTTTATAGAACCATGAAAAAACATCTACTAGATCCCCTAGAACTTACCGATGTCTTCCTTGCAGATTCTATCTCCAACACATTTAAATAAGGCATGTTCATGTCCTTATGCATTGTCAACTGATGTGATTTGTCTGTATCCTATTATAATCGAATTAAAAAGTAGCGAGAATCAATAACTTAATTTTTCTAAAAGTGCTGAGAATCAATAACTTATTAAATTATTCTAAGTACTAAAAATAGGACACTCCAAAGATTAGTTTGTAGATACTAACCTAAGAAATGAAGAATACTTCCTCAAGACATCTTTTATTCTCTTAAAACTCATTTAATATAATCTAATTTTTATAGTCTTGGTTTTTTGTTTTGGTTTTTGTTTCGTTTGGGGATTTTTCAAGAAAGGGTTTCTCTGTGTAACAGCCCTGGCTTTCCTGGAACTCACCTTTATATACCAGGCTGACCTGGGGCTCAGAGAGATTCCCCTACCTCTGCCTCCTGAGTTCTGGGATAAAGGCGTGCACAACCACTGCCCAGCTAGCCACCACATGTTGTGATCATATGTTCTATATTATCTGCTAAAATTACCCGTTTTTTTTTTTTTCCTTTGCCCATGATACTATTGTTCTGTTTCAGGAGAATAATGTAACACTGTGTATCCTGTTTGCTGAATAATGATTAGAATGGAGAGTTGAACATCTTCAGTGTGACATGGGATGGGATGGGAGGGTGGTTGGGGGCATAGGAGAGAGGGAGGGAGGGAATAAGGAAGGGAGGGAGAAGAATTGGGGATTGATATGTAAAATAAGAAAACTAAATAAATAAATAAAAACCACCACCAATAACCAAAAAAAAAAAAAAAAAAAAAAAAAAAAAAAAAAAAAAAAAGAAAGAAAGAAAAGAAAAGAGAAAAAAGAAAATCTTCAGTGCTTTTGTGTGGCTCTTCCTAAATCAAGTTATTCTTCTCATAGGGCTGAGCAGCTGCAGTTGGCTACTCAAGAATTACAGAAGATCAAGCAAGTCGGCATTCCTATATGAATAGGGAAGAGACCACTAAACATCAACTAAGATTTGAGTCACTTTATGGCTGTTGGAGCAGGGAGAGTCACTCTTCTACGTGAGGGTGGTCCTTGGTAAGTTGCCCAAGCTCTGGAAGACAACCCTATACCCATGCTCATATGGGCAGTGCACATTTAACTGAGAGTGTTAGGAGAGGGGGAGGAGGAGGAAATGAAGGTGGAGAGTGAAGGAATGTGTCCTGCAGAGTTGCAGGAGTACTGTATCATCAAAATACATTGTACACATGCAAGAAATTCTCAGAAAATTATGTAAAATATTTTAAATTGCCTAGTACTTTTAAACTCTCTGCCTGCTTGCAATTTACATCATTATTCTTTGTTTACTATATGTTCATTGAAAGTAAAACCTTGTTTACTATATGTTCATTGAAATATGTAATACCTCAATTCGTACTAGGTGATGAACAAGATTACATATGTTACACTAATGTCATAAGCAGATTGATTAAGTGCATCAACTTATAATCAATTAATAACACATATTATAGGTATTGAGTCAAATGTTCCTAATCTGAGAGAATTATGCCAATGTGGTATAAATTATCCATGGCGTTTCATTTCATATTTTTACAGTTTATGTTTACTTTACATTTTCCTCCACACTTTTTCTTCCATAAAATGACAAGTAAATACTCAAAAATTCTCTTTCTGTGGACAAAATTAGCAAATCCTCTTGAAGTTGATCTTACTATTTTGGGACAGACCAAACAAAATGACTTAAAATTCTCTAAATATAAACTCTCAATGCCCAACTTATGTTTTTGAATCGAAGGTATAATTTTAATTTAGAAATGTGCAAAAGATTCCTCCTGATATCCCAGTGATAAAAAACATCAAGGTCCAGATGTTTTAATGTTAATGGAAAACAGGATATACTTCAGTAAGTATCAGAATCAGATCAAATAGTCCATTTGAAACTTAGTATAGAAAATTCACCATAGTTATAAAAAGGGTAAGTCTGGACTAATTAGCCCTGTATTTTTAATCATTCCAACAATGAGAATTGTGTGCCATGAACCCATAATTTTTATTATCAGACATATAGATATGATTCAACCATAGGACTGCATACAAGTACATACATCATCATATAGATACTTACATCAGATAGAACACATTATCTGATGCTAAAATCCATGAATTGCAAAATATGTTTGACTGCTTTCATGATTCCCATGATTTCCTTCTGTTATACTTAATAACTTAGTCCTTCATGTATGACTGTTCATCTGTAATAAAATAGTCTAAATCTAAAAATAGATGTTTGTTTCACCTACTCAACATTTTCAACATGATTTTATTGTTTATGACTTTAGTATATATTCTAATTAGTTTGTCATCAAAGAGTACTCTAAGTTACAAAGAATCTTTTAGACATGAACAAAACTGAGAGTACTGCTTGATTCAAAGTGAAAATAAAATAATGTAGGGCACAAATGTTAACATTAAAAATATATTGAAAAGTACACATTATGTAAAAATACCAGGTAAGGATTCCTTTTAGTGTTCAGCGAACTTTCAGTTTTTCTTAGTTAACAGTCTAAGCTTAATTTTTAGAACTGACAAAATGACAAACCTCATTACTAGATAATACTAATATTTATTTTAAAAACCTATACATAAATAGATAAAGATAAAACAGGACGAACAAGAAGATCAGAGTTATTAATCATTTGCTGTGGCAATCCAATGTAATTAGTTTGGATAGGGATTACAGAGTTAAATTTTGTTCTAAGGAAACAAAAATAATTTGGATCATTTGTTTCTAAATTATAATGCAAGGGAGAGCCCTGCTGGCAGACTTTTACATATGCAGCTGTAAGACATAGAATTTAAACTAACTTTGGTAAGAAAACTAGCCGTGACGTAACACACATCTCATATCCCTTGGCTTCCAGTAATCTTTACTCTTAAAACCTGCATCTCATTAGGTTTAACTCGATATCTACCCCTACTATTCATTAGTATAATATACATCCTACTGACAATCCATAGATCACTGTTAAAATACATATCAAATATTCTATTTGAATTTCATACATTAAGAAAAATTAAACATGCAGTCTATTTTGAGTCATGACAATCCAGTTGTAATGAACGTAATTGAACTTAATAATATATGTGTTTCTCACTAATTGTACTTATGACCTCTTGGCTTCTAATTTTGATCAGTGAAATTCCTTCCTATATTTGAATGCTTTGTGGGACTACCTCCTTTGTTTGTCTAAGGGAAAATGTCTTGTTTTCTTCATTAAAAGAATCAACCAGATTGGAGCTAAGTTTAGCTGCTATCTAGGAAAAGGGTGGTATTCAGAAAATATACTACTTGTTATTTGGCCAAATTTGCAGATACAAAAAAAAAAAAAAAAAAAAAAAAAAGGGAATGGAAACATTTCTGGAGTTAGGCCTTCACTATCATCTGCAGTGTGGTCTTGCATTTATTTTTTATTTGAGTGAATGATGTTCCTTATATTTACACAAATAAGACTCAACAATATAAGAAACACAGATGGTAATAACATTTTGAATCTCAAAATGCACAGCTGAATAATGTATTAAAGCTTGAGGCATTGTCTTAATGGAAAATTTCTAGTAAGCAAACATTAATATTGAGTCAATAAAATGATTTTTTAAATCATTAACCAACCTGAGCTTCTTGTAAGTCTCCATGGTAGACAGAGCTTCTGCCTGATGAGATGAGTTGACTACACCATTGTTTTCTCTTGTTTATGCTGGAGAACTACAGAAATGTAAAAGTATGTCTTCAGGGGCAAAGTTGTTTCTTATAAAATACAATAATTAAGTGATCCCATAAGACAGGAGCGAAAAAAGTTTTCCTTATATTTAGTTATAATTAAAATGTTCTGTTATAAGATAACATATTAGTACCTAGTAAAATTAATACAATAAGTACTATTAGGAATTATTTTTTATCTTACAGTTGGTCTAAGTAAAAGTGCATGTTTCTAAGTAAAACCTCAGTATTTCTAAGAATTATAATTTCCTCTGTTTATTTTCATCCTTGTGATGCCAACATTATTACTAATGCAATCCCCTAATATATGGGCATATGTGGTTTCTCTAATTGCTTTCACAAGAGCAAATCCTCAATTATGATTCAGTGTTTTAAGTTTATCCATATATAGAAACAATAAATATAGATTATTCTCTTCATGCTCCCTGGTTGCATGTGTTCAATAATCCAGGCTTTAATATGTGCACAAAGGTGGTTTGACACTCAGATTAGCCTATCCAGTTGTATGTATCGCGTTATTTTGTATGACATTCAAAGACATGACCTAAGAAGGGCCACTAAAAACAACAGTGGCTCTGAAAAATTGAAAGAAAGGCAATAGAGTGCCAAGTCTCTCCAGAGGCAGTGCCAGTGATTCAGTTTTCATGTTTTAGCACTAGAATATCCAAGCTTTGTCACTTTGCCACTTATATTTCAGTTTGGTATTCACATTGATCGTCACGATAGGAAAAGTAACAGAGATCCATGTGGAAGAAGACAGAGGCTGGAAAAAGAGGAACAAAACCAACCAAGAAAAAATGAACATGAGGTAAGAGGATGGCATGGACAAGAAGAGAAATCAATGATGGGTGAAGAGCCATATATTCAAGTCCTGGTAATTCATCTTATTTACAGCTTATGAATACACTGTCCTTCTTACCCCACTCATTAAGTCTCTATTTTTCACATTCATATTTTGAAAATGAAAGATGAAAAAGAATACAAAATAAGTCATTAATGACTTGAGCCACTTATAACATGGGTAGGGAAAGCTTAACAGAACATGCTCTTGATCTCTTAAGTATTAAATCAATTCTATGTCCCTTATCAAAGTGTCATGGTTATTTATCAGTCTAGTGACCTCGGCGTTCATCATCATGCATGTTCTCTAATTATATAATTAACATATAATTAGATTATATAATATATATATAGATAATATATAATTAGAATAATTTAAACATATTTTTAAATGCAGATCTATCCAAATTCATAGCAGGAGAAATTAAATTCTTTCAAATATATTTAGGCTATCAAAGTCAACATTTTCAAAAGAATTTGCCCTGATCTCAGAAACACATATATCCTTTGTGTTGTTTTCACATTGTGATGTGCATTAGAGAACAGCCATGCAGATCATCATTTAAGACAAACACCTGACATTCTTCTGAACTGTTTATTTCTATAGCATGTATTGATGTAAAGGACCTCCTTTTTTTCTTACCACAGATATTTTCAGTACTATTTGTTCTTTTCTAATATACCCTCAGTAATTAGACTCCCTTCTACGTAGCTTCACTGAACTTAAACCCTCTTGGTTAATAACCCCAAAAGCACAACAGCACTTCAATCTTAATTTTGTCTCACCCTACAGTTAACATTTCCTGGGTCTCTCTCATTTGCGAGATATAGCAGACAAACTGGACCACATGGACTCCATAAGTCGCACTGTTCTTCAACGCATCAAATATGTACTTTTTTCCTTCTTAAAATTGCACTCTTTGTCTTTTCTAAAACAAATCACACTTGAATAGTGGATGGAGATTTAATTTATTCTTGTGTTCTAAAACACATGCTCATTACTCTGATTTTCAGTTGTCTCTTGTGTATAATAAGGATAATTGCAATAATTTGAAAAAAGAAAGGGTCAGTGAACTTCCTTCAAGGAGACATAAATAAATATTTTGGGCTTTGAAAACCATGTAGTCTTGGTCACAGGTATCCATTCTGGTATAATATAATGGAAAAATCCATAAATATTGTCCAACTAATGATATCTGGCTGTGAGTTAATAAATATGAACAAAATCAAAAGAAGGACATAATTTGCCTGAGTATTTGTTTTGACTATTTTTCATCACAAATCCATAATGCAGTATCATATTTATTTTATCTCTATTAAAGTCATTACTGGTAGAATCATCTCTCTATGTGAAAGCCTAGAAGCAAGAAAAATTAGTCAATAAAAGCAGATTTATATCAATTGTCCAAAACCTACATGATTTGTTTTTTAAAAAAAAGTTCTTTGAAAAGGCTTTCATTGGCTTTAAAAATGTGAAATCATTAAAGTTGTGCATCAATTAACAGCATAAAATCAAATTATGTCTGGCTTTCTCTTTAAAAGAAGCCATCTGCACTGTGTATCTAAGGCTAGTTACAATGAAGGACAAATTACCTGAATGCATTAAATTTATGACACATGTGGATCATATTTTTAACAATTATGTGATGATTCAAATCTCAGCTCTGGTAGGAAATGACAGCAAGATTCTAGAAGTTTTCTGGCCAGTTCAGTCTAGTCAATCAGTGAGAACTCACCTAAGAATGTATTGGAGGAAGATACCTACTCGACAACTCTATCATCCACAGATGCCTACATAGGAGCACATACTTCCCCACAGATATGTGTGTTGTGGGATATTTGTATACTGTGTGAAGGTGCATTCCTGTGATTGGTGTAATATAAGCTGAATTGCTAACAGTTAGACAGGAAGAATAGACAGAAATTCTGGGCAGAGACAGGAAGAGGAATCTAGGTGAATAGGAAAAGGCAGGAGACACAGAAGAATCAGGAGGTGCAAAATGGAAGAGAGGTAGCTCTATGTGACAGGACATAAGCCAGCAAGCACAAGTGTAGAACCATGTGATGAGCATAAGGCTTGGCTCTCATGGTCAAAGAGAGCTGCAGGCATGCGGTAATGTTGTCCACAACAAGAAAGCCTTTAAAAAAGTTATAGTAAAAAAATGGGTACAGGCAGTTATAGAAAAAGTTTTCAAATAAAGTCCAAAAATAATGAAGTTACAAATGCCACATACAAATGCAAATATACAGAGCATTTGGATCCTGTATGGTACTTTGTTGACTTTTAATTTTTTTTAATGCTATTGTACTAAATCAACAGCTACTAAGTAACACTGGATTATGGAAACTGCTAAATTAAACCAACAAGAATGGGGAAATGTGACAGATCTGTGTACTGTGTGAAGATATATCATTGTGATTGGTGCAATAAAAAGCCGAGCTGCCAATATATGGTCAGGAGGTATTGGTGAGATTTCTTGTCAAAGAGAAGAAAGTAACCAAAGAGCAGAGGAGAAGCCAGGAGACGTGCAGAGGAGACAGGAGAAGCAAGATGAAAGAGAGGTAAGGCCACATGGCAGAATGTAGATTAATGGGTTAATTTACATCATAAGAACTAGTTAGGAACAAGCTTAGTCTATAGACTGGGTTTTCATAATTACCAAGAAATCTCTGTGTTATTATTTAAGAGCTAGCTGGTGGGACAGAGAAAGAATAGTTACAGACACGTGCATGAATGTGTACACACACAACCCAATAATAGGGAGAAGTGGCTTTCATGCCTATGATTGAATGCATGGATGCAGCAGGTCTATCAGTGTTAAGAAACACAAAAAGTCCAGAAGAGATAAAAGGAAACACAGAAGCAAACCACACAGCCTCAGGCACAAAAAAGGGCTTTTTGTTTCATTTGCTGTTTCTTATTGTTTTCAAAACTGATAGCACAGTAGCAACTAAAATCAGTGAGAGACTTTCTAAAATTCTGTGTTCAAAAAACACAATATGGTTCTAAGAAACAATTCCCCATTTAAATTGAGCCTAAAGGACAAATTGTTTCCATCTCCCCCGTGCATTTCCAGAACCAGACATGCCTGCCTTGGAGGGGAAATGTGTGTTTTAGTAATAGTTCTTTCCTTTCCTTATCTGCTCTAAGGATTGGGAAACAGTTTATAGTCTCCCTTTGTAAGGGAAGGAAGAAGTCCTAAGAGAAATATTCAATATAGTTTATGTTAACAGTAGAGGTGGCCTAGCAGGTAAATGCTTGCAGTAAAAGCAAGAGGGTGTGATTTGTGATTCTTAAAAGCCATGGGAAAGCATAAATGCCTGTAATGCTAGCAAAGGGGAAAGGGAAGCAGAAGGTTTGCTGGAACTCTTCTGGCTTGGTACTATTGACAAATCAGTTTCTACAGTTGTTGAGCCTTTGTTTCAAAAACTAAGTAGGGGAGCGATAACGAAAGACTCTCATACAAACACACACACAAACACAGACTCATAATCATAACAATATTTACATACTATATATTAGATATAATAATTTATATATACTAGAAATATACATATATATATATATTATTAAAATGAGGAACAATTATCAATTTGGATTCCACTATTTTACCTGTTACACAAAAGCACAACTCAGTATCATCAATGCCATGAATCATTCAGTAAATTTAGGAGGAAGAAAATCAATGAAGGAATAAGCTCAAAGGTAGAAAGTCAATCTGGAAATCCTGAAGAATACACACAGCCAATCACTGGGGATTATTGGAATCACCTATGAAAAGAAAAGCTATCCCCAGGAGCAGTGCAGGTGACAGGCATGCTGAATTAGTAGTTAAGAGACTGCTTCAAGCATGACCAGCATAGATTCAATTAGTGAGGATGCAGAATGAGGTAACTATACCCGCATTACTAACCAAAGTCATAATAAATAGAAAGTAATAATATACAACCATTTATATGGTTACCTAACTGACTTTTCTAAGAAATTTAACTTTTACAAGCAATAGAGTGCTTCGGACATGGGGCGGTATAGAGATGCTAACCTGCTTATCCATTTTTGTTTCCTGAATAAAGCCCCTTCCTCAAAGTAAATGAAATCCCCCTGTCCATGTAGCACTATCTATAAACTGCTCAATGGGTTTATGCACAACAGTTCAGTCTTTATCCAGACGTTCTTTGAAGGACCTATGAAGTCTTTGAGGAAAAATGTCTTGATCACGCCCCCATTTATCTCATGGATTTTAAAATAGGATAAAAATGACACTTGTATGAAATTCTCTGCATGTGTTTCTTTGTTTTGTTATAGGAACTTGCTACATTGCTGAGGATGGCTGACCTGAAATGGAAAATTTTCCTGCCTTGGCCTATGGCGTGCTAAATATTAAAGGTGTGTGCTGCCACACTCACTGGAGAGTTATAATTTCTTTCTACTCATCCATTTTACAAGTGAATCCCATATGCAAATAAATAAACCACTTATCTATACAACATTTTGGTTCTGATTTGAGTCAATATACACAATTTCAAATAACCTAAGTGAGTATGATAGAAAATATATCACTGGTCATTGTTATGCATGTTTTTCAGGTGTGTGTGTATGTGTGTGTGTGTGTGTGTGTTGTTCCTGTGTATAATACTGAACAATATTGATGATACTGACAATTTAGTACCATTCAATCTAGGTTATCTCTTTGACTGGCCTGCTATCACATTTAAGCGAACACTTATTTTACTTACTAATAACTCTATAATGTAAGAACTGAGTGTTACCAGTTATATTTCAACACATTTCTTTCAACGCTATATCATTGTAGTATTTCTCTTAATAAAGATGATTAATGTATCTAACTTTCTCATAATTGTATATGTATGGGTAAAAATATAGAATTTACAAGGTTCAATTATTTTGTGGTTTTCATCACTCATTGGGAGTTTGGAATATATCATATTTGGCTCAAGGAAAACTGCTATATATAACATGTGCAAGAAAGATAATAGGTTTGTGTCTGCTAAGTGAACATGTAGAATATAATCTGTGATTTTTAGGACTGTATTGGGGTAGAACACTGATAGTAGCTAAAGCCCTTGTTCTATAAGAACCTGAACTCAGAATCATGTATCTGTAATTCCAGTGACACTTCGAGATGGTAAGCAGAGAAAATAGGATCTTCAGAAGATGTGCAACATAATCATGATGTTGGACTTAAAGACAGCTTTAACTATTGCAAAGCAAGTAAATATCCTTTTCTAGACACATAGAATGACTCAGTAACCATAAAATGACGAAAACTCTGCCAACAATAAAAGAAAGACACATTTGGAAACCCACCCCTAAACTGCGCAATGTTTTTTTTAAAATAATTTTTTTATTAAAATTAAAAACAATCTTATTTTACATACTAATTCCAGGTCCCTCTCCCTCCCATCCTCCTTTACCCGTATGATCTCCCCAAACAACCTCCCATCCCATGGGGGATCATCATCAAAGTCTGTCACATCACACATCATTTGAGGCAGGACCAAGGTCCTCCCCCCTGTATCTAGACTGAGAAAGTATCACCCTAAAATAAGGAACGGGCTCCAAAAAGCCAGGTTATGCTCTAGGGATAAATCCTGGTTCCACTTCCAGCGGCCCTATAGACTGCCCAAGCCCCACAACTGAAAACTGCCTGAATTGAAGAAGAGGTTTAGGAACTGGATCAGTAAAATAGTTTACCTCAAAAGAACTGTGATTATCAGTGTGATAAAATGAGAACAAATATAAGTTCAAATATTATATTATGAAATAAATTGTTATTAAGAACTGTTACAAAATTCACATGTGATTTAGGATGCAATAGCTTAATTTGAAATACACAGTAAGGCATTAATTTCTAGTTCCTACATAGCAGCTTTTGAAATACAGAAACAGATGTGCAAACATTAGTGCCATATTAAAAATATTCTGCATGCCATTTAAATGAATTTCTTCTAGTTATAAATGTATCGACTTAAACAAATAAAACATAAATACTGTTAGACTTTGTTCTCATGCAGCCTCAAAATGAGCTCAGACAACTAGAGTTTACATTAGTTTAAATGATTTTAAGATAATTTTTGAAAATTATACATTATTCAGTGTGCTTGCTTATCAGTATTGGTACCACTGCATAATATTGTGTTTAGTATTATCTGGCCATAATGCAGTATTTGAAGTCATCTGAATATTAATGTTTTTAAATATGTCGCATTGACATCTACTAAACTCATTTGGTAGATTTTGCATGACTTTAGTACTTTTTAATATCTCTCCATAATATATATTTTGACTTTTAACTTCTATTAAAATTAAGATCATTTTAGTCAATTACAGTACAACCATCTAATTTGTACTAGCTTCTTATCATGATCATATTTAATTTTTATTATAGAATCACACTAGTCTTATTATGCAAAGTTACTTTATGTGAGTTGTAATTGCATGCTACTGGTTTAATATCTTTCAATTTTTTTTATCTTGTAATGAAAATCAATAATATCTCTGAGAGCTAAGGGTATGGTGCATAGAACCCTAATTCTCAAAGCTACATAAGATTCCAGAACTACATACTCAACATTATACAAGTTACTGAAGATCTGAATCTCTGTGATCATGTGTAAACTGGTGACAAAATGATTCCTTTCCAAGATTTATAATTGCAATTAAAGAACAATTACAAATAAGATAAAAATTCTTGGTGCATTATATTAATAAATACTAAAATGATAAAGTTGATCATACCTATGAACTATTTGATCATCTTGGCTTTTATTACAGATAGTTTATGTACTAACCCCTTTTAGCTTTAGAATTGGATTTGAAACTTAGTTTGCTTAGTGAGTGTTTGAATAATGTAAAGTGGGATTTTGGATGTTTTATTTTTTTAAATCATACTACTAAGTAAAAATAAAGTAATATGTAAAAATATGCATTACAATGTGCACAAATCTAACATTGTTTAGCATCTAAAAACAGGATACATATATACCCAAATGTCAGAAAATCATTGTAAGAGAATTCCTAGAGAAGATTCAGAATGATGATACCTGCCCAAAGGTATACATGGTTCTCTTATTGCTTGATAAATAAAACACTGTTTTGTCAATAGCCAGAAGAGGCAGGAAGATAGGCAATACAAAGAGACAAGAATTCTGGGAAAGATAGGCAGAGGGAGACTGCAGAGAGATGATATGTAGCCAACAAAGGTGTAACATGTCCAGACATTTTCCAGTAAGCCACGTAGAAATGCATAGGTTAATAGAAATGGGTTAATAATTAAGACAGAGCTAACCAATAAGAAGCCTGAACCAACTGCCAGACACTTCATAATTAATATAGCATCTATGTGTTTATTTGGGGCTGAAGGGCAGCAGGACCTAGCTGGACAAGAAACGCCAGCAACAGTCCAGGACCTGAGTGAGTCTTCAATGAATATCCCACTTCATCTGAGGACAAGTACCCACAAGCTCATGAGGCTGTGAACAAACATGGTGATGATTCGGATTCTGCTGAGCTGGAGGAAGAACACTTAGAAAACTGTAAGATTTTGGTGCTAAGCCTTGAGTTGTGTCTATGCTACTTCCAGAAAGAATGGCCTAATCTACTTTCTTATATTGATGCTGCATGGATGAAACAGAACAAGGAGACTGTCACCAGCAATTCAGTTAAAGCAATTCAGTTAAATCTAGATGCATCCATGAAATATGGTATGTAGTTGAGTTATATAATACAACAGGCAACTAGATCAAACACTAGAAAATTATAAACCAATATTAGAAAATAATCACTACTTATTTTGGTAGAGTTTTCATGAGAACAATTAACAAAGCTGCTGAGTGTAATAAAAGATGAAGAGAAGGGATGTTTGTAAACTAAAACCCACCGGGAACTTGAATTTGGGACGTTTGGGTTTTCTACAGAAATTTTCCATATCAAACAAGACCTTTTCAACAGCACATACTCCATCAATTTTGTTCAAAATCTGAGTAAGTAAAGGTAACCAAGATAACAACAGCTTTATAGACAAGAAGGCTTAGAAGTTCTGTTTTATTTATAATACCATATCATTTCAAGATAGTGAGTTATCATAATATCTACAACCATAGAATGTTATTACTAACTATGATATCTCATGCCAATAATGATAGTGCCTGGAAAACAGAGGCAGGAAGGCCCTGAATTGATAGCCAAGATTAGCCAAAGACTCAGTGAAAGAGTCTGTCTCAAAACACAAGGAACAAAATTAGCTACAACACAATCCTTGTGGATTAGGCTTCTAAAGGAAAGATGTTGGTGTTCTCTGGCCTGTGGTTGACAACCTGGTTGTAATTATGTTGACTGTCACAAGACAACATTTACCTTGAGCCTTAACTGAAACTGGAAATTATAGTCAGATATTGCTTTGGGCCACCAGCTGGCAAATAATGATGTAGAGACATACTAATAATTAAGGAAGTTTGACCCTAGCTTAGGCTTTTTCCCAACTAGCTCTTATAACTCAAATTAAACTGTTGCATTTAGTCTACATCCTACCATAGGGCTCAGATATCTCTCCTCTGTTCCATAAGTCCAACTTCTTCAGTGTTGGTGTCTCTCACTTATCTAGATTCATCCCAAGTTCTTCCCTTTGCTGAGAAGTCCCATCTAGTCTCTTCTGCCTCGCTATTGGCCATTAAACTCTTTATTAAACCAATCATGTTAATGTATCTGTGCACAATACAAACAATACAAACAAGTATTCTGCAACAGGAACTTCACTTTTCCATTTATTCAAATGTTAATGGAAGTTTCCTAACCATGTGGACACATCAAAAACTGGTAGTCCCTCAGAAATTACTGATGAAGTTATAAAACAAGCAAAACAAACAAACAAACAAAAAACGTATTGTGCTCAGACTATTCTAACTCATTCTATAATATAAATTCAGAAGGGAACACAGAGAAGAAGCTTTGCATTCACTGATAAAACCAGCCATGATATTGTAATTTAGGTCAACTTCATGCCATGCCAAGCTTTAATAAGAATATAAAATAAGAATTTTCCACTAATACAAATGAAATAGCAAATTGAAGACACTAGAGCAAACAATGGATAAAGCATTTCATGGGATTTCTTCCCGGTTTTTATGAGTATTAAGCATATATTGGGAACTATACTTAAAATTTCATATATAAACACTTTCATAAATAAATGTACACTTATAATCTCTTTATTTCTTTATCTAAAATATCACCATTAGGCAATATTTCCCTCTCTGTGGAATTTGGATTATCTGTAGCTTCATTCTTCATCTTCTTTTGCTAGGCTCATTGGCTCTTCTTCCCCTAGTGGCTCGGAACTGATAGCACATTTCTAAACAAATGGAAATTGCCAGGTCAGGTACATGAGTACCTAAATTTAAAATATGAACACTTTGAAAGAACAGCCACACAAGGTCAATGTGAAAGTAAATATTTTGATTATAAGATCATGTGTAAAGTCACTTTGCAGTTTCAATAATGGAATTACGTATAACATCACATTAGTACTTCTATTTCATACTTTCAGGCTCATTATGAGCAAATTAAATTTCAACTAATCAAGCGAACCATTTAATGACTATTGCAGACAGGATCTAAATCTTTAGTGCTCTGTTAAAATATATTTAATTTTCCATGTTAAAGAGCAAGTAAGAAGTTCAGGATTTCACTGAAAATCCATGAAGTATACTTATCAGATATTTTGCATTAATTTTAAATAAGATGAAATGATCAAAATTATATGTACTCA
Organism: Phodopus roborovskii; assembly: GCF_943737965.1. Classification (NCBI taxonomy): domain Eukaryota; kingdom Metazoa; phylum Chordata; class Mammalia; order Rodentia; family Cricetidae; genus Phodopus; species Phodopus roborovskii. Next base: position 8,422,015 of record NW_026126511.1, on the reverse strand, counting down.
TGAATTAGTTTGTGTGTACCACTCCATGTACTATTTGTTCAGTATTTACAATATTGGTATTCATCAAATTCACTATGCCATCTGTATCCTGCTTTGATCAATATATAATGATGCTTTTTTAATTCTCATTCTGAAATCACATAATATGAAATGCATATTTTTTTTTTAGGGATTTAGCCTCACTTATCATTTATGTAACTTTTGCATTTACAGTGCTTATTCTAGCAAGGCGTCTGCATGGAGGCATTTTAAATTTATTTTCCAATTAGAACCACCCTGACTGGCAGAAGAACAAGAGACATGGCAGATTGGAGATTTAACATGATTTCCTATTCATCTGGGCTGCCAAGGCTAAACTCATAATTAAGGGATAATCCCACAGCATGACCAGGCACACAAGCTAGTAAACATGACACAAAACCTTGCTTATGGGGAATCTTTTCTTAGTGCCTGGTAAGGAGAAATGTTTGTAAAGGCTATAAAAATCATTTCCATGATAAGAATTACATTCTAAGTAGCCAGCTTTATGCTGAATCTAGACAAAAAAAAAATAACACATTTGTGTCTAAAAGATCCTTTTAAAACATGAAAATAAGTGCCAGATAGACTAAAAAGTTTATGTAATACCGACTTCACAGGCTCTGGACTTTTGGACTTTGGAAATAACTTGATGCTGATGCTTTTCTCTCTCTAACTTCATGACTGTTCTTTCATGATCTCCTTTTTTTTTTTTTTAACGGACATAAAAACTCAAAGAACCATGAAGACTAAATAAATGATAACATCTTGAGTTTGGTGATGAGTTATGTGTCTGACATCATCCTATTGCACATGACTTTAGAACAGAAGAGTACAAAGGGGCTCATGGCTTTGGCATTGAATGATTGGACATGATGCTGTTCTAAGACAACCAAATGGTTTGAACTCCAGTCAATCCAATATTCCCACTGGGGATCCTTACCACAACACAGAGGGATGGGGCCGACACTGACAGCAATGTCCTTTCTAGACAGAAGAAAGCGATGAAATCAAGGCCTGGCAATGTGGTTACACTAAGCGAATATCTATCTATAGAAAGCTTTCTTATTGGTATGATAAATAATAGAGTTTTTAAATTTTATGAAGTAAAATTTATGTTTTGCTTTCATGGCCTTTGTATTCTGATTGCTCTATAAGACACCTTCGGTTTAGCTAAAATCACATACATTTTTTCTTTTTCCATTATGTCTAGCTCTTGTAGCTTTGAATGAAATCAACATGCTAGTCTATGATCAAAGCCAAACTGATTTTCAGAGCTCACACAATATGAGGGTTGAATGTCATTGACCCCTTCTCTCCTCACTCATCCTGCTTTTCTTCTTCTATTTCTGCCCTCCCTCCCTACTGACTTCCCTTCAGGAACCATTTCCTCCATTTTCTCTACATCATCAATTATTCTAACAGCATGTCATTACATAAACTTCCACTTCTCTAATCAATCAATCTGACATAGTCACTGAGAGACATTGTTATTATGCTTACAAATCTCCTTTCCTTGAGTCTTCTCCAATTGCCATCAACAGCATACTGCCTTGATATAACAAGCATTATATTTTACTAAGTAAATAATGTTTTGCAACTTCACACAAAAGAAACTCATATCTATTTGCTGAAAACCATTAAAAGGATATAATATGACATGTATAATTTAATGCACATTTTTCAGATTAAGTCTGCAAAGATTGAGTATGTGGAGCCTGAAGAGAGTGACTGGCAGACATGAGCTTACATTAGGAGAGGAAATTACAAGATAAAAAAATGAATCATAAAAAGAATGAACATGTTTAAAATAATCATAAAAATTTCTACCTCATTAATTACTATGAAAATGATAAATCAAAGCATATTGATATTACTATGCTTAAAGAATAGCTGAGCTTAAAAATATTAGGCAGATACATATTGGTAAATTTATAAAGCAAATTTTGTGTCATATATTGTTGACAGGTATATACAATGATATGTATATGGCTGAAAACAGTTAAAATTTTATTAAAGGTAAATTTGCACATTTTATGCAAATCAGCATTTATTTTCATATTCATATTTTCATATATATACAGACTCAAAACAAATAACTGTGAGCCACAAACTTTTATGATTGTTTTATCATTGGCCTCTTTCAGAATAACTAAAATGTGCAGACACAATATTCAGAAACAATGAGATGAGAAGACAACTCATAATCTAACAAACCACTGATAATCAGAATGATGATGATAAATTTAAACACATTACCGTGGGAGTAAAAAGCCAGATACACCATTGTGCAATTTGACTGATTTGATTTCTGTGCAGTTTTGAAACAAGCTAAACTGATTCACGATGATGGCAATTTGTAATGTGGTTACTTTTCCTGGAATACAAGAATTTCCTGGGAAGATAATCTGAGGAAAACTTCAGATAGAGAATCTTACACCTCACCTAGGCCACACAGTAGACCTGACCTTGCTCTCAGAGCATGTGAATGGGAGAGCGCATCTCACCTATCTTGTGGCGAGAGAAAGCAGCTTCCCTTTGCCTCTCCACCTGCAGCAGTCAGGGGACCTGACTCAACCCTTCACCAGCTTCTGCCAGCACTGAGGAGAAATGGGCCATGTAGAGTTGACCCTGTAAACACGGACATGAGTGAGCGAGCCCTGAGTACGCAAGTGGGGCATAGTTAGTACAGCCTTCCTCATTTGTTGTGCGACAGTGGGGATAAGGGAAACATGGCCCCCCTTGTTCAGACCACCTTCAGCTGGCAAAGGAGCTGACCACACCCCTGGCGGGCTACAACCCTCTGAAAAGTGGGCCCTGAACCTCACCTGGGGAGCACAGCAGAGCTCACACTCCTGACCAGGGTACAGCTGAACCAGCCAAAATCGTGAGCGTGGGAGATCCTCATCTGCTACATGGTAGTATGTGGGTAGTAAGCGCGGGAGATGCTTTTCCCTTCACCCCTTGTAGACTGTGGCAGGTAGGAGAGCTGGCCCCCAGGTCAAAACAGTAGGAGAGCTTACCTTGCCAGTAGCCAGCTGCAGCACTCAGGAAAATGGCTCCTGCATCTCACCTTGGCAAGCCAATGGAGCTTGCCTTGACAGGGTAGGTGTAGAAGAGCTGACCCCAAGTGCTTGAAAGCAGAACTGAGCTCACTACTCGCTCACAGCTGAAAGAGGTGAACTAATCAGAGTAATGCTGGAGAGCTCCCCCTGCTGGTGATGACAGAGGAGAGCCTGCATCCTGGTAACTACCCAGGCTCAGAAAGGTTATGAGTTGGCCGGTCCCAACATACACCCCTTCTATGATCTTCTGGAGTATCTAAAGGAACTGGTCCTATAGATCCAAAGCTGCACGATCTCTAAGACACAGGGTAGGTTACGAGTTTTTACTGATGTGAGGAGATGCAATGATCACAGCTACTTTTTCAAAGAAAGCATTTAATTGGGATGGATCACTTGCAGTTTCGCAGGGTCAGTCAGCTTCACCGTGGTGGGGAGCGTGGCGGTGTGCAGGCAGACATGGTGTTGAAACTGAGGTTGCTTCATCTTGCAGGTAACAGGAAACCAACTGACACACAGGGTAGTATCCTGAGCATATGAACCTCGAAGCCAGTTCCCACAGTGATCTTCCTCTAACAGGGCCACACCGCCTAAGAGCGCCACTTCCTTTGGAGGCCATTCAAACCACCACATTCTACTTCCTGACCCCCCAATATATTTTTTTTTGCAACATCATAATACAAAACGCATTTTGTCCAACTTCAAAAGTCCCCATAGACTATCACAGTCTCAATAATGTTTAAAAATCCAAAGTTCATAGTCTTTTCTGGGATTCATGCAGTCTATTAATTGTAACCCACTATAAAATCAAAATCTAAAGTCAGATCACGTATAGTTACCATCCCAGAACACAAGAAAGGGAGCATAGTAGGAAAAACTGGACCAAAGCAAGACTGCAAACCAGCTGGGCAAACTCCAAGCTCGGCATCTCCACGTGTGCTATCAAAAGGTTCTCATCTCCAATTCCATTCAGCTTTGTTAACAGCAACATGCTTCTTCTTCATGAGCTGATACTCCCTGTTAGCAGCTTCCCTTGCTAGGTATCCTGCAACTCTGGCATCTATATCATCATGGGGTCTTCACAGCAATCCAGGATTCAACCTCACGGCTTCATGCAATGGACACCCCTGATAGACGCCTGGCCTCAGAGGCTTTATTCCATGACTCCTCTCTTGTATCCTTTACATCCTGAATGTCGTGGCCAAAGCTTCCAAGTTCTACTGCTTAAGGGGATGCAACACAGCCCACGGATTCAACTCCATCTTTTCCAGTTTTCTATCCTTCACTGCCTAAGCTAGGCTGTCCTGAAACTCGCACTGTAGACCAGGCTAGCCTCAAATTCAGAGATCCACCAGCCTCTGCCTTCCCAGGGCTAGGATTAAAAGTATCCCCTTCCACAACTGGATCTAAGCCTTTTCTTTTTTCTTTTATTTTTTAGTTCCTTTTCACTAATTGAAAATTTACCTCGGTGGGATCTTGCCCTGAGGTCACTATTCCCTGTATTCCATTTGTTAATCTGTTTATCTCCTTGCACAGAGGACTTCTTCCCATTCCACTTTCTGGTGCCCTTTTTGTCCTCAAATATTTTCCTTGCTCAGCTTTCTCCTTTTTTATTATAAATCTTCATTGAGGTACCACTAATATCCACACACAACAGAGTCTATTCTAGACTGTTCTTAATTTTCTTCTGCCAAATGAATTAATTCCAAACTCTTCACTCTTAGTTTTTATTTTATATTGGGGGGGGAGGGGTGTTACAGGAAGGCAAACATAATGTAGCAGAGAAATGAATAAGATCAAGATGTATGATATGAAAGACACAAACAATAAAGAAAAAGGAAGTTTAAAAACAACTTAGGTGCTAGAATAATTTTGTTTTGATAAGTGTGTTTTTCCTGAGGTGTTACTTTGTTACAAATCAGAATTCACACTTGCTACTGTTTTGACTTTTCTCCCTTCAGATCTATGTGAGCAATATAGTACCATTACTTTCAATTCTATGTTTTATTTTTTTTGTATGAAGTTCTCTTTATTGATATAAATGGATGTATTTATTTTAAATTTTGATTTTGACATCAATTTTTTTTGTCAAGAAATGTGTTGTGGATTTAAATCACACTGATTCACAGGCCAAAGGTGTGTGTGTGTGTGTGTGTGCGTGCGTGCACACATAAGGGTGTAGATAGAAAGGTAAGAGTGTAGGGAGATAATTTTCTCAATTGATATTCCTTCTTTTAAAATGACTCTGAATTAACATAAAACTAGCCAACCACATTGCTGTCATTTGGCATTTTCTATGATGCCTCTAACTGAAAATACAATTCCAAATTTTCAGGAGTAAAGGTTGTTTTCTCTTTCCAATAGAATATAATAAAAACTGGTATTACACAACTTGTAATTTTCCTTTATATCTCTCAGTCTTATTTAACATAAAACTCACAATTTCTAAAATTCTATGGAATTGTTTAATGAAACAGGATTATGGAATTTATGTCTACTGGCACAGAGCTTTAAATTCTGGTTGACCAGAGTAAGAGTAAACCTGCAGTATTTTAGAAGTCAACTTCAAAATAAATATTGTCTTAGTGGTTCCTGATCATGGATTTTCATAAAGGGTTTTAAATATATATATATATACATATATATATATATATATAGTGAAACTTTATTAAATTCTAATAATTCCAGTATTTTAAATTACAATAGGATCCAGACATGTCATTTAATCTTGTGTGAACACTTTTCTTGAGCACAAAGATCACATACACTTTCTGCTGTAGGTCTGTAGTCTTGGAGATGACCTGAAGGTTATGCTGAAGCAAGTTAGTTAGGCTTATAAGAAGTAACTCTTTTTCTCTCTCACTGGCTTTCTTTGAAATTACTTTGTTCAGAAAAGTACCCTCAACTCACTGATAATACAAAACAATGTCAGATTTTAAAGCCAGACTAGATCCAAAAATGTAGTCACAAACCCTCCATGTGTCAACACGCTCCCTCACTGGAATCTTTGCAACTGCCCCTGCAAAGCCTCTTTCTTCTGATTCCATTTTGTTTTCATGGTAGAAAATATCTCAGTTTCTGTTTCAACATGAGTGGCTTATAAAGTTATTTTATCTTTTAATTATAAATGCTTTGATGTGATCTGGGAACAATGTGCATTTTAAATAGCCTGATTCCAGTTACTAAATCAATTACAAATTATTTTCCTACAATTAGATAAAATGTGTTTTGCTCCCTCTGCATCCAACTGGCAATGCCACCTTCCTCCCAGAGCCCTCTATGTCCAGAAATCCCTGCTCTATCTTCTACCTAGGTATTGGAAGTTCAGCATTTTAGTAAAGCAACCACAGTGACATATTTTTATACAGTGTAATCAAATATCTTGCAATGGTGTTGGCATTAAGTCAAATGAGATATTGGTTGGTTACTTCCACATGCTTTGTGCCATAGCATATCTGCAAGACAGGATTCAATTCTATGTTTTAAATCATGTCAACATTACTGATGAAGTACAAAGATGGGGGATGTCTTCTGCATATATGTTTCTCTTATTGGTTTATGGATAAAACACATATGGTCCAGTAGGCAGGCAGGAGGCAAGGAGAGGCCAGAGAGAGGCTGTAATGGAGATGCCACATATTCGCTGAAGGAGAAACACGCTGGAGCATTATGAGTAAGCCACACCCTCAAGGCAATGCATAGTTAATTGAAACGGGTTAATTATTAAGAGGCCTGAGCTACCAGACAAACAGTTTCTAATTAATTTGTGTTTATTTGGGGCCATAGGACCAGGCAGGAGAAAAACTCGTCTACACTACAATATAGTCACAACAGTATGCAACTATTCCTAATGTTGTTTGTCTTTTGGAATAATATCAAGGAAGATTGTTTATGTTCAGCCTGGGTACAATTTTAAAATGTATATATAATGGGTTCCATGTGTAGGTATCATCTAATATGAAAGGAAGAATACATGGGATCTTATATTCAGTATAGGAAAAAAGTAGATGGCACAATATTAACAGCATAGTACAAGGAACGTGGAATAATGATTAGCGAGTGTATGTTGTGTGTGCATGTGTGAGAATTGGACTAACACAATGCTGAGTAGTTCACCTCAATTTGTTGAATTATTTCCCATCGCCAACATGGGAGAAAGTAGACTCTCATGTAGGTGAAAGGCAATCAGCACAAACAGGAAATTCCCTCAACTTTTGTTATCAAAAAGTTGATATGGAATGAAGTGCTCCTTGACCTTTTAACTTGCTTGTCTTCCCCTCATTCTCCTAGAAAGCTGCAGTGTCCCCAAAGGGAAACCTCATACATGCTTTTATGCTCATGGACATCTTGATTTCTATCTTTAGATACAGGGAATTTCCTTAAGCAATGTTCCTTGAAAACATGGTGAAGTCCTTATAGATAAGAGTGATAAGTAGGTTTCTGCAATCAGCTTGAGAAGGGGCACATTATCTCCTGGCAGTCAGAAACCATCTTAGAGTAAGAAACTCAAACAACATCCTCTGTTTCCATGGGATTGCATGCCATCTCTCATTCCAGATGCCGACAAGTTGTATTTGAGAAATTGTGCAAACCAGTGTTGACTGACAGTTAATGAAGCTGCTTCCATGAGCTGCAAATATATGCAATCCCCATTTCTTTATGAGCACAGCTTTATAATCACAGGAATCTTAGTGACCCATATTGCAAGATGCACTGCTCTCTTAAATAATACTGCATTATCTATCCAGGCAGTTGGAAACTGACTGCTTCATTAGCAAGTCAATGTACTTCCAAGCTTCCTACTGATGCTCTGATGTTTCTATCAGTGCACATTGTTCTCTAATTGGGACTGGCATTTGCTGTTTAAATGCTTTAAAGTAGAATATAACCAGGTAAATCAATAGATATCCTTAGAAATTATGTAAATTTGCAAATATATGTATCATTTATGCATCTTTTTCTTAGTCAAGAATACTCAACATGGAAATTAAGCAAATGGGAATGGCTTAATTATTCCATTTGCTTTGCAGAACTACACAGAGACAATGCATCAGACAATAACATTTGGTTATTTAGAATGATGTGGTTAGAATCATTGCAATAAATTTGTTTTGGTGTCTAGTTTTTTTTTTCTTTGTCTATTGTATTTTCCTTGATTTTTAGGCATTGGTATTTTTTTTTCAAAAGGAGAACTTGTTCTATTGTATCTGGTAATTCTTATTATAGGAATAATTTACTCTTCATATCATTTGATTTCATTAATATCTTTAAGCATTACTTAATTTGTGTCTTCCAATGTTATTGCATTAGGATTTTCCTCCCAGACAGTCCATTCTACCTTGGAGGTAAGCATATTACTAGGAAGTATGCTCTAAATAGAGGTGACACATTGTTTTGCTGGGAAGCTCTGCAAGACCCAAGATGGTGGACAGGGAGGGTTCTTAAGAATCAGGTCAAAAGGGTTACTGCACTCAACCATAAGGACATGAAATACAATTTAAAAATTAAATCAAGTTTTACATAGTTGTTTTTCAAAAACATATTTACTTAAAGTCTTTTAAATAAATTTTAATTAGCTGAGTAAGGTAAAAAAAATTGCAATGTAAAAATAAACTTAAAATTTTAACATTTTCATTATCATGAACATTAAAATAGAGATGATATGCCTTCATAATGTCAAACTGTTCATGACCAAACAGCTTTGGCACCACTGCTGAACCAAAACTTGGAGAAAGGATTATGAAACCAAAATGTACTCAAGGTAGCCCTGACAATCTTACAGGCAGGATTCCCTAACTACTCATCTTAGAAAGTTACAGAGTGTGAAGGACTTTTGTGGGATTTAAAGGGGCAACAGTCAGCAGGGCAGCTATTGAGCAGGCTAGGTGGGATTTTTGACACCAAGGTGTGTGTTTCCTCTCCTCCTGGTGGGTCCATTGAATGAAGCATTACTGAGAGATGAGAAGGGAAAGAATGAGGTAGCTTTAAATGAATTCTTCTTACAAAGTGTTTCTGGAGTTACACTACAAAAAATAAAATAAAATAAAAAACAACAACCACAAAAAAAAACCCAAAACAAAACAAAACAAAAGAAAAAAAGACTCTTTTCTTCATAAAGTAGTGTCTAGAAACACATGGCCATGAGCATGTGAGAAAAAAGAGGGATGGGGGGAAGAAGGGAAGAGTGAAGGAAGGAAGAAAATAAAAAGAGAGAGGAGGGGGGGGAAAGAGAAAGAAGGAGGGAAAGAGACAGAGGAAGGAAGAAAGCAAGGAATGAAGGAAGGAAAAGAAAGTTAAATATCTATCAAATTCAACACAACACACACACAAATAGCAACCTATAAATACCTACTTGTAAGAGGGCCAAATGCTTCATATTAATTGAAAGTACAGGGGCAAAGATTCTTGGTGCTAGTGCTGACTCTTTGGGCTTAACCAAAACGTGACCAACAGCACAAGGTAAATACATGTAATTTGTACTACAACAAAATAGTTTCTTCAAAGCAGTTGCTATTAAAAACTAGAGGTAATCTACATATTGCAAAAGATGCAAACCAATATTTAGGATTTAAAAACAATTCTTATTACTCAATATTAAGAACACAAAGAACCTAATGAGAAATTGACTGAGAGACTTGCAGAGACATGTCTTTAAGAATGACTTAAACAAATTCAGTGATTATATGAAAGGATATTAGTATAATTACATGGCCATAAAATATAAATCATTCTATAAGAATAAAAAACACATACTACTGTGTGGATAAACATAGACAAGGGAACATCAGATCAAATGAAATAGGCATTTCAGGAAGAGGATGGGAAGGCTTGTCACCTGATACTATGCTGGATTAAGGGAAACCATGTTATACGTTGTCATTAGTGAACTGGGCATTTCTTAAACACTAAACTTTACATTAAATAGAATAGAACCATGGCAATATCGATGTAGCAATATTCATGCTAAAAAGTGTGGTATTATTTCCTGCTTGTAACATATCTAGAATCTAAAATTATCCACTATATAAATTGCCAACAGAAGGTGAATTTTCCAATAAAAGGAAAGTGTAATTTTCCTTTGAAAAACTGCACTTGGGCAATTTTTTTATTCCTAATGGAAATATTAAGAAATAACAAAAGTATATGACTTGAAGATACATGAACAATTTGTAGGAAAGTACATAATACTTTTGTCTCTTCCTTCGATACAAGCAATATAAATTTTTAAAGGGATTGGAAATACTCAGATTCTGTTTGAACACTGGAAATATATACAAGGTTTTTAATTTCGACTTTTTCTAGACAGCGACATGAATTAAACCTGAAAATGGTCTTCTCTTTTCACAGTCTCTCGATTTCATAGTCTGCTGCACAATAATGTGTTATTACTGACAATAAATATTTATCAAGTATTTCTTAAGACATTATTATGAATAGGGAAAACATGTTTCTGAACTTTTTCTCAAAGATCTTACTTCAATCACCTTTGTGTATTTATCTATATGCATGTGTTTATGTATATGTGGGTGTGTGTACAGGCACATGTCCACAGTGTGCTTATAGGTCTCAGATGAGCTCTCACTAACATCTGTTCTCTCTCATCTTCCACCAAAGCTGCCTCTCGCATGGATCACAGGATCTCGGGAGTTGTAGAGGGCATGAGATAAACCAGAATTGTTAAACATGCAGACATTTTTATTCCAAGAAACAAATTGACACTTGTTCGGCATGAAGGCTGCAGTGGATGTTGGCTAACAACCTGGGGATCTTTGCTATTCTTTGGACCGGTTGTCATTGAATCCCCTAAACCGGAGTCATCCTCTCATTCAGCAGAGTCCATCCTTATGCTCAATGCAAACCACCCTTGCTCCTTTCCCTGAGCAATGTTTCTCTGTCAAGGAACCCATTTTTAGGGTAAACGTCACAGGTGCTTAAAGCTGTGACAAGTGTCCCTTGGATACTTTCCCCAAGGTTTTACTGTGTTTCCATGTGTAAATAAATAAATAAATAAATAAATAAATAAATAAATAAATAAGAGCTGGGTCAGACTCCAGAACTTTCTGACCCAGCACCAGCTAAAGTAGTGCTGACCCAAGTTTCATTCTTAGCCTCCCATGGGTCATTTCCCTGCTGGCTGTGATGCTTTCAGAGAAACCCCACTCAATGCACGGCAGTACATACACACATCCACTGAGCCACATTTCCAGTTTCCCCCATTTTTTTCCTTTTTCCATAAGAATAAAAGCATAATAAACAATAGAATTGCATGCACTTGAGGAATGCATTTTCTTATTTATATATAGCATCATATAATGCTTAACATGATCAAACTACTATTTAACACCACATCTAGCATGTGTACAACATTTTGGCATGTGTACTGAAATCAAAACAACATAGTACTGGCATCTTTCTTTGGCGTAATGGGTCACATATACACCTGAAGCCATGCCCAATGGGTGTGTCCACTGCTGCAAATTCACTGACAAGGCAGGATGTCACTACATAAGAATTAGCTTCCTTAGTAAACTTCCCAGTATTTATAAACTATTATTCTTGACCATGATCGCCATAGTATCCTCATCTCTAGAACACTTTCTTCTTCTAAGGAAGAGTTAGCAATGTTTGATTGTCTCCATTTTCTCACCAGCCATTCTCTGCCAATTACTTTTAAGTTCACTGTGTGTATGAGGTCAACCTTCATAAATTATGAAATTGAGTGAAATTATGCATTTTAACACTTTTTGTTTTAATTATCTCATCTAGTATAAGGTCTTCCAGCATCATCTGTGTTGTGAGTAGCTACACAATTTCCATGTTTATTAAGGGTATATTATTATGTTTTGGATGTGGGCCTTAGAGTTTTTGTTGCTATGATTAAACATCATGATCAAAAGCAACTTGGGATGGAAAGGGTTTTTTACATTTCATCCATGTTAAAATCAGCCATCAAAGGAAATCAGGGAAGGAACTCAAGCCAGAAACCTGGAGGCAGGGACTGGAGTAGAGACCATAGAGGAAGGAAGTTTACTGGCTTGCCCATGTGGCTTACTGAGCTTGCATCTTATAGCATCCAGAACCACCAAAGTTGTGGTGGCACCACCATCTATATAAGCTACACCAAATCAATCATCATTCAGAAAACTTACTTTAGAGGTTGTGTTTACAAGCCAATTAGGTGGTAGTACTTTTTAAACTCTGGTTTCTTCTTCCTGAATAACACCAGAATATGTTGACAGCAACTACAACAACAACAATAATAAAAACTAGCCTGAAACTAGTCTAATGCATACGAAAATTTTGATTTTTCTCTCCACCTATCAATTTACACTTAGATTGATCCTCAAACTTGACTATTTAAACTGGTTATGCTACTGATAACAGTTATTTTAATTTGGACCTTGAAATATCTCATTCTATTAGTAATTATTTTGAGAGTCTACTATGTAATAAATGAGATGTGTTTCTATAAATGGATTTACCTTTGCTTTCTGTATTATTTTAATTACATTTTCCTAAAATTCATTTTTTTGAAATAATTCATCTTCTGCCATATTAGCCCAGAATTTCATGCAACCTAATATCTTTGGACTCATTTCCAAGAGAATTAGCTATACACAAAGGAGTCAGGTGTGTCGTATTTCTACTTTTCACTGTGTTTTGTGTAGGAGAAGCTGCTGGCTAGCCCACATGAGCATGCATGGCAGGCTCTCTGAGCCAAGTTGCCTCTACACCTAGAGATTGCTGATGGAGAGACACCTGACCAAAAGACACCTGTGAGGAAAGGAAACACAGCAGAGTCAACCGACTGATCCAATAGGACCTTGAGAGGGAGTATAGGGGCTGACCTAACTTCCTTAATAAATGAATCTGCAGCACACTCTGCTGCTCAATGACTCCTGCTACCTGAGTTGTTGGTGCTGCATCTTATCACCCCCTCACTCAAGGGGCGTCTGAGCAGGGTAACCCACAACAGTTTTGTGCCTTTATGTCAATACCTGAGGATATGTTGGCTTGGTTATCTCTTCCTTTCTTATTTGACAGACTTTTAAATTTTTAGCATTCTTTCAATGCAATGCCCATGGACAGGTGGTTGCTATAAAATGGAGTATGTTTCCAATTATAGTTTTTAGGTCTTCTGTTATATCTTTGGAAAAGAAAGTGACAAAGCAGAAAAATATGAATAACAAGCCTATATACAGTGAGCAATTACCTCTGTTACCCCTACTCCAGGACCAGACTGGGAACTTTTCACCCTTTCTGGTGATCTCTCTTCATTCTTTCTCGTCCAGTAATGAACTTCAATATGCTGCCTCAGTCATCCCTTCCCTGAGAAGCTGTGCTATGGCTCTTTAGTATAAGACATGGAAAGGCTAGAGCACATGACTTGCTTCTAACCAGACACTTTGTCTTCTTCATGTGAGCAACAGTGAAACAAGAATGATCTCTTTCACATGAGTAATTCACCTGAGACCAGATACTGCTTTTTATTATTGAATACATATATATTATTGAATACATATACAATATATGCTGATTATGATTTTCCCTCTTCCAGAGCCTCTCAGCTCCTCCTCACTCCCCCACCCACCCAAATACAAAACTTTCTTTTGCTCTAACAAATATTTCTTATAGAGCATTTCCCTTGGGCTGAGAAAGTGACTCAAACAATGGAAATAATGCCTCCTACACAAGCATGTGGGCCAGAATTTAGATATCTAGTAGCTATGTAAGAATCTAGGGAATGTATGCACATACCTATAATCTCAGTGTTGTGTGTACAGAGATAGAAGGAACACATGGATTTGCCTGCTTTTAGTCTACTACCATGTTCAGTAGGAGATTCCATTTAAAGAAAATAGTAGACACATGAAATCCTTCTGGGACCTCCATTCTCTCCACATGCACACATGCACACACACACACACACACACACTCACACACACACACTCACACACACATATACTCACACAGAGAAACATAGACACACTCATATACAGACACACACACACAGTCACACACAGCCACACATATTCACACACACACACACACACACACACACACACACACACACACACAGGTCCACAATGATGACATATAAATATACTTTACACAGGCTCATATTTTTAAAATCAGCACAACTTTTCTCATTGTTTTCCATTATCTACATATTAATCTTGAACTTTCTATTGTAGGTGTGTGTGTGTGTGTGTGTGTGTGTGTGTGTGTGTGTGTGTGTGTGTGTGTGTATGCAAAGTTATGGATGCTTAATTCCAAAACAAAATTTAGTCATGTATAATTCAAAATGAATGGAGCTCTTTTTTAAAAAGTAACAATAAAAGTAGAATATAATCTGTAACAATACAGCGTATTTTCTTTCTTTCTGTTTCAAAACTTTAGCACATTGGAATATCTCAAAATAGTTACCTATTATTATTTGATAATAGGTGTGAATAATCCCATTTGCATTCTATAATTATTTTAACTTTTTGACATGTTGATGTCTTATCCTGACACACTGAAGTCTATGATTATACGCTTTGTTTCTTTCACTTGTTCCATATCTGAAAATTATTATTTGCCTGCATTGATGCTAAAATCTTGCATCAGAAAGGTGTCATGACTACGAAATTTCCCCACTGAAACCTGATACTGACGAAGAAAGCTCACCAGAAGTGCATGGGTTATTTCACTTAGTTACTTCCAGCAGCTCATGCACATCTTGCCACTCCTATATCCCTTTTAATGCAGGCAAGTAGCGATCTATATTTCGTTATCCTTTTAATTTTCACTGTTTGCCTTTTAACAGTTCATACTGACTTTCCAGTTTGCTTGATAGTGCTGTCTGTGATAAACACCAAGACCAGAAGCGAAGGGTTTAGTATAGCTTTGAAGCCATAGCCCATCATCAAGGGACGTCTAGGTGGTAACTCAAGGAAAGATCTTGAAGCAGAAACCAATGAGGAATTCTTACTGCCATTCCGGGGGCATCTCTTATATATTCCTGCCTCACCTACATGGAGATGGCACTGCCCATATTGCAATGGACCCTCCTGTTTCATTATGGATTATGAAAATGCCTCATAGACAAGGCCACAAGCCTGTGTGACCTGGGCAGTTCTTCAGGTGAGGTTCCTTCCCTCTTCCAAGGTGACTGTGAGCTTGTGTCAAATTGACAGCTAAAACTGACTGAGGTAAGACCTTCGGGTTTCATTTGTTTCCACCCTCCCGCTGGTCAGCTTTTGACTTACTCTATTATTCCTTCTTTTTTCTGTGTATCGGTTCCATGTGTTAAGACAACCTAGAAATCAGATTTCAAATTTACATGTTGAAATTCAGGTTTATAACCAAATCACAGTAGCCACACAGCAGATATTAATCTTTTGTCAGTGTGGTTTGTTTTTTTCTTTCTTTTTTTTTCTAAATCAAAGATACACAATTCGTGTGTTCTTGGAATAAAAATTTAAGAGATGAAGAATGGCTTTACAAAGTCTTTCATTTATAATCATTTTTATATTACTTGTGTCATTTGTTGAGGTAAAATGTAGTCTGGGTGAGAACTGTGTTTCTGTCCAGTCACATAAGCCCTTTGATAGTTCCCTGATTCTCTGTGTATTTGGTCAAGTAGCTGAGCACCAGGGGGCTTTCTATTTCTTTCTTTGTGTTTGACCTCAGTTCTATTGCAGGAGCAAAGTGTGCTTATGTCTGGTCCCCTCCCTTGTGCTCTAACTTTCTGTGCCATTGAAGAACATCTAGAAAAGTCCATTAACCTAGTTTCCTCTTGGTTCCTCCACCTTTGTCCTCGGGTCCCTGTGTGCACAGTCAGGTAAGTGCAGCTAGCTGCCCGCACAGTCTCCTGTGGCCTGTTTGACATTTTGACCACCCCGGGCTTCAGAAGTAGTGAATGGCATTTATATTTCCACTGAGCACTTTTTCTGTCCTATGTCACAACCTCTCTAGTCACAAAGATTTCAGCACAGCTGTCACCTAGACTTCTGAGCACCCTGCCTCTCATTCTAGTTCAAGTATCCTACACAGTCTCCCTCTAGTTTTCTGTCTTAGGTTTAAGATGAGTACTTATATTAAGAAGACAGAATCAATGTCCTTGGGATAACCACCCACAAATGGAAACAGGCATCATGGTCCCTAATGTGCCGGCTTTCAATCCATGCTGGAACTGCCTTTAAAACATAATCTTTGGGGGCTTCTTATGTTTTGAATCTTCCTTTATTACTTCCAAATAAATAAGTAGCTCTTGGGTTCACAGGCTATTTACCTCCCTTCAACAAATTTGACCTGAGTTCCTCTTACAACTGTAACTTCCTGTCTCTTTTCCAGCCACAACTTTTGACTGCACCATCCTCTTCTACTTTTGGGGGATCCACATAAGGGCATGAAGGCCATGCATGCAATCCAGGATAATCTCCCTGTTTTAAATTACGTGGCCAGGAATCTGTAGTCTCAACACAGAATGCCTCATCTTGTGTCAATGGATATTGTAAGTAGAAGTAATTTAATCATGCCTTACTGTTCTATTAGCATAAATCAGTTTTGCATGATGAAGGATTTCATAGAGGTTCACAATGTATTTATATTACGGACACCTCTTACCCTGTCTTGCCCTCCACACGTTCACTCATTTATTCCCTTTGTCCACCCATCTAACACACCTTTTACATTTATGCTTTATTGTTTGTGGCCCAGTGCACCTCATTGCTATTGACTGTAAGAGCATAGATGAGGGTCTGGCTATTAGAGTGTGTGAACTTTGCCAGATTACCAAAGAAACTGTTTCTCTATCCTTTGTTTACCATTAAATACAAATATTAGAGAGGATCAGGGCTCCATGATCTCTCTCGTGATTTTCAACAATGGTATTTATGGGCACAAAACCATGCAGGTACTGTAGGAGTGTTATAAGCTCAAGAATGCAATAACCATGGCATGACCAAAAGTCAGTGTTCCACCATGACCACTCCTTCATGCCTTTTTCTCTGGTTCTAACACTATTTTTATTCTTCTTTTCCTGTGATATTCCCCGAGAAGGAATACACAAACACATTTATGCTCTCTGCTCTCTCTCTGCTCTGCAGGTGATACAGAGGTCCCATTTAAACTAGGCATTTGACAGTTATGTATTTTCACTACTCTGGACATTTGTGAGTCTTCATAAATTGTTGTCCACTGCAAAAGAGGTTTATGTGACCAAATCTGGTAGCAGAAGCATTCTGTGGTCATAAACATAGTTGTTAGGAAAGCAATTTGACAAGCCTATCATGTCCTTTTGGAGTAACAAAAGCAGTAGCTTCCTTACTGGGACCTGAAACTCTCTAGTCTTATTTCTTTTGGATTCTATTATACAGTATGTGTGTGTGTGTGTGTTTTTTTTTAACTTGTTTGTTTATTTGCTGGATCTCTCTCTTATTCGTGTGTGTGTGTGTGTGTGTGTGTGTGTGTGTGTGTGTGTGTGTGTGTGTGAGTCTGTATGAGTCTGGTTCCATACATGATGTAGTACTCATGGAGATCAGAGGATAAGCTTTAGGAGTTGGTCTACTCTTTTCTACCTTGTTCATATATATAGTCTATTTGGCATTTATAGTGAGTGCAGTTCTAATATGACGAGATTTTCAGTAGGAGATGTGAATTTCTTCCTATGGAGCATGCCTCAAACATATGTTAAATAAATGTATTGTGATTAAAACATGATTTGATACTTAGGACATGGCTCAATTAGCAAATGCACCTGCCATGCAAAACTACTGAAGGAATTTTGGAGCCACAGATCATATGTACAAGCCCCAGTGTGACTCTAGAGGTTAGTGATGGACTGTGACAAGTCACCAGAAGCTTACAGAGCAGCTATACTCACTCATACCTTGGCAAAGAGACTATGAAACAGGTGGAAAGGAGTGAACCAATCTTAGAGTTCCATTCAATAATGGAGAATTCTGAATACATGTGAAAAAACTTCAAGAAACAAAGGCAAGGGTCTTATGACCTCAGTTTCTTAAAAAACATATAATTTTTCTTGGATTATGTTTTCATGCCATCCCAGGTGTAGTAGGAGTGTGGTTACTTCTGATTATTCATTAAAACTGGCTGATGTTATTTATTTATGTGTATCTGTAGAAAACTATGTATTTGTCATGAGAAGTTTGTTCATTTAATTGTATGCTATACTCATACGATTCCAGTTAACCCCCAAGTATGAATTGTCTAATGCTCTAAATAATGATGTCTCTTGCATGAAACTTTAGTCTGCCTCATTTATTAACTCCATTCTACCAGGTTTCACCACCTCTAGAGTGGTAAACAGACCAAGCACCTACAGGTTGTCCTCTGGTCTCCGTGAACACCACAGCATGTATGGGACCATATCCATAGATCCATAGAAGGAATACACAAACACATATATGCTCTCTCCTCTCTCTCTGCTCTCCCTCTCTCTCCCTCTCTCCCTCTCCCTCTCTCTCTCTCTATCTATTTATCTATCTCTCTTACTCACACACACATACACAAACATACACACCAAAAGGCTTGCATACATACATACACATCCTATCTGGATTCAAGAGAAGCAAAAGTGATTTTCAAAAGGAAGTCATGAACAGTTTGAGGTTACATTTAACTCTCAAAACATGTGATATACTCGTTGGAAAATTTCACATGGTTCTTCATGATGTTCTAGTCATTGGTCTTATGCCAGTGGTTCTCAACCTATGGGTCACAACCACATTAGATATTTATAATAAAATTCAAAACAGCAGCCAAATTACAGTTATCAAGTAGCAATGAAATTATTTTATGATTGTGGGTTTCCATACCATGAGGAACTCTATTAAAGGACAAGTGTAGACACATTTCAACAGTGGAGACAGATAGTTGAGCCAAGCAGTCAATTGGATAAGATTAATGTTATGTTCCTTCCAAGGATACTCCTGTGACTTTACTCATACAGAGATACATTCATATAGGTACACAACATAAATAAATAAAACACAATAGAAAATTTAATATTAAACATCACAATTTAATTTTTTAAATTTATTCCAAAGAATAGACAGTTTTTACAATATTTTCACTAAATAATGTAGTTTAACTTATTTATTTCAAGAATTTTGAGTGCATATGTAGATACTCAAAGATATATTTTTTCAAGTCATTTAGACCCAAAGTCAGTAAGTCATTAGAAACACATGTTTTTGGGTGAGATGAGAAAAGCAGACAGCAGCATTATTATACTCCGGGGTCTCTGATGAAACATACCATGTCACAGGAGGCCACTGGAGGGAACATCACAGTAAGTGACAAGGCAGAAAGAGAATAGAGCTCTGAGTGACTCCCTGCACTGACTCTGTTGGGAACATTCTTCTTGAAAAGCTGCACTGGAGTACTAGGAAGTTCCAATCATGACTTCTTGATGAAAGACAGGAAGCTGGAAAGGGGAGATAGACAAAGCAGGGTGTTTTCATTGAATGATACGGTTAGGTGAGGGGAAAGCAATGACCTGGCAATAAATGCAATACTAGTACCGCCAACGGTCAGTACAGGAAACGGAACAAGGAGGCCCTTACTACAATGGAGAGTTTGGGAGAAGTGCTTTTGTTGTTGAATGCTGCTGCCCTGTGTGAATTACAACAACAGAAAACGGGGTAGTAATATTCAGCTTCGTGCACATGGAAAGAAATGGTCCAAAAGAGTTCACAGAGAAAAAAAATTGAATTTTCCATCTGACCTGGCAGAAAATTAAACACAGACTATACCCACACAGGGTATTACAGTGAATGGAATTCACATTTGCAATTTTCTAACTTTCAGTGGGTTATGTATTGTTTTGTTCTGTTGTCGCATACTCATACAAATACTAGAAAAATTATATTTTGGAGAAGGAACAAAATTGGGTTTACTGTAATAAATGCCTTTCCATGCACCATTTATGAGTACAAAAAAATTAAAATACCTATTTATTTTTTCAGGTCAGCAGCTGAAAATGTAGACAAGACATTTCCCAACATATAATGAGATTTTTTTGATCTCACTATATGTATAAATGAGGTGTCTTGAAAGGAACAAAACTGTTATAACACAAATACAAACACACACACACATGCACACAGAGAGAGAGAGAGAGAGAGAGAGAAGAGAGAAACAGAAACAGTGAGAGAGAGAGAGAGGCACATGCATACACACACACACACACAGAGAGAAGACAAGAGAGATTAGAAGGAGATTTACTAGATTGGCTTGCAGAATGCACTTTACATATTTCAACAATAACTGTCTTACTCTGGACAGAACCAATTAGGTACTACGTCTGTGAGTGTGGGTGTCTCAATATCCAACCCCGGCACCAATGTCCTGGAGGATCCCTGAAGAACTGCTGATCTTTATCTGAGTTAAAATACTAAAGAAATAGGTTTTAAAATCAGCGTTGGAATGCCCCAGTAGTAGCACAGAACTTGGCACGTATGTTAGGGTAGTTTCTCTACTTCAAACAATATGATGACTATCCTACATTGGAGTGGTCAGAAGCTTGAGTTTTAGTTAACTAAATGTAGTCAAGTTGACAACATGATTAGTCCCAACACAATATATTGGAGCTATAGACCATAACCTCAACTTAATGCAGTATGGCTCAAAAGGTGATTGATTGCTCTTGTAAGCAAGGCTCATGCTTACACATGTTTATCATCAAACAGCATAGCATAGTCATGAAACACGAATAAATAAAAGCCCCAGAGGCTGATACTAGGGTTCAAACTTCAAGCTGAATAGCAGAAAAGCAAAGCAGTTCTCACCTCACGCTCAGGCTGAAAGGGCTGATCCACGCACAAGCTTCAAAGTGTAACCTCTCCTCAGCATTCAGTTTGGAGACTGAATGTTCTTATCTTCATTGTGGCTGGAGAATGAATGCCTCCCACTGAATACTGAAGACCCTGCTTCTATCTTTTATACCCTCCAGTGCTGGTATTCAAGGCGTGTGATCTGTTACTCTTTTAGACTGATCCAATCTAGTATATCCCCAGGTGGCCTTGTACTCAGAGGTCTGTTCTAACTCTTAATCCTCAGTCCTAGGGGTAAATGTGTGTCCCACCACCTCCTTGCTTCTGGCTGCTGAGTTTCAAGGTGTGTGTGTGGCTTTCTATGGCTCCTGACTGATTTTGCTTTCTGAATCTTCGGGAAAACTTTAACCAATCATAAAAATTATATTATCACATAGTTGAGACTTGATTCTTCAAAACACAGGGACATAGAGTTCCCAAGAGGAGGGCAAGCTTGTCTTTTCTCTAGGTATGTCTTCTCTTAAGCAGATTGATTGTGACTTAGTCACTGGAAGCAATTCAGAAGGAAGGATTTAATCAGCTTCTGATTCTATATCCTTGGTCCCCAGATAATGAAAATCATCCCAAATGCCAAAGTTAGTACACCACTTTCTGTAAATAAAGTTGTTCCCTGTTTGTTCTTGCTATACCCTTTCTACCCAGCTACACCACTTTCTGTCTTTACAGACCCCCAGACCTCTATGGTTAGCTAGTGGCAAGCTCCATTCTCCGAATCCTAGACAGGCTTTATTTGTGCAGGAAAGATATCATCCCAACTTCCATTTTTTATTTGAACCATAGTCCTCTAGAACTGGAATATCTCTGTTAACATAAATTAGTCCTTAATAAGAGGTAGAGTTATTCTGCATTTGGGTATTCTTCAAAGCTGTAAGGTAACTACACAAGAATAAAGAGGAAAGGAAACTCTAAACAATGACAAAAATACAGAGTTCAAACTCTTTGAATGGGTGTGTTTTTCTTTTGCTTACTCTGTGTTGAAACTTGTGGCCTATGTTCCTTCAGATGTAGAGGCATTCTTTCTTATTCACTGCACTTTGAAGCCATTCCTCTCCCCGTGGTGCCATAAAGCTTTTGCTAAGAAACTTGCTTTTCTCATTGGAGAGCCTATTCCTCCTCTCAAGAAGTCACTCTTCTTTGCACAAGATGTGGCCACACACATATTCAGCATTTTAGATCTTATACAAAGGCTGGGAATTTCTCCAGTGGTTCACAATGTTCAGAAAGAGGAGCATATGTTTTAAATGCTTACCCGAGGTAGATAAGCACATACATTCAAGTGTGTACCACATACTTTAGGGACTTTTTGTCATTTTTAATGACATATTTTAAATAGTCGTTAGTGGATATATTAGAAAGACAACTATGTAGGATTTTTTTCATAAATCAATGTAAGAGAAAAGGTGATAGATGGAAGGAAAGTGAAGAAACAAAGATATTTACCATATGCCACTACACAAGGCTTAAGGGATTTTGGTTTCCATTACAGATGTACTGAGGAATAACATGCCTTTTACACATGCCTTTTACATGGAAGATCCACTTTGACAAGGTGACAACTGACCTACATATTACTTCTATATTACAGAGCAAGTCAATGTTTACAGCTTTCTTTTTGAGACACATACCAACATTGATTTTTTTCTGAAGGAAACCATGTAACTTTGTCTCATACATTCCTTATCCTTTGACATCTTACAGGAGATAATATAAAACTTAAATTTGAAAGACATCTAAAAGTCACAGACAAAATACAAAATGAGTAACACCTTTAATTCCTGCTTTTTATTCATATTTATTTTCTACATTGAGACAAAAATAATTCCTGTATTGTATATTATTCAGTCATCATTAATTAGCTATATATCAAATTTGTTTTGTATACATATGTGTTGCTTTTCAGTGTTTATATCTGTTTTACTGTGAGTTTGTAGGCACCAACACTAATACATGTATTATAGATAATATTATTAAATATTAGTATACATAAGTATAGGATTTGTGTGTAGATATTATTCCAACTAACAAAACACAAATCTTCCACACACATTTTCTAATTTATGAGTCAAAAAAGTTGGGGAGGGCCTAGTCTTCACTCCAAATGAATTGACAGATTTTGTTGATTCCTTCTGGAAGGCATCACCCTCCCTGTGGAGTGAGCAGTGGGGTGGGATGGGAAGGTGGGGGGGTATGAGAGGAATGGAGGGAGAGAGGGAGAGGGAACTGGGGTCAATATGTAAAATAGGAAAAAAAATAGTTGTGGGAATCTGTCTTTTCGGGGCTGCAGTTAGAGCCAGCCTACTTGCCCATGCTTCATACCTGAGAGGAAGAGAATGGATTAAGCAAGGCTAGCTAAAGACGTTAAAGGAAAAGATGGAGACAAAGAATAAAATCAGCAGAGTAGATTCCATCAATACTGAATGCCATGACATTATTTTTTCACCATCTTAGTACCTTAACCAAAAAGGGGAAATTGGTATTATTATGTATTTGGAACAAACAGACTTTTCTTCCTCAATTCTCCAAGTTTTCAGAAACCACAACTTAGGTTCAATTTCTCACTACCTAACCTTGAGGGTCAGGAGTAACCATACCTCAGTCCAAGTCTGTGGTTATTTAGATAAGACTCTCAAGGCCAAGATCAAACATTTTACTGTAGTCACACCTTTGACCTTTACAACTTATGACTTACTAAGGAAAAGTTTCGAACTCTCTGATTTTTAGGCAAGGTGGAGAGGAGCCATCTTTATTGGCCCAGATTAAAAGTCTTGCCAATAAGACTTTATCTCATTTATAAATACATTTTTTACTTGAACTAGAATTCGTAAGTGCCCATCCTTCCCTTTCTTCAACTTCTCTCATCCCCTCTTATTGTATCTTCTTTAAAGCTGAAGACACTAAAACTAATAAGTTAAATGTGCTTGTTCAATTTCAAACCAATCTAAACAACTTGAAAATGATACTTTCTGAACTTCAATTTAGTGCCTTAACAGCATTGAGATCAAGTTTTCCCTTGATAAAACATGAATCAAATTATTTCAGATCCTTGAGTGCATTGCTAGTTATGCTAACAAATGGTTGTATTGAAACAAATTGAATTTGTATTCCTTACACGTCTTATAGCCATTCACCAAAAGTGAATTTGCTTTATAGTCCAAGAGAGAAATTCTGCCTGAACTTATCTAAAGATAGCTCCTTTAGAAAGGGCAATTAGAGTGTAATCTCTCTGTGGATCTTCTGTTAGTTGGATTTTTAGGTAAATAGCTGTCTGGTCTAACAGATAGACTAGCTTGTTGTATTTAAAGATCTCAAGAGGAGCCTGCACAGTCCCATAAGACTGTTGACATATGGGTAATGGGACTTATAAATGCAAATATCTAATGTCTAAGAATGTTAACCCATTGACTTGTGTATAAATGGAACATGAGAAACTGGTTACTCAGTATAATACTTGAAATTTATTTTGTTCTCCTAAAGAGAGCTCTAAAACACTAAAAGCTGGAATCAGTAGTTTTTGTTTCATGCTTTAGGCTCTGACCATAGAGAGCAGCCATGCTATGCACATTATAACAACTGTTAAATCTCCAAGACAAAACAGAATTAATTCAACTCAAAATATGCGTACATTTTATGAGAAGCAGTGTGGCCTTACCTTTTCTCCTCATGTCATTTAATTACTGAATATCTCTATTATCTTCCTTCTGTCATTTATATTTGCACTATTGATTCCTGAATATCATTTGTTAAAATTATTGCTTTCTTTTATCAGAAAGTATACATTTTAAGACCTACAAGGCTGTTTTTATGTTTGTTTGTTTTTACTTATTTGATATACTACTCCTGACTGCTATGTATGATTTTTGTTGTACTTATTGACCAGTTTTAACTTATCTACTGTAATTATTCAGTCATTATGCTGGCCTGCCTCTGTCACCTGGCAGAATGCATTTAGGCTGTATCCTGGGCACCTCAGAGTTCCAGGGAACGAACCCTGACAACTTACACTCTTTCCTGCTTTTCAGCTGGGGTACATAGGACTTTTCCTGTCTTCTTCTTTCCTTCTGTTCTCTCTCTGTCTCCGTGTCTCTTTACCTCTTTTCTTACCTTCTCCTCAATGAAACATTCAATATGAGTTACTCTACAGGTCCCTGTTTCCCCATCTGTCCAGTACCCATCACCTGCCCAAAGACCACAATCCAGCATGGGACTGGGACCAGCAAACCTGTGGTCCCAACCCAGGTGACATTATTCCTAATGTCTACCACCTCTTAAGAAATCAGGCATTCTATTATGCAGTTAGT
This sequence comes from Phodopus roborovskii, assembly GCF_943737965.1. Taxonomy (NCBI): domain Eukaryota; kingdom Metazoa; phylum Chordata; class Mammalia; order Rodentia; family Cricetidae; genus Phodopus; species Phodopus roborovskii. The sequence continues at coordinate 8,396,794 of NW_026126511.1, read as the reverse complement.
GTTTGATATTTTGATGTGTTTGATGACTCCATTCTCCTACCATACTTCTTTCTTCCTTTAGGAAGGGACACAATAAGGCCAAATACATTAACATCTTTAAATCTATCTATCATTTATTTATCTACCTATCATCTAACCTTTATCTATCATTTATCATCTCTATCATCTATCTATCTACCTATCTATTTATCTATCATCTATCTATCTATCTATCTATCTATCTATCTATCTATCTATCTATCAAGATACAGATGCAAAACAGAAACAGTACCACTGTGATTCCATTTTCTGGTAACCCACAGATGAAGAGGAGGCAGGTGACAGATTCCATGTGAGTTGCATTATGTCTATGATTTAGGTTACAATACAGCTTGTACCTATAATTCAGTCCCAAGATGAAACATCCTACTACCAACAAGAAAATGGGTAAAAAAAAAAAAAAAAATCTGAGTCTCCTGTACACCAGCTATGTCTTCAGCATGAGAGGGTAATGAATAAGGAAAATTTCTGCAACCCTGTGATGGAGAAGAACAAAATGCATAAATAAGGCCTGTAGTAAGTCAGATTTAGGGCGAGCTTTGCCATCAGGGCCTGTTCAGAGGAACAAGAGCTCTGTAGGATGGCCTGACCCAGGTATTTCCTTACACTTTTCCTGATGAGAGATGACCTAGTTCCCAATAGCTCCCCATACTCTTGTTCATATGTCTCCTCAACCTGAGATTCGCTTTGGGAAAAGACAAAGATTAGGTCATACATCCTTTGGCAGTGCCTTGTTCTTGGGACCCCCTACATATATCAACATCTAGAATTGCTTATATCTTTTATAAAAGAGTGTCAGCTTGCATGTATCCTGATTGAAAACTTCTGCATATATTAAAACACCTCTTGATTACCCCAAAAGCACAACTTTTTGTTGTTGTATTTTGAATTTTGTAAGGGAAAAATAAAGAACAAAATAATAAAGTGTTAAGTTCTATTTGACGTCTATCTTCCATCTCTCACAACATACATTTTTATCAGCATCTCTGCTAATTTTTTCTTCTATTGGGTACCAACAATTCACTGGGAATATGTTTAGCTACCCACTTGTAACTTTGTTTCTAATATCTAACACCTAGTCCTTTTTAAAATACTTCAATTTGTTTCATTTTTATTGCTTGTTAAAGCGAACACTATTTTAGGATAAAATGTTCATTATTTTTAATTGACAACATTTAGATTTTCATTTTCAGATCAGGTATTCAGTGATATCTTCTGTCTCAATTTTGACCTTCATTTAATGTTTTTTGATAATTTGAGTAGTGCTGTCTGGAATCAGATAATAATAAGAATGTTAGTAACAATGATTGCTATAAATTAAAAGAAAAATTATAGACATTATCATCAATCAACTGAGAAAAAAACACAGACTTTTAAAAACTAATTAATTGTAGCAATAAAAATTCAGAAGTGGGGTCCATACTGGAGATTTAAATTAGTGACTTTTTTTTTTATTATCAAAGATTTCTCATTCATGAAATTGGATGCTCACTCATGGAAAGAAGTTTATATAAAAGACATCTTAGATGGAGCCTAAGGCTCTCAAATGTTCAGGGAAGAACATTATGAAGAACCACGAGAGGAATCTAAATGCAAGGACTCATAACTTCAAGCAAGAACACTTGAATGTGTTCCTGGAAATAAGAAAAAGAAAGTTCTTCACAACCAGGGTGAGCAAGCCTACCAACTACTGCTCAACAAAAGAAATGAAGTGTTAGGTTCACATTAAAGTTGTTAACTTTGACACCACTTGTGATCTTGAAAGTACCATTTTTGTTGATACAAGAAGAATAATTTAAGAGAGTGAGGCACATAGAACTCAATATAATGAAAATCTCTGGGAAGTTTGGATCTGTTGTTAAAAATGAGAAAAAGAAGTATTTAGTAGGTTGTTTAAACCTGAATGCCTTCCTGGGATTGAACACTTGGTTCCTTAGCTGGTTGCATTGTGTTGGAAGGTTATAGACACTAAGTGCAGTCTTACTCTTGCACGTGTTTGTAGCCCATGTTTACATTCTGTGTATAATCTTGTGGCTGTAGACCCAATGCAACCAGGAACCCCATGCCTTATGACCTCCTGTCATACTTACCTGCCTTAATGGACTATAACTCCTCCGACCATAGTCAATATGAATCCATCCTCTCTAAAATTCTTCCCTGTCTGTCATCCTCTCTCAAAGACACTAAAATAACTGACATGTCCAGTAAAGAATAAGAGAAGTGTTTGAAGGTGCCAGAGAGAGAAACAGAGGTTGTGAAGCTATGCCTTTTTATGATTTATTTCTTTGAGTTGTGCTGTAATGTGGATAGTAATACAGGATTTTTGTGGTAAATGCTCTGAGAATTGAAGACTATGGGCAGAGAAAGCTACATAAGTATATAAATTATGCTATTGCTTGGAGTTCATGAAATTTTTACTTACACTGGATTTTAAACTCAGTGGGTTACAAACGCAAAAGGTTTAAAGTGGAAATGGCCTTGAAAGAGGAAGGGTTTCCCCAGAAGGGAGGGGGACAAGCAGAGTAAAAGGGGTGGAAAGAAAAAGTTCATTACACATATGAACTTTTAAAAGCATTTAAAATTATTTTTAAAATGGTGCCCTGTTCTTGTGAAAGTGAAGATTGGATAATTGAGTCAAATTGACTCAATAGTGACTTCCAGTTGTTCATGGATGGGAGCTGGCAGTGATCTAGCTGTCCTCTTCTCCCCTCCATTGATAAGTCATCAGAAGTTAACTTGCCAGGAGAGAACTCAGCATAGGGAACATAACCCTTCTAAGCATTTTGGGAGAATACAAACAGGAACAGCAGTTAACAAGATCACCAGAAAACAGGGAGTATGTCACCTTAATTCTCCCTGTTTGCTTTATGGTTCTGTCCTCTGTGCTCACTGCTCATTTTTACTACTATAACCCAAACGGTTTCAATTGATTAGGACATAGCAAAGGAGAAAATTCACAGAAAGTATCAGAAAATCATAAATTCTGGTTTACCACATTTTAAAAAGCAAACTTTTAGAAATCTTTACATATACTAACTGCTAAAAAGTACACACACACACACACACACACATATATAAACTTTTCAAATCTGAGTAGACATGAAATCGAATGAATGTTATTGATTAAATATTGAGTAAATATATATTAATGGAAATGCAAATAGGAAAGTTCTGGAGAAAGGAATTCTACCATGATTGGGAATATTTAGGAATACTATTTTGTGAAACGATTTTACATCATATAACTTGACAATTATTATGATGAAATTATTTAAAATTTCCACATAGGTTGAAGCGGCATTGCTGCCAGAAGCCTTGCCTTTATTACTTGAATAGGATATGGGCAAAGAGTGTAATGAAAATAGTGAAATAGATTGAGAAAGATTGTTTACCTCATTCATTTTAATTTTCAAAACTGCTCTCCCCAGTTATATCATTGAAAATGTAATTAGAATGCTTTAATTAATCAGTTGAAAGTTAAATATCATGTGCAGCTATGATGTTAAATAAATGTGGTCAACAGGAGTTTCTAATTATTCATTTAGATTATCTTCAAAGTCTCTTTATCCCTCTCCTAGAAATAATATTGTGAGCATGTCTCATTAATTTCTGATTAATATTAAGAAATATAATGTTTTGCTCAGCTTATAATGTAAAATAACACAGATCTAATGGCTCAAATCATAGAGAGTCACTTTCTCACACTTTTAGAAAATCAGATTCAGTTTGCAGAGAGCAAACTATAGTCTTCGAAACAGCTTGGGTTGTTTGGAGATTCCGATAGGACTCTAGATTGCTCTGCACACATTGGTAGAAAGGCTCCATTGTTGTTTACAACACCTACACAACTCATTGAACATGTAGACGTTCATCTGATGCCTACACAGAGCTTTCACCCAATGGCTAGCTTCTTTGGTACAGGAAGGTGTTCTGCCCAGTACTAAAGGAGAAACACAAACATCAAGAAAACCACCAGCCTCTATTCATCTACAAAGGTGCCATACCTACATGACTGGCTAGGGCAATGGTAATACAAAGATTGTGGGACTAACCAACCAATATCTGACAGGGAATAGGGGCCATTCCATGAATTGTAACCCATACCTGACACTGCTTGTGTACACAAAAACCAGAGACCTGATAGCTCAGGCACTTAGGGTTCAACCAAATACTATTGGTCTAAAAACAAGACAATCAACAACAAAACATAGCAATAAAATGATTCCCCAAAGCATTCTATTATATATTAGTGTCTTGTTCAGCCATATTCAGAGAAGCTCACTTTTGTAGCAAATGGCAACAAATAGGGAAACCCAGAGATACACATTATGTATACAAAGACTTAGAGACTTCAGAATACTCAGCAGTAAACAGAATGTCTCCTTAAAATCCCTCACCTCAGGACTCAGGGAGCTATGCAGAACAGGAAACATAATGTTTATTTGATCCAATTCCCATTTTTTTTGTTGGTTTTTTGTTGTTTTGTTTTATCTTATTATTTTATCTTATTTTATTATTGTCCCTTAGAAGCCCATTGGTTTTCTAATAAAAGACAGAAAGCAGTGAATACAGATGGGAAGGGAGGTGGAGGAACTTGGAGGAATAGAGAAAGGGAAAACTGTAATCATTTTATGAGTAAAAAATTTATAGTCAGTAAAGTGAAAATAGAATGAGAGGGAGGGAGAGTGTGGATTTGGGCTGGTGAGCTAGGGAGATGATCTGTGAGGAGTTGAGAGAGGGGAAACAATGATCAGAATATATTATATTAAAGTAATATTTTTCAATTATTTTTTTTAAAGAAAGGAAGAAAAGAGAAAGGAAAGGAAGAGAGAGGTAATAGAAAGTCAGAGTCCAGGATCCAGGTACAATCTGGTTGTTTTTCCCTGAGACTAGTTCTGAATTGTAGACAGACACAATTTCCATCTGTTCAGAGGGATTGCTCATGGCCACCTAGTGTGTCTTCCTCATTCTGAAAAGACATTCATCATATCTGTAAAGATCTGTACCCTTACACATTCATCTAATTTAACTCTTTACTTAAAAGACCTTAGTCCTCCAAACAGGTAATTGGAGTCAGCTTCAGCATGTGAATTTTGAGGGGACACAAGTTATTCTTTAACAGAAAGTGATCATTAGTTTCTTGGCAGTAATTAAGTGTTGATAAAACCTTAGATAAGTTAGTAAAATGTCAGATCAGCTTCACATGCCACAGTAACTTTAATGTTCAGTCTCCCTCACACAGTGAATTCTTTAGCAGACACTGTGTCCTGTGCCTGGACATGAAAAACACTGATGGTACACAGCCTTTCTTACTAAAATCTTAGTCAAAATCAGCAGAGGGTTGGGCATAACAGTTGTTACAATCTCCCATAATGAGTGTATGAGTGTGTGTGTGTGTGTGTGTGTGTGTGTGTGTGTGTGTGTGTGTGGTTTATTCAATGTTCACTGCCGTCTGAACTAGCTTATTGTTTTAGATGACCTTGCATTGAGGTATACTTCAGTATGCATCCTCTTGCCCAATGGAAATACATACATGGGTACAGGGTATGTGGAGTTTAGCCACCAATCTAAAGATGAAATTTGGATCCTGCCCAGACTTTGCCTATTATGTGCATATTTGCTTTCACTTGTTTTTATCTACTTGGAAGAATACCAAACAGTAAAACTGCCACACTGTAGATTAAATTCTTGTTAACATCTTAAAAATCTGGTAAACTTCCAAATCTCTATGTGTGTTTATTTTATCGCCAGTAATGTATTAAATGTTTCTATTCATCACCATCAATATCAGTATTTGCATGACTGTCATTTGATTATATTCATTCCAGGTGGCATATTGTACATTTAGTTTTCATTTTCATGATGATTAATGACAATGAGTGTCTCTTTACATGCTTATTAGCCATTTAAATATCTTCCTTATAGAAGTCTACATATGTTTTGCCAATAAATAGGCCATCCTTTTATTATCGATTTATAAGATTTCTACACATGCTGTTTATAGAAGTTCTTTATCAAACTGGTACTAGGAAATATTTGTTCCTATTTTATGGGTTGAACTTTGATTTTTCTTAATGATGATTTTTTGAGGTTCATAAGATATGAGTTTTGAATAAGAACAGTTCAACTTGTTTATATTCTTGAATGTGCTTTCAATTTTATTTAAAGGATGCTGTCACAAGATTTTATAGCATTATTTCACAATGATTTTTAAAATTTTGATTTTTATATATAATTCAGTGATCCATTTTGAGTTAATTATCACATATAATGTGAAATGCAAGTATAAGTTATTTTTTTGCATATATGTATCCAGTTATCCCAGAAACATCTATAGGAAAAAAATGCGCTACTTTTGCCATGAATTTTTTTTGCATCATCCTAAAAATCAGATTACCTATAAATACAACAAATTTCTCAACTCACAGTTTTGTTACACTGTATTCTTTGCCTATGCCTTGATAATATTCTGTATGTTATCAATGTTGCTTCCTGTTAAGTGTGAACATAGTTAAAATAAATCCTTAAACTTGTTTTCAAATATCTTGGGAAACTCTTCATCATGAGAGTATACATTCATGAATTGGACAAACATAGAGAAATTATTCCAGAATTTCCACTGAAAATGTTTTGATTTCATAGAGTAATTTGAAAATTGACTTCTTGAAAATAATAAATTTTTAATCTCCATATCTTGAGCTCACTGAACATCACTCAGCTTATCAGAGAGTCTCTTTTCCCCAACAAATATTACTGTTTCTAAAACTGTGATGGGCAGGCTTGTGAATCTTGTAGTATTCAGCATCTTTCTGAATTTTTTGATTTTGATTTCCTTCATAAGCCATGACATAAGCCATAAGCCATCTTCCTCCCTCCAGGTAGCAAGATTCTGTTTGGCAAATTTATTTTTGTTCATACCTTCCATAAGGGATCTCTACTGGCTCCTAATCCTGCAGGGATTTTCTGAGAATAGACAAAACATAGAGCCTCTCCTAAGATTGCATAACCAGTGATGTCTTCTTTACAGCCTAATCCTCTTTTTGTTCAAAAGTTTGTCAAATGTGTCATTCTTGAGTTTTTAAAATTTATAATCATTAAGCTTTAGTTCCAAAGAAGGCAATGCTAGCTATGGCTTTTGGGATCATCCTTGATTCATAAGTGGACAAGGAGCTCTCAGGCCTGGTGGAACATGTGTAATCCCAAACACTCAAGAATCTGAGGTAGGTGAATCACAGCTCACAGAATCTTTGACCTGTGCTTTATCACAACTTTGTCTGGGCTATAACATAAGTATTTAGTTTGAACCTGGTAGTTATAGCTCAGTATTGCTGAATAGAACAAGAAAAGCAACTACAAGGTTATTCAAAATAGGTTAAAAACACAGCATGGAAGAAAGCTGAAATGTTTCTATGTATGAGTAGCTTCTGTGTTTTGTCTAAGCAAATGTTAAGGCTCACAGTTGATGATCACCACTAATGTCTTCTTTGACAAAATATTAACAATCAAAGCCAATATCCAATGAAAGGATTGAGTTGTGGTGTATTATTTATATAAATGGGAATATATTAAAGTTTTCTTAGTTATTTAACCATATCTCTTTGTGACTATTCAACATTAGTACAAAGCTTTGGACAATACATTTCAATAGTTTAAAGAGTCACCTATCAATAGATATTTATTTCCATGTTTTGTTGTTTAGAAGAACCACTGAATATTCTGTTATATTGATCTTTCATTCACTGTTTGCACAAAATAAGTATTAAGAAGAATAAAACTCTTTTCAAAATACTTTTAACAAGATTTCATGAGGCTATAGTGTACATTTGGTGAGAAAAGACAATAATTATATTAAGAGTATAAAATAGAAGTAAAAGATCTTTCTGATAATAAGTGTTGTTTGTTGTTGTTCTTATTTTTAATAAGTTTTTTAAAAAGTAAAACAAAAAAGATATCAAGAATATAGCTCATAGGTAGAATATCTGCCTACCACTGAACACCAAAACTGCAGAAGGGACAGAGAAACAGAAATAAATACAACACCCCCACAAACATGGTGGTGCAGGTGACTGTTGGTTTACAACACAAATTCACTTACCTTTTCTGAGAAAAGCAATACAATTGAACTTTAGTTTTAAGGTTTCTGCTTTTGTTTTAAGGTCAGCTTTCCATCAATTATAGCTAAAATTAAGTGTTTGAAAAGTCACTTTTCAAAACATTGTCAATCTGATAGAAGTCTGCTACAAAGACAATAAATTTTAAGGACCTGTTGGTGAATTGTTAAAGATAAAGATAAAACAATGATACACACCACACACACACACACACACACACACACACACACACACACACACACTATATATATATATATATACATATATATATATATATATATAGTTTTTCAAGTGGTTTACCAAAACCAGGCAAACTAAAATAACATTGTCTAAGCTCAGAAGATGTAGACAGTAAATATTATGACAATAAGATAAATGTTGACCTTATATCCTATGGTGATCAAGTCATCTCTACCATATATCATGACATCAATAACATAATTGGCAGAAATCATGAAAATCATGAGTAATGTCATGGCTAAGGTATTTGCAATGATACTTTGGAACCTACAATATTTTAAAATATTATGGAATACACACATACACACAAACTCATACACACACAAAATAAACCTCATGTACATAATTTTCAGTAATTTTAACATTTTCCAAAGGAAATGAGCCTTTGTTGGTATAATTTTTAAATGTCTTTTTAAAAATGCTTTAAGGGTTAGCAGCTAAACTTAATTAAATTATATGTATTTTCAGTATAACATACAGATTAGTTTCCATTCTCTTTATTTTCTTTCAAGAGTGAGAATAATGGTATTCACCAATGTTTTGTAGCATTGAAAATGATTTCCCATTTTGCCCCAGCATGGTGAAATCTCTAAATATTTAATAAGTCATAAATTAAATTAATATGATACAGGGTTGTAAGAACATAGAGAACATCTTTATAGTCCATATTATACCAGATATTTTTAACACACTTATTTATATACTGAATATAAAAAAGTCAAGTAGGCTACATTTACATGATATGATCAGCAAGTCTTGGCTAAAATTCATTGGAAAAATCAGTTACCTCAAAGGTACAGCTTGGAGAATTCAAGAATCTCATAAAGGAAAGTATTTCAAAATATCCCTTGAACTGGGTAATGGTTTACTAGATAAGTACTTGGCACACAAACACAAGGACTAAAGTTTGGATTAGCATCGGAATCAATCCCTGTGCTTGAATGGGGTAAAGGGAGTATTCCCAGAGCAAACAAGCTAAGGAGTCTACCCCAGTCAGCAAGTTCTGGTTTCAAGTCAGAGAGACGCTATCACAATAAGTAAAGTGGGAAGCAATTGAGAAAGATCCTCAACACCAATTCTGACCTCCACATACAGACACACTCATGTGTACATACATGCCTACAACACATACACCCACAAACACAAAGAGTCCTTTTCAAGTTCACATTTTGTCATACAAATGTCAGCAGAAAAAACTTAAATGGTATGCTTTCATGAACAACATGGTTTTGATTTTCATTTAGAAATGCAGCCGTGCAACTTGTTAATGATTTGGAGGAAAAAAAATACTGTGTCTCTAATTGGAAAGGAAAAGGCAGCAATGTGTTTTACCTAGGGGCATTCTGCAGAAAAATATCTCCTTGTGATTGACATTAACAGGGCTTGCACATGTGTATTTAGGGAAGGAAATCTCCCTAATTAGTGTTTTCCTCACATATATTTCATCTCATATGGTTTCTTTGATGAGCTGTATCAGCAGTACAGCTTTAGAAATGTTTGCTATAGAAAGAATGCATCATGAAAACATTTGTTCCTTTGCATTTAGCAAAGAACCCAATGTAATTTCATGCATAATTAGAGCTTAAATGATGCCACTAAAGTACATATTACAAAAAGTGAGCATAGGCACTCCTTATTCCATTGTTCTCTTCCTTAGAAGTCAAAACCATGCATCAAAAAAGTGAGAAATTAAATATGTAGTAATCATTGAGTACAGACTCTGCTTTGGATCTATTCTGTGAAATATGTAAAAGTTTTGACCATAGAAAACTATGACATTGGACATCCTAATTACTTTTAAATCACTATTTAAAGACCCTGCACGAATTTTACATACCAGGTAAAATTATATTGAATCACATGTTACTAAAACACAAGTAGCTATTGCTTTTGGTTATATTAGCGATATTATAGCACAATATTTTTAAGCTTCACTATTTTTCAAACCTTTTAAAATATTCAAATCTCAATTATGAAGAAAGCATTTAACATGCAGATCCCTGAGAACCTCAGAGATGCATATTCTTCATACATGTGTGAAGAATAAAGTTTATTAGAGAATGTTGAGTCCACTGGCAGTTTTCTCTTTCATCACTCATTTCCTGTGACATTGTGTTTTTATTTCATGGCAACTCTCATTTATACTGTGAGAATTTTCTCATTACCTATGCACAGGATATCTTTCCAACATGAATAACACCCTTCTAGCCATGTTCACTTTTTATTCTAAAGTCTGATTTTTTGGGGGGTTTGGGTATGGAAGAAGTTTAAACTGGAGATAGAAATGCGATTTCTGATTACCTATTCTGAAAATAAAAACCTTATCTTTGGTTATAAAGATAGGTCAATATTATTGTGTAGGTTTATAAATTAAAGAGTGTGGGCACAGAAGAAATAGGGTCCCTTCAATGTTGTATGAAATAATATCTAACGTTCAAGAGGAAACAAAACACAAGATTATACTTCACGAGTTTCAGAAGAAATTCCAAAAACAGTTTGATTGTAGAACAACAATATCTATTCAGGAACTCCTATAACCAGAACTGAAAAGTTGTAAGCTTATTATGTTTATTTCATCAGTCTAACTAATGGTTATAGCAGTAACAGGAAATGAATACCATCCAATTTCAATTAATACTATTAAATTACTGATAATTATATATTCAACAGATGAATAATTTTCCAAGGATGTGACAACAACTGTAATATAGCTGTCTCTTCTCATCTAGCCCTTCCTTCTAAACTAGGGAGAAGTCTATGTTTGGTTTCTTTCTTTCAATTTGTCTTGATCCATCCATATAATTTTACATCCAATCAAATATATTTTATAAATACATTCATTTCATCTGCTTCCAGGCTCATATATACATCACAAACAGATTTTCATCTTTCTTCACTTAATGTAATATAAAGGCCTCTAGAAAAATCTCTACCTTTTTTCCTTCCTTATCATAAACTGTGTTCCCTGTATCCAACAATACTATGGAGTCTGATTTTTTTTTTCTCAGCCCAATTATAATCTGTATGTAGTAGGGCTACTAATTTTTTTAAGTTAATCTTGTATCCTGCCACTTTGCTGAAGGTGTTTATCAGCAGTAGGAGTTCCTTGATAGAGTTTTTGGGGACACTTACGATGTAAACTATCATATCATTTGCTAATAGAGAAAGTTTGACTGCCAATTTGTATCCCCTGGATCTTATGGGAGATGTCATTCTGTAAATATGTTTCTCTTATTGGTTAATGAATAAAGCACTGTTGGCCAATAGGAAAGGAAGATAGGAGGGACTAGGAGACAAGGAGGAGAGAGGAAGTAGTAAGGAGGAGTCAACATGTAGAGACTGGAGAGCGAAGAATGCCAGCTCCACTCTCTAGTAAGAAGAGACCAAGTGAAAATACTTAGATTAATAGAAATGGGTTAATATTTAAGGCAGAGCTAGGAATAAGAAATGCAAATAACTGGCTAATAGCATTAATATTTAATACAGAGTCTGTGTGTGTTATTTGGGGTTCGCATGGTGGTGGGACCAGACCGGCAGGGAAAAACCTACTCATTACATAACATGGCCCTAAAAGGGGATAAGGGCTTGAGTAGTTCACAAATACTATCAGCTGAAGCTGAAAAGGAATTAGAATGGGTAGAAAAGAGGATACTAGAGACACATGTGGACCGTGTGTATCCAAACCTAGACTGTATTCTGGTTATATTACCATCTAGAGAATATCCTTCAGGGATTTTGATGCATAAAGAAGATATCATATTATACTGGATATTCTTACCACATAAACAGAATAAAAAACTAAAATCATATATAGAAAAGATCTTTGACTTGATTATAAAAGGTAAATTAAGACTTCGTCAGCTAACAGGAAGGGACCCTGCAGAAATTATAATACCTTTAACTAAGGAGGAAATTTCCTCCTTATGGAAAGATAATGAGTATTGGCAGAGAGCATGCAGTAATTTTTTGGGAATGATTAGCAATAAAAGTGAACAAATCAAATTCATAAAGAAAACGATTTGGATCCTTCCATGCTTTGTAAGAAAAACACCTATTTCTGGAGTTCATACATTCTATCCTGATGCAAACAAATCAGGTAAGGCAGGATATAAGTCAGGAAAAATAAGTAAAGCAGATCAAAGCCTTTACAATTCTTTAAAAAGGCAGAATTTTATGCCTTTTTCATGGTACTTATGGATTTTACAGAACCCCTCAATATAGTTGCTGACTCTCAAATCGTAGAGTTGTCTTATACATTGAGACTGCAGAATTAATTCCTGAAGATACAGAATTAAATTCATTGTTTATACATCTACAAGATACTATCAGAAAGAGGGCTCATCCTATATATATATAATACCCATCAGATCCCATACAGATCTTATAGGGCCTCTAGCACAAGGCAATGATGAAATTGATCGGATATTGATAGGAAGTGTGTTGGAAGCCTCAGAGTTTCATAAGAAACACCATGTGAACAGCAAAGGTTTAAAAAGGGATTTTTCTATGATTTGGCAACAAGCCAAGGGAATAGTAAGGAAATGTTCTACTTGCTCGTTCTCTAACCAAACTCCTTTACCACCAGGCAGTAACCCTGAAGGTATAAATAGGAATGCAATATGGCAAATGGATGTGTTTCATTTTGCAGAATTTGGAAAATTAAAATAGGTACATCTTTTTTGTAATAGCAATGTGTTTCATCATTAAAATGATGTTCTTAAAGAAATGGTTGGAGATTAGAGCAAACAATAATGAACTTGTACAAACCATAGGAGACTTAGTAACAAGGATTCAAAACATTGAAAATGATAGAATGCAAAACATAGAATGCATAAAAAAAAGGTTCAAAATATTGAAGATGACATTAGAGAGCTGACAGGTAGAATATAAAATGTGGAACATAAACATGACCAAGTAGAAAACAGAATTTGCTCCATGTCTGATGCCTCAATAACCAAAACAGAAACAAAACAGTGCATAAACGCACTAGCAGAAACAGCTGTTCCTGGTCAGAGGAAGCTACTAATAAGTTTAAAATCTGGAACATCAGATAGAAAGTCTAGATGATGGAATGTCTTCCATGTGTGAGGATAATGGCAAGCTAGCAGATAGAACATTGTTTTTGGAAGGCAGTTCATGCTATTGATATAATATCTAAGGATGAGAATATTAAAAACATGGAATCATTTGTAGTTGGAGAAAGTAAGAAAGTGACTGATACAATGAAGTCTCTAGAAAGTTATTTTACTCAAGATGTTCAGACACTCAAAGAAGCAATGGACAATAGATTTCAGGCCTTATAAGACCTTTAATCTGATACATCAGAAGAACAACTGCAGGTAACAAGGCATGAAAAAGACTTACAATTTTCCACACTATTTGGGTCAGGGGAGCTTTCCCTGTATCTATTAATGAAAAAACCAGCAATGAAAAAACACCCAAAATATGTCATTGCATATCAGTGGGAAACAATACATATGAAAGATTTAAAAAGTATAAAGGAAGCAGTAGTCTCTTATGGCATGCACTCACCATATGTGAAGCAATTAATAGAATCATCAGCAAGGAATAACAAGGTAACCTCTAAGGATTGGGATCAATTAATATCAGCTGTCCTTGGAAACTCCTCTCAATTAGAATGGAGGGCTTTATGGAAAGAGGAAGCAAAAACTCTTGAACTTCAGGGCTTAAAGAAAGGTTATAAAGTTCCCCTGACACCTGATATTGTGGTTTAATAAGGATCAGGATAAACAGATAGGCCCAATAGATGTTTATTCAGGGAGAAATAACTTACAACCTGGACAGATGAACACCAGAAAGTTCCACCGAATGCTCTCGTCTCCCTGTCCTGCCAGCAAGAGAGCACTCCCCAACTCCTCCTCAGATCTAGTTCCACAGGTCACTTCTGCCCCTGGCTCCACCCACCGATGGGCGTGGTCAGTGCCACAGAAGGAGACAAAGTGAATATTCCCCTTTTACAATTCTGCCTTGATACAAATGCTGAAAGTGTTTATCAGCAGTAGGAGTTCCTTGACAGAGTTTTTGGGGTCACTTGCAATGTAAACTATCATATCATTTGCAAATAGAGAAAGTTTGACTTCTTCCTTTCTAATTTGTATCCCCTTGATCTCTTTTTTGTTTTTTTTTTTTTTTTTGTTTGTTTTTTTTAATTGCTCTAGCTAAAACTCCAAGTACAATATTAAAGAGATATGGAGAGAGTGAACAGCCTTTTCTTGTTCCTGGTTTTAGAGGAATGACATTTCGTTTCTCTCCATTTAGTTTGATGTTGGCTGTTTGTTTACTGTATTTTGCATTTATTATGCTTAGGTGTGTTCCTGTTATCCCTGATCTCTCCAAGACCTTTATCATGAAGGGGTGTTGGGTTTTGTCTCAGAATTTTTAAGCATCTAGTGAGATGATCATATGGTTTTTCTTTTTCAACTTGCTTATATGGTGGATTACATTGATAGATTTTCATGAACTAACTCTGCATCCCCGGGATGAAGCCTACAATCCATACCACCAGAACAGTTAGGAAACAAGGAGGACCCTAAGAGAGACATACATGATACCTCACAGAAGGGGAAAGGGACAAGATCTCTTGAGCAAATTGGGAGCGGCGGGGGCAGGGGTTAGCAAGGGTAGAGGGAGTTAGGAGAAAGAGAAGGGGAGAAGAGGAGGAGAGAGGAGAACATGAGGGAGCAAAAAGATTGAGTCAAGAATAGAGGAGAGCAAGAAAAGACATACTGTAATAGAGAGAGATAGGCTTAAAGAGAAATCTGGAACTAGGGAAATGTACAGAGACTACAAGGATGACCCCAACTCAGAATCTAAGCAATAGAGGAGAGGCTACCTTAAATGTCCTTTCCTGATAATGAAATTGATGACTACCTTATATACCATCCTAGAACCTTCATCCAATAGCTGATGGAAGCAGAAGCAAACCCCCACAGCTAAACACTGAGACAAACTCATGGAATCCAGTTGCACACAGGGAGAAGTGATGAGCACTGGGGTCAATAAGAGGCTTGAGAAACCCACAAAAACAGCTGACCTAAACAAGCTGAGCTCATGGATCCCAGACTGATAGATTGGAAACAGACGTAGGACTGACCCAGAGTCCCTGTGTCTTAGTTTGGAGTCCTGGGCAGTCTATGGGGCCTCTGACAGTGGATCCAGGAGGTATCCCTAGTGGAGAAAGGGAGCACATTTCCCATGAGACACAGGAGAGTGCTTAAGCCCTAACCCAAATGACTTGACAGATTTTGATGATCCCTCATGGAAGGTCTCACTCTCCCTGAGGAGTGAATGGGGGATGGGATGAGAGGTTGGTGGGGGGTAAGGGAGGATGGGAAGGAGAGAGAAATTGGATAAATATGTAAAATAAGAATATATTAAAAAAAAATTTGGCACCTTTGTATTTGCTACCTTTTCAGGTGTGTGTGTGTGTGTGTGTGTGTGTGTGTGTGTGTGTGTGTTTGTGCATGTAAATGACTAGTATAAATATCACAAACATATGCACCAAGTGAAATGAATTGTTTTAGGACAGACTCAAAACATTTGTGAAGAGTAATCATCATGGACAAAGCTTGTACATTATGCCATGCTCTATAATAATAGGATATTGTGTTTTTATCATACAAGCTTAAAGAATTTTCAACTTAATTTTTGTTGTTTTTCAAGTGCTCCTGTTGCTAACACAGTTCAGACAGTTTCTGTGAGATGTAGCAAAAATTCTTTCCCCATGGATTTAAAGGCAGTGTTGAATTTGAGGAAGAATAATGGAAAACTTGAAAAATAAGAATGGTTCTTCAGAGAGATTTAGGAAATATTTACAAAGTTTAAATGAAAATAATCTAAACAAAATAAAACTCAATTGAATAAATTAAAACAAAATAGTAAATCTTGGCAGATAAATATTGCTATACTATAGTTTAATAAGAAACAAGAGACATTTTCAACAACAAATGGAACCTTCTCTGTGAAGTTTAGTGATAATTATTTTTCACATTTATATTGATGATATGTGAAGCTGATAAAATATTGATAATAGTGAAAAACTTGGCATCTTAATTTACCAGAATAACTTCTTCATCAAAATCAGGTATTAATGGTCTACAACTGAAAAAAAAAATAGTGTTTCCTAAAATGTAGAATCAAAATTATGTTTATAAACAGAATTTCAAGTCCTGAGAACATGGGTATTGTAAATCTGTCCCAATCACAAGAAAATAGGCAGCAAGAAAGTGTTATTGTCCTGTTGACATTTAAGGTTTATCACATAATTCCTTACTCTATAGAACTGAGCTTTGGTCCTATTAAGGTTTTCTGATTGGATGAAAGTCACACTAATGTCTGAAGGGTAACACCTTTTCCAATATAAATATTGTTATAAAAAGACAGTCTGACAAAACATCCAAAATAGTATTTCATCACATATCTGCTGTTCAAAGAAGACAAGACAAAATCAGATAGCACAAAATGATCGATTAAATATCCACTTATTATCTGCCTATTGTTTCAGTATGAAAGAAACAAATATTGTACGAAAATCAGAATCAGTTTTGCTTAGCCTAGTTATTACCGAGAATGAAGAATTTATATAAGACATAACATTTAAACTAGTAGAATTTGAGAAAAGTAGAACATCCTTCATAGTATAGGAATAATCATATGACCAACTGAAGAGCTTAAGAGAAAAGCCCAAGGTCCTGCAAAGAGGAAAAAGAGAAATTCTGCACCTGAGTGACCTCCCATCTCATGGCTACAACTTTATACATGTTAGCAGTTCCAACTTTCAGCCTTTTAGCCTTCCCTGAGTATTTTCTACTTGACAACCCAAAAAGAATGCAAAAGACTTCCTTAATCTCTGCATTTCTCTCTCTTGACTCTGGCCTAGAATGTGACTATATGTGTGCAAATTTGGTATAGATGTGAAACTCCCAAAAAGCAATTAAATTCTGATGTTAGAATCATAACTTGACAGCATAACCCATACCATATGTTTACAGCAGTAAGAGAACAGACGTAGCAGAAGAAAATAGCACCATTAAGAACTATGAAACAATTACCATTTAAAATCTAATTATCAACGTATTCTTCCAGCTCATCCTGACCGTTTGGCATTTTGTGACACTCTGCTGGAGAATAATTGAATCCAATAGAAATGGTTTAGTTTCCCATGACACTAAAGAAGAAAAATAAGACAACAAAAAACAAGTGTGTAACTCAAAATGTATCAGTGAGCTTTTGTCATCTAACAAGAACTCTGGTATTAAATATTTAAGGGCTAATTTAGAATGTCAGAATATCTCACAGAATACTAAGTACTTTTTGTCATTTGTTTCTGCCATTCTTAGCAGTTGGTATTTTTAAGCATATGATTGCAGTCCTGTAGTTACAAAATTACCCCCTAGCTTCAGAAGCATTGTCAAAAAATGAGGTTCAAAGAAAAAAATGTAGATAACCATGCCAATGTTGCTTATTTTTAAAGGACAATAAGATACAAAGAATGTGAGAGGATTTCTCTTTTTTATAATTTCATTGGATAAAGAATTTATTGGTGTTCCATTCTATTAAGTGCAATATAGTTTGTTATTAGGATGTGTGGGAATCTGGAAATTAAAATAGCCCATGTGCCAAAGGCTTGGACTTTAGCTTCACCCTAGGGGTTTATGGTAGAACTTTAAAAGTTTAAACCATGGGAGATATCCTTGGAAGGGGATTATGAAACTATATTCTCATCTTTCCCTTTTACTTTTCAGTAGCCTCAAGAGAAAGGGTTTTCTCAACTAGACTGCAACATGCTGCCATGCAACAGGTCCCAACAATGGGGATAACAAAGTGTGGAGTGAAACCATGAACCAACATAAACTTGATTCTATTAATTTCTTTGCCTTAGATACATTGTTACAGAATTGGAAACCTAAAATCACAAACCTCTCCAAGCTTGGAAGTCATTATAACTACTTAAACCAAGAAAATCAAAATAGACATCAGGTGTTTGAAGAAACTAGATAATACTAGAATGTAGCCCCGTACAACAAACAATGAATACCACTGAAAGATGGTAGCACCAGCACTCATGGGGCGAAGGGATCACAGAGCTGTGTGAAGTGAGAAGGAGAAAAGAATGCTTTAGTCTGAGAAACAAAGATTCGGGATCTACGTTTACCAACTTGCAAAGCTTGAGTCATTTTGAAAGAGGCAGCTTCAGTTGAGAAAATGCTCACATCAGATTTCCCTGTAAGTGTGTGTGTGTGTGTGTGTGTGTGTGAAACACATATATCCTGATGATTGATGAGAGCCACTCTTACCTGTGGGTATAGTAATAAGTGTTTAGAATATAGTTAGAAATTGAGTAAAGATATTGACAGTAGCAAATTCACTTCTCAAAAACTTTTCATTTTGAAGCCATAAATAATTATATAGTAGTTCCAGGAATGAACACACCCCTATTGTAGGCCTTAATTTTAATTAGAAAGCTACTTGTTACTCCCAAGACAAAAATGCCACTCTCTTAGTTATGGTTTTATTGTTGTGAATTTATACCATAGTCATGGTAACTTTTTTTTTTTTTTAATCAATTCTAGTTCCCTCTCCCTCCCTTCCTCCTATCCCATCCCAAGCTGCCCCCCCAACACTGCACAGGGAGGGTAATGCCTTCCAGAAGGTATCATCAAAATCTATCATTTTGAGTAGGATATAGGCCCTCCCCACTGCCTCTAGGCTAAAGGAGTATCTCTCCATAGGGAATGTGCACTCAAAGTCCTTTCATACACCAGGGATACATCCTGGTTCCATTGTACAATTGTACATTGCACAGTGTTACAAATTGTACAAATGTTGAGTAATTTCAACCCAGCATCTCAAATATTCACAGGAGCACTTTCCCATGTATGTCTGTTAATAAAATACTGTAAGAGCTTGGTCATTGCATTACTTTTAAAATTGTATTACTAATCACTTATTCCTTGTAAAATTCATTCCCTTCCATGTTTCTCTTTGCTTTGGGGTTGAATTTTCTTTCCTTCATTCTATACTTCAAATGTCACTGTCCTCAAAATATTATACTAATTGGTGGATAGTTCACACTTCTCAAGTGCTGAAGCTAAATGTTTCTTGCCCACCCCCTGACTTGATAGCAAAAATGTCTATTTGAGACAAAGTTTCAATTTGAAAGATTTAATATTCAATATTACTGAATATTGTGGATATCAGTGGTATGTTGAATTAATGCTATATAAATAATTAAATCTACTCTGAATTGGTCAATTGAAAGACACTTTCCCCCTATTCTAACATGGGTAGTTAGAATCATGCATGTAGTACAATACCAAACTTGTCGTGTTCAAAGCAAACAGATTTTATAATAATATGAAGGCTAATTGTGCACACAATTATGTTAGCAATAACTTTTTGATTAAATTAGTTCTTATGAATTTGCCAAGTTGTTATGAATCATTAAAACCTCAGTCACTTGTACAAATCTGTCATTACTAGCATCTTTTTTCTTTTCTTTACAGTGTTTAATTTTTATGCATTAGTTATAATTGTTATGAAGTGTACATAAATGTACCAATCATAGTGGAACACGAAATGAGGTAATATGTATGAAAGCAATATGTAATTAAATCCAAATTATACCATTTATTTATTTTATGAATAACAGGCCGACCTAATATTTTAAGCAATAAGCATTTTGATCAAAATGAATAAAACATGCTTAGAAATACTTTTGATCACTTGCTTCAGCTGGGAGTCTGCAATGATTAAATGCTAGTCACTTTGCTCAATGTATTCAAAGTTCTCTCCCAGCATAATTTTAAAACTATGTAAGTCCAAAGCTCATATGTTATTTTTCACCTCCTATTCAGATAATCACTCTCATAGTTCTACAAATAACTCTTCAATGAGGCATTCGAAAGACTTTGTAAATCAACGATATCTTGAATTTTAACTTGATTATCTGCTGGCATTAAGAAAGTCAGTTTGGGGTAATCAGTTATTGCTATGGTGATCTTTGTAAATTTTTATTTTAACATGGCCCCTAAACAATGGGAAATAAATATCGCCCGTTATGCTGAATTCATTAGAAAATGATAGCATGAGTCTGGAGAATTTTCTTAGTGAATAGAAAACAAATACTCTATGAGCTTGAAGGCTTTAACTTGAATCTCAAGCACCCATGGAAAGGGTTGAGCAAGGACCTGCGTGCCTGTGATCTACGTTTGAAGGAGTATAGACCAACTGATCACAAAGCCTACAGGACCACTGTAAAGAAACAATGAACCACATTTCACTGAGAGCCCCTATCTCAAAGCATAAGGAAGAGAGACTCAAAGACAACCACCATGCTCCCCCAGCATCCACATACATGTATGGTGGAACACTTACCCCCATACTCACATGTTGGCGCCCATAAAAATGGCTTCACATCATTTCATCTCAGTTTAAGGTCAGAGAGTTCAAAACTATCCTTACTCTTCCAAAGTTAAAGTCATAACACCTAAAGGTCTAAGGTCTGGCTACTGTAGGATGTTTTGTCTTAGGCCTGGGTGTCTTATCTAACTAATAAGAGACTTGGTTATTCTCCCATTTTGGTTGGGGTATTTTAAGAATGTTGAATAAACTTGGCTGGATTGCCCTACTGAATCTATTCTGAGTCTCTGTCTTTTCCGTAGCATCGTTACCAGCCATTGCCCAATTCATACATCCCCCCTCTCAAGCACAAACATGGGCTACAACAACCACATGTTTGTACCACCACACAGCATGCACTCATGCAAACACACACACACACACACACACACACAGAGAGAGAGAGAGAGAGAGAACATGCTAGTGCATTTACTACAAAATTTTACCAAATAGCTTCAAAATGTATCATGATTTTATACATAGGATATATATATATATATATATATATATATATATATATATATATATTTAAATGCTACTCTATAAGCTAACCCAAATTGGAGCAAACCAGTACACTTCTTCTGAAACCAAAATTGTAAATTCAGAAAAATCTTATATAAGTCACAAATTGACTTATATGAATGACATCATATGATTTTACAATGAGCAGTGCTATATATGATTTATAAATAAAACCTGTAAGAGCATAAATATCTGTCACAGATACTTTGGACTAGATGATATTAAAACATATTTCCTACTGTAACCATAATTCCAGAAATGAAATCAGACCTGCTAGTCACATGGGATCTTGGTGTATTTGGAAGTTGAGAGTAAAGATCAATTTTCTTCTCTGTGATAGCTATGAATTTTTTGAAGAGATGGATAAAATTATGTGGCTGGATTGTTACGGTCATTCTGTTGTACCTTGAGCCAATAGATACCTGCATAATTCCACTATTTTATATTGAGTTATATAACTACAACGACAAATATTATCAATCAAACAATTTACATTAGACATGAGCAAACTGTAACTGTTTATCAATATTTTATAATATTATATAATCCACAATTTTAAAATAGTGAGGATAATCCAACTGAGGTTGAGTACTCATCATACCCTGATGACAGCATACTCACAGCATGTAAATATATTTAAAAATCATTTTAAGAGGACATCTGAAATTAGAAAAAGATATCCCTTTTAAAGAAAGAGTATAAATTATCATGCAGAAATCAACAATGAACATTATCAAAACGTGGTCATTTTTGGCCTGCTAATGAACAGTAACTTTGCCACATAGAAACTTAAGATTATATGAATTCTTTAAATGTGAGCACAAGAGGAATCAAGGTGACATCAGCAATGATAGAGATCTGGGAATATATTTGAAGAAAAAACAATTTATGGTGGGTTGGTCAAACATAGATGATTGTATCTAGCAGTAAAGACAAAGGTTTTTCAAACTGTGATATACAGAACCACCAAATGTTTATGTTTGTAAATAACATGATATTTTCATCAAGACACTGCTTCTTACATGGGTCCCCCCACTGATCACCACAGCACACTTCATCGTGAGGTAAAAATTCTTCTTTATGATAATCTTTACTCAGATTATAAGGGCACCAGGGTGAAATAAAAAGTGAATTAGAAATAGGACCTAATAAGACTGTGATGACAAAGACCTCTTTAGTGAGCTCTTAGGTGATCTATTATCATAGTGACTATTTTAAAATATCCTGACAAAACAAACTGAAGGGAAAGTGTGTGTGTGTGTGTGTGTGTATTAACCCATCACAATTTGAAAGGCTAGGTAGGGCAGGGGTAGTGGGAACCAGTTTTTAATCCCAGCTTTGGGAAGAAAGGCAAAAGCAAGTGGATCTCTGTGAGTTTCAGAGTTCCTGGTATTTCAAACACAAACAAACATTTTTAAAAAGCAACAAACAAATTAAAAACTAACAAACCACACCAAACACAGGGAAAAAAAGCAACAAAGTCAAAAATGGTTATTAAAATTGAGAAAAAGTTGTGTTAGGGCTTGAGGCAACTGTTACATTGTATCCACGGTGAAGAGGCGGGTAAAAGTGAATGCACAGCTCACTTTCACCTTTTCATGTAGTCCAGGACCAAACCCAGGGATTGACTTTGCTCACATCAGTAAGTTGGGACATTCTTCTTAGACATTTCCGGAGGTTAAACTTGTCTAAATCAGGTGTGCCTTGCAGGTGTACCCTCCTGAAAAGTAGCCAACCAAAACTAATCATCACATAGAGCAAAGTAAGACAGAATCAGTTACAAATGTTTTCCAGTTCAAAGTGCACAGTGTAGATGATATGAAAAATCTGGCTATGAGGCAGGTGCCAAATAGAATGCAGGGTTGTGTTGGAAAAACAAGTGTGCCATCTACTGAGGGAATTAACTAACTCAGGTCAGCAACAGGCATTGGGCTACTGCCTAATCAAGAGGAAATCTACCCAGGCTTGAGATTATTTTTTTTTTTGATAGCTCATTATTGTTTTGGGGTTCTATAAAAGCCCCCCCCACAGACTGTGGTATGCAAAGTAGTAAGTCTCTCAGGATATTCAGGAGAGTGACAGCCTGTGTTCACAGAAGCATCATAATGCTTGCCTTTGCTTCTGCTATGAGTCACTTGACTCCCAGAGACAGGATGTGGGAGAGTGGTCACAAACACTGTTACCTTAGTTACCTAAAGGGGACAGTGTAAACTAGCAAGCTGTATTTAGAACTGAGTAGGTACACAATTATCTCTACCATTGAAAAATGAGCTTAAATTAAACATTAGCCAACTGTAAGAACGAACGCCTACACCTACTGTGAATGCCATCAAGAAGCAGTAGATTAACTCAAGAGAGAAACTTAGACCATGGTCATTCAAATTTGTTCTTCCTTCCTTTCCTTCGTTCCTTCCTTCGTTCCTTCCTTCCTTCCTTCCTTCCTTCCTTCCTTCCTTCCTTCCTTCCTTCACTATTAGATTTCTGTTGCAGTCATAAACACCATGAACAAAAGCAGATTGGAGAAAACAGGGTTTATTTCAACTAACTTTTGATTGTCCACAATGTGTAGAAGGCTATGCCACAAACCCAGGGCAAGAAATACTGAGTACTTACTTGCCCCTCCTGGCAGGTCCACCTAACTTCCTTCTACTATCCAAGAACAGCTGCCTAGCATTGGCATGGCCCTCAGTGAGTGTGGCCCTCTTAAGTCAGGAGGAATAAAGTACCCTATAGACATAGCCACTGACCAGTCTGTGGGCAATTCATATGCTGAGATTTCCCCTTCTCGGGTTTATCTATTCCTATATGAAGTTAATGAAAATTTTCCAACCTACTTGGGAAATTTTGAGAGATGAAATTTGGAGGAAGGAAGAGAATATAATAAATTTTCCTACCAGAAATAGAGAAAGGACATGAGAGA
Organism: Phodopus roborovskii; assembly: GCF_943737965.1. Lineage (NCBI taxonomy): Eukaryota > Metazoa > Chordata > Mammalia > Rodentia > Cricetidae > Phodopus > Phodopus roborovskii. The sequence continues at coordinate 8,372,542 of NW_026126511.1, read as the reverse complement.
GAATTTATCTCTGGGAAGTCGCATGTCATTTGCTTCAATTATTTGCAACACTTACATATTATACCATTAGCTTATAGTATCTCCTTTAATATGAGCTGTTAGTCAACATGGAGAGAACACACAATGTGTGTACAGTTACACACATGTAATCACATAACTAGTAAGTTTCTATTTATTTTCTCATTGCCTTAAACCAAAATTCTCAGGGAAAAATGTTAGTTTCTGTGTGTAAAATAAGGTACAGTGTGTATATGCAGGGAGCTAGGGGTGAAACCACTACTTAAGCACCAGGCATTGGGTTATATAGGTGTTATTTTTAGCAATGGAAGCCTTGCTACCTATAGTCTTAGCAACAAGTCCCCTTTTATTTTACAATGTGTTGCATGTATTAATGCTGTGGAACATTTGTTTTAATAATGCAAAAATGAGTTACATTCCTTTATGTTGAATTTGTTTAAATTTGTGAGGCTGTGATACTTGGCCTGTTTAAAATACCTGATTGGTCAAAAAAAAATAATTAAAAACAACAACAAAAGCAAACAAACAAACAAAAAAAAAACAAGTAGCTGAATGGCCTGCAGCTTGGCAGAGAGAACAGACAGGTGGGGATGGCAGGCAGAGAATAAATGGGAGGAGAAATCTGGGATCAAAGAAGAGAGGAGAGAAAGATGCCAGGACCAGCACCCTAGTCACACACTCATCCATGGAGTAAGAGTGAAAGAAAGTAATACAGAAAGAGAGAAAGATAAAACCCCAGAGACAAAAGGTAGATGAGATAATTTCTGTATATAAACAAGCCAAGCTAAGGGCAGGCATTTATAAGTAATAATGAGACTCTGTGTAGATATATTTGGGAGACGGGTGGCAGGCCACCTAAAGAGTTAAAGAAGAAAAGAATAAAACAACCAACACCAACCTTTGACCAACAACTCAATTTGATAAAATGCAATCCCAGTACTGGAGCTTTAGGTTGGTAATAAGGGATACTCAATTGGGATTCTGTCCTCTGTTAGTTGGAGATTTCATTTAAATCACCTTCGTATATGTATATATTTTATGAAGTTTCTAGTATATTGGTTTTCCATGCTATGCTCAAAGGCGCCTTAATTACAACTGTTGCCTAGATGCCCTACATCAGAAGAATGGATAAAGAAAGTGGTAAGCATTTATATAATGAAATATCAATCAGCCATTTTAAAAAAATGACATCATGAAATTTGTAGGCAAATGGGTGAAACTAGATAGAAGCATCCTGAGTGAATAATCCTGGATCCAGAAAGACAAATATGGTAATTTTCACTTACATGTGAATATTAGCTGGTTAAGTCAATGATAACCAAGCTATAACCCATAGAATGGCAGAGGTAGGTATACAGGAAGAATTAGAAGCAACAGATAGGTCTCATTAGAAAAGGGAAATATTAAGTATAGAAAGAAATATCTTAATAAAGAGAGCGACTATGGGTTTAAGGAGAAATCTGATGCTAGGGTAACTCCCACGTATCCACAAGGATGACCTCAACTAAGACTCCTAGCATTAGTAGAGATAATGCCTGAACTTCCATACCCCTATAACCAGGTTGATGAATACCACAACCATCACTATAGAGCCCTCATCCCATAATTGAAAGAACCATATGCAGAGATCCACAACCAAGAACCAGGCCAAGCTCCTGGAAAGCAGTAGAAGAGAGGGAGGAGGGAATATATGAGCAAAGGAAGTCAACATCATGATGGATACTTCTAAAGAGAGAGCTGAGCCAAGCTCTTAGAAATTCATGAACTCTACATGTACAACTGGAGAGATTAGGGGACTGAACTAGGCCCTCCATATGTTGGAGACAATTGTGAAGCTTAGACTATCAGAAGAACCCCTGGCAGTAGGACCATGATACAAACCTGGTACATGAGCTACCTTGCTGGAGCCCATGACTTAGGGTGTAATCCCATGCTCAGTGGCAGTAGGACGACCATGATATAATCCAAGTACATGAGCTAGCTTTTTGGAGCCCATTCTTTATGGTGGGATATCATGCCAGTCTTAATTCATGAGAGAAGGGCTTAGCCCTACCCCCAACCTATTATGTAAGACTTTTTGACTCCTCATGGGAGTCCTTACCCATGAGGAGAAATGGTCTGGGGTGAGCTAGGGGGATGATGAGGGGGGTAGGAGGGAGAATTGTGGTTGGAATGTAAAATTAAATAAAAAAAGAATGTAAACAAGGAAATAGATGGAAGGGAGCACATATATAATTAAAAGATCATGTGAGTGGTCCCACTTCAATTACCTTAGATTTAACATCCTCTCTAAATGTTTGTCAACTTCTGATACCAGAGTGGGTATATGTTTGATCCCAATGGAATTGTATGGACACACACAAATCCAGCAATGGATGCTACAACTCAGTCTTGAAATTATAGTTCTATGGAGCTGGACCAATGACTGTTGGCATGTATCTCACAGTTTAGTGTTTAACAGGTGTTTTGCTTCCTTAGACACACTCTTTGCTGTACTTTGCTCCAACCCCATCAACTCTAAGGAAACACTTTTCTTCCCTTACAGTTGTTTGTGTTTCAGCTTTGTCACATAGTTCAGACTCGTACAGCAAAGAGCCTTTAGATCCTTGTTTCTTTCACTTATTGGTATATATTTCAGCGTTCACCATGTTGGTTCATGGCCTCATAGCCCATTTCTTTTCAATCCTGAATTACGTTGATAATTTAGATTCATCACAGTTAATCCGAATTACAATTGGCTATTGCCTAATTCTTCAGTCTGTCTCATTTGTCTGCTTCACTTTCCCAGGTCCTGACACATCCAGTGCACTAAACTATATGCTCTGTCTCAGAACATCTTTCCTACACTGTGAGTCAGGCATTTCTCTGAATTATTCTGGAAGTCAGAAGCCATGGGAGGATGCTATAAAAACTCCTGGAAGGGCACTTTCCATTTGAATGAGTTCATTATGCGCACCTGTAGGAACTTTAGGAGCTCATCAGAAGAGCATGTAGGCTTGCCAGCACCAATGCATCCAAGTTAGTGGTGAAGAGGTAATAACTTTGTTTTCTCCATTTCTGTGAAGTAATTCACCACACTAAATGACAATTGTCAACAAAACAAGTTCAATGTAGATTGCTTGTCAATAGAGACTCTATACCTTACTTCTTGTTCATCCGTGGTTATTGCAACTCCATATTAGTGTTGCTGTCTATTGCCCTCCACTTAAGATTCTGGGTTCTACTTAGAAGAGGAGGCAGAAATATTACAAGTGTCACAGGTGGTGAATGACTCCAAGACAATATCTTCCAGACAAAAGGGGACATATGAGAACTCAGAGACTGCAATAGCACATGTAAGACCTGAACTGGTTCAGAACAAACAAAATCCCAGAATTGAGAATGAGAAGTGAACAAAATTATTCAACCCCTAGCTTAGAAGTTGATTGTAATTTACTTGACACCTGAGAGGGAAAATAAGTTTTTCAGTGATAACACTGAGTATATCAACCACACTCCAAGGCAGACACTATGGTAAGTAATAGTTTTGTTGTTCAATACAAAATTGATTCCATATTTTTTGTATGTGTGCTTTTGGGTTTCTGTATTGTGTTCTTTTGGTATTTTTGTCCTTTTTGGTTTACTTGTCTGAGTTTTGGTTTTGTTTCTGAGACAGAGAACATGTATTTGAGTGATTAGGAAGTACAGATGATCTGATAGGATTCTGAAGAGGGAAAAGAATAAAATATAACTATATTATATGAAAAACAATAAAAGCCAATAAATAAAAAATAAAAAATATTTTCACTCCAAATAGTCTGTGGGCTCTAAGTTGTGTATAAATGTGTAAATCCTGTGTTTACATTGATGTGAAAGTAGACAGGAAGCTGCTGAGAGGAACAAAGGGAAATAACTTGCTCAAGTGAAGGGGAGGGTGTGGCAATACAGACTTCCTAGGAAGGCAATCAGAAGCCTGTTACTGCTGAACTGCTGAGAGTGGGATATGCTTCACGTTTTAAAAAGTCATTGGCTCCATGCTTGGTATCACTTTAATCTTTTGTTTTCCATAAATAATATTTTAGATTTTAGAACTTACCTTAGTCCATTATTACTTTGAGTATTTTGGCCAGATAGAAAACCAGGTATATAAAAGCAATTTTAGTTTCTAATTAAGTCCTGAGTTGGTGAAATTTTCTGCACGTTCTACTAGAAGTTTAATGCATGTTTTGCTGTATACAAAAAAAAAAAAAAAAAAAAAAAAAAAAAAAAAAAAACTGAGTCCATTTTAACTTGCAGTTCCCTGCAACAAGGTAAATGGTGATCACACACACCAGGATGTAAAGGGAGAGAAAGAATGGGGCATGATCCAGTGACCTCCCCTCTTTAACCTTGATTTTATCCCTTATAGTTAACAGCACAAAGGTTTAACACATTCACCTCTGAAGGACTTAAAGATCCTAACTACATCAGAGCAGTGACTGTTGAAAAGGTTCTTCTTTGTAGGTGCTTCAGTTTCTTCTTAGTATTGACTATGTTTTAGAATAATAACTTCATGACACAAAAGTAAATTCCTGATATTGCATGACACATAGCCTGAAATTAAAAAAAGAAAAGAAAAAATTCACAGATAAACCTGGATCCACAGAAAATGCAAATAGATGCTACTGTCCAATGGAAGGTGTGGCAGAGGATGCTCAACCAATAAATTTTATTCAACACAATGAGTCTGTCTTTAAATGTAAGCAAATTTTAAGCCTTGTAAACAGTTGGGGAAATTTTCATCCCATCTAAGAGATCCTCAAAGCCCTTACTGAATCCAGGCCACAAAGAATGAATGGCTGTCCTTAATGTCTTTTCATTAGAATTAATTTTCCTTAAAGGCTGAGATTTAAATATGCTAAATTTAGAAGCATTGCCTCTATGAGTGTTTATAATCAAACTAACTTACCCTGGTTGTATCAAGAGTGACAAAGCAGTATCAGTGCTGAGATGTTTCTGGGTACTCATCACCTTAGATCCACTAAGAGAAGGTAGTTTTCTTCATTCACTATCACTGATTTTGTTTATTATCCTTATTCACTTCTTTGATGCATATGATAAAACCTTAAATTTCTCTACTGACTTATTTACAGTAAAGACACTGAGGGATTGACTCACTCTAGACTGCTATGTAAGTGCTTATGGATCCACATACTTAATATTTCATGGAGAAAAATGATCCCTCATATATTATTCCAACAAAAAGATGTGACCTAATGCATTCTCAGCATGTAAATTGGAGCAGTTTCTCGCAGCTGCCCAAGCAGAGTCACATTGCTTTATCAAAATCACAGTTACTAGAAAAAGAAGAAGCTGAGTCACTTGTTTGCTTCTGAAACCATTTATATGTTTTGTGGAGGCCAGATAATAATCCACAACTGCCACATTTTCAGTTTTATCTGAGTGAGTTTATTAAGAACATAATAAGACAAAGTAAAAGAATAAATAACAGTAGATGGTAAAACAATAGATAGATTATTAATAGATGATAAACAGACCACTAGATGATGATGTATAGGTAGATAGACATGATATATGATGAAGATAGGAGATAGATGATAGAGAGATAAATGATATATAGAATTATGATAGACACACAGACAGATAGGTGAATGATAAACACAAAGACATTGATAACAAAGTACCACCAAGACAGTCACACAAAAACTTTCAGCATACACTGGCTGGGCAGCCCCATTGAGGCAGTTAGCTAGAATTCAGCACTGGGTTTCCTTGCCAGGGTTGAGAGCCTTCTGGCTGAACCTCTAGTTTCTCTTCACTACAGTAGTTACTTTTATGTTATTGCAGAAACAGTAATATCTGTTATGGACACCCTCTGTGTGTTTTAAGGGACAAGATATACTTTTGGGCTTTAAGTCAAATATTTGCTCTAAATAAGTAGGAGCAACACTGCTTTCAAAACAGGTTCTCAGTGAATTCAAACAATAGGTAACAATTTATCAATGTAATGGACATTGTTGTAAATTCAGGGATGCTGATTATTACAGTGAGTTTGAGGGTTGCTGATTACTTTGTACTAAGGTGCTTTCTCTTGCTTTGAGTGATAGTTTCACAACTAAGGGAAGATTTTCATTGTGCACAAATCTCATCCATCAACTCTCTTAATGGCTGAAGTTATAGTTACTGTGTAATATTTGTCATTTGGATTTAAAATGTCTATTACTTCTATATGGCTCATCTTCAAAGAATACACCATCAGTCATAATGGTTTAAAACTGTTTTATACCATAGAGTAAATATATACTTTAATAATATAAAATACTGGCGAGGTAGACACATTAAACTGGAGTATGAGCAGTATAGTGTGCTTGAGAATTCATATGTAGTAGGGAACATTAGCAACTGAGGAAATGGACCAGTATAATAAGGTTGGCCATAGCTATGGACTGATCAGTAAAGAGACCTTCATAGTCAAAGAAAAACTATTTTTTTTTTACAAAATTATCTAATGCTTCCAGAATAGTGTTTGAAACAGAGTATCAACAACCATTTCTTTAATTTTTCCCAACCTTTTCAACCTAAAGTGCCTAACGTAGTGTCCAGAATACAGATCACCCTGCCATAACTCATAGCCTTAATAATTCATAGACTTTTATACTAGTTATGAGAATAAACATCACCCTAATCTTCCATAGGCTCTGACCTCCATTCAAAGCACTGTTTGTGGTTTGAATGAGATTGGCCTTCATGGGCTTCTATATTTGCATGCTTAGTCCCCACTTGATAAGCTGCCAGGGAATGATTAAGTGGTCTTGGAGGAGATATGACACTAAGGCTAGGCTTTGATGTTTCTGAAACTCATTCCAGGCACAGTCTCTCTCTCTCTCTCTCTCTCTCTCTCTCTCTCTCTCTCTCTCTCTCTCTCTCTCTCTGTTTCTGATACCTCAGCTATTTTCTTCAGTTCTAGGCCTGACTGTATGCTTCCGTGCTTCTTGCCAAGATGGTAACAGATTAATCCATGAAGCTATAAGCAAACATCCAATTAAATTCTTCATTTAGAAATAGTTGCCTTGGTCATAGTGTCTTGTCACAGAAAGGAAGAATGGTTGAAGCACTGTGCAACTAATACAGTTTTTCACAGTTAGCTTTTTTTATCCCCATTACCAAATAGTCCCTCTGAAGTTGGAGATTTCATATAACTTTCCTCTATGGGATATTTTACACTAAAAGGCAAGCTGAGTTTGTTGAGGGCCAAGGTCAGTATTCTCTGGATCGTGATAAGGTGCGGGGAAAAAAATAGCTTCATTATAGTTGTATGAAAGAAAATTTTAACCTAAAAATTTTTCTGCCTAAAAGTGTATATTAATATAAAACATAAATTTCAAGTCCAAGAAATCATAAGCTTCCCTAAAAATCCTTTACCCAACATTTTAGTTTGTAAGGACTGATTTTGTATGCTTCTCTTTCAAAGTGTCAGCAACAGTTATCAGATTTGAAGGGTTTAATTACTATAGCTACATGGGTCACAGCTCAGATTCCAGGGGTGACAAAAAAGTTTCACAATTAAATTATAGCATCAGAAATAGCATCACATTAGAAAAGATGATAGTTATACCATTTATAAGCAAGCCTTTTCTTATTACATTGAACTTTATTTTTCAGTCAAATTAGAGATTTGTTCTGTTTTTGCTTAATAACTTTTGAAAGGAATTACAGAGGTGGGTAATTTTTCTGCATATAACCATGCAATTAGGAAATTAATTGGGATGTCTCGACAAAAGAGACAACTGCTTTCTTTATTAAAACCTTGACTTGTGAATTGAACAAAAATGACACACTCTCATCTCCTAGTATATTCATTCTGCAAAATGAGTGGTATTTTTCTAACAAGCAAATTCTGGCAAAGCATTACTGAAGAAACAGGAATAAATTGCATAATAAAATGTGTAATTCACTTTCAAAATATATAACACTTTTCTGTATACCATAGACGATGATTTATTGTCTGTGATAACCCTGGCCCATCCAATCTCTATGCCTGCTTAACTTCACAAGATTTGGAGTTTAAAATGTTTCTTTGTTTCATCATACTTACATTTAATTGGTTAGATAAATATCTCCCTCACTGTTTTAAATTTTACCTTAGGTCTAGATAGTATATAATTAAAAAGTATGCCTTTTAAAGCAAATTTTTACTTATTCATGTTTAATGCATTATTAGCCTAATAATTAAAGATATTGATGTTCCTAATCCCAATAGAGCATTTCTTAAACAATAGCTAAAGCAGCTTAACATCTGATTTATCAATCATTATATAACTAGTTTTAGGGAGATTCAGTCTTGTCTTTAAATCACCCACAGCATCACCAGAAATTTAATATAACAATAGCATCACATTAGGTTTTTAACATATTTCTAATAATAATTCTAAAAATTTAGGCATGCCTCTCCTCTTAGGACCAGAGTGTGGTTGTGGTACTGTACTATTTATGATTTATTAAAACTTGCCTGAGGATTCAGAAAGCAAAGTCACCCACAAGCCATAGAATCCAGGCACACAGCTTTAATCCAAGTAGCCTGAAACTAGGAGGTGGTGGTACACATCTTTCATCATAAAACAAATGATTAAGAGGTAGACAGATCTCTGTTAGCCCAAGGCCACCCAGATCCAGTCCTAAAAGGAAACATCTCACACAAAGGTGATGTCAGCACCTGAAATCGCACACCTTTAATTCTAACATTAGGAAGGTATATAAGACAGAAGCAAGATGTCAGTATCAAGCATTCATTCTCCATGCACATTGAGAACAGGAAGAAATTCAGTATCAGGATTCTCCAGCCACACTGAGGAGAGGCAGCAGAATCAGCGCTATCTTCTTGAGGTAGTGGTAAGAGCTAGTGGCTGATAATTTTGCTTCTCTGACCTTCAGCTTGAAGTTTGAACCCCAATATCTGTCTCTGGGTCTTTTACTTATCATGCTACACTAGAGTGGCTAAAGTAGGATGATGGGAGATGCCATTATGTATATATGTTTCTCATACTGGTTAATGAATAAAGCACTGTTGGCCAATAGGAAAGCAAGAGAGGAGACCAGATGAAGATCCGTAACAAGACCTTGTCGTAATAGAAATAAATGAATAAATTAGTTAAAACAATGTTTTATTCCATAAAGCTTGGGATAGGGATATAGCTCAGTGGTAGAGCACTTGCAAAACTTCAGATTCAGTCATAATGACCGACAAAAAAAAAAAAAAAAAATTAAAGGAAAAAAAAGGAAAATATCCATGAACCAAAAGTCAAAAGTTCTTATCTCCACTAATTTATTTTCATTATTTCTTCTACTTTTTCAGATTATTGTGTATCATTCCCCCATTACCTCTTTTCCACATACTCTTCATACTCTCAAATTCTTACCCTCTAATTTCAATTTTGTTACACACACACACACACACACACACACACACACACACACATATCCCTAAATGTAACCTTCTATCTGTACCATATTATTTATGTGTATGTGTTTAGACTTGGCCATCTGGTACTGGATAACAACCAATATTCTCCTCTCTAGAGGAAGACTATTTCTATTAGCCTCAGCTTTACTTAGTTGACTATCGTTCTTTATGTAGGACTCATGCCTCCTGCTGTTCCTTGCAGTCAACCAATCAAACTACAGAGTTATGCAATCCTATCCTAGTGGCTATATTTACAAACAACTGTGTTTAATTATCAGGGAACATTGCAGAAGAGAGTGTAGAAAGCTTGTAAGAACCAGAGAAATAGATGTTTGGCTGTGACTCCTTTTCTCCTAGTAATATAAAGAAGATAAATCTATCTTATAGGTAGAAATATTAATTTCTATGTTTAGTTCCATGAAGGCTATATTGTTGTATAATGTGACTTGGTCTTCATTGTCAATGCAGCTGTATTTAGAATCACCTAGAAAACTCTTTTGTAGTCTCTGAAAGGTTAATTAAAGGACATTTAACTGAGGGGGACAATTTGCCCTGACTATAAGTGGTAACACCCTCTGGGCTAGTGTCCTGGAGTGAGTGCAAAGAGGTCAGGTGATCATGCAGATCACCTGACCTCCCCTCTCTTCCTGCTTCCTGTTGCTCTGAAGTGCAGCTGTCACAATTTACTCAGTTGTGCTTTTTCTTTCTTTTGATCATTACCTTGTCAAACTGTTAGCAAAAACAAATGATTTCTCTCATATGTTCTTTTTGTGAAATGTTTGTGCATCATGGCAAGAAACAGTCGCTAATAAGTACATATCTCTATTTTAGGATTTTTTTTTTTAAATACAAACTGCTCTTATGAAATCAAGGTGACTGTACCAACTAAACTGCAGTCTTAATTGATTTATTTGATTAAATAAAGATTAAATAAAGAATTTATTTGATTAAATAAAGAATGCTGGCTATGTATAAATTACTAAATTCAAAAGATAGACAATGTAAATGTTCTCTTACAGCTAATAAGCCAGAACATTCAGGTCACCTTCAAGGCAACCTAATAAAATGAACCACGAAAGTTCCCTACCTACAATTCATTGAAGAAGTCTATATACGAATGAATGAATCTGAAACTAGCAATCACAGCTCTACAAAGCACTCAAATCAGACACTCATTTTAAACACTTAACAAAGCTTAACAATTTAATTCTGATATTAATGACTTTCATAGTAGATTGCAATGTCAGTGCAAATTTACACGGAATTTGTATTTAAGTATTTACCTTAAAAGATTACAACGTATACACAATTGCTTACCAAGGAGCTTAAAACACTCACGTTAAATACACCGGGGAAATCAAAAGTCTAAACCAAATCATTATAAAAGGTGACTTACGAGGGGCCAATGAGTGGGAAAACTTGCTTACATGAAAGATCAGAGGATCTTAAAAACACAAATTAAGTGTAATTTATTCCTATGATATTTGAGTTTGTATTAAGATGAAACCATGATACTTATCAAATGAGTAAAATACATTTGAATAATTAACAATAATTAAAGTACATCTTTAAGGTCTCAAATGTATAGCTGTTTACATTTTTTTATGACAATATACTACATGACACACTCAATGTTCTGGGAAAGCCTGCACATACAAAGAACCCCTTGTTGTTTTTTCTTTTTAAAGTTTCAAATAAAAAATAGTATCTTCATAACCTCTACCTCACTTTCTTTTTATTACATTCTGGTAAAATCTAAAATTAACAGTGCTTCTCACCTTGTTTTAGGTACTTTTTAATTAGCTTCTTTGGGTGTGACTTCTTAAATTTTTTCTGGTATTCTGAGATTAAAATCCCAGGGTTCCATATGCTTTGCCATGTCAAGTTTCTTACATACTAGAAAAGAATTTCAAGATTATCTGTCTCATTTATGACTGTGGGTTCTTTTCACTTTATTCTTATTCATATCCATATGCAACACATTTTCTGTAAGATTTCCCATTTTGTGCAATTCCATTTCATCTAATCCAATTCTGCTCTTATGATTTTCAGCATATCTTTTCATGGCATGCTAAATTCTTGTTTCAGGAAGTCTTAAATTTTTTGTTAAGGTTATAAAGAAAATGAATTGATACAGAGTTCTGGGATCTGAGGTCTGAATATCCAAATCAGTGTTGTCCTCTTCACCTCATGTGACCATGGAGAGATCTAAGAGAAGGCCTATTATTGTCGCATTGCCTTTTTCTTTATTCACTTTGAAAACCTCCAATTTCAGGGGACTCAATCATAGTGGTGAAATTCCTCTCATTGTTCTTGTTTCATTACTTTTCCATTGAGTTTTCCCTACAGTCTCTAAACAGAATACATATTAATGGGAGGTGACTGACATGTCAAGACCTGGCACACACACATTTCTCTTACTCTTCTTACAAAAGTTACTAATCCCATCACGAGCCTCAGTTCTCATGGCCTCTTCTCATCCCATATGATTCTATAACAGTGCACCTCTCAAGTACCATTAACATAAGAATTTGTAGATCTCATTTCCAAGGCCAGAATCATTGGAAGATATATGGAAACTTTAGCATATGCTTAAAATTTTAAACTTTACATTGTCAGGTTCATCAGAAGTGCAATATAGGACTGTGGGTTCAAGCATACATTCTAATATTTTATGCACAATGAGTGTCGATTTATCACTCAAATCTTGTACAATTTTAGAGCATTTGTTTCAAAGTACCACTGATTGCAACCAGCTATTTCCAGCTTAAAGGTTTATAAATGTCAGTGCCCCCTAAGAATAATTTAAAAACAAAACAAAAGTAATAACTAACTTACCTACCATCATAGAGCCCTCATCTAGTAGCTGATGGGAGCAGAAGCAGACACCCACAGCTAAACACTGAGCTGAACTGGAATCCAGATGCAGAGAGGAAGGAGTGATAAAAAAAAAATGGAGACAAGATCAGGCTACAGAAACCCACACAGACAGCTGACCTGAACAAAGGTGAGCTAATGGATGCCCAGACTGATAGCTGGGAAATCAGCATTGGGCCGACTCAGACTCCTTGAACATGGGCAGTCTAAGGGACCTCTGACAGTGGAACCCAGATGTATCCCTGGTGTATGAAAGGAATTTGGGAGCATATTCCCCATGGAGGGATACACCTTTAACCTAGAGGCAAGAGAGAAGACCGGGTCCCTACTCCAAATGACTTGACAGATTTTGTTGGTCCCTCCTTGAAGACATCACCCTCCCTGTGAAGTAGGGCGGGGGGGGAATGGAAGGAGAGGGTGGTCAGTGGGCATGGAAGGGAAGGAGGAAAGGAGAGAGGGAGGGAGAGAAAAAGTAAGGGAGGAAGAGGGAACTGGGATCAATATGTAAAATAAGAAAAAAATGGATATGATAAAGAAAAAAGTAATAATCAGGCTATAGCCTTAAGAATCTTAGAGATTCTCTATAGATTAATTTGCTTATTATTGAAAGAAAACCACAGTATACTTAAAATGGAAAATGAGATGTTGATGCATAATACTAAAATTCCAAGAGTAATTATCAAATTAGACCCAGGAATTCAGATATTGTTCAAGAGAGAAAATTTCCTTAAATAGACATTGGCTTCATTTTAAAACTTTCTTAACTTACCGATTTCAGAATCTTACTTTTTATACTCTTCAAAGTTCAAGGACAGTAAAAAACGCTTTTCTTCTTCTCCCCCTCTCCTCCTCCTCTTCCTTCTTCTTCACTGCAAAGACACTAGGAGTCACTAATTGAACAAAATCAGTAATTATAGTAATTATGAGTTCTGGAATTCTCACAGCTGGGAGCAATACTTTTGGTCATCGTATAATCATGGTTCCTTCTTATGAAGGTAAGTGTGAGCAAATGAATTTCCTAAAACATCTGAAACATGTGAAAATTAAATGATGATCACAGACTCATGGCTGAGGGCTTTGTTCTCAGTACATGTTATTTAAGAAAGTTCTGGAAACATTAAGCATCCTAGTGCAGTGAAAACTTCCTGGAATTTTTGATGGTGATCCTAAAGAGGACTTCTAGTAATGGGGGATATGGAGTCTCAACTGGCAATGTCTTGTAGCCAGGTAAGGCTTTCAGTGGTAGGTCTGTGTTGCATTTAATTAAGGTTTTGGTCAAGACACTCCAGTAGAAATCTCCAAACAACAACACAGATTTATGCTAAGATATAGGATTGGTCTCCTCTAACTGACAGCAGGACCCCATTGCGGAGGACTGTATCTATACAACTCATTGAACATGGAAGTGTCTAGTGGGTGCCTTCATGGAGCCTTCATCCCTACATTCTAGACTCTTTGATTTGGAAAAGCACTTTTTCAGGCTAATAAAAGAGAAATACAGATACTAACCCAGCTCAAAAATCTTTTGATCTATCTTGCCTGCAAAATAAAGCTAGGGTAATAGTGGCAAGAAAATTGTTGGAATAACCAAAAAATGTCTACTTTGACTTAGGACCCACTACAGGAGAAGGAACTCATACCCACACAGCTTGGTTATCCAAGAACCAGATATTAGATGGCCCACAGACCGAGGGTAAAAATGAAACATAACTGGTAAAAGGATAAAAATAATAAATGTATACCCAATGGTATTCTAGTATACTCATAGACTAGTGCCCAGTACCTTATCCAGTCATCATCAGAAAGGCTTCCTCTGGCAACAGGTAGGAATAGATACAGAGAGACATTATGTGGAAAAATACTACATAGAAGTTCTCCAGCAATATCCTCTCTCCAGATCTCACTGAATTCCACAGACCAGGCAATGGAAAGATTGTAAGAGTCGGGGAGGTTGAAGGATACCAGGACAACCTGGCCCTCTGCATAAACTAAACATAGCACATATGAACTCACAGAAACCAACAAAGGTCTGCACCAGGTGCCCTGTGTATATCAACATCAGCTTAATATTTTTATGAGACTTGTGACTATGAGAACAAGTGGGTCTTTGACTCTTTTGCTTGCTCTTAGGACTTTTTTCTCCTATTGGGCTCTCGTATCTAATTTCAACATCAACGTTATTGCTTTGTTTTGTATTTTATTTTGTTGTGTTTGGTTTATTTCTCTTAGAAGCCTCTTTTTTTTTTTCTAGTGAGAGATAGAAAGGGTGCATATCTTCAGGGGGATGGATATATTGAGGAACTGAGAGGAGTTGGAGAGGGGAAACTATAATCAGGATATATTACGTTAGATAAAATAGTTGATTAAAAGATGTTACAAAATGAAAAAAAAATAATTGGAACCTTTCTAGAGGAAGTAGGTAACTTGCTTCCCAACTATAGGGGTCTATGTCTTTCCCATGATACCTCTCCAACTATTTTCTGTTTTCTGGCCATCCTGGCTAAAAATTTCTGCTCCAACACATCTATCACACTAGTGGTTCAGAAGCACTACAGACTGAAACCTCAAATAAAATTAAAAAACAAAATCTGCCCTTTAGATAATCTGTGTCAGATATAGTGTCAAGCCATGAAATCCTGACTGACATGGGAGATATTTTGTTTAACCAAAATAATAATTATTCAATCAAACACATATATGTATTCAATAACAATGATGAAAACGAGGCCATTAATGACGATGATGAAAACGAGGCCGTGATTTTAAAGGAGAATGTGAGGGAACATGTGGTAGAGTTTGGAAAGAGAAGAGAATGGTGAAAATATCCTTATCAAATTTAAATAAAAGAATCACTTTTTTATTCTACTCTCTTTTAGAATGTATTCAATGAAATCTCCATACCTGAGTATTGTTTTACATTACTTCCCCTTATTCTTGGTTTTGTAAGACCAAATTCTAATATATAGCCGCCGATCTGGCCATTTCAGCTTTTCTTTAACACTGATGATCTATAGATTTCTAGACTAGTGAAGATAAATAGACCTTTCTTTGATGATAAACATGTTCTTTGCTGCCTTTAAGTATCTAGCCACTGGCACCTCAAAACTACTCAGCACAACAAATGTACCACTTGGAGTTTCGTTTTCATGTTACTCCCATAGCTGGTGTGTCGTGCTAGGCAGCACAGTTTTGTTTGTCACTCAAAAGAGCATTATCTAGTCTACTCACAAGAGTTCCAGCAATCACTGCAATTTCCTACCTGGCTTTGTAGAGGCTCTCTCTCTCTCTCTCTCTCTCTCTCTCTTTCTCTCTCTCTCTCTCTCTCTCTCTGGTTTTGCAAGACAGGGTGTCTCTGTTTTGCTTTGCAATCTGTCCTGGAACTCTCTCTGTAGACAAGGCTGGCCTTGAACTCACAGAGATCTGCCTACCCCTGCCTCCCCAGTACTGGGATTAAAGGTGTGTGCTACCAAAAGTTGTCTCTTATTTATTCAAACTAGCATCATTTAAATTTGCCACAGGGAAGAAAATGTTCTTAATATTTTTATCTTTTTCTGTACTTGATATTATTGCCTAGAGTAGATTTATTTCTTTTTAATTTTACCTTGATTCTATCTCTTGAGTATCTCTTAAACGTCTCAGAACCTATACTGTAGTTGTGCTATTTCAGTAAAGGAGATGTAAAATCTCAGATAAATAGTAATATGTCCTCATTGTTTACCATTTTAGGTCTCTTGATAAAATCTTGAAATTTTTCCATGAGAAAAAACACTATTTTAAGAGCCATTCACTCCTACTCATTCACTGACATATATATATATATATATATGTATGTATGTATGTATGTATGTATGTATGTATATGAAAATCTATTACATTATATATTCTCTTTGGCAGTTTTCCTCTACAAATCTAACTTTTAGACACTATATTGAAATCTTGTGGAGAAAGAGATGGAAAAACTACCCATCAAAATAATACATATTATGTGCCACATTATAAATCAATACTTGAGAGAAAACAGATCTTACTTTTTTTTAAAATTGTTGAAAGTAATAATATACTAATCCAAAGAAATATCTCACAAGGAAGACATGCCAAGCAATAAAAGAAACATTTAGAAAAAGAAAAAACATTGTAAAACTTAAGAAAGAAAAGACAGAGATAGAAAATTGCAGAGAAAAAACACAAGCTCATGCCATCTGAACTGGCACCAATGCCAGGATATTCTTAAGTTTTTATGCATTGGATAATCAAAAAAATTCTAGTTAAAAAACAAAAACAAGTTCTTTTTCCTCAAATGGAAGTTTTTGGATGCTACATTGGTATTCCATATCCTGAAGACTAGGTTAACATAACTGGGGAAGACTACGTAGACAATAAGAATATAGATGAGTGGTCCACAGGAAGACAACCCCCAAGAAAGAATAATCCTTTGCTATGACAGGTACCATGATTTGAGAAATAAATGCCCAGGAAGTAAAGTTCAGAACATTTGAAAGCATACTGTCTGTTAGAAGAAACATATGAATAATAAAGGAATGTTTTTAGTGAAAGATATTTTTGGAAGGACTGGCCCTTTAGTGAAAGTGACTTACGTTGGGCATACATGTGGAACAGCTGATGAAGCAAAACAGAACCATAAAATTTCCAAATGGATCTTTCAACAGGTAACGATGCTTCCTGTGTCATAATTTTAATCTTAAAATTAATTCAAATTAAACATTAGAAAACATAAATGCATCTGTGATGCAGTTATCTACAGTAGGAAACGTCTATTATATGAAATATCTCTAGCATAAGAGAGTGTGAATAACAAAAACGCCGCCCACCTGTTCATGATGATATATTATTGCTTCCAGAAAACTCATGTCCACTGACTTTTTTCTGCCCACTTCTGTTCAGGATACTAAAAAGTACCCTTTTTATGTCACAAAACACCTAATAATATCCAAACAAATGAAATGCCTTTTAAAAAATATAACCATATATCTAGTGACTATTGATAGGTAACACATGTAGAGATTCTCACCATAAAATATGCATATATATGTTTGTAAATAAAAAAATAGATTAGGACATAAATAACCATATGGATATAGATAGACAGGTGTAACCCTGAAGACACACAGAGACACAGAGCATAGTCAGAGGACAATAGCTTTATTTTCCAAATATTTCTACCATAAGTAGAAGTTAGTTTTTCCTGTCTGTGAGGTAGAAATGACAGTTGTTAACCTTTATGGCTGTTTTCATTTTTTATTTTAAAAAAGATATATAAATATATATATGTGAAACAAAAACTATCATATCAAAATTTGACAAGACAATTCAACAGAAGGAATAAAGCTCAAAAGAAATCACAAGAGCCAGAGACGGTTGTTCAGAAATATCATGGAAGCACTGAACTGGAAACGACAGTATGTATGCAGATGGACTGGTGTGGATCAAAGCAGGCCCTGTGCTTGTTCTCAGCCCCTGCTTTCTACCACAGAGTGAAGCTGGCCCCACTCAAGGCAGGCTTGATGTTTAGGGGTAGTAAGGGACTCTGAAGGTTTTTGTTTTTTTGTGTGTGTGTGTCTTTATTTGGTTATATTTTGTTGTTTTTGTTCTTCCTTTGGGGGTGATGTTGTATTTTGTTTTCCTGCTTTAGGTGTTTTTTTTTTGTAGTGTTGATGTTTTGATATTTTAGTGTTTGTTTTTTTTTTTTTTTTCTTTTGAGAAATAAGTTAAAGTTAGATGTGTAGAGAAAGGGGTGGATCTGGAATTATTAAGGGGATAGGAAGAATAGAAACAGAATATAATTAAATTAAAAATTGTTTTAAGTAATAAAGGGAAGATAGTTTTTTTAAAGAAACTATAAAGCACAGTCATCTTGTTCTTACTTACTGAGAGACAGATAAGCAGTGCCATCATTTAATTTAAAATCGAATTCCAAATTTCACAGAAGCTTAAATTTTCATCAAGTATAGAGATGAGAAAGGTACTTTTTTTAGATGTCCTCAAAGTGGGCCTGGAATCAGATGTAAATGTAAAAGAAAACATGTTTTGTTCCTTCCGAGCGTTTTTTCTTGGGC
Source organism: Phodopus roborovskii (assembly GCF_943737965.1). NCBI lineage: Eukaryota > Metazoa > Chordata > Mammalia > Rodentia > Cricetidae > Phodopus > Phodopus roborovskii. The sequence goes on along the minus strand of NW_026126511.1, from coordinate 8,354,134 downwards.
TACTGCATACTGTGCCTGCCTCCAAAAATGCCACTAAAGCACTTGCCATACCAAACATAGTAGTTTTTACAAAATGCCTAAATTCTACCATAGTCTCCAAACTCTCTTTCCAGTTTCAATGTATATGTATTGGTGTCCTTTAACTTGAATGATGGGAAGTAAAGTATTAAAGTTCAGGAAAGGAAAATGATTTGAAAAGAACGCCCATTTATTATTCCCCTTCACTTGTTTTTTTATTCCTGGTATGGTTTTTGATTACAATATGTATATTTTACTTACAAATACACACATGCACACACGCACATTCATAAATATAGGTAGGTAGAGGAATACATCTAGGTATAAACAGACGAACACAGGTAGAGATAGAGATTAGAGATCAGGAGATCAGGATAGAGACAGAGAGATAGGAATAGACAGAAACATTACTGAGTGGTATTATCAATATAGATGATAATAGATTGCAGCATTATATTATGCCCACTACTTGAATATAGACAGACATTATGAATTTCTAACATAAAACAATACAACAAAAACAAAGTAATTTGTAGGTGTAATTAAAACTCCCTTCCATTTAATTAGTAGAAAGAATGCCTTGGTGGGACCCAACTAACCAAGGTATTCAGCCTTTTATGAACATGGGATATCTTTACAACTTCTGATACCTTCTTCAATTTCTTTCTTCAAAGACTGATGGAAGGCATTGCTGACTGGTCAGAGTTTGAAAATCTATCATGGTCTGGCAGCTGTTTACAACAGCTCGGTAATATGGAGACTCCCTCCCTCCACAGCAAAATTTCCTGCTCTCTCCCTACCATTATCTGGAACATGTCCTCGGACCTGGAGGACTGACCTTATCTGAAAGCTGTCTGTAAGCCATATGCTTGCCTTATGCTAAGTTTGACCCTGGGCACAGATTTCCTGCTAGAAGGCTCCCTTGTTGCATCTATGATAACTAAGACTTGTGCTGGGAGCCTTAAGACAGGACCATGACTCCTGAATCCTATATATTCCTTATACTCTAGAATAAAGTTGAGCTGATTCAAATAAGACTATCTCTGGAGGGCCCTCTACTTTGTACCCACATCTGTCCTAACTCCAATACTTGCCTCTACTCCCTCTACTGTCATGGTTCAATGCATCTAATGATCTCAAGGAGGAAACAGAGGCACAAATGATTTGAATTTCTTGAAGCATAGTCTTTCACTAACTTAGTTAGAGTTATCCTAAGATATTTTATATAGTTTGTAGCAATTGTGATGGTTGATGTTTCCCTAATTTCATTCTCAGACTGATTGTTGTTTGTGTATAAGAGAGTTACTGTTTCTTTATCTTTTTAAATACTTTTTTGAGTTTATTTTGTATCTAGTTTCTTTGCAGAAGATGTCCTTCAACTGTAGGAATTCCTTGGTTGGCATCTTTGGGTTCACTTATGTATACTATTATATCTTCTGCAGATAGTGACGCTTTGAATTCTTTTCCAATTAATATCCCCTTGAACTCCTTAAATTGTCTTATTGCTCTACTTAAAACTTCAAATTCTATATTGAGTACATGTAGAAAGAGTGGACAGCCTTGCTTCATCCCTGGTTTTAGTGGAATTGCTTGAAGTTTCTTCAATTTGATGTTGGCTATTGGTTTTCTGTATATTGCCTTTCTTATGTTTAGGTATGTTCCTTGTAGAGTGCTCTCTGTCATACTTTTATCATGAAGGAGGATTCAATTTTGTAAAAGGACTTTTTGGTATCCCGTGAGAAGATCATGTCTTTGTTTTGTTTTAATTTCAGTTCTTATATGTGGTAGATGACAGTCACTAATTTTCATATGTTTAACCATCCATGAATCTCTGAATGAAGACTATGTCGTCCTGGAGAATGATCTTTTTGATATGTTCTTGGATTTGGTTTGTGAGTGTTTTTCTGAATATTTTTATATCTATGTTCAAGAGGGAAATTTGGGAGGCAGAGGCAGGTGGATCTCTGTTCTTCTTTTTTGCATCTGTTATTGTTAATTTGGGTATTTTCTGTCTGTCTTGTAGTGACTTTTGATGGTGATTTGTCTGTTATGCTGATTCTCAAAGAACAAGCTCTTTTTACCACTGACCCTTTGCATTGTTCTCTTAGTTTGTAGTTTACTGGTTTCTATCCTCAGTTTATTTATTGTCTGTATTCTAATCCTCGGTAGTGTGCCTTTTGTTGTTGTTGTTGTTATAGATCATTCAGCTGTGCTGGTAAGTGGCGAGAATGAGATCTCACAAGTCTTTTTAGGTAGGCACTTAGTACTATGACCTTTCCTATTATCACTGCTTTCCCTTTGTCCCTTCAGTTTGATGATCTTTGCTGTTTAGCTCCACTGGTGCCCATTTACTTAATGGTTTCTATAAGAGACAGAGTTCTGGTATGTCTACAGAGAATATTAATTGCTCAGTTGAGGACAGTCCTTTATACGCATACTTATTTTTACTATCCTTTCCTTGTCATTTTTGAAACCATTGGGCCATTTTGAAAGAAAGTTCTGGACATGCTTGGTCTGAAAGGAAATAAACTCACAATGGAAAAATGTAACTTGTCTAAACATTTCGGGGCCAGAATAATACAAACATATTGCAGATCAAGTTTATCAGCAATAGTATTCGCTTTCAGGCTGGCAGTGAGTCTTTCGCAAAGTGTGGCTTGCTAAGAATAGTGCGAAAGTGGGGCAGTGCTTAAAATACAGTGCAGGAGAAATACTCCATTAGTTATCACAAGCAAAATCAGGGTTCCTAATGATCCGAAGAGATGAGTGACTATGACCTAAATACGTTCTCTGAGAAATGGCCTGAACCTTGACTGCGCCGCCACTCTGATTAATGGCCACTCCTTCATTCTAGCATAGCTCTGTCATTAAAGAAATAGAGAAGAGGCAATTTAGGATTACATAAGGTAAAGGAATTGAATACTGTTAGTTCTGTCACTCTTCAGAGCTTGTAAATCATTAGTCAGGTCCCCTAACTTGAAAGAAAACTACAGACCGAGGTATGTGATGATAGTACTACATCTTCAACCCATAGCAATTCACTCAGCAAAGTAAGCACAGTAGAAGAGGGTCTGAACTGAGGCAGAGAGACTACTAAATGATGAAAAGAGAAAACTTGTAGCTCTTGCCTTGGATTTGTTACTCAGGATGTTCCATGATAACATATGTGACAGAGATGAGATTGTAATGTCCCTCTTATTTTCTGATAATTATGAACGGTTAGAAAGAAAATTATATACACTAAAATATTTTTGTTTGATTTGGGACAGGTTCATTCTATGTGTTCCTGGCTGGCCCATAATTCTCAATATGTAGACTAGACGGCCTTCAAAGTTGAAGTGATCTTCCTGTTTCAATCTCCTGAATGTTGAGAGTACAGGTGTGTGCCAACATACATGGCATTTTAAAATAATTTAAATAGTTCAAAACGTTACATAAATGCAAGGATAAATGAATGTAATTAGTTGGATTATATTATTAAACAAGCTGGGCATGTTTGCAGATATTTGTGATTCTAGCAACTAGGGAAATTAGACAAGAAGCCTGCAAGCTTCAGTTGAAGGCTGACCTTGGCAACTTAGGTATTAACACATTTGGAGTTGAGGTAGAGAAAAAGGAGTAGTAAACTGTGTATCTAGTTGTTTCAAAACCATAGTCATACAGATGACAACAGCAAGTTCAGGAGGGCCACAAAACCAAGCAAAAAGACATAAAACAAGAAAGGGTTTAGAGGTCAGAGTAACAGGCTTTGGAGTAGAATAAAATATATTTGAAGGTTACAGGAATCAGAATGCATTGCATGCGTACATAAATCATCAAACAACAAGTGAAACTACTGGGAAAGTATTAAAGTTTCTGATCAGTTGTATTGCATTTGCCCTGCAGCCCTCGGGCCCTGGGTTCAGTCCCCAGTGCCAGGAAACAGGAACTAGAGCAACAAAAGATTAGGACTTTGCATCTAGTTTTCATGCCCAAGGAGGTTCAGACTTATGAATGTCATTTACATCCTTTCATTAATATCATAACTATAGGATTTGCTTTTGGTAGCTCTCTACAATGTTTTCTGGACAAAGACGCCTCTGAAAAACCTCAGTTTTATTAAAGTCAAAAATTTCATAAAAATACCACTTAGTCTGATACATCGAGCTGCTTTTATGATGATTGAATACAATATATGTAGTTCTTATTTCCACTTTTAAATCATAGACAACTAAAGAACTGAAATTTTTATGTTGAATAAAATAAAAATTATATAATAAAAATGAACAATGTTGTAAAAAAGGTGCAATTCATGAGAACTGAAACAAATGAAACTAGTTATGCCTTTAAAATGAGCAATTACAATGACACCATGGATGGGAATACTCTGGGAGACAGCAAAATATACAATTAGGGACACCGTTTGTATTTTTCCCATGCTTCCCTGATAAACCTATTTTAATTTGCTATTGTGCTTGCCCATGTTATTGCCTTGAATAACCCAAACAGAGAATCTTGTTCCTCCCATTTTCAAAGACATTAAAAAAATATAATCATGGCTACATCTGGTATTAACAAAACTCTTGCCTGTTTTCAAATATCAACCACCTTGCTAACCCTTCCCCACTGCAAATGCAGAGGGGCAGCTATCCAATCACCACACTGTGTTGCAATTTACCAAGGAAGATTACTAAGCATCTTGGACCTGGCCCATGACAAGTGGCTCCAGGTGAACTTCATCTGTCTCTCCATTCATCTTTTGCAACCTTTCTGCTTTTGTCCTATTGATTTAATAGATTACTTCGCACACCGCATAGGTTTGACCTTTCTCCTGTGCTCAAAATTCCACCTCCTTTTTGTTCAAACCGAGTCCCTCGATTTCCACTTTGCTGATCATAGGAATATCAAGCAAGAACTGTCTGCTACCTTTTCTCATCTTAAAACTAGATCCACCTTCCTAGTAGAAGGAGTGGATGGGGCATGGGCTGGGTGGAGGTCAGGGGGATGAGGAGGGGAGGAAGGGAGAATTTTGGTTAGAATATAAAATGAAATTAAAAATACACACACACATACATACATACATACATACATACATACATACATACATACAAACTAGACCTATAGTCTTTCTGACCCCTTTAATATTTGTGTATAATAGGAAGAATCCTTATTAACTTTCAAATATAGTCTTTCCAAACTCACTCTTTGGAACATCTTCAGAGTTTTTTTTTTTTTTAACCTCATCTCTTTTTATTCCCCTATAAAGGCAATTTGCCTACATCTCTACTTAAGGAAAATGGCCACAGAGTTTATAGATTATACCACACTGTGAATATATGCTAGGGTTACTTTCTGCGTGTGATAGAACATGAGTGTTTATATGTGAATGTATCAGTTCTCATACATGGGTATGCAAGTGTGAGTGGGTATGCATTTTCATAACCTCTCATAGGTGGAGGGAGAACTTGTGTTTCTCCTCTGGAGTCCTAACCATCTTTTCTTTCTACCAGGGATATTAGGCTTTAGAGTCACACATTGTATTTGTACTTATAACTTCTTATGTGGTGATGTATTGTTTATGACCTAATAAAGCCACTAGAAGTCAGAATGCAAAGCTAGCAACAGCCATAGAAGCTGTGCAGTGGTGGCTCATTAATCCCAAGACTCAGAAGACAGAAGCAGATGGATCTCTATGAGTTCCAGGCCGCCCAGGGATACATGGGAGTGAAACAGTCTAAAGAGAAAGAGCTCACTCCTTTAATCCCAGCACTGGAGAGATACATATGGAAGAAGCAGAGGGTCTCATGAGAGATTGAGTTTCCAGTCACAGGGAAGACTGGATCTCCATTTCAGCCTTGGTAGAGGTAAGAGTTAGTAGGTGTCTACTTTGCTTTCCTGATATTAGCTTGAACCCTGATATCTATCTCTGGGTTTTTATTATTCGTGCTACAATATTCACTCTTTGAAGTCAACATGATAAAGTTTTCTTATTAAATCTTTTTAAACCAAGAATAATCCTGTTCACAAGAAAGTGGCAAAACAACATTTCATACATCCTATGAATGCATGCTCAAGAGTGGCATTTCTGAGTGTTGGGCATACATCAACAAGGCTTTGAATCCTACCACGGAAATCCTCGCTCATTCTTGTTCAGTGTTGCTCTATCCATAACAATCAGTATTTGGAAACAGCATAGATGTACATCAACTGATGAGTGAATAATGGCAATGTACATTTAAAACACAGAGTATCATTCAGCTGTTCATAAAAACAAATTTGTAGGTAAATTGTATGAAGCCATAAACAATCATTCTAAATGACATACCCCAAAGACAAATATTGCACATTTTCTTTTATATGTGGATGTTAGCTTTAAGCTTTAGATATGCATGTTTCAAAATGAATAATTACAGTTGGAAAGGAGGGTCTTTCAAGAAAAAGGAAACAATATACCATTATTAAAAATAGAGGAGGGATTAGACAAGGTGAATTAAATGGGAAGAGAGATTGTAGGGCTGGGTAAAGGAGGGAATGTACAAAAGAACAATTAAATACTAATGCCCTTTTGAAAAATCATGTGGAAACCTACTACTGTATAAGCTTTCTAAAACACATATATGAATGGAATGTAAATTAAGTTACCATACAATGGAGGAGAGAATGCCCAAACCAGACATTTTACTGTACCAACTAAAATTTCTGGTGGAGGAAATTGATCATATTTTGTCATATAAGTCATTGGCCAAAGAGGTCACATATCAAGGCTAATATCAAGGCTCTTGGTTAATTTCCATAACCCACAACCTGATTAAAGACTCTGTTTGAAGACACAACTTGCTTATGAAATTGGACATGAAGAAAAAAAAAAAAAAAAACTAAGGTAGTAACCAAATAGAAGCACAAGTATTACTGACGAAAATTCATAATGCTGGAAGGTACTCTGTTACAGGAGGATAAAAGTAATCACCGGTGATACACAGCTACAAACACTCCCTCAACAATCTGCCTATAAGATATGCTGATTCAATAATGGCACAAATGTTGTGACAGTAACCAACCACATTTTTGGTTGGATGTAAGGCCCACTTCATGAGATGGTTATATGACATTGCTAAAGTGGCCAAATATCTGAGAATAAATTGGTCATATGCAGCTAGAATTTTCAACTCTAAATGGCGCTGCTATTAGCACGCTGATCCTTCTAAGGTTAAAGGGCCATGGTGGAAGAAGATACAGAAAAACTTGTAAGAACCATAGATTATGGAAGAGTACAAGAAAACCATGTTTGTGGACACAGCAGAGAAGTCGCACACGTAAATTAATATCAGCTGAAACAACATGAATGAGACATGAAGTACCTCCCATAGTTGAGAAATTATTGACCGTTAATAGATGCTGGGAGATACGGAATCAGTTTTAATCTGTATTAAACGTGTGTCTTGATGAAGAACTCTCATCAAGAGTATGTAGATAGAACAAAGTTTACTCAGAGTGCTAGAAAAGGAAAGAAGACAAAGTTGGGTATATGTGCAAAGATGAATAGATCTGGGACAAGTGGGAGGACCGTGACAATATGATCAAATGCTGCATGAGTTTCTCAAAAAACTAACAAAAATAAGGAAAAATATTATACTTTGTCCTTTATAATACATTAAAATTATATATTTACTATTCAGCCTAAAATAAATAGCATTCATACTTGAGGAAAAGGAATTGCTGAGACTAACATTGTATGAGAGAAAAAGTACTTGAAAATCACTCTTACATGAAAATCATATTTCTTGGGATATTTTAAATGAGAAAATTACAGATAAACATAAACCAGACAACATACAGCTAAATCATAATTAGCTAGCCATGTATTCATCATCAGTTAGAACAAATGATATACATTTCTCCAAATAATATAACTTAGTGATTATGAAATTAACCCTTGCAAAACTTCAAAAAAGTTATAAGTAGTACTTGTCCATATTTGTAATAAAGCAGCCAACACATTGGACTTGACTTAGCCAGATATGTTCTATGAGACCATCTTCCATCCTCAAAGAGCAAACTTTACATAAATGATTATGAAGGTGGGTTTTATTTATTTATTTTTATTTTTTCATGATTTAGTAACCAACAAAAATCCTCTTTCTCATAAATATGCTTAATTAATTTATTTATGATTAAATGACTAACTATATCCAAAGTATAATTTAAATTATAAATAATAATATAAAAAATAAGCTGTTTTAACAAATTTATATGCAGAATCTTCTCTATTTTGATTTCCTAGAAATTTGGTGGAATTATATTAATTCACATATACTTTATACATTATACTAACTGACTCCACTTCTATTTAAATATTTTCTTTAATCAAAATATCTTTCAAAATGTTGTTTGTTTCAGTTTCTGTTGTTGCTTTTTAAACATCTTGATGACTCTAATTTATATTTTTCATGTATTACTTTGTGTTTTTGAATTTTATGTGCATTGGTGTTCTGCTGACTTGTATGTCTGTGTGAGGATGTTGTGTCTCCTAGAAATGGAGATGTAATTTGTGAGCTCCCATGTGGATGCTGGGAATTGAACCCAGGTCCTAAGGAAGAGCAGTTATTTTAAATGCAACTAATAATCTCCAGGCCCCAAATCAAGTCTCTTTGTAATGTGGGGAATGAAAACAGACTGCATGCAGAAAAACAGCATACAATATAATCTACATGTCAATGGATGCTTTCCCCAAATTGTGGAAATTTTGAATAACTGATGATTAAAGTCTGAAGATGAAATTTAGAAACTTAGAGTGAATCACATTCATTTGCATTTTGTATTACCTATGTTTGAGATAAAATGGTTAAAAATGCTATAAAGCTTATTTTTTATAACTCAAATGTTTTCACTAAGGTCTGTGTATGTTTCAATGGACACACATGTGTTGTATTAGAAGTAAATGCTAGGTCAAGCAGCATAATTAGATTTCTCAAAGCCTAATTGTACTATGAAATATAAAATAAAGTCAAGAGAAACACTTTACAGAGAAAAAAATTCTAAACTGGCCACAAATCTAGCTTGAAAGGATAAATTGGAGTATTTATCCGTAAAGAGCTAATTTTCTAAGAAAGAATAAAGCCTTTGCTTTCTTCCATTAAATCGACTTCCCTGGTCATGAGTCTTCACCTTGGAAAGAAAGCAACTGCCTTCAAAATAAAACTAAGCGCGGAATGGTGATTCTATAGAGAAAGGAATTGAGTGTGAGTTGGAAACCTCATGAGTCCAGGTACATTTATCTGCCAAAGATCTAGTGCTGTGTTAAATCCCTAGCATTCAGCACTGGCGATCTCTGGGGACTGTTGTAGACTTTAATCAAAAGAACATTTCGCAGTTTGGTTTAAAAGGTCAAACTTACTAACTTATACTTATGTGATGGTAGTTCAGTAATGGTCTAGTAACTTGGCTCGTGGTTTGTCGTGACCTAGATCATTCTTGGCAAAAGGAAATTGATGTGAACACTTTCAGCCTTACTCAACCATTAAAAAGAGCATTAGGCAGGCCTTGGTATCAAAACCAGTACAGCTGTTAACAGTAATCTAAGATGTTACAAACAGAATAAAGGCCTGAATATTAAATTTTCTGCCCTGCTCAGTGTGTGTGTGTGTGTGTGTGTGTGTGTGTGTGTGTGTGTAAAAGTATATGAACGTATAAATTATAAACATCAAGCAGTTTCAGACAGAATAAACACATATAGAAAAAATAGTATCTCAGGCTGCATTTAGCTCAAATGGATGTCTGAATGCCAATTATTCAAGAATATTCCCTCTAAAATGGAGGATATGTGTAAATAGCGTCTCTTGGCTTCACAACTCTATCATTCACTTATTTGATGTTTCCATCTAATTTCCTTATGCAAGATGAGACATAAACTAAAAATATCAAGTGGGAAATTCCATAAATAAACATTAATATGTTTAAATTATGGACTTCTCAGTAATGTATAATTTCTCTTCATCACTGGTCTGTATTTTTCACAACTATCATTGTCCTCCTTGTTAGATCAACTAATGGCATTAGCACATTATTAACTGTTTCATTTGATTTAGATAGCAATAATCTCTTTCACTGTATAATTTAAAATTCTACTTCCTGTATACATTTATGTATTTGTATGAAAATTGTGTATAAATAGAACTTAGTATTCTGTGTTTTCAGACATCCACTGGATTCTGGGAACACATCACATTGTAGAAATGTTAAACGTACATTTTAAGTTTCAGTTTAACCTATCACCAGTACTTAGGGTAGAAGAAGATATTTATTGGGTCTTGTGATTAGACAAGTAAATAAAACCTTGGTACCAAATAACTAAAGAAAAGCAAATGATGCTCTGGTTTAAGCAATGACGCTTTTGTAAGTGAAGCAGGAAGAGGAAAGTGAATCTGGCATGTTTGGGTACACTGCATATGTGAAAAGAGCACTTGTATCATCTAAGATATTTATATAGAAGGGTATTGCATAGATGAATGAATCAGCACAAGCTATTAAATAATCAGAACATTATTACATTTAAATTAGTTTAGTTGCTCACAGTACTATACATGAAAGAAAGTTACATAAATTTTTTACAAGCTCTTGTAATAGTAAATGCACATTGCGTTTGGTTTTTTACAAATAGCTAGAAAATTAACTATATAAATTCTTCATGAAATGCATTGCACTAGTATAAAGATGTCCACCATTCTTAGAAACGCATTCTTTTGGGAGTTAGAAATTGATTCCTTACCGCTTGACTGTATTTCATGTTAATAACCTCTAGGGACTTAATTATGACATCAACAGTAGGGTAACTTTCTGATTTAAAAAAAAGTAGTTTGGTTTTTGTTCCCCTCCCCCCCCCCCACTTTCTGATCTGGAGAATTTTGCTGCCATACTGTGATGATCTACAAGCCACAGTTAGCTTATAGGCAGGGAGCAAAGGACGAACTTACAAGCCGTGTCTTCCCGCCATGAGCCACGAGAAGAGCTCAGCCCTGCACAAAAGCTTGAGTAAAGGCCGAAGCTCATGAGAGACTAAGCAAAAAAGCTTCTCAGCCAAGCTACTCTCACTTCCTTGGTCCCTAGAAACACTGTGAAAATGAATGGCTGCTATGGAAACCGCTGTTCTGCTCACTATAGCTGAGACATGGGGACCACCTAAGCATCCTACAACAGGTGAACTGGATAACAGCAACAACAACAAAAATGTGACACACATACACAATGCAGCAAACACAAGCCACAAGGGTTCAGTGGGGAGGCCATCTGTCTGACAGGAAGTGAGAGGAGGGACAAGGGGCGGGGTAGGGGGACATGAAGGTAGGTGAAGAAAGGAAGAAGTGACACAATTATATTTTGATTTTAAACCTTGCTGTTTTAAATCGCTGAGTCTTGGTATCATGAAGACACGTGATAAAGTCAAATACAAAAAGGGGATCCTTTCTAAAATACTACTGAAAAGCATGTGTCTGTTTAGTTTTCCTGGTGGATACTACCATGTGCGTGTGTGTGATTTCCAAACAACTACCTCTGTGAATAAGCTGAAAACAAATTCAACGGCAATGATGAATTACTCTTCATTTTTTTTTATAAAGCCAATGAAATATTTTCCCTTCTTTAGTCAAGCAATTTAAGGAGGCCCTCATACATGAAGGAGGTATTTTAATTGAATGGACATTAAAGGCTGATTAAATCTGAAATAGGCAAACAAGCAGAATGTTACTACAAAGTAAGGTAGGTGCTTTAATCTTCTATCCTCTCTCTCTACTTAATTTTCTTTGCCTCTGTGTATACATAGCTAGGCGACCAGAGTTCAAAAAGAACTTTTTAAAATAAGAATAGAGAACAGTTTTAAAATAATTGTTTTTAAAACATTCTAAAGATATTTTTAAATGTCCTAAATATTTCACTGCACGTTACTGATATGGCGTAGATGTCTTACTGATCAGCTCTTGTACAGTGTAATTCATGATTGTTCACATAGAAAAAAAAGGGATGTTAATGATAATCCAAGGTAAAGTCAATTTCTTTTCAGCAGTACAGCAATAACAACCTCCTCTGTGGTTTACTACTCAACATTAGAACACAAATGTTGGAAGAATAGATTCACAGTGTGGGATCCATGTGTATGTACCTGCTGACATGTAGAAACATGTGTGTCTATTTATGGTTCTATCACAAGATGGAAGTAACCATTCACTATTAAGGACAGCTGCTTTTCACATCAAGGACAACAGCAGTGTGTATTTGATTGAGTGGACACCGAAGTTATGATTTTGAGTAAAATAAGCAGTTGCTAAGGTGATATGCATTGCTATCATCTACCTATCAAAAACACTAGCTTCAATATACCACTTAAAAATCATTCGATATCTCATTAAGGTGTTGCTTTTCTATTGTTTGTGGGCTTTGCATATATGTGTATGTGTTTGTTTTGCACTAATACGGACATCTGAAGAAAACCTTCAGAAGTCAGTTATTGTCTGACAAACAGGAGGCACTGGGACCAAAACCAGGTGGTCACACTTAGTAGCATGTTCAATTGCTTTCTGAGCCCTCTCCCAAGCCACTTTCATACCTTATTGCTTAAACTTATTTGTACAGATTTCATTTTCTACTGAACAATTTCATTATATTTTGCCAGGTTTGTTTCCTTTGGAGGGGCTGTCAGGAATATAGGAAACAGTCACACTGAGCTATTAATGTCTTCCTCAGTCATTACATAAACCCTGTGAGATAAAAACTGATAATTGTTAAGAGAACTCTGTCATACAAAAACAAAGCAAAGCAAAACAAAACAAACAAACAAAAAACAGCTTAACGCTATACTCACTTGAGTGTATGCGCTCTGGCTTCATTGCCAGCTACCCTTGCCTGTGCAGATTTTTTGAAGATTTTCTAGGGTTCTATGAATCATATACAAGTCTGAAGCTTGAAATCAAAAAGTATGAATTCTATTTGTTACTCTGGATTCCACTATTCCTTCAAACAGCCTGAGGTTTTCTGGTAAATCCTTCTTGAGGAAGGACCAGCTTTTGCTACCATCCTGGAGTACTTCAGGAATTTGTTTTTAGCATGAGGATGGTTTCTTCTAGTTCTATCCATTTCCCTGTGAATTTCAAGATTCCATTGTTTTGTTTTGTTTGTTTTGTTTTGTTTTTTTGCTTTTTTGTTTTTGTTTCTTTCTGTTGAGTAGTATTCCACTGTGCATATGTAGCACATTTTCTCCATCCATTCTTCAGTAGAGGGCCATCTAGGTTACTTCTAGGTTCTATTATCGTTGAACAGATGTCCTTGTTGAATGTGCATCCTTTGGGTAAATTAATTAATTTTACATCCAGACCACAGTTTTCCCTCCCTCCTCCCCTCCCCATCCCCATCTACTTATCTGATTCTGTTTAGAGAAGGACACAGTATGAGGACTAGGTTCCCAAAAGCCAGCCAAAGCCTTAGGAGCAGCCCCTGCTCCAACTGTTAGGAATCCCACAATTAGACCGAGCTACACGTCTGTTACCTATACTATATGTAGAGGGCCTAGGTGTGTCCGATGCAGGATCTGTGGCTGTTGATCCAGACTCTGTGAGCTCCTGTGATCCCAGATTACTTGTTTCTGTGGGTTTTCTTGTGATGTCCTTGACCTTTGTCCTCCCTCTCTTCACCAAGATCCCCGAGCTTAGCCTAATGTCTGACTATGGGTCTCTGCAACTGTTTCAGTTATTGGATGACTCTTCTTATTACTATTGGGCTAGGCACAAATCTATGAGTATAGCAGAATTACATCGAGCTTCTCTGACAACAATTGGCTTGGGCACCAACTTAAGAGTTTAGCAAACTCATAGGCATGATTAGGCATCATTACATTGACATGTTTTGTTTATTTTTTTCCCAGATGTGTTTGGTTCCATGCTAGGTCTCTGAGCCATTCAGCCACTGGCTCCTGATACTGTGGGCAGTGCCACTCCAGCTAGACTCACTCTAGGCATGGGTTCCAGGTATTTACTTCAGCGCCCACAAAGAGTGCAACAGTTATTGGAGTTTGTGTACTACACCTGCTCTAGGTGATGTGGTCAGGCCTGAGGAAGTGACTAAATATTTCCTTGCCAAGAAAGCAATATCTTAAAGAAACAGTCCATTTTTGTTTGATTCATGTGCTTAAATATGATAGTGACTTTTCTTCATTTTTTTGGCATGTTCCTCCTTAACACTCGAGCTTAAACATGAGGGGGATTTTTTTTTAAATGAGTACAAAGGAGTATACAATAGCATTCTCTGTCTTCCTACCTCTGACTCTGTTTCCCACTCACTCTCGAAGACTCCTGTCCACTCCACAATTCTCCTTGTTCTGGAAAAATAGTTGTTTGCATAAAAACTAGTATTTTGATGTCCGTATAGAGTACTTTTGTGCATGATTTGTTTCAGTGCCTTTATTTATGGATGTTGAACTTGGGTTATGAAATAGAATCTAGTATGTTCATGAAAATTAAATATTAAAAAGTCACCAATTACATAAGTTTAATAAAAAGAGAGATTAAGGCTAAATGAGATGCGGGACAGGATAGAAATAGACACTGCACAATGTTCCTGTGCACAATGAGTTGTGAGATTTAGGGCACAGATAACACATTTGTCTTATTGTTTTGTAAATTATTTATGGCTTTCTTTTCTCCAAATCTCCATTCTCTGATTAGTGTATTTCCAGATGGCATAATTAAGTTTCAAAATTTCAAATATTCTACTCTTATGGTTTGGATTGTTTTATTTATATTGTAACAGCTGACTTCAACAGCTGTTCACTCCTAAAATAGTTTTCTGTCAATAGATTTTCATTTCAATCAATTCGAATCATCTGATTTACTGTAATAGAATATATCCCTAGAACATTTTACGAGTTTTTCTTGTAATAAAATGACAATGTTATGTTTGATTTGCAAATTTCCTTGTATCTCTCTAAAACTTTCTAACACTGAACTGGCCACTACCTAAGGTATAATGAGACTTAATTAATTACTTTTAAACTAAGTGATAATATAGCTTTGCCTTTTAAAATTAAATTAGAATTTATCCTGTTATTTAAAGTGTCAATGATCTTCTCAGTTATACATTTAATTCATTTTATAATTGATATGTAAGTATATAGTATATTGCTATAAATAGTAAATTATCCTGACTCAGCAATTCACAAACACATTAAAAAGGAAGTGAAAGTAAAGAGGAATTTAAGACTTGTTTTGAAAATGTATAGATATTTTCTGTCTGCGGTCATAATATAGATCATTACTAAGATACATATACTGAACTCAGATGGCTCAGGGAGGATGCTCAGCCACATCAGTTATTTGTTTTCTCCTAAGGCAAGTCTTGTTTCTTTCCTTGTTTTGGTCAATGATAAAATTTTTTGTAATCAATATTGTTTAAATAAAAAATAAGCCCTGCATTAGAAATATATTTCTGGTGTAATAATAGCATAAATGCATAATTATTATAAAAAAGAAAAATTGCTATAATTTGGAAATTTGTCTTGTAAATAATGCATATCAGTTTATTACTAAGATGGTGCTTAATATATACAACACCAAGTTTATACTTTCCCAGTTTCATAAACTGAATTGAATAGTAAATTAATAAAAATCATAATGTTATGCAAGAAATTCATAATCCAACCAAAAAAGTATGCAAAAATTGATTCTCAGTCATACTTTTAATTATTACTAAGAAAGTCCTTCATTTGGTGGCCTATGAAGAGGTGGCTCCCATAAAGGCAAGGCAATCTAAGACTTTTTTTCTATTGTCTACAAAATCTTCTTGCAACTTCTGAAATAATAGGATGGAAATTGACAAGGAACGTAGCTGTTGCTATCTTAATATCTGATAAAATTAACTTCAAACTAAAATTAATCAAAAGATATGAAGGAAAAGTCATTGTAATCAAGAAAATGATAAAACATGAGGCTATTATTCTGTCTCACCTAAATCCATAAAAAGCCTGATATTCTTAAAGACACAGATTTACTCCATTTCAATTATGAATTCAATGTCCCATTTTCTACATTATGCAGGCCATCTGGACATAAAGTAAACAGAAAAATCAGAATTAAACTACATCATACATCACAGAAATCTCACAAAATATCTACAGAATATTCTGCAATAACACCAAAGAATATCCATCTCCCCTAAAACAGAACACACACTGGGACACAAACACATGAGTAACAAATTTTTAAAAATAGAAATAAATCTATATATTCACTCTATTACAATAAAATAAAGACTAAAACAATAAAAAACAAATGACTCACCAGTAATTTTAAAAGCTCACTGAGATTAAAAAATACATTATTGAATAATGAATGGGTCAAAGAAGAAATGTTTTAAAATCCTGAAATTAAATGAAAATAAAACACAACAGAAGAAAACTTCTGGACCACACTAAAACTAATTCTGTGTCGTTTTTTTTTTTTTTTTTCTTTTAAATGGATTATTTTGTTTGTTGATGGCTAGTTTCATGGGTTCTTTATATTTTAGAACAAGCCTTTGTCAAATTTGGGGTTGCTATAGATCTTTTTCAGTTCTATAGGCTACCATTTTGACCTCTGGCAGTATCCTTTGCGTATAGAAGCTTTTCAGTTTCATGAAGTCCCATTTATTAGTTATTGGTCATCGTGCCTGCACAATTGGTGTTCTATTCAGGAAGTTGTCTCCTGCACCAATGTATTGAAGGCTAGTCCCTACTTTTTCTTCTATCAGGTCCACTGTGTCTGCTTTTAAGTTGAGGTCTTTGATCCACTTAGTCATGGATTTTGTGCAGGACAATGCCTATGCATCCACTTGTATTCTTCTACATGCTGATATTCAGTTAGAAAAGCACCATATTCTTTATTTATTCTCTGCCATGTGGCAGTACCTTTATTAACAAGGCAAGTTCATCCCCTTCTCTCTCTAACTCCACCATCCTCTTCCTGTCATTCTCAGTTTGGTTTCCTACATAACTATATCCTATTGGCCAGTCAGCTTGTATATTAAACCAATCACATACATTAAGGGAATATTCTACAGCAAAGTCTTGACTTTACCTCAAAAGGCATAGAAAGTTGAAGCCTACAGGTCATGTTAAAGTAATAACAAATACAGAAAAAAAAAAAACCTCTGTAAGACATGTTATATACTCTAAGTTCCTTAAATGGGTTTCAAATTCAATGCCTAAGTATTTATATATATATTGATGTATAATATATACTTAGATTACAGGAGTAGAATCACAGCAACAAAAATTATGCAATAAAAGAATGGGGAATGGGAAGGTACAAGGAATAAAAGATTTCAGGATTCCAGTAGAGAGGTTGAAATGAAGTGATAAAAAAAAAGGCTAAATAAAAGCTTTGAGCTACATACACCCTTGGACTCATGAAGCTCAGGATCAACTATGAATGGTAATCATCTTTCTCCTACAGTCCCTGTGTTCCCAGTTCCCTGACAGATGAGGTGCTCACAACGGAAAGGTTGTGATCTTTCCCACAGTTGCTACATAGTCAGAAGCCTCAAATTAGATAAGTCTTCTTCACCATAGTTTCCAAATTGACGATGGAGAAATGACAGGGTGTTAGCACAAATTCAATAACCCCTATTCTGATTGGCTAAGGAAGCTCCACTGGTGTTTCTCCTGAAATTTCTTCCCTTTGGTGGGTGCTGAACTGATAACCAAGGTAGAGAAAACACTCTGGCCAAAGCTTCTATGGATCTTAGGGATGGCAACAGCTGCAACAGAATCAGCAACGCCCCAGCGACATTGGAACTATTGTCCCAAATAGCCCTACTGCTCTCCTAAGAAAAGCACTGTAAGAATATCATAAGTCAAGAATAGAGGAGAGCAAGAAATCAGGTACCATAATAGAGGAAGCCATTATAGGTTTAATAAAAAATCTGGCACTATGGGTATATCCAAAGATCTACAAGGATGACCTCAACTAAGAATCTAAGAAGAGGCTACCTTAAATGTTCCCCTATAATGAGATTGATGACTACCTTATATGTCATCCTAAAGCCTTCATCTTGTAGCTGATGGAAGCAGAAGGAGATACCCACAGCTAACACTGAGCTGAACTCCTGGAATCCAGTTGCATAGAGGGAGGAGTGATGAGCAAAGGGGTCAAGACCAGGCTGGAGAAACACACAGAAACAGCTGACCTGAACAAGTCTGATAACTGAGAAACCAGCATAGAACCAACCCAGACCCACTGAATACGGGTGTTAGTTAGGAGAACTGGGCAGTGTAAGGGGCCTAATTTATCCCTAGTATAGGTATGGACTTTGGGAGGCCATTCCACATGGAGGGATACTCCCTGAGCCTAGACACATGGTGGAGGCCCTAGGCCCTACTCCAAATGATATGACAGACTTTGAAAACTCCCCATGGAAGGCCTCACCCTCTCTAGAGAGCAGAAAGAGAATGGGATGGGGGTTGGTCAGGGAGACAGGGGAGGACTGGAGGGTGAGGGAACTGGGATTGACATATAAAACAAGATTGCTTCAAATTTAAATTAAAAAATATCACCAAAGAAGGAGGAGGAGAAGAAGAAGAATATCATGAAAAAGACTGTGCTTCTGGTTTAAAAACTTTTGCAGAATAGAAATTAGAGACTACAGATTCAAATTTATCCATCTTGATTAAAAGGAGCCCAGAAATTTAGAATGGATCAGAGTCTGGTGTCTGCATCTCAAAGAACTCAGTCAAAACTCAAGTATTACAGTTATCAAACAGAAGCTCAAGTGATCCATACAATTATGATCAAGAATATTCAGAAGGATGATGTAAATGTGAGATTTTGAGGAGAAAATAAAAGTTGTCTGCTTTGGCCCAACTCCCATCTGCAAAAGATGACAGTTTAAAAATTGAGGTTACTCCACCCTCTAGTAATGTAACAGAGGACATTTAAAGTATCAAGAAAGATTGAAATTAAATTGAAAGAAACAGAGGCTGTGAGATGGGACACAAAGAAGGGTTCACACCAAAACAATCCAGCAGGTGGAGAAAACCATAACACTCATCACCTCATCCTTCCCGGGATCAACTGGTCAATGAGAATGGAGTAGAAGACAAGACTGGAAGCTGGAGTGACACAGATTTAAACACATGGTTTCATCATATCCACTCCTATGGTTCTGATGCAGTGGAATGTGCCATGAACAGATAATTTGTGGACTCTGGTTACCAGCTGGTCTGATGTAGGTAAAAGAAAGGGTGAAATCAACTCTTCTGAAGTTATGGAATAAAAACAGTACGAATAAATCAATTTGCTAACACTGAAAACAAGCTACAGATGAATCCATGCACACGATATTAGTTAAAATATACTGACAGTCTTCAAAGCCTGACCTAAAAATAACAAAATAAACTTCCAATAAACATAAAAAGATTTTCAAACTTATAAGATATATGATTTATTGAATTGCATATAATTTTATTGAAAATAAACAATTTTCTTACTTCAATATGTGTAGTTTTCATAATGGAGTCAAGTGAAAGGTTAAAAGTTAATTACTACAAAATCAGAAAAAAATAAAACATTATCAAAAACAATGAAACAAATATGTATACTTAAAAAAATACAATTAAAGTAGAAAAGAGTAAAGGAAATAAAAAGAATGGAATAGAAATAAGAAAATCATGAAGCAGTAGATCTAAAATCTGTTTCCCTGCAAAGATAAATTAAATTGATAACTTTTTAGTGAGATAGAATTTTTTTTTAATGGAGGACAAAATATAGCAAACAAT
Source organism: Phodopus roborovskii (assembly GCF_943737965.1). Classification (NCBI taxonomy): domain Eukaryota; kingdom Metazoa; phylum Chordata; class Mammalia; order Rodentia; family Cricetidae; genus Phodopus; species Phodopus roborovskii. The sequence continues at coordinate 8,334,348 of NW_026126511.1, read as the reverse complement.
AGGGAGAATAGAAGAGAAAGTTGATTACTGTTTGAACTATTCCCTTCAGAATGTATACAATGCATGTGAGTTTAAAGTTAAATTCAACCAATAATTCACACACACACACACACACACACACACACAACACACACACACAAAACCCAATAACAAGTTCTTCAACCTTTTATGAAACTAAGCAAGTGGATAGCTATAAACCCATTTTTCAGGTTAGCAGGCCATCATCAAAATAAACAAATAACCCTCATAAACCTACAAAAATGATTGTTTGCAAACTGAATGATTTAACATGTATCAACTTTAACACTTCATCTATTCAGAGGACACTTGACATATCAGAAATGAAAGTTTAGGTATTTGTTGAGAAACTAAATGATTGAAAAATAAAATGTATTCAAAATGCTATAAAATTAAAAAAAACTGTCTCTATTTGTAGATAAAATGTTTGTTTAGGGAGAAAATCAGATGTAATTGGTAAAAAAGCTACTAGAATTAACAAGTTACATCAGCAAGGTTAAGTTCGGTACTAAATATTAATACAGGAAAATGATTTGTATTTGTAGCCTGGCAGGGAACTGAAAATTAAAACCATAATAATACTTTATGTAACATCAATTCTTGAAATGTTCAAGGACAAACATGAAAGCAAGCACAGTCACTTGAGAAATTAAAGCTGCTCTAAATAAATGAAAAGTGTTCATTTATTATGAATGCTTATAAATTGGTATTTTTAAAGGTAATACTCCTCAAATGTTCCTGATGTTGAATACAACCCTTATTAAAATCCCAGCAAGCATTTTATCACATTTTTAAAAATTTAAATTAGAAACAATCTTATATATCAATCCCAGTTTCCTCTTCCTCGCATCCTCCCATGTCCCCTACCTACCCTCATCCTATCCCTCTTCTGTCCCATAGAAAGGGTGATCGTCAAAGTCTGTCACATCATTTGGGGCAGGGCCTAGGCCCTCCCCCATGTGTCTAGGCTGAGAGTGTAGGGTCGCAAAGTCCATTAATACACTATGCATAAATGCTGTTCCATTACCAGGGGCCCCATAGACTGCCTAGGCCTCCTAACTGACACCCACATGCAGGGGTCCTGGTTCAGAACTATGCTGGTTTCCAAGCTGTCAGTCTGGGGTCCATGAGCTCCCCTTTGTTCAGGTCAGCTGTTTCTATGGGTTTCCCCAGGATGGTCTTGATCCCTTTTCTCATCACTTCTCCCTCTCTGCAACTGGATTCCAGGAATTTGTCTCAGTGCTTAGCTGCAGGCTCCATGATGGCATATAAGGTAGCCATCAATCTCATTATAGGGAAATGGCATTTAAGATAGTCTCTCCCCTATTGCATTTTTCCCCAAAAACCAAGAAAAGGATTCACATTGAAATGCAAAAGATCTACAAAAACCTAAATAACCCTTTAATAATAGAATAAATTTACACAATTAACATGTTTTCACATTAAGTTCGGGCACAAAAGAAAAAGGTAAGAAGGTAGCCCATGGAGCAGAAATCAGACGAGAAACTTGATGTCTGTGAATTTTTAGTCTCCAAGAGAGGGCAAAGAAGTTATTTAGACAAGAACATATTGTCTTTTCTTAATAGATGTTGATATATTATATGTTCTTATATTATTTTTACTTCTCCTTCACAATATGTTAAAACAGAAATCTTGAATGTAAAATCTAAAAGTCTACCAGACAGGAAAAATAATAACTATAAATTCAAGCAAGAGAGTCTCTTATATACAATATCAGGGTTACCATCCTTCAAAAAAAAGAAGTTTTTTTTCAGGTTAAAAACATAAGCATCAGCTGGGCGCAGTAGACACCTTTAATCCCACCACCCGGGAGGCAGACTCAGGTGGACTTAGGTGATTTTGTGGCTAGCCTTCTCTACAGAGTGAGTTACAGCACAGACAGAGTTACACACAGAGAAACCCTGACTCGGAATATGTGTGTGTGTGTGTGTGTGTGTGTGTGTGTGTGTGTGTGTGTATTGCTGTATACTTAATGTAATACTAAAAAATTCCAACAAATTCCCCAAATTTATTGAAGGAACAATTTTAGCTCATTTGGAAACAGAAAAATACCAAGGATAGCTAAAACAATGGAGAATAATAAACGAACTGCCAGAAGGAAGTATCAGTATCCCCAACTTCAAGTTGTGCTGCAGAACTGAAGTTAATAGGAATAGCATGTTGTTGGCACAAAAAGAAACATGTTGACCTATTGCTGTTAAATAAGGATCAGGATAAACAAATAGGCTGAATAGATGTTTATTCAGGGAGAAATAACTTACAACTCAGACAGATGAACACCAGCAAGTTCCACCCGATGCTCTCCTGTCCCGCCAGCCAGAGAGCTTTTCCTGGCTCCTCCTCAGACCTCCTTCTACAGGTCACTTCTGCACATGGCTCCACCCACCAATGGGCATGGTCAGTGCCACAGAAGGACTATCTCACTACATTGACCAGTGGAATAAAAATGAATATCAAGACATAAGTTCATATACCTATGGATGCCTGATATTTTTTATAAAGAACTCAGAAATAAATACTGGGTAAAAGAAAATATCTCCGACAAATGGAACTGGTCTAACTTGATGTCTGTGTGTAGAATACAAATAGATCCATATTTAACACCCTGTAAAACAATTATTTCCAAATTAATCAAAGACCTCAACATAAAACCAGAGAAAATGAAGCTACAACCTGTTTGATCTACAAAGATACAAAGGTGTCCTGCCTGCACGATATGCTCTGGTAATGATGGCACAAAGCTTGTAGGAATAAACAACCAGTATATAATTTGACTTATGAACCATTTCGCTAGATGGAACGCATTAGCTGACCAACTGCATGATCCTAGATCCTAGTGTGAAAGCAGATATTTCTCTAAATTAAAAAAAAATGAAGAAAACAAAAATGTAGCAATCGAATGACTCCTAATGACATTCATTGTATTCATAGATCCATGCTTTGCATAGCCATCATCACACATGATTTCTCCTATAGCCGACGGGAGCAAATACCTAGACCTACACCCAGACATTAAGCAAAATAATAATAATAATAATAATAATAATATTAATGGAACATTCATCCTTAATGTTTCCTCCTCAGGACTCAGGAAACCCTGTGAAAGAGGATGCAGGAAAAGTGTAAGAGCCAGAGGGAATACAGGACTCTAAGAAACAAGGCCCTCTAAATCAACATGATTGACCACATGTGAGCTCACAGAGGCTGAGGTAACAAGCACAGGGCTTGAATGGGTGTGCACCAAGACCCTTGCATATATATCTAATTGTATCCACTTTAGTGTTTTATATGGTATTCCTGAGTGTGAGAGCAAGTGGATCTCTATGACTTGTGCCTTTTCATGTTCTTTTTCTTCTATTCTGTTCATTTATGTTGTGTTACCTTTTGTATTATCTTATATTCATATGATGACTTTACTGTGTTAGATTATCATGGAGACCTGTTTGTTTTCTCGTGAGGCAGAGAAGGTACAGATGCAGGTGAGCAGAGAAGTCGGGGAAGGAATGTGAAGAGTATAGAAAACAGAAACAGTAATCCAAATATATTAAGTGAGAAAAATATCTTCACTTAACGAAAAAATAGTTAAACAATGATAATAAAAAAGAAAGTATGTTATCCATTAATATCTACAAATCTGAAATGCAATTAACCTTCTTTGATCCAGAATATAAAATGTTTATTCAAAACTCATGATAAGATAACTTGCAAGCTAAGGAAATGCACAATGAAAGCACAATATACATTACATCATAGACATCATAACAGCAGAAAAATGACTAACTCTATCAAATTTTTGCAAGTACATAGAACAAGGGCATTGATTCTCACTCACTAATGAGAGGATGGCAAATTGCCATTGATATGTTGAGTTCAGTTTGTTGGTTTCCTAAGAATTAAACAAACACTAGAACTACTGCCACACTGACTATGGTTATTGGTTGCCCCAGGAATCCAAAGCCAAGATGTCTTCTTATGCGGTCTCCTAATAATGACTTAAGAATAGAACATAAGACACAGCCAATGAACTTTGGTGATATTGTAGAAATTTCCAAGACAATATGCAGAGTTAGGAGATAATGTCTAGAAAAGGTCAGATTTGATTAAGATGTGCATTTGGTAGGGGAGATTATGTAGTAGACCACAATAAGGAAGTAGGGAATATGGATGGTACAAAAGAATCAGAAAGAAAGGAACTGGAAGTCATCCAAATTATTCTTCCTTGTGTGCACAGCTGTATTCTATGATCAAATCTACATATCCTGGCATCTTTATTGGAGATTTAGAAAAAAGTAAAAAAAAAAAAAATGCAATGAATCACAGATTCACAAGCACCAATAAAATGCCTGCACGTATTGCCAAGGAGAAGAAGCTGACATATATATTTGTGTGTTCCTGTGTGTGTGTGTGTGTGTATTAAATTCATGGCATATTCTTTGCACTATGAGAAGCCATGGTTGCCTATAAAAACTATTACACAAAAGACTCATGGGAGAAGAGGTTAACAGTCTTCTACCTTCCTGAGGCTTCATAGACAATTAATGCTGAAAAGAGACATTTTCTTTAATGACACATCCACTCATAACCTGTCATGTTCCTTTAAACACCCTTCACTGGTGCACCTATAAATAGGTTTAATTAAAGCATCAGCTTGCCAGCAGGGACCTGAGTGGACTGTGCTCTTTAGTGTGATGGTTGATGTTCTCATTGGAGATGAACAGCTAATCCCCTCCCCAGCCATGTTTACAACTGTCAAACAATGACTCACATGTTTATTCATAAACTTTTCTAGGGTTGAAAACAAAATGAATAAATCAAATGCCCATCAACTATTGACTAGGAAACTGTGCCTTGTATTCCCCAAAACTGAAGGCACAAATTAATGTCCCCTTCTCATTGAAGGAATATAAATCTCTTGGTCATCTCTCAACTCAGTATTTCCCCTGAAAACCTTTTTTACTTCTTCTATGTGGCATTAATCTATGATATTTCTGTTAATAAAGGAATCCATACTACCAACTTACTTGCAACTACTTGCAAATGTGAGTGTAGCCTTACCTCACTATAAACAGAAGCAGATAAAACCATTTATAAGTGTGTTCTCCATGTCAAGCATGGTACTTTGAGATTTCAATAGTTTTGTGGTAGCAAAAACTATTTTATAAAGGTCAATTTTATATATTTATGGTGAGTAAAGTTGTCTTATTTATAAATAGCATCCTAAAATATATCATAAATTTGAAGATGCAAAGAGATATAAATAACAAAGTTACATAAGGAAACAATCTATTGTGATTTTCTTTCTTAGCTTGAATGGCTTGATTCTTTACTTACTCTAACCTAATATATGTACAGAGAAACTATGGTATACATTTTTTTTCATATATTTCCAAAACATATCAAATACTATTTTTAAAACTGCATGACTTCTCATTATCATAATAAATACAAAAGAAGGAAACATCCTTCAAATCAATAACTAAATAAAAGCCTGCAAATACAAACCCTGAATATGCATAGTTGGCATAATAAAATTATCAGAACTATGGTTGACCTTGCAGATTTCATGGAATTTGAGTGTTACTTTCAAGGCAAGCACCAAAGAGGCATTTTTTTCCTACTCTTTAGAAGCCCTGCAATTCTCCTTTTGAAATGCAATCTAAAACTTGCATTCCTCACTGAAGCAATGACTGGAATGAATATAAAAATGAGATGTTTCATAAACTTTGCAACAAAATGAGAATCGGGTAATCAGCCACTTTAATCTCTTGCATATTATAAAACTTAAGCACACATTTTGTTCTAAAGAAAATCAATAGAACGGATACTAAGAAAATGTAACAAAAGCCTGAGTTAGGACTATACTGAATCATACCTCATGTATGCTATTTAGAAATTTAAACACTTAAAACAATGACAGTAAAATTAAATGGTTAATATGCATTCTTGGGTACTATTGTGTATTGTACTACATCACGAAAGTAGAGAAATGGTAGCACTTACTTTCTAATACACTGTGCCTCTCCTATTACAGAACTCATTTGTGCAATTACTAGAAATGCATGAGATTTGCCCTAAATATGTCATCTAGTAACAAAGGAGACATGGAGCAGAAAAGAATCATTTGATGTATACGTATCCATGCAGCAGTTTTGAAATATTTGCAAGAAAAACAACTCAGGAAAGCAGCAATATGTTATTCACTCCAGTCTCATTGAACCTTGATAGTTTTGTCACTTGAGGTGTACTCAAAGGGATATATGAATCCTGAATGGGAAACAAAATGTGCACAGTTTCACTGTACAAGAATATGGCATAAGCATTTGTCTTGGTTTTGTTAAATATTCCTATATAAAAGCACCTGATTTATAGGATTATATGAGGGCTTCAGTAAGCATTATTTATAAAATATTTAGACTATTGAGCAAAATAACCCACTGATCTTTTAAATATAAGCAAAAGCATTCTAAAACAAATATGCAATTGATTAAGAATCCAGAATGCAAACTGTAGTTCTCAAATGTAAGATAGAGTAATAATGAAGTGGCTGGTGGGTATCTCAATAGGTAGGTGATTGCTGAGCAAGAAAAACAAACAAACAAACAAACAAACAAACCAAAAGAACCCCAAGAAAACATATATCTACATAAAATACTGCTGTATGGGGTCAGTAACCCCATGTAGGCAGCAGATGAAGGCCTGGATGAATATATAGTCCCCCCCACACACACACACACTCAGACTTTCTGAATGTGTCTCTACCATTTCTTCATTCCCTAATATCTCAGTCAGAGCAATCACAGAGACTTGCAGTTCACTGAAACCCTGTAACTGGAGTCTGAGAAAAAAACAGAGGGATTCCAAGAGCTCTCTGGCAGATGATTCAGTCAAATACATGAGCTCAAGGCTCAGTAAGAGACCTTGTGTAAAAATTAAGACAGTTCAAAACTGAAGAAGACGCCCATGGCCTGTATATACACACACAGACTTAAAAATTAAAAATAAATCTTTAAACAAAAATTGAGAAAATAAAGTCCTTTACCACTTCTCTACTCTTGTTATTTTAGCATGTAATATATGATTTTTGTCTATGTTTACTTTTATGGAAATAAAATGTAACATTTAATAATTAAAATCTCTTAATCCTCATATGTAACCAATATTTGCCATAGGGTTATTTCATATATTACAAGCAATCATTATTATAAGGGAGATTGCTACCACAATAATTGGTACTTATAATAATGAGTGACAGGTACTGAGTACTTTTTGTTTGCTAGGTATAATGCTGGGAGTTTTATACTCCTTTGCTTAGTTCCTCTAAACCATACCCAGTATATTCCTGTAACTATGCTTTGGTACTGGGCCGGGAAGTGGGTCTCCCAAGTTCACATAACAAGATAAAGATTCAAAGATGAATTTTGTTCTTGCAGAAAGATCACGTCCTCCAAAATGAACCCTCTGTATGCATCTCCAGGAGTCACTGAAGTGAGCAGTGGAGGAACTTCACCAAAGTCCTGTTGGATTGAAGGGAGCACGGGCAGATAGAGCAGATGGTAAAAGTTCAACTTGATTTAACTGACCAGATGGAACTGGATGACAAATTTGAAATAGTTTTTGAGAGAAAAGAGCATGGAATTGAGAACACAGAATGACAAATCACTGGAGACCATGAAGGGCGTGTAGAAATAAAGAGGGAAACAATTTACAAGGAGCAAAGCAGAGTTCTTTCATGAAGGCTTAGATGACAATTCAATTAAGAAGCATAAAATACTAATAGTGTGTCCTATTTTGAAAGAATGGGATTATCCTCCACATTAAGTTTTAATGAGAAACATGACTGCTTTTTTAAGGAATGGAAAGTAATATCTCTACAGTACTGTCTATCAAATGAATAGAAATTTGCCAGTGGAAGTGTACTGTCATATTTACTATAAAAAAGTTAAATTCTATTCAAAACTGATAATAATACTTTTGGTTATATTAATCACAAATTATTAGTAATGTGTTATATATTTTCAAAAGTTTGTAAAAGAGTATTTAAAATAATAGTACCAAGATTCATATTTATTAATTTATCAGAATGTCTCATAAGGATCTTCTACATTTTGTTCTAATATCGTAATGGGGTAAATAAATTAGTTATGTTTATTTAATGTAATATAAACTATAAAGCCAACATAACAATTTAATATTATTTTATCTAAAAGTAAAAGATTATAACATTAAGGTTATATATGTTATATGTTATACCTATGTGTGTGTTTTGTCTGTTTATGTTCAATACATCTCTGCACATATGTATGTGAAGGTACTCTTTCCAGTGTGTACACACAGAGAGACCAGAGATTGATGTGCCTGTCTGTCTCAAACACTCTACCTTATTTTGTAATTAATTGCTGAAGGATTTCATACCTGTCTTGATCAAGTGGAAGACCTATTTCACCCCTCCAACTTTCCTCTTCTGATTTTATAGGCTGTTCAATTTCTTCTTATTTGAGCAACTTTCTAATAAATTTAGGCTTGTTTTGAGATCATAATAAACTATATCAATTCAACCCTGCCCTTTCCTCCCTCCTAACTCCCCCATGGACCCTGCCCTTGCTCTAATTCAAACTCACCTCCTCTTTTTCTTGTTGTTACACACACACACACACACACACACACACACACATACATATACATACACATGTACACTTTGTTCTAACCTTGTGCATGTGAGTTCCTATGTGCTCAGGCCCTATCATGTCTGGAAAACACTGTTTCACAGCAGTATTCCACTTCCTCACTTTACTAAAGTTTTCTGTGTTCTCTTCCACGATGGCCTTTCACCCTTGTGTGCCATGATGACCCTTGAGCTTTATGTTCCATGACGACCCCTCAGCCTTGTGTGGAAGGGGTATGACAGAAATGTTCCATTCAGGAATGAGCAGTGTTCAACTTCAGGTTTGAGACAAGGTCTCTCACTGAACCTGCCACTTGTCTAGACCAGCCATTCAGCAAGCGCCAGGGATGAGCCTGTCTCTGACCCAGCTGCGCTGGATGTTTTCACATGAGTATTAGCTAGGGATCTGAACTCAGGTCCTCATGCGCGCACTGCCTGCCTGCCAAGTCATCTTCCTTGTGCTGATACTATTGATTTTAAGATAAATTTCTAACACTTGCATTCCAAGTTTAGAAATCTGAATCTTAATCCCTTCCTGATGTCCTGAAACAGCCCTACAGTGTTTGAAATGAAGTTATTTTTGACATTTTAGATGATAACTTCTTTTCAAGTAGAGTGCCATATGTACTTCAGAATGCTATTTCTGAGCTTTTCTTAGGCAAAGATGTTGGTGCTAGCCTCAGTCATGATAGCTTAAAGATAGTATGTAGCAGATTAGCACACAACTGAAAGAACACAGACACCTGGCTGATATTGTTGATTGATAAGCCAGGCAGCCTTCTTTACAGTACTAATTTTTATAATCAGTATGTAGTATGTGTATTATATTCACAGGAAAGTATCAGTGGCTCCTGAACTTGCTTTCTAAGGTTATTTTCCTCCTTTGAAAGAATATCCATTATGCAAATATTCCTTCATATGGAAGGGATGAGTATTGAAGGACTAAGAAAAACTGTATGGTCTAGTCTGAATTCACTTATAAACAAACTTTAAAGTTAAAATTAGGTTCATAAATTAAAAAATAGTTGATAACTTGGAGTTATATTTTATACTAAGAAAGTAGTTAGTTCCATAAAGATGACAGTAGTTTAATAAAGTTTAGAAAAAAAATAAAATTATGCAAAAATATAATCTTAGTTGAAATACAAGATAAGATGAAAACACTAATATAAAATTTCCATTTATATATAATATTATTTGCATTAACATATATTATATACATATATGGATAACAGTATACATATAAAAAACCATGTCCACCATACATGTTTTCTATATATAAGACAGAATGACACCATACTTGCCCTGTGTCCTAAAATTTTATAAGCAATTATACTCAGAAATTCTAGGAAAAAAAAAAATACCTCCAAAACTGTGCAATTAACATGTTGGTTAAAAAACTTCTAAAGAAATCATTATTATTTCCCAGAAATTTCCAAACATCATTGTAAAAGCCATGGGGAATTTCAGAAACATAAGTGTTGATATTAGCACTAATAGTATCCATGCCACCTGTGTATCATACACACAGACCATGCCCCTGGCCTCCCCTTCCCCCAGCCTCTAATGCCAGCCACTACTCCCCAGGAACATACCAGCCAAGCAGGCCCATCAAACAGGCAATAACCAAGGCACTCTCTGAAAGAGAGAGAATCTAAGTTGGAGGACTCAATCAGGTCCCTCCCCTCAGAGCTTGGGGAACCCTGATGAAGAGTAGAAGGAAAGACTTTAGAATTCAGAGGGCAAGGGAACACTAGGAGGACACGCCCACTAAATCAACTCAGCAGGGCTCATATGAGCTCACAGAGACTAAAACAGCAAACACAAGGCCTGCTTGGGTCAGCACCAGGTGGGCTGTGTGGGATCCTAAGGGTGGGAGGAGGTCTGCCTCTGGCTCTTTTTCCTGCTTTAGGGACACTCCCCCTGTTGGATTGTGTTCTCCAGCATCAATATGAGGGCTTTCATCTTGTCTTATTGCATCTTGCTATGTCATGTTTGGTGGTTGTCTTTTGGAGGACTGCTGTTTTCTGAAGGGAAACACGGGGAGTAAATCTTGGTGAGAAGGGATATGGGGGAAGGCTGGAAGGGGGATAGGGAGGGGAAATTGTGAGATGTATTATATGAGAAAAGAATCTATATTCAATAATAAAACTGAACATATAGATTTAAAAACAGATATAAAATATTTTCATATAGCTTATATACTATGTGAACATATAATTATTATACAAGAGAAGTGAAGGTTTTTAAACATTTATTAAACCAGAGTTAGGAAGCATAAAAAGTTAAAATTATAACTGACAAAGTTTACGGCAAGAACTTCTACATCATCCTATTGTTTATGGCCAGAAATATAAACTATCACTTTTGATGTGTATATTAATCACACTACATTTAAATACCAATAATAACTTGCTAAAATAAATCAAAGAATGACATGGGAATCCATGGACCAACACATGTAGTATGTAGTACATGATAACAATTGTGAAAACAAGGGATACAAGCAAGCAGCTCAGGTCCGTAGTTTGTTTCCCACTAGCTCAGGGTGTTCTGAAGGACATTGCAATGGGAAGAAAGATTAATTTTGACAGCAACTCGTTATTGCTCTTAATTCATTATTATCAGACAATCTACAGCACACAACACTTGCTTTTGCATTTAAAGGCATGTATTACACAGGAAGTGTTTATCTGTTTATCTGTGTGGTCCATTTTTTTTTTTTTTTTTTAAATCAGGGCTGGATCTTTTAGGATTATTTGTATGAGAAGCCTCAGAGGATTTGGGTTGAGAGGTAGGAAGCTGTGCTCCAGAGACTTGCTTTTCAGTTCAAACGATTCTCTTTCATTTTCTACATTAGAGATCTGCATACAGATACTCTAAAAAGGGTTTAGAGCCCCAAGGTTTGAAAATGAGTAACTTAGAAAAAGTCAGTGTCCAATTAGATGATTAAGGGATAATTCTGTGTCAAATGAATCTTATTGTTTATGGAAATGAATACTTTCTTTCCTAATTAAAATTGCTTTTTTATGCTTACTGTAGACAATGTATATATATATATATATATATATATTAAACATTCTTGTACATTCACTTAAACATGTTGTGAAAGCTTGTTCTTGCAAATTAATTTTTAGACAAATGTCCTTTTTTTGCACAAACTTTGTCACATTTAAGATAAGGGATCAAGACATACTAGACTGGAGAGGGTGATACAATATTTATTTTGTTTTCACTTGGAGTTTCTTCAACCTAAATCCCAGGTCGCCCCTGCTCCATTTAAAAGCTGTCCCAGAGGCATGGGCAAGCCCATTGTCTTCAATGGAGAGCAATGATGTGCTGGTTGGCACACTTACTGATTCGGTATGCAGTGTTGCTGCAGGAAAAGCTAAGCATGTGAAGGGAAAAAAATGTGAGAAATCACTGGGCTTTCTTCTTGACTTTGCAATGAAACTAAAGCCTCTTTAAAAATACAAATCTAGTCTTTAGACATAGTGGACTAGAGTGCCATGTTTTATCTGCTACTGATACTGTAATTTTAAATACTCTGTGTAATATGAAAATTTTCTAAAGAAATCCCTTTGGAATTCTGTCAATTTCCCTCCTGATTTGTGAATCACCCGTATTTAGTCTCCATTTTGTTTTGTACCCATATATGAACACTTAAAGTCTATACAGTAATTGAATTTAATATATATTTAAACATATTTTAATATATTGTAAAATGAATATATTTTAACTCTATTTTATTTATATGTAATCATTAAAATTACCGGAAATCTTGGTATGTTCCCCTTCCCAGTAACCGAATTATAAGTAATTTAACCTCTGGAATTACCCTTTATTTAAAATTTGTTTCTACTTAGCCCCATCACTGATTATAAATAATATGAAATGCTATATTTAAATTTTTCTCTTTTATATCCATATTCATTATATATTTTGTGATTTTTTTTGAGACAGGGTTTCTCTATGGCTTTTGGAGGCTGTTTTGGAACTAACTCTTGCAGATCAGTCTGGTCTTGAACTCACAGAGATCTGCCTGCCTTGGCCTCCCAAGAGCTGAGATTAAAGGTGTGCACCACCACAGCTCGGCTTCATTTTTTTTTTTAATCTTCAAATTTGTCCCATAATTCAGCCAGCTGTTATTTCTAAACGATTACATGTGGATAAGTAAAATACACATTTATATATTTTTCATATAATAAAATATTATTTATTTCTTGTGTATAGCTTATTGGAGTTGACAGGTTGGTAAGAACTCATTTGTGTCTTTGAATATAGCCCTTAACCTTTATTCTGTTTTCCTCATTGGGATGCATTCGTAAGCAGAAATGTCATGCAATATACTAATGGCAAACAAAGTTAAGTTAAAAGTCTCCTGGAACATGAAAGGCACAATCCCTTAACAGAATACTCTCCACTTTACCTGCATAACAGAAATTAATCTTTATTTGATAGGAAAAAGCTTGTTAAAAACAAGCTGTGTCAGGTCACAAAAACATGATAAATAAAATATGACCATACTCTCTTTCTTAAGTGGCCACAAAAAAATATAACGGATTTCACTAATTAAAATCTGTTAACCTTGAAAATCTTTCTCCTGTGACTTATCCTTGCTTTCCTGGGATACTGGTCTGGCAGCTTTGAATAAAATTTCCCCTTCTTACCCTCCCTTACCCCCCTTTTTTTGTAAACCTTATGGCAACCCACTAATTATTATGTTATTTTCAAAATTCAGATTTTTTTATAAAAGAGTCAGAATGCATATTGCCTGCACAGGTGAACATGCTGATCCCAGAAGGGAGGGATTGCTCAATGAAAATCACTGTACAAAACAGGGCATTGACCACTGAGCTTGCAAATGACTTCAGAACAACACAGGCTGTTTCATTTGTCCTTAGTTATTCATCACAGCTATGGACAGTACACACTTTATCTTCCAGTCACAAACTGGCTGGCATAAACAGTATCTTAAGATAGTATTCAGCCTACTGGGAGCAGGAAAAAAAAAAAGCTGAATGTTCTTGTAAAGTACTTGACTGTGCATGCTTGCTTCAGAACCAACCTGCCAAGCAAGCTGCATCTACTGGTGCAACTGTGCTGAGACTGGTGCAGAATGACTACCAGTGTGCTGACGGGATTCGAAGCCTGCTCCACAGGAAACCATCTTAAGCTTGGTACTACAATCCTGGTTTGACTTGGGATCCTACTCCACAACCTGCTTTTGGTGTTTTGCTCACTGGCCACACTGTCAAATTACCTTCTAAATATTTTGGCATACCCAATGGACCCAGTCTAACCTCGACATTAGTCAGAGGAGCCCCCCTTTGCAGTGAATAAAAAGATGAATAACTGGACAAGGCTGAGCCCCAAACATGATATTTGTACTAACTGTTTCACCACCAAGGCTCAGGGACCAACACAGAAGTCGAGGTAGAAAGGATGTAAGAGCCAGGGGGTGGCTTTGAGTGCTGTGAATTGCTATTCTGGATATGAAATACACTTTGTGCTCCAACTCATACTGTGGAGATTTTAGCAATGGCTAGATTTTGGGGGAGACAGAATAATTATCAATTCCTTTTTGATGATATAACAGCTAATATGTTTCCTATGTTACAGTAGATGGCCGTAGGTACAGCCAGGCGCTATAGAGAAACAGTCATGAAAAACACAAAATAAAGTATATGTTAGTAAATATGGGTTTTTCATGCATGTGTGTGTATTTGAGTATGCATGTGCAGATGTGTGAGTGCTGCAGGGCACATGTGAGAGTCACAGGACAGCCTGCCAGAACAGGCTCTCTCCTTCCACCATGTAGATGCTGGGGGTAAATCTTTAGAATGTCTGTCTCCACTGCAAGTACCCTTTGCCGTTGACCCATCTCCTGATGCCAGTAAAAGCCTCACAAGACTGATATAAATAGTATTATTTATTTAATGAGTAATGAATATGAATTTTTTCTATTATTTTCAATGAAATGCCGGTGCATGTGATTGGAAGGTGTTTTTTGGGAGAGGAGGGGTACAAGAATATTTAAAGAACAATCTGCAAGTTGCAACTTCAACATTCTATCACGTTTTGACATATATAGACTCCCCTGTCCCTCTCCAAATATTTACTCTATAAGTTTTATCACTATTTTATTAATGGTAAGCTCTTTGAAAGACAAATATGATATATTTTATATGTCCCCCAAAACAATATGTAAATATTATACAGTGTGTTCATAATCTATAAAAGTGTATATGATTCTTAAAAGGGAAGTATTACAAGCATACACTTGTAAGACTAAAGCAGTTTCATATTTATGTAAAACTAAAAGTTTACTTTCCATATAACATGCATTAATAAAGATGTGTTCACCATTCCTCACATCCACACAACTATTTGTCATTTAATATTTTACTGTAGCCATTCTGACACAGGCAATGTCAAATGGCAAAGAAGTTTTAATATGTATTTCCATTACAGTAAATGCCATTGAATAAAAATATTTTTATTAATTTGTATTTATTATTTAGAGAAATCTCTGTTTAGTTCCATGCCCACAGTTTGTAACTGAGCTTTTGCCTTTGTTGACATTAATTTTTCGAGTACTTCATGTATTATGGGCACAAACTCTCCATCAGATACATAAATTTGTGAAGATAATTTTTTCTCATTCTGCCAGAGGTACTAGGCAGGCTAGAATTTGATTTACCACATGATACAGCTCTAGCATTTCTGGGCATATTTAAAGGACTCTATATCTTACTTTCAGGATCCTTGTTCATTCCAGTTCATTCTTGTTCTACTCATTATTAAGAATAGGTATGAATAGCCAGGAAATGGAAACAGCCTAGAGGTCTATAAATGGATAATCAGACTGTAGTTCATACTCACAATGGAATATTGTGAGAGAGCAAATAAAACAATACTATTAAACCCACAGGAAAATGGATGGAATTGGCTATAATCTGAGTGAGATAACCCAGAAAGATGTCACAATTTGTCATATGTGTATATGCTTAGAATCTTTAGATATGTGTGTTTCATTTGCAGTACCCATCGAATGCAGGAAACTACTAAGGGGTAGTAATGGCAACCACTAGGATATGGGGTTGGCCCAAGGTGATAAGAAATGGGTGAGGGTAATCACGGAACAGGTTGGGGCTGCGAGGACATTACAGAAGAGGGAATGTGGAGAAGAACAAAAATTGCCAAAGACCTTTAAAATTCCATTTGCAACCTACTACAATATATATGGCTTAAGTAGTTACCCTGTAAAAATAGAACAATACCTCCCTCAAAAACCATGGTGCCTAAGTTAGGGTTTCTATTTTTGTTGACAAAACAGCATGTCCAAAATGCAAGTTGGCGAAGAGAGAAGTTTACTCAGCCTATACTTCCAACACACTGTTCATTATTGAAGGAAGTCAGGACAAGAACTCAAACAGGGCAGGATCATGGAGGCAGGAATCAGTACAGAGGCCATGGGGGGAAGTGCTCCTTACTGGTCTGCTTCCCACACGTGCCCAGTTTCCTTTACTGTGGAACCCAGGAGGTTCACAATGGGCTGTACCCTCTCCCAGTAATCACTAAGAAAACTTCTTACACCTGGATTTTATGGAGGCATTGTCTCCATTGAAGTTCTCTCCTTCCACATGACTCTAAATTAACATATGATGAGCCAACACAAAGGCTATTACATAAGATACTCAGTTTCAGGTGTGGATAATCCCCTTTTCAGTTTTTTATCAGGGCAATCCCATAGTATCCCTCAAACACTGCAGCTGTTGTCATTCTCTTTAGTTACCCACCATAATTTGATGAAGACTTTACTACTGAAGATATTACATACCAGAATTATAGAACATGAAAAAATGTGGACTTGTAGACTTCATCCATAGTGACTCGTAATGCAGAAGATTCTATATAGGCTACTGGGGAACAGATCATCAATAGACTTATCCAGTTGTCAACATTGTGACTTACAATAAAAGTTGGCTTTGCAAGATACGCACAGTGCTACAGCAGTCTAGGAATGCAAGGGGAGTTATGAGCAAAGTTCATAATGGAGCCCATGCCTGGTAGTAACATCTTGGCCCAGTCTTGTGGTTGCATAAACTAGAACATATGTACACAGAGACATATAGATGTGCATACACATGGATAAAAATAAACCTCAAAAACAATATGAAAGACGGATGCAATGCACCCGGCAGTGGACTTCCTACCAAGTACAAAGTTCTAGGTTCACATTCCAGAACGGTGTAAACCAAGTACGAAGGCTCAGATTTTCTCATCTAGAACCCAGGAGAAAGGGCAAGAATTTCAGAAGTTCAAGGTCATTGCCTGCAGCTGCAGAATTCTAGTCTAGCTTAGACTTCAATAGACGGTCTCAAAATATAATAGAGAAATCAATAAGGAGGAAACAAGAAAGATAAAGTGATAAAATTCTTGGCATACACTGGTGATAAGCATGAGACACAGTGACAGAGGATCTAGGAGGAGATCAAAGTGGGGTTGCACCTTTCTTGATGTATCATCTGTCACAGAAAGTTTAGGCCACTAGTAACAGAGGGTATAATAAAAGATTAAAGCAATGCTGTGTTTTCATTGATGTATTTTCTTGTCATGGGAAGTTTAGGCTATTGTTTTCCCAACACCTCAAGTGGGAAAATAAATGCCTTCTAGATATATAAGAAGTTTCTTTTGGCCAAGGCAATTTAGTATCTGTTCCAGCCAATGACATAGGCAATTTTTCATCCTTTCTGAGACCACCTGAACAGCTGTCCTTGTGTGCTTAAATGATTATTGAAATAGATCTTTGGAAGTGTTTACCTGAAGGCTATAGAAAAAGTGAGATGTCTTCTCAATTTTGAAGAAATTCAATTTTGTAAAGTTGATTTTAAGCTCTATTACACCTCAACTCTATTTTCTCCATTTTGTTTCCCAGAGGGAATGCATGAGCGCTGTGTTGGAAAAGAGCTTTGCAGTATCAAAAGAAAGTATTTGGATTCCCATCATCAGAGCAATAAAAAGTAACTAATGGGTAACCCATTAAACCCATTAAAGCAACCCTAAAATAAATAAATAAACAAAATTATGAAAGTGATCATTTGAAGACAGAGGTGTCATACAGACATACTTTGATACATGCTAAACGTTCTGCAGAAATTCTGTTTTTTAAAATGTCATATGTTACCCTAACTTTCCTGAGAAATTCATGGCCGTCTCCCAACTCTTCAAACTTACACTTTTAAGAATTCTTCCAGTGTAGGTTGTCTCATTTATTGCTCATGGCAGCACTCACAATCATTTTGAAACTCTTCTATTTTATGTCCTCCACCACTTTACCCTTGCACACTGGGCTGTGGATTCCCCTTGTTGTAGAATGAAGGTCAATTCTGCAAGGGCCAACATTCTATCCTTCAGGAATTAATGAGTAAATAACTAATAATTACATAAATATGTATTTTGTATTTAGTATACCCAATTTCTTGTTCAGAGAACAATGAAGGTATTTTCTCTGCCTTAATGAGAAAATCTTTGTCGTTCTAAATGTAGTGTGGAGGAAACATGTATAACTACACAAAACGATGAGAGATTACAGTATGACACATGGAGCTTCAGAGAAGTTCAATGGAAATTTCTGTTTTGTCAGATGTGTAAAATGTTCCAAGATGGTGTAAACCTAGCTGGTTCCAGACACTGTAGAAGCTAACTTCTCTACTGGGCCTGTAAATGCTGACACTGCTCAGTGTCCTTTTTCTCAAAAAAAAAAAAAAAAAAAAAAAAAAAAAAGCCATCATCTCATTTGTGTGTACTCCACTTTTTCCCAACAATAATGTCAGTGTATGGTTATCAGAAACAATTAGATTCTCAAAGGGTGACTTTTAAAAACATAACTGTGACAAGTCCTTTGTTTTAAAACCAAGTAAACTAGAGACAGGAGTCAGTTTTCTCCATCTCTTAATGTACAGTTTATCACCCAAGAACTATTTATTTAACCAAACTGAGTTAAACTTCATATATATAAATTTAATGATCAGTTTTCCTAATTGAATAATAAAGTTATTTTTTCAATTGTCATGATTTTAATGTAGATCATCTGTGAGAAAGCAGTGAATGCGGGAGGAAGTTTGTTTGTTTTTAAATATTGGTTGACTATGTGGATTCCTGTCAGATGTTTGCACTTGTTAAAATGTCTCCCTTTCCTCATGGAGTGCACCAAATTATAGAAGAGCAAACATTTTCTAAGAGGAAGAGAAGGGCATCACCTGACTTCCTGGGTTGCATAGATATGATAGGAAGAAAAGATGGGATTGAATGAGGCCAAGAAGCCTGCACTTTCTTCCTGGAGAGCTCACTGAAGTCTCAGTGGCAAGCTAGCTAGAATGCTCATGCTCAGCTCAGCTACCTCTCATGAACACAGATGATTTGTTTTGACAAATATTCTAGCAGCCACCATAGGAAAATTCAGCTGGAAGATGAATCTGCTTGTGCAACTGTGCAGCTAGTAAACTGAAGACCTGTTCTCTGCATTGGCTAGAAAGATATTCTGATGAAAATGCCTATATTTGACAGCATGGAAAGATGAGAGAAAAAGGGGGAAGAGTATGGAGTAGGTCTGAGATTTTGGTCAACAGCTGTGAGGCAAAAGATTATGGCTTCTTCATTCCTTAATAGATGAACATTTTGGACTAAGATAAAAGTGGAGAGGGGTTGGGGATTGGATGGCTTTCAAAGAGCACAGGCAGACATCGGGAACTCAGCAGTAGAGTGTGTAGACTTTTTTTAAGAAATTAATTTAGTATGCTTTTGACTACCCAGGACAAAAACCATTTTATCATTTTTAAGTGAGAATTGCAATTAGTGCTATTGATTACATGATCGTTAATACATGGTTTTTATGGAAGAGATAATCTGAAATAAATATGTTAGCTTATGTATTATATCTACGTTCCATTTGTCCTCCTGTCCCTGCCTTGCAAGGAAAGTGACTAAAATTATGATGAGAAGTGGTAGGCATGGCTCAGTGGTTAAGAGTCATTGCTGTCTCTAGGCAACAGAGGATTTGACACATTCTTGTGGCATCCATGTATACTCACCACTCACATGCACAAACCCACATACAGACAGACATATACTCATGAGTTAAAAGATAAATTAAAATTAATAAAAGCTTTTAGTTTTTCTTTTACCCAGCATTTCTCTGTATCTAAAAGTTATTTTCTTAGACCATGAGGCCATTTCTTCCTTTTTATGTAAAATAATGAAGACTGATTCTATAATAGGAAATAAATCCAATTATGGAATTTATAATACTAATGAATAAATGAGCCCTACTTGTAGTGATATTTTTTTTTTTACGTTGAAGCCTGGGCAAGTCGGTATGTATATATGTGTGTATGTATATGTACTATGAAAGAAATATGTTTTGCATAAGGTAGTCATTTTGAGAGAAACTTCTTAACATTCTATGATTTTTAAAAGAACAATTTGTGCTGTGGCTTAAGCCAGGTGTTACAGATTTAGCTACTTTAATTTTCAAGTTGTTTGCCGGTAACTGGCTATGATGTCTATCGCTCTCCCCAGCTGCACGCCCAAACAGCTGTGGCTACCCTGCTTTCAGAGCGATCTCAAGGGAGTTACATTTACAGGAGAGTGAGATGCTGCTGCTAATCATAACTGCAATCTGTTCCGCAGCAGTTTTTGCACTCTGCTGACACTCCCTACTGTGTTTTGCCAATAGTTTTTACCCTTTCTTCCACTTCTCTAATTTTTGTTTTAAACTCATTAAACTGCTGCTTAACTGAATTAATTTTAGAGCGTATCACTCTAGCATGTTTTCCCCTGGAGGAAGTGGGTTGTTTATAGTTATTTTTAACAGCAAGTTTGTGTTGTTTCTCCAAATTTAAGTGAGGTGAATTGTTGGGGAGACAACTAGGAGCAGTAAGTCCTTAGCGGGGCTATTGGGGGTCACCTCTTTACTGTAAGGAATAAGACCCGGGAAGGACCCTTCACTGGCATAAACACAGAAACCTTTTCGCATGTATTAGACCCAGATTTCCTATGCTCATCTGTGACGCAATACACATCACAAAATCTTTTATGCTTCACGTAAAAGATGTGACGAGTGGCAACTAGTTGTAAGACAATGTATTCCTCAACTTCCAGTACACAGCTACCTAAAATCATTTGTGATTCTCTAGTACTGACTCTCACCATGACAAGAAGTCAGATTTCTCGCCAAAGGCGACAAGTCTCTAAAAATGTATGAGCTACCTCATGTACTTCATGTTTGAAACTCATATAGCCATCACATGAAGATTTTAATACAAAAGTTAATTTATTTCATTTAATATACAGAAATGAAATATCAAAACCAGAAAATGTTATAACTCAAGTATATCTTATTATCAATTTCAAATCTAGAAATAACATTTAAATTTTCTTTATGGCTACTTAAAAACATACTTTGTAACTTATGTCTAGCTCTTTTTTCATTTTTTTAACCTCAAAATTTTAGTAAATGAGTAAAGCGTGGTAAATAAGAATCTGCGAAATGATAGGCTGATGGATCTTTATTTGGGGGAAATTATTTATAGCAGAAACAGATGACCTCAGGCAGGTTCCCGTCCCAAGGATGCCTCTGGATGCTCTCTGTCTCTGACCAGGAAGTAAGACTGTTGGAGTCCCCTACCCCAAACCTAGTTCTCCCAGGTCACATCTGCAGCTCTCCCCACCACCAATGGGCGTGGTCAGGGTAACAGGTGTGGGCAGAGTGAACATCTCACTACATATCTCACTACAAATGAGCACAAATTTTATGCTATGATTCACTAGCAAATGTTGATTGTAGACCAAAGTGTTTGTTGCTAGGCTGGTGGTTTCCTCTCTCTGCTGATAGTGTGCAGAGTACGAAAGACACTAGTAAAACTGAGGGCTTTACTAAGGCACCAGTTCAACTTCTCCGTGTCTGGTGATTTGTGTAGTGACTGTCTTCAGCACTGGGATTTTGACATCAGTGTGAGGAGAGCAACCTTCAGTCTACGAAATATTCATGGTTGGTTGGTGGTTCCTACAAGACCCCCTTTGGTTAGCAACTCAATTACATGTCACCCAATCCCAGTACTGGAAGCCTCGTTTGGTGACAAGGGATGGCCAATTGAGACTCTCTCGCCCATTATTAGATGATTTCATTTAAACCTCCTGTATACATGTTTTAGAAAGATTCTACTATACCAGGATTCCATACTAAGGCTCAAATAAGCCTTTATTTTTTCTGTCTCTTCCTGTATTCCTTTCTTTGTTCCATGTTTCTCTCTCCCTCTCCACTTCATATGCCAATTCCCATCTTCTCTAATCCCTCCATAAATAACCATTCTATTTCTCTTTGCTAGGTAGGTTTATTTGGTGCCAGGTGAACCCCAGTCTTCTATTACATGCCTGAACTCTGTGGTTCTCTGGATTATGGCTTAGTCATATTTGACTTTAGAGCTAATATCCACATATTGACAAATGCATACCATATTTGTCTTTCTGAGTCTGCTTAACTTCACTGAGAATGATAGTTTTTCCTATGTCTACCCATTTAATATCTAATCAATGGCAAATTTCTTTCTTTTTTAACAGCTAAAGTTTATATATGTATGTATGTATTCCGTGGAGAGAAAAGAAATTGTGGGAGAATCTGAGGGGGGATGGGGACAATTTATCAGCAAGACTCAGAGCAATTCTGACATGCAGTACTGAAGATAGGTAATCAGCCACATGACAGATCATAGACTGAGATGAACTGCTTATTTTAAGTTATAAAAGCTAGCTGGGAACAAGCCTAAGCTAAGCCCAAGCTTTCATAATTAATAAAAATGTCTCTGTGTGTGTCATTTTTGGTAGCCTTTGGTCCAAAGAAAGACTTGCTATAGAAATTCTTCTCAAATATTATTTTATTATAGTTACTCTTGATTGTATATCCTGAAGTCTTGTTTAATTGTTATGTCTGAAGTGTTGAAACAGTTATTTTAGAATTTCTGTGCAGAGAATAAAACCCATTGAGAACACCTTCCATTCATTTTGTTTCTCTTCTATCATGTTTCCCTCCAGTTACAGAACAATAAAAACACGGGACTTCGGCTATTTTTTTTGTTTGTTCTCTATTGCTAGAGAGAGTTCTCTCAGTGTTTTAGTATTAATTTTTGCCTCTGGCTTGAGACACCACACACAAATTTTCTCCTCGCTCAGTTTGTGTCTCTGTGTGGAAGAAACCATTGTGGAGGAGTAGTGAAGACACAAGCGGTACTATTCCTTTCACATTTCCAGCCCTGAAATCTTGGCATGCTATTCTTTCGCTGACTCTCTTATTCCTAAAATATAGATACCACAACACATTTCACCATCAACACACACGACGACAGAAAGTGGGAGCTCTGTTCTGATTAGCGTCCAGTTGAGCGTGTGCCTGCTTCTTCACCAGCACGGTGTTTTGTCTCTCTCATTCACCCCTCACTTTCCTGAAGTGTAGCCAGTATGCAAGTTCTAAACCCCCATGAGTCTTAAGACTTATTTTTCTTCGTGTGGACAGAACCTGTTTCAATTATAAACAACTGCAAAGTTTTTTTTTTTTTTAATCAAAAGGGCAGTGATATAAATTCACTTAGGGTCACTATCATATATTTACAAGAACAAGAATAGAAGGAATATAAGAAATATAATAGAAGACCAGTAACATTTAGTGCATTTAAGTGTCCACATACACAGGTGCATGTGTGCCAAATGAAATATTTTGATATGCAATGTTACTAGTCTGTGGATCATTAATTCTAGTCATTTCCCATAAAAAGAACAGGCATCTGAAAAAATAAAAAACAAAAGAACAAAAAACAAAACAACAACAACAACAAAAGGCCTTTCCACTCTGTCTCTTTGGAAGTATAATGAACTATAATAATTTGATTCCATAAGAAGAGCTTATTTTAAAACTTAAATATTTCTTTTCAGGGGATGTTTGTTAAAACAAACACTGACTTCCTTGCTGTGGAATTTGGCTTACCAAAGTTTTCTTCATTGAATTAGGCAACAGGAGCTTTTCCAGATGCATGTTCACAATTATGTGTGTGTGTGTCTTTATGTGTGTATGGGTGTATATGTGTGTGCATGTATGTATGAGTCTGTATGTAACTGTGTGTCTGCTTATATGCATGTACATGTTTGTATGCATATATACTCTTGAGTATATGAGGGTGTGTGTGTGTGTGTGTGTATTCAGCAGAAGTTTTCACACAAATTTTATTTCACAAAATTTTCATTGAGTAATTAAATAAGTAATTTTTAAGTAGGAATATTTTCTACTCCTGCCCCTTATTCTGTGTTATAAAACTGAAAATGAGTTGATGGCTGTGATGAGAAATAATTTTTAAAACTTGACAAGAATGTATGTATTCACTGAAGGCCTAGGGCAAAAGTCTGCAGAGATAAACTGGAGAAATATAGTTAGTGAGCAAATTCATCAACATCGGAATCCTGTGTGTCTTCCTCTGACTTGATGCAATGATATACTTCCCTGCAAGCAACAGAGCTGTAATACCAGAGCTACAACAGAAGCACCTGCTAGACCAGGGGGGTACATTTTTTTGCTCAACAAGATATCCTGACAACTAACAAGAACCATCTGCCTGAGACACAGTTCAAGTTCTTAAGACACAGCCAGCCACATTCCCAGCTGGCAGCTTCATCATCAATTGGTACTTCCAATATCTGGCATATAAAGTAATAGTGTTATGTAGACCTTGCCTTGCGGGCAATTATCTAATGCAATTCTAAAACTTTCTATATAAAGATAATTCACATAGACTAATGAGATATCAGTCTCAGGTCATAATTTACTTAGAAAAAGATATGAAAATAAAATTAATGGTTTACAATTCTACCTAAAGTTGTTTCTTCTGTGTCACATTTCTGAACTAATTACTGTTAAAGCAAAAAAAAAAAAAAAAAAAAAAAAAAAAGAGTGTTCAAGTCAAATGCATGTGTGTAGTTTTGAAGAATATGAACGATTTTATTTTAATGGTTAAGTCCTCTTACCTCCACTCAGCATGTCAATAGTCATTTTTATTTTATAGTGAATCTTCATTTTAGTTGTTTTGGGTTGTGGTGTGTGTGTGTGTGTGTGTGTGTGTGTGTGTGTGTGTGTGTGCGTGTGTGTGTGTGTGTTTCCTCTCCTTGGCACATCATGGAGAAATCTTTGGGATAAAAGTCCAAGCTTCCCAAACGAACATGTAATGCTGTACTAGAGTGAAGCTAACAGTCATATATGGAGAGTGAACGTGTGAACACAGCCTCATTTGTACTGGACTTTAAGACAGACAAGTGTGCAGCCATGTGTGAAGGTGAGCTAAGCATCCAACTCATCCAGGCTCCCAAAATGCACGTTTGATTCTATTACAGAGCTTCACCTTTGTGTAATTAAAGCTCGATCTTATCCAGCTGCAGTGGCACAGACTGTCTTAAGAGAAACTCAATCTATAATTAAAAACCTCATTAATCATTTCCTAAATTATTTGGTGCAACATAAACTGGAAGTTTAGACCAATCCTGCTGTTAAAATGGTTACAATATTAATAACAGTGGCTGTAACAGATGTCAATAGCAAAGAGACCTTCACGTTCTGTTTACACTGTTCTGTTTTCACAACTCTAGCTGTGCAAAGCAATTCAATGTTCAAGCATTCTTTAATAAAGTAAGTTTCCTCTTCAACGTGTAGGAAATGTTTTTTTTTTTTAATCATTTTCATTGTGGCAAAAAAGATTGTGATTTCTGATTATGTTTATTAAAAAGACTCCATGTACTTAAATACCACTGGACAGGACTGAAAATGAGAATAAATTTTCTTTGGATATTTATCCCTCCAGATGTCTAGTATGAATATATTTAGCTATCTATGCTTCTTTCTTTCGAAAACTTTAATCTTTGCAAAACATGGGGATTAGAAAGACTAAGAAACTCAACTCACATTTTATAGCGGAGAAAATCTGGGGATTGTGAAAAAATTTTAAATGTGGGTTTATAGTAAAGGGTTTCTCAGTAATGGGTGATAAATCGATGGTTTCTCAGCAGATTACCATATGTAGTGCTGGTAGCTATACTTATCTGTATGTATAAGGATACGTTTTAGAATGTAGTTAGGAATCATGTGGTCTAGCAAAGTGGCAGAAGTAGAATATTTTCTGATGTCCATGTCCTCACTAGCCCTGGGAAGCTGGCTATGTTTCTAGTTCCAGGCATGATTTTTCAACTTTTAAATGAGCTGTAAGTCCAAATTAGACCGTCAGTGTATGAGTGCTACTCATTTTACCTTCCCTTAATACTTTCCATTCTGGTCACTCTTGTGGTTCCTAGGTTTCACACCTTGGAAGGACTTTTAATTGCTTTCTTTGCCTGACAGCTTGCATAGTTGTGAATGACTCTTCTTTAAGAGAGGTGACATTGCAAATACACACTTTAAATTCCCACAAGATTATCTATGCCCTTTAACCAGTTGCACTGGTGGCACAGTTGAGCTCTGGGTAATGTCTGTAAGAATTATCTGTTGAAAAGATTCAGTGGTATCTTATTGACACTGGAAGTGTGTTCACTATCAAAAGGTTCCAGACACTGTAACTGCAAAGTGTGTACACATCACCCAAGGAAAACAGAAATTTCACTCAATCCAAGATTGCTCTTGACCATTTCCTTTCTCCATTTTCACATGAGCTTTTCGTATGGTCCATGAAAAGTTAAACAATAAGCAGTGAATGGCTATACTAGCATAGTCTCTTAGATTAGTTTATAGTAATGCCAACAGGAATTTCAAAAGGCATGCATGTGGGCAGGGCACCTTCAGGGAGGAAGGTGATTGACAAGGGACCAGGGAGTTAAAAGAGTATCGGGGTGGGAACGTGACAACACATTACACATATGAGCAAAATGTCAAATAACAACTTCAGTAAAACGTTTGCTAGTTATAACAAAGGTTGTGTTTTCATGCAATTTATTGGTCAAAAGAAACCATTTGAACATCATTCTGTCAAAAGTTAATTATCAAACATTGCTCTGAATGCTATCATAAAGTTGTTACTGGTTGTCCTATCCTACATTCTGAACTACATGCTCTAGCTACCATCACACACACACACACACACACACATACCACCACACTACACATACATACACACAACACACATGCACAAAATGTATGGTGTAGCTCTTGAATAAAATAAGAAATATTTTTGCATCATATTATGTTCCTTTCCACTCACTATTTTAGAAGTACATATTGTGGGGGTTTGAAAGGAAATGACTCCCAAAGGAAGTAACACTATTAGGGAGTGTGGACTTGTTGGAGTAGTTGTGGTTACAAAAAGTATGTCACTGTGGAGGCTTTGAGGTATCATATATGCTCACAATTCTGCCCAGTGTTTTAGGCCAGTTCTCTAACACCATGCATATCACCATGATGGACTAAACCTCTGAAAATATAAGCCACCCCGATTATTTTTTTCCTTTATAAGAGTTGTTATGACCATAGTATCTCTTCATAGCAATAAAAACCCTAAAACAAATGCCCTCAGACAAACTTCACTACTTAAAATTCTGTTTGCTGTGAGATTGTTATTTTGAGGGGAGTGGTAAAACGGAGCATTGTACAATAGTTGACAGTTATCACCACATCCATTTAGTGGAGAGGTAAAACATCTCAGCTTTTGAAATAAAACTTGCTAAAATAATTAATGCAATGAAATTCAGCCTGTGTAAATATCTAAAGACTGTAAATCACAGGGAGAAAGACAGCACCTGTCAATATTTAGACTAAGTATAGAATGAAAAACAACTGCACATTTATTCTAATTTTGTTTTCACCAGTATGTTTTCTGTACATGCCAGCCATTCAAAATGCCATAAATCATATTTAAAGTACAACTGAATGTGCCAACCCCATACAATGATGACGATGCAATTCAACTGTGATAGTATGGCAATGTTTCAAAATTATAAATTTAAAAATTTAATATTAGAAACTATTTTGTTTACATTTTGTTTTTGTTTATTGAGTCAATAAAGCCAAGCTTACTAGGGTGGGTAGAGGATAATGACATCTGCATTCCCTAAATTAAAGCAGGCAGAGTAAGAAAGAAAGGTACTTAATCCACTTGGTGGATATATGCAAAATAGTTGTGATTTACTTGGGAAGAGGAAAGTCAAGAATATTCTCACATTGGGTCTGATCAGGCAGAAATGGCCACACACAAGCCCACCCAGGGCTGGCTGCTCTAGGTGGGGAGAAAAAAACATGGTAGGGTATGGGAGAGAGAGGCACATTGGTTCATGTCTTATGGAGAGAGGCAGATATGAAGGAGTGAAGGTGGCAAGGGGTGGGACCAGCTTTTTCAAGTAAGGGGAGCTTGTCAGGGAAAGTAATTAAAATGTGTAGAAATGCAACCATTCTGCTTTGCTTACATCTTAAGTCTTCAGATTATAAACTTAAAAATTATTTTGAAATTTTAATTTGAATACATGTTCACGAATTTAGGAAATAAAATTAAACTGTTAACTTATTAGTCCATGTGTCAATGTCCCTCCTTGGAATTAGTAAATCCAATTCCATGTAAAATCTTATTTCTGATTGAAGAAAATTCATAACAAAATTAACCATCTAGAGTACAATTTCCAAGAGAATTTAGGAGTATTCTAAAGGACAATTTTTATTAAATCTAAATGAAGAAGAAGGAGGAGAAGGAGGAGGAGGAAGAGAAAAGAAGAAGAGGAAGAGGAGAAGGAGGAAGAAAAAGAGGAGGAGGAGGAAGAAGAAGAGGAGAAGGAGGAAGAAAAAGAGGAGGAGGAGGAAGAAGAAGAGGAGAAGGAGATATTTTAAAAGAGCTGGATATCAGTCTAGCAATTGTTATAAGCAATCAGTCCCTACTACAGTTTTTGAGTTATCCAGATCCTCAAAAGTTTGTGCACATATCTGTTCACTTAACACAGTATTCAGTTTGTGTCTTTCTCAGTTCAAATTACAGAGCAAACAAGCAGCCATCTCATCATGAGTGTCTGAGGTATAGCTTAGCTTACATCATGACTCCTCGATATTTGAGGTTTCAGAATCCTTCACTTGGCTAACATTCAGAACAGGGAAGTGCACTCAACTAAGCCCTAGGACCATGCCAGGAAAGTCCCTATTGTTTCTTCTCATATATCATCAGCAAGATCTAAAACCATGAGACCACCTGATTATTAGGAGGGCTGGGATTGTTGAATACAAGTTATCTAAGCAAAGGACACACAGAAACTCTTTAAAAACTCAGAAGTTATGCAATAATAATTCAACAGAGAATACTGATTCACTGATGGTCAAATCATCAAGCTATTTACAACTTAATATAGTGTTGCCAATTCCAAGAACATATTAGTGGTAAGAATAGCCAATATGAAGATCACAAAAATATATGTGGAGAGGGTGAATTAGGGAGCCTGAGGTTACACAGCAGCATGTGTCCCAAAAAAGAAACAGAACATTCCACTGTGAACTTAAGTTCTCAGGAAACATAAAAGAAAGGCCACACCATCGATAAAGCTATTGACTGATAAAATTGTGAAATGATAATTGTGAAAGAAAATGTTTCAGGAGTGGAGTCATCTTAATTTTTGCTCTTCTTGTTCTTGTTAATATCCTTCTCATGTCTTTTATGAGGGTTGTCCTAGCACTCATAACTATTATGTAACTCGTTTTGAATTGTATTAATAACTCAGTTTCTACCAGCCCCAAAGCTGGAAATTTACAGTCTGAGGACAGTAAACTAAAGGGAGCCATGGCTGCCTGTGAGAGTATACATCATCTCCGATCTATGGACAAGAAGCATACATAGTGGGACATTGTCGTACCTGTATTTCTCACGTGATGCTCATGGGGGCAGTGAGAACAGCACAACTAATAGCTGTGGGATATCATTAATCTGCTAGACCTGGGTGGGAGCCTAAAACAGAGGGGATAACCTGAATTCATTATACTTGCTATTTATTTTTTTCCCTGGTATATTACTCATTTTCATCAAAGCCACCAGCTGCTGGCAGCTATACTGTAAATTATTTCAGAAACCATTTTTTTTTTTAAGGATGAAAAGACGTTTTCATGTTACAAGAACCAAGCAATCACAGCTACACACTCCATTCTTTCTGTGGTATGTTGGGTCTTTACTGGGAGATGCAGTTTCCAAGTGATGCCTCCATCAGTTATTTAAATCTTTTCATAATCTGAAGTGGTACCTTGTTTTAGCACCATGAACTGATGAAGATAACATTCACATGAATAACAATGCACATGGAAGTGTTTCTAGTTATATGTAGAGAAATACATCATGACCTAAATGAAGATGGACTTTAATGATTAAGTTCTTTAGTTGGAGATTTCGAGGGACTAAAGAAAATGAAGGATGGAACCAAACTAATGGAAACAAAAAGAATGTTGAAAGGACAAACTGAACTATTTGAGTTAGAGACATATTTTTATCCAGTATTTTTTATATGAAGTTTAGATCAAATTTTTGTTTAAATTATTTCCTTTATATTTGGCCTAATTATTAAAAATATAGCAATTTTAGACCTTTTGGACAGGTCAACCTACTTGTTGCTAGACTGCTTTTCTATTTTTAACCAGACTTGGGTGAAATCATACCATAATGTTTTAGAAATCATAACTAAAATATTATATCATTAAAATATTATATAGATTGTTTTTCTCAATTGCAAAGGACTCTTCATTTTCAAAGCCAAGACTGGAATGAAGATTCTGATCCTTGTGTTATGCAGTAAACTTTTAAAAACCTTCAGTAACTTATCAAAAGTTATTGCATTTATGATGCCTTTGTCCATTTATATATTTAAATGTACTGTATTGTACATCTATGTACCATAGGTCTATCACATATTTAATACATCTTCCTAATGTAGATTTTCAGCTTTTTTTAATATCTTGTGTTTTCTGATGTGCCTTTCAGCATGCTTGTTAGCAAAAACAACATATTGAGTGGGAAAGAAGGAAATTGGTATTAAAACAGTAGGGTCCTTGGCACAAGGAAACTGTATATCATGCATCAGTTACTCATAATTGTATTTTGTTTTTCTCTCTCACCCACTTGCATATGAAGTTAAAATTTTATGAAAATTTATAAAATATGTTGTTGTAATAGATATTAAACCTTTACATAAAAATAAAATATGAATATATTATTGGAATATACAGATTTCCTAGGGTGGATATATGTGCTGAATATTATTTACTATAAATTCAGGTTTAAAATTAAGGAAGTTGAATTGTAGAAATTACTACATATTATCCAGTAACCATTTTCTTCTTGCATTTAATTGTACATGTGAAAACTAAAATGCTGGTGTTCAGTGAGATATTTCTTACAGACTATCCATGAACATTGACCATGAGGTCTGTTGTGGATGGAGCAGTAGCACTACAGATCTTGTTCATCTGACCTTTATTATGTCTGAGGAGTGAAAGATGAGAGTCCAATGAAAGGGGACCTGTGCCATTCCATCTTGGAACTAAAAGCCATGACTGAGTACACAGGGACTTTCAACAAAAATGAATAGGGAATTTAGATAGTTTTGGGAAGATCCTATTACAACACTAGCCTGTGTTCTCAACTCAATGCATAAATTTATGACTTGATAGCTTTCAAACTGTGGAACTAATCATGATTATTAATTGTGTGCTCAGAGTCTTTAAAACTTTGACTGTAATTCAAATGTCAACTTTTAGAAAGTTAAGTATCAATATGATAGGATTTTCTTTTGTGTTATGATCTGATTCACAATCCACCTCTTAATAAATTAATTTCTATATTTGTATGGGTTAATTCATGACTGCATATTAATAAACCTCCTAAGACTTCTTCATATAAGGATCTAATGATAACATGCTATATTTAATTTTAAAATTATATGAACAACTGTGTAAAACAAAGTAAAACTGGAAATTACTCATAATCTCCTCATTAATGAAAAAGACCAGTAGTTATAACTGCTTCCAGTATCTTTTTTCTTTATATAAAGGTAAGTAAATTTATTACAAATTATTCTGTACATACTGATTCATAACCTTTAACCTTCTTTTTCCTGTAAAATTACTGATTCCTGGTTTCTGTATATCCAGGTTCTACGGTCTTTAGCTGCTGTTTTATGTGTAGCTATTCAACATACCACCTACTTATAGTTTTCAGATTTGAGGTTTCATTATTATAAAAGAATGTTTTACATGATAATACATTCTATTGAAACCAAAGTCAAATAGTATTCCATTTCATAGTAACAGACAACTTTTATAAAAAAATACACTACCAAATTATTCTTATCTCAGAAATTATGAGGACATGTTCTTGTATTTAGCCTTAAAATGTTTTCTGAATATGTGGAT
The DNA here is from genome assembly GCF_943737965.1 of Phodopus roborovskii. Classification (NCBI taxonomy): domain Eukaryota; kingdom Metazoa; phylum Chordata; class Mammalia; order Rodentia; family Cricetidae; genus Phodopus; species Phodopus roborovskii. The sequence goes on along the minus strand of NW_026126511.1, from coordinate 8,302,201 downwards.
AGTAAATATATCATATGCTATTTGTATCTGTGTGGCTAGTGCTTATTCTACTACTGTTTTCTTAGAACTGACATAAGCCTTCATTTACAAGATTTGTCAGAACTCTACAGTTTGACCAAGTAAGCATGCCTTTACACCAGGCTGTCCTTACATAAGCATAGAGAAATCTTCCTGATCTTTGATTACAATTCATAGATTGATATTTATTTTTAATTATTATAATATGGTAAATCTTTAAATGGCTAACTTCCATTATGTAAAATAAATTTCAACCTAGGAGCTAAAATTAATAAACATTTCAAAACAATATAGGGATCCATTAAATACATGTAGCTGAAATGCATACTGAAGAGTTTAATTTCATCAGAGTTCTATCTGAGAAATAGAAAATGATTGTATATAATGTGTTTGAATCTGATCTTCTTCACGCTTCTCTTTAAACTGTAAAAAAGTAAGTGTTGGTTTGATTTTTCTCAACATCACCAACTCATAGTATATGTTCAGAGGACCATCTGTCCTGTTGGACTATATCAGAGCAGTTTCAGAGAGAGATAAATGTTGAAGCCAGATGGATGAAAGAAGGAAAGTAAAACCAATGAGTATAAAGCATTTTTTTCTAGAAAATTTATTTCTAAAGTTGGGAGAGTGGTGTATTGTGTAGAATTATTTATCAATGAGGTTTCTTCATTTTATTTTTAATGTAGAATAAACAGGCATTATTGTGTGTTTATTATAAAAGTTCAGAAAAGATATGGGTGTCAATTAAGGAGGCCTGGGCAATCTATGAGGCCTCTGGTAGTGGCTCAATATCTATCTCTAGTATACAAATGAACATTGGGAACCCATTCCAGATAGAGGCATACTCTCTCAGCCTTGACACATAGAGGAGAGCCTTGGCCCTGCCCCAAATGATGTGACAGACTTTGATTATCCCCCATGGATGGCCTCACACTTTCTATGGACCAGAATAGAGATGGGAAGGGGGTCGGTGGGGATCATGAGAAATGGGAGCGAGAGGGAACTGGAATTGATATATAAAATAAGATTGGTTCTAATTTAAATAAAAAACAAAGACAGAAATAAAAATTATCACCTATAAAATAGGGGGGGGGAAGGGGTTCAGGAAAGAAAATGTTAATGTTCTTACCATGGAATTAACAGTTATACTCTGGAATTGTTACACTGAAGCCACACTCCCCAACTGAGTGGTTGAGTGGTACTATGCTTGTTTAGGAGCTTGTTTAGGGTATATGCAGAAATTAGATAGCTAGTGATGGAAATTTGTATTTTTAAAAGCAGAAAAAAAAATGGTCTGTGTTGTTTTTATACCTTTTGTGAGATCTCCACAAAAGATGTTTTGGGGTTCTTTGCCTGTTTTGTATTTTGGGGGGGTTGGTTTGGTTTTCTTCTTTATTTGGTTTGCAAGAAGGACTTATCACCAGCTCTGAACCTGTCTACATTTTTATTACACACCTCCACAGGTCTTCAGAACCATGTGTGTGAACTAAAACTTAAATATCAAGTGTTTAAGGAAATGAGCCTATGGGGTTTTATGATTTCACCTTACAACCGCCAACATGGCCTGCCAGTAGGCACAATTTGATGACGGATGAGGACCTGGGAAGTGACATGCAGTTATGAGCAGAAGGAAAATGAGCAGAAGATCATGCATAAACTGAAGAGAAAGAAAAAAACCTGTAGGGAACAAAAGTAGGTAGTTATGAGAATTTATACCTGATAACCTCGATTTCTTCATAATAGGAGGCAATGCCATCCGATGAAGGAATGTTCTCAAATGAGGGTTGTAACAGATATCTCATTGATACTGTGTAGAAATGAAAGCTGTTTGAAGTGTTGAGAAACATATATAATCATTTGAATGTTCAAAAAGCTAAGTATTGAATAAGAGAATTAACCATTTAGAAAATAATTTGTTGTAGGAAATCTCTAGTTAAATGATGAGGTATAAAGGATGTAGAGCCTCGGTTTGGCTGGCTGAGAAACAATGCATGTGAAGGCTCAGTCATGGTTTTCTGAAGTTGTGGCTCTACATCTTGATCATTAGAAACTAACTTACTGTGATTCTATTATAACTTAGGAACCAGTCTCTGAGATTCACTGTCTCTACACTTTTTTAACCTCATGAACTTTTGTGGAGTATTAGTAGCTACTTCATTTTCCTCAGCTGATGTAGACAGTAAACTATACAATGATTTATTTCTAAGTCATTGCAGCCTGTGATTCATGTATCTTTTACACACATAAAGATGCAAACACATCTTCAGACACATACACTTGTCATACATGTGCATATACATATCCACAAATATCACTTACTATGTATAATGGATTTACTGTTAGGACATTTTAGACTCTAGTATCTTTATAATCTATCTAATTACCATTACAAGATGCAAGAAAATCAAATATACTCTGAAAGATGTAGAAGACTGCAATGTACAAAAGATGACTGATCTAGAAATACAAGGCTAGAGCAAGCAAGACACATATGAGTTCATTTCATCAACAACACAGATGCAGAGTATACATTAGTCTAGTTCTTCAATGTTTTTAATTTTTTTTACTTAAGAATTTATATAAGCCCAGTTATATAGGTATGTAAATAGTTACACAAAGAAACTTTTACTAATAGTGAATTGTAGATAAATTTTATTTCATATGAGAAATTAAATCTTTGATGAATATTTGGTACAGAAGGTCACAAATCATTTTAATTATTTTCTTGATTTATATTTGCTTTTATATTCATAAATTCTGAGACTATTTCATTGCATAAGTACATACAGCTAAATGCCAAATCTATATTTGTGGCTAACTCAAAGGATCCTCAAAATGTAAGATTACATCATTACCCTTCCAGCTACTTCTCCATCTATTTTTATGTACTTTATAAAATATATTTATGAATGGTCATAATATGTTTTTCAACTGTAGTATTAAATAATGAAGCATCTGTACAATATTGGACCAACAGGAATATTTTCCTAACAATATTAAAATTACTATTTTATAGAAAATGTCATGATCTCATCTCTTTGTACCCATGCATGTAAAACAATATTATCTTTACACAGTATTTACTAATGAGTAACTTGTGGTCTAAAGTTAATTTAAAATAACTCTTATAATCTCTAAGTTCTATTACTCTGTGCTGCTTAAGGAGTAGATAATGTATTCAGTCCAATGTTCCCCATGGTTGAGATCCTAGAATTAAGCACCACAGTCTTCTCAGGAAAATTGCTACCTTTCATCTACAAGAGTGGGTCAATGAAAATCCAATTTATATTTACTTTTATTTATTTTTTTGCCATTTTGGATTTCTTGAAAAAGTTCAAATTTCAGCCTCATGATTTATCATGGTGATAAAAATATGTGTCAGTGTGACTTTGACTTATATCTGTTATTCTCCTCAGGCAAGTGAGCAACTGCTGTGAAATTTTGATTCTGACAAGACAGCATATAGCATAAGGATAAATAACTGGACGAGTCCACTATAGAGCCTGTATTCTGACTACAGAGCTACATGGACAAGCTGTCTTCATTGTTCCAATTCCAGAAGCTTCTAAACAAGCAGTCTACAAGCAAGATGACTCTGCCTGCATACCTTAAATTTACCCCAAAAACCACTCTAAAAATCGGGCCATAATCATTTTCATTAGTGCTTTTGTCAAATAACATTAAATTGATTATGTCCCAGTTTTGCAAGTTTTTGAGGAACATGAATTATTTACTCCCTTTTTTGCAGTTACAACCTGGTAAAACACTCCATTAGTGTGATGCACTGTAGGTTACTAATTAGTGAGGCACCCATTAGTGACTTCTATTTATCACACAATTTGGCAAATTAAATTATCTGGATGATGTGCTAAATACATAGCCTAGAATACTCTGGAATAGAGGCTTTCACATTTTTCTTTTTGCCATCTGAAATCTATATATAGTTATTCTCTCTATTCCTTGTCCATGTCAGCCATAGGAGCCACTGAGGTGGAGGAATAAAGGACTTACAGCAATCTAGTACTCCAATTGGCACTACATTGTATTGTATCAAAATTTTCTCTTTCCTTTACAATGATTCATCTCGTTGCCATAAAACTGTGTCTATAGTGAATATAATTAATGTCTTTAGTAGTAAAAATTGCTGTGTCCCAAACATAAATCTCATATTAGGAACCTAACTACTTTGATCTGAGACATTGTTTTCAGTTTCTTACTTCTGGTCTCACTCCATATGACTTGAAAACATATGCCTCATATAAATATGAAACATATAGAAAGTCCAACAATACAGTATTGTGTAGCCATAACTGTCAGAGGCATGGCTGGCCAAAACTGGAGTCCTCTGCTGCTAGAGAGTATTTGCTTAGATGCTGTGACCATTAAAACCACGTATAAATTAAGCACAATGAGAGCTATTCAAGTCAACACCCTATTCCCTGGATCTTATCTCCATCACTTTCCCAAAGTAGGTTTCTCCAGGAAATGTGTGAGTTCTTACAAACTTTTCATGTCTACAATTTTCTAAGGGCAATTGAGTACAATCTGGTTGCATTCAGGTGGACATTTTACTAAATTTAACCATTAGGGAATAAACCTGCCTCAAAATTAAACTCAACAATGTACTTTAAATTTGTAGCAATGCAGTGGTTGCTTAATTAGCTCCACTTTCTTGTTTTGAATTCAAGGGCTTCAATTTCTTGAAACCCTTGTGTGCCCAGAGCACTTTGTGAATTTCTGCTAACAATAGCTCTGATGAGTGCAATTTCACCATGTTCTTTCAGAGTACCTACTAACACATTTGTCTATTTACTTAAATAAATAAATCATTTTGCTTACTATCTCTAAGGGTATTTTTATTTTAAACTGAAGAACATATAAAAGGAATAGTGATAATTTGGTGAATATTCAATTTTTTTAAAATTTAAACAGGCTATAATAAATAATGAAGTAATTATATTTTTTATTTTCATTTTTATTATATTTAGATTTTTGTCTTTAATTTTCCATTGATTTTTATAGTATACTTTTATCAAAAATAAATTCTTTTATTATTAAACATACCATAATTACTGTTTTGCCTCCCTCAACTCTTACCAGTTCCTTCCCTCCTCCCATCAGGATCCACCCCTTTTTTCCTCTCATTAGGAAAAACAAAAGCCTTCTAAAAGATAACAACTAAACTTTTGATGAAATAAAATATATGATAAAATGAAAACCATCACATCAAAGTTGGATAAGATAAACCAACAGAAGGGGAAAAAAAAAACAAGCTCCAAGAGATGGCATGAGAATCCACGGCCCTCTGGTGTACAGAAGTGCATTAGCAATACAAACTAAAGACTACAATGTATATGCAGAAGACAGGGTGCATACCCAAGTAGCCTCTGTGCTTGCTGTTTCAGTCTCTGTGAGTCCATAAGAGCTTTGTTTATCTGATTCAGAGGACTTTGTTCTCCTAATATACTCCATCTCCATCTGCTCTGGCTCAGACTTTATTTATGCCTCCTCTTCTAGGAGGTTCCCTGAGTTCTGAGAGTATGGATTTGATTCAAACATCGCAGTGACATCAATGTGTACCAAGGTCTCTATCTATCTATCTATCTATCTATCTATCTATCTATCTATCTATCTATCTATCTCCAATGTCTGGTGTGGGTCTATTTGCTGTCTGAGGAATATTTCTTGGTGGTGGATGAGTAAGGCACTGATCTATGAGTGTAACAGAGTATCTTTAGGGGTTGTTTTGTGGTTACCTTTTTCCCCCTAAACCAAAGGATTTGACTTTACCTTAGGTTCTGGGCTGACTAGTCTATGGTTCTTGTTCACCCAAGGAGTATCAGGCATACCTCTGATAGAGTGGACCTTAAGCCACATCAGATAATGGATGCTCATTCCCAGAAGCCTTGAGCCACCATTGTGCTAGTATCTTTTCTAGGCAGGGCACACTTTAAATCAAAAGTTTTGATGCTGGGTTGGTGTTTGTTTCTGTGTTCTTAGCCTACAAATTCCAGTACTGCAGACCCTGAGACATAGGGGTAAAGTTTTATTGAAATTACCAGCTCAGCGCTGCCTTATTCAATGACTTGTTTAGGAATTGTCTTCACCAACAGGACCTTGCTATCTTTTGGGCCTAAGAGTAAAATTGCTGGATCTTGTGGTAGACTGATTACCCCTTTCCTGAGGAACCATCATACTGATTTCAAAGTGTCTGCATACGTTGGCACTCCCCCAGCAGTGGAGGAGTGTTCCCCTTTCTCCACATCCTCCCCAACATAAACTGTCTTTGTGTTTTGATTTTACCCTTCCTTACTTGAGTAAGATGGTATCTCAGAGTTGTTTTTATTTCCATTTTTCTAGTGGATAAGGATGTTGAGCACTTTCTTAAGTGTATTTCAGAATACTGTTAAAGGGTAAAATCTAGAAGAAAATTAATAAATCATACTGTCAGAATGGGACCATCTTTATATCTACATGAATTATGGTTCTTCAATAATTCATTTAAAGAGTTGTGTAAATTTGAATTCCAAGAAAAATACCTACTCTGGGAATACATGAAAATAAACATACAGAATCCAGTAGGAATACTAAGAATACCCTCACCCCAGAATCTCTGGTCCATTTCCCATTGTGTGAAAAAAGTATAGATAACTCCCTTGCCTTCTATATATTATGTACCTCAGGAGAGAAATTAATTTCAACACCCATAAAACCAACTATACATGAAGGACTCATTGGAGAATGTTTACCTTGTCAGACTTGGAATACTTAGAGAACTGGTACCTCTCTTCCTGAGAACAGCAATGAAAATTCACATTTGTAGATAATGATGATCTTTCCAATGTAAGTGAGCAGAAAAAAAAAAAAGCTTTTAATCTGAGATTTCCTGGGAAGAGAAAGTAGCACTCACGTTTCAAGAAACAAGCACCTGATGGGCCAGTCTTTGAACTCTGCTGCTTCTATCATGCTAGCCACCTGATAAAAACTAGAACTATCATCAATTTAACATTAAAAGTCATATTGTTGATCATTACAGAGCTTGATAGTTAGAGGGTTTTTTTTTTTTTTTTCTGTTGGGCAGAACTGGTAAGTATCTTTTCCTACATCATTGTAGTCTGGGAAAATTCAGAGGTTCTTGCTTTGTCTAATGTGCAGATGAGTTCAGAGAAGGCCAGAAAACAAGCTAATCTAGAGAAAGCAACTCTAATGAAATGCGTCTTAGATTTTACTGCTCTGGAGAGACACAACTGAAACTCTCACAAAGACAATTATGGACTTGCTTACAGCTGAAGGGACTTAGTCCACTGTGATCTTGGCTGGGAGCATGGTGGTAGGTGTAGCCGAATGGTGCTGGAGAAATCGCTGAATGTACATCCTGATTTTCAAGTAAAGAGAAATGGAGACTAGGTCTAAAGCTGGTGATAAGATTCCGGGACACAATCCAGGCTGACTAAGCTTTATTCAGGGAGAATTCACTTACACGAGAAACAGAGGACTGCCTTTGGGTCCTGTTCCAAGGATGTCTTCCAACCTTCTCTCTTCTCTGAAGTGAAGTAAGAGAGAGCATCCAGGCCTGCACCTAGACCTAGACTCCACCGGTCACACCCACACCTGTTCCCATCCCCCAATGGGTGTGGTCAGTACAAGAAGTGTGGGCAGAGTTGATATCTCACTACACTGGTTTGGCTCACTCCTAATGACACATTTCCTCCAACAAGGCCAAACCTAATTCAATAAGGCCCACCTCCTAATCTATTTCAAATAGTTCCATTCCCCAGTGACCATGATTTGGAATATATGAACCTATGGAGCCACTCTTATTTAAACCACCACACAAAAGTATCTGATCAGCCTGAAAACTCAGAACCCCTGTTGAAACATGCTTCATATCACCATTGAGAATAACAATACGCAAACTCATAGTTTTCACCAACAGATACCAAACATGAGAAAGATCTGAAAACAAATTGTACAACTGAGTACACAAAAATTCACAATAAAGAATGAACAACAAATTACAGTAATTAAAAGGAATACCCAACTCACAACCAAAATTTTAGAAAGAATTCAGTCTGATGAACAAAAGAAAATCTAATGAATAAAGAAAACAATCTTTCACTTGCAATTTTAGCAAGATCATGTTTACAATTTTCTGTTTTCAAGATAAGCTGGATCTTCTTGAGGGCTACTATTTTGTCTCTGAGCCTTTAGCAAACTCTCCTGTAATGATTTCTTAATGTTAGTGTGGAATTTTTTCTAGTACTCTTTCAAATGCTTCTAATTTCTAAAAATTAGGAAAAGCTTTCCCTACAGTTTTTAGTACTTGTCATAGTTACAGCCCAATTTTTCTGCTTTATTCTGCTTATCCAGACATAAAATATTACAAACTGAATAGTGTCTGGTAGATGTTTGATTTATCATAGATGATGCCTTCTTCCTGTCTCCAGACAAGGTGCTTGCTAAGTACTGTAGAGTGTATTTTATAAGGAATTTTATTCAAATAGAGATGGCTTTATCAACTTTTTAAACACCTCACCTCATGAATAATCTATGAGTTAGAATTTCAAAACATGAACTTTGGGATGTGAAACATTCAGACTATTGGACAACCTACCATCATCAGTTTCTTTTAAGTTTGGGAGGGGCCACTGAATATAAAATCAATGTTACTCTGTTCAGTTCTAACCTTTGATATTATTTTACATGTTATTTGTAGCCATGGGAACAGCATAAATGTCAGGAATAGAGGATAGAGCAATTATGTCACCCACTTTAAAATATTTAATATGCATTTGTAATCATGACTTCCAACATTGAAATATTCTGGATGATGGTGATATCCTCCTGCATATGTTTATCTTACTGATTGATGACTAAAACACTGACTCTCCAGTTGAGCCAGGCAGGGGGTATAAGCAGGGTCACGAGAGAAAGTGTTAATAGGAGAAAGGGAAGCCAAGAAAGAGACACAATTAGAGACTGGGAAGATAGGACTGGCCAGGCGTTTGATGGGAGATGTCATTCTGATTTCTATTGTTGGTTAATGAATAAAGCACTGTTGGCCAATAGGAAAGCAAAAGAGGTGGGACTAGGAGACTAGGAGGGGAATGGAAGTAGACACCAGATATTGTGGTTTAATATGGATCAGGATAGGCCTAGTAGATGTTTACTCAAGGAGAAATAACTTACAAAATAGACAGATGAACACCAGCAGGTTTCTGGTCCCAAGGATGCCTCTGGATCCTCTCCTGTTCATGTCCCACCAACAAAAGAGTACTCCCTGGTTCCTCCTCAGACCTAGCTCCCCTGGTCATTTCCACCCCTGTTTCCACCCCCAATGGGCATGGTCAGAGCCACAGATGAGGACAAAGTGAATACCTCACTACAGGTGTTCTCTGGTAAGATAAGGCCATGTAGAAATACATAGATTCGTAGTTATAGGTTAATAATTAAGGAAGAGCTAACAAGTAAGAAGCCCAAGCCATCGGCCAAACTGATTATAATTATTATATTATCTGTGTGTTTATAGGGCATTTTGGGTGTAGGATGAGGCTGGAAAGAAACTCCAGCAATGAAAATCAAAATTAAATTATCAAAAAATGCATTATAAACTTCCAAATGTATTTATTTTTATTGAATGAGTAGTTTGTCTATATGAATATCTGTGTACAGCACACATTCCCAGTGTCATTGGAGCCCAGAAAAAGAGCATCAGATATCCTGGAACTGGAGTTACAGATGGATTTGTGTCCTAGTATGTGTGCTGAGAATCAAATCTAGTTCATTTGGAAAAGGCTTTTAATGCTTTTGACTGTAGGCCATCTCTTCAGCTCCACATACTGTCTTTTAATTCTATCATATTCTTTACATTCTCTATTCAAACTGGATCTCATTCCTAGAGTAAGTTGATACAATTTCTGTATTAGAATTTCTTCATAATGCAATCCCTGATTACAGTTTCTTTTAAATTTGTCTTTACATCAAGAACCTCAACTTTACAAAACATCATTGCTGAATATCAATAGGCAGGATATAACAGGTAACATACAACTCTGTGTGTGTGGTGTGTGTGTGTGTGTGTGTGTGGTGTGTGTGTGTGTGTGTTGTGTTGCTCAGTGTGTGCAGTTGTACCTGTTGGTTTGTGGACACCACAGGAATTTACATAGTATCTCTCAGGATCAGTCTCTGGGACCTGGCACTCACCAATTATGGGAGACAGTCTGGATGCAGCCTAATGAAATTCCCGAGATCTTCCTAGAAGAATCTCCATGTTAACATTTCTGAGGCAAAAACGGCAACATTTTGCTAAAGTATTTTCTACTATTTGTTTAATGTCTGATTGTTTATATGTATCTCATTCCTAAAGGAACTTTGTGAATAAACTCACAGTAAATTCCCCTGGAGATTAAACCAGGATTTTAAAGAGCTGCCTTGAGGTATATGATTTATCATAGCTTATTACTTCTATATTCTATTCAAGTGATTTTAGTGAAGCCTTGTCTGGCAATGGATAGTTTTACAATGTAATAGTTATTCTTTGTGCTAAGCTGTATAAAAAATGTACATAGTGCAATTTTCTTAAGCAGAGCTGTTTCTATTCTAATGCACACTTAATATTTGCAGTTACAACACACTGTTCAATAAATTCTGTGGTTATCCTATGTTTTAATGACACTTTAACTGCCTACGTACTTGAGGAGAAGAAAGAGTAGAATGTGTACTTTGGATCAAAGTGTGAGGATACAGCCAATTATGTAGGATTATAAGGATAAGAGGAGCTTAATAAGGCAGTGAATGAGATGGACTCTGCTACCAACACTATTTCTCCTTTATAGACTTATTAATAAAAACCATAAACAGATATTGGAGTTGAAGCTGAAGATCAGAGAAGCAAAACAGCCAAGTCACCAAAGAGCTCTTACATCTACCAATGCTCAGACCAAAGTGGTGATCCTGTCCTCAGACTGCATCCACGGACTGCTTAGACTGCATTGTTCCTCAGTCGGCACTGTTTCTCAGACTACACCTCTCCCTTGTGTCTTCTGATCTCATATTTCTCTCTCCACTCAGCCATATCACTCCTGTCTCCATCTTCCCAGATGCTGTAATTAAAGGTGTGTCATCCCAAGCACTGGGATCACCTTTGTGTGAGCCCTGGTTCTCTTAGACAGGTTCAATTTCATGCAGCACCTAGTGGCCTTGAACTCACACAGATTCTTCTGCCCCTGTCTCCTGAGTCCTGGGATTAAAGGTGTGCCACCACTGTCTGGCCTCTATGGATAGCTAGCTTTGCACTCTGATCTTCAGGCAAGTTATGTTTGTTAATAATAAGCAAAATATCACAACAAATCTAGAATTTGAACTCCAAGAATGATACCATTTAGATTTAGGGTGTGATTTCCATTTTCAGTTGGTACTTTCTGGAATGAAAATTACAGGCATGTAGAGAAGTATATGCATATCCATATTGATTCTATGTCTTGTCAAATAGATGGGATTGATCATCAAACTGTATTAATATTAATATTAATAATTACAGACAATTGAAAAGAAAAAAGGTGCCTGTGCCCAAAAAATAAGTAAAGGTGGCAGTCTATTGGAATTCCATGAGTATCCATGGCAACAATATTGTGAATTCAGGTCTCTGGCTGCATAGAGGTAATGTATGTTATAAATGAAATAGCTGAATCTTTAGCTGACATCTTTGTTGAAAGGAAAGCTAAGCCTAGGGACTATGTTTTAATGAAATTAAATTCTAATAACTACAATGATGAAAAATGTAAAGTCAGTAGATCTTTAAAAAGTAAATGTATTCATTTCTACCTAGCCATCATCAGCAATAGGAAAGAACAATGAAAATCTTTGGTTTACATAGATATAAAAAGAGTCAAGTTCCGTCTGTTCTTTCCAATTGCCTGGAGGCCTTATTTGGTTGGCCTCTCAGGAGCCTGAAAAAAAACTAATGTAAAATGTAAAGCCCCATCATATACTTGCAGAATAAAACCTTCACTCAGCATTTTCTTTCAACTATTGTGATGTCCACTAAATGAACAACAAAGCATACAACAGCACAATGGGAATGTATTTGGCATATTAGAGCCACAAATCAAAGCTTTGCTGTCAGGAACAGGAGCTGGACAAATTGAAATGATTAATTCAGACAAAATTAGATCAAATCAAAATGTAATTAAACTAAAAGATAACATCCAAACTTTGTTAAGTATTTAATAGTAATGTGTATACACTGTCAACCCAGAAAATATGCATACACTACTTCTGGCTAGAATTTATATAAATAAATTATTCTTTTATATATAAGTTTTTATTTAAGTTTGAAGAAAATTTGCTTTACATGTTAATCCCAGTTCCTGCACCCTCTTGTCCTCCCCTGTTCCCCTTATCAGCCCCCATCCCATCCCCTTTCTGCTCCTCAGAGAGGGTGAAGCCTTCACTGGGGAGCCTTCAAAGTCTGTCATATCATTTGGGGCAGGGCCCAGGCCCTCCCCCATGTGTCTACTATCCCTCTATGTGGGATGGGCTCCCAAAGTCCATTTGTATACTAGGGATAAATATTGGTCCACTGCCAGAGGCCCCATAGACTGCCTAATCCTCCCTACTAACACCACATTCTGGTAATCTAGGTTGATCCTATGTTGGTTTACTAGCTATCAGACAGAAGTCTATGAGCTCCCCCTTGTTCAGGTCAGCAGTTTCTGTGGGTTTCTGCAGCCTAGTCTTGTGAGTGAAAAGGGGTAAATATAACATTCTAAAGTTATAGTCAGGTACAACATAGTAATATAAAATTCTTACTCAAAGCTTAGGAAGCTAATACCCTGTAACATGAATAGTATATAACCTTCTAACTGTATAGACACTTCTTTCTCATATTTTGATTTTTACTAACAAAGAATATAGTATTTGTCTTAGAATTTCAAGCAACAATTACCACATTCTATGACAGGCCCTCAATGGAGAACAATATCAACATCAATAAAGACTGATTGTGGTTATTATATAAGAAAGTATATGATCTAATGACTCTTTATGGATGTGTAAAAGCTACTGTTACTAAGGAAGGAGAGTCATATAAAATCACAGAACAAAAGGGTGTTTGTGTGTGTGTGTGTATGTGCGTGCATGTGTGTACAGAAAGAGTACCAAAATATTTTCAATAATTTCATTATTTGCAATACTAAGCTATTCTTTTTCCTACAATTTCCTTTCTAGTGTGTACCACTTTTATTTTGAAAGAAAATGATGCTATATAAAAAGATGAAGTAGAGAGCCCTCCCTGGATTCTGTTCACCCTGTCCCTTCCCCTGGCCTATGCCATTCCAGCTTGTCCTGGGATCCAGCTGCTGGTCACTGACACCAACTGCAATAGACTTCCACCACTCTGGAGCCAGCCAGTCAGAACTACACACACACACACACACACACACACACACACACACACACACACACCTTCCAGGTAGAACTATCCTATTCCCCAGATTCTGTATCCTGAGAGCCTCCTCACAGCCCACACCATCCCAGCTCAGCCTTTCCAGCTCATGGCTGGCTCTGCTGTTGAATGCTGCCCCAACCCAGTTGACTTCCAGCTCTCAGGGCAAGCCACACCAATCAGAACAGGCTCAAGTCACATCAGCATGAAAGATTTCAGCTGCTCAGGTGCAGGTCATACCAATCAGAAGAACAGAAACAGCTGATTCACCAAAGGCAAAGCTAACCACCTGAAGGCAAACTCCCAAATCGGACTGAGACTTCCAGCTAGACCAGAGGTCATGTCAACCATCAGAAATTCAGGACACAAAGATTAGAGAACCAAAGGGGAAGCAGAATCCAAGGAATAAACCATACATCCAAGGAAGGTAATCTCAGAAATCAGAGACTAGAACTAATTACCTCAAACCCAGATGCCCAAATGTCAGTGCAAAAATAAAAAAATGATGTAGAACAATAAGAGTTAAAAATAATAAAAGCCCTTTAGTATTAGAAATGAGTTGAAATATTTTAACAAAAGCATCCACCCTTGTGGATCCCAGATCCAGTAGGTACCTCTAAATTAAATTCTCTCCCACACCTAAGGCTCAGAAACATTACAGAAGAGGAGATCAGAGTGTAAGGGCCAGAGTATCAGGAACTTTGCTGTGACAGTGTGCCTCCTAGTAATATCATAAGCTAAACCTACAAAGTCTCAGCAACATCAGCGCCCGATTATGACCAGAACAAAGACAACAGCAATATACATTGCAAACTGGATTAGGAAAAGGAAGTGAGCACTACAGGCAACTAAGTAAAGCTGTGAAAAAGAGAGAAGACCCAAGAAATATCATAACCAATTAGCTGTGCGGTGCCAGTCAGCTTTGAATACATGTATACACCTAGCATCAAATGGATTCAACAGGCTACATTTGAGATAAACATGTATATGCACATGCATATATGCATGCAGTAACAATTGATGTAAAAAGAAGCCATGCATTTAAAGGAGAATCAAGAGAGAAATATGGGAGGGTTTGGATGGAAGATAAAGGGGAAAATTGTATAACTAAAATGACAGTCTCAAAAAGACAACAAAGTTATCATCCCTATAAGCATATACAAGCAGCACTACACAGACTGCACATAGTATATTCTGGAATGTATTGGAGTATAGAAATACATATATGCATGCAGAAACAGTGAAAACTGGAAAAAAAGAGGCCGTGACTTTGAAGAATAGCGGGAAGGACATAGGGGAGGTTTCAGTGAGAGGGAACGGAGGAAGGGAATTTATTAAATTATCTAACATAAATTATAATCTAAGATCTAAAATGTAAAAGATATCAGTAAATGAATCTGCCAATGTACCTATCTATGAAATGTACCTATCTCGAGGCCTGTCATTTCCATGAACTCAGACACAATTCAATCTCTGCTTTGACCCTCTTCTCCAGAATTGCTGATCTACAGAGCATTTCACTTTGGAGAAATGGCTGATCTCATATCAGAAGCATAGATACACAGATGAAAAGAGGAGTAGTCTGCTTTGCCAGAGAGGAGCGCGGCTTTGAAATGTCAAGGAGAGTACGCTAAATATGTGGAAAATAAATGACATAAGTTGTGAACATTTGAGAATATAAAGAAAGACTACCTTTTTTAAAATGGGGAAAAATCCTTGGCACTACAGCTGTCAGATTATTAGTGTCTACAATATGCAAGGAGCTCAAAATCTAAATACCAGGAATACAAGCAATTCAATTAAATTGTGGATTACAGAACTGAGCAACCAGTTCTCAGAAGTGCACAAATGGGTAAAAATTATTTTTTCCCATATTTACCATTTTTTAAAAATAATCTTTTATTTAAATTAAAAGCAATCTTCTTTTATATACCAATCCCAGTTCTCCATCCCTTCAATCTTCCATGTCCCCCACCAACCCCCCATCCCAACCCCCCATCCCAACCCCCCATCCCAACCCCCCATCCCAACCCCCCATCCCAACCCCCCATCCCAACCCCCCATCCCAACCCCCCATCCCAACCCCCCATCCCAACCCCCCATCCCAACCCCCCATCCCAACCCCCCATCCCAACCCCCCATCCCAACCCCCCATCCCAACCCCCCATCCCAACCCCCATCCACTCCCCAGGGATGATGATGCCTCCCATTAGGGATCATCAAAGTCTGTCACATCTGTACCTAGACAGAGAGAGTTATCCCTCCATAGGGAATGGCCTCCCAAAGAACTAGGGATAAATACTGATTCCATGGTTTATTCACCCTTCTTAAGGATCAGAAATACAAACTAAAACTGCTTTGAGATTTCCTCCTAGGCAGTCAGAAGGGCTAAAATCAAAGCTACAGTCATGACTCTTTGTACATGACTTTAACAAGAAAAACAATAGACACAGCAGAACACTTACTAGGCATCAACTCTACACCAAGAACTACATGCACCTGAAGAATGCTGAGGGCATTAGGGATACATCCACTGTCAGAGGTTCCATAGACCTCCTAAATGAGACCCATGTTCAGAGGTTCTGGGTCTTATGCTGGTTTCCCGCCTAATAATCTGGGACCCATGAGCTCCCCCTTGTTCGGTTCAGCTATTTCTGTGGGTTTCTCTAGCCTGGTCTTGACCCCTTTGCTCATCACTCCTCCCTACAGGGGAGGATACTAGGAGTTCTGCTCAGTGTTTAGCTGGGCATGTCTGCTTCTGCTTCCATCAGCTACTGGATGAAGGCTCTAGGATGGCATATAAGGTAGTCATCAATCTCATTATCAGGGAAGGACATTAAGGTAGCCTCTCCACTATTGCTTAGATTGTTAGTTGGGGTCTTGTAGGTCTCTAGACATTTCCCTCATGTCAGATTTCTTTTTAAACATAATGGTTCCCTCCATTATGATATCTCTTTTCTTGTTCTCCTCTATTCTTCCTCAGACTCAATCTTCGTGCTCCCTCATGTTCTCCTCTTCCCTCCTCTCCTCCCCTTTTCTTTCTCCTAACTTCCTCTCTCCTCTATCCCTAGTGTATGAATGGACTTTGGGAGTCCATATTCCATGAAAGGCTACTCCCTTAGCCTAAAGACACACTGAAAGGCCTAGGCCCTGTCCCAAATGACTTGACAGATGTTGGTGATCCCTCATGGAAGGCCTTACCCTTCCTGGGGAGTATGGGGGTTTGGTAAAGGGCATGAGAGAATGGAAGAGAGAGGAAAATGGGATCGATTTGTAAAATATATTAAATATATATTAAGTAATAAAAATGCAATTAAAAATGAAATGCACACACACACACACACACACACACACACACACACACAGACAAGAATACTGGGAGCATGAGTAGTCTTCCCTGAGGAAGAACACACTAACTGGTCACAATACCAAGTAATCTTCCCTGGATGTATATAAGTAGCATTATACAAACTGAGGAGGTTTTGTTTAGGAATATATATATATATATATATATATATATATATATATATATATGGTGTATATATATATATATATATATATATATATATATATAAAATGTAAAACACATTAACAAAAGAAGAGGCAATGCATTTAAAACTGAACATGCCATGTCATGTGATCGTTTTGAAAGAAAAGTGAAGGGGGAATGTAATCTGGAAAAAAAACTATTCTCAAAAAAGAAAATACAATGGATGAGGTAAACAGTGGCCCTCATATTGTTTGGGGTGTGCAAAATACACAGAAAACTGTGTACAATTTAGGGCATACATCCAAAAGACTGTATTTCCTATGATAGAGACATATGCTCACTAATTCACATATCTGCTCTATTCACAGCAACGGGAGTAGGAAAACAACCTTGATAAATACAAACTGATAAATGGTTGATAAAACTGTGGTAGAGTGAAATTTTATTCAGCATAGAAATATTAAATTTGCTAATGAAGGGATAGCATTGGATAACAGTATACTGAGTGAAGTAACCCAGAACCTGACAGATATGTTTGGACTACATATTAGCTTCCAATCCTATGATTTGTGTGTTTAATTTAGAGAGCCTATAGAACACAGGAAACTATTAAGGTACATTTGGGGGAGGGGGGAAGCAATAGCTTAAGGCAGGAAGAATAGTAGAATATAGGCAGTATGAAGGAGAGAGAGACAATGGCAAAAGATGTTTAAGCAGAGAGAAGATGGGAGGTTATATGACTATATTTGTATAGAAAAATATTTTAACTGAATTTGCCCACACATGACATTATGCTTATCCCATAAGCCACAAGTTGTAGCCCCCACAAAAGCCCAGTGCTATCTGTGGGATACCTCCCCTCCAGTTTCAGTCAGAGGTGTCTCCAAGACAACCAAAACAATACAGACCATTGTTATTACCGTGGTTTTCTACCAGAGCTTAAAGGAACACTATTGCAGAAGACACCACACAGTTGGGTCATGAAACATGGAGAAATGATGTTAGTACCAACCAAGAAAGTTCTTTCCCCTTTCATCTCTCCTAGTTATGAAAGATGTAATACAGGCTGCCTGGAGGAGGGGTTCGGCAATAGTCTTAACCAACTGGCACTCAGTGAACAAACAATAAAAACTGGCATGGCATGACATACTAATGTAGGTGGTGTAAATGTTATGGCAACAAACAGCTGGTTTCTGGGTGAACTTTAGACCAGCTCCACAGAAGGAAACACATGCCTGGTATTACATATTGATCCAAGAACCCATGACTGGGTGCTCATAGGCTCAGGGGTCTACTTACATGATTGGCTTGCGAATTGTATACAGTATAAAACTGCCCTCTCAATGTATATTATTCTGAGTTTACTGCAGCTCTTGGACCTCATTGGAGAAATTTCTTTTGCCATAGATGGTAATCAAAGCAGAAACTTACAATCCCTCAAATGCAGAGATAAGTAATAATGGAATGCTCATCTACAAATGGCACTTTATCACACTCTGTCCTCCAGTCTCAGAGAGCATTGTTTGTGGGAGACATGATGGAAAAATCGTAAGAGCCACAGGTCAGGGAGGATCAGAGTAAACTGTCTTCTGGACATGTTAGGAATGCTGAACTTTTGATCTCAAAGACACTGTGGTTGATTGCACAAGGCCCTTGCAAGAATAACTATTCAGTCAACATTCGATCAACCAGTAGAGACAAGGGGCTCCACCCTAGGATGCACAGTTTACTGCAGCTGATGGAGGGAGAGTCACCATTCACAGAGCCCTGTTTCCTGGTTAGTGATCAGCTCCTGTAGATAGTTATACACCCAGAAGAACATAGAAAGCAAATTTAGAGTGGATAGACTATTAAATAAAAACAAATCCAAAAGTTGAAAACCTGGGGGATGGTGGATCTGGGAGGAGTTACAACTGAATATGACCATAATGCATAGTACCAAGTTATGAAAAAAAAATAATAAAATACTTATAAATTTTCCACTTCTTTGGAATTTCATAGAATCATATAACAAAATAGTATTATATACACAACCGTTTTCATCTCTGGTTCACTCCTGTCTCTCCCAACACACCCCTCCCTAGCTTCCAACTTCATTATTTGGTGCAGAAGCTTAAATGAGACTATGATGTTATGGACAGCATAATCATAACTACAATAATTAATTTTATAGTAAAGTAAGATTTTAAAATGACACCACATTTTCACTAAAGTTACACATTTCTTATGATTCATAAAAGCAACAAAGACATCTGTTCAACTATGTTCATAGTAGTAATATTTGTAATGGGCAGAATCTGGAAGCAACCTAGATGCCCTAGATGCCCTTCAACTGAAGAATGGATAAAGAAAATGGGGGGCATTTACACAATATACTACTCAGTGGGAAAAAACAAAACAATAAACAAAAAAAATCAATGGAATCTTGAAATTTGCAGGTAAATGGGTAGGTCTTAAAGAAACCATTCTGAATGAGGTAACCCAGTCAGTCACAAAAACAGGAACATGGTGTGTACTCACTCATATATGGATTTTAGACATAGAGCAAAGGTCACCAGCCTATAATTCACACCACCAGAGAAACTAGGATACAAGGAGGAATCTAAGAGATTCATACAAGGTCCTCCACAGAAAGGGAAAGGGACAAGATCTCCTAAGTATATTGGGATTGTGGGGGGGAGGGAGGGAGTGGAGAGAGAGCTAGGAGAAAGAGAAGGGGAGGAGAGAAGAACATGTGGGACCAGAAAGATTGAGCCAAGGGAGGAATAGATGAGAGCAAGAAAAGAGATACCAAAGTGATGGGAGTCATTAAATGTTTGAAGAGAAAACTGACTCTAAAGAAATGTCCAGAGACCCTACAAGGATGACCCCAACTTACAATCTGAGCAATAGTGGAGAGGCTATCTTAAATGCCCTGATAATGAGATTGATAACTATCTTATATGCCATCCTAGAACTTTTATATAGTAGCTGTTGGAAACAGAAACAGACAACCACAGCTAAATACTGAGCTGAACTCCTGGGAATCCAATTGCAGAGAGGGAGGAGTCATAAACAAAGGGGTAAAGACCAGGATACAGAAACCCACAGAGTCAGCTGGCCTGAATAAGTGGAAGCTTGTAGACCCCCAGACTGATAGCTGGAAAAACAGCATTGGACTGACTCAGAGCCCCTGAACATGGGTCTCAGAAGGCACGGGCAGTCTAAAGACCTCTGACAATAAAAACAAAGAAGTTTTGGGAGCACATTAACCATGGAGGGATACTCCCTTAGCCTAGAGACAGGAGGGAGGGCCCAGACCCTACTCCAAATGACTTGACAAATTTTGATGATATCTCTTGGAAGGCCTCACACTCCCTGTGAAGTGGATGGGGAATAGGATGGGAGGGGGGCATGGGAGGGTGGAAGAGAAAGGGAACTGGTATCGAGATGCAAATAAGAAAAAACAATAATAAAAAAATTAAAAAAGATATTAATTCAAAACAAGAAAATAGTGACTACAATTACTAAAAATTATAAAAGTTCATAAATTTCTAAAATGTATAAATTAATATATTATAAGATATAAATATAGGAATTTTTTTCTTTTGAAACTCTGTTTTCACAGTACTAACATGCATGTTTTTTAATAAAATATACAGAAATTAGCTTACAAAAATAAGCTTACAATACAAAGAAAAATAGAACTCTGACTCAAGCAATAAATATTCATTAATCTTATTCTTTAATGTCTAAGAAAACCATTTGAAATATTTTTAAATAAATTGGATATGATTAAATTAACTTCCATTGTTCCATGGAGCTATGGAATACAAAAGATTATAAGAATCCATCAAATCATAAAGTCCCTAACTTAAACTTCAGACACTAAAATCCCTAATTAAACTCAAATGATTTTGCAGTTAGAAGAAGGATATTAATGTAATTTACATCATTGGTTAAAGGAAATATAATATGCTGTTAATGGTAATATGAATTAATATACATAGCTTAAACTAAATTATAAATGAAAGTGATCAGGTGCCTACTCCAGCAATTATTTCATTGACATAAGTACTAATATGATCAAAAGTGTCTATGAAATTACTGTATTTACTCTAAATCTTTTCCAGGAAATGAGCTACTAATAAGTCTTCCATAGCCACTTGTCTTTTACATATGAGAAGAATCTAGACTAAGGAAATAAGTGCATGAAAATTAAAACTACAGTATCAGTAGTTTTATAGTAGAAGCATAGTTTACTATAGTTATGAATTTATGTGTTTGTAGTTCATATTTGGGTGTTTGTGACTGAATGATAATTTTCATTACACCTTTCCATAATTTTGGAAATATAATTACATAGTTAAAATTCTAAAATTTAAATGGAATATTACTAATTACAGTATTGAAGAATATTTAATTAAACTGGCCGATGCAAAATACAAATCATTCAAAAGGCAATAATAGTTTAAATACAGGAAACAGAAACTGAAATGAAAGTTAATTACACAAATAAAGTTGAAATATTAAGTTCAATTAATAAATTTTCTGTTTTTGATAAAACATTGAAAAAGTTTTAGATGTGATTGTTAAATGTTGATAACTCAACAGTAACCAGCAAATAAGAAAAAGAATTTGAAAGAAACGCTAAAAAGTTTATAAGTGAATAAACACAGAAAATATATTGGGTGTTGTTACACTACAAGATTTAGTACAGAGAGAAAAGTAAGTAATGCTCTTATGTCAGTTACAATGGATGGGAGTTGGTAAATATTTTGTGGATTTCTAGATTTTCCATGTGACCACTTTGAGAAGCAATGGTGGGACCACAATTTCTAGTCCCTTACCCAATGCCATGATCAACCACCTTTTCTCAAAGAGGAAAGGAGCAACACTACCACAAATGATAATCTTTAAATTTATGACACATAATCACAAAGGTAAAAATTAAATGAAAAAATTAAAACCCAAAAATAAGCTATGAGCAACAAGAGAAAATGTTTCTATCTAGTAGAAGCCAGAGACTACATTCACATGGATCCTTTATTTTATTTTTCATCAGATTTTTAAGAATTTGATTCAGTGTGTTTGTATAGTATTAACTCCTCCAACTCCTCCCATGTCCTATCCATCTTTCTACTTCCTACACATACAACTTTGATCTCTCTCTCTCTCTCTCTCTATATATATATATATATATATACACACACACACACACAACACACACACACACATATATATATGCCCCTCCCTTTCTCTCCCCTCCCCCTCCCTCTCCCTTTCTCTAATACTCTCTTTATCAAGTTCATTTTACACTTCGCATAATCATGGATATGCAGCATTCTACTGACCGTGGTCATGGTCAACTTATTAAGAATAATGTTCTTTAAGAAAACAAGCTTTCCTCACTCCACCAGCAATCCATTGCCAATAGCTCCTGAGCTTTTGATTACACTTCGTTGTCATGTATAGCATCATTTCCTAATTCATTAGGAAATTACCATCAGAGGAAGGTAAGAATGGTGACACCAGAACCTAGCATACGAAAGTCCCCATAACTCCTTTTCCTGTGGTAAGTTCAACATATAATGAAACATTTCTGAAAAATAATTCTGTATCTGTGCTTCTACATGGGACCTGTTAGGCTTCTTGAGAATAATTTTGATATTGATATAAATAAAAACACGATTAAATTTTATATTAGGAATGGCCTTTTGTGTGAAATATGCTTTCAGGGTACATCAGGGAATAAAGAAGAATGAACTTTGTGGATGAATTTAGAATGTCCAATTATGCTTTCCAGGAGGGACCATCAAAATCTGTCATGTCATTAGGAGTAGGGTCTAGCCTCCTCTCCCCCCAACCCCCCCCATCTAGGCCAAGGGAGTATCCCTTGGAGAATGTGCTCCCGAAGTCCTTTCGTGCACCACAGATACATCCTTGTTTACCTGTCAGCAGTCCCTTACATTACCAAGGCCTTCTATTTTCAAGAAGGGAGATTATAGACTGCTCTGCACATCCACATGCTAAAATCATGATATGAGATGAAGTGCTAACTGGAGACACTATCTTTGGGAAGCACTTAGATTACAAGAGGTCATAAACATGGACTGCCTATCGCGATGGAGCTAGTGTTTAAAAAATATATTGACCAAAACTGTTCCTGGTGAAGGACTTCACTCATGCTTGGCCAGACTGACACCATCACCTCACAGTTTCTACTACAGGATAAGGAGAAAAGTGGATGCCTGTTTTATAGGTCACACTTTCGTTATGACAACTGGATCCATTTAAGATTCATACAGAATGGGGTAAGGACTCATAAAATAGTAGTATAATTGTAGAGGAGTGAGTATAATTCAAACCAAAGCAGGAGTAACAAAGATAAGTAAAATACTGTGGGGATGTGGAAATGACAAGGTTTCATAAGCAGTTCAAATGACTTGTGGTAAAGTTAGATTTAAGAAATAACTCCAAAATGTATACTTTAGATGTTTGCATATGTCATTCTATTATTTAATGAGAAAGGGAATATCAAGAATGTATCTAGAGGAATGATACTGAATAAAGGTCCTATGAATGTGCTAATTAGACATATTAAATGAGATTGAACATGTAAGCCTTGCTCTCATAAGAAATTTATGGGTGATAAGTTTATGCACAAAATTGTAGATATATGTATGTTTTTGTCAGTGTGGTCATTATGAAGTGAGGTTAGAAGAAACAGAACAAATAATAAAGATTCAGACATCAATAAATTTTCTTAGTGCCGGTTATTGGTGGTGCACATCTTTGAACCCAGTACTCGGGAGGCAGAGCTAGGTGGATCTCTGTGAGCTTGAGGCCAGCCTGGTCTACAGAGCAAGTTCCAGGACAGGGTCCAAAGCAATACAGAGAAACCCTGTCTGGATAAAACAAAATCAAAAAATAAAATAAAATATTTCTTAGTACACTAAAGTTAACCTAAAGTTAAAGAAATGACCCAAAAAAGTATACACAAAACAAATTAATGTATGTTTGCACATTCACACAAGGATGATTATATAAATTTAGATACGGATGTAGACATAGATATAAATACACATACAAAGATTTTTATGTATATAGACAAAGAAAGACATAGATAGATGATAGGTAGATATAGACAGATATAGCTATATTATCTTAAAAGAAGTTAATCCACTTGGGCTGATAATACCTCCCACAATAACCATAGACTAACAAAACACTAATACCAGGCATAAGAAACCTTTCACAAAACCAGTTATTCCCAAAACAATGTAACTTACAGATAAAAAACTTCCACAGTTACTAAGAAATATTCTAGAATTAAAGCTTCTCTGGTATTCTATTTTTGTTTATGTGTATTTGCATATCTGAACAATGTCTTATATTATTGTTTATATATATATAATGTAAGACAATTTATTGATTAATGGAAATTAATGTAAGTAGTTATATGGATTACAGAAATGTGTACTAAGAACAAACTCACTCAGTATATTGTCAACTTAAAAATTCCCCAATTCTATGAACAGCCTAGGAACAAATCTATAAAAAAAGTCTGTATTTTTTATTCTTTCTCTTAGAAATAATCCATGAAATGCTAATGCTATTATGAATAGAACTAACTTTCAAATACTTTCTAATTTACTTGGAAGTTAAAAATGATTAAACATTTATTCAAACAAATACTGAACATGATTTGTACCAAGTTGAGAACGTTTAGAAGCAGTTATACATTATTAAATTAATTTCAATGCAATATTGAAGTCTGTGTGTGAAGTGTTTGTATAAAAGGCTCAGGCTCTAAATCTTGATTCTTAGTGATGCTATTGAGAGGGGATTGTATGATGAGGGCATCAGTCAGGGTGCAAAGCCTATCTGAAAGAAGGACACTGAGGACATCAGCTTTACAAGACACATCTCATCCCAGAACGGTCCTGGCCTCTGCTTCCTCCATCCCTCATGGGATAAGTAATCTCCTCTGCCATGCAGCCCCCTTCTCATATCTTCCTCTTCCTCAGCCTGTGTCAGTGGGTAAAGCAAAATTAACTCAAGCCTCTGAAACAATAAGCCAAAATGAATCTCTTCTACCTTTATTTTCCAGTTGCTAGCTGTTTTATGATATAAAGGAAAAGTAACAATTCATGCAATATTATTGCTCTTATAATTTATTAGAATTGCTTTCCTTGCACAGCACTTTATATATGAGATAAGAAAAAAGATATTAAACATATTTACTTATAAAGTGTATTTCTAATATATTAAAGTTCAATTCACAATTCTATGAGAATTCATAGTTTTTTAAAGGGATTATACATCTGTGAACAGAATATGGATTTGATTCTTCCTCGCTGGCATTTAGAGGTTTTGCTTGTTTAGGAACAGTTTATTAAAGGCATTTTCATGGAAAGCTTTGCATAGAGGGTGGAGAGACTGATCATCAGGACCACTAGATGTTCTAGATGTTCTTGCAGACAACTAAGTTCAGTACTCAGAAATCACACGTTGGCATCTATCCATCTGCCATTCCATTTCTTTGGGAATCTGTCCCATTCTTTTTGCCCGTGTGGGTACTGAGCAAGCACACTGTTGGGGAGTACACATAAATGCTCCCACTTTCTGTGAGAGGGAAATGAGAATCAAAATGATGCAATATTATTAAAAAACAATTTGTACACTGACATACTCTGCATAGGCTAAAAGTCCTGGGGGAAACCTTGAGAAGACTGATAGCAACATCTGGCTGAGAAAGAGGAAACATGGCAAAGTCTCAGAAAGAGACAAACCAAGTGGAAGTATAAGAAAGAGCCAGAGGCCTGAGCTGCAGACCAACAAATAACGTTTTGAAAAAAGGCCAAGGCCAAGGCCAAGGGAGTTTAAAAGCATTTTAGTGTTCAGATTCTCCTTTATTTTCAGTGAAGAATGCATAGCGTCATAACTCTTTGAGTCCTTGGAGTTGGGTCGCATCATATGGCACAAGTCAGACAATAGATTGTCTTCTCTTTAAAGCAACCTCACACATGCCCAACTTGTCTTCTTTATTACAGTACTAAGTGACAAAGGTTGACATTTGGGAATAGAAGAAAGGTCATGGTGTTATTAAATGGCCATTCCTTTTGGAGTATTCCTTTTGAGGCTTCACAGGGCCAAAGGTTTCCATTCACTACAATCTGGGGAAATAATATGAAAAGTGAAAGTAGGGGAATTTATTTTTCCATCTATTTCACAAGGGCCTGGTCTCCTCAAAGAGTTCTACTGGCTCCTCTGTTAACCCAAAGTGCAAATAAAACCAGAGTGGAGGAATGTGGTAATGCCCCAATTTTAAAATGGTTGTTTTAGCTATAAAGTTCAAATATATGAAATATGAAGATGGTGTGCTACAGGAAACCTGTAAGTAACTTAAAACCACCCATTTTTGTATACTATGATTGTGTGCTTCTGTATGTCTGTGTCTTTCCCTTGTTAGCACTGAACACATCAATTGTTAGAACACTTCAAGCAGGTGGTTCAGGATCACACTCTGCTGTGCATTGGCATTCAGACTCAGAGCTGAGCAAAACTCTTTCCTGAGCAAACTAGAAGATGGACTGAATGTAGCTAATGTTCTAATATTAACTTGAAAAAAAGCTTAAAAGGATAAATGCTCTCAGAAATTCAACACATTTTATGAATAAAGGTATCACAGTTCTTAAAATGTTTTACAAAATATTCAGAAGAAATGTTTTGGTGAAAGTTCCTATTATTATGATTAAAAACAAAAACAAAACCAACAAAACAAGGATGACTAAAAGCAACTGGGAGGAGAAATTGCTTATTTTCAGTGTATAGTTCCATATCACTGTCCATCATGGGAAAAAGTAAGGGTGGAAACTGAAGGCCGGAACCTGAAGATAGGAAGCAAAGCAGAGAGATCACGGAGGAGTATTGTGCACAGGCTGGCTTCCCATGACTCATTGAGCCTGATCCTTTCTTCCTTCCCTCCCTCCTCCCTCCTTCCTTCCCATTTCCATCCTTTCTTCCTTGTTCCCTTCCTTCCTTTCTATCTTTCTTTCTTTCTGTCTTCCAAGTCTCCCCACCAAACATCCCCTCTCCTCCAGATCCACATCAGTCAAACACTACAAAACAAAACACAGTAAGACATGGCCAAAGCCGTCCCACCAAAGGCAGTTTAGTCAAAGAGAAAGAGAAGGAGTAAGGGAGGTCAAGATCATGATGAGGAAACCCATTGAGACTTTGACCTGCATTTGAGGGAACTCTCAAACTGGACACTAGACAGACAGATGGGGAACCTGTGTGGAACCTAACCAAAAACCCTCTGCATGTGGGTGACAGCAGTTCTCTAGCCTGGCCTGTCTGTGGGACCCCTGAGAGTGGTAACAGGATCTGTCCCTGGTGTATAAGCTGGCTTTTTGAAGCCCATTCCCTCTGGAGGTGCCAGGTGCCTTGCTCAGCCTTGATTGGGATGGGGCTTGATGAGGCTTTGTGCTGCCTCAACTGAATATGAAAGACTTTGGTGACTCCTCATGGGAGGCCTTACCCTTTCTGAGGATTGGATTCAGATGGGTTGGGAAGAGGGAGGAAGGGGAGGAGGTGGGGAGGGGGAACTCTGCTTGGTATGTAAAATGCATAAAAATAAGGGTGAGTCCATACCAGATTGGGACAACCTCTAAAATGCTGTATTTATAAATGAGATTTTTAAATCTAAATTTGAAATAGATCCTGCATTAGAGTGAAAATTTGAAAGTAGAGCTTCCCAAGATACACTGCCTTTGTTTATTTTGGATCTTCCACTTGTAAAGGTTGCAGCAGTAAGTGATTTAGTTAAAGCTGGTTTGAGAGAACCATACTCAACTCAAGTTCTAGTGTTTGTATTTAATGACAAAATAACTGCAAAGCATTGACTTTTATGTTGTGCCGCAGTCACCACTTATATCAAAGATGTTTGTAAGCAACTCTGACAATACCAAGGAAAACTGAGTTCACATATTCTCTTGTTTGAAGAGTAGGAGGCACAAAGAACATATAATACCTGTCGATGCTTTCCTCTTTTGTTGTATAAGATTAACTGATATAATAAAATCACAAAGCACAATAGCTAACAGAATTAAGATATTATAATTAATATGTTGAGTATAATTATGTGCAAATTGAAATCTTTCTTTTAAATATTTTGACTTTTAAATGAAAATGCAAATATTAGTTTAATTTTAATGAAAGTTAAAATATTATTTGACACATCTTCATAATATGCAATAAAATCAAGGTAGAAATCACGATCAGAGTTAAAAGCTTAAATGTTAATTATAAACCTGGCCAATGGGCAATTACAGTGTACTTATTAAGTGGTTCCATTAAGATGAATTATCCTAATATGGCTCTTAAATTAGCTCCAAATTTGCATAATAAGTAATAATTATAAATATTAAAGGTCCTGTCTGCTATTTCATTAACAACATCTCCTTTGCACATAGTTACTGGGGTTAGGAGGGCATGTTCAAAATATAATACTCACACAAATTTTCTCCCTGGTGAGCTAATCTTTTCTACTAAAGTACCAAGCTAGAGACACAAATCTGCATTTACTACAAATAATTACTGCTTTTATGCCTTTATTTTAAAATTAAACTTTTCTTCTAGAGTTAAGGAAAGACCTCAGGACAGAGTCCAGCATCCTAATTAATTTAGTCCAACAAAATTCGACAAAAGCCCATATTTCCATATGAAATTAACCCTAGGAAATAATTTTCTACTGCATGCTTGAAATCTCTTAGTACAATTTAAACAATTCACACTAAGAAAATACTGACGAGCTTGCATTGGACTAGAAAAAGAATCAATAATATATAAAGGTGTATTTTGTATTATATTACATTATTTACTGTCCATTATTATCCCAAGTCCCATTTATCAAATGGCAAGGGAGGAAAATTAAACAAAGAAAAACTTATATGGAAAGACCGGAAACTTCCCCTATTCATTTGAAGTCAGGAAAGATAAAATAGAAATGATTTTGTAATTACTATGACATCTCACTGAAGGAAATTCAATATGGACTTTTAATTTAATTTAGACTCTGGAGGAAGACATATTTCATAAAACAGTTCAAATACATAGTAGAATTTTAAGAGAAAAGAAAGCTGAATGCTGTTTTGAAATAGTTACTTTTCAGATAGTGAATTTTGTTCCATGTGTTTGGTTTTTAGTGTTTTTAGAGAAAGTGATGGACATTTGAGGAGGGATGGGAATAGGAAGCTGAGGGAAAGAGGTTATGTAAGTATGGAGTATCTTAAAATCCATCCAGATGTACACAGTGGAAGGTCTTGCACACATCTCAAGTGTAAATACAATGACAGTTAAGCCAATGAAAGAATAAACAGAGTTCAGTTGTATGTCATACTGCAAACAAAGACTGTCTACATACAGCTGGTGTAAGAAATTATAGAGGCATTAATGTCCAGTTGAAAGAGGAGGAAAAAGAAGCAGAGAGACACATACAAGAACAAAAGGTTGATCTGTGAAGGTGACAAATAATCTTCTTGAGGAGACATGTTGATGGATTATAGATACTCCTTGTCTTGAAGGGAGGATAAGGGCAGAATTTATTGGTTCAAATCAGTACTCCTCATGTTTCAACTATGAATTATCTATACTTTCCATTAACATGACTTTCACTGCTGGTGAACAACTTTAGTTCCTTCTTTTTCATGTTGAAATGGTTAAATGCCAGAATTTACTGAAACAATATGAATAATTGCACCACAAACTGGCAATAAAATTACATACAGGTGAATTTTTGTTCAAGCAATATTATGTATTAAAGAATTGAGCCTCTATCATTTATTGTTAAAGTTCAGATGTGGACTCATTCCAAATATGCATTAAGTTCTTTTAGCAGTGGCTTCTGACTCCAAATTAATATGCATAAAGGAAGCTTTGACCTAAAGATGTCCCTGTGGGTCGTTCAGTGTATAGCTTGGATGGTAGTCAGAGTGCATGAGTAGACAATCCAGCTTTTGAAAAAGGAAGAAGAGTGAATAAAAGATAAAAATATACACAATTCCTTAAATTCATCTTTTATTCACTATGGTATTATGAGATTTTTTTATTTACTTTGAAATAATGATGCATAAGATAGTAATTAATCATTGAAACTGTATTGTTAATTTAATGTGACCATATTAAAATACTAAATTTTCTGGAAACATTGGATTAAGTTTTGAAAAAAAATTGAGGAAAAATAATTTAGAGTGTGAGCATCCTTTATATGTTGTGAGCCAGTGTGATTGAAAATTTTATCTATTGTAGAACTTGTCTTATGTTCTGGTGAGTTCTAAGGTGACAGTACTGTTTCAGTTTTGTCGGCGAATAAGGCTTTGTATTGTTAGGATTGTAACTATATGAAGAATACTAAAAGTGCTAAGTTATGATTCTTTCTTTGGACTTTCAGTATGCAGCACCAAATTTTATATTCCTTTTCACTAATTAGATGTAACCTATGAAACAATCTAACAAAAATGATTAATCAGAAACTGAAGTTGTGTGTTAATTATGATCCATTGAAACATTTTATATTGCAGCATAAGCTTTTTATATTATCTCCAGCTTGCAAAGCTAATGTTAATTACTCTATGGATTAATAGCTGTCAAGTGTGTCCTACTTTCAGTATAAATGAATATAAATTAGTTTCATATTTTGGCAATAAATATAGTACATTACTTTTCAAGTTCTTTTAACTCTTGTATGTGCATATCCTTATAGTATTCAGAAGAGCGGTGACATCTTTTTCTGAAAGAAAAATTATTCTAAAATTCCCATACGAGAAGAAATGACCTTGGTTCTATTTCTTTCTGTGTGTAACTGAGCCTGCTGATTGAACTGCCTGCTGGGATGGAGCCCTGTAAGTCCACTTGCTAGAGAATTAACCAGGCCTAAGGCAGTAACCCTGAACTGCCCCCATCAAAAACCTTTATGCTGCTTCTCCCTAACACACTGCTTTGCTCATTAAAAATGAATAGGCATTAGAGCATGTTCTTTTTCCCATTAGTTGTTCAGCATTTAAAACTTTAATTCCATTTTGCTTAAGACAAAAGCAAATGAGCCTGAAAAGTTTAAAATAAATTCGTAAGGATGTTATGCTTTTCTATTTCGCTCTCCTTCAGTTTCTTTCTCCGTCTTTCATCTGCTTTCCATGATACAGTACAGCCCTGCAGTATAGGTTTGTAGTTTCTAAAAATTGAGTAGCCTATGATTTACAAAAATTTACTACTAACAGTCTGTAAGTAGACTAATGCCCCACTAATGTTTATAAATACAGGATTATATATTTTTGTTTATTTTGTGCTTATGTGTGCACATTCATACATACTTGCCGTGGCGTGGCCATTGTAGGTCAGAGGGCAGCTGGACGGAGTTGGTTTTCTCTCTTCACTATGGGAGTTCTGAGTGTTAAGCATGGGATTCAGGCTTAGCAGAAAGCAGTTTTATCCCCTGAGATGTTTCTCTGGACCATCCATCAATGTGTTGCAAGAATTCAATATTTGTCCACAGCACCAGTGTTCCTATACTCTCATTGATCTCAGAGTTAATTTCTAGAGCCATATTTAACTATTACTCTCACTACTACAGCTACTGCTACAGTTGTTACTATTGTTGCTATAAATACACAGTGCCCCATACTCAAAATGGCAATGAAGCCAAAGATAATATACAAACTCTGGTCTTCTTGCCTTAATGCTCTGAAGATTATATACTGCACTAACACATTCACTGCCTGGTATTTGAAGCAGTGAACAAGTCACATTCCAACATAACTGTATCCTGAACTCTAAAACATAAATGCATCATGATGCCATTTGCTGTTACTGTTTTTCCTTACTGGGTAGTATTAATAATAAACAAAGAAAACGCAGTATGATATGATGAAACAATTTAATGTCACTTCCAACGACTTTTGTATTCTTAGTCTGATATTCCAGCTCGACTGCCTACCCTGTCACCCTTCTTACTATTATTACATTTGTTCAAGAAGCTTCCCTTGCTCCTTATACTGCATGCTTACTATTTAAGGCCCACCAAGAAAGACAGAGAGAGAGAGAGAGAGAGAGAGAGAGAGAGAGAGAGAGAGAGAGAGAGAGAGAGAGAGAATGAAATAGAGGAAGGAAAAAGAAAGAAAAAATGGGAGGAAGAAAAAAGAAAGGAAAGGGAAGGGAGAAAGAAAGGAAGAAAGAGAAAGGAAAAGGCAGAGGGAAAAGGAGAGAGGGGGATTTGTTGAAATGCCTGCCTGGATAGTGACTATAGATATATAAAAGAACCTAAGTATAAGAAAGTAAAGTTTCAGGAACTAAAAGTAAATAAATTAGAAAGGGTGTGTGTGGCTGGAGAGATAGCTAACTCAATAAGAGCGCTGGCAAGTTCTTCCAGAGCACCCAGGTTCAATTCCTAGCATACACTTGAGTTCATAACTACCTATAACTCCAGTTTCAGGTGACCTGACATCTTCACTTGGACATACATTCCAGATAAACATGAATGCATGTGAATTAAAACTCAATAAACTTTAAAAAGGAAACTAAAGTTAGTAATTAAAGGGCATAAACCAAGCTTCTACAGCAAGTGAGAGGTTATTATTATTATTATTATTTTACTATTAGTTCTGGATTAGTTTTCCTGACCCTGAAATCAGAAGAATTTAGTATAATAAGTAGTGTAATTTTTATACCACAGTTGTGAGGTTGAGTCACAGTGGTGAACAGGACCATGAGACTCTGGCTAGCAGTGTGCCCTTCCATCATCCTTCCTCCAGCTCCCTTCTAGTTAGACTCTTCCCCAAGGCTCCAGCAATGCATGTTTTATTTCTCCAACTTCACTTAGTTACCGGTTTTCTAGATTTCTCACTTCAGTCTCACAGTTTTTATATTATATCTTTACAGTTCTCGTCCAAATTTCAGTGTTTTACAAGATTAATAAATAACATTAGCTTTTC
Source organism: Phodopus roborovskii (assembly GCF_943737965.1). NCBI lineage: Eukaryota > Metazoa > Chordata > Mammalia > Rodentia > Cricetidae > Phodopus > Phodopus roborovskii. Next base: position 8,269,278 of record NW_026126511.1, on the reverse strand, counting down.
TTCTTTTAAATTTATTTTACTTCAATAACATGTATTTATTTATTTGTCATACTGACCACAGGTTTCCCTCTGTACTTTCCTCCCACCCCTCCCATCTACTCCGTCTCCAACCATCCCTCCTCTGTCTCCTTTCCAGAAGGGACAAGCCTCCCGAGAGCTTTAGATAAAGCATGGCACATGAAGCTTAACCAAGCCCTCCCCACCCTTGAATCAAGGCTAGGCAACATAATCCAGCACAGGGGAGAGGTTCCCAAAAGCCATCTAAGTGCCGGGGACAGGTCCTGGTCTCACTGCTAGGAGCCTCACAAAGAGAGCAAGCTACACAACTGTCACGCACATGCAGACTGAGTTTGGTCCCATTCCAACTCCTTAACTGTTGGCCCAGAGTCCAGGAGTTAATACGAGAAAAATAAATTCCTAGTCCCAGTGACTTTGTATCAACTTGATTGCATTTGTAATAAAACCCGTTTTTACAAATATCATACACACAACTACCATAGTTTAGGCTTCATCATCAATTTTGGAGGAAAATAATATAATCACTAACATACCTAAGTTTGGGGATAATAGGTTAAGGCAATCATCTTCTGGGGTGATTAAACAATAGTGGCTAATTTATGAGTTATGGTACACAGAAATTTAAGTTTGTAGGATAAATAAAACTTTCTTTTTTGTTACACACACACACACAAATACTTTATATATATGTAGTGTATATGTATAGTGTACAGATATCATGAAACATTTTTAGCATAGTTATAGAAGCCCAGAGGAGGCTTTCTCAAGAGTTTTCACAAACTTAACCTTATAGGCTTGGGAGATTGCATGATTCCATAATTTAAGGATATTGACAAATCCCGGTTCTGACTTTAACAAAAAGAAAGAAGTAGATGGCACAGCATCTGGAGAACAATCTAAGGCCCTGGGGACTTAGAAAAACTCATTTGTAAGCTCTCTTCGGGTAGATTTCTATGTGTACGCGATTGGAAAGGAATTAGAATGACTCTGCTCATGTTAGGGAGTCAGAAATAGCACAGAGGGGTCAAGGGTGCAAGGAAGCAAATTTAAGTTCAATGTAGGGAGTGCCAAGTTTAATAATATCCAGGCTCAAAATCAAATATGTGTGGCATTAAACTCCTGCGGGGGATTGTCTAATACCTGCCATTAGCTCCGAAGATACTGAATAAGCACAAGCTGTATGTGTGACAGAGTCAGAATTATGGCCTAAACTAACCAGGGGATGAGACTTTTTTTTTTTTTTTTTTTTTTTTTTTTTTTGGAGTAAGTGCTTATGCTGGTCTGACCCAGACTCCTAAAAGACCTTTTTCTCTAGGATTACAGTTCTGGTGTGCTTATAAACCTCTAAAGACAGATTCAACATAGTCTGTCTGCTTAATTAGACTCAGAACATGTTTTAGTATGAAATATATAGAAAAGGACAGATGAATTTGTAGCATTGTGAAGCTTGTTCTCTGGTGAAGCAAGAACATGTCTCACTTTTGTTTTTGTTTATTCAACCACATTTGCAACTACACAGAGCATCTCAAAAAGAAGGGTGATTTTTAAGACATAAAATACCTCCTTACCCTATGTACGCTAGGGGGAAAAATATATACTAACACATTAGATAGAAGGGAATGGACTAATTATTTCTAATGTAATTACTAGAAGTTCTTCTATAGTTTTTGTTGGCATTAATTTAGCTTTGAGAAGCAAATATGTAAATAGAATGCAAATCACAATAATCAGTAAGCTAAATTGTTTGTAATAAATTTAGATATTGTACATTTCCTCTCGGCTCATCAGAAATAATTAGAAAATGTAAACGATCTCATTGGAATTAATGCGGGTTCTCTCTTGCCGTTAGTATTTTCAAGTATTACTCCACACTTTCACCAACTGAAATCATCAAGCATTAAAATGGAAAAACAGGCACTTTGAAGATGTAATTATCCACTGTAGCACATTAACACTTTCAAGTGTCGGATTTGTAATTAAAGAGCAAGGAAACTACCTATGGCTCCCACAACCACCTGCCAATCTGTCCTTAATGCTGAAGAACATGAATAAATAGACTTCATTTTGTTTGAAATTTGGGGTAAACACAGCTCTTTGTGATTGATCAGTTTCTAGCTACTCATTATCAAGGAAAAATTGAGAAGATAATGATATGAGCTTCTCAAATGAAAGTGAGGCCACCACTATGGATATTCTGATGTTTTCAAGTAGTGATTGGCAAAGGCTGAAGACTTCTTCATAAAAATAGATCTCACAGCCTCTGGAAACTCTATAAAAGACAAATGTTCCATCTTAGTCAGAAGATGATAACATCAGTCACTATTTGCCTGTGAAATAAATTAAATATGATAGTAAATCTTTCCACTGAAGAAAGTCTGACAGGGCATTACTGGTAAGATTAGGAAATGTTTAAAAATAAAAAAAAAATTCAATACAAATTGCTTAAGAACACAAAAATTTAGTGTATGCTTTCCAAGTCATCCTGAGGATGTAATTATGAAACCAAAGTCATTATATCACATGAGGATATTTTATTCTTCAAAATCTCAGTAAAATGACATATAAAATATATATCCCATTTGTGTTTTATCAAGTTTAAAAATTAAGAGTTAGAAGTCTGACTCAGTGTTTGAATACTATTTAATGTAATTTAACAAATAGATCGAATAAATAAAAGATAAAAATATTTTCTTAGCATCAATTTATACAGAAAAAGCACATTTTAAAAATATCTAATGACCACTGATGCTTAAAGCTAATTGATGAGCAGGGATTGAAAAAAACTTTCAAACTGATTATAAGTGAATACAAAACAGCAGCTAATGTAATTTGTAATTGTGATTGAATAAATGCCTTTTCTGTGACAAAATCAAAATTGCTAGATGTTGCCATGTCTATCCCATATCCTGAAAATAATAAGTAGTTGATACAATGAAGGAAGTCAAACATATGAAAACCTGACTGGATAAAAACCTAAATCAAAATTAAATTTTTATTTATAAGTGTCATGATAGTTTATGTAAAAAGTACTAATTATGCTATCAAATATCCATTAGAGCTGATTTAGGAAATTAATAAACTTTTAAGTCACTACTGTACTGTAACTAATTCATTTGTTCATATGTAAAGTAGAAGTAAACAACTGTAGTATAAATAAATTGTATTCCACAATAGAAACAATAGATGCAAAATAACAAACTTTAGCAAAGAATTCTCAAGATGTAAATACCAAAGTCAGTATAGAATGGAGGAAAGAAAAGGATGGATGTGTTGGACAGTAGTAACATGTGAGGTGAATAAAGAATGGCAAATTTTAAAACAATTTTATGCCAGCTAGCTTTTATTGTCAGTTTGACATAATCTAATATAACCCGAGAAGAGAATACTACAACTGATATGCCAAATCAGATTGGCCTGTGGCTGTTGTGGAATATCAGTTGAAGATGTGTTTACCTTTGTTTAAACTATGGAGCATTTGTTTAACGGTGCAAAGTTGTATTATATTCTTTTATGTTGCTTTTTCATTTTTTCTCTATGAAGCTGTGTTATTTTGCCTGTCTAAAACACCTGACTGGTTTAATAAAATTCTGAATTGTCAATACCTAGGCAGGATAGAGAAATAGTTGGGGCTAAAGTGCAGAGAGAACAAATAGAAGGAGAAAAGATGGAGGAGTGAGAAAATAAGGAGAAGAGGAAGGAGGGGACCAGCCACCCAGCCACCCAGCCACCCAGCCACCCAGCCACCCAGCCACCCAGCCACCCAGACACCCAGACACCCAGACACCAGACACCCAGCCACCCGGACACCCAGACACCCAGACACCCAGCCACCAGACACCCAGCCACCCAGCCACCCAGCCTCCCAGCCACCCAGCCACCCAGCCACCCAGCCACCAGCCACCCAGCCACCCAGCCACCCAGCCACCAGACACCCAGCCACCCAGCCACCCGGACACCCAGACACCAGACACCCAGCCACCCAGCCACCCAGCCACCCAGCCACCCAGCCTCCCAGCCTCCCAGCCACCCAGCCACCCAGACACCAGACACCCAGCCACCCGGACACCCAGACACCCAGACACCAGACACCCAGACACCCAGCCACCCAGCCACCCAGACACCCAGACACCCAGACACCCAGGCATCCAGCCAACCAGACACCCAGACACCCAGACACCCAGACACCCAGACACCCAGACACCCAGACACCCAGACACCCAGACACCCAGACACCCAGACATGCAGCCTCCCAGACACCCAGACATCCAGACAAACACATATACAAAAATAGAGAAACATAAAAGCTCAGAGGCAAAAGGTTATACCAGTTATGAAAAGCTGTCTAGAAAAAAGCCAAGCTAAGGATGGGCATTTATAAGAAAGATCAGTCTCTGTGATTAACTGGAGCTGTGCGGTGAGCCCCCAAAGAGCAAAGAGAAAAAAAATAAAAAAGACTACATTTTTACATTTTGGTGTTTCAACATGGGTCTCAAATTTCTATAACAATTTAACTAACTAATTAAACAAACAAGTAAATAAATTGGATAAATAAATACAACTATAAATATGGCTCCTTTAAGTATCTCTGCCTTTCATAGCATTGGCCTTCTAGAACTGAAAGGTTGGTACAGTTTCTGGCCAAACACACCTCCAACAAGACTGTGAGCTTTAGGCTTGGTTTTTATAACTGGAGAATCCAGAGCCAGTTACCAAAGCTGTGAGGAGCTCCTAGTGAAATCACTTAGCACTTTAAAGGCTCACAACAATGAAGTCAAAAAAGTACTAGAGATACACAGTAAAGAAAGATCCAGATGGACAAATTCTCTAAACAGGTTACAGTGTGTTTAACAGTGTGCTATAGAAAGTCTAGGAATCCAGCATTGAACTGTTTCAGACCCCCTGAACATGGGTCTTAGTTACAAGGCCTGGGAAAACTAAGGGACCTCTGACAGTGGAACCAGGATATATCCCTTGTGCACAAAAGGACTTTGGGAGCACATCCCCCATGGAGGGATACTCCCTTAACCTAGAGGCAGGAGAGAGGGCCTAGTCCCTACTCCAAATTACTTGACAGATTTAAATGACTCCTCCAGGAAAGCATCACCCTACAAGTGGATTGGGTGGGGGGAATGGGATTGGAGGGTGGTCCGGGGGCATGGGAGGTTGGAAGAGAGGAAGAGAGGGTTGGAGAGGTAATTGGGATCAAAATGTAGAATAAGAAAAATAAATAAATATAATTAAAATGAAAAGAAACAGTTTAAAGAGTCTTTTAAGAGAAAAGTAAAATAATAATAATAATAAAAAAAGAGAATTCCATATATATGGGAAATATATAGGAAGTCTGGATCCTGTATGTTGTATTGATCTTAAATATTTTATGGCAGCTGCTAAGACACACGGGATTGAAGTAATGAAATAGCTTATTTCATGAAATAACATGAAATGATGAAACAAACCAGACTAGATATTTTAAGAATGCCTTAACTTTAAAATAGAACTCAAAAAAAAAAAAAAAAAAAAAAAAAAAGCATTGATTTGGGGAAGAGGTTTTGCTTTTGTTCCCAAAGAAGACAAAAGGGTATGGATTCCTTCAGAGTTGATATGGATCAAATTTATCTGGGAAATCAGGACTTGGTTTATTCATATTTTCATGTACTTATCCACAGCAAAAATAAAAATCTCTGAAATTAAACAACTTTGAACCAAAAATACTGCAACCTACAATACTAACTTTCTAAATTGAATGAGAAATAAAGGCACTTAAAGGAGAAATACAAATTAAGGTTATTTAAGACAACACAAGCAATACTGCAGAAAGTCCTCGGAATGTTTTATGGGAAGGAAAATGGGATATATCATTATTCATGTAAATATATGAAAGTGCATGCTTTATAAATACCATAGATATAGACATATAGACTAGATTTGGAAAGAAACAATCTTGTCCATTACAGCACCTCAACAAATCTTCAAAATTAATAAAGGAGAAGTAAAGAAGTTCTAATAGTCCAGGAAAACAGTAAAGCATTGATAGACTTTACAGGAAAAAATTCAAATACTATACTATAATAAACATAAGTGTGAATATGGTCTCAACTCAGCACTAAAAAAATTAAAAACTGGTGTAGTGGATTTAAAAAACAGAAAAAAACATATGCTGTCCAAAAAAAGACACTTATCCAACAAAGTTACTCAAAATGTTAATATCAAAGGATGGAAAACAGACTTCTAAGCAATTGGACAATGTAAACAGGCAGGCATCGAGGTCCTTGCTCAGATAAAATAAACTTCAAACCAAAACTAATTAGAAGAGATAAAAGGGGACATGGCATATTAATACAAGGAAAAAATCATCAAAAGACATAAAATTTTAGACTTTTATGTTCCTAGTATTGGAGCTAATAATTCCATAACAACAAACACTGAAAAGGCATAAAAAAGACCATATAGGTCTTGATGCAAAAAATTGTGGGAAACATAAAGACCCCACTTTCGTGTTTAGATGGGTCTTCCAAACTAAACACAAGTAAGGCAACTTCAGTCCTATAATATCTATGAATGGATTGGACTTAACATAAATGTGAGGATATTCCACCCAATGACAGGAAATTCACATTTTTTTTTTCAGGAACACGTGTGTTTCCTTTATGGATGAGCATTTCCTCTCACTTAGCCAGTTGTGGGCCATCATATTAATCACCACTTATTTCAAATAGAAGCTTCCCAGATGAGGGTTGAGAGATACATTGACATAAAGAGTAAGTGGTAAGTCTATTAGTCAGTCTATAGAGCTTAGCCAAGTAACAATGACATGGGTCAAATGGTTAGTTGCTCTCCTGGTATTCTTGCTATTTTTGCACCAGTGGACATATTTTGCCAAGCCAATCATTATTATATGCTACAAAGTTCACAGCTGGGTGTTACTGATGTTACCTTCTCCTCCCATAGCTTGTATGACCGCTTCCAGCACTGTGAAATCTCTACAGTACAGATGAAGCTTTACAATCCTTACTGGCTTGATTTCTTCATATTATTTGACTCTCTCAGGTTCTGGAGGAAAACTAAGAATAAAAACAATAAATAGACTGTAATATTTTGGTAGAAGTAACCCATTCCAGGAACTGGACTGTTTAATATCCAGTAGAGGCATCAATGCCCTGTTACGGGGTAGCTAGCTCCATTTAAATACTCTATCTAGGTATGTAAATATAGACGTTTTTCATGTATACTTTACAAAACATCCTTGTTATTTACATGTCTCCATACCCCCTTCCATGCTATTCTCTATCCCCCTAGCTCCAGTTTACCCCTTCTCTTGTTTGCAAGAGGAACTGGACTGCATCTTGGAAGTCCCCCCTCCCCCAGTCATTACTAGACACATTTTCTCTCATTCTGGTAACTTATCGCTCTGGAAATCTTTCATGGGAGTCACAGTTGACTTAATGAGATCTATCAAGAGTTTATTCCTGCAACATGGCCCATAATCCTGAACATTTTCCATAAGATCAAATATTTCACCTTTTTCTTACAGTCCATACTTGATATGTCTAGAAGTATGAAGTGCCTGCTAGACTTGAACATTTCCAACAGTGAAAATACTAACTATTCCCTCTGCCTGGTCTTTCCTTCTTCTGAATGATAGTTTCCTTATGTTACTTTGGTGTCTGCTAAAATTTCTTGCATGGCCATGCTATATGAAGTAAGAAAGGCTGACCAACCCACCTTATGCTCCAATGAATATTTCTCAATAGCTCTTTTTACTACCTCAATTTTTACCTGTTAACTTATTTGTTGTTTTGCTTTTTAGAATTTAAGATTCCTAAATCCTGGGTCAGGGATATTCTTATTAAGTGTCTTGTCCTCAACCACTCAAGAATGTAGATGAGATTTGTATTCCCTATACAAAGCATTTTTCTATGCTCTAATAAGACATGAAAGCATCATTATTTTCTATGAGGTAGTAAATAAGGGACATTGGTTTTCTTCTATGAGGCAATGGACTTCCCAATTGAAGGCTTCAAATTTAGATTCTCTTGGATTTGCAACAGAGTCTTCCCCATGGGTTAAAGCTTTCCTCAAGTCTATATTCTTTCACATGCTCTTTGTAGGATTTTCCAAAAGAGCATCTTTGTGTAAATGGTCACAACTGAGTCCTAGCCTTCAGCTCTGCCACTCAGGAAATGCACAGCTGCTGTGGCTGCAGACTGGAATTTCTTTTTCTGACTTAAATGAAATTTTCATTTTCTTCTTGTTTACATTTCTATTGTCAGATATGGGTATTTGAAACAAGAGGAGGGAGTGCTTATTTACTCATCTCTCTGTGTTGCTGTTCAAATCCCAAGGAATGTTTTCTCTACATTTAGTTTTATTCATAAAACCTCTTGATAGTACTGACATACATGTCCTATGCAGTTATTGTTATTTGTATATTGAGACTAAACTGTCACTGTGGATTTCCCCATCATGGTCTTGACTTCTTTGCTTATATAATCTTCAGCCCACAGATGATGGACTAAAAGCTGGGGAACCTGAATGGGAATGAACTAGACTTTCTAAATGTAGGTGACAGTCATCTGACCTGATATGTTGGGGGGTCCTTATAGTGGCACCAGTACATTTTTGGAGTCTACTCCCTATGTTAACATACTTTGTTCAGCCTTGATATGAGGGGAGGGTCTTGATCCTGCCCCAAATTGGTATGTTGAACTTCTTTGACTCTCCAAGGAAGTCCTTACCCCCTCTGAGGAGTCTATGGGGGAAAGGAAGTTTGGGAGTCAGGGGATAGGAGACAGGGACGGAGGAGGTACTGGATTTGGCATGTAAAATAAAGAATAAATTTTTAAAGTATAAAAAGATTCAAACTACTTGGTTCATGTAAGGATTTTTGAGAAGCTTTGATGTGAATCTCAGGACTTGGAAGAGACTAATTGACTATGCAAAGCACTTAGATTAAGAGAGTACAGAGAGAAAGGCATAATTATTTTCTTACTACAAATGGAAATGAGCAAGGCTGTTTCAGAAAACAATTTCTTGTTAGTATTATGGATATTAAAAGCAGTCACATGACTTGAGGCAATTCTACTTATAAGGATATTTCCAAAAAAAAAAAAAATGAGATTCAACGAAAAGAAAAGGGATACATAGAATTACAATGGTATTTATTGTTATCATACAAAGTAACAGCAAATAACCTAAATGCTAGTCAAAGAATGACTGTAAAATTAAAGAATATAACTGGAAATAAACACAACAAATTTCAAGTAAACTTGTACATTTAAACAATTCTTTAAGTTGGACACACTCTGCTCTGCAAAATGACACAAAAACCTGCTAAGCTTTTATGCTCTTAACCCCCAAATGTGCAATGTATGAGGACTATGGGAAAGGACATGAGGAGCAAGGCAAAGGAGGGGATGCAGGGAGGAACGACTAACACTAAAGGCTTTTTGAAAAGCCTTATCGAAACCAGTTACCATAGAAACCTCTTAACAGCCCCAATCATCATTGGAGAGGATTCCTCCAGCAGCAGATGGGAGCCGCTGCAGAGACCCACCGCCAGATATTATGCTGAGATACAGATCTCCATCGGATCCCTCCACTCAGAGCTGGGGAAGCCCAGCAGAACAGGGGGAGGAAAGATGGCAGGAGCCAGAGAGGATGAAGGACATTAGGAGAACATAGCCTACCAATCCACTAAACAGAACTCAGATGGGCTCAGGGACGAAACAGCAAATGTGGAGCCTGCATATGCCCGCATAGGTCTGCACTAGTTTCTCTGCATTACAAGAAAATTTTCTTATTCGTTAATGATAAGCATATTGGAAAAGAAAATATGAGAAATAAATAGCTGTCACAATGACTATCTGTTGATATTATTTGTTTTAGTTTATGCTGTAATTATTTTGTATTTACATTTACCATTTGCATTTTTTAAAGGGATGAAGTTCTCAGTCATTATCAATGAAACCTATTTTTACAAAAGATGGAAATTATTATAGAGATCCAACGAATATAAAACGAATATAAACGAATATAAAATTGTTGTTTACTGGGGAAAAAAGGATACACCTGGAAATCATATTAAGCAAAATAAGTAGGGCTATGGAAGACTAACACTGAAAGCAGATCATAGACCTTAGAGTCACATGCATGTATGTGTGTGTGTATGTGTGTGTGTGTGTGTGTGTGTGTGTGTGTGTGTTTGCTGGATTCATGTGTGTAATATGAAATGGAAGAGACTATTTTACTTGAAATAAGCATAGGGCATTAACAAAGAGAAAAGAAGGGAGAGTATATTAGGGAATAAAGTTAAAGTGCATGACTTACTTAAAAGGAAATGTCTTAATAAAACCGAAAACTATGCATAACTCATACACATCAACTAAAAACAATAGTCAAACCCATACATCAGATAGAAAGCATAAACAAATGTCTACCAATAGAGAAAATAGAGATTTTAAAAAAGCAATATTAAGAACTTCATAAAATAAAATCAAAACTCCAAACTAAAATATATTTGAGTTTTATTTTTAAATCAGTATGCCATGTTTAAAGGAGAAAAAAAAAGTCTAAAACTGTTTATGGCATCTGAAAGCATAAGGCTGTAATATTAAAATAGCCTATAACCAACAGGAAGATTTCAGCAAACTCTATAACAGATACATGAATTTAATTCTCAGTACTAAACAACAAAGCCCTAGATATCTGGGGAAAAAATTAAATGACACCCATTTTCACAAGTATTTAGAGAAATGCAAATTAAAACTAACAGTTTAACACTTTTTCAATTAGCAATATTTAGAAACTTATATAAAATATTCATACGGATATGGGCAAGGAATAATCTTCTTGATTAATTTAATTTTATTTTCCACTATAATTTCATGTGTGTGTATGATATGTTTGTGTGTGAGTAATGTGAGGGCATGATATGGCCTACAAGTGGGAGTCAGAAGACAATGCAAGTATTTTCTACTTACTCCTTAGGTTCTATGTAGCTAACTCACTCCCATCATCAGGCTTGTATGGCAAGTGCAATTACTTGCAGTGAATTTTATCTTTTAGTCCCAAGAAACCATTGCTATCCATGGTTGGATATAATGTGGATTATGATACACACTCTTGTGAATTGTATTTGTTAGAGTGTTGAGATTAGCCTGTTTAATCTTGTATATCAGAAATCACAATACTGAATAAATAAGAAACTAAAAGATCCAGGAAGTGTTTTCAATGTTGTTCTATCATTGCATTGGATGCAAAAGGGTAGAATCAGTCCAGGTGCTTGTAAGAGTAAGACTCGACAGAAGCAACATGGTAGAACTGTATTATTAGACCATCAAGAAACCCAGAGTAATGGGTGAGATGTAAATATACATTATACCTGAAAAATTACTGAGAGAGCAACAACAACAGTATCTTCTTGACTTCTAGGAATGCCAGAAACTACAATGATAAGCCCTCACCAGCATGACCTCCCAAACTTAAGCAAGCTCAACACCAAAAGACGTGTTAATGTTGATGAGAAAAATTATATACAGGTAACTACAGGGAAACACATCAATTAGTTGTCCAGTGCTTAAAGATGAGCCCTGAAAAAATACATAAAATAATACTATGCAAACTGATCAGGTTATATTTAGGGATATGTATGTATGTATGTATGTATGTATGTATGTATGTATTATGTGGGCATATGAGAAAAAAGGAAAGGGATAAATGTTATAATTATTACAATCTACAAATGAAAATGTACCCACAAAAGCTTTTATGAACATTGAAGGAGAAGTTGTATGTGAGCATATATTTCATTTCTTGTCACTGTGTTTGCAATGTCATACAGAAAATATTTACTTTATCTTATAACAAATGTCCTAAAGTGTTTAAAGTGTCTTCTAGGCTGACTTTATGGTGTCACACTCCCAGTATGTATGGATGTGTCCCATACCCTGTAGCTCTTTCCTTTACAAGCATTGTATATCATCAGTCCTGTCATAAATGTGTATAAAACGGCACTGATTCGCATCATATTGGTGTACTTTAGCAATTGTTTATCTTCAGTGCTGTGGCCACTTCCCTCTTCTTCCTTATGAAGTCTCCATTTAACTAACTTCCCTGTTGATTTTTATTATAGAGTTCATAAAATTGAAAATCCTTCATCATTCATGTGTATTACACGTATTATTTTCATGTTCAGGACTTGAATTTTCAGATTTTTCACAGTCTATCACAGAGTAGAATTTTTGGTCACTGAAATCCATTGTTATCTGTTTCCCTGCTGTGATTAATGTTTCATAAACTAAATCTGAAAGCACCATAGTGTTGTAATACAATCAAGTCTATAATTTAAAAAAATAAAGCATGCATTCTTGTAGAGATACACATTGAGTATACAAAGGAAAGGCAAGGGGGAGTTAATAATAACCATTTAAATAACATAAGAGAACAGTACAGTGACTGGTGGTAGGACTGCTGAGACACTATGTGAATACAAGAGGACCGCCAGCAGAACCTTAGAGTGGATGGAGACTAGAAAACAGGTTGGCAACAGGAATCTCAAAACTGATGCAAATGGGGTGTGGGAATTTAACTGTCCTTCTTAGAGAGCAAATGTTCTTTGAAGAGAGACCCTTACGAGATTCTGTATTTTCATAGGAATAACGCAGTTGACAAAGTAAATGAACTTCATCAAACTTGCATGAATTGTAAAAATTTTGGAAACAAATAATGAAGGGATAATTAAGCAAATTGTAATACATGTACTTAAGGTAATGATGTGAAACACTGAAAATGATGTTTGTGATTAGTAAGCCAGATACCGATCTAAACTTTCATTCTGTTTTATATCATTTAATCACAACAAAATCAGTTGTTGTGGATACCACTGCCATTGCAATTGTATAGCGGGGTTTCGTCCCACGCAGCTGTCCAATGGCAATGCTAGATCTCAAAAACAGGCCATCACGGAACAGACACTGTGCAATGAAAACCCCTGGCTGATAGTTGTTCAGACTTCTTCATTTCACTGGTAGTGACCACATTTGAATGAAACCAGAGGTTGCAGCGCCTTTAAGCAGCTCCTAACATAATAAAATACACCATTGTGGGCTGGAGGGATAGCTCAGCCATTAAAAGCTAGACTCAACAACCATTAATATAAAATACACCATTGTGAAGTTCACAAGGAAAAATGACTTAGAGAGTATGTATAACTTCTGCTGTTTCCCCAGATGCTTACTATTTAAACTGTCAAAGTAAAATGTATAAGTCTGTCATGTGGCACGTTAGCTGATTTTTTTTTTTTTATAAGAGTATACCCATATCCATTACCGTAACTACTGCTGTTGCCCACATAATCATCACCACAATCACTGGCTGCATATGGAAAAGAAACTTTCCACAAACCATTTACAAACACTGGCACTATCAATATTTCCTTTTAGTGTTCTCTATCACAGTGCTCATCTTTCTTATGTAGTTAATGGGTCTTATTTGCCATAGATTCTGAACTCCCTGGTGGGACAAGGAACTAAGCCCACTTCCTCACAAGTTTCCACAATAATTATGACAAACCAGACAACAGAGACAGTTACTGTGTGGAGGGTGGAACACATGAGAGAGGCCTGACTCTGAATTGAAGGTATTTACAGATTCAACATCCCATGATTATCATATTCACCACAGAGTATGCAATTTGAGTCAGACAGATTGGAAATTCATGAAATAACGTGGTATGTTTTCAGTATGTACGGTAATGATGCAGGCAACCATGTTGTAAGCACGTGTGAGTTAGATGATTTGCATGTGTGTGACAAAATTAAAAATTTATGAACAAAACATATTATCTCTCTCTTTCCTATCCTACAGACATCTCATCTTATGCAAAGTTAACTGTAATAGATTCTTGTGTATTCTTTCAAAATATATTGTAATATATGGCATGTATATATATATATGTATATATATATATATATGTGTGTGTGTGTGTATGTATGTATGTATGTATGTATATATACCCCACCATTCCTAAAAAAAAAAAACAGCCATATTTTTCAATTATTTATATAACAGTGTTGGAATACTTCCCATCTTCCCCCAAATTCCTGCTAAATAATTTGTGCTTTTGAAGATTACACTATGAAATAAAATTCTGAGTTAAAAAAAAAATCCATGCTTCAAAGGAATATTCTATTACAGGTTATACTCAATATCCATGTCCTGTGTTCTTCTACATAAACATTCACCTAACATTTCCTCAGAATCTATGATGCAACACCAATTAGTGACTTCTGATTATAGTAGTTCATGTAAGTAAGATGATATATTATAGCTACTTGAGAACTTTTTTAACATTTAAGAGTTTCTGAGCTGTATGTGGTGGTGTACGCCTTTAATCCCATCAGTCAGGAGGCAGAGGCAAGTGGATCTCCATGAATTTAAGGCCAGTCTGATATACAAAGTGAGTTCCAAGACAGTCCAAGATACACAGAGAAATCCAGTCTTTCAAAATATATATATATATATATATATATATATATATATATATATATAAATACAAAAGAATTTGTGTTTTGTTAATTACAGAACATTTAGTTTAATGGCATTGTAGGTGCTCTATTTTTGGTACATGAAATTATTGTCAGAATACTATTCTAAATGTTACCTAGTTGAGACACCAAAAGCTACTTTATCATTGTTTATAGAGACTGTTTCTTCAGCATTTCTGTTTTTCCTCTAGGTGTGGTCCTAACAAAAAATGTCTTCTGTTAACATTGTTCATCAAAGCACTCATCATGAATCTAAGCATTCTTGCTGAGTAATCACATGCAATTGTGCAGTGTCTAGGCTGAGCACATATGTCCCTCCTCAAATGCAGTCAGGACTGTTGACCGATTCCAATCTCACATCCATTCTTTACAGTAATGTGGTTCCAAGCCAATGGAAGAGGCAGCTTTTGATTGAAAATGAACAATAACCCACAATGTCCTCTCACCACAGAGGAATCCTTCCCTATACTTAAAATTGGGCATCCCCCCTCGTTACTCTCATTAAGAGTTAAAGCCCACTAATGACTTTGAATATTGACTGGCCTTATAAACTGCTCTGGCCATTTCAGAATGTGTCAGAAGCAACATTTATGATTCTAGAATCAAGGGTTCAATACATTGTTTCTTTAGTGCTTGTTTTCCCCTTTTATTAAAAATAGATTCTTCACAGCACAGGCCTCAAGTTAGACCAACCTTTGTTTGGCCATTCCCACATCTCTACTCCAACATGGCCTGAGTTCATCTTGCAGACAGAGCAGATTGTAGGTCATAGATTTTGTGGCTAGGTTGGAGTACCAGTCTAAATACAGAAGATGCCCATTTCAGGCTCCATATCTTCCATTACTAGGAGTTCTCATTAGGATGAAACCCATAGATTCTAAGAAGCTTCTACTGCACAGGTTTCCATGTTGCCTCATAAATGCCCATCTATTTCAATCACTTCTCCCCATACTCTTTTCCTTGTTCCCTCCCTCTCACACTTGATCCTCCTATTCCATTCCTCCAGACCACTGCCCACCCACAAAATATATTCTATTTCTCCTTCCAAGGCAGACTCATGCATCCCCCCTTAAACTTCTTTCAGATACTAACATGTCTGGATCTGTCAATCGTAATGTTATTATTCTTTACTCAATAGCTCATATCCACTTATGGTGAGCATATATCATGTTTGTCCTTCTGGATCTAGGTTGCCTTCTTTGGCATGATTTCTTTTTCTTAGTTCCATCTATTTGCCTGAATTTTATTTTTTTTTCTAACAGCTAAGAAATGCTCCATTGTGTAATAATACCACATTTTCTTTATCCATTCTTTGCTTAAGGGACATCTCAGCCATTTTTGAAGATTCTGGCTATTATGAATAAAGCTGCTGTGTACATAGGGTTGCAAGCATCCTTGCCGTAGGAGGGAGGAGAATCTGTGTTTGGTAGTTATTGCATGAGAGAAGAATAAATAAATAAGTAAGTAAATAAATAAATAGATTCTTTTCTCATACAGTATATCCAGAATATAGTTTCCCTATTTTAATCTTACTCTGTAGGAGTGCTGGCCTGAGATCAATGAAGACAGTTGAACTGAAAGGAAAATGAGACAAAAGGTCTTCTGCAATACTGTACACTTGTTACCACAGCCATGACAGAAAGTTCTCGAACACTTTATCCAGTGATAGCTAAATGCATTCATAGAAGGAAGGAAAACTCAGCCATCAACACATCTCCCAGACAATGACAGAAAAATATACACTAGTAAAGCCTTGAGGCAGAAGTTTAAGATGCTTTGCTCCACAGAATCTAACACTGTTATCATTTCTGACATTTGTAAAACCAAGGACTGATATAGGACATTTTCTGGCTTTCAGAAATCTATCAAAGGTGTTAACACTGTTTTGTGTCCATCAGAACATCACCTACAATGTTAAATGTGCTTATTTTATATGGATTTTAACCATGAGCACAAAATAAGACAGACTCTGGGTGTGACTTCATCAGTTATCCTGAAGGATAGCAATCTTGATACTACAGGAAAGTTGAGTCACCTTGGCAACCTGCTTGCTCAATAAACTATGATATTATAAATCTGCCTCTTAATTATAATTAAGAGTGAGTCATGATGCCATATAACAGAGATGCTCTAAAATTTAGTTTTATCCTCTTTTCCAAGGATCAACTAGGACCCACCATGATGTGTGTAATTTGACTTCTACAAATTCGTTGCTTGAATCAAGAAGTGGGCCATTGTGTTCTGTTTGTTTCTGTAATGACATGAGCCCAGACTATGCCAAACTATTTTGAATCATTAGTAACATGAAAATGCATGCAGAGACACTCTCCCAAACACTGCCCTTTGGAAAGCCGCATTATCACTGTGAACTGACACAGCTTGTGTGTCTGCAAATGCCAATTGGTGCTCTTTCCTCTTAACTATTTCTTTGTATTTAAGATTTCAGAAATCAATTAAACTATTGCACATTTTTTTCTGACTTCAATATAAAGTTATTTAATAACTACAAATGAACAAAACTACATTTGCCTTTGTGAGAAATATAGAGTATACTTCTGACAGCTGTGTATGGTTTGTTACTCTATTCATTATGAACATATAGAATTTAATTTTCGTAGGTTGTAAAGGTATTTGTATGTTTCTAAATGGAGATACTAGTGAGAAATAAAGAATGTGGGGAAAAGTCATTTTAAAGGAAACAAATTATGAAATAAAAAATTAATTGTGTCTGTAGTAGGTATTTGATCTACCCAAGACCTTGGACTATCTGGCCCAATAAAGGCTGTGTTTCTTGTCAGCCTATGTGACCTCTTATAAGGAAGGAAGGAAGAGGTCTTGTCTTTTTAAATTAATTTTTATTTAGATTAAAAACAATCCTAGTTCTTTTTCCCTCCTCTCCCCCATTTCCCCCACCATCTTCCCATCCCAGACCCCACCTACTCCTCTTGAGCGGTGAGGACCAAGTCGGGTGGCATGAACCAGCATGTGATCAGTGGTCCCCAGCTTTCCAAGGACTCTGCAACTGAATTTACCAATTCCTTTATTTGTGAGTGTAGTTTAACTTTTTCATATCTTAATAAATAATTGGTATCCCTTAAACAAATGCATGTGGATTTCTCATAACATGTGTCTAATAAAATATTACAAGGCAAAGGAATAACTGCCTCAGCAAATTAAAGTGAAAATTGAATGAATACACTGAATACCACTTTAATGAGAATATTTCCTAAAGTTACATGGGAGTTGTGTCTTTGTTTGTTTGTTTGTTCCTTTGACAGGACATAAATGTGAAAGAACAGGTTATAAATAATTACTTTTGTTCACTAAAAGATAAATAATAGCATACATATAAGAAGATTAAAGAATTCACAGAATGTTCCCAGAAGTCCAACAAAATAACACATTTGGGTAATACCCCCAAAGATATATTAGTCTGACTCTGAGAAGAAAAAAATATATGTCTATTACCAATAATAACACTAAATTACCAAAACTAAGGGTTGTTGCCTACTTTTTCCTTTCATGTTAACTTTGGCTAAAGACAATTTTCAAAAACCACAAAATTTTTAAGATGAAACGTAACTTTTCAAAGTTATCTCAATAACAACAGCATTCACAGAAACTGGTTGTGCTGATACAGGGTCTAAGTCAGAATGCACTCTGGAAAGTCAGAACTCTTAGAGGCTGTGGAGATGGCTCACTCACAAAACTGAAGCTACCCACCATGACAGCAGCCACTGCTGGAGGGCAGGAGACTGGAGGATATGTAGAGCTTGAACACCAGGTTCAGTGAGATCCTTTGTCTCAAAAATAAGGTGGAAATGGATCGAGGAAGATGAAGGTTGAATCTTGGCTCCGCATTTGTTAGTAGAGCATGATTAAAATGAAAGACGCTGAGTTCCAGACTTCTGAGCCTGTGTTACTGTTCAATTGCTCCTATCCCGTGCCTCCACGCCTACAGTTCGATTCCATAGCTTACGTGCTTGCTTCACTCGCCAATATCTAACTGCCATTTTTCCATGATTTGCCTTAGATTCTGGATGCCTTTATCTTGCGTTTCATATTGTATGTCTTTTGATAATGTTTTATTTAAGTTTGAAACAAGCTTGTTTGACATATCAACCCCAGCTCCCTCAAACTCCCATCCTCCCCTGCCCCCCAAACAACTCCCATCCTATCCCCTTTCTGCTCCCCAGGGAGGGTGAGGACTTCCATGAGGAGTCTTCAAAGTCTGTCACAGCATATGGAGCAGGGCCTAGGCCATCCCCATCTCTCTAGGCTGAGAGAGTATCCCTCTATGTGAGATGGGCTCCCAAAGTCCATTTGTATAATAGGGATAAATACTGATCCACTACCAGAGGCCCTGTAGACTGCCCAGTCCTCCTAACTAATACACACATTCATGGAATCGGGGTGGGTTCTATGCTGGTTTCCCAATTGTCAGACTGGAGTCCATGAGCTCCCCTTGTTCAGGTTAGCAGTTTCTGTGGGTTTCTCCAGCCTGGTTTCGACCCCTTTGCTCATTACTCCTCCCTCTCTCCAACTGGATTCCAGGGGTTTGGTTCAGTGCTTAGCTCTGAAAATCTCATTGCTGTAGTGAAAAAATTAATTTGATTCATTATCAAAGTTACAAAGTCTTATTAACTAAGCTTAGTTCCATGTATAGGATTTGCCAGAAGACAATTTAAAATGATTGTGTGTGTGTGTGTGTGTGTGTGTGTGTGTATTTTAGTTCCAAATGTGAATTCAGATTTATATATATGAAAGAAAGATGTGACATGCAGATAATTCCCCATGTAATTAAAATTATAGTGAAATTGTTATTAGAACTGAGGACTTATGAATTAACTCTTTATCTAGTTATTCTCCTTTGACCCTTCCTCTCTATAGCCATTGTTAAAGAATGTTTTTCTGAAGGTGGAAAAAGGGTATCTGAGATAGAAATGAAAACTGTAATAATCATAGCCCTCTAGGTCACAATAAGTTGCTGAATATGTAATAAAATCAAATATTAATACACTTTACTGAGGATAAGCACTGGTCTGAAACAGGTCAGTACAGCCATAGAGGTCAGTCAGCTAATGTGGATCACCCCCCAACACAGACAACCTTATCGCCTAACCCAGAGGAGAGCTGCCAGAAGTCCTTTGAGCCATGTCCAAAAGTCGCCAGAAATGTTCCAGAGAGAATCCATCCATGACAATTGGAAGCATGAGCGCATGTTACTAATGATGTCTAAGGCAGTATCTTCTAGGACCTAGAAGTAGATACTTAAATGTATTTTTCTTTAGGTTTGTACTTAGTCTTGATTTTCTTCCTGGAAAGAAAGACTAACCTTCATCACCTTCATAATGTAGGAAAAATTTGTGACTCAAACAAAAACAAAATAATTATGTTTACTATTCCATAGAATTTTAGAAGTCTTTTGTTAAATCCAAACTCAACTTATTTTACATATGTCTCCTACTTTGATACAGCATTAATACCTATACAGTTTATGGAGGCTTGGCCCAAAGTTTGACAGTGTTGACGTTGTGAGAGTTCAAATAATATGGACTAAAGCAGAGTTGTCAGTAGGCTGGTAAAAGTGACATTTGGGTGAGATTAAGTCAGTTATAAAGGGACACTAAGTTTTTACAAAAGCACACCCTTTATTAATGAGTCTGCTTTGGTTTTTCTTTCTGCTGGTATAATCTGCTCTCCTCTGAAAACCCACCTACATTGTTCAACAATTGAGATATAACCTGTATTCCAGAAGAGCTAAACTGGACTTGAGCACCATGGACTTGAACTTGCATGACTCAGATTCGGAATGTAGGTTATGCTGACAAGAACAGGCTGGGGAGATTCATTGCTGCTTAACTGGATTCACCATGGCTTTCATTAACAGCTTCTTTGACTTAGCTAAGAAAGAGCTTGCAAATTTTGGATAATAAAGAGATGAGTGGAAATGCTTTCGACTGCCTCTGTGTTACTAGAGAACAATTTAGGAAGAAATCAGTGTCAGTAGTGACTTATTTTAAGTAAGTCTAGAGAATGAAAACTATAAGAAGAACATTGTGTCTAAAGATATACGATATTGACTAGTGTCACCATTGAAAATATTAGCTCTTGAGAGATAAAACCATTACAATTTGAGCTGTAAAATCTGGAGGATGCTGACTCTCTGGGAAAACCATGCACCATTATGTGTTCAGATGATGCTTATGAAGCCAAACTGTTTGGAGATGTACTTTAAGTTAACAGTAAACTTGTCTACAGCAGCTAGTAACGATGCATTTACTTTAAGTAACATGGATACAGCATGACTCATGGATATTAGGAGGAAGTGCGATAATTTGCAAAGTGTAGCCTAGCCTGATATGTAGTAATATGTTAAACTTTTAAATTATTCCTTTTATTTTTGAGGGTTTAATAAAGCCTCATGTCTCCCCTTCCCTTTCCACCACCCAAACATTCTCATATACCCCTTCTTGCTGTCTTGATGTAGTATGTCTTTCTGTATGCTGTGAAACATGAGATGCCTTTATTGGTTGATGAATAAAGCTGTTTCGGCCAAGGGCCAAGCAGGACATCCAAACAAAGGTAGAGAGAGAGAAAGAAGACAGAGTAAAAGAGTTGCCATGTAGGTGCTGGGAAGCAAGATGTGAGGTAACAAGCCAGGAGCCTCATGGTAACATACAAAGTAATGGGTTAATTTATAGTTAGAGACAGCCAATAAGAAGGCTAAGGCATTGGCCAAACAATTGTAAATTATATTAAGCCTTGGAGTGGTTATTTGGGAACAGGCAGACAGAGAGAAACTGGTCCAGTGGGAACAGGCAAGATGGAAAAGAGTCTTCATTTACTCTCTTTTTAAACTTGTGGCCTCTTTTTGCCTTAATTGTTATTGCATTAATATATATATATATGTATATTTATTATATATAGCCCAATATATAAAAACAAATAAATTTAAAAATAAATACTGTATGTATATGTGTGTGTGTGTGTGTGTGTGTGTGTTTGTGTGTGTGTGTGTGTCTTCCTAGGTCTGGCAGATTTGCTCTTCTCTCCCATTCCTTCTGCCTTGCCAAAAACTGTTGGATTACATTCCTTAAGTTGGCCAACAAGGTGTATTCCCTTGTTTGGCCACTTTCTCCCCCGGGGTTGACTCCCGAGACCCAGCTTTCAAAGTATTGAAGTCCAGTAATCAAAAACCTGCTTTGACTCACCTAGTTAGCATGCCCAATTAAAAATGAACACCTCATCCTAACAAGGGGTTTCCCTTTGTACCTTTATAAACTGCCATTTTCTCCTACCTGCCACCTTTCCTTTCTTCCTCTCCCCTTCTCCGCAGCCCTCTGTATCCTGGCTTGTCTATTATTTCCTCCCCTCTGTCCTTCTGGGACACATAACTCTCCTTTGTGCTGAGAACTTGGTCTTGCAGGTCCTGAGCCAACACTTTTCCTTTTACTTTGTATGTATGATTTAAGCTAGTGTGCTCTTCCCTGGGGAAGACTTTTCCTCCCAGTCTCCCCATTCTTTATTTCCAGGTAGTTCTTTGTGTAGGGTTGAGGTTTTATGTGTGGTCTCTCCTACTACACACATGCCCATCCACTTTGGCATGTGGAAATTTTTCAAATGAAGGTTCTGTATACAAGCCTAACTGGTCTAGGGCTCAGTATGCTCTTGCTCCCAGGGCTTGCTACATGACGGCTTATTCAGCTACTAATATATGCAAATTTGAACTATATCGGATAGACCTTGAAGAGAAGTTTAAAAGAGGCCATGTAAGACTGAGGCCAATGAAGGACAGGTTTCCAAAGGGAGCGGAGGGCTCTCCCCTATTCTGTGTCCAAGAGGGTAGCACAGGGAGAAAAGCTTCCTGCCAAATAATGAGCTCCAAAGCCCCCATAAGGGAATAGATGTCCCTTGCCATGGAGTGTAAGACAGTTTAAACTCCAGTACCATTACATTTTGGAAAAAAAAAGTGTTAAAGTGTTGCTGGTATACAATTAAGACTCATGGCGCCATAAGATCAATGAGCTAAGCACACAAACTGGAGATGTGAGAGACCCTGCTGTCGCTGGGGAAAAAAGCCACAAAGGCTTCACTCTGGGTCTTTTTTTTTTTTTTTTTTTTTTTTTTTTGCAAGGGGCCAGAATTTAATTGGATAAGTCAGCACAGCAACTTTTATTCGGGGATAGTTTTTGCAACAACGATACTGTGACCCATGGGAAGCCACTGTCCCTCGTCCTTTGTTGAAAGGTTCTAATCTCCTTGCAGGGAATGTTTTGGGACAGTACTTGTGCAATCATAGCTCTGCCAGAGCTACAATTAGAACCCATGCCTCTCTTTGGGCAGCTCTACACGCTACAGTTGGGGTATAGTTTCTCTGCAAATACTGACGCAGCAACCCAGCAGCATGCATTGTGAGCTTTGAGCTAGAAATTGGCTGCCACTTTCTCTATAATCCAGCATCAATAGACAAGCAGTCCATCTTGAGACCATTATTGTCATTGTGCATCTGTGCCATTTAATCTCCATCACTGCAAAATCCCCATTATTGGGCCTTTCATCACTTCATGGTAATTAATCATGAGGAAAAAAGTCTTAGTTGCCATGCTGCATAACACAGGTAAACATATCACTACTGCACTTTACCTGCAGTTAGCTATTGCGAATATCTTATCATAAAGAACGCTATTAGGGAGATTGTTATCCATGGATTTTCCAGAAGCTAACTCCATAGTGTGTTAGTTAACCGGTCATGGTTCAGTAGTGGGAAACATGTTTTTTCATACTACCAAACAAGCAGCTATTTTTCAGAATAGTTAGTCTTTACAAATAAGTTTGCTTTTACAACTTGCTTCTAGATGTCAGAATCTCATAGACTAGTAGGAACCAAGGGATCATAGTTCAGATATCAGACAAAGAATGATTAATCAGTCTGCAAGTAATTGGCTAATGTTGATGCAGGGTTAGTGGTGACAGAAGCTGCCAGGTCATGGACACACAGGCAAAATACTTAGAAGCAGATTATCGTTGATGTTATTAGCTGGTGAATGTCATTTCAAAGACTTACATTTTCTCCAACCACAATATATCACTTTGAAAGAAATACAAAGGTTTCTCAAGAACACTGAGGAAACAGGGGACTTGAAGTTTATATCAAGGTGTGCCAGAGTCTAATGATCATGCAGTACGTTTACCCTGTAGAAGAAAGTCTTACAGATGAACAACTGGCATGTGCATTCTTCCAGTTTATACTCTGAATTATAAACCCATTTCCAATGGATTCGTTAACCTTCCCATTGGATTAATATTTAGTGTCTCAGTGTTTGCATGTTCAGATTGGCATTGCTAGAACTCCCCCCCCCCAGAAGATTCCTTTCACTAAGACCATACACACAGTTCCTGATCCCCAACACAGGTCCAGTATTCCGTTTTCTGCTTAGTTCTTCAAATCTGGGAATCTGTCTCCTAGGGGCTGATTACCATGTGAGTGAAAAGATCTTTTCGGTTGAATACATCTGGACTACGTCTTTATTCCATGCCCACAGTACAGGTTGTATTATCCAGCTTCTTGTCACCTTGGCAATTTACAGAGCTCAATGTAAGAAGAGGAAAAGTTCATTTTAGGACAGAGATTCACACGTTTTAGTCCGTGGTTGATTCACCTCTGCTTCAAGGTCCACTTGGGCCAGTTCATTTGGGTAAAAGCAGGAGACCTAGCAAGCACATTAACCTCGGGGCATCCGGGAAACAAGGGAGGAAATTGAGAAAGGGAGGAAGAAAAAAGCCTGGGGGAAATGATGGGAGAAATAGGGATGAAAGAGTGTAGGTCTCAGTGTCACCTGTAAAGACACTTAACACTAACACCTAATTTCCTTCACCTAGCCAACAGCTGCAGGGACAGTAACAAAGGATTTGCCACATTAGCGTTTGCTTCACAGTTATAGTGTAGACATTAATACCAGTATGAGATGTGGCCATGTGAGTACTTTTAGCAACTCTCAGGTGTCTCTCTGTCAGCAATCTCTGGGTATTGAGGCAGATTTGGCCACTTGGCTCAGGAAAAAAGTGCCTGCCTTACATTTGCATTCTGGCTGGCCTGGGCGCCACGGACAGGGTGATTGCAGCTTCGGTAGGCTGGTTGCCATCTACCCATACCATCATGTCCATTCACACAATTTACTAGTTTGTTCCATGATGCTGTTTTCTAAATAAAACGTTTTCTGGAAAAACAATTCCTTATAAAATGTATTCTTCTTATTCATAATTTATTTAACCTAAACCTATGCCTATGATATCACCAATAACTTGTGTTCTCAAGGATAAAAAAAAAAAAATCTGTTCTGTTTTATCAACATTCTTTTTCCAGTACTAGTTATGAACTAGACTTCTCCACAACATAGGCTCTTGGATACATTCATACATGTAAGACATATGCAAACATATATTCAATTTTGCAAATATATACATGGTCACTCACAATCACATACAGCAGTAAATGAATTTATATGGTTTTCTACCCTATGTTATTAGGCAGTTCCACTATTCAATGGGCAAGCAAGAGATTATCAAACTTAGTTGAGGGTCACCAATTAATATTTTTCATACATATATAAAAATCAGCTTAATATATATTATTCCTAATTTGTCAGCAACTGTGTCCAGCATCTCCTTGACTAAAGATCACTTAGTTATTTATCTTTGTTGGTAATTATTCTCCTTTCACACTCAGTACTGAGCTTATTCTCAAAATTTTGTATATATTACTCTCCGTTGACATGTTTTAAAATAAATATAATGTACTAAATCTCTAAAGCTGTACTTCAAATTAGCCAAATTTTTTTTCTTTCTTAAACAAGTTGTGTTTTATATATCTGGAAATTTACAACTATGAAAAATCTTGGTAATCAGGCAGGCATCCAAGACAGTCCCAAAGGATCTTCTTAGTGCTGACAAATGTTATTAGCTTTTTTCACAGTATCTAATTGAATTTGTTTACTACTTGGTAAAGAAAGCACAAAAGTAGCAGAATAAAGTTTAATTTTCCTGTATTAAATGAGAGCATTTTGAGCTAATACAATTACGTCAGAATTTTTGTGGCTAAACATTTTGGTGGGATTCCATCTCAAAAATTTTCATTTTTTTGTTATTTTACTTTTATGTGTAAGAGTGTTTTTTCTACCTATATGCAAGTGCACAGCATGCATGTATAACGCTCCAGGAGGTCTTTGAATACCTTGCCAATGGAGTTATGAACAATTCGGAGCCTTTTTGTGGGTGCTGGGAGCTGAATGCAGGCCCTCTAAGAGAACAGAAAAAGCTCTTAAACACTAAACCATATCTCCAGCCCCACATCAGTAAAGTTCTAATTGTATGTTCAGAGCATTGATGCAGGAGATATCCTTCTGTATTCTGAAAATATGTGTTGCTTTTATTAGTTAATAAATAAAGCTTATTTGGCCAGTGGCCAGGCAAAATAGTGCCAGGCAGGAAATCCAAAGAAAGATATAGAGACATAGAAGGCAGAGTAAGAGAGATGTCACATAGCCACTGGGGAAGCAAGATGTGAGGTAACAAGCCATTAACCTCATGGTAAAACAGAATCATAGGAAAGGGTTAATTTAATTGTGAGAGCTAGTAAGTGCTATGTCTGAGCCATTGCCCAAACAATTATAATCACTATTAAGCCTTAGAGGGGCTACTTGGAACCCTGTAGGTGGGACAAGAAACTTTCAACTACAGAGCAGCACCCAGATGCTTTGTATATTTAAATGTCAGTGTTTTAGAATCTTATCCAAGGACATCAAGAAAACAAGTCTATCCTTGATCCCCCTTGGTCCACATCAAATTATACACCAACAAATCCATCCTATCACCATTACTGGGTTGTTCCCTCACATGCAATAAAATGCAATATGAAGTCTTGAAAGAAGAATGCAATTTTAAATGACTAATTGTTTGACAACAACTATAGTATACACTCTATTGAATATAACAATATTACTAGTCGTAATTTTGTTTAAAGAAGGAATCTTCAAAATGTTTCACAATGAAAGGAAAAGAGTTATTGCCCACTCTAAGACAAGTCACTGTTCATATCCAGAGATACCCAAATTGTTTTTTGTAGAAGCGATTAAACATTCTGGAAAAAAAAATGTTTCCCACCTGATCTCTGTCCTTTGATTTGACTTCTTTGCTGTTTTCCCTGAAACAAATCTCATTTCCCTTTATAAACTCTTACACTGAAAGAAATGAAACCCTGATTCTGTCATTTTGTACACATGTCCTAGTTGGTGATTTCCCTGAGACTACTGTAAAAGTAGAAGTGTCTCTATATGACATGTAGACCCTGTATATACCTGCATCTCTGTTCCTTTTGATATAGCCTGAAGAAAAATTTATGCAACTTGGACCAAAGTGAAATATGACTTGCATTTCATCTGGGCTTATATTTAACACACTGTCATTTTTTACATGTTGGCCTTTTCTACCCACCTTATATTTCTAACAGATCACAGAGGGAAGAGATCTGTTTGATACTTGTTTGACTCTTTTCATGAGAAACTGGTTCTTAGAAATCCTAGGTAAAGATAGTGCCCTATTTGTGTATAGGAAAACCCAAAATATAGTTGATAGAATGGATCTGTAGGTTTGTAATTTGGTGTGGATCTTGAGGAATATTGCTTTCTTTATATCATTGGATAAGATTCTAAAATATTGACTTTCAAATACACAAAACATCTGTATGTTACTCTGAACATAAAGTTAGAACTTTACTTGTGGGCTAGATATAACGTGCACTTGTTAAGGGCTTTTTCTGTATTTCCAGAGGTCCTCATTTCAACTCCCAGCACCAACATGACAGCTCACAATTGCTTGTAACTCCATTGCCAAGGTATTCAAAGACCTCTTCCAAGTTCCTTTGCCCACTGTTGTGCATAGGTAGTCCCTCTCTTTTGGCAGGGTTGTCTCTAGTTCTTTTTATTTAGGGTAGAAGACGTTATACCTCTTAAAGGTGTCACTAGTTAAAACAAATAACTGTCCTTTGACAAATCGTGACTAGTTATGTATCATTCATTTACTGGAATATACATGTCCTGACTATGCTTCTACAAAATTAGAGTTGAAACTATTTAGCTATAATGATAGACAAAGGCTCTTGGATACATAAATGATAATATTCAATAAAGAATATTTTAACTTCTAAAATTTTACAACTTGTCCAACTGTCCTTCTTTACTGAAGTTGTATTTATCTACTGACATTATCTTTACTGAAGTTATATTTTCTGTTGTGTGATTGCTATGTAATTATTTAATAAATAGTATACATGTGTTTTGTGCCACAATTTTTAGAGGACTGTGAACTAAAGACATTATTCAGCCATCACATGTAGGAAGGCAGAAATTCTTTCCAAGGTGAGAACAAATAGTTTTGCAACTGTTAGCCTGACAATTTAAAGCTTGTCCAACTGAGGCTCTGCTTTAATTTATCCACAATGACATAAGAGGAAAAGCCAATAAGGAACTCTTCAATTATACTCATCAATCACAGTTTGAATTACAAAATTTAAAATACTAACTTTATGGTGAAATAGAGGATGTAGTTATAAAGTAAATGCTTTGTCCCCAAATCACTTAGAATCTAAAATCCTCCAACTCCATTTCGGCTAGTACAAGAACAATGTATTTTTTCCTGTAAGGGTTATCTTATTCTCTTATTATGGAATACCCTCCTTGTATTTTCTCCACTATGCATTTATTCTGATCAACCCTTCTATGTTTTATTTGCATCTTTGTCCCTCTACTCCATATTGCCCAATAACTGGACATATTCTTGTCTTTGTATACTCTTCTAAATTACCTATTTATAGATTTTATACAATAGAAATTATAATCATTTAGAAAATGGATTGTGACTTTCATTCTTAATAATAATCAAGCTTTAAAATCAATGTTTTCAAACTAAGTTATAGAATGATTACATGAAGGAATGTGTAAATATATCACCATAATCTCATTGACAAGAAAATATGTAATTTCAAGAGTATATGTATACATATTTATGCATATTTGTATCTATAATAATGTAATTAAGATTGTGTATTATCTGTATAAGATGCCCACTACTTCTAAAGGTTTGTAGGTCAAATCATGTAACCACAAACATCTTAAACTTGCTGTTGTAAATTTCAAGCTTTATGTGATATCTAAATACAGACATTATAGTGCCTGTGATTACCAATATTACAGAGAGTGATTTGAAAATAGGTTCATTTATTCATGTATATTTCTATATAAACATTTTTATTTAATTCATAATCTGAATTATAGCTCAAGAAGATTACTGCAGTATTAACTGGATACGTGTGCATCTATTTGTTGGTGACTATCATTTGAATTCTTTTTCAGATAGTGGAGTTCTACTTCCACTGTTCCCTTTTTTATGACATTATGACCCCTGAGTTATTGAAGGATACTGAAAATAAAATAATAGCAACAAAATCCCTAAAATATAAAATTTTATAAATTATTGTCAAATAATATATCTTTGTACATAAAAATATTACTCAGAACTATTGGAAACTGATTCATTGCATCTTCACACAATACCTTACAATAGTAATTATTAGACACTTAAAATGAAAACTGAGGGAACTTTCCTAAATGCACATAATTATTTAATGACTTAAGATTCAAATCAATGCATTATGCCTCCAGATGACAGTAAACACCTCAAGAATTAATAACTGCATTACACATTCAGTTTCAAGGAAAAAGTAACAAATGAAGCCAGCATTTCCCATCAGAATAAGGAAATACTGAGAATTCAAAAATAATTAAGCAGGCTTTTCTCTTGACCTTCTGTAGTGATTAACAAAAGTAATCTATTTAATAATGTCACCTTCAAATTCTCACATATTTACTGGCTCCAAATTACCTTGAGGTTAAAATCCAAGGTCCTAAACAGGCTTTTCGGAATGACCTATAATATGACCTCATCATACTGCCTTGGTGTTTTCTCCCTCACATCCCAAAGATGTTTTTGTTGCTATGATGCTGGGAAAGGAAATAGAGAAGCTGGGATTGGACTTCTGCTTGAGAACAAGTACAAACAACCGCTCTCTAGTTCTATCACACTGATCAATTTACTGAGACTTCAGCTACAATGTGTGTCACATCTTGGGCAACTGTACACAAGAGCATAAGATATATCCAGGTGCAAAGCTTCCCAGAAAGCGAGTGCACATGCACAGTGTAGGTAACCATGGTAAAATATGTGTTCTTGATAGTGTACCGTGAAGACTCTTGACACACGTATCCAAAAACTGGCTTCTCTTGCTTGTGAAAAATTATAGCATTGTCTATGTGTGTCAATTAATTGATAATGAGACAATTCATATGCATTTCTTTGCAACTGTACATTTACTTTTACTTTTTGTTTCACAATTTATCTTTAAGAAGCTTTCATTGTCCAGGCTGGTGGGATGGTTCCACAGCCACCTACACTGGTATGGAGACTGGCCACCAGAGTCCAGTTTCTGGAACAAACATGGTGAAAGGAGGGAATCAGCTCTGATAAGTGGTCCTCCGACCTCTGTGACACACCTTGATACAAACACATGTGCAGACACATAAATAAGTAAGCACATAATGTAAGAATTTTTTTCCAAAGTGTTTTTAATAATTACATAATTCTTCAATTGGGGTTCAAAAATATTGATATATTTTAAGGAGTAAGATGTGTTAGGGAAGCTTGAACGAGTTGAGAGGGAGTGAAATGGATATAATCAAAATATTTTGTACACATTTATGAAATGTTCAGAGAGAGAGTGTGTCATTACCCACTATATTCCCTGGCCAATTTGTTTATATTTTTTTTTCTTTTTATAACTGAAAAACAGTTATTAAGATGCAGTTTTATTGCTAGCATAATGGGAAAATGCTCATTTCTTAAATGTTTGCTTTGAAGTTTTCAGTTCTCATCCAACACTTTCCTGATATATTTAGACACATACCTTCCATGATTGTTACAAATTCTATCACTGTGTGAAAGTAAACTGTTTCCTGGCTAAGAAAACACACACACACACAAAAAAAAAAACTGTCCACAATTTGCATAAATAGAAAAGTATTATCTAAAACTCTTCTGTCTCAGTTGAAAATGACTTAATGACTTTTCATATTTTCATCTTCTTTCTGAAACTTTTCAAAATGGCAATAACATCTCCTCTAACATTGTATTAAATACACGTAACTTTAATAAGAAAAAGCCGGTGCCAATTCAGAAATGAGATCATCCATTAATTGTGAAAAAAAATAATAAAATACTATGTCAGTCCATGATGAATGTGTTCCTGTCACATAAACATTAATAAAGTGACATTGATCCATGTGTTCTTTAAACATTACTCTTACTATTGAAGTATCAAAATTCAGGTGTGTTACACTTACTTTTTGCACAAAAGATTTGTGAAATACCCACATTTATGCCCTAATACAGTATATGTATAACTGCTGATTATTGTGATAGTTTTCAAAGAAAATGGTACCCAAGTCAACATTAAAGTGTAAAAAATGTTCCCATTATGTTTAAGGATTCATTTATTCATTATTCTCTGTAGAAGCATGATCAACTACGTTTGTTAACATATTTCATGACACCTGTTCTTGGATTTAAAAAAGCTGAACAAAATCCAATGATAACCAAAGGAATATGGAAAGGTAAGAACAAAATGGAGTTGAAGAACTTGTATAGCAAGAAACTATCTCCCAGTTTACACAGTAAAAAAAGACATAATAAAGAAAATGTGTGATACATGATAAAACAAAATCATGTGCACACAATGAGGTGAGAGTAGAGGCTGGGATTCCCACATATGCCTCCACTCTATTAAATTTAACATGTCTGGATAATGTGTATGACTTTAAGGGGGTTACTTTATTGACTGTGGCTAACAAGTATCCATAGGTCCCATTGCAGTAATCCCACACTGTCTTCTAGCCTCTGTGAATAAGTTATGCACATGGTACACATACATTGATGAAGGCAAACACATATATATGTGCAATGAAAATAATAAAATATTTAAAATGTTTAGAGTATTCAAAAATAATTAATCATCATGGACAGGAGAAAAACTATCCTACACAGATATCTAAAGGATGCTGTTGATTCTGATGAGAAAACAAGAAAGACAAAGAACCTGAAAGAGTATCAGGACCAAGTTAGGCCAACCCAGCTCTTCTCTGCAATTTCAGCCAACTTTCCTTGTGGCGGTATTGTATTACCACAGTAAAAGCAATGGTTTCTGTCCCAAAGGAGCATTGTGAGAACTGGGTGAGTTCTCACAATTAATTTTGAATGAAGCCTCTAATCAACCAAAATGTTAAAGAAAAAGCCTAGTTCGGTTTTTGTTCAACTACCCTCTCCCATTCTATGACTGTGAAAGAAAAATTTTCACCAAGGTCCTAGTTTTTCTCCCTTGACTGCGAAGACCACCTGGAGCTACCAACCCTGACAGTCAATACAACTGAGTCTTTGTGACTTTCTAGCTCCTTGCTTCAGCTGCTCCTTGCTGGCTTTAAGTTTCTGCCCTAATTAGATTGGGTCCCTCTGATTTACAATCATTTCACTTCTGATGCAAGGAAAACAAAACCAAAAAGAACCAAACCAAAACAAAACAAAACAAAAAAAAAAACAAAAACAAAAACAAAAACACATTTCCTAAGGTCCTGAGGATGCCCAAAGTTCACATTGTATTGAGAAAACCTAAAAAATATCCCATAGGTGTAATTCATTGTTTTTCTTAGAACTGATCTGAATTCTGCTTGTTTTCAGTGCTGGGAAATGAGCCTGAAATATTATAATACAAATACTTGAGAATCTTGCATACCTCTAGCATACCATCCATCCCTCTATGAGTATATTTCCATAGGTCCATCATCTCTACCATGGATCCCATGACCATTAAAGAAAAGGGACCAAAGAACTAAGTAACTAGAGAATGGGAAAAAAAAGAGCCGTGAAATACATCATTCTGGACACGACAGAACATGAACTCAAAAGAGCCAACTTATTTATATACAACACATAGTTGTTAAATATGGGGAGGGAAAAGATACCTAAAGGAGACCCTAAGATTTAGATTATTCCCTGCCTTATTTTAAAATGCGTGTGTTGTTGAGGCTGCAGAGATAGCTTGTGGTTAAGGACATGTGCTGCTCTTGTAGAATACCTGGTTCTGATTCTGAGAACCTTCCTCAAGAACCACAGAATGGCCTGTAACTCCAGCTCAAGGGGAGCTTATGTTCTCTTCTGTCTACTGTAGGCACCTAAAAGAATATGGTACACATATATATACTCAGACATTTATACATACACATTAAGTAAATAAATTTAAACGATAAAGGGCCAAACACATATGTTCAGTATCTACTGTATTCCAATGAATATCACAATTATAAGTACCCTACTGACATGTGACACATTCTTTTGAAAGGACTAACCTGTCAGCTCTGAATAAAGCACTGTTGGCCAATAGGAAAGGAAGATAGGAGGGACTAGGAGACAAGGAGGAAAGAGTAAGTAGTAAGGAGGAGTCAAGATGGAGAGTATGGAGAAAACAGAACTGCCATTCCCCCGCTCTCGGTAAGACCACGTGGAAATACATAGAAATGGGTTAATACTTAAGACAGAGCTAGCCGATAAGAAACAAGTAACTGGCCAACAGCATAATATCAAATACAGAGTCTCTGTGTGTTATTTGGGGCTGGCACGGGGGCAGGACAAGACTGGCGGCGGGCAGGAAAAACCCTACTCCTTACACATTCCAATTGTCTATTGAACTCATCCTACCTTTTAAATTTCATTCCAGATTTAAAAA
Source organism: Phodopus roborovskii (assembly GCF_943737965.1). Classification (NCBI taxonomy): domain Eukaryota; kingdom Metazoa; phylum Chordata; class Mammalia; order Rodentia; family Cricetidae; genus Phodopus; species Phodopus roborovskii. The sequence goes on along the minus strand of NW_026126511.1, from coordinate 8,235,834 downwards.
AACAAAAAAAAAAAAAAAAACATCTATTTGTCTTCTGTAAATGTATCTTATTGTTCTCTTTACTGAAAGATGGTAGTGTTTTTCGTGTATGAATACCTGGTCTGGAACATTTCAAAGGTGACTGTGACCAAAGACAAGTCACACTGAATTATTCTGAACAATAGTGGCTTGGTAATCATGAGTATTTTATAGAGTTACAGACAATTATTACATGTGATAGAAAAATCTGAGTGTAATGGGTGAGGGTTTGTGGGTATGAGAACAGTGCCACTGCACACTAAATTGTGGCTAATGTAATTCCTGAGACATAGTTGTCTCCTAAAGGCAGACAATGACTCCAATTATGTGATAGTAACTCAAAAACAACATACAGAGTTAATACAGTTCAAGCTAGAATCAAGAAGGATAGCCAGAAGTTGTGAGATACCCAAAGATGTGGATGCTGGGTACTGCAAATTGAACTCAGGTCAGCAATATGACATCATACACACAAGCTCTCTCTTCAGGTTCAATACAAAGGGCGTATAAAGTGATCAGGGATTTTAATAATTGCACTTCTTGTCAATAATTATTAGAATTCATAAATAGCAATCTCTTACACCAATTTGTATGATGTCACTCTGATTTTTAACATTCATTCTCTCAAATGTACACATTTGAATGTAAATAATTCAGTGATGTTGTCCTTCATTTTCATTTTGCAAAACCTACTTGGAGAATCTCTTAGGCATCATGAAATTTATTAAGTACATACTCTGTCTCTGCAGATGACTTTTTTCAAACTCACACTCTCAATAATCACGAGGGCAGAGACAAGGCTAGCAGTGCAGATGGTGATGGATGTTTTCCAAATTAGATTGAGAATATACACCCCATATAGTCCAAGATTACCACCCTTGTTATTCACATTGAAGAGACTTCCTCTTTCTAATTCAAGGATGTTTATTTTTCCACAGTGAATTTTTGCTTTTCAAAGGAGCACGTAGTCTACACAACAGATGAGTAGGCACTTCACAGTATACTAGCTGTTATCTAGATATGAAATAAGAGACACTGATAGAAGAGACCACATCTCAGAAGTGATGCTACAAATTTCTTCAAGCAAGGGACTTTCTTAAATTATGCATAGCTGATCAGTAATTGTTACCATTGTTATGAACACCTGAGCATTGCCAGGATAACCCACAGAAATTTTAAAGCTGTGGGCATCCAGAATTCCAATGATTTTCTTCTGTGAAATTGTAAAGTTGATGCATATTATGTTAGCTCTATAATCAATAGAGTTTTAACAAAGCAGGAAAGGACAGCATAAAAGCCTTGATAACACACAAACTTTAATAGTTATTATAATAAAGTGCTTCATATGTCCTGGAACTAAAATTTAGTAGGAATCCATCCCTTAGTATATTGGTATAGATTTTAATTACAGCTAATATGAGCATACACATATATAGGCTTCATTTTTATGTACAGACCTCCATTTCTCAACTAGTAAGACTCTTCTCTTCAAGGTATATTTATCGTTTTATATGTGAAACACCATTCGTTTCTTCTTTTATTTAATTGTAAAGTAATGTCATCACCATGGTATCCAATGTCTTTGTTTTAGAAGGAGGCTTTTTATTGCTACAGAATAAAAGAGAGATTAAGACATACAAACAGGAAATGAAGTAAAGAAGGAAGAACAAGAATATCCCTACCCAGAACTTGTTGCAGACACACTATTCACTGTCTTTTCGTTCTCAGGCTAGATTCTGTGATGATTTCTTAAAGAAATACAACAAAACTTTTAAAACCTTAATTTTTCTATCTAGCCAGTCGGAGGACATTTAAAACCATCTTCTCAGTCAGCAGCAGCAGTGTAAGCTGTTTGAAGGGCCATCTCTTTGTATCCCTACTTCTGTTTCTAACAGCTAGTAACTTCATTTAACTATGGCGACACTGACTCCTGATTAGCCTGGTAGTATGACAAGAGTCAGACTATAACTTTGAGTGTCAGGTTTAAATGTGTGGTCTACACTTTCTGTGATGTTTGCTGTGACTATTTCAGTACTTCTCCATCAATTAAATAGCAAGTCAAGTCATAATATTTATTTTGAGTGGCTGTAATGAACCATATTTTAATTTTAGAAACATGCATTCACATGATAGACACTGAAACAATAAATGTACAAACTGTGAATGATGTGTTCATTACTACCCTTCCATCAATAGGCTCTGATAGTTCTTAAACATTATTTTATACTATCCCATGATTTTCTTTACTTTATCTCTGAAAAAGAAACATTCAGGTTTTGAAAGAAATTCACATTTCTCTTCATCCAGGATACAGAATCCCTTAATAATTTCTGTAAGGGAACATTATTTTAGGCTTATTTTTTTTTAATTGTTAGAAAGCCCTCTTCGTAGGTTTAGAAATTAGTATGGCTGAAAGGATTGTATCTGTCCCCGAAGGACACTGAAGTATACTAACAATATTACAGTTGGATACAAAGCTTGAGGTTCTGTTGTGTTCAGAATGAAGCCTCTTTCTGAAGAAAGGGATAGATCAGGCCAAAGGGCAAAAGCCTCTGAGAAGGCTGGCAAGGGTGCCGTGGCAACAGCATCCGGTGGGGCTCTTTACAAGCAGAGTGAGTGGTCATAGCAAAAGATGGGGTTCTAAGTTTCTCTTGGCTGTCCCAATTCCTGAAAGGAGTGCTCCTTTAAAGTTCACTGCGGCAGTCAGCATCATTGACAAACTTAATTTTCGGAAGCCAAATTCAGGGCAGAAAGTTCAGAAACTAGAATAGATAAGCTTCCTGCTTGCAGTTCGGAGGAGACTTAAGTGATAGATCTTGAGTATAAAACTGTCTTGACTTTAAGTAAAACATCGGGCAGATCTTGGGTTTTAAATTTTCAAGTGAGAACACTAAGCTGTTCATTCTGCTTGAACTAAAGTACCTGAACTGTAACAACAGTGCCAATAAAAACTTAATCATGATAAGACTTTTTTATTAATAATAGCAACAACATTAATGTACATGTTTTATTTTAGTCTCTTGTATTCCCAATTTTATAGTTTCTTAAGCATTATACACAATTGTCCTATTTTATCAGTCTTGCTGTTACTATTCTAGGTGATAGAAGGAAGATTGTTTTATTTGGCATTTTATTTACTTTATTTACTTCTTGTGTGATGAAATCATCTCATTAAAAATGGCATGGTTAACGCTTTTACATTTTTAGAGTAGATTATTGCAAATCTTGTTTTAAAGAAGACAATTGCACCAACACTAGGTGTTTTCTTGTTTTGCATGACAACAAAAGGCCTGACAGACACCTTCCAGGCTAGCACACACAGCTTCACAAGCACCCCTTGTTTCAGGATGAAAACTTGAGAAGAGCTTTCCTCACCTTGCTGGCAAAGCTGGCCTGTTTACAGAGCTGTGTGGTCAACAGTGACTCTGGGACAGCAGCTGTGCACTTTCGTTAATACAGACCAGCAGGTAAGACCGTCCATGGCAGCTCAGCGTTTGGTAACTGTAGTGGAGCTTCCTACATTTATGGCTTGGTAAGATTTGAGGGCCATCCTCTCTCAAAGACACAAAAAGGGGAGACGAGAGGAGGAGAAGAGGAGTGGGGAAGGGTTAGGGGAGTTATGAAAGGGAAGAGTCAGATGGAGGGAGGGAGGGGAAGGAAAGAGAGAGAAGGGAAAGGGGGAAGGAAGAGGAGGGGAAGGGAAGGAAGGCAAGGGGAGGAGAGGAGATGGGGTGGAAGTAAGTGTCCAGGGACAACTGACTGACTGAAATTCATTCTCTGGCCAGTGCTTTACTGGGCCCAACCCAACCAGTGTATGGTTATGCAAAGGGATGCCAATTGTCAATATTATAAATGAGAATTTATACACTATTAAGTCATTCACCAGTTATTCTCATTCCTTAATACTGATACGTGTTAATTAAGCCTTATTAAATATAGAAAATACAGCAATAAAACAGACAAAAAAAATAAAAAACCAGGGTAGTCTCAACGTTGAATGCTTCATTGCTAAGAGCTCATATTGCTCTTACAGAGGAACTGCAGGGATCAGTTCCCAGTACCCACACTGAATAATTCACAGGAGCCTATGGCCCCAGCTCCGGGAGACCCAGCACTTGCTAGCCTACTGCTCTTCTTTGGGCTTATATATTAACATGTTCATATTCCAACAGAAAGACACACAATTTAAAATAAAATAAACAAAACTATAGCCCAATATGATTTCACATAACAAATCTAACCATAGAACCTTAATGTGGTTTACGGGAATCATTTCCATGTTATACATTCTTTGCATTGTCGTAGTTGACTTTTTAAAAAGAGCTACCCTTTAGTAGTCTGTAAAGAGTAAGGTTTTTCCTCCCACCACTGGTCTTGTCCCACCGCGGCGCCAGCCCCAATTAACACACCGAGACTCTGTATTTGATATAATGCTATTGACCAGGTACTAGTTTCTTATCAGCTAGCTCTGTCTTAATTATTAACCCATTTCTGTTAATCTAAGTATTTCCATGGGGTTTCATCTTATTGGGGAATGGGGCCGGCGTCTGGTCTCCCCAGTCTCTCCATGCTCTCCTTACTTCTTCCTCTTTCCTCCTTGTCTCCTAGTCCCGACTATCTTGCTTTCCTATTGGCAACAGTGCTTTATTCATCAACTAGTATGAGAAACATTTACAGAATGACATCTCCCATCAGTTGTTATGACTTAAATGAGTACTTCTATGATACTAGAGTCTGCATTAAGATAGAACTTCTACATACACAAGAGAAGCATTCTATTGCTATGCTTAAAACATAAAAACATGGAGAGGGACAGGAAACAGACTTGTAAAATTGGATTTACATTATTTGTTTGGGTGTTTTATTGCATATATGTCTTTACACAGTGTGTGTGCCTAATCCCCTCAAAAGTCAGAAGAGAGCATCAGATAAACCCAAAACTGGGGTTACAGACACTCAAATCTACCACATGGGTGCTAGGAATCAAACCCCGGTCTTCTGGAAGAGCAACAAGTATTTCTAATCATTGAGCCATTTCACCAAACTCAGAAAAGAGCTTTTTTGCTGAAGTTCCATGTTCTTCAAGAATCTTCTAGCCTGAATATGTGATCTAGGAAGAAGACCACAGAAGAGAATAAACTCCAGCTGAGGATTTCAGTATAGTTTTGTAAGTTCTAGGCACATTCACTCCCCTTTAACTTCTGATCTGTGACTAATGGGGAAGATAAAAAGCTGGTGTTTTCAGCTGCCAGTTTCTGCTAAATTGTGTCACTGGAAAACTAACAAGCCCCTCTTTCATATGCATATCCTCTACAAAACATCCTCATCCATAATAAAATAGAAGTAACAGTGGTCATTTCAACCCATGAAAATTTCACCAATGTCTACTTTGTGGTAACACCACGTCTTCTTCTAAAAGTATTTCCCACCTGATGCTTCCTGATCCCATGCAGTATGCTTTACTCTCTAGGGACACGTTATTTCCTCCCATGGACAGGAGAATGCCCATGATGATAGATGCCCACAGTATGATCACATCTGCTCAGAATCTTTTCCACCAGATGACAACGAAAAATGCCCTTGCTAGATAAACGCTTCCTCCTGTACCGTTACAAGAGAAGATGATACTCACAGGTGTCTTAGTGAAGGATAACGCCTTGAGATAGCATTAAGAACATACAGAAAGGAACAGTCTCAAGCCCCGTGATGGATTTTATGCTCTCAATTTATTCCTTTTAGAATAGAATGTGCTATGATAACAAAGCTGAAGTTGAGAGAGGCTGTCCTTCCTCTTGTGCCTTTGTTCGCTTATACAATGATGAGACCTTCCTTTATAACACAGGCTCCATCGAACCTTGAACAATAAGTGCTCTTTTACTCACATGCTTATATGGTCCATGTTTCAAGAAAAACCTTATTCTTAGCTGCAGTTAGCTGTGCATGTGTGGATATTAACCAAGTCTAGAAATATTTATTATTTTTATTATATATTTTAAAACATATATTGCTTTAAGTAAATTTAGCTCACTTTATTTTCCTTTCTTTTCTTCTCCTTATTCACAGTTTCATACTAGCCTAGACTAGCTTTGAACTCACTATGGAGCCAAGCATGATGTTGAACTTCTGATCCTTTACCTCCTCCTCCAATATTTTCAGATTAAAGCTATGTATCATATATATCACTATGAACAGATGGCTGTGCTGAGAACTGTAGCTCATGCATTTCAGAAATCCATCTACCACCTGAGCAGCATTCCAAGCCCTCATTTAATTTTTTATTGATGATATAACCTTTCCTTTAGTTCTTAAACCCTGATTCAAAGTAGTGAGACAGGTATTGGTGCTCTGACTTTATTTAAAGAACATGTAAAAGACACTGGATATTACAAACTTTAGACACTATTTTAATCTTCGCTGAACCATCAGGTTTGCAAATGTTCAGGGGCTAAATAAGTTTCAAGGATAATTTAAAGAGAAAACCTTTGAAACAAGCAAGCCAACTTATTTTCTAAAGGAAAACAAAGGTTCCGATCCTTACATTATGGACAACAACACAATTAAACCTTTTTCGGTTCTATATGATTTTCAAAAAGGTAAAAACAATTCTAGTTAAAAGAGAATATGTCACCAAGGCCCATGAGCTTCATCTAAACTAAACATTATGACTCCAGCATATTTCTAATTAAATATGCAATTAAAATGTGCACAGTACCCTAAGGCCTTCCATCTTATTTAAATAACGGCTTGTCCTACTTTAAAAAGCAAGTTATGGCATTCTCAGTACTTTTCAAATCCTTTAAATTTTCTATGTGACTTCACTAACAACTCTACCCTTTGTAAAATGAACCCATTAGAAATGTAATTCCTTCTACATTTAACAAATATAAACTCTATAGCTCTGAGTAATTGAACAGGTTATACATGTAACAACAAGGGATCATGAATTTGAGAGAGAGAAAGTTAGGGGGAGGTACATGGGGGGATTAGAAGGAGGAATGGAAAGAGGAAACCAATGAAACTATGCATTAATTTTAAATAAGTCAGTTATTAAAAACAATAGAATATTTGAAAATATGCATACTAATTTTTAAAATAAGTTTAAAATAATATAAATTTGCATTTCATTTAATGTTTTATTTAGAAACCAATAAATATTTGAGTCACTGCATATTAGTTGCATATTACCTGATAGATATGACATGGATCAGTGTTTATATGACTTTAAATACTACTTTTTGTAGCATGCTTCTAATCCTGATTTTAGTCAGAACATTTTTTATGCAAACAAAAACCTCATGTGGCAGATGATATCTATGCAAAAGCTTAAATAAGGGCATGTAAGAATTTATGTAATGGATGGGGTGTGAACATGTGACAGAATAGAGCTCTTTGTAACACGTGTGCACAGCATACATGTTTTTCTTTTAGCTTATGTGTATAATGTGTTCCATTTTGTTAAAGATCAATGAAGCAAAAACAAGGCAATCTGACTTGGTTTTGCACTTAGGGAATAAGTGCAGTGGAAACAATAAAATTCTCCACAGGAAACAAGTAAGAAGAGGTATCACACGAGGCAAACAGCCAGGATCATTGTATTGCTCTACATGTAGCCTAAGCAAGGAAAATTATTAGAGCTTGTTACATTAAAAGCTAGGGTCTCTATTGTAGTGAGAATATCTAGAAAGATCTCAATGTGACACTCCAAGGCAGGAACAACTTAATAATTAGATTAAACATAATAGACATCTTCCTTATTGAGAGAAAAAATCAAATGTGTAATAAAAAGATGAGGGAGTCATCAACTGACAATACTCACACAACAAAATCTAAGGTTATGAACTGTATTGTTCTCAAACTAAAACCTGGAGAAAATACAGAACCAGATATTGTGTTAAGCACCATTACAGTTCTCAAAATGACAAAAGAGACAGATAATAATAAATGGTTAAAATGTGAGGAAATATGATAGAAATGTTTGCAAGAGTTTCCATAGTAACATACTTTCTGGAACCTTTAGGAATGTGTTTACCATGGACCTAGGTGTTCCTCTCTCAGGTATCAACAGAGATGGTTTCTTATAATGAGCATAAGGGTCACATAGCACTTGTGGGTCACAAGAAGTTTACAGGTTAAGTTTCCAGCAAGACAGACTCAGTAGGATTGATGCCCTTTGTAAAATATTATGGAGCAATTAGACAGAACAGCTGAAATGTTCATGAAGAAGTACAACCAGATCTTTAAAATATTAAGTCAAAATAAAAAAAGACAAAGAAACCATGAGATGTACAGCCTGACTCAATTTATGTAAATTATCCATAAGTGATATATACATGTAAATTTTATAAAACATCCTGGAATGGATGCCTGTGAGGGAGGATGGGAGTAGTGCTAAGGTACAAGGGAACTGATGATCAAAATGGATAACCATTGACATGAGCTCAGAGTTATGATCAATCACATTCCCAGCACTGGACATTAAAAGCGAAATCTGCTGAAAGTAAAATGTGCAAGTAATAATACTGAACGAACTTACATCTACTCAAGAGGATAAATGGATTTGAGTGTTTTATGAGTCCACTTCCATACAAACAATGCCACGCTCATTATAAATCTCTCTTATTTTCTCATTAAGCTTGTAGTTCCCCCCAGCTTTATTTATCAACCTTTGTTGTTGGTCTAGTTTGATTTACTGAAGGCAAACTGCAAGCGTCCACACTTACTCTATAATTCAATCTTTCCACTAATCAAATATGACCTTTTCCGAGTTATGACTTTTCTTACATTTGCTTTTATTTTACTCTGGAAGAACATCAAAGTGTTTAAGCTCTGTGCTTGTTCTTCTTTTTCATCTGTTTCTATGGATTCAAAATTAGATCTATTCAGAAAAAAAAATGGAGAAGTAATTCATTAAATTCACGCATAGCTAGAAAAAATATACCATAAAAGACTCTGGATACAAATAATAAACTAGTGAATATTCACATATAATGAATTTAATAACGTTGATTTCTATAAGCCTTGATGTATTATTCTAGGAGAATTGTGATAGCTGAGTTCATAAAAGTACTTACAGCCAAGCTTCATGACCTATGTGCAAATTCCAGGACACAGGGGTTAAATGGAGAAAACCAACTCTTTAATGATGCCCTTTGACCTCCACACTCATGTCATAGTACCCATCCTCCCACACATACTCAAAATAAATAAATATCACACAATCTTAAAATACGATTTAAGTGAGAATAATTTGATCATTTCTCTCTTATTTGAAAATGGCATTCACATTTCTGCCACTACACTCAATTTGATGTTTCTCTGTGTGTCTCTCGTCTCTCTCATCTACCAGTCATTTATCTCTTTATCTATCTCCCTACATATTTATATGTGAATATAAATGACACAAGAGAAAGAAGACACTGGTATCAGAAGATGTAGGTGCAGCTTATGTCCACATTCTGTGCTGAAGAATACTTTAAGCTGTGGTTTATCTTCTGCCACTCAAAAAGCTACAAAATGCTGTTTGCCTCATTATAGAGCTTATATCATTGGCACCAATGCCTTGTTTTTAATTAGGGAACAAAGAAGTCTTCGTGTTCAAAGTGGAAGAATAGAGTAGTAGAAATTCCTGTCTTCATAAAAGTACTAATGTCATATTAGGTAATCACCAGTTCTTTATGGCCTATATATCCCACACAAATTTATGGCAAACCAAAAAGCCCAAAATGCATTGTTTCAAGCAAGTAGGGAAGGTTCTTCTGCCTTTTCTTTGCTTGATAACATACATAGCTCTCACTTCTGGCTTCTTCAATCTCTGTCATAGTCTTTAAATACCTGGTTTCCTTCTCCGTCTGTGTCTCTTCATGACAGACTCTGTCTCCCCCTTCTCTAACATATGTGGACATAAGTTGTTATTAGGGTGTCTACTTTTTTCCAATATAGCTTCATCTAGCATAATCACATCTACAGTGACTCTATTTCAGATGAAAATCATACTAAGCAGAGCCAGAGGTTACAGTTGAACATATTATTTTAGGGACCTTTTCAATACCAAAATGTGTCCATCTCTCGTAGTTTCAACCTGCTGTATGTGTATGCATACTACACTTGATTTTCATAGTGCTACCTGCCAGATTTAGTGTATCAACACTTTTCTTTCTTTTCTTTTTTCTCTTCTGTGAGTAAATGAAAAGTCTAGTTTCATTTCAGAGCCAATGAGTTTATTCTAGGATCAATTTATCTTTTTCTCTGTCAGTTATTGAAGTAGAGGAGAGTCTCACCCTTTAAATTCCTACTTAACATCAACTGATTGGGAAGGACACATCCTAACCTATAATTGCACAGAATCACCCCTGGCTCTAACTTGCATATGAACAAGGATCAGATATCTAGAACTTATAAATTGTTTTATATTGTAATGTTAAATATTGATGTAAATATGCTATTTATATTTGAAGTCTGAAATTCAGGAGAGTGATTATTCTCTTAGGGATATATTTTATAACCCTCTTGTACACCATGAAGCATTCTCTGGTTTTGTAGTTGAATACTCATATAAAATTGGCCATATTGAGAGTGACTATTTCTTGTGCTCACAACTCAACATCCCATACAGATTTAATGCCTTATTGATATGAGATGCTCATTGAATTCTTCACTGGTGAAGAACAGGAAACAGGACTGAGAAGTCAATGTTAATTCTAGGTCATGTACAGGGTATACCATTTGTGTAGTCAAATTAAGTATATATTTCAGAACTTGATAAGGAATCTACCTATGTGCTCACTTAGAGATGACTGAGATGAGTGAGGGTATCAGAAGTCTACCAAGGAAAGACAGAATTTCATAACCACCAAACTAAGCACCTGTGTCATACGGAATGAGCGTGTAGGAAGCTCCACACATCAACCTCCCCAATGCCAGATAGTTTCCAGGACCCATTGCTAAAACTGAATTCCTTCATCAAACTACAGTGAAACAGCACTTGGGAAAATTTCACATTAAAATACATATTTTAACCCAGTTCTATGAGCATATCTGAATGTTCCCATTGAATCCACCACTGGCTAAGATATCATTGAGAAACAGATAAAATAATTGTGAGGAAATCATAGAGGCATAGTCAGGAGAAGGCAGAATGGTCTCAAAGCTTTGTAACATCAGTGTTATCTAAAAATTAAAATGCTTTACCCTGGCATGGGGGCTCACATCTTTTATTCCAGCACTTGGGAGGCAGAGGTAGGTAGATACCTATGAATTCAAGGCCAGCCTGGTCTACAAAGTGAGTTCCAGAATAGCCAGGGCTTTGTTACCCTGTCATGGAAACAAAACAAAACTTAAATTGCTTAATTCCTAGATTAAATGTTTTCAAGGAGTTTTTGTGAAATGTAGTTATAATACCTTATACTAGAAAAAGAATTAAGAAGAAAAGAATGTGATAAAGGGAAGAAAGTACTTTTCTCGGTTTTTACCCCTTTATTTTTATCTTAGAAACTTTGATGAAAACCATCTAGAGCTCTGCAACTGGTTTGAAATCTGTCCCTTGCACACAATGCCTGCATGTCCTGGTTGGAGAAAGGAGAAACATTGGTGTTTTTTGTTTTTTTTTTTTTTTTGGAACCTATTTCAACATGACATTTCTAATTATTGAATTTGCACATTGAGATCTTGAGAACACCATATTTGATTAAAATGTTCTACTGGTTTCAGATTACATTTTTAAAAAGTAAAACTCACTGAGTAAGCAGATTAAAATTCTGAAAGAAGCATTTCTTTGCAATTAGATGTTATTTTACTTGCTGTATGACCAAATCAGTTTCTGTGCACTACATACAGTTATAGTGTTGTTTCTCAGTAGGAATTTAAATGTTTCCATTTTTATTGTTTAGATGAATAGCTTTGAAACTTAGCGTAGTCCATTAATCTGAAAAGGCAATGGAAATACATAAATTGGCTGCTCCATTGTGAAATTATACTTTTGTGTTTCTGTCAAACGTTTCACTAAACAATACAAGAGATAAAGAGTAACATATGCTACAGTTACACAGAAATGACTGCATCCTTTCCCTGCAAGGAAACATATTAATCATTAATCTAATTTGTACCAATAAATTATTAATTAGTGAACTTTTATACCAGCACCAGAATATTATACTCTTTAGGAAAATTATTATATTTTAATATAGAATCATTTAGGAAAATATTACAGCTACCATCATGAAAGTTCATTTTTATTTCCTCATGAATATTAACTTTTAAGATGAATTCTTCTTCATCAAATGCTGTGTGTCATAATGCTGTGAAGCTGGCTATACAGACGTGATGAAGATATAATTAGTATAGTTACTGCAGGAACAATATAAATTTGTTTCCAGGGAAATTGTTATTCTCTGGGAAAAGAATTCAGTCTGGGCAAAACACTGTAAGTATAACTTTTATCATAACTAAGCATGCACTTCAAGGGCAATTGGAGTAACAGGTCTGGATTTGGAGTGGTAGGACAACTTGTTATATGCTATTTTTTTTTAAATATTCCTCTTTCTCATGACGACATAGCTAAATTCCTCTGTTTGGGTATCAACTTCTTTTACACCCACTCCACTGTGCTTGCTCTGGGATCAAGATTTTTTCATTCCCTGTCTACAAAGATATTCACTGGTGCTTGTGTGCAGTAAAGTCATTGCAAAAAGCCCTGGCACCATATTTTCTGGTAGGGAAGGAAAACATACCTACAACTTCTTCAAGTATACAAAAGCACAAGAGGTTACTTTAAATATTACATCTCAGAGATACCAAGATACAGTAATAGTTGCCAATATTACTGCTAATTTCTTGACTCCCTAATCAGAATGTATGTAACCATAAAAAAAGTGGTTATAGTAAACCTCCTGCTTAGGCAGAGCTGGATACCTCCTATAAAACACAACAGCCATGAAACTACTGGGGTAGTAGGTTAATAAAAATCAAATAAACAGAATGAGATCTTGGAAATAATCCTTATTTGATATGCTGTCCACAATCTGCCTGTCATTTCTTAGAACCATAGGAATAACATTTGAATCAAGTGGCTGTGCTAATTAGATATTAGTGGTTCAAAACACAGTGTCTCAAAATTCAGAGTACCCAAACTTAGGAAATTTGTTCAAACTTACTAAAGAAAAAGTAATTTTAAAAGCCAATCCTATTCTCTCCAGTTCAAGGTATTCTTTTAAGAAAGTAAGGTGATTTATAAATTCTTTGGGAAAAAAAAAAAACCATCTACCAAATGTTTGGGTTTTTGGCAAAATAATATGCAAAAGTAAAGAGGCTGATTTCAGCATTTCCTCTAAAATTTTATTACTTTAGAACAGTGATGATATTTTCTCTCATGCAACAATGTCAAGACATGTTTATCTGTTGTGTTAGATTTTCCATAGGGGCTGTGATCAGCTCTGTTCTGCCAGCCACTTCACAAATAACCATTCAGAGGCTTAATATTCATTATAAATGCAAGGTCAATGGTGTAGGCTTGATACTAGCTAACTTTCACTTTAAGATGTTTCTATTAATCTACATATTGCCTCATGGCTCTTGGCTTTACTTGTCCTCTGGCATGTCTTGCTTTCTCTCTGTCTCCTGGCAACTCTTCAGACTCAGCCCTTCTTCTTTACAGGCTTCTTCTAGTCTGACTCTCTGGCTCAGTCTCTTTCTGCCCAGGAAGAGGCCTGTCAGCTCTGTATTAACAAATGAGTGGGTACAAAGATTGTCCCACACTACTAATGCATATTATTTAAGATACAGAGCTCATTGGGTTATATAGTAAGCTTCCATTTATATGGATATCATGAATTTTACAATTTCATATTTTAGCAAATAAATATACATTCCTAACAGGCAGGAAAATAGTGCTTTATAATATATATATATATATATATATATATATATATATATACACATATATATATATGATATTCTCTAGAAAAATAGAGTAAAATTTTATTACAAATAGAGTATTATTATAAAATCCTCGTGGAGATAATAAATTTCAAAATATCTTACAATTCTAGAATTTCCTTTTGGGTCCATATTTGTAGTTCAAGTGTATTTTAATAAAACATTGTGCATAATCATGCATAAATTATTTCCTTGCATACTCTCACAAAAATTTATGTACATGTCTCTTTCAGAAGAAAAGTTTTTGAAATATTTACCATGGCATTTTACTAATAATGGTTATTTTGACATTCCACTATTGATGCAGAAAAGACAGGATGAACAAAGTTTAAATATTTGGTAAATGAAAATTAATATCAAAAAGCAAAGAGAAAAACATCTGCTCTCCAGAGACTCTTTACACTTTGATCTCTCCTCTACAGTAATTCTTTCTGTGGAAGGCATTAGGGCAACATGAATCACAGTTCCTAGAATATTGTCAAATCACATGCCCCTAGCAAAAAAAAAAATCAAGGTGTGATTGTGTGTTTAAGCTGTTGTAGATTTAACAAAGGATCACATATACATTCCCTCCTGCATAGAGAGAGCACAATGCAGAATTAGAAGAGTCTGGGCTTGTGCAGCCACCAGGGTAGATGTGACATGTGCCCATAAAGATAGGATTTACCATAAAGATAATGCTGAGTTTAATCTTATGATTTGAATCTTAAGTATCCTCCAAGGCCCCATGTGCTGATCACCATGTCCCAGCTGGTGGCACTTTTGGGAGGCGGTAGGGATTTGGGTGGCAATGGAAGGAAGTTAGATGACTAAAGGGGACAGTCAAGTGATATATGCTGTGATTCTAATCTTTCTGCATTTCCTTTGCTGTTTCCCAGTAGCCATGGATGATCAAATTGCTCCATCCTATGGTCAAACATGATCCTGTTCCTTATCTCAGGCCCAAAGCAATGGGCCCAAGGCACCACCATGCTTCTGAAGCAAGAGGCTGCAGTAAATATTTTCCTCTTTCAAGCTCTTTCAGCAAGAGAAGGCTCAAGAATGGCGTTTACAATTTTGAAACTCAAGGTGATGCATCAAAATTTATGTAAAATTTTGCAAATAACTTGGTTTAATAGATATCGACCTGCAAAAGAAAGTCGAAAACTAGCATTGCAATGAATACTACTTCTGATGAAACTAAATATTGACAACATTTTCACCTCTTGTGGTGAATATGATAGGTTATTCAATCAACTATGAAGTATAAATAACATAAAATATGCCTAGATACATACAAAAGAATTTACAATTTTTTACAAGTGTGTGCATATAGATGTCTGAGTGATTATGTGTGCAATACAATTAAGATTGACAAGAGCATGCTCTCCTATGATAGCACTAACTGCTCTAATGTCACCTTCCAAGCGCTACGTGTCACTACCCACTAGTGCCATGGCTCTTTTCTCATAATTTCTGATCATTTATGAAATAGTATAATGAAACATCACTATGAGATTTTCAACCAGAGGCCATTTACTGAGAATCTAGAAAGCATGCATATGATTCAAATTCACTCTGCCCAAGCAGACAGAACTTGCTCTGCCAGTAGTTATGCCCTGCCAGAAAAAAATAAACTACTATTTCTTCTGAGAAGGCTCCATCTGTTTGCCCATTTACTTCCCCATTTCCATTAAGTCCTTCTTGAATGCAACAAATATTTGAGCTTCATGAAAGTCATTATTTCAGGGACTAAAGACATGTTAATACGTAAGCCAAATTCCTGCTTCCTTCCAAAGCTTGGTCTCCAGAATTGAGGGATATACACAGGAAGAATACAACAAAGGTAAATGATGAACAGAATTGAATGTAATCCCTATTATGGTGATGAAGTGGGCATACTCTGCACATACTACTAAACTGGGAATCTATGGGCTTCATTTTAGTGCATGTTAAATGTAATTTCTGATACCTAAATTCCTTAGGAACTGCCTCAATTTTCCAGTCTCAAACAAAATGTGGCACTGTGTCTTAATCAATCAGTCACCCATGAGCATCCTGTATAGTGTCACATTGTATGTCCAGAAATCTCTAGGCTGTTCTCTTCCTTTGCATTCATGGTGGACCATTCTGAATCTCACAGGGAAATATTAGAACCAATCCTCATGTTCGCTACTGAAGACCTCAAGAATCTTTTTTGGTAAGTCAGACATTTGTGACTTTTTTTTTTTTTTTTAAGAATTTTCATCCCATAACTTTGCTTTTGAAAATTGAACAAAGAAGACTGCTATAGTATTTCAACTGAGAGCACCATTTCCTTGAATAAAATCACGAGTGTGGAACCAAGACTGGACAATGAACACTTGGGAAATGCCCTGCCTTCTGCATCACTAGAATGACATACTTAAGACTTTCACACCACAGAAGGGAGTATTTCCTTCTAAGCTCAACATCCCAGCACAGCTTGAGACATGTTAAAGGTTCTAAACAACAAGAAAGCATGAACAAATAAATGAATGAAGTTTTCTGTTATACAGACAGTGGTTACTTCCCTGGTGTCTCAAATATGGAATGATCCTCCGGCAATCGTCTGAGTCTAATGTAAATAATACAAAGACTTAAACCTTTAGGAAGTCCTCAAAGACAGATAAAGCAAAATCTTTCGTGAAGATGTTAAAATACGTTATAATCTGCAGACTAATATGAAATCAAACCAGGTGACGAGTCTCTATCATGTGACATTTTCAAGAAAATTACTCAGGGAATCCTTACAGAAAGTGAAGACCTCCCAAAAGCCAGACATTAAAAAAAAATGCACATTACCGAATTATTGTTTCTAATAATTAAACACTTATATATAATTAATTAATATTTTATGTTATTTCTTTTTGGAGCACAATATGTTATCATATGACCATGTGCTCATAATTTAAAAGGAAACCAAGTGCTATCTTCACATATCTAAGTTTATAGAATAATATTATTGTGTTTTAGCTAGCAAGGTATATGATGCAAATACTTTCTAAACATGGAAATTTTGCTTTCCTGAAGATGTTGATACAATAAAAGCATTTACAAAGAAGTAATAATCATTTTCCATCTCTACCATCTATATGAGTTCTCGAACTTTGTATTTGTGGTTTTATCTCCAAAAAAAAAAAGAAAGAAAGAAATCAAACCATCTGAAAATACTGTCGTTGATCCCATGAGACCAGGTCTCTCTTCCAATGCAAATGTTCTTGTCAATGTTCTACAACATGAGTTCGTACCTGACACCGTCTCTGTTCCCATTTTTGTACATTGATGTACTAACCTCCATAACTGTAAGCAATAAATTACTTGGTGGAAATTTGTAATAACAGCTCAGATAGAATAAGATAATTTCCTTATTGTCTTTGGTACATGAATCAGGATATGATTAAAATATGCAAACACACGTGTTAATATAGTATATGTGGTGAGATTCATGAGCCAATGTTCCTGTATCAGCAGACAATATTTTGTCAAATATGTTTATTCAAAAGAACTTCTTGTCAGCTGTAGAGCACAATGCCAAGACCTTACCTTGACATCTATTATGATCCAACAACAGAACTGGGATTGTGGATGACAAGATTTTCTGAAATTTACTACGCACAGAATTATTATTAGAAGTGATGTTTCTAAGGCTTAACTCTCTGAAGTTATGACACACTAGGCCACTGGAAAAATCTCACATTTCATTTTTCCTAAGTGACTAATAGACATTCCCCCATGTGAACATTTATCAAGACTGGTATATAGAAATGAAGAAATGTGCATTCATGTATCATAATTCTTTATTTTCACATATACCTTGCTAAGAAAAGGTACCCACTAAAAACATCGATATGTACATGCTTGTTATCTCAGCACTTGAGAACCGAGGACAGGAAGATCCAGAGTTAAAGGATATTCTCAGACACATGTAGTTTGAGACTAGACTGAGTTATCAAAAGCCTTGCCTCAAAAAATAAATAAATGTAACAACTTTTGAAACTAACTATGTGAAATGCTCATAAGGTATTAAACAAAGAAATAGGAAATAGGCAACAGATTCCACAAACTAGGACCAGCCATAATCACAGAGTGTGCTTGTGCATATACATATTTACAGTTAAATACATTGGTTGACCTAATTTATCTTTTGTTTTAATAAATATTAGCACATTCAAAAGAAATATTTTAAACAATTTTTAATTTATATTTGGTCCTTAACTGATATTCATGTAAAGTTTTTAAAGGGTAGCAAACCTGCAAACATTTAACAATAAATACAGTTTTATATTTCTGACAGTTTGTAGAGATGCATTTCCTTCAAGTCAATATTATTATCTAACTATCAAGTCACAAGGCTGCATGTTTACAAAATGAAAAGGAAACCTCTGACCTCTCAAATTTGTTATGAGACTCTTCAGGAGGCTTCTGCTATTGACTCTGAACCCTAGGGAATTTGGGGGACTAAGACACATCATCTTCCTCCTGGTCTCGGTTGACACCAAACAACTTAGCCATAGGCGGACTCTTAAGGTCAAAGCCTGGGGAAAGATCAATAAAAGCTGGCAACAAATCTCACTCTGTTTTCACAAGAATTCACAAGGTGAATGAAAATACAATGTGCATTTCAACAGTGGATTCCTGTGTCAGGACTCACTTCCAAAGACAGATGGAACTTCAAAATCTAAGGCAGTAAATCCTCAGAGAAGTACAAGCTTTTGAGTCACATTTACTGAGTCATAATTGATAATTCTTACTTTTTGTGCTTCATTTCTACAACTTGATGGTTTTGATATTTGAATATCATAAAACTATCATGATCAGAGTCACACTCTCCTTGCATGCTTTTAAGGGAATGCATATAGATTTGTGTGCCCTAAGAATATTTAACATGACATCTGCACTCAGCACCTTAAATAGCCATTGTATCTGAATTAGCTACCATTCATTGTAAAGAAAAGCATGTCTTGTGAAGGCCTTCAAGAAGCATTTATCTAAGGATGCAAACATAAATATAATCCTCTCTATGATTTAGGGATCATCATCACAGGAGACTTGGGGGAAACATGTATAAGATTTAGATAGTAGTGAGAAGGGATATGAAATGCAATATTCAGGACAGTGTCATCATAGTCCCAAAACAACTATGGTTGCTTGCAATGGGCCTGCATACAACTGGACATATCAATGTTCAGTTATGGATAAGGGAGTGCTTACTGATCCTACCCTTCCCTGATGAACAATTGACTATTGATAGATTCTTAGGAAAAGATGGTTACTGTCTTAAGTTGTATACACTGAAGAGTCCACCAGGCCACAATGGATAATTCTAAACCCATGATTAATAGTGATGGACCTGAGTAAAACAGTCATAAGTATGAGAAAGGGACTTTCATGGAAAATCAGGAGTAATAGGGGTGAGGGAAGGGAGGCATAAAAATGATCACAATGCCTTATACATCCACAAATTACCAAGGAAAAATGTCATTAAATATTCTTTTGAAACAAAAGAAAAATTACATTTTCAACCAATGTCTAAGTGCACAATATTGATTAGGTGTAAATTCTATGTTACAAAAGAACAAACCTCTAGAGTTTATTCCTTCATAATACAGTAAATGTAATACCCTGTTCCCTCTAGACCTTGGCAACCACCATTATAGGCTGATTTTATGGATTTATTTTAGAAAACTCATGCAAATGAAAGCCAGAGGCATTTGTCCTCTGTAAATAGTTTATTTCACTTATCATTATGTTCCTAAATTCAATCATTTTGTCACATATGGTAGAGTTTTCTTATTTTTAAAGACTGAATTATATTTTATTATGGGTATATACCACATATTTCATCCAACCAGCTGTCAGTGGACTTTTGACTTGTCTCCATATGTGGTTGTTGTAAATAATTTCCCAATAAAGAAGAGACTGCAGATGCCAGTTTTGAGAACTTTGTTTTTATTCTCCTTGATTATATATACCTAGAGTTGTAAATGCTGTATTATCTGTTAGTTCTACTTTTAATTAAAAAAAAAAATAAGATGAAATGTTTTCTTCCACAAATAATCTAACAGGGTTCCATATATGGCTATAAAACAAACCTCAAGAAAATGCCAGTCAACAAAGATAAAGATTGAGATTCTGAGTCGCAAAAGTAAATTAAGCAGCAAGCTATAACAATTGCAAGTCTATAATGGAACAGCTTTGAAATAAATGCTAAAGGAGTACATGTAACTGGAAGAAAACTGTTAATATTAGGTGATTTGGGTGAAAATTATAACTTTGCTCTTAGTGGCAGATAATTTATCTGCACAACTGTCTGAAATGATAGCCAAAGTTTTAGTAAATGTGTTTATTTGGCTCATGAGATTTTAAATAATCCCTGGTTTGTTGGAGAAGCTGACACAGCCCATTTCACCACTATGTCAGATTTCAAGCTATCAGGGTTAGGCCATGCTACTTAATGCCGATTAGGGTTTGTCCTCAGGCTCTCCAACCCTATGTATCCCTTACACTCTAGAATAAAGTGTCTGAAGTCTATCTACCAGTGGGCTATCTCCATCATACAGTTGTCCTAACCCTGTTCCTGCTTCTTCTCCATCCACCCTCATGGTCCAATGCAGCCAACAATCCTGAAGAGGAAACGGAGTCACAGGAATAGGCTAGGTGGGCACTGAGTGGGAAGGAACAGTGGTGGAGTGGAAGGGTTACCTGTGGTTGTGGTGGTCAGAATAACCTCTGATCCAGCAGGGATGCCTCTGTTGCAGTTGGGAGCTAAGGAATGGTAACAAGGAAGTGAGGGCCACGTTGGGAGTAGCTGGCAAAGTAGTGAAGGCCCTCGAGCAACCAGCATACCTCTACTTCTGGCAGCCAGTATGACCGCCGATGGGACAGGGTTTTCCAACAGAGATGTGGGTCCTACTATGGTGACAGGGAAGAAGCGGTGGTTGGGCATAGGTTGGAAAGGCAATGAGTGCTTGTTGGTGGTCTGTAGGCAGGGTGCTTACCTAGGAAGGGCCCTGAGTGCCAGCTTGGCTTCAGTGGAGCATGGGGCACCAAGGTGGGTGTGGGCCGGGATGTGGTGACCGGTATGCGCTTAGGGGTAAGCTGGGTGGGCTCTGAAGGAGTGTTGGCACTCTGTATAGAGGTGGATTACCTGGGTGTATAATATTTTACCAATCAAGGAAACTTTGAGAAGTTTGAGAAGTATTTGTTATTAAGAAGATAGAATAGCTCTGTCCTCCTGCCAGCCAGAATGCTCAAAGGAATGAAGGCCAAGGGGAAGAAGGTGGCCTCATCACCAGCCATCATGTAGAAACAGAAGGCCAGAAAGTTGGTGAATCCTTTGTTTGAGAAAAGGCCTAAGAATTTTGTTGGCAATGGTCAGGACATCCAGCCCAAAAGAGATCTCACTTGCTTGGTAAAATATCCCCTCTGGAGTAGGCTGAAGCAGCAAAGAGCCATCTATTCGCAGTTGAAAGTACCTCCTGCTGTTAACCAGTTCACCCAGGCTCTGGATCAGAAGCAGCTACCCTGTTGCTTCCATTTGCCGACAAGTACAGGGCAGAGACACAGGAGGAGGAGAAGCAAAGGCTGTTAGCCCATGCAGAGAAGATAGCTGCTGGTGAAGGGGATGTCCCAACTAAGAGACTACCTGTCACTCAAGCAAGAGTCAACACAATCACCACCTTTGTGGAGAACAGAAAGGTTTAGCAGCTGGTGATTGACCATAACACAGACCCACTGAGCTGGTGGTCTCCTACTGCATCATCAAAGGAAAGGTCAGGCTGGCGTGACTGGTTCACAGGAAGACACATGTCACTGTTGCCTTCACACAGGTTAACTCAAAAGACAATGACAGACAGATGCAGTGAGATCCTCTGCCACTCGAGCGGCAATGCCCTGTGTCCTAAATCTGTGGCTCGCATTGCCAAGCTGGAAAAGGCAAAGGACAAGTAACTCGCTAATAAACTGGGTTAAATATACACACTGCTATTTTTTTTTCTATGCATGAATATAACTGCAGAATTAAAAGGAAAAAGAAGATAAAAGAGTTGATGCCTCATTGTGAGTTATCTTATCTACTTCTACCTTTCTAATTGTTGTACCAACGTATGGACCCAACTTAGGAAAAAAAAAAAAAAAACAAAAAAATCAAAAAACCTTTTGGTCACAGTTCTAGACCTGTCAGTTCATTACGGCAGGAAGGATATGGGATATGTGACACAGAGTATTTTATATTGTGCAACCGAAAATAACAGAGATGGGGAAAGGCGGAAGGAAACACAACATAACACACTACCCACGTACAGACCTCTAGTAACATAGTAACAGTGTTTTTAAGGGAAGCCCCTATATTTCCACTTCCCAATGATAGCATTAAATAATGAATTCTTGGAGGCACTCATGCACTGGTCAGGGCACTTAAGTTTTACTCCTTTATATCTGACTAGATATCAACCGAGAGATGTAATATATGTATTCCTAAAATATATTAAGTTGACTATGAGGAAAATAAAAAAAATTAACACACACACACACACACACACACATGCCAACCCCACATGTGACAGAGGGTACATCTTCAAAATGTACAAAGAATTCAAGAAGCTAGACAACAAAACACCAAATAACCCAATTAAAAAGTGGGGTACAGAACTAAATAGAGAAATTGCAACAGTGGAATCTAAAATGGCTGAAAGGCACTTAAGAAAGTTCTCAACATCCTTAGCCATCAGGGAAATGCAAATCAAAACAACTCTGACATACCATTTTACTCCTGTTAGAATGGTTAAAATAAAAACGCCAATGCCAGTTTATGCTGGAGAGGATGTGGAGAGAGGGAAACACTCCTCCACTGATGGTAGGAGTGGAAACTTGTACAGCCACTTTGCAAATAAGTATGGCAGTTCCTCAGGAAAATGGGAATCAGTCAACCACAAGATCCAGCATATACAAAGATCCACTCTTAGCCACATACCCAAAAAAGATGCACATTCATACAGCAAGAACATCTGTTCAGCTGTGTTCATAACAGCATTATTTGTAATAGCCAGAACCTGGAAGCAAAGAAGAATGGATAAAATGTGGTACATTTACACAGTGGAGTACTACTAAGCAGAAAGACACAATAGAATCTTGAAATTATCAGGAAAGTCGATGGAACTAGAATAAACCATTCTGAGTGAGGTGAGCCAGTCACAAAAAGATTAACATCGTATGTACTCACTCATACATAGACTTTAGACATATAGCAAAGGATTACCAGCCTACAATCCACACTGCCAGAGAAGCTAGGAAACAAAGAGGACCCTAAGAGAGACAAACATGTTCCCTCACAGAAGGGGAAAGGGACGAGATCTCATGAGCATATTGGGAGCATGGAGGTTGTGGGAAGCAGGGAGTGGAGAGGGAGTTAGGAGAAAAAGAAGGGGAGAAGAAGAGGGGAGATGAGAACCTGAGAGAGCAGAAAGATTGAGTCAAGACAAGAATAGAGGAGAACAAGAAAAGAGAAACCATAATAGAGGGAGCCATTATAGGTTTAAAGAGAAATCCGGCACTAAGGAAATGTCCAGAGATCTACAAGGTTGACCCCAACTAACAATCTAAGCAATAGTGGAGAGGCTACCTTAAATGCCCTTCTCTGACAATGAGATTGATGACCACCTTATATGTCATCCTAGAGCCTTCATCCAGTAGCTGATGGAAGCAGAAGGAGAGATCCATAGCTAAACACTGAGCCTAACTCCTGGAATCCAGTTGCAGAGAGGGAGAAGTGATGAGCAAAGGGGTCAGGACCAGGCTGGATAAACCCACAGAAACTGCTAACCTGAACAAGGCAGAGCTCATGGACCTCAGACTGATAGTTGGGAAACCTGCATAGGACTGACCCAGACACCCGGAAAGTGGGTCACAGTTAGGAGGCGTATCAGTCTATGGCACCTCTGACAATGGATTCAGAATTCATCTCTAGTGCAGGAACTGACTTTGAAAGCCCATTCTCCATGGAGGGATGCTCCCTTAGCCTAGAGACACTGGGGAGGGCCTAGGCCCTATTCCAAATGACTTGACAGACTTTGATGATCCCTCCTGGAAGGCCTCACCCTCCCTGGGGAGTGGATGGGGGATAGGATGGGAGGTCTATGGAGGACATGGGAGAATGGAAGGGAGAGGGAACTTGGATCTGTATGTAAAATAAAAATATTTAATAAAAAAAGAAAATAACTTCACAGAGTAGAAAGGAGAAATGTATCATTTTAATATATCATGCACATAGAGCTTTCTTCCTAATATGTTAGAGGGAAAATGAAATCAAAAGTGTTTTAGTGAGTATAGGAGACAAATTTTATATATATACATATATATATTTCATGTCATATAAATTCTGAAACCCATTGTACACTACAGATCCGGTTTCTATGGTTACATGGAGAAGAATGTGTCTTATTAGACACAAAACCTCTATTTTAAGAATGACCAAAAACGAAGGAATGCATGACACAAGTGCTCCCATCGAATTTAACGTGGATCACCACAGGACTAAAGGAACAAATAATGCGAAGGAAATATAAACCCAAAACAGAAACTAAATAGAAACAAAACCCTCACATGACATACTTGTGTACAGAAATCGGGGAATATTATGTGAACTTCCAAGAACAGAAGAGTAGTCTTATAAGTGTGTGTTTTAAAACTTCTCAAATGGATTTTAAATCTAGCCTTTACTGATGTAAAAATGAAAATTGTTTTAATTCCATTCCTCTTTTAGTACAGTGGAAATACTAAGTTCTTGTCCACTGTTATCTCAAAAGTTATGATCAATTAGAGAATGATAAATGAAAAATAATAAGATGAATAGAAATTTTGTTCATTTATCAGTTCTTATCAACAACAAAAATGGAAAATACTTTCCATCCTGAGAAAGAGTGTCATATCTTGAGGAAATCACAGTAAATTTACACATGTACTCTACAGTTTGAGAACACAAAAATGTTTCAAAATGAAAGTAAGGAAAAGAGGGAGCTAATGAGTTCAGCCAACTCACCATAGCCAAAAACCATAGAATATTCAAAATTATTTTGGGATATTTTATTGGAAACAGTGTGTGTTAATAATAGACATTGAAGGTCACAGGGAAAACGAAACAGAAGTCCTGTCTTGGTAAGATCACTAAGCAAAGCAGTGATTTCAGAGTGTAACTACCACCTAAAAAAGGAAGAAGACATGTCCACTATGATCAAACAAGAAGGTGTGAATCATCCCTGCCTATGAATATTTAGAAAAACTGCCTTTGTGTCAGGTAAACCGAGAAAACATCTATGCAGTACGTACCAGAGCATAGACATGTACCAAGGTGCAAATTTACTTTTATGAATGATTTTATGACTACACATTTAAAGACAGATGACAAGATATTATTTGTAGAAAATAATGAGTTTGTAAGCATTTGCAGCCATTCATTAAACAATTTATTTTTGCAAAGATGAGAAGGCAGGCAGACTTAAAAGAAACAGCAAAGTCTTATTTTTTATTAATGAAAATATTGAACTATAAATAAACAAAGGCAATGAAGTTAAACACCAGAGTTTAAAAGATGCCTTATAAACAGGGGAGGAGGAAGTTCAGGAGCCAGGGCGGTGAATAACTACAAAGAAATGTGTCGCATGAACGCATCAGGGAAGCCATACACATGGAGTCACCACAGTTGTGACAGAATGCACAAGACCTATGCAACACCAAGCCAGACTAAATGCCAGCATAGAAAAGAGGGTATGTTTAGACAATGCAAATTGATTTTGGTGGAATTTTTAAGAGAGAGAGAGAGAGAGAGAGAGAGAGAGAGAGAGAGAGAGAGAAAAGCTGGGTACATTAAGGATGGAGGGGGATGGATCTGGGAAGAGTCAATGAAAAATAAATATGATCAATATATGAAATTCTCAGACTAATAAAATAAATTTTTAATTTCCCCTCAAAAATTTCAAATAAGTAAAAATAATTAATAATAACCAAGGCTAAAGGATGATAAAAATGTGATCATGATCACACAGGCAACAAGGAGCATAGCAAGCTTTCCCCTGGCATAGTTCATGGAACTCAGCCATGGGATGAAGTATAACAGTAACAGGAGAGAAGTCGTCAAATCAGCTACATTTGGAGGGCAGGCAACATCAGACAACTTTTTCCTAAAGGTTTTACAAAGCCTTTAATACAGTACAGATGTGTTTTTAAATTTCTAAAAGGCAAAATGTTACCTATGGGTATTTAGGGATAAAGTCATTTTTTTTTCTCAATTCTTTTCATGACTAATGCAATGGTAAACTACTTTGAAAAAGATACTATCTAGACATATAGTGATAATTAAAATATCACCTGTGGAGGCAGATTATGGAGATTCTATCCCTGTAAAGAAATGTTACTTAATCACAAAGAAGCTTCCAGTATCAGACAGTAGCACATCAGTAATCAAGCATCCCAGGGAATGAAGAAAGTTAGCAATATTCCCAGAAAACTTCTTTTGGCTCCTGCAATTATGTTTTATATTTCTGTGTGGCCTAGATTTATAATCATCTGTTTACTTCTAAAACTAAATTGTAAAAAATAAGTAATGTTACAATTTGAGCACATTGTTTTTCTCACTTGGATTGGAAACGTGATAAGACTGCTTATAAAATGAGCCCTTGTAAAAATAATTAAATGAAAGAAAGAAAGATACTTTTACGACCTTTGTTTCCTTACAAGAGAGCTCTCCTTGCTTGGTAGAAAGAAGGAGTAATGTTCTAATTAAGAAATTTCATTTGAGTGCTAAATAATGTTAATACATAAAGATGGCTTAATAATGCACACCTTGATTTTGTTAGCAAACTGATCAAACTAACTGACTTTATACTACTAGCCCTTTGAAATTCTCTCAAACCAGAGAACTGATCGATGTAGACGTCAAAAGATACCCTATGTCAGGTACTGAAGAATGGGGGCCTCTGAGTACTTTGCTGAATGATGTAGGTCACAGCAGATGTTTTCAGTGGGATTCTCTGAGACCTGGATGAAGAGACAGGATGCCAGATGCTACATATGAGTTCACAGTTTCAGATTTCTTTGGGTGAATGTATTTGTGAGTGAAATCATAGAAAAAAATTTAAATGCTTCTAGTGATTGGTAGGGATGAATGTACCCCTAGTAACAATCCGTAGTCAAGACGCAATTAGGGACTATGAGCATTGTAGGCAGATGGGATGCAATAAGTAACACGAGGTGAAAGACAACAAGCAAACACACATCTTTCAAGGCCTTTTACATCACCGATATGTTTTACACTGGAAACAATGAAAATGACGTTAGTGTTTAACTTCTGATTAAACTGCCTATCAGAAAGATTAATATTCTTTCAGGAAGTATAGCAGCCTATTTAAAAAGGTATATATACACTGTCAATGCATGATTATAAAGTGGAAAAACCGTGAAATGAATAGACAGTTTAAGTCAAAATAATAGTCAGGCAAAATAATTTTTAAGACAGTGAAACTGTGGTTTTTGACACACTAGTGGTGTCCAGATATTTTTTTCATATTTGTCAAAAACGCAGGTCATAAGAGCAAGAATTTAATGTAAATTCTAGACCCGGATGTCACTGATGAGTCAGTGAGGAGCTGTCAATTATGAATGCGTATGCTCTCATGGGAGTATTGAGAAATAAAGAGGCTGAGTGTGTGTTTAGCAAAACAGAATTGCCAAAATGTATAATCTTCATACTTTTGTTGCGACGATAAATGGCTCTAAAAGTTATCACATAATTATCAAAATAGTAGCATATTACAAATGTAAAATTATGTCCTACTTGACAGTTGGGATGAAAATTTACAATAAATCATGGCATTATTCACAACAGGGGACCATGGGAGCAAAGAATCTAAAGCACCCATAATTATTATAACAAATATATGAATAAGATGATTGTGTTTCTGGGATAGAGGAATGCAGACGAAAAACCATGTCGAAAGAGTTAGCTGTGGGAACAATTGTTATTTCTCATTCCGTGGAACATATTTGCCATTTAGAGAAGAGATGACTAAAAAGGGAAAAAGACCCATAAAGGGGCTGTCACCTGAGACATGGACCCAGCCAAGAGAAGTCCCACCAAGAGACACTTTTGTAGTATCTTGACATTAAGCTGCCTCCTTTCTTAAGGTAGCTCCTTGTTATGACCATTATATGTAAAATATTTGTTTAAAACAAAGCATTTCTTTCCTGATATCTAGATCACCTATTATAGCAGTTGTGAATTAATTATAACCATCTCTGTTGAAAAAGGAGATGATCTCCCACTCAAGTGGTCTATTTTAAGATCGGCTTATTATTGGAACCCTTGTTAGAGAATAATAATGCAAGATAGAAGAAAAGGTTTTTGTCAGTAAAACTGATACTGACAACCCCCTCTTACTGAAAAAGATTAAAATCAAATTAAATCCTTCTCTATCCACACGGCAGCAGTGAAAACTAAAATATGAAATACACACTGAAACTACTATAATGTGTGTGTGTGTGTGTGTGTGTGTGTGTGTGTGTGTGTGTGTCCTGCTTTCCCCACCATGGAAAGTTAGAGCTGTAAACCAAAAACAAAACCATCTGTTCTTTGAATGCTTTTGCCATGTATTTTCATCACTGAGTATACTTATTGATCCATCGTCTTCATGATCTTGCCATCGTAATTGGAGCTAGATAGTTTTGTCTTGGAGAGAGGGACAATGGGGCCTTGTTATTGTAGACAGGGTGCAAACAGACTCTATAAAAGTTTGCTCCATATCTAAGTGTTTATCAATGGCCTGCTATGCTTTTGTCTCCCTGACAGCAAACTTTCTTCCTGTCAATGTCATAAAAGTTTCATATGCTAAAGGACAGGGTCAAATGCTGATCCACTGATTCCATGGCCAATGTGTTTTCAGAGCAGGAGTTAGAGACACAGAAATGGATGAGGAGGTTGAATTTGAAGCTTTGAAAATATGAAAACTTATGAGGCATGTTTATGATTCTGATTCTCAGGGACTAAGCAGTATAAAATCATCTTGGGAAAAAGACTGTTTCAAACATGGAATCCCTATAATAATTACATCCAGCCTTAATAATAATTTCATTAATGGTACTTATGAAACATATGGAACCCTGTGAATTATAATACAATGGCCAAGAAGCATGTGGTATAAAAGCATAACACATGGACAGGTTAGACACATCAGTTACTAAATCCTAATAATTTTGATGTAAAAAAATTCTATGGAGCAAATGCCATCACACACATGTGCTTGTGCTTGAGCATGCACGAACACACACACACACACACACACACACACACACACACACACACACCACTACATGTGGGACAGTATTGGGATGAAAGTTTATACGTATCTATGTGTGAGTTTGTGTGTGTGTGTGTGTGTGTGTGTGTGTGTGTGTGTGTAAACAGAGAGAGTTCCTAAATAATGCTTAAGAAACAGGCAGGCTTGAATGAGCATACATATAAGCAGTAAACAATAGAAGAACTGTGGGTGCATAAACAACACATCAACCATGGGTGAGGTGTGGCTGCTGAGTGCCAGGAGAAAAGATGAACACACAATCAGTTCACGGTAATTGCAGTAAGAGAAATGACTCATTTTGAGCAAGGACAGCCTCTGAAAGCAAAAGAGTCATAAACAGACCTAGCAACGATTATTAACTTCCATTTGTATGCTGCACAACTCATTCCGAAACACTTCCACATGTTTTATCTCAGTCGAATTGGAAAACAACCCTGAAAGTTAGAATAGGTAGGTATTGTTCCCTTGTTTATATGCAAGAAAAGAAATGCTGAGAGGTTAATTGAGCTGGCTAAGGTCGCTTTGCCAGTTAGAGAACCAGCAAGAATAGAAGCTAGATTTTCTAACTCTCTGTGTAATGCTGTTTAAGTATTCCTCACTGCCCAGAACAGTTTTGCTGAACAAAGAAATTCTTTACTCTGTATTGCTTAAAGAACAACGGTGTTTTTAGCCATCTTCTCAATTAATAACAATGATGTCAGTTTCACCCTTCCACAGCCATGAAATCATAGGACCCCAGAGGTCTTCGGGTCATCCACCATCAATCTGCAACAGCATTCTTCAATCCGAGACATATTAACCTTTGAGCAGCGCCTTCAGAATGTTAACTGCTATTGATCTTAAGGGCAAACATATAGTTCAGAGAAATGTATGGTGCATAGAATAATTTAGTTTTGCTTAGAAAGAAAAGAAAGCTTAATATGGAATATAATGCAACTATTTTACCTCAGGGGTGAGTAAAAATATGAGTTAATTACAGGGTGCATTAAGACCCCAGGTTATGGCTCTTAAAAAAAAATAACCGTTCAAAATATAAATTATCGAGTTTATTTCCAATGTACCATGACTACATCACAAAAAAAGTCTAAATTAATCCCTGTAGAAACAAACAGTGCCACAGGAGAAACCAGAGAAAATTGGCAGTACCTGGGTGTCTCTGTTCATGACTCTGTTCATGAAGCTGTATTTTGCTTCACTTCCAATTGCCAAACAATAGATGTACTCCATGCATCGTCATAGGCGAAGAAGAGAAAGAAAGCACATGTGTTCATACCCAGAGTAACTGCACCTCAAATCATTTACCTCTACATCCGAATAGTGTCAATTTTCCTCGCATTTTGCATTTTTTTTTAAAAAATCCTCTTTTCTTTGGTTGGATGTAACAAGCAAGAGAAGATAAAATAGAAAATGTAAGACAAAGAGACTGGAATGAAGAGAGTTTTGCTTCCCTGCTTAGATGGGGCGGCACTTGATTTCATGTCTGCTTTGCAAAATCTACACTTTCCTTGTGACTTTTATCAATAAATGAGGCCTAAAAGGAAACTGCACAACTTAGTCTTCTTTTGCTACTCAGGATACTTGTAAATTTTCCTTCATTCAGAGGCAGAAAATAAGGCTGGGAAAACTAAATTTGTTTAATGTTCTGCCTCTCTGCTCATTGGTCACTAATGTTTCTGATCAGTTCAATGCAAACCATTCCTGATGGGTGGTTTCTATCACTACCTAGCTGCTGGGCCCTGCTTTCCTGAGATGGATAGCAGTGAGACCACACACCACGCCATATATCAAGATGTTCTCATAGTTCCTCTGTCACACTTTACTGAGCAGTGCTTCCTTCTGCTTTATTAAACAAACTCAGTTCCACATGTTTGAGTTTCAAAGTGAATTGCAAAGACTAAATGCCATGCAGGACACAGAAAGCAAACGACAAGATCTGAAGCATCAAAGTACTGAAGAGATACATAAGCTTTGAGTTCTTACCATCTTGGATATGCTAGATCTGCTAAATGTGAATCCAGATGCCCTACTTACTTTTGTAAGTAGGAACACTGTGATTGAAAAACATTTAATCACTTCCTAAAGATCCCTGAGCAAGTACCTGGCATGACTGATCCTAAAGTTTTACTGGGACATTTAATGACATGCTGCAACCTCACCAGATAGACTGTTTTAATGAGAAATGCAAAGTTGTCCTAGTCTCCTTTCTGATGCTACAACAACTAGTTGAGTCAGGGTAAAGTATTAAGCATGGAGGTGTATTTAGTTCACAATCCATGGAGAGTCAAGAATGCAGTCTAGCATTTACACAGCACTGGTAACAGCTCCTTTAGCTGAGGCCCAAACTAGTAGAATTGTGACAGAAGCTCATTCAATATAGAGAGATCACCTGATGACACAGGAGAGATTTATGATGGGAGATGTCATTCTGTAAATATGTTTCTTTTATTGGTTAATAAATAAAGCACTGGTGGCCAATAGGAAAGCAAGATAGGCAGGACTAGGAGACTAGGAGGAGAGAGGAAGTAGTAGGGAGGAGTTCCAAGATGGAGGACAGAGAGAGAAAAACGCCAGCCCCTCTCTCCAGTAAGGTAAAACCACATGGAAATACTTAGATTAATAGAAATGGGTTAATATTTAAGACAGAGCCAGCTGATAAGAAACAATTGGACAACAGCTTTATATCAAATACAGATTCTCTGTGTATTATTTGGGGCTGGTGTGGCTGTGGGACATGACCTTCAGGGGAAAAACATACTCGTAACAGATTTAGGCATCAGATTTGACTTTTCTATTAAAACATTCTTTAGTGGAAACCCACCCAGTTGTGCTGCAATAAGTGCATGAGTTCCCTACCAAAGTGACTCCCTCAATGGCTTAACAGGTTGCTATCTCTTATTATTTTCCTTTCTTTTAAAACATTGGCAGAAGAGAGATCAAGGTTCAAACAAGACATCCTTGAGAGTCATTTAATCAGTTACAAAAGTGATACAAATACCATAACAATAAGCCAAGTGAATTAGCGTTTCAACATAATTATTATAAAGATATATACTCACAGTAACAATAGCCCCAGGTCCATATAAATTAACTGGAAGTTTCCCTCAGGTAAACTTAATTTTTTAAATGCCCTGGAGAAGCAAAATGAAGTATTTTTGTAGATGCATGGATTTTGTAGAATACATTAGATGTGGTACAATTAGTATACCATCTGAAATAAATTGACTCACCAGAGGTTGACAGTAGTGCACACAATTATTTAGCAGATTTTGGGGATGGAGTACGCTTGCAAAAAGTGACATGGCAATAACATGGCTATCCTCAGAGCCAAGTACGTGTCAATACAAAGGAAGCCAGGCTCAGTGGCTAACAAGCTACTCAAAACTTTAGTCTCTCATGATTGTGTGACATTTTACTTGCTGAGAAATAAGAAGTTGTCATACTTAGATTTACTCAGTCCTTCTTATGACTGAGTCTTTGGAGTCCAGTTTTAAACTGTTCAGAGGGTTACCTTATCTGTCATCTTTTAAAAGTTGATTTTTAAGATAGCATGCAAAATAATAGATTTTAAAATGGCCTTTCCACGCATATATGTCTTCATACTTTGCTGTTATTCATTCTCTCCTGTGGTCCTTGAATGAAAATGTTCTCCTTAGGAGGATATACTTGAATGTTTGGTTTCTAATTGTTGGGATAGTAAGAAAGGATTAGAGGGCCTGGACTTATTGGAAGAGGTGTGTCACTCAGGGTGGGCTTTGAGGTTTCAAAAGAGCATAAATGGGGCAGTGTCTGCCCACCCCTTTTCCCTATGCCTTCTGGTTATGGATCCAATGCAAAATCTACAAGACATGCCTCTCTGCCTGCCAGATACCATGCATCCCACCAAAATGGCTGTGTACTAATCCTTTCAAAATTTAAGAAGCTCCGAATTAATTCTCTAATTTATAAGTTGGCCTTGTCATTGTGTTGATTCATAGAAAAGTAACTAAGAGAACTTTTCCTTGACTTCTCTTTCCTGCATACTTCCTTACCTCCTCCTCTTCCCGGTTCCCTTCCACTGCCTCCCAATAGTCCTTCTTCCTGCTTCCATGCTATACGCATTCTATGCTATGGCACCTCTTAAAGTTGATATTTTCTTGAAGCTGTTCACTTTCAAATGGCCAAATAACACATAAGGAATTTCATTCAGGTCGTAATTAATTCTGAGGATTGGAAAAGAACCATTAGTGTGTGTTATTGAAAACATGGGAGCTGTTGATAAGTGGAAAGAAAAAACATGGTAAAATTCTCTAACATAGTACCTATTGTTAGCATACAATGACATTGTATATCAAATGGTATGGTCTTGACACAATTCTAAGAAGGCTCTGAATTCCTTATAATAGTTCCCTATGTCAGGAGAGACTATCATCTGAAACAAATGTATATTCTCAACAACACTAAAGATTAGGATATGCTTTAGTGTTATGTGACAGAAAGTTGAAGAAATGTTCCAGGCATTGGTGGTACATGCCTTTAATCCCAGCACTTGGGCGGCAGAGGCAGGTGGATCTCTGTGAGTTCGAGGCCAGCCTGGTCTACAGAGTGAGTTCCAGGACAGGCTCCAAAGCAATACAGAGAAACTCTGTCTCAAAAATCAAAACAAAAAAATTGAATAATTATTTCATTAAATGTATATATATTTATATAAATCACACACTACACACACACACACACACACACACACATATATATATATGTATATATATCACGAAAATGACTATCTGTGTAACTTTGCTACCTGAAAATATTCACTGTATGGATCATGCATAAATCATTGTGAGCAATGAAATTTGACACAGAAACAAATGACAATAGATCATCAAAGTAAGATGCCCAAGCGTTTCTCTTTTGACATTTGGAATGATATCTCTCTTTGTTTACCTACTATGATAAATGGCACTGTTGTCTCGTTAGGTGTCATGCCTCTTGAACATCTTTATATACCTCAAGCTCTTAACAAACATACATATAATTATCACTTAACAAATAGTTGTTACTTGAGAAATCAATCATGTTTTCCTCAAGTAATGTTTCTGGGGTCCTTAAAATCCCTAAATGATTAACAGGTTTCTACTGGCACAATAGCTTAATGACTGATTGCCTAATGAATCACTGATGGAATAATAAGAACATACATTTATATAACTCATACCGCATGGTTTATTAATTTATAAATGTACTTATTACTTATTCAGTAGTTATACCACTTTTTATGGGCACATTTTATCTCCCAACAACAAATTAAAACTAAATTCTGTGTTACTTTGTTGGTAAATCATACAGGAAATATTCAAGTCTAGGCATCCTGACAAAAGAGATTCTTATTAACTACTGTGCTGAGAATGTATCAGCTCAATCAATGAATAATAGTGGCACATAATTTCTTAAGATGCCCATCATTTATTTTTAATGGAGTCTTTAGATATATGAAATTTTACCATCATGTTTCACTTTGAGACAGCTTTGGAATTTTGATAAAATATTCTTTAATTATGAGGTCTGAAATCTTCCATTCAGCCCTGGATCAGTCTATAAAATCCTAGACAATATGTGATTTCCTTGGTTTCAAAAATGTTATCATATGAGACACTAGTTGACAATGTAAGTTTTGGTCTGTTTAGATGTTAATGCTAACAGTACCACAGGGAAGATAGAAACCATAAATTGGGAGATTACATCATTACAGATGCAATTTTCTCAACATCTTTTAAATGTACCTAACCCAAGATTGATAGCAGACTTGATGAGCAATCTGTTCTCCAGTGAAAAATGTTTTATATAAAATGGAAGCAGCTGGAAATGTGTCAGAAATGCACTTACAACATTAGTTGGAAACACTACTTGACAACATTACTTGAAAATGCCACTGATTGATCAGTATCACACTGTATTTGACCTCAACAGCTACCTCTACAATGTGTGAGACAGATGACATGTGAAGAAAATTCCAAGTAAAATCTATGTGGAAATAAAAACAACACTTTTACATGAAGGACATGTCAATGTCTCTTCAAAGCAATACACTGATAAAGCATCCCTAAAGGAGATGTCTATTTTGTCCAATTATTATTTTATACTTTGAATATGGCAGACATTCATTTAGAAAACTGGGGTGTATATTGTTTCATTCCCACAGCTGTAATTATTTCTATTTTTGTCTAAGTAGTGGCTTAGCTAATGGAAATTTATTGATGAATTATTTCTGTGTGATTTGGTAAGTAAAACACAGAAGAAGAAACTTAAGGTCACCAACACTTGATGGGTGGCATTCCCATACTGGTGGGAGGGAGCACTGTATAATGAGCAGAAGTTTGTTACTTTTGCTATGTTCTGAGTACCACATCCTCTTTGCCTTCATTTTTCACATGTTTAAAGCTCACTCTCAGAGCTGGAAGACCAATTATACTGGAAAGGGCTGTCCAAGCTGCCAGAAACAGAAATACAACCAAATCATAACTATTTGGTAGAAAGGAGAATTGGCAAAATGCTAGGACTCTGCATTTATTTGACTGTGTAACTCCTACTCCTTGTTTTGGTAGGGGTAGAAGAGGAGGGACTAACTGAGACAAAATAAATTACGCACACTATCAAGAAAATATGATATGTCTCCCTTAATCTGAGGATCTACCTTGCTAAGTCAAGGATGGACTTAAAGGAGTCTTTGCCTGCCTGCAAAAGTGTGAAGAAGTACCCCACATTCCTACTCTGGAAGTGAAGATATGTTGTTTCCAAGACAACAGGATGAAAAACACAAGTACTTGAAAGAATATTATTAAACAGTTTCCACCAATGAGGAGGCAGGTAACTCAAAATTGAAAACTGTTATATTTTAAATGGATAATAATAGGTGGTATGTATGGCATGGCAATGGCTTCCTCTCCCATAGAACTAGAGGTTTAAAATATTCAAAGGCACAAAAATCACAGTTTGGAAATTTATGAATATGGAACTGACTCACAATATATTAGCATTTTCCTTTGTTTTTTGCCTCTTGCAAATGTCTAACAATGTTACCTCTGCATTTGTTTGATGTCTTTTCATGCACAATGGAGCAAAGGGGTTTTCAAGCATTTTATAAATGTGAGCATGCTTTCTACTTCCTGTATAATCTTATTTGGGTTTCCTTTCTTAATCCTTGCCTATCTGTAAATATGGATATATGCACTATATGTATTATATATGTTAACATATATGTACAAATATCCATTCTCTGTCATGCTATATTTTTCAATAACTGTTTTCCCTTTCATCATGGATAAAAGTCATTGTTAATTTTATGATTTATCAAAAGACATTTTCTGAAAGTTGAACAATAATAAGCGCTTGCACATATCTATATAAATGTTTTCCATTGAAAAGACACACATCAGAGCTTAAAAAGGTTTTTAATTCTCTAGTTTATGAGCTTCTGCAAGGTCCAATGTCAGGACAAGAATGCTGTTCACAGAGGAATGTTGCCAACATCAAGGACAAACAAATTATAATTTCTTATGTTCCATTAGCTATTGCAAATAATAGCACTGTTTACTTTGCAGCTCACCTAGACCTTGACTCTCCACTTCTTGAGTTTACTTGGTAGTTCTTTGATTTTTATTTGTTTTGGTTTTAAGAATTTTCTAATTCTCAACTGCTTCACATTGTGATGAAGAAATAAATATGTATTTTCGTGTTTCCTCCTAATATCTGATGCTTTTAAGCTCTGCCCATTCATTGGTCCGTGAATCTTAAGATAATTGGGTTAGAGGGAATGTCCCTCCATATCAATGCAACTATTTTGAAGGCTACTATAAAAGTATTATCATGAAAGTTTGTTTCCCATATTCAGGACCACCATGTCTGCAAGTCCTACTATCTAATTTTATTATTTAGTGTTACATTCCAGTATTAACTGATTTTCAAAGTATTCATGGAGAATAAATGTGTAATATAGTATCTATGAATATATATTTAATTTCTTTTTAAAACAGATTGACAGTGTGACCCAGGGTAGAGCACTTGTTTAAATATCATTTTCCTTAAAAAAATAAAAAAATCACACTCTATCATCTATAATCTAAAGTCATTAACAAAAGTAAAGATTTCTATTTCTTTCCATTATAGTAGACCCATGTTCCCTTTTTAAACATTTAGTCTGAAAAAAAAAAAAAAAAAAAAAACTTATAAGATTAAAAATGTATTTGATTTTTTAAGTTTCCATGGCATCTATTTTTATGAATATATCAATTTAAATCAATTTAAATTTACCTTATTATTGGACTTGAAAGCTTTGTTTTAATCCTCCTCCTATCATTACTAAGATTTTCTAATTGATTGAAGATTATTAGGCATATAAACTATCTTATTTCTTTACTGAGTCACATTTTATCATTACGTATTTTATTAACTCTTCATGTTTGGACAATATTTAGATGCCAGTATTTTGTAACTACTGATTCAAGTGGCTGTTCAATTCTCTCTTAGATCGATTGCCACTGTTTTTCAGAATGTAAAGGTTGGACATGAGCTATTTATGAGGTACATGTATTATAAAACTTTTTTCTGTTACATTGTTTATTTTTACTATCTTAATGGTATCATTTTATTAGATAAATTATTTAATTATAATGTTACTATTTTGTTTTAACCCAGGACTATTACATCCAAATACCTGCAATAAATAACGAAAGACACTTTATTATACTCTAAATGTTAAAATGTTGTGATTTTCATATGAGACTCACAGTAGGCACAGAACAAACGTTTGCATACTATGTGGGACAAATGTTGGATTTATTTTGTTCTCCTAAGAAGATTTACTGATATAAACCAATTATTGAGAGTAGCATTCTTTCCCTATTAATTCTCTATTTTCTTGCTGCCATCCTATCTGTTATAAATGTGTAAAATAACCCTCAAGTTCCAGACCCAAGTGTTACCAAGTTTTAACTGTATGTTGCTCATTGACTTGCTAAACGATAGTGTGCACCGGATGATCCTGTCTTTTTTTTTTTTTTTCCCAGTGCTCAAGCACATACTGTTATCTTAATATCCTTTTCTTATGAGAACCATAGCCATATTGAGTGACCTCATGTTACCATTTGTGTTAGTTATCTCTTTGAAAGATCCATACAAAAACCAAGTCACGTCCTGAGGTGTGGTTAGGAATCCAACACGGGAATTTGGATGAGACATAATTTGCCCAAAAGCACAGCCCTGTATTATTGTGAACTAATTGGTGATTTCTATCCCTGCCCTTTTCACAGGACCCCACAGTCCTCATTTGCACTTCCTCTGTCCTGCCCTTCAGTGAGTAATTCTAATTTTTGTTTTGAGGGTAGGGTTTTTTTTTTTCAAAAAAGAATATATATATATATATATATATATATATATATATATATATATATATATATATATAAAACCTCAGACTTTTTACTAAATGCTGGGACTAAATACATTCTTTATTTTTTTTTCTTTTATAAATTTCCAAATGTCTTCTATCAGCATTAGTGTTTCCTGTAGCGTAAAATGAGAGCAATGTCAAAGCTGTTTCTAGATTGGGGCCCACCCGACAAACTAGAAACTGGATTGTACCCTTCCATTTAATGTTATTAAAGCCACATACATTGCACCTGCTTTCCCAGCTAACTGCTTAATACTCACTGGATGATGAATGTCAGTCCAAGACCTTGTTAAAAATGTGAGGTCATTAAATTAGTACACAAATAAACCAGCCTACCAAGTGCCACTACAATATCAACTTCTATTTGTAATTTCTAGACCGGGATGATTAAATAATATTTTATTTGAAATATCTTCCCTCTGCTAATAAAGTAGCCATGTTTCTGTATTAAGGAGTATGCTTTTATAAATGTTATTAGAATAAACCAAAGTTAATGTATCAAGGAGTTTTCAAATTCAAGGCTGATCGTATAAAGGACATGTACTTAAAGTACAGGCTTAATTTTACAGTAGTGTTTCTATATTGTTTAGGAAGAACACTGGAATGAAATATAAGAGCATTCTCAATATACATGGCTTATCCTTTACATAGTCATTTTATAATTTACTGTGTTAAGCAAACAGGAAATTATAGCTTCAACAAGTATTCTCAGTAATGGTAAATGTATAAATTATTATGTTCTAAATCTAATAGCACACTACTGTAACTCTAGAAGATAAAATTATGATGAATTATAAATCTGGATTTTTTTTACAGCCCCATGGTCCCATGCTGTGAAAATTTTGAAAGTAGGTATCTTAACTAATACAAAATAGGTGTCTTTACTAACTAGGACTTCTATTGAAGCAATGAAACACCATGTACCAAAAAGCAAGTTGGAGAGGAAAGAGTTTATTAGATTTGTACTTTCACATTTCTCTTCATCACTAAAGAAAGCCAAGACAGGTACTCAAATGATAGGAACCTGGAGGCAGGAGCTGATGCTGAAGCCATGAAGGGGTATTGCTTACTTGTTTGCTTCCCTTGGCTGGATCTCCCCCTTGATCACTCATTGAGAAAATGACTTTCAGTTGGATCTCATAGAGACATTTCCTCAACTCAGGGTCCTTGCACTCTGATGACGCTAGCTTGTGTCTGGTTGACACATAAAACTATCCTGTACAACAGATGTTTAGAAACAACTTAGAAGCTAATGCACATATTCCTTCTCATCTGCTTTTGTGTTATTCACTCTACAAAATGAGTTTAGTGTGTGTGAAGATCACCATATAAATATTAGCAAGTTAGAGGATGATTGGCTTGGTTAATTTAATGTTTCAGCTTGAACAGAATATCAATGCCTATATACGTGTTCAATCACTGTTCTGGATGCTTCTGTGAGGATATTTTTTAGATTAATGCTTATATATGATGACTATGTGTAAACCACATTACCCTACAACACATGGATGAAATTCTTCCAACTAGTGCAAGGCCTAAACTTTTCAAAGCAAAACATTAACCTTAACTGAGAAAATTTTACACACACACACACACACACACACACACACACACACACACACGTGCTGCATGGTTTTGTTGGTTACCTTGACAGAATATATGTGTATACAGTAATGAAGAACTAATACTTGAATATCTAACATCTGTTGGGTACTGATTAACGTGAGTATTGACCTGATATTCAAGCATTATTTGTTAATTGTGAACTATTCAGGAAGTAGAAACTATCTAATACTTGTTATTCCCAATTCTTCAAAATTCTGAGAAACAAGTACTCATGAAAGAATTAGCACAGAAGCATTGCATTTCACAGGAAAATTCCATTATTAATTTACTACATCTGCAAACAAGGAGCTGAAATCTCTGAAATTAAGTGATTTATATGTGGTCACAGTGTGCCCATGAAAATAAAAGAAGGGGGGGCTGGAAGTCATATTTAAAATGAAAGGTTTTATTTATGAATCACCAGTTTTCAAAGTCACATTGATTTATAACTAGAATATTTCAAAAGAAACAATTAGGAATGTTCAACAGCTAATTGAAACAAACCAACACACATAACAAAAGCATCCGAAGCCACTTAGAAAAGAGAACTGAAACTTTAAAATGCAAATCATTCTCAAATAGATGTGGGTCAAGATCCTGACAAAAGAAGAAATAACTGTGTGCACAGAGCAATGCACAGTATGAATAAAGCTCTAGGAAAGCATTCATTTTAGCCTAAACTGCATTTAAACTTTTTACAAAAGTGATTTTTATGCTTCATAAAATTCTTTGATTTCAATGCACTGTAATTATAAAATAATTTCCTTGCATAAACTACATCTTTTGAGTCATGAAATTATCTTAAACTTTACAAACATTCTGGTGCCAAGTCTCTGGATAGCTCATGAACTCGGTTAGGAACTTGATAAGGTTTACAAATGAATATTGAACTAGGCATTTTCAGAACATTTCTGGCAATCGTTTGAGATAATAATTGTTTGAGAAATGATTAAAATGTAAGAGGGTTATGAGGCTGGTTCATACATCATATGAAGTGATGTACATAAATGAGACTCTGCCTTGACCAAGGTGAAAGACAGGAACGGACAGCTGAGGTTGCCCTATGACCAGGGAATGTCCTGGCACCTGCACTCATACACACGAACATCACTTACACACATAATGCATATAAAACCCTGAAAGAAATAAGACAGAGACTCCAGTGTTGCTTGATCCACACTGAAAGACAAATACAACTATCAAGAGAAACCTATGATCTGCCTTTGCCTCCCTAAACAGTGTTCCACCTAAACTCTAAAAGGCAGCATAAATGTCACATGAGAGTACATCCCTCTTCTTTGGGTTCCTCTAACTAGTTCATCCTAAACTTGCTTCCAAAATACGTCCCATGTGTTCTAGTTTGCCACGTTTCCTGACCTTTGGTTTTCACCTTAATTAATCTTTTACTTGAGATTCAAAGTGTCCTTTGCTTTTTTTAGCTGAGAACCTTGGGTTCACGCTCAACACAAATTTCCACTGTCACAAACGTTAGTGTTCACTTTTACATAAAAGGCGTAGGCAAAGACGACAGGGTTAGGATATATGTACTATTTGCAGCCATGGTCAGTTTATTAATTTTATCAATAGTTTCTTGTTAGTTTCAACTACCAAGGTGCCATTTAGCAGTGCTTTAATAGTACATACTTAAGAAACAGGATACCGTGGGGTTCACCCAGACATTACCTCAATTACTCACTCACTGAGAAGGTGAAATTGTTAGCATAGAACTGCCCAGATGCAGCCTGATCTATCAAAATGCGTGTCCCTTATTTTTACTTCGTACTTACTATTGGGGACAATCTTATTAGATATTTATGGTTCTTAGATCTGGGGTACAAAAGTCCCATTGTGTTTTCTCAACTCCGTGAACGTCCTCTCTTTTTCATGAATCACATTGTTATCTTACTGTCTAATTAGTCATCTGTATTTGATGGATTGCTGTTTGACTAATCATGGCATTATCAGATACATTCTTTCTTAGCTTTTTTTAACTGCTCTTTATAGTGAAACTATTTTAAAAACAAAAATGTTATCTTCACTCCAGCTCATCTTCTCTCATGCCTTCTGAACTAATTTCACTTAGTGGCAGATGTCGCTGACATTATTCTCATTAAAACTTGCAAATTTCTATAGGTGTAGTAGCCCACACCTTTAATCTCAGCAGAGGCAGGTGAATGTCTGTGAATTCAAGACCAGTCCGGTCAACATGTGAGTCCCCAGGCAATCGAGACTACATAGTGAGATGCTGTCTGAAAAAAATGAATAAGAATAAAATGGCAAACTATCCAGTTTGTCACAGTCAATAATCTACTTTTAGTCTTCATTTTATTGATACATAACCCTTAAGTCCATTTGATTCTCCCCATATCACACTCCTGTAGTTTGAAATAACATCTACATGTGCTCATGACTTCCCAATTTTTATAGATAAATTTTCCCTCCTACTGTGCACATCATCAGCTAACCTACATTTGCATTCAGATGCCTGTGGTATTTATACCACTGGAACGTTTTCCTTTCTTTGCTGCTTGGAGTTAAACACAAACCTTCCTCTCTAGTTGCATGGATCTTCAAGCATCTATCACTCCAGTTTTAGTCTCCTATCTAAATTAAACTTGTGATCATACACTACATTTTTAATATTGAGGACTTACCTTGTTAGGAGTATGTTTTTCCCACTGCCCTGGACCCACCGCGGCACCAGCCCCAATTAACACACAGAGACTCTGTATT
This sequence comes from Phodopus roborovskii, assembly GCF_943737965.1. Classification (NCBI taxonomy): domain Eukaryota; kingdom Metazoa; phylum Chordata; class Mammalia; order Rodentia; family Cricetidae; genus Phodopus; species Phodopus roborovskii. The sequence goes on along the minus strand of NW_026126511.1, from coordinate 8,192,787 downwards.
TTGATATAATGCTGTTGGCCAATTGCTTGTTTCTTATTGGCTAGCTCTGTCTTAATTCTTAACCCATTTCTATTAATCTAAGTATTTCCACGTGGTCTCATCTTACCGGAGAGTGGGCCCAGACCTCTGTTCTCCAGTCTCTACATGCTGACTCCTCCTTACTACTTTCTCAAATCCTCCTTGTCTCCTCGTCCTGCCTATCTTGCTTTCCTATTGGCCAACAGTGCTTTATTCATTAACCAGTATGAGAAACATATTTACAGAATGAAATCTCCCAACAATACCTAGAGTTCAAAACTGTCATCCCAACATCATTGTACTTTCCTGGTTCACATTATACCCACTTGGCTTCCTTTTATTGCTGCAACTCTCTAGCCTTGAAACATACCTAATTCTGCCTTTACAATTTCTTACACCCACACCAGTAACTGAATCACTTTTTCATGCACAAGTTCAACACTGTCATTCCTCTGACCCAAGATCTGCTGTTGTTTGTTGTTCAGCCACAGTGAAAGCTGAGCTTGTTAGAAGACTTCCAAAGCACTTTGTCATCTGGTCACTTATGATACTGGGCAGACAGTGACACTGGCTATCTGCTGCCTCCTTCATTATTCTCCACATACTTTGTCACATGTTTGGCGGTAAGGACTTCACTCTGCTACCGTCTATATCTTCAACAACTTGCTTCCAAATACCTGCTTTGCTCTCTAACTTTTATTCTCTGCTCTTTGTCTATTCAATCAGGTTTTTCTTCCTCAATTTAGCACTATTTCATAATATGAAAGGCAAGTACCTGTTCTCAGCATAAAATGCAGGAACCCCTGTGCACTTATTACCAGAGATGCTACAAATTTTAGTGTTTGTTTATAATTATTCTCATTTTATGCCACCTGCTTCCCACACAGACTTTATCCTTGGTTGATTGTACATATGCACAAGCATTATGTAAATATCACAAAGTGTGCACTGGCAAGGAAGAAGAGAAGCAAGAAACTTCAAAGAAACTTCAGTCTCTGTTGGTGGAACTACAAATCGACAGAACCACTGGTAATATCAGTGTGAAGAGTTCTCAAAAAGCTAAATGGAGATCTAGAATGTGGCCCAGCTACACCATTGCTCAGCATATACCCAAAGGACTTGACATCCTGTTCTACACAGGCCCCACAGGACTCTGAACTCTCCTCTCTCATTTTTGCTGCTATATCATCTCCCATTGTTTCCTTTCTCCCTTAATGGAGGGTGTCCTTCTGTATGCTGTGAATATATATTTCTCTTACTGGTTGATGAATAAAGATGCTTCAGCCAATACCCAGTCAGGGAATACAGGTGAGGCTAACAGACTAGCGAAATGCTGGGAAGGAACTCAGAGAGTGAGAAGCCAGTGAGATGCCATGTAGCTACAGGGAAGGTAGGATGCCTGGGCATTCTCTTGCAAGAGAAGACTATATAAAGATACACAGATTAATAGTTATGAGTTAATAATTAAGAGAGAGTTTGCCAGTAAGAAGCCTGAGCAAAAGGCCAGTTTAAAATCAATGCAAACCTTTGTGTTTTTATTTGGGACTAAAAGGCTGGACCATGTGGGATAGAAATTTCTGTCAACACGCCCTTTTCCTCCTCCTTCTTATATTTTGTTGTTCCTTCTTTATCTTATTTTCTGTTCCTCTTCAGTAATCTTTTAAAAAATGGTTATAATAATAGTCAAAGGTCAAGTTGTCTTCAAGAGATCCAAGTATCAGGGAATAATGAAGATATGAGGGTTTTTTCCTTTCTATATGTCTCTCTCCAAATATGCCTCTCTCTTTACATAGAGTCTTCATAGAAAGACACTAATCATACGGAAACCTATGCTACTCTAGTTGTAATTAACTAATAATAAAAACTATCTTCAGATCAGTACATTCTCAGATACTAACAATCTAGAATTATAGAGTTCTCATGATCATCAGTATAGACATTAATAATATAACATGGATAGCTTGAAGGTCTTATTCTTAAAAGAGACAATGAACACACCAAGGGTTTGTCTTTCTAGTCAATCATCCTCTTAGAATTCACCTCCCAAGATGTCTTGGGCTGCTCTGCTCTCTCCATTTTCCTGTTTACTCTGTATCTCCTCTTTCTGTCTTTCGGAAGAAAACAAATCCACATTTCTTCTTCATATCTGATCAACATTGCCCTAGAGTAAGAACGGGACTATTGCAATAAGCAGGTATAGTCTCTTCAGATGCAAAATTCATTTTAAAAGAGTGCTCCTCCCTCCTCCTCCAGGCAGCAGACTAGCAATATAAAATGTTATCACAGGAGCTTATGGAAGACACAACAAAAATTTATTGCTTCATAAGACAGATAGCTGAAGAATACAGTGAACCACAAATGGAATATGACACATTTTACAGTAATGCACTTTTTCTTAAAAATGCTTTTATCATTAAATTTTCTTCCCTGCAGAAAAATATTAGCACTGTCAACTCATAGAGATCTTGGGAGTGAGTTTTGCGAGGTGGCTTAAAGTAGATTTTTATAATTGCTTCACCATAATTTCTCACTTTTCATAACTATATATCCAGGCTTGTAAGTGATGAATGTCCAGTTTTGCTCATAGAGGACAATTCAGAACATCAAATAATAATGATTTACTCACAAGCTTCACAACTGTAAGAGCTATAAAGGTCTTAGATTCCAAACTGACAAACTTAATATAAACTAGTACTCTAAGGAGAAAAGAGTTCAGATGAACATAAAGAAACACGCCATCCTGTTTTGAGATTCTATCCATAACCAGAGCAAAAATTCTAGATAATTGAATTCCATCAAAGGAATAAATCAGAACACTTAGGTACAGCAACCAGAAAGAGTTGCCTTTATTTGATCCTCACATACATCAGAATTAAGGGCTAGTAATACTGTAATACTGAATTTGCACAAGTTTAGGCTTTCTGCAAGCTTGGCCCTTCTAAAAGGACTACAACTCTGTAGTTGAATCATATATATATATATATATATATATATATATATATATATATATATAGATAGATAGAGATAGATAGAGATCGAGATCATCGGTATCAACTTTCACACATAACAAATACGCATTTATCACTATTTGTGGGGTGTGCTTTTTCTCAGTCACCTCTTATGTGATAACCTTATGTGACAACCAAGTTACTTCCAGTGCTCTCAACATAGACCCTTAATCTCTGCAACAAAACTATCACTTCTACACTCCAGATAACTGGAATGCAACTCTTTCTACCCTGTGGCAATCTAACTTTTACTTTCCCATCCTACATATAGAGTTCTTCAAATAACATCACCATATCTGTCTTCCTCAAAGCAAATGCACACCCACAGAGCACTAGGCATACCCTTAAAATGAGATTGAGACTTTAACATGCTTGTGTGCAAAACATTTCAAGTAGTATTATATTGTTTAGAGGGAAGTCATTCCAAGTCCTTCCCTATCCAGTAAGACTATCACTTAATCCCTGTTGATGTTTCTCTTCTCATGTTAGGCCTTCCTCCATATATGACAGCAATAATGAACTGGTGTCTAAATTGCATTTATATCTACCTCTCTTCTATACTAGGCAATTGGTGTCTTCTCCTATCTTGGTACTAACCAGGCCTGGCCCCACTTACATTCCAAAATCAGATGAGAAGAGATGCAATCAGCGTGGTATGGCTATGGAGAAGCTTCAATACCTGTATTATCAAAAAGATGAAGTAACATGGGAAGCAACTAATAGTTTGGTCTTCAAAAATGCCAAACTTAAGTACTAACATAAGAACAGACCTCTTTCTGTCCCTTCACCCAAGTGAATTTCTGTATTATACATTATATCTGAATGGTGATTTATGCTGTATTTATCTTCCCATGTTTAATATTAATGCAAACATTTATTTTTCATCTATTTATTACTATATCATCAGTTTTAGAATATGCAGACCATAGTGAATATTCAAAATCTAATTGCAACATAATTCTGTATGTGTATTCCCATTGCACAAAAGAAAAAATGGAGTAAGAATGGTGTGTGTGTGTGTGTGTGTGTATGTGTGTGCTCCCTCTCATGGGAGCACCACAATATAATAGAATTTAGGAGGCCTGGACAGTCTATGGGGCCTCTGGTAGTGGATCAGTATTTATCCCTAGTATACAAATGGATTTTGGGAGACCATTCCACATAGAGGGACACTCCCTCAGCCTAGATACATGGGGGAGAGCCTAGGACCTGACCAAAATGATATGACAGACTCCCCATGGAAGGTGTTACCATCCCTGGGGAGTGGATGGGTGGATGTGATGGGGGAGTTGGTGGGGGGAATGGGAGGATGGGATGGATAGGAACTGGGATTGATAAGTAAAATAAGATGGTTTCTAATTTAAATAAAAAATACTTCTTTTTAAAAGAATGGTGTACATGCATGTATGTGTGTGTGTGCTCCCTCTCATGGGAGCACCACAATATAATATAAATGGTAGATAGCATAGTGAAAGTTCTGGTTAATTTTATAAAAGCAACATGAAGAATGAAGAAACCAAAGAGTAAGTCTCTGCTTCTTGCCACACTGTTTTCTTGCATGGCATTGTGACTTCACTGTCTGGCTCCATCCTGTCCTTTGAGCCAAATCTCACACTATGAGTCATGTCTGCAAACCTAGCTGTCTTTCTCTGAAGCCCTGCAGTTGTTTGACTCTGGGCTTTGCCCCACATGTCACTTCTAGCCAGGAGCAATTTTCTTTGCCATTCTGGCTAATGAAACCTTCCATTCTCGCTGACTTATGGCAAAGGTCACTTGTGCTATTAAGTGGCTCCAGGCATCTCTGTAAAAAATCAGTCTCTTTTCCTCCTAGAAACTGCCAGAGACTTTCTTTTTGTTTATTTGCTTTGGCAGTTTACCTTTTGTGCCTCATACTTATGTTGCTCTTGTGCCTGGTGTCCTGAGGACAAAGGTCTTCTTGGACTCACCACTGCCTTTGGAGCATAGATAATGAATGTCTTCGTATATGTACTTAGCATTTGGGTTGAATAATGCAGTAATTCTGTTAATTCTGCCACATCATTCAACTCGATAAAGAAAATATAAATTTTGTTCCATTTTAAGGTTATTGTTTTAATCAATATAGTTATGAAACCAATTTTTTTTTCTGCTTCAGATTCATTGGGTATTACTGTAAAGGTTCCTAATACAGCAGACATATTAGCTGATGTATATTTCCCTTTAAATTCACATTAGTTAGAATACAGTAAGTTGCGCTGAGATGGCAGTGTAGAGCTTTGGCTGTGTGCTTAGTTAGCACGCTTGAGACTGCATTCCATCCAGAACACAGCAACAATTCGTGAAGAGTTAAAAAAAAAAAAAAAAAAAAAAAAAACAGCTCTTAATTGAAATCAACACTATTAATAATCCAGAGGGAATATAAAAAAAAGTAAAATGTATTTGTCTGGGAAGCCAGGTGTCATTATAAAAAGCTGTCATCTCAGTCCTTTTCATTGTTTGATTTACAGTTCTTCCTGCACATATTTATTCATCTTTCTGCCAAGTACATGTTTATAGGATTGCATTTAACCAGAGAAGATGGGGAGAGGGAAATAAAGGATATGCAATGTAATTAGTAAAAATCACTGTCAAGAGAGCTATAGTAAGTATTTACCTTCGGTGTTATCTGAAATGATTTAAATCCTCCAAATGAAAGACATAAAGCGATTTAATAGATAAAACAGAGCCCACATATGTGCTGCCTAATAAAACAACTTTGTATACAATGACAGGACACGCACACATTGGAAATAAAAGGATAAGAAAATGAGGGCATGGGAGGGAGGGAAGGAGAGGAAACTGGGATTGATATGTAAAAATACAAAAAAAAAATAAAAAAATATAAAAAAATAAAATATGCTATGCAAAAGAAAACCAAGGAAATCAACTGTCTCTGCATTAGATGAACTAGGCTTGAAGCAAAAAGTAAAAATAGACAGTCATTATGTAATAATAAAGAGTATGTATAATAAAGCAAGTATGTATAACAAGTAAAAATATAATTTTAGTCACTATTAAAGCACATAAATATATCTACCATAAATTAACTCTCTGAGCAATAACTTATTCCATAAACTCATAATAATAATTCAAAATCTCATTTTTATTGGTGAACCCACAATCAGACACAAAATCACAAATGGAATATAGGATTTAAACAACCTTGTTTAACAGTTGGACCTAAATAGATGTACACAGAACAATCACCAGTGGTTGGAGAACATCCGATTTCTCCATGAACCACGCCCAGCAACTTTATCTAGTTTAGATTATATGTTAGGTCACAAAACACGTTTCAACAAATTTAAAAAGTCAACATTATTTCAAATGTGTGTTTGTTTCCCGGCCACTATGACATCAAAACACAGTCTACATTTATCTCAATAAGTATCAAAATGAAATATAGTAAGTTCAACATTTTTTTACTTCTACTTTAAGGAAGGGAAGTACAAAATAAACTCATAACTAATGGAATTAAATAAATAATCAACACTTTAGAAATAAAGGAAGTAGTCTAAGTTTTAAAAGAACAATATTGCCTGACAGAGGTGGCACATGCCTTTAATCCCAGCACTCAGGCAGAGACAGGTGGATCTCTGTGAGTTTAAGACCATCCTGGTCTACAAGAGCTAGTTCCAGGACAGCCTCCAAAACCACAGAGAAACCCTGTCTAAAAACAGAGAGAGAGAGAGAGAGAGAGAGAGAGAGAGAGAGAGAGAGAGGATATAAAGCCATAGTATTAGAGAATTTGTTTTGAGATTCTGTCTTCAAGTAATGTAAGAAGCTACAGACATAAAATCTCACCATGACTGCCCAAACATTTTTAAGAAGACAAAGAAATATTTAAATCTTTACCATTTTGTTTTTTGTGATGTTGGTGTACACAAAAGATAGTAGAAATTGTGCAGAAGCTATTAGTAATACAATCAGTTACATTTGGGATAAGAGAGAGAGAGAGAGAGAGAGAGAGAGAGAGAGAGAGAACAAAGATGTATCTGCAAAAAGAAACTGGAATAAAAGACTTTCAAAACTAAATGGTGGTGGTGAGGAATGGATTTCCTAAAATATATACACCTTGATAATGAACCAAAGTTATTGAGTCAGATGAATAAAACAAGTTACTTTATTCACTTCTTTAAAATTACTCAGTGATTCATTAAGTTTCTATCCCACATATTCTTTATTTTTCCATCAAAATATAAAGCTGAACAAAAAAGAAAAGAATTCACATCCCTAATGAAGATTAAGTTCAAATAGCAGACAACAAATTTAAAAACTGTTTTGTAATTCAGGGTCATAAACTAGCATCTGCCCATGAGGACCCTTGCAGTTGCCTCGGTGAAGTAGACTATGGATTGGAAGACTATAGCCAAAAGCTGAAGAGGAAATAATCCCCGAAGGTATAACATGAACATGAATGCAAACACTACTGCCCTTTGTGTGTTAAGTAAACAGAAATGCAGGCAGCAGCTGAAAAAACATACTGATGTAGAACTAAGTGAGTTAGAAATATGGTGGTTAGTCTTGTGTCAATGAGGAGATCAGTTTCTTACTAGCCATCATTGGTTTAATGTGTCTGAAAGGAGTTTCTCCAGATGTTGTTATTGGAAATGGTGGACTGAGTAAGGCAGGGTTCAGTTCTAATGCAGGTGGTATTATCCAACACCCTGTGGGTTTATATAGAGTAGAATGGTGGAGAATGCTTTTCACCTAATTGCTCGCATTGGGATACCAACATTCTCTAGCCCCTAATTCGTAGATCTCTACAGCATCTTGAAGAACACAGATCATGGGACTTCTCAAGTTATCATATATTGTATTATATATAATATTGGCATGCATATTTATATGAATATGACTATATGGAATGGACTAGTATTATAAACATGCTTATGGTCCCCTTTCCCACAGCTAATAATTAACAGGGAGGTTAAAGTGGGAATTTTTAAATGTTTTCAGAATCTAATATTGTACACAATTATATAAGTGAGAGGACTTACGAAGCAGAGCACTGGTTCTGCTCCAAGAGGCTCTGCTTTAGTAAGTCTGTGGTAAGATCCAAGAATTTTCATTTCTAACAAGCTCCCAGGTGATTCTGAGACGGCTGGTTAGGGATGACAGCTTGAGAACAACTACCATAAATAAGAGGGAGTTTTGCAAATAATCAGAGCCATCCAGACGTTAATAATCACGTCCCTGTTCTCTCCCAACTGGTAGTTTATCACAGATGAAAAATCTTGAGCTAACATGATGTATTCAGCTCTCATTTCATTATTTAGCAAACTCAACTTAAATCTTCAAAGGAATAAGTTCATCTCTAAAAAACGTCCCTTTGTCTCATCATTCCAGAGACTAAAGAGATGTGTTTTAAAGTGCATTTCACAAAACATAGAGAAAAAAGAAACAAATTAAAAAGCTTTTCTTATAGCCTGAAGATTATTCTGCCTGTATTTCTGTAAAAAAAAAAAAAAAAAAAAAAAAAAAGTTGTGTCATAGCTAATATTAGTACACACAATCGCTATTATCTTCCATAATAAAGGCAAAGACTGAGTATTTTCAGTAAATAATTGTACTGGGCTCACAGTCTATGCCATAAAGAAGTACTCACTGTCATTAGGTCATCCAGAAATCCACAGACCAGTTCCTCTTGTGGGAACACATCCCTTACCTCCATAGCATTGCAGAGATATCTCTCTTTCCCTAGTCCATGCAAGTGTGGCTAAATTTAGTTCACCTTAAGAGCTAAGCTGCATGTCATTTCACGGAGAAGGCTCTGTTTGTCTCACTTCAGGAGAAACACAGATTGCCTTCAAGTATTCACTGGACACTGAAATCCTTCCTCTTGTAACTGGGAAAGAAGGTGTAAAATATCTATGTATGGATGTGTGTTTATGCACACACAAACTGAAGGCATACTGAGCAAAGAAATACCTGTACATTGTCATACCTCTTTACCAGCAACTGTCCATGTTAAAATTAGGAGAGTTCCAAGCAGATGCTGCAGCAGAAATTTGTGCCCTGTTGAAGATTTGGAATGGATTTGAAACCATAGCCCTCTGAGTTCCATGAACCTGTCAAGAATCCCTGCTCAGTCAGATCTTCATCTGATCTGTCTGCCTTCCTCTAAGTCTCTTAAAATCACAGATTACTGAGACATTCAAGGGCATAGACTGTAGCAGCTTGAGCATGGACTCCAAAGCCAAGAGGAACCTTGAATGAGGCTCTTAGAGAGAAGTATAGTTCAAATGTCTATAAGATTTATGAAAAGATACACCATATAGAATAAGTCTCATATGAAAGTTGGCAACATGCAAATACTTTCATATTTTTTACTACTTCATTGTTTGATCAGTAAAAGGGGCTCTGTTTTACCATAATGCTTCCAAATACTTCTTTTTTCTGTTTCTTAATCCCCAGTCATCTTACAGAGATATTTTCTTACCATTCCAATATTGAAACAACCTTTATCCATCCACCACATGCTATATCACCAGCCCCTAGCACCAGAACACGAATTCTCATACCAGGACTTTGATAACTAATCATTGTACATGCGCTTGAAAAGCTTAAGATAATGCTGTTTGTGAAGAAATTGGTATACTCAGATCCATTTTTTCATTGTGTCTTTTTAGTTCAAATTTTTAGTAAGCACATAGATAACTGGCTGATTTTCTAGGTGTCACTTAATACTGTTTTGAAAAATTCCTCAATACAGTAATAAGGCTAGAAGTCACACAACTCTCTAAATCGGGTATTCCTGTCATTTTCTATGAGAATCTTATGCCATGTAAGCTTTTCTACACTTTTGTTTATGATTTTTTCCATGGAAGAATCCAAAGAAACAAAACAAAATTGAGTTATTCAGTTTTAAATTGTCCTGTCTCTCTTTGTGATACTGAGCTATCACTCTCCAGGTGAATACAAGAGTTATTTATGATTTTCATTTAAGAAATGTTTATAAATGTCTGGAAACAGTACAATGTATCTCAGGCATAAGCTTTCTTCTATGGTATTACCATCTTAGATTCTCTGTTATGTGCTGACACTACATTTTATTCAACACTTGTAGTCGCTGTGTGAGTCCTGTAAGTGTCACCTTCATAGTGACAGTCACTGTTTACCTATTTAGAAATCTAAAATCAGTAAGAAATATGAACTGTCACTCTTGCTAATATTAGAATTTTATAAATAAAAGCAACTTTTTTCATCCTTCTGGTAGCTTCTGCTTGGAGACATGCTTCTGATCAGAAAAGAATCACTTACACATATGAACTCTTAAAATCAGTGGTACTCCAAACATTGAAAATTTTCTGTTCATGTCACATAACCTGTTTCTTAGGGACAATCTACAGGCACCTTTCACAGAAAACATTCAAAAAGATCCTTTTCTTTTGTAGACCTTTATATACATGATAAACAAGTACTGCATTTACATATTGAACTTAAGAAAAACAAGTAACATGCAGAAACATGATTAAAACATTATTTTTGACCATCTGATGTGGGATGCCCTTCTGTATATATGTTTCTCTTATTGGTTGATAAATAAAACACTGATTGACCAGTAGCCAGGCAGAGAGGACAGATAGGGCCTCCAGGTGAAGAGAATGCTGGGGAAAGGAGTCAGGGAGAGGCCACATGAGAGAGATCCCATGTAGCTACCAGGAAGATGGCGTGCCAAACATTCTTTGGTAAGATAAGGCCATTTAGAAATACATAGATGAATAGTTATGGGTTAATAATTAAGAGAGAGCTAACAAGGAAGAAGCTGGAGCCATCAGCCAAAAGAGTTTCTACTTGAAAGAAGCCTGTGTGTTTTCATTTGGGTTTAAACAGCTGTGGGACCAGGCAGAACAGAAACTTCCACCTTCAACCATCAATCAAATAGAATATCTACATTTCTATTAAAATGAGTCACGTATCTTGGGGCAACGTATATACTCACTACCTCTAACTTTCATAACCCCATATTCTAGCTATAATCATATCAGAGAAGTGAGTGGGCCCATGGATAGCGTTCAGAGGCATGGAAACAGCATTACCATTTAGGGCCTCTTCTCTCCATTCATTTCTTCCTTCTTGCTGCTCTGTCTCTGACTGAGCTGTGTTTATCCATTAGAAGATACCCTGGATGAAGTCAGGAAGGATGTAACTATTTGTTTAAGTGATTTACTACAGCCTGGAAAGAATTCATGAGTTCACTTACATTTCTTTTTATTTATTATTTATCTTTATGTACTTGTGTATGTGGAGGTATGAGTATGACTCTATGCGTCCACGGAGTGCAGAATAGGTTGGCAGACTGCATGGGGCTAAACTTAAAAGCAGTTGTGAGCCACTTGTTTGTTGTGCAAACCAAACATCTGCAGTGTGCACTCCTAGCTACAGAACCATCTCTCCAGTCCAGATTTAAGTCCCTGGTATTATTTTCAGTATGATCATTTGTTTTTGTTGTTGTTGTTGTTGTTTGTTTGTTTGTTTTTGTTTGTTTTTTGGTTTTTTTTCATTTTGGATTGCTTTTGAGCTCTTGGATATTTAAACAATCTAATGAAAGTCAGCTGATTCTATTGTAATTGTTTCATGAACAGAGAAAAATACTGAGTTCATCTCTCCTATACTATCTTTGAAAAAATAGATTTATTTAGAAAAAATATGTAACGTGGATAAAAGACCTTCTAAACATTGACTTCAATTCTGCACTTGATGCCAGTTCTGTTATATTGTATTCCTCTGAGTACAGAGAGATACTTTCACTACAAACTGCCATTCAGTCCACAATTTTAAGAAAATTGCGGTTGATACGTATCTTCAAACAGACTTATTGCTATGTATGTCAGCAGAACAGATATCCGGTGTAAGTGGCTTTGATGCATTTGCGTTTTCTGTCCCTGAATGATGAACATTTTGAACATAATAATCTCAGAAAAGCATTGTGACGAAAAAAAAAAAAAAGGCCCTTCTGCAATAGGTTTTCCTGACCTGATGTCTGCCGGCTCTTTCTACTCCTTTAAAAACAAAAACTTGAGAGTATACTACCATCAATGATCTTGAAAATAGTTTAAATTCTACATAAAGAGATGAAATGCTGAGGTATGTATAAATCAGCCTGATTTTCTAGTTTATTATGATATAAAATCATAAGATAAATATTGTACTACTTCTAGATAAATCTACATTCAATTAAAAATGATAACTTTATTTGCTTGTGGGGTGTGTGTGTATGTGTGCACTTGTGTGTGCATGTGTGTGTGCATGTGTGTGTGCATGTGTGTGTGCGTGTGCGCGTGTGTGCATGTGTGCGCTGTGTGTGTGCGTGTGTGTGTGTGTGCATGCATGTGTGTGTGCGTGTGTGTGTTACATGTTTACCTGTATGTGAAGATGCAGGTTCACAGGTGAGAGAGCATGTGTTCTGGACATGGAAACTGGGTCCCTGTACTTACAGAGGGATTCATCTCTCTTAACTGCTGAAATGTAGTCTCCATTCTGTCCTTTATTTCTAATAAGCACTGTTTTGATTATATAACGTTTATTCATCTTTTTGGAATATTTGACTTGTTCATTTTAATTTTTCATGATAGTAGATTGTAAATACTAAAAAGATTATACATTTGACTTTTAAAATAATGTCTCATTTTATAATTCAGGCTGTATTCAGTCTTGCAAACTTCTTACCTCTGAGTCCTTAGCGCCAGGATCATAGGTGTTTACTGAATGCCCAGCAGGACGTCATTTCAGACATGAGGAAAATGTAGAGTGAAACAATCAGGTACTTCCTTGAAAAGAAAATTTACAAATGTAGAATGGACTTGATTTAAGTTAAAACTTATGAAGTGACATTTTAAATTTATTCACAAAATGCCTAAGAGAAATTTAAAGTTAAAATAGAATTCTGAAAATGCTTCAATTTTTACATTTCATAGGTAATTTTGTAATATTAAAGATTTCATAAATTTATATATTTTATTCTTAAATTTCAAAGAATTTATTTAGAATAATAAAGCTCATATTCACATATATATATATATGTCATATATATATATATATATATATATATATATATATATATATATGACAGGATTTTCACAAGAATATCATTTGCTTATGTTCTATTTCCAAGAAGTCTGATGTGACATCTTACCGTTTCTTTATGTAGAAAATAGAAGGAAGAGAAAGGAAGCTGGTAATTCACTCACAGTTAGGTCTGAGAGTCTACTGGATGTGAAAGGCCAAGGAATTAAGTCAGAAGAAAACTCCATTAAATGTGGCTGCCAGCTCAATACTCTGCATTCTGCAAATACCTTCAAATTTCTTAAGGCAAAACCACATTTCAGGAACAGAAGCCTGAGATTTAGTAAACTGTCCTTTTGTTGATTTTTATTTGGTATTTATTAAATGATAGAAAATATTCTGGGGAAAGAGAAGCAATCAGTTTTTTCACTTCATGAATTTCATAGTTACTAGGCTATGTGCACATAAAATATATCATAACAATAATCATGTTTTCAAATTGATCTAATTCATAAATGTAAAGCAAAACATAATGAACAATTAAAGCAGTGAGTCTACCACCCCCATCCAGTAGCATAAGTAGGGTATTGAAGTATATTTCTGCAAAAGTAAAATTTAACATCAGACTTGAAAGGTGACTAAAAACTTTGAGGGCAAAGAGATGATGAAGGCCCATTGATAGAGGTATATAAACATGCTATGTTCTGATAAGGGAAGGTAGATAGATGCTCATGTTAAGCAATAAAATGGAAACTTACGTATCAACATAGCTGCAAAACTTGACAGTGAGGGATACCAGTGTGTCTTTATCTGCAGATAGAAATTCTGAATCTTAAGTGCAATGAGAGGTTAAAGTGTCTTGAAAGAACATGTGAGAAGACCAACTCTGAGGCCAAAGGAATCACATAGGAAATGTTAGCTTAGCCTGGAGTAAGTACAATGCAAAGAGGGGAAAGGAGATGGATTTGAGACATAACCAAATTAAGAACAAGTGAACAAAAATCAGTGTTTGGCTGAATAAGAGAGAAATCCAGTTGTTGAAGATAACTCCAAGAATGAATGATACTATTAAAACATGAAGAATATTTGGACAAAGTTTATCATTAGAAAGAGGAATGGAAATCAGATATCCAAGTATTCAAGTAAATGTAATAGATTATATGAGAGAGTTAATAGAATGGAAGACCTGACTAGACAGACACATATGTGATTATATGAAGCCATCAGTTTGAAGGTGCTGAACAGACAGTCATATATATGCATACAGACTTAGCACGGAGTCTCAGGTGGTGGTATGAAATAAGAATCTGTTGATATTTATATCATTTTATTTTAATTACCCTACAGAGTGAAATGTGATTCTGTACTGTTTAGGTTAGTAATCAAAGGTATCTAGACACATCCCTGAAGATTTATAGCCTTAACATTTTAATGGAAATGGAGAAGCAAGGAATAATAAGCAAGAAGGAAAGAGAAGAAGGTAATGCATAAACAAGGAGTACTAAACAAGAAATCAAGCTGGAACGTGTTTATAGCACAGTCAACAGAATAGAGGTCTTCACTTAGTGCAATCTAAGTCATTAGTGAGGATCACTTGAACTAATTTTATTCCCATAAACACAAGGATTGAAATAAGAGCAGAGCAGAGACACTGAGTGACAATTTCATAAGAAACAGTGGCTTGAGAGTAAGTGATACTTGGAAGGAAAAACAACGAAAACAAGTGGCTTGAGAGTAAGTGATACTTGGAAGTGTAGGTCATATTACATGGTATATGCACCTTACATAGATGGGGAAAGGATAAAAATATGAACAGATGAGGGGGAAAAAAGCACTTGGCAAGTCAGCAGATAACTAGGGTAGAGATGATAAGAGTAGACGCAAATGATGACAGATCGAAATATATAACAATTCAGGATTTAACATTTCTGTACATTTTCCACTTATAAAAACACAGGTAGAAGTAACCAGAAAGATGTGGCTTAAAAAGCTTAAATATGGAGGGAATATAAAAGCAAATTATGTGAAGAAATAATGTAGTGAAAACTATGTTTAAGAATGATTCTCTTCGGCTATAATAAAACTGATTTGACATGGAATTCAGGAAATAACCATCTAGAGTATAACTGCTCTTCATTATTTTCTGTTTCCTTTTTGTTTTCATTTTTTAATTTAAATTTGAAACAAGCTTGTTTTACATGACAATTCCCGGTCCCTCTCCCTTCCTTCTTCCCCTGCTCCCCATTAACCCCCTATCTTTTCCTCTTTCTGCTCCCCAGGGAGGGTGTGGCCTTCCATTGGGGAATCTACAAAGTCTGTCATATCATTTAGAGCATGGTCTAGCCCCTCCCCCATGTGTCTAGGCTGGGAAAGTATCCCTCTATGTGAGATGGGCACCCAAAGTCCATTTATACACTAGGGATAAATACTGATCCACTACCAGAGGCCTCATAGACTGTCCAGTCCTCTTGACACTCACATCCAGGGGATCTGGGTCAGTCCTATACTGATTTCCAAGCTGGGGGTCCATTGGGTCCAACTTGTTCATATCAGATGTTTCTGTGTGTTTTCCTAGCCTGGTCCTGGCCCCTTTGCTTGTCACCCCTCTCTACAACTGGATTACAGGATTTTAGCTTAGTGTTTAGCTGTGGGTGTCTGCTTCTGCTTCCATCATCTACTGGATGAAGGCTCTGGGATGGCATACAAGGAAATAAATCATCAATCACATTATCAGGGAAGGGCATTTCCACTCTTGGAAGCCCATCCACTATTTCTTAGATTTGTTAGCTGGGTTCATTCTTGTAGATCTCTGGACATTTCCCTAGTGTCAGATTTCTCGTTAAACTTATAATGGCCCCCTCTATTATAGTATCTCCTTTCTTGCTTTCTTCTATTCTGCCCCAACTCAAACTTCCTGCTCTTTCATGTCCTTCTCTCCCCTGCTCTTGTCCCCTTCTCTTTCTCCTAAATCTCTCTCCCCTACTTCCCATACTCCCAATTTACACAGGAGATCTTTACCCTTCCCCTTCTCCAGTGTACCATATATGTCTTAAGAACTTTGAACTTAGTGTTCTCCTTGTTTCCTGACTTCTCTGGTGGTGTGAATTGTAGGCTGGTGATCATTTGCTTTATATCTAAAATCCATATATGAGTGAGTACATACCATGTTTGTCTTTTTTGTGACTCAGGATGGTTTCTTCTTCTTCTTCTTCTTTTTCTTCTTTTTCTTCTTCTTCTTCTTCTTCTTCTTCTTCTTCTTCTTCTTCTTCTTCTTCTTCTATTCTGTGAATTTCTAGATCCCATTTTTGCCCTCCCACACACACTAATTAGTACTCCATTGTAAATATATTACATTTTATCCATCCATTCATAAGTTGAAGGGCATCTAGTTTGCTTCCAGGTTCTGGCTATTACAAACAATGCTGCTATGAGCATAATTGAAAAGATGTCCTTGTTGTATGAATGTTCATTCTTTGGGTACATGCCTAAGAGTGGAATCGCTGGATCTTGAGGTACACTGATTCCCATTTTCCTGAGGAACCACCACACTGATTTCCAAAGTGCCTATAAAAGTTTGTAGTCGCACCAGCAGTGGAGGAGTGTTCCCCTTTCTCCACATCCTCTCCAGCATGAACTGTCATTGGTGTTTTGTTTGTTTGTTTGTTTGTTTGTTTTAGCCACTGTGACATGAGTAAGATGGTATCTCAATGTTGTTTTGATTTGCATTTCCCTGATAGCTAAGGATGTTGAGCACTTTCTCAAGTGTCTTTCAGCCATTTTAGAATCCTCTATTGAGAATTATCTATTTAGGTTTGTACTCTACTTTTTAATTGGATTATTTGGTGTTTTGGTGACTACCTTCTTGAGTTCTTTGTATATTTTGGAAATCAGCCCTCTGTCAGGTGTGGGTAGGCTACAGTTCTGTTTTGTTGACTGTGTCCTTTGCCTTGCAGACGCTTCTCAGTTTCAAAGGTCCCATTTATTAATTATAGATCTCAGTGTCTATGCTACTGGTATTCTGTTTAGGATGAGGTCTCCTGTACCAATTTGTAAAAGGGTACCTTCCACTTTCTCTTCTAAGAGGGCCAATGTAGCTGGATTTATGTTGTTGTCTTTGATCCATATGGACTTAAGTTTTGTGTGTGGTAATAGATATGGATCTTTCTGCAGTCTTTTACACACCACAATCTAGTTATGGCACCACCATTTGTTGAAGATGCTTTCTTTTTTTCCATTGTATTAATTTAGCTTCTTTGCAAAAAAATCAGGTTTTCATAGGTGTGTGGGTTAATATAATGGTTTTCAATTTGATTTCATTGGTGTACCTGTCTTTATTTATACCAATACCAAGATGTTTTCAGAACTATAGCTCTGTAATGGAGCTTGAAGTCGGGGATGGTGATGCCTCCAGAAATTCCTTTATTGTACCAGGTTGTTATGGCTATATTGAGGCCCATGCCACAAAAGAGACCTCATACATGACACTGCCTAGATGACCAAAAACCAGAGGCTGGACAGCTCAGGGACCTGGGGTAGAACCAAACACTAATGTATGATAGATAGATAGATAGATAGATAGATAGATAGATAGATAGATAAATATATACAGACAGTGATTCCTATTGATATTCTGCTATACTCATAGTTCAGTGCCTAGCCCAATCTTCATCACAGAAGCTTCAACCAGCAACTGATGGGAACAGACGCAGAGACCCACACCCAAATATTAGGCAGAGCTCAGGAATGGGAGAAGGTAAGACTATAGGAGCTGGAGGGGTTAAGGATAAGCCACAAAAATATAGCCCACAGAATCAACTAAGGAGAGCTCATGGGGGCTCACAGAGATTGAAGCTTGAAACAAGGAGTCTGCGTGGGTCTATTGCTAAATCCTCAACTTATATGTTATAGTTGTGTATCTTGGTGTTTTGTGTGATGTCCAACAGTGGGAGTTGGATAGGGGTGTCTCTAACTCTGTCGCCTGCTCTTGGGAACCTTTTCCTTACCTTGAGATGCTTCATCCAGCCTTGATATGAGAGTTTGTACCTAGTCATACTATAACTTGTTATGCCATGTTCAGTTGGTATCCCTAGGAGGCCTGCTCTTTTCTGAAGGGAAACAAGGGCAGTAGATCTGCGTGAGAGGGGAGATGGTGGTGGGAACTGATAGGAGCTGAAGGAAGAAAAACTGTGGTCAAGACATACTATATGAGAGGAAAACAAAGGTTAGACAGGTTAGACGTATATATATATATATATGCATATATATATATACATATATATGCATATATACATATGTACATATATATGTATATACCATACCTGTGACCCCAACAATATGAGGTCCAAGGCAGGACGAACACTGGAGCTTGATACCTGCCAGCCTGGGTTTAGAGACCCTGCCTCCAAAAAATAAAGCATGGAAGGTTGAGGTAAGCCATCTTCTGTGTTTGCGGGACAGTGTTGCTTGCTATGTTATCCTGATGTCTGTGTCTTCACTCTGCTGTTACACAGACAAATCTGCTTGTCTGGGACTTTGGGAATTCTTTTTCACACTGAACAGTGTTCAAATGGATGGCTTTCTTTCTCTGTGTCATACACAGTTTGACCCTAGATGTAGAGTGATAGAGAGATGTGTAAAGGTGACTTTAACTATCTTTTTCTTCCAGAAATAGACACAGTTATTGTCGTTAGAGACATGGGAAGGCAAACTTAACCACTGAAATCAACTCCTTCCCAAGTCTGCACAGTGTATTTGAGGTCACTGATGTGTATATGGAACCCAAGCCAGGATTTCATAGGGAAGAATCAAGTGAAGAAATGGATGCATAAATGAAGGAGGGTCGGTTCTTTTGTGCAGTGGTTTAAGGAAACCAAAGACAAAAGGTCATAAACATGCCACATATTTCCAACTTTGCAAAAGTCAAACATAGAACACCCATCCCAACAGCAACACACTTAACATTCCTAGGTCTGCAGGGTTATTTTTATATATCCATAGCAACCTATTTCTCTTTTATTTCTTTTTTTTCCCTTTTGGTTTCCAAGAGGAGGTTGCCAAGCAGTTTACATTACTGGACTATGATAATAAGACTGCTGACTCTGTGGCGTATTAACATTTCACTCAGTACAAGCTCTGCCTGGTTACTGAAGGAAAACTAACACAAACGCTAAAGCTACCTGTTCAAAAGTCAATTGTGGCCTTCTAGATGCTGTCAGTGTAGGGAAATGTGATCCAGAACATGTGCTAGTGACAGCACAGGAATCTACAGAGTCCTCTATTCTGTGTAAAAAGTAACCCACATATGATAAAGCAAATGAATGTCACATTATTTGCCAAAGTGACGTACTTTTCTTAAGACCAGTTTTAAAGCTGGCCTTTAAGGTATCTATATCATACAAACAAAAAAGCCAACAAGCTCTATCCCTAAAAACACTGTTTCCAAAATTTACCTCTCTCCCGAAAGAGCCATTGCTGATGCCTTCCTCATGATTTGTATTATTTTATGGGAAAACTCTTTTTCTTTAATTAATTAATTAATTTAATATTCTGACCACAGTTTCCCTTCCCTCCCCTCCCTCCTCTTCTACAGTTTCCTCCACCCACTTCCTCTCTGCCCCCCCCCACACACACACACGCACACACACGCACACACACGCACACACACGCACACACACACGCACACACACATGCACACACACACACACTCACACACTCATCCACTCCTACTCCATTTTTCATTCAGAAAAGGGCAGGCCTCCCATGGGTATCAACAAAGCATGGTATATCAAGTCGCAGTAAGACCAAGCCCCTCCCCTTGCATTAAGGCTGTGTAAGGCAATCCCGTATGAAGAATAAGATCCTAAAAGCCAGTAAAAGAGTCAGAGACAGCCCCTGGTCCTGCTATTAGAAGTCTCACAAGAGGACCAAGCTTAACAACTATGTCATATATGCAGAGGGCCGAGGTCAGTCCCATGTGGGCTCCCTGGTTGTCAGTCCAGACTCTGTGAGCTCCTGTGAGCCCAGGTTAGTTGATTTTGTGGGTTTCATTGTGATGTCCTTGACCCTAGTGGGTGCTATAATCCTTCCTCGCCTCTTCCACAGGATTCCTGGAGCTCCTCCTATTTTATGGCTGGGAGTGTCTGCATCTGTGTTCATCAGTACCTGAATGAAGCCTCTATGAAGACAATTGGGCTAGGCACTAATCTAGAGTATAGATTATTGTTAGACAACATTATATTGACATTTTCTTTCCCTGCGTTTTGTTCTGTCCTAGGTCCCTGGACCATCCAGTCTGCTTTCTAGCACTCCAGGCAGTGTGAGGGGTGGGCTTACATTCTGGCATGGGCCAATCATTGGCTGGTCACTCCCACGATCTCTGTGCCATCCTTACCTCAGGACAGATAAGGACACACTGTAGGCTACGGTTATGTGGCTGGATATCCGTCCACTTGCACACTTGCCTGATCACAGGAGGCGGTCAGTACAGGCTACTTAACCCCTTTTGACAGTACCCTTAGCTGGGGTCATCTTTGACTCCTGATAATTCCCACAGATCAGGTTTCTGTCTGACCCTGAAATTACCCCTTTCCAGTCAGCTCTCTGAGTACTCTCTCCCCAGCAAGAGAAAAACTCTCACTGCAACATTATAGAATACTGAATTCTCTACAATGAAATATATACAAAGTTCTGCTTTCATTTTAGCTCTAGTAATACTTTGCATGGTTAAATGTATCAGGAAATCTAAAGTACTCTATAAAGAATGTAAGTGATGTGGATTTAGTTTTCTTTTCCACAGAACTTAGAACTAGTTTTGGATAATATAAAACTCCTTCGCAGCTTCTTTTGAGATATTTTATTGAACTAAAATGATAAAAAATGGCAATTCAATAATTTTATAACGTTAACTTATTATTTATTTCATCCAATTATGTCCAGGCCAACTCCAACATTAGTTCTGCCATAATCATACCATATAACATTTTTTCTATGTTGGTTTGTTTATCTGTGCATTAAGATCAATGCTAGCAACTGACTTATCTAGCAATGTTAGCATTAATAAAGCTAATTTATGTCATGGGTTTCCTTCAAGGCCATATACGTGATAAACATGCTTAAGTCTATCTAAATTGTCATTGTTACTATGATATGTGTGAGTCTACTGTAATCAAACTTTATCTCTTCTGTGTGCATTTTAGAATCTTAAACATACACAAAGTGGGACGAAATATGGTTTCTAAACGTTGATTTTTTTTATGTTTTTTTCTTCCTAAATAAGATGAAAATCTGATAACTAATAATTCCTATTTGAAATGAGTTTTAAGTAAATTGAATTCTTCCTCCACTGGCATTAAGTTAAACTCATGGAATTCAGTTTTGAATGCCCTAATGCATTTATATTGTTTATATATATTTTACTCTTGCCATGCATCAGATTTGGTCAAAATAATGCAATCGTATATTCCTTTCCATGTTTCTAAATATATACATGGAAAAGAAGTGGAGAGCATTGTGAATCCAGGGACAGAATTCAATGTTAAGCAGTAATTGGAAAAGATCGGTTGCTTAGAAACTGCATAGAACACTGCTTTGTTTCAAGTGACGGGTATTACAAATCATGTATTAAACTAGTAGAACCTTTTAAAAATTTTAACAGTGCAATTGATGGCAATTTTAATAAGCTTTGACACATAACTTAAAATAGTACATTTCAATCATGTAGAAGACTCGCCAAAATCACCTACAAATACTGGCATATTTATAATGAACTTTGGTTGCAGACCTTATGAAGCTTTAAGTTGTATATGCACAAGCTGTACTCTCATTGAGGGTAATGAAATATCCTTCCCAAGAATAATCACCCCTTCAAAAAGAGCTGCATGTAATCAGCCGTGTCACGCACCATTGAACTTTGTGCATGGGACTTTCTGTGTAATTGCTGTTTGGTGACATTTGCAATTGGATGCAGTTATTAAGCAATGTAAGATGCTAATTTGTTACCTGGCCAGGGTAGGAGGTCCTTTCACTCCTACTCAGTTTTAAAACGTGATGACCCTGAAAGCAAATGAAATGAAAAGATTCACTCAGAGAGAAGAAATGTCATGATGTGAAGCAGGGGCCAGTCACATTTTGTTTGGCTGCTTAGAAGATGGATTTTACATGCATTTAGGCAAGGCCCCTGATTTGATAACCTGCCCACACTCATAATGTATGTGTGTGTGTGTGTGTGTTTTTCCTCTGAAGGCTCCTCTCCTGCATTTCTAAAAGTAATTGCAAATTGGAAAATAATTGATTTAGACATAAAATAGTTTCCTATTCTGTCCTTCTCTGGAAATCTATTCATTTGACCCAAAACTTGTGTGATTTAAGGCCTATTCCATAAGATGGAACTCATACACAACACTGCTTGGGTGACCAAGAACCAGAAACTAAATAGCCCAGAGATCTACAGTAAAACCAAATAATACTGGTCTAAAAGAAAGAGTAAAAAAAAGAAAGGAGCAACAAAATGACCCCCAATGATTTACTACTATGCTCATAGATCAGTACCTTATTTAGCCATCATCAGAGAGGCTTCGTCCTCAAGCAGATGGGGACAAATATCATCGCACACTCCAACCACAACATAAAATATTCCTTTAATATATGTAATCCTCAAAGTACTGAAACTTGACCAAAACCAAGACTATAAAATATTCAGTGGTTTCTGATATTTTCTTAGGTTTTGTTTGAATGATTTTTCACAACCAGACAATAATGATTTAGAGGTAGACAAGGCTATCCTCCGAAAACTGACTCTGAACAATCAAGGCTTATTTCTTGTTCAAGCTGGACTATCCTCCAGGAATGAAAAGAATTCTGAAAATGATAGCTCTTCAAGAGACCAGACTCTGATAGATATATCTACCACCCTACCATGTCTCTCCATGCATTGGTGCAGCTTCTAACTCATTGACCAGAACTTGTTCAACCATAAGAGAACAAAGAACTGAGAGGTTTATGGTTGGGATATAAAGTACCCACAGCATCGGTTTCCTTCCTTTGCTCTGTTTGCTGTTTAAAATGATGTGATATCATACACTTCCACCATGAGGAATTATAACATAGAAACGATGACCCCAATCTAACTTTTCTCTTTTAGCTGTTGATGTAAAGCATTCTGTCACAGACATGAGAAGCCTAACACAATGATCAATGCCTGAATTTAAAGGAAGAACGAAATGCACACAAGAGTGTTGGGTCCATCACTGACAGATTTGCTTTGGCAATGTCTGGCAAAAACTTGAAACCACCATGGACAGGTTTGCTTTGCCAGGGTCTGGTAGATAAGGCAAAAACTTGAAAACACCATAGATAGGTTTGCTTTGGCAAGGTCTAACAGATAAACCAAAGGATAGAATAACCTCATGCTTAATTCAAAACCAAAACCAGCCTGTTTTTCTTTTTTTTTTTTTTAAATTCTTATAACTTTCATTGATTCTTTGTGGATTTCATGTCATGTATTCTGATCCCACTAATCTTCCTACTCCCTTGCATCCAACCTCTGCACTGGCAACATCCCACCAAAACAAAACGAAATTTAAAAGAAATATCAAACTAAACAAAATAAAAAAAAAGAAAACAGAAAAAAGGAGATGAATTTCATTGTGGAAGCTATAGTATGAATCCCATAAGTCACACAGTTTGCCCCTTAGTCCATTATTTTTACTTGCAAGTGTTCATTGCCAAGAGTCAATGGTCTGGTTTGAGTCCTTGGATCTGCTACACCACTGATACCAAGGTCTCCCTGGGGTTCCTTGGCTTAAATGCAGAACCAGGATTCTCATTAATATTTTAAAGCTCAAAACATGATTTTTCCCATCATAATATGATCATAGATGTGCCTAGTACACACCTGTGTGCACTTCAATTATGTATAGTCACAGTTTGTGAACTTAAACGGTTTTCCACAGTCAGCCTTAGATTTTTTTCACTCTTGACTCATAACATTAGCCAACTTCAAAAAACTATATGTACCCTAAAATCCAGGCAGGTACCAAGCTCTGAAACATCAGTCTCCCCAGGAGCCATCTCCCATATCTAGAGTGACTGCCCACACACCATTGTCTTCCCCCATCTTAGTGTGACTGCCCACACACCAGTGTCTTCCCCCATCTTAGTGTGACTGCCCACACACCAGTGTCTTCCCCCATCTTAGTGTAACTGCCCACACACCAGTGTCTTCCCCCATCTAAATGTGACTGCCCACACACCAGTGTCTTCCCCCATCTTAGTGTGACTTCCCACACACCAGTGTCTTCCCCCATCTTGGTATAGGTTTCCACACAGCTATGTCCTGGCATTATCACAAGTCCTTTTATTTCTTACATTTGTGCTGTGTTATCACATACTAAACATCTAGAAAACATTTGACTCCAGCCACAGCAGTGTGCTTCTTGTTAGCACACGGATTTCTGTCACAGGTATTAGAGGAAAAATGTGCTGTACGTATAGGGGGCACATATGCCATGGTAAGTGTGTGAGGCAGGGGTCAGAGCTCAACACACAGGAGTTGGCTCCCTGCTGGGGTCCTCAGGAATTGAAGGGTGGAAAATGGCTTGCTGAGGATATCCTTTAGCCCCTGGACCATCTCTGCTGCTCAAGAAAACTTTATTTGAGACACTTGTAACAAAGTTAAGAGTATTGCAATAGGAAAAAGTAAACTGAAATTTTTAAATATCCTTTTTCTTTAGTATTTTATGTCAAATGATTCTCACATTTTTAAGGATGGCTGACTTAGGCTATAAGGCTGGGATATGAATGCATCTCAAAATAATATAATTTCAAGTTTTGTGTAATTAACTACCTTGGAAAAAGAAGGTTATATATGCATAGGCTTTAAGTAGTCCTTCTAAAATCTAGTCAAGCTGAGAAAACAGTACTGCCTTCTTAGTCAAAGGTCCTCATCTCTCTTGCCTAATGTATAGTGACAGAAGTTTCTTCTGCAACTGCTATCTCCATACCCATCCTTGGTCTTCCTTCCCTTCTGAGATCTGCTCATCTACACTTAAAAAAGTTAGAACAATACTGTTTTGATATAAAAATAATTCCTTCAGGCAAGACGCTTAAATATAGGATATAATTTTGATGGCTGCAAACTTCTTTCCAATCACTCCTATGTGTTGCATATGATAGCTAACTACAGTCATATAATCATTGGACTATAAGAACAATTTTCATTATCCAGTATACATTCCAAAGACATTTGCTAGTATAGCCTTTATTCCCTTTTCTTATCAGAGACTCAAGACCATTCAGATCCCACCTGCATTAGAAGTCACCCTGTGCCCTCTAGGAACAATTCCCCCAGACCTTTCATAGTACAGGAAAATGTTTATCCCTGAACTGGACTCAAAACCATCCCACTCTCTGTTTATTCACTCCCCTGCCCCTTCTTTTTGTACTAAACATTGCAAGGACAACGACTATTATTAGGCATTAATCATCTGCATATTTTTAGTACTTACCAATTATCCTAGTACACAGTAATTGCTTCAGAAACATTTTAGAGTGTTGTTTGGTATTCACATTTGACATAGAATGGTATTTTAATTTTATAACTTTGAATTTTAGAAAATTGTATTTTATAAATCCATATAAGTGCATCCAATAAGGATGCTAAGCAAAGTCTCTGTAGATGGAGAAAGCAGTTCACTTTGCAGAGATCGTATTCTTGAACAAATTGGAGAAATGAGGACGGAATAGTATTTGCGGCTTGAACATTGCCATCAGAGACCCATAAATGTGACAGTGAATACCTCAGCTTCTAGAGAAGGGAGAGCTCTACAAGGAAGGGGGAATATCAGTTCTATTTCTGAGACAGTTCCATGGAGAAGCTTGAATTAAAGCTCAGAATTATGAGGAGATGGTTCCTGTGAACTGCCAGTGATTGAGTATTCTCAGAGCATGGAATGTGATGTGCGCTGTGAGAGAATGAAAGGAGGGAGCAAGCAAAGATAAGGCTGAACTAATTAGCAAAGGAAGTCCAGAAGGACCTGCCATGCCATCCGAGGCAATTTCAGATTTATCCCGGTGTGATGAAAAATCGGGAGCTGTGGGTGGTTATGTGATTCCTTCAAGGTCACGGCGAGGGTGGATGCAAGGGAAAACAAAATCCTGCCCAGAGCTTGATTACTAACTAGCAGGTGTTTCTCCAAAATATGCTTTAATCAGCGGTTCATCGACCCCTCATCCTGAACTGTCAACGAGATAGTTTAAAACCTGTCCGGCTCTACACGATGAGGCTAGTGGACCCAACGAGTCAGTAAAGGAGGCAACAGAGTGCTTCCAAGTTAGTGTTAACCCCGGGGGGTATGCCACGATGGCTTGCTTTCTTCTTTTTCCTTTCAGGTTAAATTAGGTTTGCAAAATGCTATAACATGTAAATCGCACTGAACACATGATGGCCTGACTTCCTATATATAGGGTAAATCAGCTAATAGTGAAATAAATACCAGATGAACACATTAGAAAAATGAAAAACAACTAAGTATTGATTTCCTGAGAAGTACCTACTACTTGAAACAAAAGAAGAAAAAAAACATAAGGCAAATTGGTCTTTTAATTGGGCAGTAATAAATAGTCAATGAGGAATAACGATTTAGTAAATACTACACTTTAATGGCATGTTAGAGACACCATGTGAAATCTGTATGTACATACTATAAATCGAAATCAATCTCTACTTTTAAAATAATACATGACTCATAAAAATATTTAATAACCTATTCAAAGATGAACAGAGTCTAAAGGCAAATTTTCTGAACAAAGCTCCAGCAATGCTATCTGAAAGTGGTTGATGCATGGAGAATTCCCAGCACTTGTGTATGCCTGGATCACCAAGGGGATCAATTTGCCTCTGGAAGCTTTGAAATTGCTTTCAATCCTTTGGCCTGAGGACCTGAGGGGGTTCTGGGGAGTCATGAAGTAATTGTAATTGGATATCCCCCTCATAGGATGAGAATTTACTTTAGGAATTCTCTTCATTTTTAGTGATAAACAGCAGACTTTTTTTTCTTTATCAAAGTATGAATAACAATCCACACCATGTGGTTTACACCCTTTTTAACTAAATTTCTGACTCCCTTTTCGTAATTTAAAACAGAAGTCTTCAGAGAGGCCAGTAAATTCTGAGCTGATTTTGTCGTGTGGCCTTGCTGACTGGTCACTAGTAAAGTGTCTCAGAGGGCTGCTCGGAGTGAGACTGACTTCCTTCTCCTCTTCCCTATTGTTTTTTACAGAGAATCAACAAGTGACATCATAGCATCAACTGAAGGATAGTTATTTTGAACACTTCAACCTCATTCAGTCTTTTAAGAAACATTTAACTGTGAGTGCTTGTTGTTCTTGTAGAGATTGCATTTCATTTCCAGGCACCCATATTGGGTGGCTCAAAAGCATGTGTCTGCAAAAAAGAAAAAAAAATGTGTCCAGGGCTGTCTGATGTCTTTTGCCTCTGTAAGTACCTCTACTCATATGAACATACTCAAAGACAGACATATGTGCAAATAATTTAAAATAATAAAAATGGGTCTTTAAAGTATTTAATTATGTGGCTTATAATAAATGCATCTATATTAATAAAACAATGACAACATCATTTATCAAAAGTTAGCTTTATTTTTATGTCCAGTGGAATACCTTGTCATTACTACTTTACTGTTATAAAATGTGAAGGCTTTTATACTATGAAACTGTGTTTTGGGAAATTAACATTTAATATAGTGTTTCTAGCCCTATTTCATTTCTTCTCTAATAACAATGACAAGAATATCAGAGTTGGTGAGAGGCTGAGCAGGAAAACACTTTTGTTACCAAACCTGATAACCTGAGTTAATTCCCTGGTACCTACAACAAAGAAATGCAACTACCATACGTAGTGTTCTGAGCTGGACATGAGTCTTATGGCAGGTACACACACACACACACACACACAAATAAATAAATGTACTAGGAACACTGACAATATTTCAAAGCATAAGCCAAATGCCATGCTTATTTATTTTCTTTTCTGCATTGGATATATCACTCTATTTTGTTGTTTAACAAAAGAAAAGCTGTTGAAGCTCTACTACATGAAGATCAGCCTTTGCAATATTCTTCTGTTTTTCTCTGAGTTTCTTCATGTACCCTCAGGAGCACTGTTCACAACTGGAAGCAGGGCTTCTGAAGCTTCCTCCTCAGGCATCTCCTGTGTTCTGTCCCTGGGCTATCAGCACCACACTCATTACTTTTCCAACCAAGCAAGTGAAGTTTTCAACTTCACAAGCTGCTCTTGCTGCACAGTCATCTCAAGAGAATCTCAAGCTCAATATACCTTAAACACAACTCAAAGTCTTCCATCCTCAATATGCTCTGTCCTGGAACCCACTACCCGAGAAGATGAGATAACTGTTTCCTAGCTTCCAAGCCATAAACATAATGCTTATGCTAGACACTTCCATTTCTCCATTGGTCTCTCTTCTCCTCGCCCTAGAGCAAGGCTACATGAGGATGTATTAGGTACTTACTGGTGAGAGAAAATACTTAACAAAAAGAGATTTATGGATGGATGAGTAAAGGGGTTACGTTCCATCATGGTCGAAAAACTGACATCGGCAACAAGAAGTCAGCTGGTCACATCGCATTTGCAGTTATGAGTAAGAAGACACAGGATGTCTGGCTAGATTGCAATCTTAATGCTTGCTCCCCACTGCCCCATTTCCTCCCACAAGACTCCCTAAACAACTGCACAGGATGAATAGACCTCGTGTTCAAACACATGAGCCTGTGGGGATATTCTACATTCAAATCACAATGAAGCCTATGAGATGAGGGCTGAATAAATGAAAACAAAAAAATAGAAACATATCAAAATGATAAGGATTTTTAGTGATCTGCCCACTATTTAAAGTTTTGCTCTACATTCTGATCAAAGGGGTGCCAGGAAAATTGTGGTCCCCAATTTTGGAGGAATATATATATATGTATGTGTGTGTGTGTGTGTGTGTGTGTGTGTGTGTGTGTATGTCCATATATATATGGACAACTTTATAGGAGTTTTAAAGAAAAACTTGAGAACAGGCAAGTTGTAAATATGATGACTACCCAAAAGATAATGTAGAAAAAGAACACATTTTCTGAGAAAGGGTGGTATATTATCTTATTAAAGGGTTATTCTCCTCCTCTCTTTAGCACCCAAATATGCTCTCTAGAGGAAGCATCCTTAGAAAGGTGCTTGACAGACCTAACTTGACTAACTCTTTTGTCTTTCTGAATTTGGGTTTGTTTGTTGGTTGGTGTTCTTTTCAAAACAGGATCTCACTAGATAGCCTTGATCATCCTGGAAGTCCCTATATAGACCAGGCTGGCCTTAAACTCACAGAGATCTGTCTCCCCCCACCTCCTGAGTGTTGGAATTAAAGGCCTACATTTTTGCTTATGGAATGTTAGGTCTTCAGCCAAGGCTGGGGATAGATTCTAGTCTTTGAGGATAGGAATAAATAGTTGCACCCTAGTGGGCCTCACTGGAGCCCTCACTAAAGCTGCTATGAAAGGTCCCCGTATTGAAGAAGGTGGGCTGGAACCAGAGAATACACTCAACCCTTTTCAACTATGAAAATTCAATGATCCAGTTAGAAAGCTTTCCACAGGAAAGGTTAGAGTCTGGTCTAGCACTTCATCAAAACTCATGTGAAGCTCCTGGACAGAAGTTAGAGAAGCTATATTTCTTTCTATTTCTAGGCTCTGGTCAAGACATTGAAGGTCAAGGCAGTTCCCTTCTGTCCCCAACATTAGTACTCAGTCAATACTATTATAATTATTTTTAAATTCCCAAGAAGTGAGAATGTAGGAGTTTATTTCATTAATAACTAAAAATTTAATCAAAAATAATAACTATTAGATTTAAATATGATACAATGAACCATAAGGAATAACATTTACAAATTTAAGCAATATCTAATAATTTTCATTGCCCAATGAACTTTTACCTTAGCCAGCATGAGTTTTTGTGTTGTCAATGTAGTCTTAGAAAGGACAGGACATAATAAATGTGCTCTGTTTCAGGGAATTCCTAAAGCCTTTTGAGTTGTTTACTTCCTGTCATGACTAGTTCTCTGCAGGATGAAATGTCTGAATATTGAAGGAAAGTGCAAAACAACATAAGGAGTTTTCAGTTTTGGTGACATATGAGTGTATAAAACACATTTCACAGTGAAGCTGCAAAATTCAATGTGAAGCTCTTCAGCTCCCTTCCCTATCCTAGCTGTATACAAAGAGCTTTACTGGCTCTGTAGACGTTGAATCTGTTGAATTTTACTGTGTGATGGCATTGGTTTATAAGTGATGTTCATAATACAGTTTATAACACAAAAAGGTCCTTTTTATATTTACCAACTATAATTTCTAAAGAAACACAAATGACCAGGCAACATTAAGTGAAGAAAGTGCATTGTTTCCTGGAAACCAAGGCTTCCTGAAGATTAAGGCGTGTAAGGCTTTCCTTCTTTGTCAGTTCACTACTTAGGGGTTTACTTGAAATCCATTTGGATCTTCACATGCTGCCACAACCATGATTTTCAGAAAACTAAGCTGTGAAGCAATGCCATTCTGCAAACTGGGAATTCAGTTCAGGAGCACAGTAACCCTCAGGTTTTCAGCGTGATTACATTTATCTATATTTAAAATACAAAGAAATCAACATGCTGGAAGGTAATTGCTCTGTTACCATAGGGGAAAAGATTAGGAAAACTGAGTCTGAGGGAGAAACTGCCTGGGTACTAATCCCTTTTATTATCTACTCTAAGCCATAGATGATTCTATGTAAAGCCTAACAAATAATTATGTCATGAACTCTAAGGTCAGAGGACTTCAGCAAGATTGCTAAGAAGTCCCAGTATCAGACACTGTCAGTGTTTCTAAGGTCACAATATCTCTCTTAAAAGTCTCCGTTTGACAGCACTGAATGTAGCATAGAGGCTAATGTGCACAGCAGGGAAGAACAATTACAAAAACCATTCATTTACTAGGTGATCTCAAAGGCCTTTCTTAACTTTAAAATTCTATGTCTGTGTCTAAATCAGAGAGTCATTTTCTTTTGAATTGACAAAGCTAATCATGTGCTTTAATTAAGATATTCTTCTTTTTATTAAATGACTGTGTATCGGTGAAAGGAATTATGTTAATGAGAAATGCAAAATCCATCTTGAAAGCCAGGGTCAGGAGACAGAAAGAACTCTGACTAATGATCAAGATCTTGTGAACCAAGTTTGCTGGCCAAAGAATGAGAGTTAGGGGCTCTGCAGGAAGAACAGATAAATGTATACACAAGGTGACCCAGAAACTGGTATTGGAGCAGAGAGATTGTGTACAGAAGAAGCCAACTTGAGATTGGTGGAAAGACAGATAAAACAAGAGTGGAGAGAAAAGCAATCTCATCTTAACTTTCTCTTAGGCTCCTTGGCTTTCTCCCATTGGTATGAATACAAAACCAGCTAGCTGTTCCTAAATATGTATATTTCATCAATTTGAAAATAATGTGTAATTTACTATGTGAAAAATTTCTATTTTCTGTGGGAAAATCATACCCAGAAAGAACATACATAATATGGATAACTCAAAACCACATCAAAAGAATTGGGCTCAGGTTAGCATGAATGTGGAGATTCCCTGTGAAATCACCAGGTAGCAGTCAATAGCTTCTTAATTATCTTAATTATCAAGAATAATTTGGCCCCAAATTTCTGGGATACAAAGTAAAAAGCTGTCTTAGTAGCTTGCTGTGAAGTGACATCATAACCAAGGCAACTTAGAGAAGAAAGGGTTTTAATGAAACCCGTGGATTTGGAGGATAAGTCCATGACCATCATGGGAGCACACAAGTAGGTGCAGCATGAGAACAGTAACTGAGAGCTTACATCTGGTATACAAGCATGAGGCAGATGACTAACTGGGAATATAATGGGCTTCTGTAGTTCCAAACTGAGGGTAACATGCCTTCCCCAACAAGGCTGCACTTCCTAATTATTCCCAAACAAGTCCTCCACCTGGAGACCAAGAATTCAAATATATGAGCATATAGAGATCATTCAAACCATCAAAGAAGGCCATAGGATCATCTTGCAAGTCTTAGTAGCCATTTCTGACCAAAATGTACCCTTCTGTCTCTATATTGCTCTATTTCTTTAATAGTAGTAGCATGCTGCCTTTTAGAAACCCTTTATTTTCTTTAAAGACAGGAGCTCATGTAGTGCAGGTTAACTGCCTTCTGCTTCCTTATGTCACCCAGGATGATGCTGAACATTTGATTTTCCTCCCTCTGTCTTCCTAATTGCTGGGATTACAGGCATGCAAAATTATATCTGTTTTCATGGAGTGTTTGAGCATCAAACCCAGGGTTTTTTGAATGCTTGGTAAACATCCAGTTGATCTACATTCCAAGATAAATGTTCACCTTTTATCACCAATAACAACAATACATCATCTTTGAAGAAATTTACTACGAACTATAAAAATAGTCATAGTAGAATCATATAGGTTTCGAGAAAGGGGATGTTGTACCTGCTGTGGTAAGTTATATGCACTAAAAATGCACTTGTTGAACACATGTTACAAGACAGAA
Organism: Phodopus roborovskii; assembly: GCF_943737965.1. NCBI lineage: Eukaryota > Metazoa > Chordata > Mammalia > Rodentia > Cricetidae > Phodopus > Phodopus roborovskii. The sequence goes on along the minus strand of NW_026126511.1, from coordinate 8,160,099 downwards.
ATCACAAAGAGGGTAAGACAATGCCCATAAGTAAGTAAAGTAAATGAGAAGTGTATAGAAAAGTGAATTTTTGTGAAAATATTAAACACTGAGTACATGTGAAAGAGCATATCACTCCTCACAGAAACGACTATTTCTTCCTGTATGTGCTGTTTTATAATAAAAAGAATTATCTTTTTTTAAATGTGTAGTTCTATCTAACCACGAGTAGAACCTTGCCTGAAGCATAAGTACTCACAAACTCTCAACTCCAGGGATACCTGATTCAACTTTAGCTAATATTAGATGTATGTCCTATCAATGGTGTTCTTCTTGTTAGTTAGAAATAGTAACTTACAGGGTTTTCTTTCAAATATAACTAGAGATACTTTATAGAACATCAACACTCTTTAAAATATTATCTAATCTTTTCCATAGCAAAACTATGAAACTCGCTGATATTTTTTCTACTATAGATATGACAGTAAGATGCTGGCAGAGTAAGTATGCTGTCCCATGCCACCTGGCAGGTAGATGTTGGAGCAAAGATATGATTCCAGGTGTTCACCCTCTGTTTGTCACACTGTTACCCACATAAAATAGTCAACTATGCTGCCTTCATGATGAATACAATGTTTTCAAACCTACATTTACAATCTTAAACACAATATGATGATGAGCAGGCAAGGAAATAATTGAAAGAGAAATTATATTCATATATTATTTGGAAGGAAAGAAGTACAGGAAATGAGAAAGACTCAACAGGTAAAGTCAAAGTCATAAGAAATTATATACATGGACAGAGTTTAGGCTCTGTAATAGGACACTAGTTTAACATTCACATAGTGTGATTCTAAGACCTAGCACTACAAAATATAATGCACAAGTGAATAAGTGAATAAATATTTTTTAAACTATGATCAGTTAATACAAGGAAGAAGGGGAAGAAAAAAACATATTGCGACTTTAAATGCCCCTTTTGGCAATCAATATAAATGTTCTTGACAGATGTGATGGTACCATAGAAGGAACTTTTTTTTTAATCAGATTATTTCAATATCCCAGGTAAAGGACATTGGACTGGAATATGAAACCAAATAATAGCTCTCTGTGTGTGCCTCTCTCTCTCTCTCTCTCTCTCTCTCTCTCTCTCTCTCATGTGTGAAAGGGAGACAGAGACAGAGAGGGAGAGAGACAGAGAGTTGTAGAGAGTTGTGTGTGACTGTGTCCATATGATTACCTGTCCCCTCACCTGTACATGAACACTTGGAGGCAGAACTCATCTTCAGGCATCATTCTCTTCAGGAACATCTGTCTCCACATTCCTAGGACTGGCCTTCCACATCTACCTTTTACATGGTGCCAGGGATCCTTTCTATAGACTAACATTTATTATTACTGCAAACAAAATGCTAGGCTCATGAATTTTTCTCAAATGCAATCTTTGTATGACAAAACTAGTGTCAAGAAAGGCCACTGTCTAGTCAGTGGCAGAACCTGGACTTCAAGCTTTTCCCTGCCTTTCATGTCACATCTGCTAAGTCACCATATTATTAAGAATCCACATTCCTGATGAAAGTTCATGGTTTTACTCTTTCCCATTCTCATTATTTATTATAACTCTAGATTTGATGTTATGCTTCAAGATGAAAGAGTGGATGGTCATTGGAAGAAGGAAGAGGCAAACTTGCTCTTTTGCTTTATAAAATCTTTGTTTACACCTCGTGTCTCAAGTCAACACTCCACTTAAACTTAGACCTCATCTGAAAAACTGGATCCATGGAGAGACATTTTATAAATTCAAATCTAGGCTAAGCTGTTGAATTACATGCTCCCGTGACACATTTGGCACCTCTACAATTACTTGCTCAGTGTCTGCTTTTCAAAATTAATTGCAAATACTATAAGGAATAGACTGTCTCTGTGTTGTGCCACTGACTCCTCAGTGTTTGCCAATAGTAAATGGTTAACAATTCATTAAGTGAAATAATGAGGTAAATCTTTCTGATTTTCCTACTTACTTTCATAGCTTGAAAGTCACTGGTGACAAATGTAGGAACAAGTATGTAAGTATGAAAGGGATATAAAAGAAAGGAAAGTACGGACAGATTAAAGGCTATTGGGGGGGGATGTTGCTTTCACGTTAGTAGAGGTGAAGGAGGAAATTGTGGCAAATGGTTAAAATGATAGAACCTCTGGATCATGAGAGCTGCAGATCCTGTAACCTTGCAAACAGTGGGATCATCAAGGACTGAAGTACGGTTTTGACAGATGTTTCTTAAATATTGAAACCAAGTCACAGATTTCCTATTTCTCAATTCAGTAAAATGAGAATCATAGAACCATTACCTGTGACCACAGCACACTTAATAAATCTTACATAGATTCTAGAAGCCTGTAAAGCATTGTGAAATGCAAAAGTTAGACCTAGGCATAGGAACCTTATTCAAGAACCAAAATGCGGAATGTTTAATGAACAAAAGATGTGGAAAAATCTCACAGCTTCTCAGGCACTAATGTGCCAGAGAAATCTATCGAACTTGAATTTGATCTGCTTTTCTCCCTTGGGAATCTCATATTGAAATTGTCCCTGAGATTTCCCACAGTTAATCCTATCACAAGACTTAGGAAAATAGCAAAATAGTACAATAGATCTTTCTTTTTGCTTAAAATTCTTCCCAGGACAAAGAAAGGAGGTTCAAATGTGGTTTCCATTATATATTATTCCCCTTTATTTAAAAACAATTTCTTTGTAGATCTTCTTCTTTCCCAAGTGAATTTTAACACATAACCATTGCCCTTTTGCTCCAGCAAAATTGTGTTGAATACAGATTAGTCTAAATCCCTCGGAAAGCAAAACAGAAGAGGGTAATTTAAAAGAATAAAATGTTAACCTGCTTTGAATTTTTGCCACCCTGGGGACCTGGACTAGATAGCCGCATATAACTGTCTAGTCACAGATGCCCCCCCTCCCTTTTAAAAATATTTTTTGAATTGTAGATTGAAGTAATGTCTTAAAAGATTTCAATTTTATTCAGTATTCAATATCTTGCAGAAAAAGTTAGAATGCAACAGATGACTTAGTTCACTAGAATGAACACAGTTGCCTCACTCAAAGGTTTTGCATAATGAATATATTAAATGTGGTGGGAAAGAAATGAATTATTATAATTAAATAATGCATAGATGTCACAGTGAGGTTTCTAGTTGTTTTTCTACTATTCAGTACCTAGATGAAAAGACAAAAAAAAAAAATAGTGGTTTGGAATAAAATGTAAAAGTTCTTTAATGAGGACAAGCCAGTAGTCAATACTCAGGTTTCACCTTTCTGGCCACTTCTAGAGTTTGTCTCACTAAGCTGTCCTGACTTTCTCTTTCTAACACAAACTTTCTGTGTTTTCCTGAGTGTTCATTCATTGAATAACATGTCAAATGTATCATATGACACACAAATTACCTACATACGGTGGAATTATCAATCCTCAGAGTATTGTACTCTCAATAAAAATTCCAATTATTACAATATTTTAACAGAACTTATTGAAATTAAACTACAATTGCATCTTTTTTTCCTTCCTGTTCTTCCCTCCAACCCTTCTCAATATGTCACTTTAATCTCTGTATAATTTATGGTTTCTCTTTATTTATTTATTTCCTTTTTTTTTCAAGACAGGGTTTCTTTGTGCAGCCTTGGCTATCCTGGAACTTTCTCTGTAGATCAAGCTGGTCTCAAACTCACAGAGATACACCTGTCTCTGCCTCCGTAGTGCTGGGATTAAAGATGTGAGCTAGCACAGCCTGCCTTATTTTTTTTTCTATTTTCTATCTTCTTTTAATTGTGGAAATATATGTGTGTGTAAATGTGTGTGTGTGTATATATATATATATATATATATATATATAGAGAGAGAGAGAGAGAGAGAGAGAGAGAGATGATCTTTGGAAATTTCATGTGCACTTCTTTAATACCACATGTGATAACATCATATTAACATATAATTATTGTTTGCAAATCCAAAGCATAAAAATATGAAGAAACATGCAAAAACTATAGCATTGTTTAATTACAAAAACATTATTTCAGTACATATGTCATGAAACTTAAATTGTAAAAACTACTTAAGAGACTGAATTGCTAACTGATACTGGTAGTAGTAATTCTTTACCACAGAAAACCTTAGCATCTATTCTTCCTGAAACAATTACCACTAAGGTCATTTGCCTCCAAAAATGCAAAGCTTAATGAATTGGTGTGTTATCCTTTGAATTACCAGAGCTCATGTTGTCTTTCTTATTGAATGTTATCTCTTCCTGAAGCAAGTGTCTCAGCATTGTTTTAAAAACCTTTTTTTGTATTCTTAGTAGCACCTGCCAGCAGGTAATAATTCTTTTATGAAGTGTCATTTTAACATTATAGATATGTGTAATGCTAAAGGGTACTATTGTGAGGCAATGAATAATTCTTTTTACATGTGTGGCAATCATGAAAAAAAAAATGTGTAGAGTGGGCATACCAGTAACCATAGCACTCAGGAGGCAATGGAAGAGTACCATGTTGAAAGTTATGACGGGGCACATATAAAGACACTGTCTCATGGAATCAGGGACTGTACTTGCTGATCACCCATAGACTATGTTCATAGAAGTATCTATCTTCTATGATCTACACACAGAATTATAGATGAAAGCAAAACTGCAGTATCCCCTTGATCTGAGAAATTTATCATTGCACATTCTCATCTCTCTGCCTTTTTGAAACTAAGACGTTTGTCTGTAGTGAGGAAAAAGGGACAGAAGGACAAGGACAGAAGAGCAGGGATGATTCTGCCCAAGCAGAATTTACTTTTAGGTGGTTATGACAGAGCAAAGCACTGGCATCAGGGCACAAAGAAAGACTATTCCCAGGGACAAGGTTGGTCTCTCATCTTCCCATATTGTAGCACACAAAGCAGTAGGACACATATGACAAGGCAGCAGAGTTGACTGTACTCATATCATCAAGGAGCACAGATGCCCACCACCCTGAATGTTCATGCAACTTTGTCAGGACACAGACATGCATCACTGGGACATGGTTTCCAATGACTTCAGCCAGAGTTTCACTTCGTTACCAGGGCGATATTGTCTCAAGTTAGTTGCCATGAAGCACAGTCTGAAACAACCCTGTCATCCAACAGAAAGGAACAACCAAAGGCTTTCAGCATTTACAACACTCCATCTCATTTCAGGGAAAACCATCATGAGCTTCGAACTCTTAGCTGTGGTCTATTCAAGTTCACACTCTAATAATTAATCAATTTTCCTGCAAGTGAGATCATGCTTAACAGTATTTTTCAATATGATTTCTGGATATCTTAGATATCTTATCTCTCATCTTGGTGTTATTATTGATTAAAATTGAACCTTTAAAAATAAAAATTTCCTGTACATAAATACATATTTGTATTTAAATTAATGATGTTCAAGATCTTCCTTTGTAAACCCATCTGAATATTTTTATTTGTTTTTGTGTTTTGTTTGTCTGTTTTGATTGAGACAAGAAGTCATGTATCTCAGGCTGGGCTGAGTACACTGTGTAGCTAAGGATGACCTTTACATTTTCATCCTCCTGTCTCCATCTCCTAAATGCCAGGAAGACAGGTTATGCTATCATGCAAGGTTAAAGATTTATTTAATAATAAACATTAGTCCTCTTTCTGCTGCTGCCTTATCTCTGTCAGTACAGTGTCTGTCTTGAAAGCATAGGGACCTGAGTTTGATTCCAAGCACCCACGTATGGTACCCGACTATAAGCTAAGTCCAGAGCAACAAAGACAGGAGGGTCTCTGGGCATGCCACACCTACAAACTCCAAATTCAGTGAGAGACTCTCTCTCAAAATATTAGATAAGCAGGAACTCAGAGAGATACTCTGTCAAATTCTGGTTTCCACCCACACACACTGCTACACACAAACACATATACTGACAACGTTTATACATGCTCAAAATATTCTTTCTATTCTACCATCTCTAACTCTGAAGTGGAGACAATTAAAATTTATTTTATATACATTTTTGTTATGTGGTTGTGTACCAGGAATAGATGACTTACATTGGTCTCTGCAAGAAAATATCATAATTTTGAATATGAACATCAAACATTCAATGGATAATGAATGCTACATGACACATTTACATGAATGTTTGTGATGCTGTCAGCTAATAATGTTTCTCCATTTGATTGTCCCTTTATGTGACTTGATAGATGTTGCTGAGTCAAAGCATATGCTTTCATATATGTAATTTTGCTGAGCCTCACCAAACCATTTTTACTGGCTGAGGGTCACCTGAACATTAAAATTCAATGAAGTAACAATAATAGGAAAATTAATGTACCTCCTGCATCCCAACATTAGTCTGAAGGTATTTTTGTATTAGTAAATACAATGCTTATCGTCTGGCTTGTGGTCTATTCTATTTTTATGCAAATTATATTTTAAATTTATGCCTGGTTATGAACTGATATTTATATACAAAGACACAGATGAATATCAGAAAGAACTGAAAAGACAAGATTATGGGAGTAACTAGGAATAAATCTTTATATATTGAGAGGGTAAACTAAGAACACACCTTCCTTTAAATGATGAGTTTCCCACATTTAGCAAGAGGTAAACCATGGAATCTGTCCCACCAAGGATTAATACATAATAAATGCAGAACCTGTGACCTTCTGCCTTGGAGGAACAAACTCATCTCCTCCAAAGCAGGCTTTGATTAAAAGGAAGATGAATGAAAACCACGTCTTTTGTTCCTTGCTGAGCAGACATACACATTTAAATTCATCTGTATTTCTCCCACAAGCATTTGTTCCTCCCATCCCCACAATATATTGTTACTATCCTTTCAGTCCCTGAAGTAGTTCAGACCCAGTACAAAGGATGCACGAGCTCATTCTGTTTCAAATCTAATTAGAAAAGATAAGGGGCAAAAAGTTAACTGAATAAACCGAGGGGGAAAAATTGGCTAAGAGGAGAGTCTGGAGGGAGTTCTGATTAGAGAAGTTGGATGAGGAGAAGCTACTTGCTCTTTCTGCATATGGAAAAGTTTGGACTGGAGGAAGAACCCAGTGTCTTTGAATTGGAAGAGGTAGATTGACAGCCACTGGGCCTTTTCTCTCCACCAGCAGCACTGGAGAGCTCTCATTAACTTAAGATAATACCTACCTCATAGACTATGTCATTGAAAAACAGGACAATGGAAAGTAAAATAGTCAGTTGGCCCAGGCTGTCATTAAGTTAGATAAAAGGGGGGCTCAGTAATCTTATTTGATAGCTCATTTACTCAAACTTTTTTAAAAACTGTGTATAATTGACAAATTTTTACATTTTATTTAAAATGAGGTTTTTTTTTTTTGTTTTTTTTTTTAATGTATTCCCTTCACCTTAAGAAGTGCCAATCACCACTTGAAGAAATCATCCTGAATGAGGTAACCCAGTCACAAAAAGAGGAACACAGTATGTACTGGCTCATATATGGATTTTAGACCTAGATCAAAGGATCACCAGCCTATAATTCACACCACCAGAGGAACTAGGATACAAGGTGTATTCTAAGAGATTCATATAAAGTCCCTCACAGAACTGGTAAGGGACAAGTCCCCCAGAGCACAGGGAAAGTGGGGGGAGGGGCAGCGAATGGAGAGAGAAGTAGGAGAAAATGAGGGGGAGGAAAGGAAAACATGTGCGACCAGGAAGATTGAGCCTGGTTAGGAATAGCAGACAGGAGAGAGAGAGAGAGAGAGAGAGAGAGAGAGAAAACATAAAAGAGGGAGCCAATATTGGTTTGAAGATAAAATTGAACACAAAGAAAGGTCTAGAGAACTACAAGACTGCTCCCAACTAACAATCTCAGCTTCCGTGGAAAGGCTATCATAAATGCCCTTCCCGGGGAGTGAGATCAACAACTAACTTATCCATGGAGCCCTCAACTAATGCCTGTTGGAAACAGGAGCAAACACCCATACATAAACACTGAGTCGAACTAGAACTCAGATGCAGATGGAGAGGACAAGACCAGGGGGCAGAAACACATAGAGACAGCTTACCTGAACAAGGAGAAGCTAATGGCCCCCAGACTGATAGCTGGGAAGCCAGCATGGGACTGACTCAGGCCCCCCTGAATATGGGTCTCAGCCAGAAGGACTGAGCAGTCTAAGGGACCTCAGACAGTGGAGCCAGGATGTATCCCTGGTGCACAAAAGGACCTTGCTAACACATCCCCCATGGAGGGATAACTGCCTTAATCTAGAGACAGGAGAGAAGCCCTAGTCCCTACTTCACATGACCTGTCAGATCTACATGACCCCAACTGGATGGCATTCCCCTGCATATGGAATTGGTGTGGGGGGATGGGAGGGGAGGGGGTTAGAGTGCATGTGAGAGGGCAGAGAGGGTAAAAGGGAGGGAGGGAAGGAAGGAGGGAGGGAGGGAGAGGAAACTGGGATCGACATGGAAAATAATAAATTAAATTAAAAAAAAATGCTTTGACTCCAAAATTTAAGTTCAAGGACAAGTTACTGGGGAAACGGTTTTCTAATTTTGTTTCCACAGAAAATAAAAAGATGTGGATTCCTTCCAGACTAATGTGGTTTGATCAAGCCAGACCACCTGAAACAGAGTACAAGGTGATCCTACATTTAAAACAGCTGGACAAAGCAGCCTTACAGACTACAGCAAGGATTTCTGAATCTTCTGCGAATCCCCCATTACAACGCCCCTTACCAGCAAGAGGTTGTTTGGAAAGAACAACGCCAAAATTCCCAAATATTGTCTATAAATGTTTGTTTTCATTTAAATGAACTTGGTTATATAAAATAAATATTAAAAGGAAAAAAAATAAACAATAAAAAAAGAAGTGCCAATCACACATGTCAGATCATATAACATTACTGAGTACTTCTGTTTTCCTATGTAATATTTTTTGAAATGTCAAACATGAGCACTGTGTCTATATTAGTCACATATCCCTGTCTCCCACTCCTCCTTTTCTCCTTTCAAATTCGTGATCTCTTCTTGAAACATTATTGTTTCCTGCATATATATATATATATATATATATATATATATATATATATATACACATCTGTATACATTCTTTACCATATGCTGTGTGCATATGCCATGTATCCAGGAGTAATCACATGGCATTGGGTATCCTGTGCAGAATTCAGTCATTGGAAGAAATTGATTCTCTCTTTCTTGACAGCCATTGAGCACTTATAGCAGTCCATCTAAGGGTGGGGCCATGTGGAAACTCCCCTGTCTAAGATGGCAGCTGGTATTGTCATGTAGGTCTTTTCCAGACAGCTGTGTTGTTGAGAGATCATACATGCAGGTTCCCTGCATCCCTCTTATGAAGAAGACACCACCTGAAAGCAGCAAACCGCCTGATCTGAGTCCAGTAATTTTTTTGTACTGCCTTCTGTGACTTTACTTGAACCATGGCGTAGAAGTTGTTTTGCATGTGTATCAGTTGGCAATAAGCATCCCACACTCACTAAGTCTTTGCATTTTAATAATTTGTAGACCTCTATAAAAGTATCCATCTATCACACACACACACACACACACACACACACACACACACACGTCTTTGATGAAGGGTGAAAGCAACACACACCTGTCAGAAATTTTTTTCTAAACACCCAAAACACAAATTTTTTATGAAATATTTGAAGTAACTGATGATTTTGCGTAAGATTATATGGCCTGGATAAATGCATTTGCGAAATACTTCTTGTTATACAGTGTTTTTTCTTCATTTACTCATATCCACAATATTTCACAGAAAATGCTTAATGAATAGAAATCGCCACTGAATTTTTATGATGTCAGTCAAAATGTTATATGTACATCTCCCTGCAATTTCATAATTTAATTTTTATTTATAGCTAAATAAATTTTCCTATGTATATATGTCACATTTGAATTGTCTCCTCAACCATTGTATCATGGATGATACACACTCATCCATATGTATCATGGATACAGCTAAGCTAATTTTATTCTCTTGCTATTGATAATATAGCAGCAATAAAGATTTGTGGATATCACTGTACAGCACTTTGGGTTAGTGCCCAGGAGAAGTAGAAATGGATTGTAAGGTGATTTTATTTTTAATATTTGAAAAGTTTGCATATGGACTCCCTTTATAAACAATATTTTAATAGGGTTACAAGATTGTAAGTCTGTGTGTAACCTTGTCATAACCCCTTTCTTCATGGTTAACTCAATTCCTCTTCTCCCTACCCCCCTTCCTATTCAATGTATCCAGCCTCAGTATTTCCTTTACTTCCGTGTGTCTCCTGTTCTACCAAAATGTTTTCCTTAAGTGATCCCCCTCCCAATGGCCTCTTTCTAGTTTCCTACCTGTCACAGGTACTCTGACTTAAACATGCATAAATATTCAAAGCTGGGATCTTATTACAAAAAAAGAAAATGCCATATTTGTCTCTCTGGGTTACTTCATTTGAAACAAATTTTCTAATTTCATCCACAAGTCCATCATTTCTAATTTTTACACAACTGGATAAACTTTCATTGTGTACATACAGCATTTTTCAGCTAAAGGTTTACTGTTTGTTATTCATGCATTCATACAGTTCCTTTACTTTTTCTTATTAATTTCTGATAACATTCCATAGTGATCTTATAAGACACTAGAATCATTTTCAAGCCTCTAGAATATCTCAGTCTTGTGGGTCTCCTTTATAAAGATGCCTGACTATAGCATTCCAAGACTTAGAGGATTATGTAGAGATCTAATCTGAGATAAACTGTCCATCTTATAGTGAAGCTAGTAGAGACACAGGGTGTTCTACCAGGAGATAAAATATTAAATCCTTCAAACTAACTTCTTAAGAAAAAGAATGTTCTAAAGGGATAGAAAGCATCCCATCCTGGAAACTCCTTTTGCTCAGAAAGCAAGCACCTCATGTCCTGCAAGAATTCTCTGAAGCTGTCCAAACTAGATTTCCTCTAGCCTCAAAGCTTAAACACTTCATGGAGAATTGGAGCAATAGTGACCCTGATGTAGAAAGCTACATTGGTAGCTATTGTGAAGCTAAGTGACCATTTGTTACCCTAATCCCTCATCAAGGAGTCAAAAAAGGGAACATAATCTACCAATTCACCCCTGAAAAATAACAACATAAACGCTTATAATATCCACACTCTTGATCAGGTCATTGACATTTGAGGATTGTTGTGATTTATTTTCTCTTTGGGAAAAATGTGTTTTCCTTTGAATGGCGAGTCTGTTATCTGCATACTGATTTTTTTTAAATGCCCGTACAGAGGTGCAATTATTAATAAACAGGCAATATGAATTCATTACCGAACGGCATCAATCTTTGTTCTTCTCACTCCTTAGCTGAGACAGTTGAGGATCATTTCTTCTTAAAAGTGGTGCTTTCATGTTACATGATGAGAACCTGTGGCTAACAATGGCAGCAAAGAATCCAAATTAATTTTTGTTATGCTGTGTTTGTTGGCTTTCTTATGAATGTTGCTCGTAAAAAGAAATTGGATTCAGCTGCAGAAATGTACACTTGCATTTGCTGTTTGACCTGAGATAAGTGCTCACTACAGAGGTTAAACACACTCCTTACTTCCACCAAACTGTTATATAATGGGAGAGAATTTCAAATGTAAGTCTTTAGTTTTAAATCAGAGTCTTTCAAATAGAAATAATTGAACTGCACTTTATGTCAATGAGATTTTTTTGTGAGTTCCTAAAATCCCTTTGAGGACAAAGATGTGCCTCGTACAAGTGAAAAACAAAAGTCCAGTGAAAGAGAAAACACAATGGAAAAACGATTACCCTTATCCATTATTTTTTTTATAAAAGATACATAGTGTTGACAGATGCTGGTTTGTTTGTTGTTGCTGCTTAAAAAAAGAAATACAAGGTGTAATCTCTATAACACCATCTTTGCTAATGGCATGACCACATGGGTGTTATGAGATTCACTTTCTAGTGCCAGGGATTGTAATAAGATACATTTTTTTTGGGGGGGGGGCTGGTTTTCTAGTTAATTAGCAAGGCTCTCAAGATTGCACAGATGTTTGTAGAAATATGAACTTGATAGTTAATGAGAGAAAACTTTATTCCTAATGATGTAATATCATCACAACCTGCCAATTCACAACAACTCTATAGACATTTACCTACCCAGTCTCCATGGCAGAAGGATGTACAGAGATGGCCAAGTGAGTGCTGTGCACATAGCAAGTTTATACCAAAAGAATTAAGCTGCACTCAGTTTCAGAAAACTTGAATGAAAGAAAACTACAATCAAACATGTCCAGGACAGAATGATATAAGACCTTTAAGAGTAGCATTAAGAACTGTTTACACACATGGGTCATCTTCATCACACATCACATGACCTATGTGAATGAACAGGTTCTACTCCCTTGCTTGTATTATTGCCACAATTATAGAGAGGATCCTCATCAAATGCTAAACTGATTAGGTAGGTCTGCTTCCTCTTAGACAACAGGATTACAGGACTTATTCAGGTGGAGTAAAGCGTTCCAGAGGGAGGCATCCTGGACCTCCTTGGAACTCTCACTTAAATGAACATAGGAAAATTTCTCTCCGTTATTCCTCAAGGCCATACTAGGTAGGGCCATGTCAAACATTTCTTCTCCCTTGCCCTGAAGCATCAATTTTCTGAAACTATCTTTCACAAATACAGTTGACTCTACAAATGACATAAAATGTCAGAACTGTAAACATTGCACTGAGAAAGATCATCTGGCCATCCTTGTAGTCAAACACATGAGGCACTAAAGCCCAAAGCAGTTAAAAGACATGTTCATGGTTATACATTTGTTCCGTAGCAGAACTAACACCAGAGACCTCCTTCTCATCTAGATTCTACTTGTTTTCCTCTACTCAGCTGACACCAGAGGAGTCTCACACCTTTCAGTTAGCTGCTAGTGAAGGGCTGTTCCTGGCCTTGTTTGCAACCAGCACACCCTGTCTTGTGAGGCATTAAGGAGAACCTCAACAAAAACAAATACTGGACTTTGTTTGTTTGTTTGTTTTAAATTGGAAACAATGAATAGAAAGCCCAAATGTAATTAATGCTTTAAAAAAAAATCCCTTAAGTTCTAACTGGACTCACATTACTCATTAAGACAAAGCACATACTCTGCGTCCAGCAAAGCAATTACAGAAACAAATAGTCTCTCTTCAGCAAAATAAACCAAATCCAGGGGAAAGACCTATTTATATCTATTTCCCCTGAGGCTTTTTTTTTCTTTCTAGAACAAGCCTCAAGGAGAAATGTAAATCTGGCTTTGGATGACTCAATTATGTAAATGTACTAATTATATATGGAGAAGATTCTACCTTATATGTTTTCTTTTCCTTTCTGACTACACCTGTTTTTAAAGATATGTCTTCCAGAGTTCTGGGGTGAATATTCTAGCATGAGCAACCTTTAGAAATACCGTAGGTCCATTACCCTGTCCTCTAAACATGGTGTTTCATAAGGTGCAATGCAAGTTTAGTCCTGAGGTCATTTCAAGAGGTCTCCATGGCCTCTCCAACTGATTGGAAAATGCTGCATTGTTTTAACCATAAGCAGGCTATTAAACTTACTGGTATGCTGGGGGGGAAGCTTAAAGTGGCATTCCCTTCACAGCATCAAGACCACCACAGATCTTTACACACGTGATACGTCACAATGTTGATGGGTGATGAGGGTTGAACTCTCACTTCAGTTTTTCAAGTATGCATATGTGTGGGCATTTGCATGTGGGGACATGTGCATGGGTGGGTGGGCACCCTTTGAGAGAGGGTTTCTCATTGGCCTGGAGCTCTTCAATGAATCTAGACTGCCTGGCCAGGGAGCCCCAGGAAATCCTCCTACTCCCAGTTTTTACCATGTCCAAGACTGGGATTAAAAGAGCATGTCACCATGCTCAGGAATTTTACATATTTTGGGGGGGGGGTAAAATTCAGGGCCTCGTGCATGTGATATAAGCACTTAACCAAGTTATTCCCCTCAACTCTGAAATCTCACACTTGAAATGGAACATGCTTTTTTATAAATATGCATGCATAAAATAAGGAAATAAAAGAGAGAGGGGGGGAGGGAGGGAGGCAGGGAGGACGAAAAGAAGGAAGGAAAGAAAGGGAGAGGAAGAAGGAAGGAGAGAAAAAATCTAGTGGTACTCTAAGGTTACTTTTCGAATGTCTAGTTTATACAAAAAAAAAAAAAAAAATAGAAAATCGCTTCTGATATTCAAAGCAGTTAAATGAACTCTGCAGTCTTAATATTGTCAAGTAGAGGAAACAGATACTCAGGGTGCCCCTTTCAAAGCCCCTGAGCTCTTACATTCACATTCGTTTCCTAAATTGAATTCTTCTCTTGAAAAAGTAATTGATTATAATGTTAATCAGCCAATTTCTGATTCGAGAATGCCCAGGACAGTGAATTTGCATTTTTACAGAGTAATGAAAGGCTATACAACAGCATGGTGAAGGGCTGGATTAGGTGTTTATTGAGCTAAGGGTACTTCCTGGTCATCTCTAAGAGTCTCTGGTCACCCACTTCAGATTAAAGTTATGTAAAACTTTGTACATGCCCAACATTTGCTTAGCAAATTGCTAAAAATGAACAGCTAACTGCATGTTCTTTTGTATTTTATAGTTACTAAAATTTTCATTCCAATACAAAGTATTTCATTGTTCTTTCAAATAAAATGGCAGTAAACATTCTGGCAAGACTTAAGTTCAGTCCTCACCTAAAACAAGAACTCCTCCATTCTAGTCAAAGTTCTGTTCAAAGTACTAGATAATACTGCTGGTGTAAGGCTTTGACTTCAAGTTTTGGAAATATAGACAAATAATTTGGTCTTTGTATTGTTTTTACCAGCTTTGTAGCATTAACTGTCTTTCTGAAAAACTTTATACCATATTTCTTGGAACTCCTGCCTTACACCTTTAGTCTGTTTTCCCTGCCCAAAGAAATCTACTCATCAGCTTGCCGATAGGAAAGGCAAGGATTACAGAACAAGGTGAACAGCCGAATGATGCATGAGTCAGATGACTTCCTTTCTCAAAGCTACAGATCTCCTGTATGTTTAAAGCTGGCTTCCTTCCCACCTGAGGCTGTGCTCCTGTAGAAAAGAGGCTGTAACAGCGCCTGGCATCTTCCTGCAGCCTTCCATAGCTTTAGAATGCCAGCTCCTTCTACATGGAGGACAGCGTGCCTGGTCCCAACATGAAATGTCACAACAATCTCATAGAACTCCAGTACTTGTGTGAAACTTCCCAATCCAGTTCTCTTCCTGCAGAGACTTCAGAGAACATTCTTTACATATGTAAACCCCCTTTGAGTCATGATGGTGATTGACAGACCTAAAGGAAATACAAATTAGTGTTCAAAACCATGCTTTTATAAATTTTTATTTATACAAGGGAACATAATTTAAAATTTTTTTTAGATATTTAGTATGCTTTTCCCAAAGAATCTTAAACTGAAAGAATACAAATGTGTTTAAAAAAAAATACTATGATGTTTAAAAAAAATGCTATTTTTATTACACTTAGGCCCTGGCTTTCTTATTAAAATATTTATTTGATAACTTTTATAAAGTGCTCATATAAAATTGCTTGAAACTTTTAATTAACCTACACATTTTGTAACATATTTACATGGAATATGCATAAATTTAAAAATTTTTAATTTCTATATTTTACAAGCATTTTCTAATTTATCTCTATATTTTGTATAATACAGGTAATATTAAGCATATCATTCCTTTTATTTCTTATTATGTTAAAGGGAAAACAAAGTGATCATCTTAGTAAATGCTTTCAAGTGAGAATTCTAATTATAATAATCTTTTCATTTTGATGAAAGGCAACTTTTATAGTATGCATACAAGTAACATGAATTGAAAGCTGCGATTTTTGGAATCTTTTGCTGTTTCCAAATAAACAATGTCATTTCAAAAGGTCATGTCATATCACAATTATAAGAAACAGAAGAAACTGCCCAGGTATAGATGGTTTGCTTATCATGGTAGAAATATAAATCAACATAATGCTTCCAAGGGGGAATCAATGTGGCAATCAGGCTGCCATACTTTTGCTATGGCAAAGAATCAGAGATTGTTAAATAAAGCTCCATGTGCTGTTATTGTACACAAAGCATTTCAAATAGAGTTCTGTTGATGGGAGGCCAATTTATGAAAGCTTTAGAACACAAAATTCACAGCATAGGCATTGTTCTGAGGAGCTTAGGTCACAAACATGGAACTGCTGTTCCTGTCAAGTCACTAGAGTATTTTGACATTACAGTGGGGACCCAATACATTGTGCTGAAGAATGGTTTTTTTTTTTTTTAATCCCATCCCACAGCTCTAGTGGAAGCACCCTGCTTGACCAGAGTCTAACTCAGCACGGAGAACCTTAGCGGACAAAGAGGCTACCAGAACCAGAGGTCATTCATTAAGGCCAGAAGACCAGAGAGGAAATAGAAAACAAGAGAAAAGCATACAACAAACAAAGACAAACTCAGAAATCTGAACCTAAACCTATTGCTATAAAAAACCCAGATGACTAGACTCCTACTTGAGAACATAATCAGCAACAGCCAGGGCAATATGTCACAACCAGAAACCAGCTACTCTACTACAGCAAGCCCTGAATATTCCAACAGAGTTGGAGCACGAGAGGTCTTTAAAGAGGAAATCAATAAATCCCTTAAAGAAGTCCAGGAAAATATTTTAAAAAGGAGGTCAGGTCGTGAATAAATACATTAAAGAAGGCCAAGAACAAACAAACAGCAAACAGGTGAAGGAAATAAATCTGTTCAAGACCTGAAAATGGAAACAGAAGAAACAAAAATAAACAAACAAAAAACAAACTGAGGATTAGTTAGTGACAAGCTCTATTCTCTGAACTTCAGATAGGCTTAATTTGTACAAGCAAGATATCACCACGAACTCAAAAAGTAGATATCAACAAACCAAATAATGAAATTTAAAAAATGGAGTAGGAATCTAAAGAAAGAATTTTCAACATAGGCATCTCAATGGCTGAGAAACACTTAAGAGAAATGTTCAACATCCTTAGCCACTAGGGAACTGCAAATCAAAACTACTTTGAGATTCCATCCTTCACCTGTCATGATGGCTAAATTCAAAAACACAAAGGAACAGCTCATGCTAGAGAGGACATGATGCTATGGGAACACTCCTCTACGGTTGATGGGCATGCTAATTGTACACTATGGAAAGCATTATGATGGTTCCTCAGAAAACTGGGAATTGATCTACCTTAACCCACCATTATACTATTTCTGGGCATATACCTAAAGGGTACTGCACCCTCCCCCAAGACACTTGTTCATTTAGGTTCGTTGCAGCTTTATTCATAATAGCAAGAATTGGAAATGACCAGGATGTCCCTCAACCAAAGAGTAGATGAAGAAAATGTGGTGCATCTACACAATGGAATATTATTTGGCTCTTAAAAAACAGTGACATCACGAAATTTGCAGGTAAATGGATAGACTAGGAAAGATCATCCTGTGTGAAGTAAGCCAGACCCAGAAAGACATACAAGGTATGTACTCACTCATAAGTGGATATTGGCTGTATAGTAAAAGATAATGCTAAATCCAGACACTCAGAGAGACTAACATGGAGACATCGGGGAGGAGGCGGGGTCAGAGGGGGATGGATACGAATCTCCCTGGGAAGGAAAAAGTAGATTTTTCAGGTAGACTTTTGGTGGGTGGAGATGGGAACAGGAGAGATCAAGCTGGGTTCAGGGAAATGGAGCCCAAGAGTACTGTTAGTGTTAGCAATGACTGCAACTGGGGTCATTTGCTAAGGAAGCACTGTAGAAACTTAGTGTAGTGAAAACTCCCTACAGTTCACCAGAGTGACCCTCGCAAAGTCTCTTAGTGATGGAGGATATGAATCCCAAATTTCCTATCTTCTATTATAAGGCAAGACTCCTAACAGTAGAACTGGTTCATCAACCTAGCCATAACGCATTCAACGTACAGTCTGACCTGGCTTCAAGATGGGCAGAACTAGTGGGAGAGATCAAGCAATGACTAGTCCACTTTGAAGCCCACACCACAAGTTGTTGGTGGTTTGAAAGAAAATGTCCCCCAGCAAGAGTAGCACCCAGTGGGCATGGCCTTGTGGAGGAATTATGGAACTGTACAGGTAAGCTTTGAGGTCTAATAATGCTCAAGACATACCCAGATCTTAGACAACTTCCTGTTGTCTTTGTGTAAAGATGCACAAGTCTCAGCTACTTCTCCAGCACAATGTCTACCTGCATGCTACCATGTGATGATAATGAAAATGTAAGCCATCCCAATTAAATGCTTCCCTTTATAAAAGTTGCCATGGACATGGTGTCTCTTGACAGCAACAGAAACCCTAAAATAGAGCACAGTCCTGGCACTTCCTGGATGCAGAACAGCCCAGAGAGCCAGGATAGAACAAAACATGATGGGGAAAAGTCTATAAAATGATTCCTTGTAAAATTCTGCTATACTCATAGATTGGTGTCTAGCTCAATTCTCACCATAAGGGCATTATCCAGCAACTCATGGGAGCAGATGGGAAAGAAGAGCTATAGGAGCCAGAGGGGTTAAGGACATCAGGGACACATGACCAACAGATTCTAATAAGCGGGAATAGAAACAGGAAGCCCTATATGGACCTGAGCAAAGTCCTTTGCATGCACCTTATACTCTTGTAGCTTGGTGTTCTCATGAAGTCCCAAAAGTTGGAGTGGGAGTGTCTCTGACTCTTTTGCATGCTTTTGGGATGCTTTGCTGCCTACTGGTTTGCCTTGATATGAGGGTTTGTGCTTAGCCTAACTTAGGCAATGTTAGATAGATATCCCCAGGAGATCTCTGCTCTTTTTTTTCTTTTCTTTTCTTTTTTTTTTTGAAAGCAAAAGGAGGAGCAGTGGATATGGAAAGAGGGAATTTGTCAGGAGACACAGGGGGGAGGGGAAGCTTCGATCAGGATGTAATATATGAGAGAAGAATAAAAATGAGAAGAAAAAATTAATGATCATTTTCCTAAGTCAACAAAAGTGTTTTTCTTAATTGCCTATACTATATTAAAGAAAAAAAAAAGGCTAAGGATTCAAGGATCAATTTAAAATTGTTTCAAAAGTTTTAATTGCTATTTAAAATATGAGTGTCAGTTTTTAAGTTGTAATGACACATACTGTGAAATTAAGCCCTTAACACTGATGCCTGCTAGCCATGCAGTTATTTATTGGCAATTGGTTTTCTAAACACATCTAACCATTTGTAGAGTACTATAATGCAAAAGATTTGTAGTGAGATATTCACTTGTCTGCACCTGTGAGACAGACCAGGCCCTTTGGTGGTGGGGACATGGGTGGAAGTTACCTGGCAGAACTAGGTCTGGGGAAGGGGCCCAGAGCGCTCTCTTGCTTGCAGCAGGGGACAGAAGAGCATCCAGAGGCTTCCTTGGGACAAGGAGACTGCTGTCTATGTTATAAGTTATTTCTCCTTGAATAAACATCTATTAGAACTATTTGTTTCTCCTGATCCTTATTAAACCTCAATAAAGATTTTTTAAAAATTCTTTTTAGTTTCAGGGATATTTCAAGAAAGTAATTTCTTCTAGCCTTAATAACTTTGGCACCATTCAGAAACACAAAGTTGTCAACTATTGAAAATGCATAATGCTGCAATTCAATCATTTGGACAAGCTCCACTAACCCCTCAGCTTCTCTATGCTCAAATTCTCAGGGGCTGACTCATTTTATAACTTTTCTATATTTTGGAAAATCTATTAGGCAGTTTTACATTTTTATTTATTTTTAATTTCTTTTAGATTTTTGTTATTTTATGTGTATGTTTATTTTGGCTGCATTTATTTCTATTAACTATGTGTATGCATTGTCTACATAGGTCAGAAAAGGGTATTGGATCCCTTGGGACCAGTTACAGAAAGTTATCAACCAATATATGAGTGCTGGACATCAAACCAGGGTCTTCTGAAAGAGTTGCCAGTGGAATAACTTCTGAGCCATCTGTCCAGCCCTGACTTTGATTTTTGAAAGCAAGTACCCACTTAATTTTTAATTTTTTGAGACATTTCATTGTAATTATTTAGATTGAATGAAAAGGTATTTCAGCTTCAAATACGTATAGTGATTAAGCAGAATTTTCCTTAACATTTATGGTCTAAGTGGAAATAAGAAATTATAGGATGAATGTAGTCTTCATTGTAATGTCTAGTTTTGTCAGCGCCCCTTACCAGCAGGAAGTAGTTTGGAAAGAACGACGCCCAAATTCCCAAATATTGTGTATAAATGTTTGTTTTCATTTAATTGGACTTTGTTATATAAAATTAAATAAAAAAATTTAAAAAAGTATAATAAAATATGACTTGCATAGTTATAGATTAAGTCTTAATTAAATTTTATATAATATTTGATTATAGTTATTGGTAGTGATAGCCAATTCACTGAAAATCTTACTAATGATTTTTGTTAGGCATTGCTTTTGTGTGAGTATATATACATGAATGTGTATGGTATATGCACATATTTACTTGGATATAGATATATATATATACACACACACATATATATATGTGTGCATATGTACATGCATATGAAGGACATAGGTTGACATTATGTGTAGTTTTTCAATTGCTCTCCAACATAGTTTTCATTTATTTTTGAGATTACATTTTAATTTCAAATGTCGCCCTTCCGTTTCCTCCTGCCAAAGCCTCTCTTCTCTCTTCCAAATTAATGACCTCTTTGTGCATCAATTGTTATTTCATTTATAGATATTTGTATGTACTTTTGTATTCCCAAATATAATATGTTGAGTCTATAAAATGTTACTTGCATTTATGTTTTCAAGGCTGGCCACTTGGCATTGGATGTCTAATCAGTGTTATCCTTAGGGAATGAAATCTGTCCTATTCCCACTTTTATACAGTGACCTGTAGTTATTTGAAGGTTGAGGCCTGGTGGGATTTTCCCCATCAAGTTTGTCATGTTTGATGGTGTCGTCTTAGTTCATCTCACATTTGGATAGTCATGTCCGTGGGTATAGCCTCTGACATTACTAGGAAACAAAATCTCAAAGCAAACTCCTTGATCCTCTGGCTCTTATAGTCTTTCCACCTTGTCTTCCACAAGTAAAGTGAGTCTTAGGTTCTGTAGCTTTATCCTTTGGGACTTGGCTCCAAAGCATACTGGTTGGTTTTGGTTTTCTAAAATAGTCTTCATCTGTTGCAAAGAGAAATCCCCTTGTTTTGGGTAAAGACTACACTTATCTCTGGGTATATAAATTGTTGTTAGGAATTATACTGATTATAATCCCTTTAATTAGTAAATTAATAAATAACATTAATTAATGAATTAATGCTGTAGATTCTCCTCTAATAACCATGATTTCACTAGCATTGATTAATTAGGTTTCTAGTATTAAACATGGTCTTCCTCTTGCTGTTCTTAAGTAAAATTAGAGAGCCCTAATACCACCAAGATATGTGTGCTGCTACTGTGCCCATCGGATTATTGTGTCATTCTAGTCATTGATGTGATTCACAGATGTCATACCTGGATGGAATTGATAGTGGGGCCTTGGGATAACTTCATAGTTGTCATAACTGAATGGGACTGCTACATGGCCTTCTGGTACCATGTAAGCTCTTCCTGAGAGTGGGAACATTCAAAGCAGTTCCAGTTCAGGGACTGCATCATAAATTTTAGGGTAAGGTCTCTCACTAAACCTGAGACTCAGGGTCCTAGGTACTCAGGTTGGGACGGACTTGGCAAGTGACAGACAGACACAAACACAAGAGAGGCTTGTGAAACTGTTGTAAATTTACTTCAGTGAGAGCATCAGATATATACATATGATTTAGGAACTAAGATTTGACCCCATGCCAGGTTATACATAGTCACATCTTATGCATGGTTACATGTTGACAACTTATCTTGAAACTAATAGAACAAAGTAGGAAGTACACTCTGAGTACCATCTGGCCTCCAGACAGTGGTTAAGAGTCTTAGACCTGAGGTTAGTTTTATTTTTAGAATTTTGTCAAGCTGACTCCTATGTAAAAAATGTGAAGTTTGTAAAACTTAATATTTTTATGGCCAGTCAGGGCAATTTTACGTGTTGTTAAAAGTCTAGCCCATGTTTTAATTCTTTTTCATAACATTTTTTACTTAAATGTCAATGTCCATGCCAAACACACACACAAACACACACACACACACACACAGAAAAAAAAACACTATACAAAACTCATAACCCCAAAACCAAAACATCTTTTAAAAACATCCATAACTCTTTAAAATCCAAAACCAGACACTCTGCCAGAGGCCTCCAAAAAAACTTAACCCCAAGGGACATGTGTGTCCCATCCAACATCACAACATAAGTCGTGTCACACAAACAACTCTAAAATTGGTGTGACAATGGAGGAAAAGACAAATTAAAAATGCAAGTGGCTTTTTACATGGGTTGTGTGTATAAGAACTCATACAGCAGGTCCTCCTCCCAACTTCCTAGTTGATGACTTAAACGGTAAATAAATATCATCATGTTTTACTCAGAATGTGACCTTCTACTTCAACTGTCTAATTTGAAAACCTTAGGTATATTATGTCATATATCACTGCATTTATAAATTTTATTTTCTTACTATTTTGTTATTCTGGTCATATTCAACTATTGAAGTTATATTGATTAGAGGAGCTGGCAGTTGCATGCTAACATAATTGCTGATTATGAAATAGCTCAAAAATACCAGAAAGGACAATGGATTTTATTTTGCCCTATACCTAACTCAAAAGGCTAGGGTTGACATGGATGATAAATGGCACGTTTCCTCTGATCAGTGTGGCACAGTGCAACACGGAGCGTGCATTCATCTATGTGTCCCTTCCTCGAATGACAGTTAGCATGATGGCCCCCTGAGTGTGAGGTGCTTAGTTATCCACTGAGATACACTAGCAAGTAAAACACAGAGAAAAAACATGATCTTCAGTGAGTCTGCAAAGGGTCTAAAGGAAAAAAAATCAAAAAAAGTCTTAATAAAGTTTTACATCACAAAGAAATGAAGAAAAGCACCCTGCCTGGGATGCTGTTTTGGAAAAGACTGAGAAAATGGATATAGGATTTAGTCATGCTAATCTGTTAGCTCGTTTGAAAATTATAGCCTTGGAGGGCGTTCACAAGGTCTACTAAGCAGATTTGTATGTACCAGCCCTCTAAATTGAGTGAAAATCTGTATAGAATGGACAGACAGACTCTTTTTACAGAGTTTGTGGCTGTTCCATTTATTGTCTTTGTTGTGTTTCAGACCTAAGCAAATCAGCATCCACTTACATGTGAGAATGACTCTTAGGCAACTATATTCATCTAAGGTAGCATATTACAACCTTTAGATTTTAGCAGGAGTTATCCTGATAACACCACATAGGCTTTCAGCTGCTATGAAATAATCCTGCATTTACTTCCAGCTTTTAACCAGCCTGAAGTATCTTGTAGAAACAAGGACAGTGGTAGGCTCTATTAGGAAGATTTGTGTTCTTGAGGTCTCTTTTTTTTTTTTATCTCTCCTAACCCATTGCAAATCCTATTCTTATTAACCATCTCTCATAAGCTCCACAGTGAATCTGTCAACAATTCCAGCCATTTTATTCTTAAATACATTCCAAATTATTCCATTTATCCACTATAAAAATATATTTTATTTCCGCTATGATCAGCTCTGTCCTGGACTGCTAAAATATGACGATGAGTACAGGATGACTAAAATATTACAATGAGTACCTTATCCAGGACTCACAGATTAAACTACACATTTGAAAGAGAGAACATCCCGGATGAAGTAAGGGTTTGGCAGATCAAAGTGCAACATGGCTACTGTGTCTGCCTTATTCTCCTCCGTTCTGAGTCATGTTCACAGATGCAGTGCAGGTCAGCCTTAGAGTGCGGGCTGGAAAGATGAGGAAGGAACTACCTATCAAGTGGAAGAAACCTCCCACGGGGGAAAGAGACAAATGAGTCAGGGGTCCTGTGGGGACTCTGCAGCAAGCAAAACTGGAGAGGAGAGGGAGTAAATCACCAAGGCAGTTTCACAGGCACAAGGTACTTCAAACTTTACATGGCGTAGAGAGTGGCACTTTGAAATTACTGAGACATTAAGCGAAGTGTTTTTCTCTATACTCAAAAGGCTAGTGAAATTTGGGGACAGATTAATTAGACAATGTTCTGAATTTAGTTATTGCTGTGGAAAGCAACACAGTGGGTACATGTACAGCCTTACAGACACTGATAGAAATAGGCCACAATAAGAAATATTTGCATAAATGTGAGGCTAAAGAAATCTGAATGTTTTGTCTTCGTCCCTTTAATCATCACCTCTAAGTCTATCATCTTCAGCAATTATATCTCAGATGAAATGTCACCAGGCTCACTGTGCAGCCCTTTTGATTAAGCTGCAATATAACTCAGTAAGACACACAGATTGAATTCCTTATAAGAGTTTAGCAAAGCAGCTTCAATTGGTCTCCCAGAGACTCATCAGCTAAATGAAGAGCCTTAGTGTCCTTGCCTTGGGGCAGTTGAGTATCAATTGCTCAGAGACACTAGTATAATTTCATGTAAACGCATAGACTTAAAGAACTAGGGTAACGTTGCTCTCAAATATTTAAAGAAGAAAAAGAAACACTGTGAGTGACTTAATTGGATAGGTGATTTCTGGTCACATTTTTAAAAATTGATTTTAGCATTTAACAATGGTATTTAAATGAACCAAAATATAGTAAAGAGTGATTACTTCTGGCGTAGATTTCCAACCAAGGATGATGAATCATTCTGAAACATAAGTTTCAGCCAATGATTAAATACTTCTCTTCAGATAATTACATTATGCCAATGGCTTTCTGTTCAAACCTCTGAAATAAAAACACCCTCTTTTGCCTGATAAAATATTAGTATCATCTATAGGTACTTACTTTTAGGAAAGACCAACATACGGACATGTTAGGACGTGTAGTAGGCAGACAAAAAGTAGAATAATTTGCTTAATTTGATAAATGCAATAGTTTCCTTTCTATGAGCACAATAGGCATTTAAGAACCAAAACAAAGTAATAGAAGTATAAAGTTTATGCTTATAATTTTTAAAGTCTACATTTAGAATACTTGTCTACATTTATATGTATTAGTTATAGAACCATATTGTACACACACACACACATATATACATATATATGTATATATATATGCCATTCTGTGCGGTGGCTCTGGCTCATGTATAACTCATCATGAAGGCTAGCCATGTCTCTCACTTACAGATATTTTCCTGACTCTCCCTCCTGCATTTGGAGAGTTCAGGTAAGTACCTTCGTACCCAGATAAATGCAGACTTTTATTAAAAAGTTAATTTATTCCTGGCAAACTTTATGTGTTTGTAATAGTACTACTTTAGCATCGTTGCAAAGCCTATGCTCATCTTCAATAACAAGAAAGAATTTGGCTATCTATATTTACAACTATAAAACATATAAAAACGTGTGCTTTGTTTCAATTATAGCAATAACCCACATGCAAATTAAAAAAAAAAAAAAGTGCCTCAGCATCACCATGAGCTGAATATGAGGTTATTGGTTTTGTAGGAGAAGAACAGTGATTTAAAAAAAAAAAATCTTAGATGCACCAAAGTTTCTCACAGCTTTTTTTTTTTTTTTTTTTTTTTAAGATGGTTGCTTTGTTTAAAGAAAACAAATCTAATTTCTGTGGCAGCTTGCTGGAAAATCTGGCACCCAGAGAGCCCTCTGGTTGTAATATGCTCTACTGCTTTCTCAAGCAGAAGGGATCACAGTGGCAGAGAGGTGTGAGAGACAAGAGCGTGAAGCACCCGCCCCACAGTCAATAACACGAAATGTCAAGTCTTACTCACCCTTATCCCAACAATCATGCATGATTTCTCCTGAAATTACTACTGCAGGCTTGATGCTTTCTTCATTAGATTTCTTATTGCCATCTGTATGTGCATAGTGCTAAACTGGGGGTGAACAATGTCTGCCCTGTAGCATCATAGAGTAGAACCCCTTGTTAGTAGTAGTAGAACCCCTGTGACTAGACTGAGGCCACTGATTAGCCATGATGCACAGGAACTCACCTGGCAAACAGTTTCTCTCACATTTCCCTAAGTGATTAAAGATGAACAGTAACATAATTTTTCAGAGTGATTTTGTTATTTGAAACAAACATGAGACTGACTGCCTTAAGTGTTATGGAAATACTTAACGAGCTTTTGTCGTGAAGACTAGAAGAGAAATGAATTTAAAAGAATATTTAAAGCAAGCCAGAAGAGTTTGGTATATTTAAAAGAATGCCAAGGTTTGTTTTGACCTTCAGCTAAATCATGTTGCTCAAATGAAAATGGAAAAAAAAAAATGATGAAACACTTGAGTTTTCAGTTTTCACTTGACTTCCACCCAGCTATGCTCAGTAATCAAGTGTGTTCTCTACCCTCTGTATTTAGAGACTTACAATAAGAATTTATACTTCCCAATCTGTGTACATTAGTTATCAGTTATCTCAGAAGAAATTAAGTGGCCCTGACTTTGGGATGAAGTTTCGTGCAGTTTCAGGACTGCAGGAGTCTCAGGGATAGCTGGTATATGAGCGGTAGCGGAATAACGCGCTCCTGTAGTCATACGTGGTAATGGCAGCAGACCTTGGGTCCTCACAGAGTTAGATGGAAAGACTGCACACTCACTAAGGTCATGTGACTAGCAGTGTACTCTCAACCATTAGTTAGCATGTTAACCCTGTGTTAGCTTTTTATTATCAGTACTTTGGGGGAATTTTGAATGAACAAACAAAGCTGCTGGGAGTGGCCTCATGGGATGCTACTTTCTGCATAGTTTTTATCTATTTAAAAAAAATTAAAAAAAAAAACTCTAATTTTTCTACTGATTAGAATTCTCTTCCTTACTGTCATGTGGATTACAATTTCCCAGCAACAGGAGTATAAATAATATTACAGTCTCGGCCACGGGAAACCTACACCCTAGAGACATGCTGCATTCTTTAAACCATTAAATTATGAACCATTCCTTCACACATTATCTTATGTCCTAGCACAAGATTTATTACAGTAAACAACGAAGTAAGGAGGAGAAATAAGAATCTGACCATGAGTCAAAGAGGAGAAACATAAGGCAAACGATTCCCTCTAACATGTGACAACAGTCAAACAAGGATGTCACCTTCCTCTGTCATGACAAATGTCAAACAGAGCCAGACCACAGAACGTCATTTGCAATCAGCAATAGCTACCGATCATATGTCCAGGTTGCTCTGGTCCTCTGCAACCCAGTCCATGCACTAGAGCGATGCATTTGAATTTGTCCACTGCCATTGCATTAGTGCCCTAGCATGTCAACAATGCACGAACATTTTTCACTCAATAACTACATGTGTACACCCGTGCCCATCTGGTGTCCAAGTGGTCTAAGAAAGCCCTGGTTTATCCCAGTGACTTCCTATACAGTATCCTAACTGCAAAGTTGGAATATAGTTTTCTCCTGTTACAAAACTGGCTCTAGGAATTGTAATATCGTGAAATTATTTTCCAAAATGTGTTAATTTTTAAGGAAATTTTGTAACACAAAGTGATAGCACACAAAAATTTACAAGCCATCCCAGTAGATAATAAAGCTTTTGGGGGATTTTGTTCCACATTTATATGAATATGTATTTCTTTTTTATTTCCCTGACAATAACCAAACCCTTATAAGAGCTAACGAAGGCCAAGCATAAAACTTGGTGCTGTCTCCTCCTTTAACAATAACCAAGCTGTAACTTATCATATTCCCCTAAGCTGTGAGTTGAAATCAGATCTACCAGTGGGTTCTGTACTTGGTTGCCAAGGACCTGTCAAATGTTTGAGCTCCTAAAGCAGGCTGCTCTCTCTACCACCATCCATAAAGGGAAAAGCTGGTCTCTGTTTTTTTCCTTGAAATATTCAAAAATACATTGCCACTGGAGGGAGTGGTTTTTTATGTGATTGCCACTGGAGGGAGTGGTTTTTTATGTGATTGCCACTGGAGGGAGTGGTTTTTTATGTGATTGCCACTGGAGGGAGTGGTTTTTTATGTGATTGCCACTGGAGGGAGTGGTTTTTTATGTGATTGCCACTGGAGGGAGTGGTTTTTTATGTGATTGCCACTGGAGGGAGTGGTGTTTTATGTGTTGACATTTATTTCTTCTTTTGCCATTTAGTATTAATAACGTGCCCCTTGCGTCTGTATTGTCTCACTTGTCTTCCCTTTTAGCCAACTCTTTACACCTTATTAGTCATTCTCCACTCTCTCGGAAGCCCCCCCCCCCCTTTTATCTCCTCGGGACTGCATTGGCCTCTGTTGTCACCCTTAGCACATCAAATGTTAGGGGATAAATTAGAGCCTTAGAAATGTTTTGTAACCGGAATGCGATGCTTCAGAGAAATCTCTAGAAATTGCTTTACTTGGAGGCAATCGTGCTTTGTTGTCTTCTCTTTAACCTTCTCAATGACATTATATTACTTCAAATTAAAAAAAAAAGAACTTCTTTCATATATATCCATAGATATAAAAACACAGCCTGCTGGATCTGTTTAGTGTTGCTTGTGTGTATATGGTTTCAGAACTGACCGCTTGGTTGTGAATAAACAATTAAGGGGCTCATCCATGGAAAAGACAAATTATTGTCCTCACAGCAGTTATTCGCTGCCCACAGATCTTTGCTTATTCACACATGCATTGGTATCTATATACATATATTTATGCAACAGTAATAACCAAGGGAAAGTAGGCCATCAATCTGAGAGGGAGTAGGAGAAATGACAGGGGAGCATTGGAAGGAGGAAAAGGAAATGATATAATTATATTTTAGTGAAAATATGTCAAATTACTGAAAAACTAGATATTGTACATCTGCCATTAACCTGATCTTTTAGAATATTCCAGAATAGATTCTTGGGAATGCATGTATTTAACTATGATTCTACTCCATTTATCATTTGAGAAAAAAAAAATGCAGTTTCTTCTTGGATAATCATGGCCAGATTTAAGGAAAAAAAGTACATTTCTAAGTATATTTCTATTGACCTTTACTGAGAAAATGTTAATGTCTTGCTTCTTGTGGTTTGCTTTATAAATATACAGATCTCACATCATAATATTTGATAACATTGTATAGTCAGGCATACTTAACATTCATTATAATTAATCTTTTAAAGATTATAAAATTTTATTAACGTGTTTTGCTAAAAACTATTTTCAAACAAGCTTTTATGAAGTTGCCCCTTAGTATGAGTAAAATTTGATATGTATTCCTGTCCAAAAATATTTCATGTTCTATAAGTATATCTTAAAAGGAATATACAACAAACACTGATTTTTGGGTTGTGATGAAGATGTTTATACTAAATTCCTTTAAGTATTTATTTAATCTTTTTTCTTTACAGTAGACACTGTGTTACATACAATGGGGATAGGGGGTGTTTGATTCCCCTTCACTAGAAAATTTTAGGGTCATGGCCTCATGGGATGTTACCTTCTGCATAATTAGTATTTTTCAGAAAACTCTCTCATTATTCTACTGATTAAAATTCTCCTCCTTAGTGTCATGTGGGTTAAAATTTCCCATCAGCTAGAATATTAACATTAGACTCTTAGTCACTGGAAACCTGTACTTTATAGCCAGACTACATCTTCTCATCTTGATTTAGTTCTTAGATAGTAAATCATACCTTGTACAGAATTTGCAAAAAAAAAAAAAAAAAGTGGCTGGTAATCCTTTGCTCTATGTCTAAAAACCATATATGAGTGTCTATGTCTAAAAACCTTGTTTGGTGTTTGTCTTTTTGTGTCTGGCATACAATCCATACCACCAGAAAAGCTAGGAAACAAGGAGGACCCAAAGAGAGACATACATGTACCCCTGGAGAAGGGGAAAGGGACAAGATCTCCCAAGCAAATTGGGAGCATGGGGGGAGGGGGAAAGGAATTAGGAACAAGAGAAGGGGAGAGGTTGGCATGAAGGAGCAGGAAGATTGAGTCAGGGAAAGAAGAGAGGAGAACAAGAAAACAGATACCATAATAGAGGGAGCCATTATAGGTTTAAAGAGAAATCGGGCACAAGGAAAATGTCCAGAGATCTACAATGATGACCCCCACCTAACATTCTAAGCAATAATGGAGAGGCTGCCTTAAATGCCCTTCCCTACAATGAGATTGATGACTACCTTATATGCCATCATAGAGCCTTCATCCAATAGCTGATGGAAGCAGAAGCAGAGATCCTCAGCTAAGCACTGAGCCAGACTCCTAGAATCCAGTTGCAGACAGGGAGGAGTGATGAGCAAAATGGTCAAGACCATGCTGGAGAAACCCACATAAACAGCTGACCTGAACAATGTGGAGCTCATGAACTCCATTCTGATATCTGGGAAACCAACATAGGACCAACCTAGAACCCCTGAATGTGTTGTTAGTTGGAAGGATCAGGGCCTCTAGCAGTGGATCATTATTAATCCTAGTATACGAATGGATTTTGAGAGCCCATCTCACATAGAGGGATACTCTCTCAGCCTAGACACATGGGGGAGGGCCTGGGCCCTGTTCCAAATGATGTGACAGACTTTGAAGACTGCTAATGAAAGGTTTCACCCTCCCTGGGGAGCAGAAGGGGATGTGATCAGGGTTGGTGTGTGTGGGGGGGGGGGACGACAAGGGAGGACACAACAGTGTGGAGTAGGATTGATATGTTTCAATGTTGCTTGTTTCAAACTTAGATAAAAATATATAAAATTTAAAAAATGGCTCAGTTCATAAAAGGAATGGGTTCATGAGTGAAGACATAAAGCTTATATTTCATCAAGTTGGCTGTTACCTATACAGAGAGAGAGAGAGAGAGAAAGAGAGAGAGAGAGAGAGAGAGAGAGAGAGAGAGAGAGAGCCAGAGAGAGAGAGAGAGAGAGAGAGAGAGAGAGAGAGAGGTCACCTACCTGCTCCTGAAACAGCTTGGCTTTTCAATGCCAGAGTACAGTTATCTCCCAGCAAAGTCCAAATGCCACAGATTACAAACCTCTGCCTGATGGAAAAATCACAGAACTCTGCTGTTCTCACAGGAGATGGTATAAACAACACTGAATTCCCTGAATAATCATTTGTTAGTATTTGTTAGTTTCTATTTATGAATTTTTGTCCATTTTTTTACTTCCTATAACATTCAAACATTATTTTGAAACCATGGAGATTGAAGCCAAGATAACTTTTAAAGAGATATCAGTTGGGTTGCAAGCCAAGGGGCTTAATCTAAGACCTTACACTAATATCACATGCAGTATTCCTAGTATGTATTACATAATTTCTGGTATATCATATGTACCTATTTATACTCAATGAATATTATATATTTGAACCTTGTGGGAAACTTGAATTTACATATGTGCTTCCAGTGGCTGGTTCAGTATTTATCTGTTGACTTTTCCAACATCTTTGTGTTCTCCAAACACAAAATACAAATTATATAAAGCCATTATGCTGATCTTGTTTTTTTTTTTCTCTGAACAATTATCATTTTCTTCGTAACTTCAATATTTCTGTAATGCAAAACTCTTTTATCTGCAACTAAATTTAAATAAGTATACTCCAGCAGGGTCATTTGTAATATGAACATTTAAACAAGTTGAAATGATAATAGCACATCTAATTGTATGCCAATAGTTTTATAAAAGATGTATTTTATATTTCTTTTATGTTGAAAACTCCTTTCAAGAAATTAGGATATGTAGATGAACAAACATAAACACTTCTCATACTTGAGGAATTTGTTGTTCCCTTGTCTTAGTTAATATGGTTTATTCCACTCATATCATTGCCAAATTATATCATTTTATTTTCACATATATTTCCTCAGATAGTGATTTTCTTAAAAACGAAGAAGGTATTTTTGTGTATAACACTGTTCTCTACTTAATGCATATTTACTGACCTTGTACATCATTTTCTAATTAATTAATCTAGTGACTCCTTTCCTTCTATTTTCCTCTCTCTACCACCCTAATATATTTTCTTAACAACATAAAATAATCAGCCCGAATTGTGAGTTTATCTTTCAAAGTTTCATTCTCCGTTTTTTCTCTTATGTCCTTTAACATCCATATTTTCTTTTGCTTATGATATCTTCTTCTTATTATTACAAAGAAACCTGTCTGTTTTCTAATGAGACAGAAAAGGAGTGGATCTGGTTGGGGGGGGGGGGAGGTGGGCGTGAAACTGGGTGAAAAATCGTAGTCGGGGTATGTCATGTGAGTAAAAAAATTTTCAATAAGGGAAATTCTCGAAGCAATAATAAAAGTAATATTTAAGACAAACAAACAAATGAAAATAACAATTGATCTTGATTGAGAAGTCCCTGGGCGCAACCCAAGAAAGACAACCCAGTCAAGTTTCTTAGTCTTGGGGATGAGATGGGTTCCTCTTAAATATAAAGCTTTCCCCCAACTACGAAAAAGAAAGACACTAGGTCAACTAGGTCAAAGAGAAAAAAGCAGTTGTATGCCTAATTTCCAGAGAGTGCTTAGTAAATCATTGTTTGATAAATAAATATTAGTTATTATGTTTACAAACATAAACATATAAATACGAATTATGAATTAATTGGTTTTTATTTAAATTTGAAACTAGCCTATTTTATATGTCAATCCCAGTTCTCATACCCTCCCATCCTCCCCTCCCCTGTTCCCCACACCAGCCCCTTTCCCATCCTTTCTGCTCTCCAGATAGGGTGAGGCCTTCCATGGGGGACATTCAAAGTCTGTCATATCATTTGGAGCAGGGCCTATGCCCTTCCCCATGTGTCTGGGCTGAGAGAGTATTCCTCTATGTGGAATGGGCTCCCAAAATTCATTCATATACTAGGGAAAAATACTGATCCATTACTAGAGGCCGCCCCCATGGACTGCCCAGTCCTCCTATCTAACACCCACATTCAGAGAGTCTGAGTCAGTTACATTTTTAAATTTCATTTTGTAAATCAAAATAAAACATAATGTATTGGAATTAAAGTGCAGTACTTTGTAATCAATGAGTAATGATTATGAAAACTCAGTACTTGGCTATGATTTGAAATATATATAAGATCATATTCTGAGGAGCAAAAATGATATTTGGTCCCTCTTTTACATCCTACTCTTAGCCTGATTTAACACCTATCATATGGGAAATTTAAAAAAAAATACTTTAGTACATAATTTCTTTGAAATTTGTTTATGTGGGCAAATTTATATCCTCATGGACAATAGCTCAATATCCCCTAATATTAAGATAGATAATAAAAATTGCAATTTCCTATCTACTGTTTCATATTTTGAGTAGCATCTCCTGTAACAGTGGAGTTTTGTGTTTCAGTTCTGGGCTACCAGCCACTTGGAAATTCATCAGGTAAATGGGAGATGCAGTGACATGAAAAGAATTAGTTGGACTTAATTTCTGAGGTTGCTCACAGCCAAGTTTCTCAATGGGTACTTCCTTCGCTTGTACTGGAAGTGTACTTGTTTGCCACAGTGGCATAACAAGAAATACTCTATTATTATTGTTGTTGTTGGTTTTTCAAGACAGGGTTTCTCTATATTGCTTTGGAGCCTGTCCTGGAACTTTCTCTGTAGACCAGCCTGGCCTTGAACTCACAGAGATTCCCCCTGCCTCTGCCTCCTGAGTGCTGGGATTAAAGGCATGAGTCAATATCATCCAGAAAATACTCTTAAATAATGATCTTAACAGGTCATTATTTGACAGGTATTTCAGGGAAAAAGTTAGAAGGATGATCAAGTTTCCAGGCTGTAGTGACATCATGCTCATACAAATAAAGCTTGCCTGAAGATCAGAGGGCAGAGCTAGCCACTAGTTAACCATAGAGGTCTGCGCAGACAGGAAGGTGGAGAGAGGAAATGAATAGGCAGAAGGGGACAGGAGTTCAGTCTCTTTTGTGGGAAGTTAAGTAGGTAAGATGTCTGTGGTTTTGCTTCTTAGTCTCTTCTGGTCTACAGGCAAGCTTTACTGTTAAAGCATAAACAGCATAAACAAGATATCAAGATATCAGTACACCACAGTACACCAGGCATTTTTTTTCTTGCTCCTTTTTTTCTACTAAGACTACTGAAGCCTACAAACTGCAAAAGTAGTGTAATTGAATTGGTTTAACTTCAGCTGGATCTTAGAACTTTTTAGACCTAAACTGTCTTAACCACTTATGGGCCCCATACAAATCCTACAGCATACACCTCAGGCCATATCCCATAATTGAATGATTAGCCAAGGGTGTAAGTGGATATAGTAACCCAACTAAAACCCTTTGGGGACAGAAATCCTTACATGAATTGTTGATACTGATAGTCTCTGAATGTGTATAAATTGAACACAGAAGGCCAAAGTGTGCTTGAGGTTTGAGCCATTAGCCACATCCCAGTAGTCTGGACACTGAATACTTTTCTAAGCATATATTTGTGGTTGTTATACTTAGTATAGAAGATTCTTTTAAGTACAGGACAACACTTTCAATCACTTGTTCTAGTACTGCTGGGGAGAAAGTTCGGACTCTTAAGAGGAAATGAGATTTGGAAGGTACTAGAGGAAGCAAGAAATGTGAAGAATTAATACTGTAGCCAAATAAGAGCAGTACCTGTTGATGAGAGTTCCATTGAGAAATAAAAAACAAATAAAAAAAACCCACATCTGTTCTAGGACTAACAATATATTGGACTATGGAGAAAAGCAGTCTGTCCACTATGGTTTCAGGATTCACTAACAAATTTCACCACTTGAGACACATGCTCTTATTTTGGCTGATTGAGAAATCGATCTCACTGTCTTGCTATTCAAAATGCCATCATTGCAGGAATGTAACTGTTATTTTATCCCTTGGCAGAGGAAGAAATTGAGGGGTCATATAAAAACACCCTTAGTGTCCCTGAGGACATTCTTGTCATTAGAAACAGTGGCCCAGTAAATTGTCAGATTTGAATGTAAAGTAACAGACACAGGATTTCTGAGATGAACTTTTCCACTGTCCATTGATTGTTTGCTTGCTTGTTTATTTTAAATGGGGTCTCACTATGGAATCCTTGGAGGCCTGGTACTCACTATGTAGACCAGATGACCTTCAACTCAAGAAGGTCTGAATGCGCTAGGCTCAGGAATGCTGGGATTAAAGGCAAGTATTACCAGAGACCTTGCATTCCTTTGGGTGGCTCATTCAGAAGTCTTCTATTCCGGCTTTATGTGCAATGCTCTCTCTGTACCAGAGTGATGTGGATGCATTTCTGTCAGCTACCTGAAGAAAATAGTAATGTAAGTAGAGAAGGTATTTATTTCACTGGTGTCTCAATAAAAATGAATGTATTTATTTTGATTTATCATGCTAGCCTGGGATCATGCGTGAGAGAAAAGTAGGCTTTCAAAAAATTCAACATGGAAATGTGTAATATTAAAAATGGGAAGGAAGCTACAAGCTTATGTTGAGAGGTATGTGTGAGGTCCCACCAAAATTCTTGAAACTGAATCTATGTCATAGTTTCTTTTCCTATTGCTGTAATAAAAAACCCGAGGAGGGGGGGAGTCATTTGGCTTGAAAGTGTTTACTTTAGCTCACAGTTCCAGGTTATAGTACAGGGAGGAATTTTGAGGAAACTAATCACATGGCATGCATAATCAAACTAGTGACACAGCTCTGGTCACATGTCTCATTCACAGACAAAATGGATCTTCTTATACCAACAACACAATCACGATACTCCCAGAACTTGATTGTAAGGCACTATTGCTGAAGACTTGTACTTCTGTCAAAACACATGGATGAAATTAAGTTGGTATGGGCCAGGAAGCTTCATCCCTACTGGCTAGCTTTCCTATAGTGGAAGGTAGTGTACATACATTAGGGAGCAAAAATTAAGCACCAGTCTGTCCCAGCTCTGCTCTCTAAGAACTGCAGTAGTATCTGACCTGGAAAAAAATATAAACATGCTAATAGTGGTATTAATATCATGAGAGTAACTAATCACATTTTGATTTGATTTTAGTCCTGTTCCACAAGATGAAATCTGCAACTGTTACTTATTGGTTTCAGAAACAATGTCACAGGTCCTGGAACAAAACAATTAGGTTTATTTTGATATAAGGACATAGTACTAAGCCTACTCCTTATTTCTTATCTTTATATCTATAAATTAGTTTATTTCTCAACCCTCATTAGAGGAACTGTTTGGAGTAGGTGATGGTTAAAACAGAGACTCAAATTGACCAAGGTGCTGGTAAATAAGGGACTGTGAGATGCTCAGTTAAAAATAGACCAGATATGTTGTATCCCCTCTTTCCAAAAAGAGATCATTCCAGAAGAAAGGACAGAAAGATCATAAGAGCTAGAAGTGGCAGATTAAGATATGGTAACAATATCTTCTGAACACAGCAGAGCAGCTGCACATAGGAACTCATAGTGGTTATAACAGCATGGACAAGATCTGAACAAGGCCAAACTAGACCAAATCACAGAATGGAGAGAAGAATTGGGCACACAATTCTACTACTAGTTGTGGAGCTATTGGCAATTCACTGCTAGGAGAGGGAAAGTCATTTTTCTCTCTAAAATTATGGCCCTATTAAGTCAACCACACTCCAGCAGAAGGCTATACATCCAAGAATATTTGGGTAGCACAAACTGGCATTGGTCCCCACCAAAGTTAGGTAGACGGTGAAATGAAGATGAATCTGGAAAAAGTTGGGGGAAGAGGTTGAATACAATCGAGACACATTGTAAAAAAATTCTTAAAGAACTAGTAAAGCACGCAACAACAAAAGGACAACGTCCATGGGCATGGAAAGAGGCCCATCTCTTGGGTCATTCTGTATGCTGTAAGCTTAACATCAAACACTAAGTGTCACCGTGTCTACCCAGGAAGACTAGCATGCTGATTTATATCTCTCGTCATCACCATCTAATATATATGACAACACTGCATGAATCCATGCTCTTGAGCCCCCCAAAATATTCATAAAATTACAGATAACATATCAATAACCAGCCATTCACAAAATAAAGGGTGTAGGGTAAAAATCACCTATGTAAACTTCATTTGTTAAAAATAGTTTTAGTTTCATATCACAAGAAATCCCAAAGTATAGCACATGCTATCTTGCCATAACCAGAGTAACTTGAGCAACATGAATTCATTTTTTCACAGTTCTAGAACTTGGGAGTCTAAGAACACAGGGAAATAGAAGGCCAGGTGATAGATTATCATGACTTGCAAAAGATGCCTTATAGCTACATAGTAAAGTATGATCTTCTAAAGAGACACTAATAGTGTAGTAAGAAAACCACTCTCAAAATCTCATCAAAACTTACCCCCAAAGATTCAGATTCAGACATATTGCATTGAGAATTGGGGCTTCACTGTATGATCTCAGAGGACAGTGCATTGCACAGATGTGTACATGTGTACACAAAGACATGCATATGTGCACATGCATATACATACACACAAATACACACACATACACATGAAAGGAAATTGTAAGATTATCTTACAGTGTCAGGGCTTGAAAGCAGAGCTAAGTATTCTGAAAATCTTGGCTTCCAGATACCATGTGGTTGAAATCCTACTGTTATGATTATTAAGGACTAGTGAAATGATTTTTAATCTAGTATTAATGGCCTCTGACACAGGGTTAGCAAATTATGGCTTATGACTAAATGTGACACATTGATTACCTTTATAACAAAAGTTGTATGAAAACACATTTATGGCTATTTATTTATTTATTTGTTGTATAATGTAGCTTCATAGTCAAAACTAACACAACCATATGAAGTTGAGTATTGTTCTTTCTAGGTCTGGTAAATAACTGTGTTGGAATTTTTGATGGGGATTCTATTCACTCTGTAGATTGCTTTTGGAAGGATGGCCACTTCTACTATATTAATCCTACGGATCCATGATCATCAAAAAGCTTTCCATCATGAAGCTTTTATCACACAGGTCATTCATTTGCTTGGTTAGAGTTACCCAAAGAAGTTTTATATTGTTGGTTGCTATTGTGATGGATGTTGTTTCCCTAATTTCATTTTCAGCCTGTTTGTCATTTGCATATAAGAAGTCTACTGAATCTTGTGAAGTGTCATGCGAACAGTGTGTGTGTAATGAAATTGTTATGAAGAGTTAAATATTGTATTAAGTTCCAAAAATATCTGTCATCCACTCAAAAAGTTACAGAGCGAGAAGCCTTGATGAGATGCTGATGTGAGGTGAATTTAGTTGCAAGAGTTGGTTGATTCAATTATAAAATGGAAGTCATCAGATAAATTAACCAAAGAGCTTGGTGTTCTGCAGATTAGTAATAGGAAAATGATGGCTACAGAAAACATTTAATTAGAATTCCATCTGTTAACATCATTAGAATTTGAATTTCCTAGAATTATACCTATAATACTTATCTGTAAATATTGATGGTTTAGATGATTAGCTAAACCAGCCAGGGAGCTCATTAACAGCTTTGACTCTGTATGTTCAATTATTGTTAGATCCCTTTACAAGTTTGAGTGAAACTATTAAAAGATACTGTCTTGTAAGGCTACTGGTTTTTTTTTTTTTTTCATCATAATTACAGTTATTTCTTATTATTTTCTGGATTTTTTTAAATTTTCTTTTGCAATGATATAAACTTTTTCACTATGTTTTACCCTTATGTCTATATAACTTTAGTCTTCTCTTAGCATAAGAGCCACACAGATGCACTTCTTTTCACAAAATAAACTCAAGTATTGAGGAAATAAGAGCTGCTGCTGCTGTTATCACTCTTAGAAAACAAACTATGTGTGATGGTCACTTGAAAGCAAAAATTAATTGAATTTGACCCATAAATGTACCTAATCTAAAATGCTGAGGCTCACAAGGGAAAAATAAAGATTAATTATCAGGCTTGCATTTATTTATATTACTACTATATCTATTTTAGGAAGATATGAGGAAAGATGTTAATGAGTCCA
The DNA here is from genome assembly GCF_943737965.1 of Phodopus roborovskii. Lineage (NCBI taxonomy): Eukaryota > Metazoa > Chordata > Mammalia > Rodentia > Cricetidae > Phodopus > Phodopus roborovskii. The sequence continues at coordinate 8,120,969 of NW_026126511.1, read as the reverse complement.
TAACATTATACCTTGTCTGGCCAAGTATCTAAAGTTCTGTAGTTTTGGGCTCTCCTTTTATTCAACAATCTCTTAACACCTTGGATATACATGATTATGAAAGTATTTCTAGAAGTAGTTTCACAACTTTTAATTCACCCCATGAACTAGCAGTTGTGATATCTTTTAATGGAGTAAAACTATAAAGCCCAGAGAAATGAGAAGCATTATTTGATAAATCAAAACCTGCAATTCTGTATTCTTTTCCTAAGTTTATACTCTCATAAATAACTGTTTTGTATACAAAATAATAGAATGTTTATATATTAAATAGGTACATGTACCTACCCATTAAATAATTGAATGCTTGTGTATTAAATGGATATATATACCTAACAGTGCTAGAAAACATGCTATTGATTACTGACTGAGGCAATAAACAAAGAAAATACTAGTTCACTGAAAATAGAAGCAATTGCATTTATTTTTCTAACTAACATTAAATTGGTACCATTATTAAACAATATAACCACTATAAATTGTTTTGACCATTATTGTTGAATCAATTTAACAGGTGTATATTTAGAGTTCAAATTCAGACTCTTTTAAATTCTATTTGGTTTTTTCTGAATATGCTGCTTCATTTTTTACTCTTCCCTGTTATAAATACTACCCATGGTAATGATGTATAAGAGTTATTAAAGATTACAGAATCAAGCTGGTAAATAATAAAATCATCTTTCTGCAAATAAATATTTCCCTTTGAGTTTTTTCCTGTGATATAATTCCTCTTCTTATTTATTAAAAATATATAAAAATAACTCAAGAAGCTAGTTATCAACACACCAAATAATCCAATTAAAAAGTGGGGTATAGAACTAAATAGAGAATTCTCAAAAGATGAATCTAAAAGGCTGAAAGACACTTAATAAAATGTTCAACATACTTAGCCATTAGGGAAATGCAAATCAAAACAACTCTGAGATACTATCTTACTCCTGTCAGAATGGCTAAAATCAAAAACACCAGAGACAGTTTAAGTTGAAGAGGATGTAGAGAAAAGGGAACACTCCTCCACTGCTGGTGGGAGTGCAAACTTGTGCAGCCACTTTGGAAATCAGTATGGCAGTTCCTCAGGAAAATGGAAATCCAGCAATTCCACTTTTAGACATATACCCAAGAGACACACATTCATGCAGCAAAGACATTTGTTCAACCATGTTCATAGCAGCATTATTTGTAATAGCTAGAACCTGGATGCAACCTAGATGCCCCTCAACTGAAGAATGGATGGAGAAAATGTATATTTGCACAATGGAGTACTTCTCAATGGAAATAAACAATGGAATATTGAAATTCACAGGAAAATGGATAGAACTAGATGAAACCATCCTGAGTAAGGTAATCCAGCCACAAAAAGACAAACATGGTATGCACTCACTCATATAGCGATTTTAGACATAGAGCAAAGGATCAACAGCCTACAATCCACACAACCAGAAAAGCTAGGAAACAAGGAGGACACGAAGAGAGACATACATGGGCCCCTGGAGAAGGAGAAAGGGATAAGATCTCCTGAGCAAATTGGAAGCATGGGGAGAGAGAAGAGAGAGTTAGGAGAAAGAGAAGTGCAGTAGAGGAGGAGAGAGAACATGAGGGAACAGAAAGATTGAGTCAGGGAAAGAATAGAAGAGAGCAAGAAAAGAGATACCACAATAGATGGAGCCATTATAGATTTTAAGAGAAATCTGGCATTTGAGAAATGACCAGAAATCTGCAAGGATAACCTCAACACCAGATATTGCAGTTAAATAAGGATCAGGATAAACAAATAGGCCAAATAGATGTTTATTCAGGGAGAAATAACTTACAACCTAGACAGATGAACACCAGCAAGTTCCACCGGATGCTCTCCTGTCCAAGTCTGGCCAGCAAGAGAGCTTTCCCAGTTTTTCCTCAGACCTCCTTCCACAGGTCACTTCCACCCATCGCTCCACCCCCCAATGGGCGTGGTCAGTGCCACAGAAGGAGACAAAGTAACTATCTCACTACACTCAACTAACAATCTGAACAATACTGGAGAGGCTACCTTTAATACCCTTCCCGAATAATGACACTGATACCTAACATGCCATCCTAGAGCCTTCATTCAGTAGCTGATGGGACCAGAAGCAGACACCCACAACTAAACACTGAGCCAAACTCCTGGAATCCAGTTTCAGAAAGGGAGAAGTGATCAGGGGTCAAGATCAGGCTGGAGAAACCCACATAAACACCTGACCTGAACAAGGGGGAGCTCATGGACCCCAGACTGATAGCTGGGGAACCAGCAAATGACTGACACAGAACCCCTAAAGGCAGATGTTATTTAGGAGGACTGGGCAGTCTATGGGGTCGCTGGTAGTGGATCAGTATTTATCCCTAGTATACGAATGAACTTTGGGAGCCCATCCCACATAGAGGGATACTCTCTCAGCCTAGACACTGATATGACGGATGTTGAAGACTCCCCATGGAAGTCCTCACCCTCCCTTGGGAGCAGAAATAGGATGGAATGGGGATGGGGTGTCAGGGAGGAGGGGAGGGAGAGGGAACTGGATTGACATGTAAAACAAGCTTGTTTCTAATTTAAATTAAAAAAGGAATTTATATATATATATATATATATATATACATACATATATACATATACATATACATATACATATACATATATATATATATACATATATATATATATATATATCTCCTGGCTTTCAATGACACTGATAATTTCAGTTTAGTCTGAATATTAATCAGTATTGCAGAAAAATAAATTATGTTCTGTTTTGTATTGATATTTAGGTTTTGTAATCATTTCTCACTATAATTCAATAACCAAAAAGAATTCAGATAGTTGGTGTGCTGAGTAATTAAAAAAATGTATCACCTAATCAGACTATTTGACAGCATGATCAATATTGCCACTATGTTCAAGGAAGGGTTAATGTCTTGGTGTTTCTGGTTTTTAGCAGACCTGTAAGGTTACTGCATCTGCACCACAATAGGCCTTGGCATAATAAAATTGTTAGCACTTAACAAAATGTCATCAAATGCCCATGGCCCACTTCTAAAATAATATGAATAATTCACAGTGCTGTATATGGAATTAGATTTTGCTGCCCTGATTCCATTTAAATAAATGTGTTTATGATTCACCAATTTCATTTGCCTTTACTTATAAGTGATGACCTTTCACTTACAACCTGAAAAACAATCAATTCTTGACTATAGAATAAGATAAAGGAAATGAATTTAAATATGTGTAGTAAACATTTATGATGGTATGGGCATTAATGACTCAAATCCATCTTTGTTCAAATATAAGGATATAAAAGTCTACTTAGTCCTTAAATGTTTATTGAGAAGTAACTTTGAGTTCATACAAGTGTGTTTGTTGGAGCCAATAAAAATTAGACAAAAATATATGAACAAAAATGTGAATGCTAAAGGTATCTAAAACACCTTATTTTATGTCTCTTACTTAAAAGCACAATGTTTCCAATTCTTTCCCGCTGTTTCTTTGTGCATTCCACAGCTAGCAGCAAATGTTAATTAGCAGGAGTAGATTACACATATTATGTAAACTAGAACTTAACATAAGAGCACTGAGCTCACAAAAATTTCACTTGGGTCATAGCTGATGTGTCATGCACAACTATTTTATTTCCCTTATGCAGCCAACTGAATGACCTCCAATTCCTTCTCCACAGCAATTGATTCCAAGACTAACAATGAGGGCACGGTATATAATTTTTAAAACTTTTCTTGTTCGTCATAGACGCCAATTCAGTGTGTGGTGCACTTGTATGTCTGCTTCTGCCCTCACTATAAATGATCCCCTTTATGCCTACAGTCCTGCAGCTAGATGGTAGAATTTTATATATGAAAGAAATTCAGTACGTATGTGAAATAGATGGACAGCACCATTCTGCTGTGCAGCATCTTAGGATGGTTCGCAATTGCCTCCTGTATTTGACTTCTTAAAACACACAAAGCCCCATGCAGGGCCGCAGGCCAGTGCTGTGGGCCCCATCCTGCATTCATTTCACACTTGCGAAAACCCATTGACAGAGAACAAGTCAATTGTCTTGTGCTTTCACACTTTGTTTTGCTCATGCTGTTTTAATCTACCTTGAATATCTGCTTCATTTCTTTGCCTGGCCAACCTCTTCCCATATGAAGGCCCAGGACAACAGCCTACTTTTTTCTACCGGATTGCCTAAATATTTCTAAACCCCTTTATTGACGTTAGCACTCTGTTTTGAAAGATCTCATGGATTTAAAAGTTACAGCCTACTTGTTATGAGCACCATAGAATGAAGAAGGAACTGTAAAAAAATTTTTTTTTCTTCTCAAGTATATTATTTATTGACACAAAACCCATGAGTTATCTTCCTTCTGAACACTTCTAGGATGTCTCTATGTAAAAACTGCAGACTTCAAATTCAGGTGACCCTTCTGATTCCGTCTTGTGCAATATTTAACAGAAGTCCCTGACTTAGTGGGCCGTTCCGTCATACTTCAAGCCTTACCTCGCCTGGTGTCTCCAAAGGTTGCAGTGGAAATTAAAAAGGGCCAGTTTCACTACTGACAGACATGGTCAAGTATGCGACCAGTTTTCATTCACATTCCAATAGTGACATCTTCAGAATCACTATGGCTGTCACGGGTGTTGGTCAGCAGAGAGAAGTGATTCATAGCTCACACTGAAGGCAGACAGAACATTACAGCTGTGCCTCAGAAGCTGAACAATTTGTTTAACCTGTCCCCACTTTAATGCTGCCTTGAACTCATTGTGAGGATTAAGAAACCAATGTGAATAAGGCATTTGAAACTGCCCCTGGTATGCAGGGGAAATATGAATTGCCTACTATGATTCTTATATTTTACCTTAAACTAATGCCACTGTATTATATTAATCAGCATATCTCGTATGCAATTTTATGGAACAGTAACTCAAAATAACTGAATGGAAAACAGCTGCCTACCCTGGAAGGAAGGAGGATAAAGAAGAGGAAGGGCCTGCTGCCCATGCTACCACAGTACAGTGCTTACCACCCTCCATCTGCTTTCTTCCTTTTTGGTGTTTAGCCTCACCTTGTGTTGTGATCAGTGTTTTGTTTTCCAGAATCACTGGAGAAGACAGCTTCAATTGATGAAGTCTAGATCATGTTGCGAGGAACCTGCCTGGCTCCATTTTGAAAGCAGGAGCCATCATGCAGTATTGTTATTGTTAAAACTAAGTTTTCATTTACTGTTAGAGGTTGCACATTTAAGTCTGTTTTCTGGGTCATGACCTCTGCTATAGGATGACCTTGACTTCTAATTCAGAATATGCTGACCCTCCCTAATCACATGGGGATGACATCGTTTGTTTTTGGTTTTGTTCTGTTTTGTTTTTAAGACATGTCTGCCCTTTCTCCTTGCTTTATTCTCTGACTTCTGTAATCCTGGTTTGCAAATACTCATGATTTTACTCTTTGAAAGAGACCCAAGAAATAGACTTGGGGTTTGATTTCTTTAACCTGACTTAAGAGGTAGTTATTGCCTAGCTCTTGGGGAAAAATGAAGGGTGCTTCATATTTGGCTCAAAATTGTGGTAGTGTTCTAATTCTCACCTGGTGGGATATCAATTGTCCAATGGAAATGTCCCTGAGCCACTGGCTTGATTGTCAGTTGATGTAAGAATGCCTCACCCATTACAAGTGGCGCTACCTACCGACCAGGCAAAGGACCCTGGCATGACATGTGTAACACAAAAGAAAGCTGGATAAATGAAAGCAAGCACAGATTAATACTCTACACATCCCCTTCTCTAGACTGAGTATGATGCTTTAAGCTCCTGACTTCGCTTCCTTGAAATGGTGGGTTATTGTGAGAGCCAAAGTTAAATTTTAACTTTGCCTTAGAGATACATGGAACAAAAAATGTCTCTGTACAAGCCCCTTACCCAAGGATAAACAGTCCTGAAATTCTGGAGTCAATGTTTATGGGAGATAACAAGCAACATATTTTCACTCTCCTAAACAAGTTTATGACCCATCTGGACCCAGCATGCTTAATCATGTGGGGGCAGGATGTCCATAGGCAGGAAATACATCAGATGTATGTTTGGCCCTGCTTGGAACTGATGAGAAATGCTCAAACCACTACAAACCTTGATGCCAGGAAACCAGAGACCCAGCCAGAGTCCATCCACCTGGTCAGTAGTAATTAAAACTTGCTACAAGTTTTGCTTTAAACTGTAGTGGTCTCATTCTCAAACTGCTGGAATTAACATTAATCCTTGGAATACATTCCTCCACGCAATTGCTTCAGGGCACGATGTTCTATCACAGTGAGCGATGAAAGAGGACAACTTGGCTTCACTCGTTGCGCACAAACCTCCAAACATGAGAAAATATGCTATAGCATAATATCTCACAACCAAGGAAGGAGAAGCCAAGTTTTCCCCCTCACTCTCCATATGCTGACTCCTGAGACTATCACACCACACGTGCACAAGTCTTGGATTAACTGCCATTGCTGTAGTATAATTAATCCACTTGATCAGGTTGGATCAAAGTTCTGCGTTGTTATTTTCTTTCCACCAAGGATTAAATCATATGGGGAAGGGCAGACCGTGAGTAAGTTAAAGGCGACCGAATTCTGTCTAACAAAAAATATCTGCTCTCGAGAAGAGAGAACAGCTTGTGATGGAGAGTGAATGTGGTACGAAATCTTAGTCTTTCGTACCTTTGAAAAGCATGGCGATTCTCCACCCTGGCCAAAGAAGTGATTTCTCAGCAGCCCTTGGTGTGGGAATAAAATTCAGGGGCTTCTGGGAGGACATGGCGGTGGGCGTTGTACCGTGGGTATTGTACCTAGGAAAGGAGTAAGTAAAGCAACCGCAGCTGAGGTCATAGACAAGAAATGACCCAAGAAAGCATATTAAATTCTTTACCTTTGCTCACTTCTCACTTGTGCAAACCATTCTGAGCAAATCTGCACCGAAAATGTGCGGCTTTGCATCGATTCCTTATTTTTCATAAATCCCAACAATGTTATATTATTGCTCCTCCCTGGGTATGTGGGAAGAAAGAATTTATCTCCCAAAGTACAGGACACTCTGTCTAGAGAAAAGCAACCTCAATGTGGTTGACTTGGACCACACAAAGGACGTTTTCCCCTCGAGTTTTCATCAGTATAAAGAAAATAAAACCAAATAAAAATATCAAGGCACTGTAAGCTTTTTAAAAATAATAGTGCGGAGGGAAAAAAATTTAAAAATGTTAGTGGGTAAAGTGACATTTCATTTGTTAAGACAGACACATCTTAAGTGTTTACTGCCAGGGGAGCTTCTTTAGCTCTACTTTCAGTATAGACAGAGCAATTGAATATAATCTGATAAAAAAATATGACTAAGAAATATATCTTTAAAAACACAGTTACAATTCAAATGATTAGGGAAGTAATTTATTCTACTGCAGGCATATCACAGTTAACCAAAGGAAGTCTGATGTAACCTAGGTTGCAATTCCCTGTGAATATTTATTTGCTACAGTAATTATCTATGATGAGAGAAACAGAAATAATTCTCATTTTCCTATCTCAGACTCTGGTTGACAGCTCACCCAGCAGAAACGGTCAGGATGGTGTTAAAATTTCAGCTGTTACTGCAGACATTGTGGCTATGTTTCATTTTAGAGAATACCAGAATCAAAAGACAGTGAAGAAAGAATTGTCCTAATTCTATCAACCTGTTCCCAGGGATTTCACCAGAACGAAGTAATGTAAGTGCCAAAGATTGTTGCTGGTTGACTAGTGGTTTTGGCGGCTGATCCTGGGCAGTTGCAGCCATCTGTTCCCTAAAATTGTTTTTTTAGAAAGATATATAAAACAATTAGCAAGTCAGGATTCCATAGACTAAGCCAAGAAAATGCAATTCAGTTTAATTCGGTGCAAAGTGAGGTTTGTTTTAAATAAAAGAAGGAGTAAAACAGAGTTTCTAAGAAGCTGTCGGAGGTCAAAACAAAGATTGGTGATTCAGTGGTAGAAGGGTTTGAGAGAGAGAGGGGTGGTGTTCTTTGTAAAGGAGAACTGTGTGGGCGGAGAAAGGATTATGCTGCTAAAATAGAGAACATGGGAGGGCAATAAAAAGGACAAGGTTAAAAATAAAAACAAGACCGCTGTTTTTTGCAGTATTCACATTATGTTCCTCCAAACACACTACAATAAAAAAAAAAATCTTCATAAGCAGGTTCAGTAATGTCACTCATGAATCACACTTTATAATAAACAGAGAGGCAGAATCATTGCAAAGAAGTTCATCAAAATGCAGCCGGTTATAGGCAACTATGTCACTCAGACCGAGCTCCATCTGTGGAGTAGCAGGCAGGGGGTCTAACAGCAATTGCCTAACATACACCACTTTAGACTCAACACTGAATCCGATAGAAAAACCTTGTGAGTACAATAACAAACATTTTAAGACAATGTAAATAAGAAAAGTACAATATAGAAAATACCATTAAGCTAAAACTCAAATTCAAAAAGATAGAACTCTGCTATAATAAGAATTAAAGTGTTTGAACCCAATAAAATGTGGAACAGATAGTTTACTTGAAAAGCTTCTTATGTATTTTAATGTATACCAAAATACCACCACTATGGATTTCTTGGAAATTGGTAAACAACTGGTATTTAGAGATAGGTAGTCTTGTTATAATTTTGGTTTTGTTTTTAAAATGGGGTCCTTCACTATGTAGGCTAAGTTGATCTGGAACACCTGGAACACGGAATCCTCCTGCCTCAGCCTCCTAGTGTGTGCTGATATTACACTGAATTATTCCATATAATAGAACCAGTCCCTGCCCTGTATACAAGCACACACACACACACACACACACACACACACACACACACACGGGGGTGGGGGGAGGAGGGAGAACCTTCTTTACAGATGGTCAACTACAAACCTCTGTGGTTGCAATTGATCCAAGAAGCCTGCAGTCTGAAATACATAACTGAATAGAGCCTGTCAAACAGCATCAAGGGGAGCTAAAGAGGGAAGAGCTCCTTCCATCCATAAGAGTACACATTCTGGAAGGAGTAAGATGGTATCTCACAGTTGTTTTGATTTGTATTTCCCTGATAGCTAAGGATGTGGAGCATTTTCTTATGTGTCTTTCAGCCTTTGTGATTTCTTCCATTGAGAGTTCTCTCTTCAGTTCTGTACCCCATTGTTAATAGGGTTATGTGGTGTTTTGGTGACTAGTTTCTTGAGTTTTTTTGTATATTTTGGAGATCAGCCCTCTGTCAGATGTAGGATTGGTGAAAATCTTTTCCCAGTCTGTGGGCTGCCATTTGGTCTTGTCAACTGTGCCCTTTGCCTTACAGAAGCTTCTCACTTTGAGGAGGTCCCATTTATTAATTGTCAATCTCAGTGTCTGTGCTACTGGAGTTATGTTCAGGAAGTGGTCTCCTGTTTGTTCAAGGGCACCTCCCACTTTCTCTTCTAAGAGGTTCAGTGTGGCTGGATTTTGAGGTCTTTGATCTATTTGGACTTGAGTTTTGTGCTTGGCAATAGATGGCTAAAATTAGGAATACCAATGACAACTTATGCTGGAGAGGATGTGGAGAAAGGGGAACTCTCCAACACTGTTGGTGGGAGTGCAAACTTGTACAGCCATTTTGGAGATCAGTATGGCAGTTCCTCAGGAAAATAGGAATCAGTCTACCACAGGACCTGGCAATCCCACTCTAAGGCATATAAACAAATGATCCACATCCATGCAACAAAGGCATCTACTCACCTATGTTCTTAGCAACATTATTTGTAATAGCAACAACCTGGAAGCAACCTAGATGCCCCTCAACTGAAGAATGAATAAAGAAGATGTGGCACATTTACACAATGGAATGGCACTCTTCAGTAAAAAAAAAAAAAAAACAATGGAATCTTGAAATTCCCAGGCAAATGGATGGACCTTGAAGAAACCATCCTGAATGAGGTAACCCAGTCTCCAGTCACAAAAAGAGGAACATGGTATGTACTTACTTATATATGAATTTTAGACATGGAACAATGGATCACCAGCCTATAATTCACACCGCCAGAGAAACTAGGGTACAAGGAGGAACCTAAGAGATTCACACACGGCCCCTCACAGAAGTGGAGAGGAACAAGTTCCCCTGAGCATATTTGGAATGGGGGGTGGCAGGACAGTGAGTGAAGAGGGAGCTAGGAGTAGGCAGGAAATGAAAGCATGTGGGACTAGGAAGATTGATACAGGGAGAATACATGAGAGAGAAGAGAGAGAGGGAGAGAGAGAGAGATCATTAAAGAGGGAGCCATTATAGGGTTGAAGAGAAAACTGAACCTAAAGAAATGTCTAGAGACCTACAAGACTGACCCCAACTAACAATTTGAGCAATAGTGGAAAGGCTACCATAAATGTCCTTCCCTGATAATGGCATTGATGACTAACTTATCCATCATCATAGAGCCCTCATCTAGTAGCTTCTGGAAACAGAAGCAGACATCCAAAGCTAAACACTGAGCTGAATTGGAATCCAGATGCAGAGAGGGAGGACAAGACCAGGCTACAGAAACCCACAGAGACAGCTGACCTGAACAAGGAGTAGCTAATGGGCCCCCCAGATGGATAGCTGGGAGACCAGCATTGGACTGACTCAGACTCCCTGAATGTGTGTCTCAGTTAGGAGGCCTGGGCAGTCTAAGGGACCTCATACAGTAGAACCAGGATGTATCTCTGGTGCACAAAAGGAATTGGGGAGCACGTTCCCCAATGTATGGAGAGATACTCCCTTAACCTAGAGGCAGAGGGTAGGGCCTAATCCCTACTCTGAATGACTTAGATTTAGATGACCCCTCCTGGATGTGTAAAATAATAAAAAAAGAAAAGTATACACATGCTTCATGCAAGCCCCAGCTGCAGGCCTGAGATAGGAGAGAACCCATATCTGACTGATGTAAGGGAAAGTGTGATTCCAGGGTTATCTCCAGCAAGTCCGATCAATTTCTGTATAATCTAGCCTTTGATCACTTTAGCTATCCACACATGGTCATGGGGTCACCTCCTCAACAACAGATGAATGCAAGCACATCCACTGGTCTAAAATAAGGTATATGTTTAAGTGCATGCAAGTTTCAATTTGTGTAGATTTAAGTTGAAAAACATCAACACAGAACCACCACAGAACGAAGGAAAACAGCAATTCAATGAGAACGTCATTGCCCCCCCCCCGCAAAGAAAGAAATAAGAAAATGAAGAAAACTGTATTCCCTTATACTAGGTAGTTGATCTTTAAAATGTTGCAAGTCAAAACAAACAACAACAACAAAAAAAATCACATATAAAATTGTGTAAGAATGATCAATGATCATTGTGTGCCATGGACATGCTAACTGTGCCCTTAGGAAATAGTAAATTTTGGAATGCGTTTATCACTTCAGAAGACCTCTGTAAAAAGAAATAACCAGGAATTGTTGGTGGTGGAGGTCCTCAAAAAAATGCCTTCTCCCTTGGAGTCAGTATTAGAATTGCAAACGTGCAAAAAGAAATCAATGACAAGTTTTCAAAGATGAAATCAATAGTTTTTTGTTTTTTTTTTTTTTTTTCCTGTATGATGCTGTGAACATTGTTTCTCATGCCATTATGGAAACTGCTACTTTTATCTCAATCTGATCTTCAAGATCAAGTAACCTTGTTTGAGTTTGGATAGAAAATTCACTCATGAATTTACATGGCCATGTGAGCTGTATAGTGTTGATTGCAAAGATGTAAAACCAAATAACGCCATAAAATAGCCCTCCAGGCACACTGCATTTTTAAACTATTTGCATAAAGATGGACTGCACATTGTTCTGTGCATGCAGTTAAACTTTCAGATTCAAAGGAAAGAAAAAAAAAAAAAACCTCTTCTATTCCCCAGGGCTCATAAATTATAACCTATGTAATCATTTCACAAGTGACTTTCAGAGATGAGCAAAAAGAAAGCCTAACAGGCTTGTTGAAAAGCAGAATCTTGTTTGTTTCTGGATATAACATGCAACATTAAAACAGAAACCTGCCTCCTGAAATGTCATTTCCATGTATGACATATGTAAGCAAATGTTGACACACAGCATTTGGGAAGTGTGAGTCAAAGCCTTATCACTTAATAACTAACTCTTCATGCATATGATAAAAAATAGAAACATTTAGGCAATGAAATAATGAGGCATAAATTTCTTTACTGCTCCATTTGGTAAAAAAAATATTAACTTTCCTGTGATGTTGATATTTTTATTTCTCACCAATTTTCTTTCTTGAGTCCATGCCATGTGTGTGGTCACATACTTTTTACTTAGAAAGGTTTGTGTGCTCTAAGTATGAATCACTGATGAGTCGGTGCTTTAATTATGCTTAAGAAATTAGTTTAAAATGTAACACTAGTCAAAATCTAACATTGAAATAACGATATATCTAGATAATCCAGGTTTTTTTTTTTTTTTTTTTTTTTTTTTTTTTTGCCATTGGCCTTTCAAAAGATTGAGCAGAAAAATAATTCTAGCTTTCTCTCTTCTAAAATGCTATGCAATATGGGCCATATCAGTTCATACTCATGATGAATGAGCAGATTGGTTTTGGTTTGCTGTTTTAGTCACAAAGAAAATATATATGATGATTATATTTTTTCCTTTAGAATCTTGTTTGACAAATGACTAATTTAACTCATTGGCACGTGTGTGTGTGTGTGTGTGTGTGTGTGTGTGTGTACACATATATTTGTAGTAGAGGATTTGAGTTCTAGTAATAGTTCTCTATCTCTGTCACCAATGACACTAACAAGTCCCTTCAGAGGTTGGGTTGAGCGTGGACCATTCCATGATCACACAGATGACCCCAGACACCTACCTACAACTTGAGCCAGAATGCTTATAATTAAAGTATTTCAAAACAGTTTATATGATTGAAGTAGTTAATTAACTGGCAATGCATTTTTCTTCATAGCTACTAAATTCTCTTTAAAATTCTGTGAATTATTTTCTGTGGTGTATGAGAATGTCAGTCCTAACAATAATGGAAATCTAACATATACAGGACTTCAAAATGGCAAGGAACTGTCCTAAAAGCCATAAATGAGCAAATGTATGTATATATAATAGAAAGCCTTTACCAATACCTACACTGATATATCCTAGGGTGATATATCTGAAATGGTAATTATCATTAGTAATTAATATTTTTATATGAATGATATTTTTACAAGTATCTCATGCAAAAACTGACTAATTCAAAGTGATTGGGTTTCTAAATGCTCAAATTTACATTGAAATAACAATTTTAGCCACGGACAGCCCTGTCTCTGCTCCCTGGAACCTGTGCTTAGTCACAATTTCCCTGAACTCTCAGGAAGTCTTAACCTTCTCTTAGATAAATTTCTTTTAGAGATATGATTTGGGTCAGCATGGAAGTATCCTTGGTAGAACTCTTGAAAATTAAAATTTCTTCACTTATTTGGTATTGCTAATCAGGAAAGATTTCTTTAAATGGTAAACAAGGTTTAGAGAAATATGAGAATTCATTCTTACTAAAAGCATTTTAACTCATGCAGAGCAAGCAATCTCTCTCAAACCTTCATATTCTTTATCTAAAAATAAAACCTTCTACCCGGGGCCTAGGATATTTGCATAAACTGCTCTTGCTTTCTGGTCGTGTGGGAGAATGAACAATTGCTCTCTACCCACTGAACCTGAAGTACAAATCCATTCATCCATGTTTTCTGTCTCTGTCTACCTCCCTCCCTCCCTCCCTTCTCCTGCCTATTTCTCCGTCCCTTCTCCCTCCTACCTTTTCTCTCCCATTTTTGATTGAACAATACCTTTCACACAGCTAAAATGATAAATTTCAGCTGACAAAAGAAAATGATAGAAGGCCAGTGTTCATCATCCTGGCACTCGTCTCCCTCACAGCGGTATTCGGATTCATTCAGCATCCTGCTACCTTGCAAAGAGTCTGCTGCTTTCTTCGCTCCCAGCCATTAGTTTTGAGGCCTCCTTTTCTTCTGCTTCTTCCTATAAAAATGTTATCATGTGTTCCTGGAACACACACAGGCTTCTGCGTCTGCATAAAAATACTGATGTGTGCATTTTGAATACCTAGAGGGGCCTAGCCACGAAGCCTCTTTATCCTAGTAGTTCTGTCTGGGAAACCAAGGAAGATGGGTGGCTCTCCATCCACAGAATTATGGTCCCCAAGATATTAGTTACCCTGATATATTTTCATTCTTGGAACTATTACTTATTCTTATCTCCTGTGTTTACTTACAACGCCAAGGAATGTGAGCATGGAAGTAACTCTCTCGGGGTACCCTTTGTTTCTTAGCTCAATCTATCGCCATCTCTTTGTTTTCTACAGTAATGTAAATGTTGGGAGGTCACTTAGAACACACATAGACCAAATAGAATGCTCCTAGCCTAACGTACCAAAACTGCAACAATTTTTGAGAGGATGGATGTATTGATGCTCTATGATATGAATGAATGACAGCCCTGTAAACTACTTCACCATGGGGGCTCTGGCTTGCTGGTTACTGTTTAGGTTGCAGTATTAAGAGAGAACAGATCATCAGAAATAGGGCATTAGAGACTACAGAAAGTGTCTGAATTTCGTGTTATCTAAGGAGAGAGAAAAGTTTGCTGTTAATGATTTGTTTGAATAAAGCATTCACATGGGGGTTTACTCATGAGTCACACCATCATTTTCTGCAGGCATGTGCTTTGAAAGGCAAGCACACAAACATATACATACGCATGCCACTTATTATCTGATGGTTCTCTCATTCTGAGAAAAGACATAGAGAAAATCATAGGGAAAGAGAAGAAATGAAAGTCGTATGGGAATGAAAGACTCGGGTCTCTTCCTTCCCTTTCCTTAGCCGCAGACTACCACTTGACCTTCTTCTCTGAAGTAGTCTACAGTGCGTTCTCCAGCGCTCTCCCTTTTAGACTCCAACTTTCTTTCTCCAGCAATCTTGCCTCAAGATGGCCCCACTGAGGCTAATATGTCGGAGTGGAGGAGACTCGACATCCTTGCAAATGGGATGGATGAACTGGATTCATGAAACAAACGTTTTGAGGTCATATCATCCTGGGTCTAAAACTTAATTCACTGCTCTCAGAGTGAAATATTCATTGGGAAAACAAATTTGCTGTAACTGGAAAGACAGGCCCGTCAGGACGTGTTAATTCAACTGAGTTTAAAATAATGGTTGTACAGACAAGCATAGACTTGAATTCTAGATTGTTTGTATTTTATTTATTTATTGACTTTTATTTTTGCTTGTTTGTTTGTTGAGACAGGTTTTCTCTGTGTAGCCTGGACTAGGTTGGCCTGGAACTCAGATCCACCTGCCTCTGCCTTCTGAATGCTGGGTTTCAAGGCTTGCGCTATCTCCACCAGGTGATTCTGGGATATCTGAGTTTTAAAGAGAATTAGTACGAAGTAAATACTTTATACTACATGTTTTTCTAGCATCTTTTAGTATAATTAGTGGTAATATTTAGAATGGGAATCTCTGTTTAATTTTGACAAGACCAGTGTGAATGTATTTATTGATTTCTCTCTTGCAACCATGATTAAACCTTTCCCCTCAACTTTACTGTTTATAATATATATAATAATATTTTTGATTATTTTAATTGTATGATTAAATAATAAAAATTTCATATGCTATCAGGATAAGCAGAAGAAGCATTTTTGCTTGAGTATTCCGGCTCCTCTCAGGACCATTGTTAGGGACTACAATTAAATCTAAAAATAGAACCCATCTAGATCATTTGCATTACTGTAAATTAAGGAATAAATTAGGCAAGTGGAAGTACATATTTTGGGTTTAGACTGTCAACTCCTCATGTTGATGTCCAATAGGTCTTAGGTTCTATGAAATTCAAAAGCAATATTTAAACATCTATCATGTGATCACCCCCCTTAAAAATTGCCAATCTCAAAAGGAAAAAGCAATATCAGGTTAACTGCCCCCATCTGGGTGTGGTATCATTTGCTTGTAATCAAAACACTTGGGAGCCAGAAGTAGGAAGATCACGTCAGGTTCAACACCAGCCTGCTCTATATAGTGAGTTCCATGGCAGCTGGAGCTATATTGCATGACTAAGTCCTAAAGCAAAGGAAAAGTCAGTATTTGGTGCTAATTGTAATAGTTGAAATGGGAGTACAAAAACAAGTTCCAGAATTCTAGAATATTCAGGATGACTGACATTAGCCTTAAAATATTAATAAGAATACCATAGATGCAATTCATCCCAAAACTTTTCAAAGAGCATAGTTCATTGAATTAAGTATTAATACAGTATTAAGTGCTGTTGAAATTACCAGTTTGACCTAAGCATGCTCAACAAACAGAAGGGGATTAGCAAGGCTCTGCCAGTTCTATGTAGATGTGTGATCGATCTGTTGGCTTTGTTTCTGCTTTGAAATTAATAAGTGCCTGTGAAATCTATGTAAATAGCCAAACTTGAAAAATTATGGTTCAAAGAACATATTCATAGCTCGTGGCCTTGATCAAACTCTCAAGAAATTCTCTCCAGAGATCTGATAGATGGCAGATGTTCCACGAGAAGTAGATTAGATATGCCAAGGGGCTATTTGACTTTTCTCTAGCACACCATTTCTTCAATGTGATTATCAAAAAGAAAAGTTTTGAAGGAGCAGTAAGTTAATGGTATCAAACAAAATGCAGAAACAGGATATATATCTGGTAAGTAAAATCAAAACAATTTTACCCATACCACTGTGATAACAAAAATAATGAAAAAGAAGGATGACAAAATGGAGGGGGTTCACAATGTGTAATGTAGTGTATTGTTTAGCTTATCATTGTAGAAAATTCAGCGGGTAATAAACACGTGTGTGTGCTGTGCTTGTTCACCATAAGTGCTATCTGTGTGTTGGATTTGCATGTGTCAATATGATGTGTGTGTGTGTGTGTGTGTGTATGTGTGTGTGTGTGTGTGTGTGTGTGTGTGTGTGTGTGTGTGTGTTGCATATGTGTGAGATTTTTTGAGGTGCTAACTCTTTCGGTTGTGGGCAGATTCCAAAGCAAGAAGCAGGATATTGTCCTCGGTCGCTCTCTGCCTTATTGCCTTGAAGCAAGATCTCTTGCACATCGGAGTGGAATTGGAGAGAAATGGGGAAGAGCAGATAGAGGGGCAACTGTCATTAGGATGTACTGTATGAGACAACTCATTTTCAGGGAAAGAACAAGAAAAATGAAAACCAAAACAAGGTCAATCTCTGAACTACAGTCTGTTTTGCCTAGGTTGGCTATCCAGAAAGCTCTTGGGATCCACCTGTCTCCAAACACCATTGATGGGCTCCCCATTGCCACGCCAGTTTTTGCTTTGTATTGTTTTGGTTTTTTTCATGAGGATGATGTAGATTTTAACTCAGGTCCTTCTACTTGCACTCCATGTTCTCTCACCTATTAAGCCATCTACAGAACCCTAAAATATTCTCAACATACAATTCCACAATATCCTGTCAAGAAATGGGAAGAGTAAGGAAGTTAAGCAGTCTATCCATGGTCATACAGCTTTAAAAACAAGCAAAAGTAAACAAAGAACTCCCAGGAGAACCAAGTCTTCTAATCCCCTTGTGCTTTCCTAGCTGTTTTTTTGAAATTACTTCTTCCCATAACATTAACAAACATGAGGCACATAGATAGTATCAAGTGTTTATGTAAAACAGAAAAAGGCTCCAACCATAAATCTCTCCATTATCGGCTTCTAAAATGCAAATAAATTCTTAGCCAAGTCAATATGTACAGTTAGGAAGGCCAGTCTAGTGTCAGCAGTCTGCATATGACTCACTATCACACATTATGCATCTCAACAAATGGCATAGAGTTAAAAGCTTGAATCTGGTGACAGCATCCATGAATTGGAACTCAGCAAATCATGTAAACACACAATTTCCTCATCTGCAAGTAGGGATATAAATGCCACCATTTTCAAAGCATTTTGTTTTCAGGGATGTATTACATTTTTCAGGCTCTAAGAAAATATACTTGGACTGAGAAGACAACTTAGTTGGTAAACTGTTTGCACTGAAAGATTGAGGAGACAGACTCATCCTACTCTCTGTATTTTAAAAGCCAGCCCAGATAGTGAGCACTTACAATCCCAGCGATGGGGAGGCAGAAGAGGAGAAAAGTTAATATCTTGGGATCATTGGCTCCCAATCCTTGAAACGTTCAAGACAAAGAGACACACCTTAAAAAAAAACTTGAAGTACATGGCACCTGCAGAACAACAGAGGTCACACATGCACACGTACCAGACACATATGTGCAAACACACACACTGAAACGTACATAGACACACCCATACCTCCTTGTAATTAATATATGTGTGTGTGTGTGTCTAACTTAATAACTTTAACTAGGTTTGTGTTTTGCTTATAGATTAATGAGCAATGGGAAACAAATTAGAGACTCAGTGACATGGAAAGCTGTGGGGGAAAAAATTCATCCAGAAAATTTCACCAGCGAAATGCTGTTCAAACCATATTTTTTCTACATGACAACATAAGAAATGATCACAAATAGAAGCACTATGATTCAAGTGAGCAAACTGCATTTGCTTCAGATTGATCCCATCTATAGGACAACTTTGATAAACTCTGAATGACACTGAGTATCAAAGATTAAACATCATTACCCAAGACTGCCACACAAACACACACTCACACACACAAATTCACATACTTGCATACACACTCACATTCTCACATACACACTCACTTAAATGGCCATACATACACACATGCAGACACACACACACACACCACAAACACACACTCACACACACAAATTCACATACTTGCATACACACTCACATTCTCACATACACACTCACTTAAATGGCCATACATACACACATGCAGACACACACACACACCAAATGCATCATATATACACACATATGTACGTGCATGTTTGTCATATATACTAAGACAAATTAGGGTTTGTGCACTTAAAGCCGATACCATTGGGATTAATTTGAAGTGGTGAGAGAGTGGAGTTACAGAATGAAGTGAAGACTAAAAATGGTAATTTAATAAAATATAAAGAAATAAGTTGAATAAAGGACCATTATCTCAATCAACATCACTGTGACCCAAACTTATATTATTTCTATTTTCTGTGTTCCCTTCAGTGTGATTTTCAGTAATAACAGAAAATAAGCAGTAAGCTTGTGTCTGGTTCTTGGAATAATTACATTTTGCCATAATGTGCAACAGACCAATGGAGTGTCTAAAAATCCATCTCACACGGGCTGTCCAGAAGATACTTAAAACCCCGGTGATAGAGTATGTCCTGGCGAGGTTGAGATGGGTCTCTGGGCCTCAGTGTCTGAATGTAGCACACATTCCTGTCTCTGTTTCAGCTACCAACAGGTTGCAAAATCACAGACTCAGTGTGCCTGCCAGTGACACCCAATTCAGAAAAGTTTCAGTGAGGAGCCATTCCATCCCAATTCAATATTCTGTCTCAAGAAGCAAATCACTGGGGTGTTTCAGTAGGAGTATAGAAGAAGAAAACCAATCATCTCATTAGATAGAAGGAAGGGTATATAACACAAAGATAACTCTTCATTATTTCCTCAGGTAAGATATAAACCAAGTCCAAATGTGACAGAAATATGCTTCATTAACTGACCTGTAGGGCCATAACCTTTTATTCTTATCTGTTCATTTGAGTTACTATTAAATATATGGGGTCACAATGATTTCCTTTCCTCATTCCTGTAGCTCATATTTTCTAGTATTTTCTTGCTCTTAAAAATAATGACTTTGTCTAGCAGCTGTGAATGTCAAAGCCGTTTTCCTCCAGTTTTAAGTAGAGACACTGTGTTCTTTTTCTGTTTGTTTCAGCACTTCACAGGGAAATATAATCGTGTTAAAAAAATAAGAAAATCTATCAAAATTTCTACCCATAAAAAATGGTTAGAGACACTTAGAAAATAGAAGTGCTTACTTGAGAAAATTTTCAGAATTCCTGAGTTATGTACTCTGTACGCAGTAGAGTTGAGTGGCTCTTCCCGGGCACTGGGTCAAGCTAAATGTTCCGTTCCCTAGGTATAGTGGCGTGAATAGCATATAAATGTGTTCTGTTCTCTATTGATTTGTTACTCTTATCAAAAGAAGATTTATGTCTCGGTTTATAAACAGGCTTGAAAAAAATGACTGGATTTCAGATACGCAACTGAATATCATAGAAGCCAAATTGGTTTCTTTAAGTTCTCATTGATATCAGGTCATTTGCATGCCATTTTTAGATCTATTTAAGGATTTAAACAAATAAGCATGTCCACAATTCAGAGATTTTAAAATAAAAGAAACTTGAACCTAAAGACCTTGGTATAGGGGAAAAAAAAAAAAAAAAAAAAAAAGAACCAAGCCATTTGAACTGAATGTGTTCCCATTTCTAAAATGTGCTTCAGAAGGTTTGGTTTAAAAACTCCTGAAAAACAGTCCTTCTTTCCAATTCAGTTTTGGAAGAGTACCATGAGATAAGAATTTTCTAGTCAGGATATCCACCACAGCTTCTGCTATGGGTTCATGCTCACCTGGGAGATCAGTATTCTCAGTTGCTTTAATCAGTTTTCAAAGTTAACATTTCTTAGAGTATTATCAAGCCTCTCAAGGACCCAGCTTCAGTGGGCAAAGAGGACCCCCAGACTCTCAATCAAGACAGCAGAGTCAGAAGCAGCTGGTCCATTCACAAGGGTTAGACTGAAGGTCAGGTGTTGTCCACAGACTAGAATTGGATGGCCAGTGTGTTTGGGGGTCAATGAGAAAGAGACAAGGCCAAGGTTGTTGTCGATATTGTTCTATCATGATTGGAGAAACTGGAAGTTTTTAAAACTCCTGAGAGAGTTGGGAAGCGTTTCCTTCCAGTTGCAAAGTCAAAAGTACTCACCCAGTTTGAAAACCACTGGTCCAGAGGAACTCTGCAAACACATGCACTCGCATGCACATAAACATACTTGAAAACACTGTCTTCAGAGGAGAAAATGTAAACGCTGATAACAAAGCCATTGCTTTGTCACTATATCTCACAGATGTACTGATTCCATAATCCCAAAGAATCCACATGGCCACAGGCCAGGAGTTATCAGACTCTGAAGCCTTGACCTCCCAAGAAATGCACAGCAGGAATAGATGAGAAATGGCTAGTCGGAAAGCTGGAGACTGTAAAGGCCACTCCTTTCTTTGTTTTCTGCCTACTTTACAATTCACATTCATAGCCAAGTGGTTGATGTGGATCTGTGTGTTGGAACAATTCAACTCTATGTCATCTCCTGGCAGAATAGGAAATGTTTGGGCTGTAAATTACTGGCCATAGGACTGCAGAGATGACTCAGCTGTGAACACTTGCTGCCTTTTCAAAGGACCAGGGTTCAATTCTCAGTGCCTACAACAAAGGTTCCCAATCTCCTGTAATTCCAGTTCCAGGGAATCCCACACTCTCTTCCAACTTCCACAGAAAACAATAGCTACACACACACACACACACACACACACACACACACACACGTAGACACACAGACATGCATATATCAATAAAGATAAAAATGCATCTTTAAGAGGTACATTAGGCAATTCTTGGACCTTCCAATTCATATTGGTGCTAGAGTTAAGGAAATTAAATAAAGACTAATTGACCTTTCGGGATTTGTGTTACAATCAGTTCATGTTGTGTTACTCCAAATCTCTCTCAACTCCCCAGAGCCCCCCTTTCCTTCCTTTTTAAACTTTAATAAGGAAAAGCCAACCTAGAGGAACTGTGGATATTTAAGACATGCAGCTGGATAATTTGATGGACATTTTAAAGGATCATAGCAACCAAGCTTACTAATACACATATGCCTTCTTACATGGCTACCCTTTTTGTGATAGGAGCACTTGAGTTCCACTCTCTTCCATTTTCAATGGTATATTATTTAGTAGTTGCCTTAATGTGTGTAAGATCTCCAGAACTGATTGATCCCGCATAGCTAAATGTTTGTACCCTTTGAGAACATCTTCGGTAATGCCACACCCCATAGCCTTGGCAGCCACCATACACCTTTTAATTTCCACATGTATTTTATTTATAGTACAAAGACCTTGTGAAAGTCCACATGCCAGCACAATCATTATGTCTCTTGTGAAGCAATGTATAGCTTTTATCTTTTCCTTCCCCCAAACGCTATAGCCCTAGAACGTAGTACACAACAAACATTTAAAAATTACTCACTCAACACTTGACTTCCAAAGGCACATTGTGAATTTTTTTTTTTTTTCCTTGAAGGCATTTTATTCCTTTAAGCGATCTATAACACAATGGTGCCATCTCTTTCATATAAAGACTCATATGCCACCTGGAGGACAACATGGGCATCACAGGGTGGCCAATTGATTGTCCCATGACACAGGGTGATAATTACATGAGAATATACCAGCTCAACAGTTAGTGACTAGCCAGAGGAATACAAAGATGTCTGGATGTCAGATAATGCAAAATATTCGAGTATACTTAAACTAACTAACATTCATTATAATACTTGAGATTAACACACACACACACACACACACTCATGTCAGAAGTCTATTCTGTGCACTTAATGCATACACCAACCAAAAGAAATGGTTTTTGAAGTGAATGAATATTGGGAATCCTGTACAGGAGACTAACAAGCGTTGAACTGGAGATTTTTGAAAACACTTTCAAATCCTTTTTATTAAATAACAAAACTCCGAGGTAAGCTGTGCTTCAGTAACTCAGGTTGACTTTGAACTCTGTCAGCCTCCTGCCCCAGTTTCCCAGGACTGGGTCTCCAGGCAAGAACTATCATGCCAACATGGGCAGCTGAAGAGCCACACTTTAAAAATTATAAAAATGATTTGTGCCGTGCACCTGCCCACTTGAAATCACACTCTGTCACGCTGAAATCACCAACACAGCCATGTTATTTATTCGCGGTGTTTATTCAATCGTAAGGCAGTCAGCTTCTCCCAACTTTGTCAAACCAAGATGACATTCTGGAAAAATGTGTCACTAAGGAAAACCAATTGCCCCAGAGAGTGTGAAGCCTGTACTTCTTTCTTTCGGGTTAATGTGACCCATTAATACATTTCAGAGTTTCTGGTGCATTTAAAATCTGTTTATTAAATTCTTCTGAAAAAAGGGGGGGAAAGTCCTCAGACATGTCCTAATGGAACATTGTGAAAATTAAAGCAATAGAGCCCCCTCGTGGACACTTCTAATGTAGCAAGCAATACGACACCATTTAAATAGTGCTTTTGCTGAAATGGATGAGTTCAGTGGTGACTAAGACAACAATCGTTTAATTCTGTCTGAAACTGATAAGAACAACTTTACTGGTGTAGGGGGAATCTTAGTGTGTGCGTGTGTGTGTGTGTGTGTGTGTGTGTCCGTACTCAATAAAATAAAAAGGAGTAATTTTTAATTTATTAATAAAATCCTGTTTCCTCTCCTCCCAGCCCATCCCGCACCTTGCCTCTGCCCGCCCTCCATCCACTTCTCCTCCATTTCTGTTCAGAGAAAGGAAGGCCTTCCATGGACATCACCTCGACATGATTGAACAAGGCAACCCGTTATGAGGATTGGAGTCCTAAAAGCTAAAAAAAGAGTGAGAGCCAGCCCCTACTGCTAGAAGTCTCACAAGAGAACCAAGTTACACAGCTGTTACATCCATAAGGGGTCCTAGGTCAGTCCCATGCAGGCTCCCAGGTTGTCGCTCAGTCTCTGTGAGCGCCTGTGAGCCCGGGTTAGTTGATTCTGTGGGTTTTGGTTTGTGTCCCCTGTCCCCTCCAGTTCATACAGCCTTTCCTCCCTCTCTTCTGAGGGATTTCCCACTTCCATCTACTGTTTGGCTGTGTGGTCTCTGCATCTGCTTCTCATCAGTTAAAACAATTTTAAAGTTGAAATATATTTTGTTTGTATTCTTCCCTTTACCCAAGCCCTTGCATATCCTCCCCTGTCCTGACCCATTCACGGTAAAGGTAAAGTTCTTTCTTAAAAAACAAAAAAACAAAGCAAAACAAAAAAAAAAAAACATACAACCCTCACAGAACTGGGAAGGGACAAGTCCCCCAGAGCTCAGGTGAAGTGGGGGAGGACAGCGAATGGAGAGAGAAGTAGGAGAAAATGAGGGAGAGGAAAGGAAAACATGTGCGACCAGGAATATTGAGCCTGGTTAGGAATAGAAGATAGGAAAGAGAGAGAGAGAGAGAGAGAGATACAGAGAGAGAGAGAGAGAGAACATAAAAGAGAGAGCCAATATTGGTTTGAAGATAAAATTGAACACAAAGAAAGGCCGAGAGAACTACAAGACTGTTCCCAACTAACAATTTGAGCTTCCGTGGAAAGGCTATCATAAATGCCCTTCCCGGAGAGTGAGATCAACAACTAACTTCTCCATGGAGCCCTCAACTAATACCTGTTGAAAACAGGATCAAACACCCATACATAAACACTGAGTTGAACTAGAACCCAGAGGCAGATGGAGAGGAAAAGACCACGCTGCAGAAACACATAGAGACAGCTTACCTGAACAAGGAGGAGCTAAGGGCCACTAGACTGATAGCTGGGAAGCCAGCATGGGACTGACTCAGGCCCCCCTGAATATGGGTCTCAGCCAGAAGGTCTGAGCAGTCAAAGAGACCTCAGACAGTGGAGCCAGGATGTATCCCTGGTTCACAAAAGAACTTTGCGAACATATCCCCCATGGAGGGATAACTGCCTTAATCTAGAGACAGGAGAGAAGCCCTAGTCCCTACTTCACATGACCTGTCAGATCTACATGACCCCAACTGGATGGCACTCCCCTACATATGGAATTGGGGTGGGGGGATGGGAGGGGAGGGTGTTTAGAGTGCTTGTGAGAGGGCAGAGAGGGTAAAAAGGGAGGGAAGGAGGGAGGGAGGGAGAGGGAACTGGGATCGACATGTAAAATAATATATTAAACTAAAAAAAAAAAAAAAATGCTTTGACTCCAAAATTTAAGTTGAAGGACAAGTTACTGGGGAAATGGATTTCTATTTTTGTTTCCACAGAAAATGAAAAGATGTGGATTCCTTCCAGACTAATGTGGCTTGATCATGCCAGACCGCCTGAAACAGAGTACAAGCTGATCCTACATTCAAAACAGCTGAACAAAACAGCCCTACAGACTACAGCCAGGATAGCTGGATCTTCTTCGAATCCCCCAAGACAGCGCCCCTTACCAGCAGGAAGTAGTTTGGAAAGAACGACGCCCAAATTCCCAAATATTGTGTATAAATGTTTGTTTTCATTTAATTGGACTTTGTTATATAAAATTAAATAAAATTAAAAAAAACCATACATATCACTAATCCCCCCCACACACACACCAAAAAAACGAAACACCCAAAACAGAAAAAGAAATGTTAGTCAA
Source organism: Phodopus roborovskii (assembly GCF_943737965.1). Lineage (NCBI taxonomy): Eukaryota > Metazoa > Chordata > Mammalia > Rodentia > Cricetidae > Phodopus > Phodopus roborovskii. The sequence goes on along the minus strand of NW_026126511.1, from coordinate 8,095,456 downwards.
ATAAGAGAGCACAAAGAAATCTATGGAGTCCATTCAGCTATTCCTGAACATGGGGCCCATCCTGGAGTGGTCGTTATACACAGTGTTACTCCATTAGAGAAAACTAATTTTCCCTCTCCCAGCAGGTATAAATGTGTGTGTATATAGTATATGCATACATATGTGTGTGTACATAGTACATACATACACATGTGTGTATACATAGTGTGTGTGTGTGTGTGTGTGTGTTACCTTTATACTAGTGGCTAGGGTAAAGGTTTTGTTCATTTGAGTTTTAAGTATAACAAAAGAGAATAAGATAAAATAAAAACTCTCATGTTGGAGCTGGACAGGGCAAACAGACAGAAGGAAAGAGCCCATCAGGAGACAGAAAAATCAGAGATCACTCTTGTCACACATTTGGGAATCCCTATACATAGTAAGCCAGAAGTCACACTGTCACAGCAGAGGGCCTAAATAACAGACCACTTTCTGATTAGATTTAAAGCCCATTCCAAGGAAGAATCATGAGCCGGTAGCAGCAAATCTGGCCAAGAACCTACAGCTGGGAACTCACGGGTTCCAGGAGTGAACCTGCTATTTATTCACCTAAATGAACATAGTACCAAGCTGCTCTCAAGTGTCTCTATCCCCTTAGGTTAGCGCAGCTGCCAGACCTCATCTGAAAAGTTTCTTTGTGCCGTGGATGGTAGTTAACACAGAAAACTACAACATATCAAAGTGCAATAAATACATGTCTGGATCAAATGGGTTTCCGTAGCCTCCCCTCTTCCCAAGGCTCATCATGAGCCATCCCGGAATGGGGGGGGGGGGCAGAAACAGAAGAGATTGAAAGAATCACAGTGAAACAATGCCTTCTGGACTTCACAGAACCAATAAACTCACCAACATACAGAAGCTTTGCTGCCTGCACAAGACCTGCAAAATCCAATCCAGTCAAGATTCTGTCATCTAACGGGAAGGGGTCCATGAGCCTCCACCCCAAGCGATGCTTCTCAGGGAGGGAAAATCAGTTTTCCCTAATGGTTCGGCTCCCAGTGGTTCTTAGTTCTACACTGGATGGCCCCACACCTAGAATAAATGGAAAGTAGAAATTGTAGTTGATGGCTTATTAAATTAAATATATGATACTTTTTATTTCTATCTAGAAAACGCTTTAAAGAACCAATAAAATACACATTTATGTCAGTCTAGAGGAAGTGTTCTGGTCTGTAAAGTTGAGAATAAAGTAAAAGGTGTAACTGGAATTCTGAGTAGTGACATAAAAACAAATATATTCTCTGTAGGAGAGTTCCATTGTCTCTTATTTCAGCTGTAGCCTCAAAATCAATTTTTAGAAAGTTTAGTTTTGTTTATGTTCCCTTCTCTATGCAATACATTTGGATTTGAAATTAAAAAACATTATAAGCAAATAGTCTCAAATAACAGGTAAAGTCAGTCATTATTTTCTTATCTTTTTCATGCAGTTTAATAACCCCTCTGATGCTTCAATGGTTACCAGTTTGGGGTTGAAAGGATGCCTCAGTGGGAAAGAATGCTTGCCATTTTCCCTGAGGATCAGAGTTTTATTTCCAACTTCTATGTTGGATGGCTCATAACTGCCTGTAATTCCAGTTCTGGTGATCACATGATCACATGTGGGGCACCCACACTCAGGTGGCATGCACATGCAGAGACACATGCATACAGACATGAATACATGTGACTCCACTCAAATCCTAAAATAAATAAAATATAGCTGCCCATTTGTTAATTGATTGAATTTCTCCTGCTTTAAAAAATGCATTGATGTTAGTGACCACTGAGATAATTATTCCACTTGAATACAGCCCTCATACCTCTTTCTAGCCATCTATGATGTTCTCTAGGTAAGCTGGCTGAATTGTCTGGCTTTCAACAGAAGAAAAACATATGTTCAAAGCCACAACTAAGATGACACTCCTCCACAGTGTCACCAATACAGATTACTTCTTCTATTGGGGAAAGTGATTCTATGAGCAGACAATATAACACTGACAGATTAAATGAACTGCAAAGAAAATTAATCTAAATCCATGGTTTGGAAGCAATCTGAAGAACAGGGTGACAGAATTGCATAGCTGGGTGGTTGGGTATGTGACCCGTACTGGATAGAAAAAAAGTCACATGCTTCAGAATTTCTGGATGCAGACATGCAACACCTAACACCTCCGTGCACAATGATCTTTGACTTCAGCTACAGGTTCATTTGGCAAAATCTCAGCCTCCCAAATCAAAAGTTTTTGTAGGAATGTTGTACTAAAGAAAACATAATGGGTGCAGTTTGAGATGGAAAATGTGGAGAGTGTAGTATGAGAGATTAACAACAGTAATAAGTCAAAATACGGCCAGTGTTTCCAAGAATCCTTAGAAATCATAAGGACTATTGATTTTCTGTAAGACACATATCATCCTAATCATTACAGCACAGGACTATGTAATAGCTGGAGTCTACAATTATTGTAAACCCCTGTAATCTAGGTTACTGTGACAACCTTACCATTGTCGTGTCTGAAACTACAATCCTACTCGACAATTACTTTAACCTGCTTAAAACGCTCCTGCACCTCTTTCCTTTGTACAGTATCTAAGCTCTTTGTTTTTGTGATTGACTCGCAGTCCCTCAGCGTCTCTGTTGTGCAAATTCTCTCAAACCTCAGACTGATGGCCCACAGTGTTACTAGAATACCGTCAGCGTTATTTTCCTTTTCAATTATATTTTTATTATATTTTCCCCTCTTCCCACTGTCAGCTTTTGTTACCTGGGTTATGTAAGCCTTTTCATTACACACTGGTTTCCTTTCCAAATGACAGGACATGGAGAGTAATGAATGTATTATGTTACTGGGAAACAGTTCATTACTGCCACTACATTCCCCATGCCTCTAGCTGATAACAGAGTAAACCTAGTTCGCATATACCCTCTTTTCGTTTTAAAGTTAATCTAAATTTAAAAAGTCCCTTAAGGATCTGTGTGTGTGTGTGTGTGTGTGTGTGTGTGTGTGTGTGTGTGTGTTTCTGTCTGTCACTACCACGTCGTTTATGCCTGCTTGTGCAAGTAACAGCATAGGCGTTTCACCTTGCCAAGGAATCCCTGAGGTAGTTTCCAATTGCCTGACCATTTATTCTTCAGGATTCCAGGAATCAATCCTGTTCTGAAGTTCCATGTCCAGATGTCAAACTCTGGATGTTTACCTTAATTAACACACTACCTCCCATCAAAGTGTTTTCAAGACTAATTCTATGCTACCTCATAACCATGCTTTCCCCAAAACTAAAGTACCTAGAACATTCATAACATCTACATTTTAATCCATTTATCCGCCTCTAATCTGAGTTCTGCTAACCTTGCAAGCTTGCTAGGTTCCTCTTACTTGCAATATCTTTCTACAACCTTCTTACTTTAACAGGGCATTTACGATAGTTCTGAGTAGCCTTTTCTCAGTGGACCTTTGTATCTGCTAACAGCACACACTGAGTTATATATAGAACTCTGTGTTAACAAGATATTTAAGAAGACATTTAATAGGAATTGTTGCAATAACATGGATATGAATGATTATTACCTTCAAAAACTCCTGAATATTGCTAATTACTAATCATTAGTACAGGCTTTAAAAACTTTTCAGCACCCATATCTAAATAAGCGTAGTAGAAAAACTTTTAGATGGCATTACACTTTGTCAACCAAATGTAGGATGTGATGTTCTGTATACTTATTTAAGTATGTTATAAATTTGCCTCTATGGCTTTTAGAAGAAAAAAAAAATGAAAGTATACACAGAGACTGTGTCACTGAAGATGCCCTGCTCTTCTGCCTCTTAGATTTCCACCTAATCTTCTGCAATGTTCATGACAAGACCAGAAAAAAGGCAATATCGTTACAAGTGCTCACATTGAAGGGGAAAAATATCATAGGGTTTCACCCCGCACAAAGAACTACAGGAAACTAACAATGTCTGGAAGAGGTAGAATTAGCTCCTTCCAGAAATGATTTTACTAAATGGTTATCCAATACAAAGTTGTCTGCTCTGGAACCATATACCCACAAACAAAAAAACAGACTCAGTAGGTAATACTTACATATTTGTGCGCACACACACACACACACACACACACACACACACACACACACACGAGAGAGAGAGAGAGAGAGAGAGAGATGGGGGAGAGAGAGAGAGTAGTCAAAGAATTTGAGAGGAGAAGAAACAAATAAATAAATAAAAGTGGCAACAAAAATCCACTAGGATATCCACAAGTTCATAGCATTAAATCAAATCAGCTTCTGAGGAAAGGACAACTCTTCTCTAGTAGCTCTGAGTGAGAAGTCACTGTGGAACATCACAACAACAGGAGGTGAAGCACAGAGGTTCGTGACGATCCTTAAAGCATTTCCTCTGCCTAGATCAGTGTCTTTCACCAACATGCAAGCAGTTGAGGCTCTCCAAAAGACAGAGACAATGAGGCCTTTGTACGTTTATGAGTTAGCTTGATTTTTTTTTTTTTAAGTTTATTCTTGTGGTGGGAATTCGTTTCCCCAATAGACTTGGGATACCCCCCAGTCTTAGGGCTTGGCCTCTTGTCTGCGAATGTGACCTCCTCTTACAAAGAAACAGGAAGCAGTGGCTCTCTCTCTTGGCAGGTCGAAGCAGAAGCAGACCTTGCCATTGTCCACGTCTCCCCTGGGCAGAAGGGCAGGGCACAGCAGCTGGATCCATGGAGTCGACCACCATGTCCTGTATTCATGAGTCTGTATTTCCCACATAATGAAGACTTTTGTAAATTCTTGCATCATCTTCTCATATCTCACCCCATCATAAAACTCTTACTAGTTTGTCAATTCAGTATAAAGACGTTTCCTTATAGATTTGCTTCTTCAGTGCATACAAACGAGCTTTTGTGTAGTACACAGGAGAGAACAAGGAAGTTGCTTTCAAGTTTCAGAACAAAAACTGCTGTGAGTTATATAATGAGCCTACATCCTTAAATAGTGGTCAGCAGTTAAAACTGCAGACATTTCACTCAGTACCGAAAGTGGAAAACGTAATGTGAAACTCCACAGCTTCCCTTACACATGCCTATTCTAGCTGTTCTTTGAGTTGTACAGATTTGGGTCTGCTTATTTGGCGTGGGTTATTTTTTATTTATTTGGAAGAATTTATAATAAAGTTTATAAACTATAATTACATATAAATCTCAAAACTTAAACCTAAATGCTGATATTTAAAAACTGAATGAAATGGCTATTTTACTTCTCTTTTTCCCTAGTTCCTCGCATATATAATGAATAGTGTGAATATAATGTACAAATCTGCCAAGCCTATATACTATTAGTTGTATGTAGGTTTTTAGGGATGACCATTTGTTACTGAATAACCAGCCATTGTGCCCTCCCCAGGAGATAACTACTTCTGCTCTCTGTAGTTTTTTTTTTTTTGTGTAGGGTTGATAGCTAGTGGTTTCTCATTCAGTTTATGTTAAGGTAGTCATGATAGTGAGAATTTATCAGTGTAGTTTCTGACATTCCCAGGAGACACAATCTCACAGCAAACTCTCGTCCTCTGGCTTTCACAGTATGTCCATCCCTTCCCCAACGATGCCTGAACCTTAGGTGCTACAGTTGTAGGGTAGACAGGACCAGGCTCCACACTCTGCAATATGCATAACTGTGGTTTCTCCTTCTGCTGCAAAGTGGATTTTCCTGGTGGAAGATGAGGACTACATTTATCCATGGGTACAGGGTAAATAGTACAGCTATGTGACAGTGAAAACTGGAGACTGTGAATCTGAAAAAGACTAAAGGGGGCTATGTGAAAGGTTTCTGAGGGGGAAATGATGTAAAATTATATTGTAATCTCAAAAATTAAAAGAAATGTTTTTGTAAAGTCTCAAGGAGAAAACAATTTAAAAGTCTCTGACAGTCTCGTTGATTCTTCAGATTCACAAGTACCTCTTTGTCAGAGGGGACATTAATAACAAGGGTGTCCAAGGAGAAGAGACTCAGACCTGTCAACTGCCTGCAAGTCAGGGAGAGCTCCAGTATTCCAGCTCTTACGTGTTGTCACTTGCCTTTGAGTCCTTCATGCCGATATAGGGAACCCCTCACTCAGACTCCTGTAAGCCATGCCAGCAGACCCATTGGCTCGCCAAGTCAGAATTTTATGTTATTATAGTTAGGAATAATAAGGATACAGAGTGAGGAGAATGTGGCCAATGGTGGCACCACGCGGAAGGTCCCATGGCAGATGGGAGACAGACCTTGCTCTGTATTCGTATTATTCTTTACAATCAATACTATGTTCTGCTTGCAGTTGCTTAATTGGTTGACAGGTTGTTCGTGTGTCCCCATAAGTAATCACAAAACAGGTGTTTGCAGTTCAGAATGAGGGAACTTGTCAGATCCCTCTCTGCTGGTCCAGCTGGTATCTACCTTGGAAGCACATTAGTGTGCTCTCATCAGCACACTGATCCTGCCACTGATCCTGCTTGTACCAGTCTCTAGAAGGTCACAAGGCATGAAGGGAAATGCCTGAACCCTTTACCACAGAACAAAGGTACCGAATGCAGCCAAGTCTCTTGGAAGGTTATTCTTACTGAGCACTGTAAAGTCAAGAGCTTGTGTTGGTCACACTTTTGTGCTAGCCAAACATTACAAAAGGTGAGTAGCCAGGTCTACTTGTCTATGTATGTATATATTCATGTCTTGGAGAGAAAAGCACTACAGGGATATGGAGACAAGTGTTGTCTCTGGTAAGAGCATCCTCCTTGTGTACCATGCTGAGGGAAGGAGCTGTATGGGTCATGCCTGTTTTTTTTTTCCCCCAATGGTGACTGTATTTGGAATCAAGAATGGGTTGTAGTTTTTAGAATAATGATGGCCTGATTACATTTACATTTAAAGATTTACGTTTAATCCAGTGGGATGGCTTAACTTGTAAAGGTATTTGTCACCTGGGTTGAATCCCTGGAACCCACCTGGTAGAAGCAGAGACCTGATTTCTGCAAGTTGTCCTCCAACTTTTACACAGGCATCATTTGTGCACCACCCATGCATACTCATGTGCACACATGTACATCCAAAGTAAATACATAAATAACCAAATATAAATTAATCAATCAGTAAATAAATAACTAACTCACTTTTAACAGCTTTAAAGATATTCAATATGGTTTTTGTTTTGTTTTTTTGCTTTTAAATTTACAAGTCTGATAATGTAGTTAGGGTGGAAAACTAGCCAGGGTTCTGGGCAATGAGAAGTACAATAAGATGATAATTGGCTCAGTAGCATGACATGGTTTGCCTTTTAGAGAGATTCTGAGCACTGTGGATGAAAAAGAGCTTAAGAGACCATAGGGTGTACTGTTCATAAGAAACTTCAAATTGTTAGAGAACAGTCTGAAACCAACAACCAGAAGATAGTTAGTTGAGAGGAAATATACTTCTGAATGTATCCCTGTTTTATGTTTTTTATTGAATGGATAAACTGAGTCACACATACTTTAAAGAAGATGATTCATTCATGTGTTGGATCCTTCTGTTTCTAAGGGCTCAACACAGTATGTTGTAGTCCCTGGGTTTAGATGCATGTGTCTCTGTTGAACATTAGATGCTACACAGTGGGTAAGTGCTATATAATTAGATTTCTATACCGTTTATTAAATTACATTTCCATTTCTTTGAAATTGTTTAAATGTCAGCTACAGGAAACAAATTAAAACTCATGGGTAGCAAGAATACCTAATGGTATGCAACATTAACATATTGAAGCTGTGTGAATTGTGGTGTGTTAAATAAAAAAGTAAGGAAATTTTTAGAAAGTTCTAGTCCTTGATTATGTGAAGGCAACCACCATTTAAACCCATATTTGGTTTCATGCATATGTAAAACACATATTTATTCATGTTTAGAGAATCACTTCCGTTTAAAAATACTATTCTCTACTTATCAAACCCTAATAGCTAAAAATGTCACTATTTAATCTGTTGATGTGGGACTGTCCCAATTTTAATCAAAAACAGGATGGTATCAGCTACATGTACATTTATTTCTGCATTACACATTAATACTATTATGAAAAGTTTAAGATGGAGAATCAAAGTCATTGAAATAAATAGCAGCCATCCTTTCACTGAGGAAATTATAGTCAATGTCTTAGCAAGGGAAGAAAGAGAAGCTTGGAAGACAGATGAGATGAAATGGAAAGGCTCTTAAAAACAAAGTGGGGCTGAGAAGTAGCAAACTTTGAGATTCTCTGCACAGTACGATTAATCTGAGTCAGCACTGGGACTGGATCTTCAATCTTCTCCATTCTGATTGACAGGTTTTTTCTGGCGTATGCTGCCATCATTTGCTTACACAAAGTATTTGTTTGGAAACATATAACTCCCAAAGCAATAGTGTCTATAAAGTCTTGGATTTGTCTGAAAACATGTTCAGAGCGTCTTTCTATCACACATCATAGGCACACACTTCAAGAACAACAAGCAGTGAAAAATCTTCTTCTCCAAGATTTCCATCACCACCTTGAAAGTGGTTAGACTTGCCCTGACCTCAGAATTACAGTGCTGTGAGAAAGCGCGGGGGTGGGGGGATGGCTGTTTTCAGAGCCCCTTCGTCTCTTCTTGAACATAGTTGCTGTTGTCTGTGAACTGCCTTCTGTAGCATAAATGCTCTCACTCCCAAACTCTCTCATTCATCTCTTTGAACTATGCCTAAGAATCACTGGATGGGTCAGGTTGATAGAAAGAACCTATAAATCCATCCACATTCACCCACCTTTGCTTCTACCCAATGAGCCAGACTGATATAAATCAGCCATTGTCTATAGATCATCCCATTTGAGTGGTATGTTAGGAAATGTGTGATCATACATCAGAGAATGATGTTGAATTTGTTTGCATTTTTTTTTGTCATTCATCTCCACTTCAGAAGTACATTTATAACTCATCTGAGGAAAAGTGGCACAGTTGATGATAATCTTTAAAATCCATGTGTTAAGGTCTAAGAGATCCTGGTGTGTATGACATAATTTAACACATATTTTGCATTAAGTTAGTTTCTCTAAGTCAAATATGAATTAGAGTTCAGCCAGAAATGAGATCAATCTTTATGTTATAGCACATTTACATTTGACTTATGCCTAAGGGCTTTAAAGTCATCTCTACAAGACTATATACTGAATATGAAAAGCATGTATATCTACTATGTCTACCTATGGAATAATTAATTTTTCAATTAAAATTTGTATTAATATCTTTAATTTATGCCATCTTTTTAAATTTTTATTTATTTGTTTTTCTTATTTTACATATCGATCCTAGTTCCCTCTCCCTCCCTCTCTTCCTTCCTTCCATGTCCCCCAACCACCCTCCTGTAAGGAGTACGGTTTTTCTGCCCACCGCCACTCTTGTCCCGCTGCCCACGCCTGCCCCAATTAACACACAGAGACTCTGTATTAGATATAATTTTGTTGGCCCAGTATTAGTTTTTTTTTTATCGGCTAGCTCTGTCTTAAGTATTAACCCATTTCTACTGATCTATGTATTTCTCTTACCTGGGAGCCCGCCGGCATACTGCTTTCTCCAGTCTCTCCATCTTGACTCTTTCTTTCTACTTTCTATTTCCTCCTTGTCTCCTAGTCCCTCCTATCTTCCTTCCCTATTGGCCAACAGTGCTTTATTTATTAACCAGCAGGAGAAACATTTACAGAATGACATCTCCCATCACCCTCCCGTTCCATTCCCCCTGACGCTCCACAGGGAGGGTGATGCCTTCCAGTAGGGATCAACAAAATCTGTCAAGTCATTTGGAATAGAGACTAGGCCCTCCCTCATTGCCTCTAGGCTAAGTGAGTATCCCTCCATGGGGAACATGCTCCCAAAGTCCTTTCGTACACCAGGAATATTTATGCCATCTTAAAAGAGTTTATCAATAAAGCTGCTATGAACAAGGTTAAGCAAGTGTCCTTTTAGAATGATTGAGCATCCTCTGGGTATATGCCGAAGAGAGATATAGCTGGGTCTTGTGGTAGATTGACTCCAAGTTTTCTGATACAGTGCAATACTGATTCCCATAATGGCTGTAAAAGTTTGTAAGTTCCAGCAATTCCACTCTTAGGCATACACCCAAAGGATTGATACTCATACCACAGGGATATTTGTACAACTATGTTCATAGTAACATTATTTGTTACTGGAACCTGGAAACGACCTAGATACCCATAAATTGAAGAGTGGATAAGGAAAATGTGGTACATTTACACAATGGAGTACTATTCAGCTTTTTTAAAAAGAAAAAAATGATGGCCGCATGACATTTGTAGTTAAGTCTATGGAACTAGAAAAAATAATTCCGAGTGAGATAACCAGAATACAAAAACACAAACGTGATATGACCTCATTTTAATTTTTTCTTTTATAATAGCTAGAACCTGCAAAGAACATATATGTCCCTCAACTGAGGATTGGATTTAAAAAAAAAAAAATGGTAAGTTTACACAATGGAGTGTGAAAATTTCAGACAAACTATTGGAACTAAAAAAAAAAAAAAAAAAATCATCCTTGGTGAAGTAACCTAGACACAGAGACAAACATTATCGGTGCCTATCCAATTTGTGCCTATCCAAGTTGTAATCAGAGAGGCTTCATCCAGCAACTGATGAAAATAGATTCAGACACCGACAGACAAACATTAGGCAGAACTCAGGGAATCCTGCGGAAGAGGAGAAGGGATTGTAGGAGGCAGAGGGGTCAAAGACACCACAAGAGAACCCACTAGGGCATCAACTAACCTGGGCTCACAGGGGCTCACAGAGACTGAACTGGCAACGAGGGAGTGTGCATGGGACTGATGTATATCTGTGACAGGTGTGTAGTTTGCATCTCTTGTGGGACTCCTAGCAGTGGAAACAGGACGGCCTCTGACTCTTTCACTGGCGTTTAGAACCCTACTCCTCATACTGGGTCGCCTTGCCCAGTCTGAATACTTGCGGAAGTGACTATTCTTACTGCAACTCGATAAGCTTTGTTTTGTTGGCATCCATGGGAGGCCTGCCCTTTCCTTAACAGAAAAAGGAGGAGGGGTGCATTGGTGGAGGGATGCCATATGGGGAGGGGAGAGTGGCAAGAGGAGAGGGAGAAAGAACTGCCGCTGTGACGTAAAATAATCAAATCATCAAATCAAATTAGCATATCCTATGCCCAGAAAGACATGAGTGTGCATCCCACAGCTGGACTTTGAAAAGGCTCGTGGTTTGAATTCTGAAAGTAAGTAAATGTGCTCTTTTTAAATTACTGTTCAAATAAGGTAGCCTTTACATTGTCTGTTTTTTTTTTAATTAAGCATTGTAAGTTCATATCTGTATTTTACTTTTGTTTATATAAAATATGTAAACCATATTTTGTATACTGCTTAGCCAGTAAACTACCCTGGGAAAAAAAAATTCATCCTAAATAATGAAAGTGAAGTTTATCTGTGAGAAGCAAGTCTGAAAAATTGCTTATTTGGGGATATACTGTCAGTGTAGTTTCCATTTACCTCAGTGGACACACAACTATTATCTCTGTAGAATAATGGACTATGTAAATAAATATCGCATATATTGTATGTATATACAAATGTATGTTTCTACACTACCGTATTATCACAAAATATGTGGTCCTGAAGTGAGACTAATTAATACATTATATGAGGAATGAGCCATGAATAATTTCAGTTTCAAAATTCTTCTCCACTCTGAAGAGAACATTTTAAAATGTTCCTTAGGGAAGATGTGTGCCTATCGGGGTTAAATAAGGATCAGGATAAACAAATAGGCCGAATAGATGTTTATTCAGAGAGAAATAACTTACAACCTAGACAGATGAACACCAGGAAATTCAAACCGATGCTCTCCTGTCCCAGTCACACCAGCAAGAGCTTTTCCTAGCTCTCTCTCCTACCTCCTTCCACAGGTCACTTCCGCCCATGGCTCCACCCCCAATGGGCGTGGTCAGTGCCACAGAAGGACTATCTCACTACATGTGCCCATTATTCATTCCTTGGAAATGGATCCCAGTTAGCTTTTCCAGTTGTACACTTTAAACACACACCATTACAAGCTCACACTTTATCACTTCTACAGTGTAATTCTCAACAAAAGGTCAACCTCTGTCTCCAGAGTGTCTCAGTCTTTAGGGTCTTAACTTCTTGAGGCTGAAGAGTAATAGTCGGGTGTCAATGGCAATGTGAGGTTTTCATCATTAATTTTTTTCTCTCGTTTTCCCCAAGAAGTGTCTCCACCTCACTGGTGGGCTCTTTCTTCATCTTCTTGCTTTAGCCAGAGTTGCTTTCCGTGCGTTAACCAAAAACCCTCAGTCAATCCCCATAGAAGTCACCTCGTTACCAGCCTGAAAATATCAGCCCAATTCTCTCTGTCTAGATTTATAAGTAACAAAGGGTATTTGAATAGTAAAGGGGACGCACGCATCTTGTGCAACATGGCTACTTTAAGTATAATACACAAGACTTAAATAGTATTTCCTAAAGTAATAAATTGCAGAATATTGATCCTTATAACTTCTCGGGTGCAAAGGCTTGGAAAGATAGAATAGGAGCAAAGGAGGTATATTTAACAATTTGGAGAACATACATTCATACATTCAGAGTACACACTTGCACGTCGAAAACCCTGTCTTTCATTAAGAACTACATTTAAACTTGTATATCCAATATGTCTTCAATGAATGTGCACCAGAATTTATTTTTGTTTTTAATGACTAACTCCAATTATGTTTACTCAAAATTGGACTATTAGAATTCCCCTTTCAATGTTAGCCTGTATGTTGGTGTCATTGTTGTTCAGGTAGCCAAGTTGATGTGACTTCACAGGTATAGCTTCTCTGAGATTTCTGGGAGACATGCTCTCACAGCAAATGCCTTGACCCTCTGTCTGTTACAATCTTTCTGTCCCCTCTTCAGCTATGATCTCTGAGCCTTAGGTTCAGGAGCTGTATTATAGATCTACCCCCTTGGAGACAAGCACAACACACTCACTTGCTCTCTGCCTTTTGTGGTTTTCTGTAATGCACTCCCCAATTCGTTGAAAAGGAACATTTCTTTGATAGGTGGTGATAATTATATCTTACCTTTGAGTATAGGAATAATATTTAGAACTCATTTATGTGGTTTAGTAAAGCGGAGATTATAGGTTCTGCTCAAAGATGCATGACTTTACTAGTCCGGTGTAATTGTCTAGGTTTCCAGCCCCAGGCATTATTTTTTGTTGAAAGGACCTCAAGACCTACACTAGATGAAGAACTGTAGGCAAGTGAGGAACACTGAGAGCAGGAAAAATAGTCTTTCCTAGGAAACAGTCCTCTCCATCAGCTGTCCAATGCAAAATGGTCAGGGCTGGAATCATTTGCCAAAAATAATATTAGTTTACTTAGAAATATATATTATAGGAATTACAAAATTAAATTATATATACAACAAAGAACCAGAGGCCATGAATTTTAAAGAGAAAAAACAAAGCTGTAGATGGGTAGTGATGGAAGTCTGAAAGAGAAAAGAGAATATTATGTAACTATATTTTAATTTCAACCTAAAAATAACTAGCTAGGCATTGGTGGCGCATGCTTTTAATCCCAGCACTCAGGAGGCAGAGGCAGGTGGATCTCTGTGAGTTCGAGGCCAGCCTGGTCTACAGAGAGAGTTCTAGGACAGGCTCCAAAGCAATACAGAGAAATCTTGTCTCGAAAAACCAAATAATAATAATAATAATAATAATAATTAGGACTTCTCAGGAAACTCTGAAGTATGCTTCCCAATAGGTAAGAAACAATCCATGTAAACAAGAATCAAGAATTATATGTTATGTGCATGCTATAATATAAATGAAACATGTAATTTCAACTATTGAAAAATTAGACTTTATTGCAAAAATATGGCAGTATTTTTAAATTTACAATGCTGGGAAACTAATTGCTCCAATGAAAATCTAAAGAGTGTTGATGAAAATTAAATTTAGATACCTATTTACATATTATGTATACTCTTTAGTAATTGTTGAGATTCATAAAAGTTGATGCAAGGAAAAAGTAAAAGGATGTATTTTTTTAAATTTTATATATGTACATACATTAATTCATATATACATACATACATAATACATATATCACCATGGAAACCTTTTAGGAGTACTTAGTCATTCTAGACAACACAACATCACAAACCTAAATATTTATTTATTAATACAGAAGGGATGAAGTAAATAGAAAATCAGTTCATTTCTGATTCATGTGCATGAATGTATCAGCGTTCACAGACACAGATAGTTGCATGATACGAGTGTTCACACTCAAGAAAACACACAGATGCCTGCAAGAATGTGCACACACACACACAAATGCACACATATGCCTATGGGATAAACATTACTCACTCTCTTTCACAGCACCTGAACTTCATGAGGGCTTTTGTCATAGAATGGACAGAAGTTTCTATTGGAGTCAAAACTAACTTCCAGATCATGGAAGAGTCAGGAGAGAAGGCAATGGCTCTGCCATGTACAAGAGCGGCAGGGTGTCGCGGGACGGCATAAAATCCGAGTTTAATCTTCCATGCTTCCAATGAGATAGCGGGGTAAATGGAAAAGAGTGTCGGGGATGTTGAGAAAGGGCCTTTGGCTCCCAGGACTCAGGATGGGTGTTAGGGACAAAGGGCTGTTATATTGTACTACCCAAAACTTGGAAGTAAATGGAAGCATCTGCTTGAGCTCACACAGTAGTAGGTGCAGCTCAAAAACACCCATGATTTACAGGCCGCAGATATCAGTAAAATATCTCATCATGTTTGTATCTAAATTTCCCATTTCTTTTATTTTGTCAAAAGACAATTAGAAATGAAATATGCAGAGGGTACACAAACTGGTCTTCCTTGTCATCAGATTGGTGACTACCCTGTCATCATAGAACCTTCATCTCGTAACTGGAAGCAGAAGCAGAGATCCACATCCAAGAACCAGGCAGAGATACAAGAGTACAGTAGAAGAGAGTGAGGATATATTATACGAACAAGGGTGGGGGGGGCTCAAAATCATGACAGGGATGCCCACAGAGACAGTTTACCCACACTTGTGGAACTCAAGGACTCTAGACCAATAACTGGAGAGACTGCATGGGATTGGCCCGGGCCCTCTGCATGTGTGAAAAAGTTTTATGGCCTGGTCTGTTTGTGGAACCCTGGCAGTGGGACCAGGATCTATCCCTAGTGCATGAGCTGACTTTTTGAAGCCCATTCTGTATGGTGTGATGCCTTGCTCAGACTTGATGGAGGGTGGTGGGGCTTGGTCCTGCCTCAACTGAATATGCCAGGATTTGTTGACTCCTCATGGAAGGCCTTAATCTTTCTGAGCTGTGGATGAGGGTGGCTTGGGAGGAGGGGAGAAAAAGGAGGGGGATTGTGGTTAGTATGTAAAGTGAATATTTTTAAAAAATTAAATAAAAGAAGCCTTCCATCCCCCCCCCAAAAAAAGAAATGAAATCACATGTATCTTTCCTGGATTTATTACCAGCTTTTGTAAAAAGTAATTCTCTCACTGTAAGGACTCAAGCATTATGCTGGCCTGCCCCTGTCACTGTACTCAGGCAGTACTCTGGTCAGCCCAGGGTTCCATGACTGCCTAGTAGGTTCGCAGGTGTAAAGATCCCTTTAAAAGAAAGACCCCACCCACCCGCTTAAGCTCTTTCTGCTCTCCTCTCTTTCCTGCTCTGCTCTCTTCCCTTTCTCTTTCTGGCTTTTTCCCTGGGGCAGGCAGGACTTTTCCTGTCTCCCCCTTCTCTTCTGCCCTGTGTCTCTGTGTCTCTGTGTCTCTTTACCTCTTTTCTCTGCCCCACCCACCTCTTTCTAATAAAATTTCTCACTCAAGCTCTGTCTGCCTGGCATGTTTGTTCCATCTGCCTTGCTCACCCTCACCCACCCGCAGTTTAACCACTGAGCCTCTTGTACTTTTTCTTATAAAATTCTATCTCATGCCTTGGCACTCTGTGAAAAACTTTCTTTGGGTTCTACATCCAAGGTTTTCTGTTTTAATACAATGACATGATGTTGGATTATTTAACAGCAGCACTTGCTTGCCCGTTTCATATATTAGAACTGCTTACAAATAATATAAAGATATGAGAAGCAGCGGACAATGTAGAAACCTCGGATTTTAGGGTAGTACAATAAGTAATTCGAATTTATTATCTCTGTGGTTGTCGTGTCTCTGAAGGGAGGGATGACGCATTTGTTAACAGGCGAACTATATTTTAAATAGTACTTAAATAAAAAATAAATCACCATTCAAGAGACTCCTTCAGACCTGCACTTAAAATGATTTATACGGAAGCAAAAGTGCTTTCATCTTTCTCTATTCATCTTGGGTCTTTGCTTCTGAGGGCTGGTTACACTTCTGGCTGTATTTTGGAGGCTACTTGAATCCAGCTCTTCCATTTGTGAACTTGAACTTGAACTCTGTGTCTTCAGAAGAATGGTCCATTACCGCACTGTTAGGTGTGCTAGCCTATTTTTATAGAAACTATTTTATATTTATGATTTCAAATGAGAATCAATTATAAGTCCAATACAAATCAAAAAAAATGATTTCTGTATTTAAGAGGGTTTTAAAGGCCAGGCTACAGACAGAAGACTACAGTCTTAGATCAGTAATTTTCTGCATTTTGGGAACTAGTGTTAAAATTTTGTGGCATAATTTAGGAAGTCCAGTAGGAAAAAGAATCCTGTTATGAGACCAACTGCATTGCTCCCACTTCCACAATAAGTCATGCTAGTTCAGTAAAATAGCTCTGTTGGAAAAAAATGGATCTTTCTATTACCCTGGCCCTGCTGCACATTCTCGTGGCCATAATATACCTTGTTTGGTTTTCAAGAAAGAAGAACTCACTTGATGTCTTGGTTATCAATAAATAGAACCTTGAGCTTGATGAATCAAATAGATCTTCTGACTCAAAATAATAAGTGACTATCAAGATATAATTCCTATGAAGGGAAATGTTGTAAAATGATATTCCACTTGGATTTGGGTATAATTTATATCATTGAAAGTAAAAATGCTCAAAAGCCTTATGAATGTATTTTTTTCCTGAGCTTTTTCTTTAGAATTCCACATTTAACTTAGTCCATAAAATACCAAATATTATTTTAACTCTCAGTTCACACTAGGAAAGGAGACACAGACCATATTATCGTGTCTCCTTTTTCATCATGATGCCTTTAGTAGCTACCACTAAGAATCTGGCCCATAAAGGATAAATGACAAGAAGTTCAGTTTGTCTTTCTATGTATGTCTTCACTGAACAAAATTTATAACCTGAAGAAACTAAAAGAAAGAAAATTAAGAATGACTGCAAAAACTGAAGGGTTATAAAAAAGAGAGGATATTTTTATGCATAAATCCTAGGGTTTCCGTGGCAGCCTAAATGAATTATATTAAGACTAATTTAGAGTATGTGGCACACAGAAGGATCTAAATAACAGTAGATAAGATGAGCAGTGCTATGTAAATGTTTTGATAAAGATATTCTAAGTAGACTGTGAAGTATTAAGATTCCTGCTGTGATGACTTTTGTATACCAGACCTTGTTTTCTAATGGGATGTGGATCTCTGCATCTGCTTCCATAATTTACTGGATGAAGACTCTCTGATGACAATTGTGGTAGTCACCACTCAGATCACAGGAAATGGCCAGTTTAGGCTACCTATTCACTGTTGCTAGGAGTGTTAGCTGGGGTCATCCTTATAGATTCATGGGAGTTTCCCTTGTACTAAGTTTCTACCTGACCCCAAAATGCCAACATATCAAGTCTTCTTCTCCAGTACTCCTTCATCTGCTCCCCAAGCTAGTCCCTCATGTTCCCATATTTACCTGCCCTACCCAAGAGATATCTTTTATTTCCCCTTCCAAGAGAAATCCATGCATCTACCTTTGGGCCTTCCTTGTTACCTAGCCTGTCTGGAGCTGTAGATCATAGCATAGTTATCCTTTACTTTACAGCTCATTATGAGTGAGTATATGTCATGTTGGTCTTTATGGATCTGGATTACCTCACTCAAATAATTCAGGATGCTTTTTTTTTTTTAGTTATATCCAATTGTCTCCAAATTTCCTATTGTCATTGTTTTTTTTTTTTTAACAGCTGAGTAGTATAAATGTAAATGTACCACATTTTCTTTACCCATTCTTTGATTGAGCGGCATCTAGGTTGTTTCCTGGTTCTGGCTCCTACAAATATCACTGCTGTAAACATAATTGAGCAAGTGTCCTTGTGTTATGATTGCCCATCATTTGGGTATATGCCCAAGAGGGATATAGCTTGGTCTTGAAGCAAATTGATTGCCAATTTCTTGAGAAACTGCTGCATTGATTTCCAAGGTAACTGTAGAAGTTTGCACTCCCATCAACAGTGGAGGAGTGTTCCCCTTGCTCTACATCTTCTCCAGCATAAGCTGTCATTTGTGATTTTGACCTTAGCCACTGTGATTGATGTAAGATAGAATCTCAGAAACTTTTTGATTTGCATGTCTCTGACAGCTAAAGATGTTGAACATTTCCTGAATTATTTTTTGGGCATTTGAGATTCTTCTGTTGAGAATTCTCTGTATATATCTGTACCCTATTTATTAAAATTGGATAATTTGGTTTTTGATTTCTAGCTTTTGTGTGTATGTGTGTGTGTGCATGTGTGTGTGTGTGTGTGTGTGTATGTGTGTGTGTGTGTGTGTGTGTGTGTGTGTGTGTGTGTGTGTTCTTTTTATGTTTTGGAGTTCAGCCTTCTGTCAGATGTGGGGTTGGTAAGGATTTTTTCACATTCTGTGGGCTGCCATTTTGTCTTGTTGATTGTGTACTTTGCCTTACAGAAGTTTCTTTGATGATGGCTGAGAAAGGCGGTAACCTATGAATTTAGCAGAATGTCATAAGTAGCCATTTTAGTGCTATCTTTTTCCAAGAACAGCACTGTTTGCTTTTGTCCTAGGTTCATGGGCTATCTAGTCTCCAGTTCTTGATCATACAAACAGCTTCAGGTATGGGTTTGATCTCATGGATTGGACCTGAAATTAAGTCAGATATTCATGGTTACTCCTGTATGCTTTGTGCAGCCACTGAATATCTTCTGGGAAGATTGCAGATAAAAAGGGTTTGTAGCATGTGATGGTGTTTACATTTCTCCTTTAGTAGTGTGTAGAGTACCTTCTACTATCAAGAACTCTATCCCATAAGGTTGAAAGCTCTAGTTAGGCACCAGCTTGACTTCTCCATACTCAGTAAGTTGTACAGGTGCTGCCTTCAGCAACAGGACCTTACCATCAGCTTATGGAGAGCAACCTATTTCCTTAAGAACAGTCTTAGGTCGTTTCGAGGTGGGCTCCTTTTGCCAACAGCTCAATTTGATGTAACCCATTCTTGGCACTAGAAGCTTCCTTTGGTAATAAGATAAATCTTTCTGGGCTTCTATCTCTGCTGTCATTTATCTCACCTGTAGAGTGGTATGTATTTTAGGAAGATTTTACTGTATTAGTATAACACTACCCTTCAAATGGCCCTTGATTTTATCTGTCTCTCCACATATTCCCTTCATAAACTCTGTTCCCTCCTCCTCCTTGCTTGATTCTTCCATTCTAGTTATACTACCCCCTCACCCATCCATAATCATCTGTCCTATTTTCTATGAGGACCTATATTGCCTATATTCCCTTAGTTTATACTATAGCTTGCTTATCATTAACTTAAGGCCTAATATTGACCCATAATCAAAAACATACCATATCTCTCTTTCCAGATCTGGCTTACTTACTCAGGATGATTTTTTTTTAGCTCAATCCATTTATTTAAAATTTTCAATATTTCATTATTGACTGAGCAATATTCCATTGTATAAATATTTCGTATTTTATTTATCCATTTACCAATGAGGGACAGCTGGGTTGTTTCTAATTTCATACATGTGTAGTTCTGCTGTGTATACATATGTAGTCCTGTGTCCTCCACACCCTCCAGTGCTTAGAATCACTCTGCCTCCTCTTCTGTAGTTTTTTCTGAGCTCTTCAGGGATGGATTTGATGGAGATGTCATATTTAGGACTGAATGTTTCAAGGTCTCTCACTCTCTATACATCATGCATCTCTGTGTTTTATCCCATATACTACTGAAGGAGGGAATCTTCTATGATGATGTGATAATGTGCACAGTACCTGCATGGGTCTGGGCCTGATGGGTTCCAGTGCTGGGAATATAGGTAGAAGTGAGGCCCCGTCCCTGAAGCAGAAGCCATCTACAATTAATAGCTATGTTCAAAGGAAAGTTAGTTTTCTCCATATGAAGCATGCTGAAAGTCTGGTCCCATGTCCAGCTGTAGATGGCCAACAAAAATGACCTCCGTGGCATTTCTTTTCTTTCTTTCTTTTTTCTGTTTTGTAGGTTCCTTGTCTCATAATGCTTTGTCAGGGTATGTTTTTTAAACCTTACAGGTTCGTTGATTATGTGTTATGGTTTCTGGCCCTGTGTTTTGAGACTTCTCTGTGTGAAAACTTGTCTATCTCTGCATCTACCTATTTCTTGTGCCATTGAAGTGGGCTCTTTTTAACTGTTTGCATTTGTTTGCATGATATTCCAGTGTTGTTCTTCTTTTTTTAATCTTATTTTATTTTATTTCTAACAAGGGAAAGAAAGAGTTTGGATGGGAGGGAAGGTGAAAGATCTCGGAGAAGTTGAGGGAGAGGAAACCATAATTAGAATATAGTGTATTAAAAATCCATTTAAAAAAAAGAAATAGAATAGTAAATGTGTGAAAATGAGTTATTCTCAATCCCGAAGCCATTCAACCTCCGAACTTCAGCTTGAAAGTTACTATATCTACACTATCTGTGCAAATACAAGCCAGATATTTTAATTATGTGAGGACATATACCTTGCATATAGCCTAATGAAAATTTCCACAGAAGAATTATCACTGTATCCAAATGCACATCATATGGCCCAGACACGAAGAACCAGTCATGTGTACTCTGACATGCGGTCTGAGTAGAGAGTAATCTGCCCGATGAGCTGAAGTCCACTGTGGTAGGAGGCGCACAGACAGCAGATGGGACAGAAGCAAACACTTGGCCCCCGACTGCCCAACACAGTGTGCTACAGGTGCCTCTACGGAAGTGCTCTGAAACTCAGCTGGACCAATGATAATATGTCACAACTTTCTGTTCCACTTACAGAAGCAACGTCGAGGAAGAATTAACCGACTCTTTGAAGGGAAGACAGATAAGATCAAAACAGAAAGACAGTCAGCACATGAGGGACTCTTTACTGATTAGGTGATGTGAATGACATTTGGACCTGAGTCAAGGAAGGAGAGGAAGAGAAGTGTGGTAGGCAAAGGACCCGCGCTGTGTCAAAGGACAAGCTGTGCTAATCTGAGAACCAAGCTGGTCAAGTTTTGTTAGAGTAGGAAAGCGGTGTTGAGTGTGTGCATCCTGATAGAGCCTTTTACATCTCTCTACAGCCTCATTTAGACCCTGAGAAAGGCAGACACTTTGAAGGGGATTTGAGTAGACAGGAATCTGGGACCTCTGGGACCTAAGACAGTAATAGATATTACAGTGATGTCCAAGTCACACGAGAAGATCTGGATAGACCAATGTCCTCTTGAAACTTAAACACATTCATCTCTTTACAAACTCAATGTTCTATGAGGAGGAGGGCCTAGGCCCTGCCCAGGATGATGCGACAGACTTTGATGATTCCCCCATGGAAGGCCTCACTCGCCTTGGGCAGTGGCGACATGGTAAGATAGGAGGGAGAGGGAGCTGGGATTGATATGTGACATAAAATTGTTTCTAATTTAAATTTTTTAAAAAAGGAGAAAAAGAACTCAATTTTCCTCATTGAACTTCTCACTAGCTTGTATATGTAATATCTGTGTCATTAATATTTAATGCTATGGCTGCTCAGTTAGAAAGCTTAGAGCAAAAGGCATCTTACAAGGTAGCAAGTAAGTTGGCTCCCTTTTCCGGTAGCAGACATCAATTGCCAAGGACTCCTCAGCTTTGGGAGCCCCTCCTCCACCCCTGTTGGGATCTTTGCTGACTTGATGTGGTGTAGGTGCTCCACCTGCAATGGAGCCTCTGTGGGCTTGTGTGCACATCCCAGGTGAGAACAGGAAACATAGCTGCTCAGTTGCTCTATACTTCACAGCCCCGGAGAAGCTGCCTGTGTTACAGTGCATGACACTATACTCTTTCACAACACAGCTCAAAAGGGGACTCCATGGGTTTAAAAGAGTTCATAGTGATGCAAGAGAAAAGTAATAAAGAGGAGTTGCAGAGAAGGAGTGGTGATGGATTTGATCAAAACACACTGCATGAAAGTAGGGAATTTTCAAACAAGTTAAAAGGTAGAAAATGAACTTAACTGCAGAAGAACTTTACAAAAGAAAATACCAAATAACATATAAATTAGAACTAAGTAATGTTTGTTAGTATTCCCTTGTTCACTGTGCTTATATGACACACTACAACAGAATCTTCACGGACAGGTCATGACTAGTACTCCTAATGAGGAAACAGGTTGTCTTTGTCACTGTCTGCATTTAAACTGGCTTCATCAAGGTCCACTAACGAGTTCAGTCAATGACAAGTACAATTTCTAAAAGTGAGTGTTACTTAGTTGCATTACTAGTCAAACCCTTTCTATGTTCAGCTCACACAGTTGCAGGATGATGTACCCAGATAAGCTTTGGACCACCAGCTGTTGGTTATTGTTTGTTTTGTGTGCCTGGCATGCTCGCCTGCAAATGAGGTAAAAATTTTTTGAGAGTGTTGTATTAGCACTCATCATCTGACTGGTTGGCTCCTGACGCCACAGTTATTTTCTGTCTCATGGGCTCTGTTGTTTATATTTGCAAGCATTGTACGCTCCTCATCCGGAAGCATTACCTCCATATGGTGCCTCATGTAAGATTTCTGGTTAGTAGCTTCACACAGTTCTCTTGAAATGACTGCATCGTAGAAAATAAAAACCTTTGTCACATTTATGAGTTGCTCCTTCACTGGTGTTACTGATAAGCAGATCAACTACATCTACTTTTTAAAAGGTCACAGGCATAGGAAATCTGGCCCCTCCCCTCATCTGCCATTTTGTGATGTGAGAGGCTGAGAGATGTCCCCATCCACTCCCCCCACCATCCCTCACCACCTGTGGAAGGTAAGAGAGCTGACCCTGCCCCTCACCAGTTGCAACACTCCCGCACCTCACCTGGGCAACACAGTGGATCTGGCCCTCGAGGTAAAGGTGTGGGAAAACCATCCCTGAGGGGTGAAAACTGAAGGGGCCCTGCCCCTTGCTCATTGCTGTAAGGTATGAACTCACCAGAACAATGCTGGGGAGCTCACCACGGTGGTGGTGACAAGGAAGAGATGGTGGGCTGGCCAACCTGCAGATACCCAGGCCCAGAACCAGGGTTATGAGTTAGCCCACCCCAACGCACACCCTATCTATGATGTGCTGGAGCTTGTGAAGGGGCTGGTCATGCAGACCAGAAGATGCAGGAGCTCCATGACAGCGGGAAACAACAGGATACCCAAGTAGAGTCCCAGTGAGGGTTCAGCATGGATAGTGTAGCAGAAACCAGAGGTCTCGAACCAGACCAATGACTCTCTGCAATGAACACTTGCAAATAAAGATATGTGGACTCTCTGTGTCACACTACAGCTTCCATGATGAGATTCACTTTTTCTTTTTAAATTGTATTTTATTGTACGGGAGAGTGGCTTATAAGGGTGCAGGGATGATACAACTGGATGGAGAACTGAAAGGGATGGAGATGAATGATCCAAAACACAGAGAATAAATAAATAGAAAGTTAAAAGGTGATGGGCAATGTCCTTCTGTATAGATGTTCTTTCTTATTGGTTGATGAATAAAACACTGATTGGCCAGTAACCAGGCAGGAAGTGTAGGTGGGACTACAAGGCAAGGGGAATTCTGGGGTGATGACAGCCAGGGGGACGCCATGTAGCTACTGGGAAGATAGGATGCTGGCATTCTCTGGTAAGATAAAGCCATGTAGAAATACACAGATTAATAGTTATGGGTTAATATTTAAGAGAGGGTTAGTCAATAAGAAGCCAAGAGTTTCTAATTAATATAGGTCTCTATGTGTTTATTTGGGGCTGAAGGGCAGCAGGACCAGGCAGAACAGAAACACCATTTATAAATGTTTGTTTTCATTTAAACAGGGTTGATTATATATGGTTAATGAGCATAGTCAATTTCTTTCTAAAGAAAAAAGGGAATATAGTATAGAATAGGTATGGCTACGAGACAAGGAGAATTTTGGGGGGAAGAGGGCAGTGAGAGGCTGCCAGGGGGATGTCATGCAGCTGAAGGAGGAACCAGATTACAGGTAAGCCACAACCAGGTGGCATTACATAATTTAACAGAAATTGGTTAATGATTAAGAGAGAGCTAGCCAATGAGAAGCCTGAGCCATTGGCCAAACAATGTATAACTAATATAAGACTTTGTTTATTTGGTGATAAACGGAAACAGGGGGAGAAGAACCAGGAAGAACAGAAACCCCAACTACAGAAAACGGGTGGCAAGATGGTAACATTGGTATTTTTAGCACTTTATTAAATTCCAAAAAATAGCATGGAGAGTTATAAAGCCTGTAGATATTAACCATGAGTTTATTGGGAGGAACCAGACTCATTTCTGATATCCTGTCCTTTTTCTGCCTTCAGTCCATCATGAGTTCTCCAGAAAACATATGTATAAGCATTTGATTCTCTTGGCTGACTAGTAAAAGTGGGAATAAGACTCTCCTTATGTCCTATCCTAGGCCCTTTAAATCCAGTGGGTTAAGTGGGAACTGGAGTTTTAAATTTCAGAACTTTTTCAAGCTTAAGCATATATGCTTAAGCTAGGAGAGAAAGCCCTCTTAGGAACTGATTTGATTAAAAAGAAAAAAAAAGTACTCTCTTCTTTTTACTCTTGTTAATGTTCTCCATTATGATATGATGTGAACAAAGAAAAGGAGGAAAAGGGGGAGGGGTAAGACAGGGAATAGAAAAATAATGTATTTAAAAATATTATGTACATAATATAATTTTAGGCCATTATCCAGGTTAATCATTTCTCATGTAATAATTTACAATAAACTCCCTTATCACTAACTTTTAATTGTCATTGACAAATATGCATCATTATTTCTTCTTTCATTTTTCTCTAGGTCTTCCACCTTTCAAATATTCCATCTCAAGGTATGAGTTTCAAAATATTTGCAGGAATCACAGTTAAGAGAAACGGCTAAACTGACCAGTTATTGAATTGTCGTCGTTACTAGGACATCCCCGCCATGAACTATGGCTCCAGAACTATGAGACAAAGTGAAGCTTGGGAATTTCACATCATGCACCCCAATTCCACTCAATCCCCGTCCCTCCGTACCCACCCTTCACCCTTGTAGTGCCTCCGCCCTACAAAATAAGAAATGGAAAAGACAAAGTGCAGGTACGAATATTAATTAAAAGCAAACGAACAAAAGCCTACTTTGTTCCTCCACCTTCCCCGCTTCTCCGTTGCCTCTTTGTTCCTATTAGTGGCTGTGAGAGCTGCCGCATATGGTGCAGAACTCACACCCTTTTGTCCATGTAGCTTTTCTTGCAGATCTTCATTACCAAGTCAAGTCAAGGCATCTGCCTTTGGTGCACCATCAATACTAGACCCTCACAGAAGCATCTGTAGGCTATCCTGTCGTTGCTCCTAGTCGTGGAGATCCTATGGCGGTAGCTCTTCTCGCAGTGCTGGACTCTTCGCTGTCTCCCCCTGGTCATAAATGGAGTAGATGTTGGGAAGGCCCACTCAAAGCCTGCTGGCAGTTGAGTTGGTCAGTCCATGCCGCAGGAACCACCCAGTTACTGTTGCCAGGATATTTTCCCACCACAAAGGAAACATAAATAATTTTAATATTCAAGCTTTTAAAAAATGATATGTAAAGCAACCTTATGCTTCCAAATACTTTCAGGGTCTTCGCTTAGTGTGGTCCTCACCATGCCAAAATTGACAGAGCAGGCACTGTTCTCTTAAGTGTAATGTTTTCATGGCGTCTGTTCTTGATCACAACACTCCATTATGGAACTGGGTCCCAAGTGACAGACTTCTGATGTCAACTCTAGACTGTGTAGCCACTTGCACAGTTGTGATGCCTTCTTGACAGACATTGGTAATGAAATTATTTTAATTCTTTGCCAAGAAATACACATAACTTCTGTTTCTTTTATTAAATTGGTTCTCAAAATATACAAATATATATGTTTTGTAATGTTATCATGTCTCAATGAAATGGTGTCACAACTTAATTTTCAAGTACATGTCTGCTTTAATCTTCATCCATACACTTGAATATGTCTGGTATAGTACATTAAATATTTACTTCTTTGGGATTCAGATATGTACATATAACTACATGTGTAGGGATGATCTTAAGGAGAATCTCACTAGGCTGTACAGGCTCACTTGGAACCCACTTTTTTATATCTCCGCCTCACAATAGACACTTGAGTTCCCTGTAACGAACAATAGAACAATTTTAAGTTATAAGCCTTGCTTTCTTGCATGCCTATCTTCTTGGGAATGAGATCTTCATCTTAACAAATATTTTCTGTGTCAGGCTGTCTTCAAAAGCCCACAATGAACCTCTGAAGCAGCAAGGAGCTCCTATGTCCACACAGCAAATCACTGGACTCACTTATTTTATCTGTTCTCATCTTTATGTACAAGTGGCTGCTAATTTTCTTTGTCTCATTATGTTTTCTCGTCGTCAGTATTCCCTATTAAGATCTATCCACCCAGTGGATTTTGAAGTCTATCAATAATTACCTAAGTCCTTATCGCTCGCTACCTGATGACAGCCCAAAGAGCTAACCTTGTTAAGCCAGCTAATGTAATTTCATGGGGTTCATATGTTCTTCTCTGAAACTTGAGGGTGAAGTTCATGAGCAGTCATGGACAATGTTTCAAACAACCCCTGCCTGCCCCTCATGTCTGACACTAATATGCTACATACATATCCTGCCTGCACCTGACATATGCTCACATTACACACAGCTCCTGCCTTCACCCAACGTCTGCTCATGCTACCTTATTTTTGCAGTCTGCCATTCTTAGTTTAGGAAATTAAATTATGGAGAGGATTCACACAGCATGGCACTGGACAGGGCCCCCCCCCATACTGAATGGGTTGGTTTCTCCATCTGCACTGAGCTCTCAAAGATGAATGAGGTATACAAACAATCCATCTCTCGTGATTACAGTGTGGAATTGTTTCCCATGGAAATGGCTGGTAGGACCGCTTATTCAATCTGTCTGTCATATATTTTTACTTTTATGACTGGGATTGTTCATCTTCAAGTCTGTCCACTGTACTTTCATATGATTCCTTTAATTTATGAATAGTGTTTAAATTGTGATGATGATCCCTTCAGTATATATATGCCATAAAGATGGGACCATTATACTATTATCAAATTAATAATATCTACATTAAAGGAAGCAGCAAATATTACCTTTAACTTTTTATCCTAATAAAATGCTTATGGTGGGTACTAAAGGCATCAAAAGGATTTTCATTCCACTATAATAGTTTGCAAATATATCTGAACTACTTTTGCTGTGTTTATTTCAAAACCATCAATTAGCTTGTCACCATCCACTTTAGGGGAACAGAACACACTAAACACAGAGTTGTGTTCCTTCTGACAATGGTTTAATTTTGTATCTGAAGACAGGAAAATCTGCAAAGTAATAAACATATTGATTTACCATTACTTATTTCTATTGACTTTATGTTGGTAGCTTCCCCCTTCTTTCAAAATAGTTAGGACTTTAAATATAGGTATGTTCCAATACACAGGAAATTTCAATGGCCTTTCTAGTCTGAGATCTACAGTGCTATTATTTAAATTCTATGTTCCAGCACTTAGATGATTCTCTTCTGCTAGTCTTAGAAAAGAGAGATTACAAATAAGAGCAAGTAAGCACCAGGGACCCAGGAACCACAGGACACTCAGTAGGTCATTTGCCCCAAGTCTGTCTTGTTCTTAGATAAGAGCATTCTTAGACATTTCAGTTTCATTGTGTTTTGAGGATAAGACACAATAACTTCCTGAGCCATATCTTATGCATCTGCATTCAAAATGCTTGCAATTATCAGGTTTTTGCTGTTTTGAAATGGTTTATCAGGATGATTGCTTTCTAAGTGCCCTGAGTTCACACTTGAGGTAAGTAGCTCACAGTAGTTATAATACTAGGTCAATAATTCTGAACCAGTATAATTTCAGTTATGCATAAAAATTCACATTATCATTATAAATGATTTCAGACTTTTGTGCATGAGTTCCTGAATTGGGACTTAACAGAGTCACAGAGGCATACCTTTCAAAGGTCTTCATTCTCCTGTCCCAATTCCTGTTCAAGACTTAACATTTAGTCACCAAGTGTCTTCATATACCTTTTTTGAAACATTAAGCAATAAGTGATATTGAATAGTTTTTCCTTTAAAAAACATCAGAATTTCCACTTGCAGTTTTTCTTTCTACAAAATCTAGAGAAATGGCGTTCAAAGTATAATCTCAGAAAAAAAAGCATGACATCTTCTTTATTTTGCTTTTGGTCTTTATACAAAGACCTTTCAAACTGGCATTATTTTCAGTCTGACACCTATAAAATAATAAAAAAAAAAAAAAGGCCATTGGCAAAAATCGAGTGATATATTATACTTTGGTCTTTGCATAATGTGGGCATCAATTACACAAAGTCAAAATATAGAGCTTGCAACATTTTACTTTGCACCTTTATAATCCTTTTATTTATAAAATATTTAGTATATCCCCATTTGTGAGGTTACAAAGCAACAAAATATATATTAGAGAATTAAAAAAAAGAAAGCCTATCTACAGTGCGTTCTGGTGACATAATGCTTGAAAAATAGCTCCAAGGGGGAATCAAAAAAATATTTATTAGTTCAAAATAATGTCAGATTTTCTAAGATGTCTAAGACTGTATAAGTTCTCATTAACACATGGAAGATGACTGGCAAACCTATTATTTTTGATCTGTAAACTGAAGGTCACATATAAAAATCAAAAAATGCAAATGCAAAATTAAAAATGTTCCTCATCACAAACTTTAAAAAAACAATTAGTTCTACAAAACACAGTACTGTGTGTTACAGAGACAACTGCTGGTTAAAATGGGTATGGTTAGCAAAGTGTGAGATATCAAACTGGAGAATAAATCACCAACTCTTTTATCTCATTCAAATTACAAATGAAATGTCAAGATGATATTAAATAAAAGAAGATTTTACATGTTCTCTTGGTGTTCCGGGAACACTAATTATGAAGCTTTTTGAAAGTCTTAAATTTACCCAACACTCCATGAAACCCCAAGAAAGTAATGCGCTAAATAAATGTTATAATAGCAACAAATCATGCATTTTCCAAACCCCTCATACTACTTTATCTATGCTTCCACCATTATTTCATCACTGAGGAAAACTGAAAGATGAGAGACTAATACTGACACAGTATTCAAAAAAAATCTCTAAGCCTACAGCAATGATGAATCAAATTCCTTCTGTATTGTGACAACTATGCTCATCATCTAAGTTGATTCACATTTTCACAATCCAGCTTGCCAACTTCATGGCCCTATGTTTTATATCATGAGCACAGAACAACCAGCTGTGAGATTTTATGACATAAACACAGAATTACCAGCTGTGAGGGTCAAATTCTTGAGGATGAGAACAGAAGATTTCTACAATGGGAGTATAGTCTACTTCTGACGAGCAAGGTTAAAACAAGCCAACAAACAACAATGATCCAAATCTCATAGGTTATTAATATTCAGCCAGATACACAGTATTATTCTCAAGCACTGGTGTTGTATTCTATATGATCTGTGTCAGAAAATGATGGCATATTTCCTTCTCAAGAAGGTTGTTTCCCTTCTGTTCCTCACACTGTGTGAGCTTTTCCTTTCTCCAGCTACTGGAATCATCACTGATTCTCATTCTATACCTTATTAGGTAATGGTGTTCACCCCAAATTTCTATTACCAATAAAGTTCAGGGTGGTTACTGTTTCCAAAATAACTCTATTATAAAATTTACCCTTGAATTGTAGGGTTTTTATTTCTACTCCTGAATCGTGCCAAGCTAATAATTAAAGAGATTTTCTAAAGTTATATTGACTTTGCTGTGGTTTCGTGATCCACAGCCCCTCACATTTTTAATGGGTCAGTTTACTATCTATACCTCAACTCCCTTGATGACATCAGTTCAGCTGTGTAGTCCAAACCATGTATTGGAAATATGCAATTTGTTTCCACAAAATGTGTCGAGTTGTATACAGGAAAATATACTGACATAACCTACTGACGTTCTACTTACTGTCTTTATGCACAGAGCCAAACTGCTATTAGCATTTAAAACCTACCTTGTGTAATATTTGTCTGTAATTCTATTTAATTCTAATAATTAAGTCATTTCTGCAGTTTTGAATGGATGATGTGGCATGGATGGTAGAGAGGGAGAGTACAGTGTAGATGTGATTAAAGTATGTCATATACATCTATATAATATTCAAAGAATTAAAAATGACTATCAGTTCTCAAGAATCAAGTTGAGAAAACACCAAATTTACCACAGTAAAACAAGCATAGGACAAAACAACACCACCACAAAAAGGGGGGGGTTAGTAAGCTTTTCCCTTACAACAATCACAGAAGGCAAACGTGCTTTGGAAATCATTGTCTTTTGTGAAGAGTCATATAATAACATCAACTACCACTTGATGGGTCAATTTCATGGCCATTTGCTGGCTAAAGATCCCTCAATTAACCAATTGCATTTTTTATAGCTTTTAGTTACTTTAGTACTTGAAAGAAAGTTCTACAAAGACTAGTTAATTCACCAGCGTGTGCTTAACAGGGTGTAGGTTCCTGGTTTATGTTCCATCCATCCAGGTGGTCTCATCCCTCCATTTAACTAATTCCCTATGGTCATTCTAGTCTAGCCTTACAACACCAGATTGGAAATCAGACAGTGCATGACTGAGAGTGGACCAAATACACTATAGTTAGCATTTAATTCTTCCCAGTGACTTGCAGGCAATGAACTTTGAATAGTAACGGATTTGAGTGGAGATGGTGAATCGAACCCCTCCTCTTCTTCAAATTTTCTTATAATAGACAGCAAATTAACTCCTTTGGTGGAGTCAGGCAGCTTTTGCTTCCCAGTCACGGTAGCCTGTGTATACAAATGATATTCAAGCATGGTAATAAATAGACCTTTGTGAAAATATTATAGTTTATGGATTTGTAGTATCTGAATATGGTCATGTGCTCTTGTAGAAAAAGAAGATGTAAAATACAAATTTCTCTTCTCTCCTTTACCAACCCTTTTCTGAACTTAAGGACAGATAATAGAAAAAGAAACAAATATGAGAAATAAGTGCAGAATAGAACCCTAAGAAACCATTGAAGGGAAAAAGAATACCCAGACAAATATATTGTTTTTAAGAAAAGCCTGCCTCAGATTTATTTAGGAACAACATGCTGTCTTCCTAAAACAGCAAGAGTTATAACATGGTTAAAGATTCATATATGGGAGAATTTGGGGTGTAGCAATGGGATTAAGTGGGTTAATCATTGGTAGATACCTTCTTTAACAGTTTGATTTTCATTTCAATGGCTTCTTCTATAGCATTAATATAAATTTTAATATATATGTTCATGTTGATGGCATCAATGAAATGGTAAAGTCTGAATTATTTAATATAGGGGGCTGTGTGATGAGCATAGGTGATTTTGGTTTTCAGGCTATCTGAATAAAGCTACATTTTATCACTCAATTACTGCTGTTCTATACTCAAGACGCCATTAGTGCTTCTCTCTCGCTTGCTTTCTGTTTCTCTTGTACGTACATACAAAGAGAAATCGTGGAGAATAAGAAGAAATATCCATAAGGATTTTTCACTTGAAAGAGATTATAGCATATTTTCTTTGTGCATGTAACATGAACCAATGGAAGTTCTGAAAGGCCCCAAATGCACACTGTAAATTACAGAAGTGTTAGGATGTCAGGGTCTTGTATCAACGATTATGATTAAAGTTGGTAGAGATATTTTTCTTTCCAAAGAATCAAACCTGAAAATTAAGAAACATCAGAACTGATAATGAGTAAACCATGAATGTCAAATTTGCAGACTTTTGCTTTATTTTCTGTATCACACACACAACACAGCAAGTTAGGGTATCCTACCAAGTTTCTAACTACTCCTATTATGGAATTTGGGCTTCAATTCAGTTGTTCTAAAATCATAACTAACATAGAGGTCAGAAAATGTTTATCTTGCCCAGAGATTAGATTACAAAGAAGCTATTTGATTTATAACACACAATTTCAAAAATGCATATCTAGCTTTCTATCAAGCATCTAATTCTACCAGAAAAACTGGCGTCCTTCTGTTCCTTCTGCTTGCTGTTGTCTGAACACCCTGTCCTGTGGTAAAGGGGAAATGAAGACCATAAAGTATGAAGAGACATGCACGTTGGTCAATGTTGCTAGACCATTTCACAAATCTATTTCTCAATGAAAAGGAAAATTTAAAAACCCTTCCATATCTGCTTTATTGCACCTCCATGATATACTGTTTCTATTGTTATAGCTACTCCTACATCTTTTTAAAATAATTTTTATTTAAATTAGAAACAGTCTTATTTTACATATTAATCCTAATTCCCTCACCCTTACCTCCTCCCATGCCTCCACTAACCCCCATCCAACCCATCCTCATTTAACTCCCCAGAGAGGATAAGGCCTCCCATGGGGGATCATCAAAGTCTGTCACATCATTTGGGGAAGGGCCTAGGGCCTCTCCCTTTGTATCTAGAGTAACCCTCCATGGGGAATGGACACCCAAAATCCATTTGTGCACTAGGGATAAATACTGGGTCCACTGCCAGAGACCTCATAGACTGCCCAGGCTTCCCAACTGATATCCACTTTCAGGAGATCTGATTTGGTCCAATATTGGTTCCACAGCTGTCAGACTGGGGTCAGTGAGCTCCCACTTGCTCAAGTCAGCTGCTTCTGTGTGTTTCCCCAACATGGTCTTGACCCCTTTGCTCATCACTCCTTCCTCTCCTCAACTGGATTCCAGGAGTTCAGCTCAGTGTTTAGCTGTGGATCTCTGTTTCTGTTTCCATCACCTATTGGATGAAGGCTCTTTTATACAAGTTTTTACTACCTTTCTGATCTCTGGAACTCTTGTGTGAGAATTTTTGATTAGAACATTCCATTTCTGGGCATCAAAACTCCACAGCAGGTAGAGAAAACAGAATTTGAGCCTGTGTGCACTGTCCTACAGAGTGTTTGACCTAAAAGTATTGTCAGTGTATATGTCCATCTGAGATTTCTGATAGGGACCCCACAAGACAGTATTGTCATAGAAGAATTCTCTTCCCCATCATATATAATCATGGAAACATGATGATAAGAGTTAATTGATATGTAACTAGATGTAGTTTTCTTTGAGTTCCAATTGGGATGAAATGGAGCCTAGACACATCTCACCCCATGAGGGAGGATGAAGCTAATGCCTGGAGGTAACGGTAATAGAATATAGGTAAGCAGTCATGCTCAAGGAGTGACTCATGAGACAAACAATGAGGATGGAGCAGGTGAAAGGTTTGCGGTCAGACAATCAATAAACTTCAGTAGTCTATACAAAGCCATAAGTAAAATGGATGCCAATATGCATCAAGAGACATCATGGGTTTTAATCTGGAGAGAATTGTTCCAGAGGGGAGCCACCAAAAGGCAGACAAGGAGGCTAAGAGCAGCTATGTTGAGAAGCAGATGTTGGTTTACTGGAGGATGCAGATTTAGCAGTATAGATTTAAAGTTGGCCATGTGACAGGTGGGCATTGGCACGTGTCTGACCCATTTCAGTTGCACAGCATCATGAAAAGTGACTTGTCTGTGCCCAAAGCAAGAAAATATATGCCAGAGCTGATTTACGCAGCAGCAGAGACAAGTCCAAAGGTAACAGAACTTTGTTACTTAAAATGATGTTAGTGTCAAAAAATTAATATGAAAAACTTTAAGAAAAATCAAAGTTCTCCTTCTGTTTTATGTACCGAAAAGCACATACCTTAGTGTGTGCAAGACAAAACCATTTAGAAAAGAACTAGTTTCTTTTTCTTCATAGAATGAAATTTCTAACTTTGATATCTATTCAGTTAGTGATCTTTTTCCTGATCTGGGATCCAATTCAAATATGTGAGTTAACACAGCACAATACAAAAAGAAAAACCTGCACCACAGGTAAAGACAAAAGCCTGCCATTTCCTGTTTATAACTTTCAACGTCACAATAAGTCGCTCATTCCATTTTCCTGAGATGCATGATTGTGATTTCTAGCCCAGTGGCTAGAGAAGAAGCAAACAATAGGCTCCAGCATCCATAGACATCTGACTTTGTCAAGGGTACTAGAACTAAAAATAAACACTGCAATGCTCTGTCTTGAAAACACAACAGGGGCTGGAAAAGATGACTCAGTGGTTAAAACATAGAGTGTTCTTGCAGAGGACCAGAGTTGGGTTCCTAGCATCCACTTTGGCCCTTTCTCTGCCAATATAACTCCAGTTCCAGGGTTACATGAAGTCTCCAGCCTTATCTGACTCTTGTATTCAAATACACTTACCCACACACAGATACACTAACATACCTGCAATTAACTAAAAGTAACATGTAAAATACTTCAATAAAAACTCAGTGTAGAGTATTTTCTTTTCAGTTTTAAGGAAAGGCAACTGTTTTCGTTTTTCTTGTGTTTTAAATTATATTGTTAAGTTGCTTATTTTGGTTGTATAGGACCATTCACTGATATAATATCTTCATATTATATCACAGGTATCAAAGAATCTACTAAGTTTTATGGAGTAGGCTTAAAGTTGTGAGATGTTACAGAATAGGAATTCTTAATTGTGATAGAGATTAACAGAATGTCTTATTGCTGAGTGTAATGTTTTTTTTGTCCAGTTGTTGCAAATACTTGCAAATATCTTGCATATGCAGAGTTTCTTTCCTTTGTTGACGCTAACAAGAAAAATCTCTTTATAAAGTTCATTTTCACTTACAATTGTAGATTAGTCTTGCAAATGTTTTTCCTCATTAGGTGGGAGTCATTAATCATACACAATGAATGCAGCATCACTTTTTGTTCCCCAGAATTACAGGCTTTGTGAGGAACACTTATTATCATAAATCTTCTTAAAAAGAGTGTCTAATAGCATCCAATCACTTGTAACATCAGTGAGTAAAATTTAAAGGGTATTCTCTTCCACAGGCTTTTATCACTGAAGCTATCATCATCGATTTCCACAAGGGCAATTTAAAGCACAAGCAAGTAAATATAAATACCCTTATCTGTAGTCATGCAAAACACATTTTTATTCTCTTTCTCCTGAATGAGGCTCTACCTTGCCCCGTGCCTGTCTGTGTTTGCCCTCCCAATGAATGGATGTTGAGTGTGTACCTCAATAATTAATTTCTTTTGTCTGGGTGCAATAAATTTTCATATTTTTTTTCTGGCCAGAAAATTCTGACACATTAAATCTAAGAAAGATAAAGATGACTTGTCTTTAAAACTAAGATCCTTTCAACTTTGTATGGAATTTTATTAACAGGTTTTAATGCATTTAGCTTTCCTCATGAATGTATTCCTTGGCAATTCCATGTTATGTGTATAATGCATTCTGATTCCTCCCAATCAGCAACATCTGCATTCTCTCTGTCAACTCTCTCTTCTTCCAACAAGCCCCTTCCTCATGCTTATGCTTTTATTTGGTTTTATGACCTACTGAGTTCTATGCATTGGAGTATGGGTCAGGAACAAACCAGTGTGACCCAACTCCTCCCTGAGGAACTCTTGGTTATTGACAAATACCAGAGAAGAAGGAAACCTGATCTTCAACTGTGGATCTACTTTGGACAATTTAAACCTTAAGCTGAAATAAAGGTTTTGATAAAGTTCATGGCAGGGTTCAGGAAAGGTGTTATCACTCTGCAAACCTCTGTACTTCTATTTGCTTACTCTCAAGTGTGCCTGACACCAGGCTCAGTCCTATGAGGCTTTCCAGAAAATTATGGCACCTACAGGAAATATCCACACGATGTCCCAGTTCATTGCAGTCATGAGATTGAACTGTTCACGGGGGCTTCTGAAAGTTATTTTTTTTATAAATTAGTTAACTTGCAACAACAAAAGTGATTATAATTAATAGAAAATATGATTTTCAGGAACCACTGGGAAAGAATAAGCCATATCAGAGAAGATATCTTTATCTTTTGTTGTTTTGTTTCCACTTAGAACTGGTTGCAAAATCATCAAAAAGAGAGCAAAGTGTCAAGTTCTAAAGTATCTTAAGACTGAAACTGAATGGCTCAATTAATTTTGAGGTCTCTTTTCCCAGAAAACTTCAGAATTTCCCAAGTGTTTCATAATTGCAACAATAATAACAATCCTATTTGTGGTAGTTTGAGCTTTCATCTTATTTATCTTTTCAAGCCCTGACTACAGTGTGTAGGGTAGCTATTTCATCTGCTCTCTGTACATGAGAAAAGAAGCTGCAGAGTCCTGTCCTGTGAGCCTCAGGAAGCCCTGCTGATGTGTGGCACAGGCTGGAATCAGAAACCAGATTTGTCACTCTGTAGCCCAGTCTTTGGATACGCCTACTTCTTTCTTGCTTTCGTTCATTTCTGTCAGCTTTAAAATTGTCAAGGTGGTTTGAGTTTCCTCCCACAAGCTATTGTGAAAGGCTGAGCACTCAGACACTCCGTGTATATACAACACTTCAGAAGGATGCACACAAAACCAATTCACACTGAGATGGCAAAGGAAAATTTTCCTTAGAATTCATAAAAGCGATTTCTAAATTTATAAAAGAAAATGATTTTGAAGGAAATATTTTTCAATCTTTATATCTTAGAAAATGCACACAAATGAAAATCATTTGTATGTGTTAATTTATATATTCAATTTTATATTCAACACAATGCTTCATTTTTCATATACTGAGCCTAAAGATTTTTATAAGATTCAGAAAATATACTTAGCATGGCTTGTGCTATTTATTAGTATCTGTAATCAAAATAGTGTAATTTAATCTAAAAAACGTTTAAAACATTATAAATACCAAAACCATTACGTATGTGTATCTGTAGCCCATTGTAGCTACATTCAAACAGAATTAGCAATACAGCACTTTGGATAATGATAATTATTAAGCAAGGTCTATGCCAGGTATATGTCATTCAGAGAATAAATGCTTCTGCATCTCCTACTGTGTGTATTCTCTGGGACAAGATCCGTGAGGAATTGTTGAGCTGTCAAGATTTCTTATGAGCCCAATGGAAGAAGAGTTGCCACCCATTTTATTTCCAACTTCAATTTGCTAGGAAGGGAGAGCTTTGGAGGGATTACACACCTACTTAATCATTTCCTGAAAAATCAAACCGTGTTGCAGACAGATTTGGGAAGTGCAACTTAGTTCACGTTGTCTGCAAATGTTTTCATAGTTATCCCCCTTGTCACTAGTGATAGACGAGAAGGGTCATTTACGACCAACAGGCAGATGTGGATAGAGTCTTGGAGAGGAATCCACGTGTTTCTACAAGGCCATATCTCTGCTAAGACTTTATATGTGAAAATTGTATATATGTCTAATTTGAAAACAATATTTTTCTCATAAAGCTTCCCTCAGTTTCACTACTGATACTTAAAGAGAACATACCTGTGCCATCTCAACTACTGAAGAATCATCTTCAGCTTAGCTTCCAGACAGCTTAATCCTTGAGATTCAAGGTTAACTCATTTTCTTTGGTAGACATTATTCATATGTTAAAATATATAGACCCCAGAGCACTGTTTCTCAACCTGTATGTTGTGATCTCTTTGGCTAACCTCTATCCCTAAAAATATTTACATTATGATTCATAACAGCAGCAAAATTACAGTTATGAAGTAGCAACAAAAATAATTTATGTTGGGTGTCGTCACCACATCATGAGGAACTGTATTGAAGGGTGAAAGCATTAGGAGGGTTGAGGAGCAATGCTCTAAAGGAAAACTAACTGCTGCCACTTTGGGAAATTAATATAGCTTCTAACAGCATTCTAAGCCCTTGCCCTTTAACCCAGAGGAGTATGGCTCTTATCCTCAGCAAAGAAACTTCTTCCAGGAGACAGAGGCTACTAAAAATATCTATAACTGGTCTGAATTCAGAAAATAAGGTACCGTGGGATACCAACATACAAATGGTGCATCTACAACACAATCCCTAAACCTAGGTCGTAGAGAACCTTTGGAAGAGGGTGAAACATTCTGAGAGTTTTGTGGTGCTATTTTGTTTGATATAACAAATAAACCTTGCCTGAAGATCAGAATGCAGAGCTAAGCCACTAGTTAGCCACGCACACCTAACCCACTAATTAGCCACATGCCTAAGCCACTAGTTAGCTATACAGGCAGTGGCATCCACACCTTTAATCCCAACATGCGGGAGAGGGAGGCAGATGGATCTCTGTGAGTCCCATGGCACTCTAGGCTACAAAAGAGTGCTTCGGTCTGAAAGGGAAACAGAGATCACACTTTTAACTAGAGAGGAAAGTATGTAAGGCAGATGAAGACAAGAGTGCTGCGTATTCAGTCTGCAGTCATGCTGAGGACAGGATCGCCCTAGCCTTGGTAGAGGTGAAAACTCTCTAGTGGTGAGTTGCTTTGCTTTTCTGATATTCAGCTTGAACCCCAATAACTGTCTCTGGGTTTTTATTATTTGTGCTGCAGGCGTTCGATTCCTGTGGTTAAAAGTACCTTCTAGATCTGACAGAAATGCTGCATCCATGAAATCTCAACAATATGCTTGGGTAAAAAAGACCTGAGTAGTAACCACGCCCATTGGCATGCTAACAAGGAAGGGCAAATGTCCCCAAAGGGCCACCTCTAATTGAAGATTTACAGGGAGGCAATAGCTTATCAAGGAAAAATACATTCTTTCTAAGGACAAGATCCCTGATGGGTTATTCAATCGCAAATAGCCCAATGACATGTACATAGCAACACAAAATGGAATTGGACTTGGTAGGTCTCTCTCTCTCTCTCTCTCTCTCTCTCTCTCTCTCACACACACACACACACACACACACACACTGGTAATTTTATGTAATTGGCCCCCATAATCTCCTAAGGAATGGCATCAATAGGAAGTGTGGCTTTGGTGGATTGTGTATAGCTTTGTTGGAGAGAGTGTGTCACTATGGGGGTGGGCTCTGAGGTTTCCTATGCTCATGATACTTTGTCATGTCTCAGTCAACTTCCTGTTGCCTGCAAGATCTAGGTCTCTCGGTTACCATCTTCCTGCATGCTGCTATGCTCCCACCATCATAACAGTGGACTGGCTCTCTGAAAGTGTAAGAGAGACACCCCAATTAAATGTTTCTCTTTTATAAGAATTGCCACAGGCATGGTGTCTCTTCACAACAATAAAAATGCTAACACACACACACACACACACACTCATGCACACACACACAAAACACCCATGCAAAGTGTATTATTTGCATAATTTGCAAAATGACAAATATTCTTGGGGCTATGATGAAATTTTAGATAAATTTTATCACCACTTTTTAAATTAATACTTTTAGCGGGTACAAGTCACAATCCCAACAAATATGTTTCCAAATATAAACACATGTTAAAATCCAAATCTTTACATTCTAAATCCCCAAAGATTAAAATTCCAGTACTCCCACGGAATCCAACAGCTCCCCAAAACAAACCAGGATTTATACAATGACGAGGAAGTTAAATTCTAGGAAAAAGATGCTGAATTTCCAGAAATGCTTACCGGATTAAAGCCACATTTGTCTGAAGATACTAGTGAAGTCAAGACTGGTTTGACAATAAATAACATTGTACACAATGGAGGAAAGGCTACTTACCCAATCAATGATGTTGTATGTCTGTTCCATCCCCGGGATCATGCCCAACAAAATGTGGGATATCCAGATGAGCGCAGAGAGACTGAAGTTTGATGAAACCGAATGTCCTAAAATTAAGCCACAGAAGATGAGAAAATTTAACCAAGAATGCTCTTGTCAGCACACATGGAATCATAGAAGACTTTCAAACGGGAAGCACTTTGGGGAAGTAACTTTGTGTCAACTGAACAAAGCCATGAAAGATGAAGGGGCTCTTGTGGTGAAGAAAGTCTTCACAATAAAGTTAATGATGGTGAAAGTCACTGGCTTTTATAGACTACCTTCACAGACTCATCAATGATTTGTGCCTGTAATATAATCTCCATACATGAATTCCCTTCTTAGCATATTCCTCCTTACCTTTTATTCCCCTACAACTTTCAGTAGTCAGAATTGTATTTTACCATGAGAAATCCTATATATGCCTCCTTTGATCATTTCTGAAATTTGAGATGGTGCTGTGTAAAGACATTTAGTGAGTTCTGAATGATTTAAACATTTCTTTTGCAAGCTCTCCTAAGTTAGAGTGACATACTCTATGCTGGCTTGGTGTGTAAACTTTGTGGGTGAAAATGAAAGCTCTGAACTATCTCAGTAAGTGACGGAATGATCTGTCTGTCTGTCTGCTTTTGTAGAAGGTAGTGTTTCTCAAGTCTCAATCTCCTTGACAGCAGTGACCCATCATAGTTTATGACTCATCTTGTCTGTAGACTTCTGCATGGTGTTTTAACTAATTGCAGTTTAAGTCAAGTCAGTCACACTCCCCAATCACAGTGACAGGCACTTATGCATTTCATTTTTGATGCATTCCTTAATGACTATGGTTCACTTGCTCCTACAATATAACCTTGTGACCTTGATAAGTATGCTCCAGTGGTTATTTGAAAAAATGAATGTGTCAAATTGAGATATACTGAGACTTTGTTGTTCAAGTGGTCTATGAAGTATTATGTCATTTTTTATGCTTCTCAAACACTAAACAAATACATTTTAAGGCATTATTACATTATTTTTCTCACATTGTACTTTTGAATAATTTTTTTCAGAATTTCAATATCAAAATTATGGAGTTCAAGATTGTGTCATTAGAAATTGTAATCCAAATTTGTGTTGATTTATATGGATTTTATTCAGAACTACTTACTTGAAGCTGTTCTCTAAGGGATTGTAGAAAATGGCTAGGCAGTTAAGAACACTTGCTGTTTTTGCAGAGGATCTGGGCCTGGTTACCAGTATGCTCATGGTATCCTATGCCTGTCCTTCAGTCCAACTCCAGGGGACCCAAAATACTTTGCTGACATCCATGGAAGTGTGTCGTGCACACAGTGCACATACATATGAGAAGACCAAACATTCATACAAATAAATAAATAAATAAATAAATGTTTTAAAAGAAGAAATAGTTCTTTAATAGTATATGAGTGAGGGACTGGAGAGAAGGTGGCCCGAGAGATAAAGAGTTTGCCTCATAGGCATGAGGACCTGAATTTAGATCCCCAGCAACTACATAAGATGTAAGACACAGCCACGTACATCTGTAAACCATTGTTAGAGGGTTATGGCAAATTCTTTTATGGTATTTTATTTTTATATTTTGAATGATCTTGATATCATTCCAAGGATAATTGAGGAAAAATGTATATTGTAAATCTTATATTTTCTTATTTCAATACATATACATATACATATATTAACTTCTTATTTTCATTTTTAGAAGTCCCAATCATCTATGCTGATAGACTATTACATTGGAAATATTTTACTGTAAGCAGTAGATAGTTACATGTTATCAGATTGAGCTACATGGATACTCACTTGTAAATCATGCCTAGCCCTTTAAATTTAAATTGGCAAATAAAATGCTACCTTTTATCATGATTCTGTCAAATTCCCTGTTATAGTATTGCTAAGGTCCCTAAATTGGTCCAGAATTCCACATGCTCTCACAGGATTCTACTTAACTCGATCATTAAACTGAATTAAACGAGTTAATTACATCTATGTCTAAAATAGACTCTAGCAATATCATTTTAATTTTGATTGCATCTTTCATTGAATTAAATGTATAGTTGTACCCTTACAGTAGGCTGAAAGGACTGTTGCTTTTTTCTTTTTATTTTACAGTTTCTAAAATATGAGAAATCTCCTTCATTCATCTAACCATTAAAAACCAAGAGACTCAACTAGATTCACATTTACCCCTCTCCCCCCCCCCAAATAAAAAATCTGGTTTGCTAGAGAAAAGAGGCAATCAGCAAATGAAGACAGTCACCTAATTCTAACTCATCTTTGTGACAGAGAGCAAGCACCTCACAGAGAGTGGCAGCAACCTCAGCCTTGTGGGAGCTGGAGGTCAAGAGGTAAAGTGATCCCTCAACCTACAGAACAGTCCACAGAAGACATCAAAGAAAGTCATTACAAACAGCCAAGAAGATACGTCTTTTCTACAAGTCCAAGGAAACCCATTGGCCTTTGTTCTGGTGTAACAGACTTAATGATGCATAATTGTTTCATTCTAGAAAGCTTCCTCAGAAGAATGTGGCTTGAGCTTAGCCAGTTGACTGAGATGATAGGAGCAGAAAGTGATTCTCTTCATACAACTAAGACCAAAACAGATCGAAGTTCTCATAGCATGGTAAATGATGGGCTTAATTTCAGTAATATTGAATTTGTGATATTTTCAGGATATACTAGAGAATTCTGGCAACAGGATGGCTAGAGAACTATAAAAAATCAAGAAGAAAGATATGGCTTCCAGTGTTGGTTTGGTGAGGGTAACAGTGGTCATTTTAATCAGTGATTGAATCACAATACACTCATGTCATTACCCAGTGAGCAGGGCAAGAACAAACACACCTATTCTTAATACCTGGATGAGAAAGAAGCAACAAGAGATGATGGCCTGTATGTGAGCCTTTACTCTGCACCTGTCAGAGACTGCTTCCCTACATTTCACAGACATTGCTAGCGAAAGGGCTTTCTTAAAAAGATGTCCATTTACTGCAGTGATTCTGTCTTTCATGAAAACACTTTATCTGGTGCTCATTTTTCTTGCCTCTGTACTGGAGATATTTTGTTTTTTATATCCTTAATGGTGGCCAAAAAAAAAAAAAAAAAAAAAACTTTATCCTTTCACAATATCCATTCTTTCCCAAAGTGCTCAGATGTCAAATAGGGGTAACAGCCTAGGAGTAATTTGTATTTTTCACCAGGACCATTATAAATTGACTATACAAATTATTTCAACTGGAAGAGTTAAAGGTTAAAATAAAACATTGTACATTAACCTACTAAGAAAAGCATAAATTTGCAGACTGAGCAGCACCCACTGAATTGGTAGTAGTATACCTTACCTCTCTGTTCTTCCCCTCAGATTTTTTTATGGCAACAATGAATAACTGAGGATTCTTTTAACTTCAGAAATGTGAATGAAAATTTTCATGCCAGAGTATTATCTTCACTGTAGTTTCACTTCTTCAAGATACCTATTTGTCTCCTTGCTTAAATATAAATATTCCCTGACACTTTTGATATACATTTCCCTTCCTAAATGTATATAATTTCCTATTCTGTAAAGATTATTTATTAAGGCAGTTTATGGTTCATCATATAAACATAGTAAAACCTTATACATTCCCATCTTCATCACCCTGACCTTGGAAAATACATGCACACGCAAGGTGTATGTGCATACAACCAGGCACAAAGCATGCTAAATAGCATAACAGAGGCAGACACCTTAGTTCATTACTACATTCTGTGCTAGGGTAATCTTAGACATTAACATGACTATGCTGTTAAAACTCTATGAACTCCTGAATTGTGTCCAACTTATCAATTTAATTCAGATAAATATTCATTAGGCCATTGGAAACTCTGGTGGTAATTGAGTAATATCATCCTTTAAATTCTCTCTCTTCACAAAAAAAAGAAAGAAAAGAAAAGAAAAAATTAGAAGACAAATGAGAATGACAGGCAGGGCAATTATGGAATCTGATACCAGATTCTCGTGAGAGGGTTAATCTCCATCACTGCTTTCATGACTTAGGTAAATCAAGTTTTCATACCTTCCCACACACTTATATTATGTTTCCATAGCTATCATAATTTGTAACTCCTCCGTTCCATGTCCACCCATGTGATAGATTATTTCATAGTCATTTCCATGTATCATATCACAGAACATACCATCATACAAGTTTTCTTACAAATCGTAATAAATGTTCAGAAATACAACCACATATTTTAATACACACCCTTTATTCCACATAGTCTTTTACAATTTGTGTAGTCAAGAATCAAACATTGAGATATATTACTATGAAAGTACATATCCCATACATCACAGAACAAAACTGTAGCTTTAAGCATCCTATAGATACCAATATAAATACATCAGCAAAAAATGAAATCGTGGAAGAAAGAAAATCCTTGGTGTTTGTATTTTTCTAAGGTGGAAACTATGAAATCATTCACTATAAGCATGTGAATAATCCTAGCACAT
Source organism: Phodopus roborovskii (assembly GCF_943737965.1). NCBI lineage: Eukaryota > Metazoa > Chordata > Mammalia > Rodentia > Cricetidae > Phodopus > Phodopus roborovskii. Next base: position 8,050,790 of record NW_026126511.1, on the reverse strand, counting down.
TTGTGCTTATATGTGAAATATATATTAGAACACTAAGCTGTACTAATAATTCCTTTTATTGCTTTTGTGTTAAGACTATATAATTCTAGCCTTTGGTAAATAAAAAACAACCACTGAATCTTATAAAAGAAGGAAAAGAAAACAAATAAAGCAATGGATGTCTATTGAACCTAAATTATATGCTAGGCAACATATTGGATCCCTCTTTGCATTTAGAGTGTTATTAACTATAGCTGGATATTCATGAAACGCACATACCAGTCAGCCTGTGGAAGATGAAGACATCTTCTCCCTTAAAAGTATAACTGAAAAAATTTCTTCAGCGTAAGGAGACCAAGGGTTGTGCTTTGAATGAAATGTACTCCTTAGGCCCATGTGTTTGAATCCTTGGCCCCCAAATGGTGGTGTTGTATTAGAAAGTCATAATGCCTTTAGGAGTCAGCTTTTCTGGAAGAAGAATATTACTGCAACAGGCTATGAGGTCTTGCATCCTAATCACACATCTTGTTCTCTCTGCTCTTCTGGACTAATGATATAATGTGACAAACTAGTCACATGCTCCCCATCTTGTGCCTTTGGCAGCAATGGGTCCCCCATGGAAACAGATGCTAAAACAGCATTAACTCCCTTAGCTTGTTCTTCAAGGTGCTTTACCACTGCAACAGAAATGAAACTAAGGTGCCAAGTATGAGTTGTTCACTTAAATACTGTAGATTTTGACACTCAAGTTTACTGTCTCCTTTCAGTTATCTCTAATTCACTTTTCCCTTAAACTCAAGTTAGAGATTCTCTGATTCAACCCCATCAACAGGCTAGACTGTGAGCCAGGTATCACCCAGAGGGACAGCCTATGATTTGGTCACATCTGCCAAATTCTCAGTGGATTGTAAATAAGAGAATTTTTCCCCTCCCTCATAACACATAGAAGTTGGTAAAAAAAAAAGCTCATAATCACTGATAGACTCTGGCAAAGACAGAATTTCTACAAATGTGGATGCCCCCATTAACACTGAAGGAAGAGAGTAAGCACTTCAAGGTCCCATCATAGCAGTGAGGTTCTCCCACTGAGGAGTGCATAGGAGACCTCACAAAACAAGACAGAAATGTTTGTACTTATGTTCAATGAGAGTGAGGTACTGGACTCCTCCCATAACATGACATGATATAACATAACATGTCCTACTATGGACAGACCAATGAATTGTCACACCATACCAATCCCTCCCACACAGACACACTTTTCCATCCTAAGATATCTTGGGCATAAGGAATTAGCTGTTATGTTTAATTCACTTATCAAAGCAAGCCATTGTAAGGTGGCTAATAGTCTGAACTTTACAATGTCCAGACTGAGACACCTTCTATTACCACACCAATCACACTCAGTAAAATGAGCCTTCAAGTCAGGATCTTGGCCTTTGCACCCTCAGCAAGTGGCCAATATCTAAAACAAAATTTCAAATGTGTGTGTATTCCCCTAAGACCGTTTTATTACTCTCCAGCATCATTTCTTGTTTTGCATCTGTTCACTCTTCACATGTAACAGGTCCACTTTGAACCATCCTTCTTTGTCCCCCTGACAAACATTAATCTCATTCCCAGCTGCAGTTCACAAATCCATGACCTCTATGGGGGCTTTTCTGATTCTCCACTCTCACACAGAGTTAAGTGAGCTATCCTACCCATTCACTACATTTCTTTCTTTTACGTTTTATGTAAATTAAAAATATCTTATTTTACATACCAATCCAAGTTCCCTCTCCCTCCCATCCTCCCATCCTCCCATCCTCCTATTCTCCCATTCCTGCCACCAGTCCCTCATCCACTCCTCAGGGAGAGTGAGGCCTCCCTTCCATGGGGGAATCATCAAAGTCTGTCACATCATTTGGGGCAGGACCTAGGCTCTCCCCATGTTTATAGGCTGAAAGAGTATTTCTCCATAGGGAATGGACTCCAAAAACCCATTTGTGCACTAGGGATTCATACTGGTTTCACCACCGGAGGCCCCAAAGCCTGCCCAGGCCTCCCAAATGACACCCACATTCAGGGGGCCTGGTTCTCCAGCTATCAGTCTGAAGTCAGTGAGCTCCCAATTGCTCAGGTCAGCTGCTTCTGTGGGCTTCTCTAACATGGTCTTGACCCCTTTGCTCATCACTCCTCCCTCTCTACAACTGGATTCCAGGGGTATGGCTCAGTGCTTAGCTGTGAATCTCTGCCTCTGCTTCCATCAGCTACTGGATGAAGGTTCTAGCATGGCATATAAGGGAGTCATCAATCTCATTATCGGGGAAGGGCATTTAAGGCAGCCTCTCCACTATTGCTTAGATTCTTAGTGGGGGTCATCCTTGTGGGTCCCTAAAGATTTCCCTAGTGCCAGACTTCTCATTAAGCCCATAACGGCTCCCTCTATTAACATATCTCTTTCCTTGCTCTCCTTCTCTGTTCCTCCCCCAACTCGACCTCCCTGATCCCTCATGTCCTCCTCTTCCTCCCCCTCTTCTCTCTTCTTTCTCCTACCTCCCACTTCCCTGTGCTCCAAATTTTGTTGTACTCTGTGAATACTAGTTTCCGTTGTATTTGAAGTCTTTCATTACCTGTCACTGTCACACTCAAGTTTCCTTGGGGATACCTCTCCATCACTTTTATGACTGAGCATCAGTGAGGCTGTGCTGATGATTAATACACAAGCTTCTTGGCCAACGTTTCATGAACTCAGAGGATCCATGCAGCTTTGAAGAAGCACAGGCTCTAAAATCAGCCTCCCCCACTGGAAGCCAGCCTCTGCCATGGTGGCTGCCTGCTGTTTCTGAAACTATCTGCTCATTCGCTTTCTTCCTTGACCAAGTAAGACAGTACTGCTATCTTCCAATTGTTCTGTTAAGATTGCTGTGAGAATTAAACAGAACATGTGTGAAGGCCTTAAAATAGTACTTACTGAGATCAATAGCAATCACACCAGCAGCAATTATAGTAGCTGTAGAAGCAGAGGTAATCCTTGACATGTCTTCAGCCTAGACAGTTATTATAAATCTGTCTTTATGGTTCCTGTTTCAGGTGACAACACAAAAAACGTTGTGCAAAACTAGGAAAATAATTATAGCTATATTGCTCAGTTAATGCATTCATCAAACAATCAGTTCACAAATAAACATAGTGAATGTATAACTTTGAGCGTTATATTTTTGGATAGCAGCAGGGAGAGAATACAATAGAGTGTTATCATGTCAGAGAAGTAATTGATCCAAAGCAAAACTATACACATTTTTCCTGTTAATGTAATAGGAAATTCAATCAAAGGCCACTTTGAGGAAAAGGATGAAATTAAACAGACTGGTGGGATGGGATAATTCCCTCCTGACCTGTGTTCTGTTCATATGGGGTTAAACCCTCTGTAAAATGTATCCTGCCACCAGTGGCTATGAAAAGGCTCAGGAAGCATGGACAGAGCTACACAGGTAGACTTCAAATCTCTTCTTCATCTGTTATATCTCAAGAAAACAGGAAATGGCCATAAAAAAAAAAAAAAGATGTTTGAGCAACACTGGAGAGTTATCTAGCATGGATGGGATTGCTTTTACTATTATTAAGGTGGGCTTTAAAAGCTTCAAAACATTGCCTAAGGTCTCAGAGGTGTTTTCAGGGGTTCTATAGAAGTCTAAAAAAGTCAGTCTTGAAAGGGTCCTTCATACAGTTTCCACATTACATAGGTTAGCCAAGAACAGTTGTGTACTGAAATGAAAACACTAAATACCTATTGTTTATATATCTAATATAAATATGCATGTATATATAGGGTAAAACATCTCTATATAAGAATTGAAACTTGAGCAAAAGGGTCAAAACCATGCTGGGGAAACCCAAAGAAATAGCTGACCTGAGCAAGTGGGAACTCAAGGACCCCAGACTGATAGCTGGGAACCTGTATAAGAATGAACCCCTGAATGTGGGTGTCAGTTAGGAGGCCTGGGAAGTCTATGGGGCCCCTGGCAGTGGATCAGTATTTATCCCTAGTGCACGAATAGGCTTTGGGAGACCTTCCCTATGGAGGGATACTCTCTCAGCCTAAATACAAGGGGAGGACCTAGGTCCTGCCCCAAATGATGTGACAGACTTTGATGATCCCCCATGGGAGACCTCACTCTTCCTGGGGAGTCAATGGGGGTAGGTTGGGGAGTTATGGGGGGCATGGGAGGACAAGGGAGAAGGAACTGAGATTGATATGTAAAATAAGATTGTTTTTAATTTAAGTAAAACTGTATTTAAAAGAATTGAAACTTGAAAATTAAAACACATGTAAAAGTTTTTGACCAAGCACAAGAATGGTGAGCAGCAGAGGCTGGAATTGTGAGGTATGGAGAGGGAGCTGTCATATGTTTAGACAATCTCTCCCTCTGCAGAGTGGTATGGTGGCTTTGGTGGTTTACACTACCATCAGCCTTTAATAATAAGTGGTCTGCATCTAGGACTTAAAGCATATGAGTACAGAAACTTATTCATACCATTCCAAACTGCATGAGGCATATTACAAAGACTTTTAATGAATTTTCATCCAATGATTCTGTGAATTTTTTATTCCATTTTATTTTATAGATATGGGTGTGCTGCCTGCACAAATGTCTCTATGCCACACGTTTGCCAGGTACCCATAGGGGCCAGAGAGGGCATCAGATACCCTGAAATATAAGTTACAGATAACTTTGAATTGTCACTTGGGTGTGGAGACTCACACCTGGGTCCTCGGCCACTGAGCTATCTTTCAAGCTCCTCCTAAATTTTGGGTAATTTACCTTATAGATACCTTCCATTAGATATAAGCAGTAACCTTAAACTAGTGAAGCTAGAATTCTGTTTATTCAATATAATTTTATAGTTGTAATTTCCTATAGTGAAAGATATTTGTACTCTGAACTTGTAATTTGTAAATAGCTAGAACTTGATTTGTTTCTATTTAGAACATTGTATAAAAGTGAACAAATATTTCTTGGAACTTGGAATCGATATGGTAGAAAATCTGTTCATGTTTCTAACTTGATACTCTCGGGAAAGTTCTTTTTGTTGTGGTTGTTTTTGTTTTTCGAGAGAGTTTATCTGTGAAAAAGTCCTAGATATCCTAGAATATAGTCTGTAGACCAGGCCGGTCTCAAAATCAGAGATCTGCCTGCTTCTGCCTCCTAAGTGCTGAGGTTAAAGTTATGTACCACCACCACCCAGTGGGAAAATCCTTAATAATAATTTGATGTGATCAGTCAGTACTCGGAAGATTTCAGTAGTCATTGCTCTTAAGACATTATGTTTCTCTATTATCCATTGCCCAGAACTGAGTAGAAGTAAAGTTGTCCTGTTTATGACAGTAATGCAGCAAATCTAATTATTACTTTCCCTGTATTACGAGTATTAATATTATAGTCCAAGGATGCACAATTTTTGACTCATTCTCATGAAGTACAATCATGGTTTATAGTTCTCTTGAGCCTTGTGAATGTTGTTTGGGCCTGAAGACTATAAACTATGAGAACAAGATCCATAAATGTGTCCAGTTCAAACAGTAATTAATATTGAATTCAGTACATGAAGCTTTAAACCTATACTTTTAACCTCACCCTCTGTTTCAGTTACATTTCTATGGCTGTGATAAAATACTGTGACCAAGAAAAACTTATAGAAGAAAGAGTTTCTTAATCTTGGATTAAAGTTTCAGAGGAAGAGAGTCCATAATGGCAAGACAGCATGGCAACAATTGACAGAAGCGAGAAAGTAAGAAATCACATCTCAAAGACACAGAGGAACCACGAGAGATCAAGCAGGGACTGGGGAAAACATGAATCCTCAAAGCTTGCTCTCAGTGACTGCATCTTGTAGCATCTCTGCACCTCCAAAGGGTTTCACAGCCTCTCCAAATGGTGCCACCATGTAGGGGCCAAGTTTTCAAATTTATGAGTCCCTGGGCAGGAGATACTATAACACGTCCTGAGGGATATCTAAAAGAAAATGGAGATTTTTATTATCTACAATTAAAACCCCTCCAGTTAAATTTGAAATGAAGGCTGGAAGAGAACGTTCACTTTATTATGAATTAAATATTTCATGACTTGCTCATAACTTAACAATTCTCTTTTGGATTTTCATACATAATGTTGAACGCTAGATTTTAACAAACTACCAAAGTTGCTAAAGAATATGAAGGGATTTAAAACTAATGGTAAGAAATGGAGATGAGCATTTACCATTTACATGATCTTCAATTTGTATCCAAATTTCCAAACAAAAATATTATTACTAAAGTGGTAAAAACAAAAATCAATTTAACATTTATGATTTGTTGTCTTTAAAGAATATACATGTACATTTGAAATATTATATTGAAAAAGTTTGATTTTAGTTCCTATATCCTTATGAAATGAAGGAACAATTTTAGAAAGAGTCTCTCATATATTAAACTCTTTATTGATGTTACTTACAAGAGATGATACATATAAGAGAAAAAAAAATTATCAAAACATCTAACACTCTTTCCCATGGAGGGATACTCCCTTAGCCTAGAGGCAGGAGGGAGGGCCTAGTCACTACTCCAAATGACTTGACAGATTTTGTTGACCACTCCTGGAAGGCATCACCCTCCCTGTGGAGTGGGGGGGGGGGGAATGGGATAGGAGGGTGGTCGGGGGCATAGGAGGGTGGAAGAGAGAAAAGGAGGGAGGGAGGGAGGGGGAGGGAACTGGGATCAATATGTAAAATAAGAATAAATAAATAAACATCTAACACCCAATAACATAAAAGAAATCCGAAACATATGAACAGAAATGACTAGTAAAGAAAGGTGCATTTACTTGTTTTCCCAAACACCAGTGATACTCAAAAGTGTCAGAACTAACTATGCATGAAGTCATTCCTGAGCTCTGAAATTGTTAGTGGTATCTTAATACCTTGTTTCTGACAGCACGTTGTGTCTATTATCTACCTTCCACCTAATTGTGATTGGAACTCAACTGTGCTGCTGCTTTGTGTTTGCTTGTCTTAGATACTGCACACCCTCTACAGAGATAAGGGGCAGCATTGCTCAGTGGGCAGTGGTCTCCCGCCCGGAGTAAATGTTCAAGAACTGTTTCTCGCATCAAAGACTGAAAGAAAAATTATCGAAATTCAGACAGCTGCCCTGAAGAAACTGAATGTAACTCCCTGGTAATAAGCCTTCACATCCCAAGTAGGTTTTGAACAAAATAGCTTCCTAAGTGGGAAGAATCCAAACAGATCAAAAGTCCTGTCATTGACCTCCCGAAGTGCTGTTTCTCATGTGTGCCTACACGTGTGCATAACTCTGTTGAGATTTTCTTCTTCAAACACAAAAATAAATGGCAACTGCCCTATTCCAAAATGCCTTCTATGTTGGAAAATGGGAAAGGCAGATGATGAAATACAAGACTATCTACATTTTAATAAAGTTCTTTAAATGAGCCTAAAGTTTTTTTTTCTCTGCATCTTAAGATACTGTTGAAGAATTTCAGACTGACTGAGATAGTTATAAGTTATATGTATCAGGAGCTGCATGCAAATGGTTCAGGAATAATCCATTTTTGCTATGGATCTTTGACTCCCTGGGCAAGAATGTAAACAATCATGCTGTGGTAATATAGTGACACACCTCATGTATCCATCTAAAATGCAAAACCTTTCTTAGCTAAAGACTATGCTGGGGGAAGAAGCCACAGAAACAGCTGACCTGAGCAAGTGGGAGCTCACAGACTGACAACTAGGCAACCAATATAAGACCAAAGCAGGCCCCTGGAGCGTGGGTGTCACCTGGGGGGCTTGGGCAGTCTTTGGGTCCTCTAACAGTGGAGCCAGTATTTATCCCTAGTGCACGAATGGGCTTTGGGAGACCATTCCCTGTGGAGGGAAATTCTCTCAGCCTAGATACATGGGGAGGGCCTAGGTCCTGCCCCAAATGGTGTGACAGACTTTGATGATCCCCCATGGGAGGCCTCACCCTCCCTGAGAAGCAGATGGGGGGTAGAATGGGGAAATGCTTTTTAACAATATTTAATAATTTAAAAAAATATTCTTAGTATTTTAATGCCATCCTTTGGAGTCATGAATATCCTTTACATCATTAAACTGTGTGTAAATGAAAATATTTTAAATGCTGCATTTGAAAATCACAGAAATTATTTCCTGAAATATAAAAATTATATAAATCCAATTTTAACGCCCATGATATTTTACTGGAGAACATCCCCACCCCTTTTGTTAATAGTTAGTCATGACTGTCTGCATACTACATCATCAGAGCTAAGCAGCTGTAATTCAGAGTGTAAGATAGCAAAATGAGGAAGTGTGTATTAGTATCTGGCTCCTTAAAAAAAATTTCCAGTAGGCTCCGTTATATTTTGTTGCTTCCTCAATAATGAGAGTCTGTATCTATAGATGTGGTCAAAATATAACATGGTACCATAAGCAAAAAAATAAAATGAGTAAAGAGTCACTCAAGATGCTGAAGAGTGACATTTTAAATAGCCATGATGCATCAGATACAATCACTTTCTCTGCGTTTCCCTTTCCACACAATTTAGAGTTCATTGGCTTGAAAGCTTCTGTGAAGGCTTACAGCACTTAATACATGCAGGCATTAAGCCTCTCAAGTTTACTTAGTCTGAGTGTTGTGGAGAAGGTCTTGGAGGCAATTTATGGTATAAGAAATTGTCACTGATTAACTCTTTCTTAGATGTGTCACTGAGCAGAAAAGAGAAGTGCCCCTGGCTGTTCTGACAGGCTGCTGTTTTCCCGTCAACTGGCAGAGACACCACAGACTTGCTGCTAAGACGGCTGCGCTTTGTACTGTGGCATCTCCTATCCTGACCACCAAGCCCAAGCTCCATCTCACAAGAGCATCTTCATTTTGTAAAATCTAATCTCTGTGCATAAGGAAAACAAAACAAAAGATCCTAAGTTAATCACAAAACAAGTGAATGACTCTGGAATTTAAGCTTTGTGAACATGAGCAAAATTATCTCTTTCTCGGAAAGATGAAAATAAAGAGCAGAATCCCCGTAGAAGGGGGCTAGTCGCATTTGTTAATATTTTCGCAACATAAAACTGGCGGTGTAGAGAGGAGAAAATGAGGCGATGGGATGGTCAAGATGGGGGAAGGATGGAGAAGGAGAGCAATGAAAGAGGTATTGTGATGAGAGAGTCATTATTATGGGGCTATCGAGAAACCTGGCACTAAGGAAATTCCCAGGAATCTACAAGGATGGCCCAAGTTAAGACCCCAGGCATCAGTGGAGAGGGTGCCTGAACTGGCCTTTCTCTGTAATCAGATTGGAGATTACCTGAATTTATCATCCTAGAACCTTCATCCAGCAATTAATGGAAGCAGATGCAGAGTCGCGCAGCTAAGCTTAGGGCAGAGCTCCCAGAGTCCAATCGAAGAGAGGGAGATGTGATAACATGAGCAAAAGGGTCAAGACCATTTTGGGGACACCCACAGAAACAGCTGACCTGAGCTAGTGGGAGCCCATTGACCCTGGATTAAGTCTTCTAAAATGTGGGTGACAGTTGTGTGGGATTGGGCAGTGTGGGGGCCACTGGCAGTGGGACCAGGATTTTGCTTGAACTCTTTGTGGAGCCCATTCTCTTTGGAGGGATACCTTGCTCCGTCTAGCTACAGAGGGGAGGGCCTTGGTCCTGCCTCAAAGTGATATGCCAGAGTTTCTTTTTTTTTTTTTTTTTTTTATTCTCTTTTTTTTTTTTTTTGCTTTGTCCAGCTGTTTTCTTTTTTTTTTTTTTTTTTTTTTTTTTTGCATATAGAGTATTTTTATTTAATTTTATATAACAAAGTCCAATTAAATGAAAACAAACATTTATACACAATATTTGGGAATTTGGGCGTCGTTCTTTCCAAACTACTTCCTGCTGGTAAGGGGCGCTGCCAGAGTTTCTTGACTCCCCATGGGAAGGAAACCTTACCCTCTCTGCAGAGTGGATGGGAGGTTGGGTGAGGGAAAGGCAGGGTAGCGGGAAAGGGGGAGGGAGTGGTAATTGGGATTGGTATATAAAATGAGAAAAGATTATTTTAAAATAAAAAAAAATTAAAAAATGACAGTGTAATGGAGTCAAGTGTAAAGCAAATTTCCCATATTTCAGTAGCATCTAGAGTCAAAAAAAAAAAAAAGACCCACTCATTTAACTTTAGTGCCTAGCACAAGTGAAGTCCCCTTTTATTCTCAGAAAACATCCAGCAGAGGAGCAAACTGCTCCTGGAATCCCCAGATCGGGAGACAGCAGAAGTTCTCTCCTTGTCAGTTTCATGTCAATCCATCCCTGCTCACTTTACTCCACTTTTTGAGGTTGGAACTCGGAACAATGAACTAAAGCGGTTCCAGGCTCTCGCTGTGTGTCCAGAGCTTCAGAGAAGCGGCCAATCTCCCAGTGGCCTGACTCAGGTACCACTCAAAACAAGAGCTTCAATGCCTATGAACAACTTCTGACTTCTCTACTCTGCTTGCCGCCAATCTTTCCTCTCCTTTCTTCATCTTTAAATCCAAGCATTAAGCTTCCATGAGAGAAATAGTTCACTAGATCTAGGAATGGGGTCAGAATGAAACAGAAAAAAACTGAACCAAGTCGTTGTAATATAAGAGTTACTCCCAGGACTAGGTTGAAGCCAGATCTACGAAAGCACCAGAGTTGGAAAGTCTGAAATGGAAGACTCAGTTATGATCTTCCTGACAAGAGTGGCCCCTGACGGCATGAGGAAAGGAGATGAAGGGTTTGCCTCCTACATGCCTTTGAATGGAGCAAAGACTCTCGAATGTCAAAGGGAAGTGATAAAGGATATAGCAGAAGTTGAGGACATGAGGAAAGCTTGGCTCGAGGGCTCATCTCTCTTCTTATCGGCTTTTTAAGCTCTCAAGCTTCAAGGTTTACCAGGCATGATAGCATGAGAATTATTCTTCCAAGACATGGGTGCTGTCAGTAAGAAATTAGAAGGATTTGAAATGCTCTATTCTAGTTCTGACTCAACCATACCCATGGGGAGTGCAATCACCTTCAGAATGTTGCCTTAATTTAAAAAAAAAAAAAAAACTGCAATTAAAACAGCATGGTACTGCATAAAAACAGAATCAATGATTGATGCATTGTAATTAAGGACCCACATACAAACCCATACTCCTACAACAATCTGAGTTTGTTTTATAAAGACACCACAAATACTTGTTGGGGAGATGGCATCTTAAACAAAATAGTGCTGGTCAGACTGGATAGTTACATGTAGAAGAATGAAACTCAGTCCTTATCACTCACCACATAGAAAAGTCGCCTCCGAGTAGATCAAGGAACTCATCGTAAGATCTGATATCTTGATTCTGATAGTGCAGAATGTAGGGGATATTTCTGAATTCATAGACACAGGGAAGAACTTTATGAACAGATCCCAAATAGCACAGACATTACCACCAACAATTAACAAATAGGAGTCCAGGAAAGCAAAATGTTTCTGGACAGCAAAGGATGGTAATCTTTTGAATACATGCACCCTACAGAATGAGAAAAACATTTTTAGCAGCTTTATACCTAACAGAGAGTTAGCTACAATATACAAAAAAAAAAAAAAAAAAAAAAAAAAAAAGGAAGAAAGAAATCAACCACTGAATACTAAGAAAACAAATAATGCAACTATGCAACTTTAAAATGTTTAAAATGGGGGCACACACCTAAAAATAATAAATTTTAAAAAGCCATATGGAGCTCTCTATATATATGTGACTGTAATTTATTTCTTTTTACATGTCAATCCCAGTTCCTGCACACTCCTGTCCTCCCCTATCACCTCCACCAAACCCCAGCCCATCCCCTTTCTGCTCCCCAGGGAGGGTGAGGCCTTCCATGGGGATCTTCAAAGTCTGTCATATCAGTTGAGGCAGGGCCTAGGCCCTCCCCCTGTGTGTCTAGGCTGAGGGAGTATCCCTCTATGTGGAATGGGCTCCCAAAGTCCACTCATATACTAGGGATAAATACTGATCCATTACCAGAGGCCCCATAGACTGCTCAGTCCTCCTGACACCCATGTTCAGGGGGTTTGGGTCAGTCCTATGCTGGTTTCTCAGCTATCAGACTGGGGTTCATGAGCTCCCCCCTTGTTCAGGTCAGCTGATTCTGTGGGTTTCTGTAGCCTGGTGACTATAATTTAAATGAAATCACCATATAATGGAAGAGACAATGCCATAACTATACATCTTATGAAACCAAATCAAACCTTTCTGGTAATGAGTTACATTTTGTGGAGGTATTTGACAATGGGGCCCTATATAATCCTTCTCCAACAGCATAGACTATTGCTAAGGCTACTGGTAAGACCCTGATGTTGAAGACACAACTTACTTATGCCATCAGACTTGGAGAGGTTGAGCTGATGCCTTTCCAGATGCTGAAACCCTACTGGCTAGCATTTATGATGAATGTGAGCAAGCCATAATCATTAGATTAGTCTCATTAGCTAAAAGCATGTGACCTACAGTAGTAACCTGCCTGCAGATATAAAAAAGTATATTGAGAGTAACCAATTCCTTTTTTTAAATTTGCATTTAAGGTCCACTCTATGAGATGGAATCTGTTCCTGTCACTGATAATGTGGTCAAGTACCTGAATCTAGACAGGTCATGATCTTAGTCAGGAAAGTCTACTCCTATAATCACTCTGCTAAAATAATATAGCGATGGCAAAAGAGGAGACTAGCTAAGTTACAAAGAGCAAGGCAGAGGAGTTCGAGCTGCCAGAAGAGCACCGTGCCATGGGGAGACAGATTAGGGAGAAAATTAATGGTGTATATATAGTTGTCGTGATGAAATTCATTACTTACTATTCTAACTTTAATGTTCACCTTGTAAAAATTTAAAAATATAATTCTTTAGAAATAAGATTTCACAACACAGAGTCTTCATTCCTCTGAGACAGAAAGGAACTTGGAATAACAGAACCACTCTCCCCTTGGAAATTTCTTGCTTTCCACCCTGAAACTTGGTTTTTTTCTGCCCCAACTTTGTATAGTCTTCCTCTACATTTCAACAGGAGAATGCCTCAAGGACATGACAGTTCATGAAATCTCTCTCTCTCTCTCTGTCTCTGTCTCTCTCTGTCTGTCTCTCTCCTTCTCTCTCTCTCTCTCTCTGTTGCTATTTGTTATTTCTAGTGTTTTTCCAGAGCTCATGCACTTTATTATATATGACTGTGCAAATGCTCATGCATGTCTGTGTGTGTGACTGCATAGGTCTATTTCACTCCTCTCCCACCCTTTGTCTGAAGTCCTGGTCCCACTTTGTTCCCTAAATGCATCACCCCCTCCTGTCCCTCAGGGTCCTTTTGCCTGTCTGTTTTCTGACTTCCTTTTGACTCTCTACTTAACCATTGATCTCATTATTCTGGAAAAGCCTTCCTGAAGATCAGAGAGCATTATAGCCTCTCACTATATATTTTCCAGTAGTTTAAACTTTCCCTTTTGTAGAATGTGCCAGAACCATAACAAATAATTTGCTTAATATCTTTCCTAAAAGAGCCCGCAATGTACATTCTGGCTGGCCTCCTTGGTGCGCCTTACTATGCATTTTTGTATTAATACTGTTTGATGTGAAATGAGCACATAATAAATACTTATTAGTCATATCATTAAGTTATTCTTGACATAGGTGTTTTAGCAAAAGTTATATGAAATCATTTAGGTTCCCTTTGAGAAGTTCAAATAAATTTTAAACATACCCCACATAATTTTAAGTGGCTTCATTAATAACTATAAGCTAAATTCAATGAGCAGCCTTATTACCATACATATTTGTATATCAAAGATGATTTTTAGTATAAATAACTAAAAATGCATTATCCTAAAGACCACATCACCAAAAAATTAATAAGCATCCCAAATCTGTACACAATAACTACAAAACACTAGTCACTAACAGTTTCTGTTAAATAGTTATTTTCCTTTCACAATGTTTTTCTCAATAGAGAAGACATTTAGAATGTGTATGCTAATCTCACCCAAAATTCCCTGAAAAAAAATCCACATCAATATTAAACATTGTATGATGTCAACTGATGAATTAGAACGTTGGTGATTGTGGAGGGGCCAGAAAGTTGCAGGTCCAGAATCTAACAACCTTGAGCTATTTTAGCCTCTTCAACTCCATTCATCAAATGCCTCATAGTTGACCTAACATCCTTGTAATAATTTGGGGAAAAAGTTTTTTTGAGAGAGGGTTCCTCTGTGACACTGTCCAGGCTGTCGTAGAACTTGCTTTGTAGAACAGGCTAGTCTTGAACTTACAGAGATCCACCTGCCTCTGCCTCTCAAGTACTGGGATTTAAAACATGAGCTACCACCACAACCTGGCAGGAAAATTTGATTTTGTACGTGTGAAGATTCCTAGATTCACCTGTCCACACACTAAGAATGCCATGAAATAGTGTCTGAGTCCTACAGTAGAGCTTTCCCCATTTTGCTGCTTCCTAATGTTCCCACCAATGCATTTAAAAAGTCTACATTTATGAATTATTGTCCTGAAACTATAAATAAATAATAACATAAAATAAATGAGCATGTCAAAGTATTCATAAAACTACCATGCTGAAGGATGGTATTATTCAGTGGCCATAATCACTGATACTTGGCTCCAGAATAAACTGTCACCTACTCTCTTTGAGTTGATAGATGTGTTCTTAAATCAACAGTAGCCATGTTTTTATTTATATTTTTATCATGCATCTTTAAATTATAAATGTGGTTCACTTTATATATCCATATTCAGAGAGATTGGGTATTCCAAATTATTTTTAGAAGTAGAGTGAAAATAAACCTATGCTTATGTAATGTAGATTGTTAATGGTGAGGTTCTAGTGCCTTCTTAGAAAAAAGCAAGTTTAGCATCTTGAGAGAACATATTGCAATAAATGCTATCATCCCTTTTTGCCTTTGCCTAAAGACCTGGAACATTCCAATATTCACTTGGCCAAAGACAGATGGCTGCCTCACAGACTCCCCAGGCTGAACACTTGTTCTAGCACAAACCACCCAAAGAGCTAGGTCCACCATCTGTGATATGTGGCTTGTTCTTCACTGTACAAATTCCATACAATACAAAGATGACTTTACACTGTGTACCCTGGTTGACTCATTCTGGGACTGAAGTGTTTAAGGTCATCATTTGTACAAGTCAGAGAAGGCTGGGTCATGATGCAGTAACAAATACCACCAATACTGAAATAGCTTTAGACACACGTGACATATATACACACCACCCACCCACCCACCCACACACACACACACACCACAGCACAAACACACATGTTTTATGCCTCACTCACCTGGATGCCCCAAATGAGCAAAACAAGGTTTAACTATCTGGAATATTTGAGCACTAGGCTGATGAGAACTCTACTAGCTAGCATAAATCACTAGGCTAGGACAAATGTGTTTATGCTCAAGTGTCTAGGATTACTGACACAGGTCATTGTCATGCATAAACAATATCAAGTGTGGTAACTGAGGGAAGAGTGAGGTATAACAACCCAGGAGGGTCCCCAGAGGAGTGTGATACTCAACAACCTTTTTTCAAAGAGCAGGAAAGGCAATGCTCAGTGTCTGAAAAATTATCAGTAGCTCTACTTCATTAACACTTTCAAAGCACAGTGGTTTTGTATCATGTCCTTCAAAGTTATTTCTTCTTTATCTCTGCAAACTTTCCCTTTCAGACCATTATTATAATCATTAATGGCAAAGGCATGTGGAGTTTTGTCTAGGGCATCAAAAGATCTAGCATGTCTATACGCCTTTGCAAAATAAAATGGATTTTATCTAAAGTTTTATTTCATACTGTCCAATTATTGTACAGAGGTCACAGACATTTGATAATGGAGCTAGTAAAGGAATAAGAAGAGTCACAAAGAAGTTATCTGTGGGATGTGGAAAATAAAAGATTTTCAGAGAATAGATGGTACCTTCGAGAGTACAGTAAAGATAAATGGGTGTACTGTGCAGACAAGAGGATGATCTGTAATAACCATACTTCCATGTGAAAATTAAATCTGTTAAATATAGGTAGAACTAAAGTGAGTAAAAGAATAAATAACATGTATTTAGGTAAATGATAGATATATAGATAGTACCTGATAGATAAGTAGACATGATAGATGATCAGATAAGTAGACATGATAGAGAGATAGATGATCAATAGATTATAGAAAGACAAATAAATAGAAGATAGATGTTAGATAGATACAAGATAGATAGATAGATGGTCCTTGGAGTGATTTCACAGAGAGCTGGGGCTACATAGAGAAATCCTGTCTCAAGAAACAAAATAAATAAATAAATTAATTAATTAATAAATAATAAAAAACATAGCTTTATCAGGAATTCTATTCCATAAATTCTATAAAATGCTAGCATTAAATAGAATATGACACTCTATAGGTATTAGCTTGTACTAAAAATCATGGAATATCTTCCACAACTTCCTGATCAGTCACAGTATGTAATTTACAGCATAAATACAGAAAAGAAGTTACCCTAGAAATTAAACAAAATGATGCTTTCTAGTTTTTCAACTTATTATAGCTGAAACTCCATGGACACATTTCCTTCCATGGAAATATCTAAGTAAAAATAGGCCAGAGTGATGTCACCATAGCATCTGAAGGATGCTGGACATCAAAGGAACAGCACCCACATTTATTCTCAAAGACGATTGTGAGTTCATGTGCTGTCTCAGACTCTGTGTGCTGCTGCTAATCTCTGGTTTATCTTCTTTCAGGCACAGCCAAGTCCAAAGCTCCTCTAGCTACCACCAGATTTCCTCTGTCAGTTTCCTAAGCAACTGGTCCTTATGAGTATACAACATTGTGCTTGGGGGCATCACCTTATCCCCAGAACACAGTCGGCATGGCGGTGATGAGAAATAGGATGGTTCCATTGCTCTCCCCATTTCACACCCATCTTTGTCTTCCAGATGTCTTCTCTGCCAACTCCAGGCCTAATCCTACAAGCAAAAGAAGCTTCCAATATAATGTTCTATAAATACCCAAACTGCCTATGGTCAACCACTCTAATAAACTCCATGTTTTATATTCTTCACTGTGTTTCTGCTTCCTTAACACATGGATGTTTGCAGCAACAACAAAGAATTCTTGTGAGTGCCAAAATGCTTAGTTTTCTTGGAAGAATTCCTAAAATGATGCATTAATTCTTTTGGAGTTCAAGAGTAGAAGACACTGGTAAATACATGCAAATCCTATTGTTAAAGTGGCATTTCAAAATATGTGGCTACATAAAATGATTTTAAAGACTACATATTGCAATTATAAAGTTAATTTTCAATGTTTTCTGAACAATAAATTTGTAAGTGCTGATACGTTGTTAGGATTTGGACTCAATATTTCCCATTAGAGTTCCCATTTTTCTATTTTTTAGATTTCTTATATTTCTATGAAGGGAATTCACACTATGTCAATCTAATATCAAAGCATTTATAAGTACTTAAGTGTTCCTCATTTATGAATATGGGACTTTGTCAATTCCTATTTTGTTATCAACCACATGTGAAGCAGTTTGAGTCATCCAAAGGCTAGGGAAAAAAAATAATTCAAATAATAAGGTAATAAGATAGGTTTCCAGGACTCCAGGGAAAAAGGAAGTTGGTAAATAGTGTTCAGTAGTATACAGATTAAGTTATAGAAGCTGTAAAGAGTCATGATGATTGATGATAGAGATCTCTATACAGCATAAAAAGGGGGGTTAATACTACTTAAGTATATATGTACTTATTATGGTTGAGAGGAAATTGTATATCTTTTATTATAAGAAATATGGAAATTTTAAGTTGAAAATATACTTAAAATGTGAAATGTAATTTTAATTTTACTAATCAAAGATAAAGTTTTCAGGAGGCCAAAAAATAAAATTAATTATCAGCCTCTTTTTGCACTTTAGAAATTTGTCAAGCAGTCCCTACCATCTAGGAATATGGAATCCACCTCTACACAGTACCTCTTTCCCTTTGGCCAGAGAATTCTGTGATCTAATTCTTCCAAGAAACCAAACTCTCTTTGCAATAAAGGCCAAAGTTAAGTCTAAAATATTAAAACATATTGATATTTGAATATTGATGTTTCCTTGATAGCAACAGTCAATGTAACTCCTGCAGGTGTAGATACGTGGATATTTGTTTACTTATATTTCATTCTGCAGAGATGCTACTCAATGTTGTTTCCTAACATATAAGAAAGAGTTAAAGGAATTTTTACATGTGTCTTCCACTTTGTGGGCTGTGTTATCTAACTTAGGTCCTGAGTTGAAACTGCTTTGGTGTGTGTTTCTAATGTAAGCATAGTGAATCTTCCCTTTCACCATTTGTGTGAGAATTTCTCTCTTCTGTATGCACTATTGCATATTCGCCTTTAAAGCGATGTGAGAAAATCCCTTAAAGAAATGGAAGAAAAAAACAAACAAGAAATTAGAAGAAATGAGCAAATCTCTTAAAGAAAGTATGGAAAACCAAGAAAAAAAAAAAACAATTAAATGGGTGAAGGAAACAGTTCAAGACTTGAAAACTAAAATATAGACATTAGAGAAAACACAAAATGAAGGGATGCTGGAAATAGAAAAACTGGGCAAACAATCAGGAACTACAGACACAAGCATAACCAACAGAATACAAGAGATGGAAGAGAGAGTCTCAGGCACTGAAGATAAACTAGAGGAAATAGATTAATTGACCAAAGCAAATCTTAAATTCAACAAATCCATAACACAAAACATCCACGAAATGTGGGACACCGTGCAAAGGCCAAACCTAAGGATAATAGGCATAGAGGAAGACAAAGACACCCAGCTCAAAGGTGCAGAAAACATAGTCAACAAAATCATTGAAGAAAACTTCCCCAATCTGAAGAAGAACATGCCCATGAAAATACAAGAAGCATACCAAATACCAAATAGACTGGACAAAAAAAAAAAAAAAAAAAAAAAAAAGCACCCTTGACACTTAATAATCAAAAACACCTAACATACAGAATAAAGAAAGAATATTTAGAGCTGCTAAAGAAAATGGCCAGGTAACATATAAAGGCATTCCAATCAAAATTACACCTGACTTCTCCTTGGAAACTCTCAAGGCCAGAAGGTCTTGGGTAGATATTCTACAAGTATTAAGAGGCCATGGATGCCAGCCCAGGCTACTATACCCAGCAAAACTCTCAATCACTATAGACATGGAAAACAACATATTTAATGACAAAGCCAGATTTTCATGATATGCATCTACAAATCCAGCCCTACTGAAAGTTCTGGAAGAAAAACTCCAACCCAAGGAAGTTCACTATGTTCACAAAGACATTGGCAATAGATAATCCCATTTCACCAGAACCTAAGATTAAAGCAGGGCAAATATATTCACAATACCACCGCCAACAACAAATCTAAAACAAACAAGCATTGACAATCAATGGTCCATACTTTCCCTCAACATTAAAGGTCTTAACTCACCTATAAAAAGACACAGGCTAACAGAATGATACGAAGACAGAATCCATCCTTCTGATCCATACAAGAAACATATCTAAGCTCCAAAGACAGACATTACCTTAGGGTGAAGGGCTGGGAAACAATCTTCCAATCAAATGGACCCAAGAAGCAAGTAGGTGTGGCTAGCCTAATATCTAAAAAGTTAGACTTCAAACCAGACTCAGTCAAAAGAGATAAAGACAGTCATTTCATATTCATCACAAGATAAATCCATCAGAACAAAGTCTCATTTCTGAACACCTATGCCCCAAATAAAAAGGCACCCACATTCGTAAAAGAAATGCTACTAAAACTCAAACCTCACATAAAACCTCACACACTTACAGTAGGAGACTTCAACATGCCACTCTCACCACTAGACAGGACCACCAGTCAGAAACTTAACAAAACAAAAGAACTAACAGAACTAATGTCTCGATTGGGTTTAACAGACATCTATAGAATATTCCATCCAAACACAAAGAATATACCTTTTTCTCTGCTCAACAAGGAACCTTCTCTAAAATCAACCACATACTAGGCAACATAACAAACCTCAACAGACTCAAAAATTGTAATAGTCCCCTGTATCTTATCAGACTACCATGCTTTAAAGTTGAAATTCAACAACAACACAACTTGCATAAACTCTACAAATTCATGAAACTGAACAATGTGCAATTGCATCATATCTGGGTCAAAGAAGAAATAAAGAAATTAAGGACTTCCTAAAATTCAATGAAAATAAGGAAACAACATACCGAACCTATGGAACACCTTGAAAAGCAGTTCTAGGAGGGAAGTTCTTTGCTCAAAGTGCCCATATGAAGAAAACGGAGAATAGTCATATTAGAGAATTAACATCACAACTGAAAGCCTTAGAACAAAAAAAAGCAAACTCATCCCGGAGGGCTGAAATCAATAAATTAGAAACCAGGAAAACAATACAAAAAAATCAATGCAACAATGAGTTGGTTTTTCAAGAAAATCAACAAGCTAGACAAACCTTTATCCAAACTAACCAAAAAGCAGAGAGAGAGAGCATGCAAATTAACATAATCAGAAAGAACACTGAGAAATTTTAGGTCATACTTTGAAAACCTATACTCCACAAGATTTGAAAATTTAAAGGAAATGGACAAATTTCTGGATAACTATACTTACAAAAAATAAATAAAGAACAGACAAACAACTTAAGTATACCTATAACCCCTAATGAAATAGAAGTAGTCTTCAAAAGCTTTCAAACCAAAATAAAGTCCAGGGCCAGATGGCTTCAGTAAAAATTTCTTACCAGAAATTCAAGAGCTAATACCAACACTCCTCAAATTGTTCCACACAATAGAAACAGAAGGTTCATCACCAAACTCTTTTTTACCAGGCCACAATCACCTTGGTACAGAAGCCACACAAAGACACAACTAAGAAAGAAAACTACAGACAGATATCCCTGATGAACATTGATGCAAAACCACTCAATAAAATACTGGCAAACCAAATCCAAGAATACATCAGAGAAATCATCAACCATCACCAAGTAGGCTTCATCTCTGTGTTGCAGTGATGGTTTAACATACTAAAATCTACCATATAAACAAACTGAAAAAGAAAAACCACATGATCATTACCCTAGATGCTGAAAAAGCTTTTAAAAAAATTAAACATGCTTTCATGATAAATGTCTTGGAGAGATCAAGGATAACAGGAACATACCTAAACATAATAAAAAGCATTATACAGTAAACCAACAGCCAACATCACACTGAATGGAGAGGAGCTTAAGGTGATTCCTCTAAAATCAGGAACAAGACAAGGCTGCCCTCTCTCTCCATATCTCTTCAATATTGTACTTGAAGTTCTAGCTAATACAATAAGACAACAAAAGGAAATGTAAGGGATCCAAATTGGAAAGGAAGAAGTCAAACTTTGACTATTTGCAGATATGATAGTTTACATAAGCAACCCAAAAAACTCCACCAGGGAACACCTACAGCTGATAAACACCTTCAGCAAACTAGCAGGATACAAGATAAACTCAAAAAAAAAAAAAAAAAAAAAAAAAAAAAAAAAAAAAAAGAGAAAGAAAGAAAGAAAGAAAACAAATCAGTAGCCCTACTTTATTCAGATACAAAGGGGCTGAGAAAGAAATGAGAGAAATATCACCCTTTACAATGGCCACAAGCAACATAAGGTATCTTGAGTTAGAGAAAGACCTATATAATAAGAACTTTGTGCTTTTAATGAAAGAAATTAAAGAAGATACCAGAAAATGGAAAGATCTCTCATGCTCTTGGATAGGTAGGATCAACATAGTAAAAATGGCAATCTTGCCAAAAGCAATCAAAAGATTCAACGCAATCCCCATTAAAATCCCACCACAATTCTTCACTGAACTTGAAAGGATAATAATCAACTTTATATGGAAAAACAAAAGATCCAGGATAGCCAAAACAACCCTGTACAATAAAAGAACTTCAGGAGGCATCACCATCTCTGACTTTAAGCTCTACTACAGAGCTATAGTCCTGAAAACAGCCTGGTTTGGGCACAAAAAAAGACAAGTAGACCAATGGAATCAAATTGAAAATCCTGATAGTAACCCACATACCTATGAACACCTGATTTTTGACAAAACAGCTAAAAGTATACAATGGGAGGAGGAAAGCATCTTCAGCAAATGGTGCTGGCACAACTGGATGATGGTGTGTAGAAGACTGGAGATAGACCCATGTTTATCACCATGTGCAAAACTCAAGTCCAAGTGGATCAAAGACCTCAACATAAATCCAGCCACACTGAACCTCTTAGAAGAGAAAGTTGGCAGTACCCTAGAGCAAATTGGTACAGGCGACAGCTTCCAAAACATAACTCCAGTAGCACAGACACTGAGATCAACAATTAATAAATAGGGTTTCCTCAAATGAGAAGCTTCTGTAAGGCAAAGATCACAGTTGACAAGACCAAAGGGCAGCCCACAGACTGGGAAAAGATCTTCACCAACCCTACATCTGACAGAGGGCTCATCTCCAAAATATACAAAGAACTCAAGAAACTCATCAACAAAACACCAAATAACCCTATTTAAAAATGGGGTACAGAAATGAATAGAGAACTCTCAATAGAGGAAATCAAAAAGACTGAAAGACACTTAAGAAAGTACTCAACATCCTTAGCTATCAGGGAAATGAAAATCAAAACAACTTTGAAATACCATCTTACTCCTGCCAAAATGGCTAAAATTAGAAACACCAATGACAACTTATGTTGTGGGAAAAGGGGAACACTCCTCCATTGCTGGTGGGAGTGAAAACTTGTACAGCCATTTTGGAGATCAGTATGGTGGCTCCTCAGGAAAATGGAAATCAGTCTACCACAGGACCTGGCAATTCTACTCTTAGGCATGTACCCAAATGATCCACATTCATGCAACAAAGATATCTGTTCAACTACATTCATAGCAGCATTATTTGTAATAGCCAAAACCTGGAAGCAAGATGAATGCCCCTCAACAGAAGAATGGATGGAGAAAATATGGTACATTTACACAATGGAGTACAACTCAGCAGAAAACAAAACAAAAAACAATGGAATCTTGAAATTCACAGGCAAATGGATGGAACTAGAAGAAACCATCCTGAGTGAGGTAACCCAGTCACAAAAAGACAAACATGGTATGTACTCACTCGTATATGGATTTCAGACATAGAGCAAAGGATCACCAGCCTACAATCTATACCATCAGAGAAGCTAGGAAATAAGTTGGACCCTAAGAGAGACACACATAGTCTCCACAGAAAGGGAAAGAGGCAAGATCTCCTGAGCAAATTGGAAGCATGGCGGGAGGGGAAAGGGAGTTAGGAGAAAGAGAAGGGGAAAAGAGGAGGAAAGAGGAAGGCATGAGGGAGAAGGAAGTTTGAATCGGGAAAAATAGGGGACAGCAAGAAAAGAGATACCATAATAGAGGGAGCCATTATAGGTTTAAAGAGAATCTGGCAGTAAGTAAATGTCCAGAGACCTACATGGATGACCTCAACTAACGATCTAAACAATAGTGGAGAGGCTGCCTTAAATGTTCTTCCCTGATAATGAGATTGATGACTACCTCATATGCCATGCTAGAGCCTTCCTCCAGTAGCTGCTGGAAGCAGAAGCAGACACCCACAGCTAAACCCTGAACTGAACTCCTGGAATCCAGTTGCAGAGAGG
This sequence comes from Phodopus roborovskii, assembly GCF_943737965.1. Taxonomy (NCBI): domain Eukaryota; kingdom Metazoa; phylum Chordata; class Mammalia; order Rodentia; family Cricetidae; genus Phodopus; species Phodopus roborovskii. Next base: position 8,027,038 of record NW_026126511.1, on the reverse strand, counting down.
GAGGAATGATGAGCAAAGGGGTCAAGACCAGACTGGAGAAACCCACAGAAACTGTTGAGTTGAAAAAGGGGGAGCCCATAGACCCCAGTCTGATAGCTGGGAAACCAGCATAAGATCCACCCAGACCCCCTGAACATGGGTGTCAGTTCAGTGGACTGGGCAGTCTATGGATCCTCTGATAGTGGATCAGTATTTATCCCTGGTATACGAATGGACTTTGGGAGCCCATCCCACATAGAGGGACACTCTCTCAGCCTAGACACATGGGGGAGAGCCTAGGCCCTGCTCCAAATGATATGACAGACTTTGAAGATCCTCCCATGAAAGGCATCACCCTCACTGGGGTGCATAAAGGGGATGTGATGGGGATTCAGGGGGCAGGGCAGGACAGGAGGGTGAGGGAACTGGGATTGATATGTAAAACTAGCTTGTTTCTAATTTAAATTTTAACAGTTCTGAGGTTAAAATAATCAAGTTCTCACAATGAAAGAAAGAAAGAAAGAAAGAAAGGAAGGAAGGAAGGAAGGAAGGAAGGAAGGAAGGAAGGAAGAAAGAAAGAAAGAAAAGCTAAGACTGAATGAGTTCACAAAGGAATTGAGTCTTAGCATTGCAGAGAATGGTAAATAAACTGATTTTTGAGATCTCACAAACTGATGGATTCGAATTACAAGGGAAGCAAGCAAAAGATGAGAAGCAGCTAATTAAAAGTGTTAGACCTTTTCTCAAACAAACAATCACTGACATTGTCACAGTGTGTGAAAGTGGTCCTGAGGTGGGAGCTCAGTCATTAACCACTGATGGCAGAAACTTTGCAACCTCCAGAGGCCTCCCCACAAGCACCCTGTGAGGAAAGGCACAGTGTGAAAGCTAGATTCAAAGAGGTTTTTCAGTGAAGAAGGTTGAAGGTAGTGAGCACTCACAGTTTCAGGAAGCTTCATTTTATAAGTGTGTATGGCAAACATAAATTTGTTGTAGACAAAGTAGCCAAGACACTTGTGTTTATATTGCTTTGCGAAGATTATGTAGGAGAGCTAGAGAGATAGTTCCACAGTTAAGAATGCTGACTGTTCTTGCAGAGGTCTAGAGTTCAATTCCCACCAGGTTGTGGTGACTCACAACCATCTGTAACTATATATAGTTCATGAATTTCTATATCCTCTTCGGGTATATAGATGTGCATGCACATAAAACTTATATAGATGTGCATGCACATAAAACGTCCATATACATAAATAAGTCTTAAAAATAAATAAATATATACATAAATCAATAGAGGTGATATTAGGACTAATGGTATGTTTGCATCACAATGAAAATGGTCCAAAGAAAATGTCAATATGATAAATATGAGAAAGTATGTGAGAACAATGCACTCCTATAGGCTGATGGGAGATGTGGGAATTAATCTTAGAGGGTAGACCAGTTAGCTCACCTTTTACAACTGGAATATAAGGATATGAGCTCTAAAGCAAGTTGATGGACAGAGATAAGATCTCTGTCCTGTACATAAAAATACATTAAAGATAACACTGTCACCCAAAATTACAAGGTACTATTTTTAGATAATTTTTATTTTTAATACTTTTTCTTTTTTATTTAAATGACATTTCTTTCCTTTATTTTTACATACCAACCAGCTTCCCCTCCCTTCTCTCTTCCCATCCCTGGCCATCCACACCTCATCCATCTCAATTCACAAAAGGACAGGCCTCCTATGGTCTTATATAAAGCAAAGGACATCAAGTTGAGGCAGGACCTAGCTCCTCCCTTTATGGGGCAGGTAACCCAGCATGGGGGACAGGTTACCAAAAGCTAGCTAAGTACCAGGGAGAGGTCCTGCTCTCGGTGCTCAAAACCTTACTAAGAGACCAAGCTACACAATTGTCACACACGTGCAGAAGGCTAGGAAGATCCCATCCAGGCTTGCCTACTGCTGCGTGTTTTCCCTGGCACTAGATTTTTCCCTAATCCCCAAATGGCTTCCCTATCACAATATCTCTTTTGTTACTTTCACCCTCCATTCTGCCTTTAACCCACCTAGCCCTTTCAACCTGCTCCTTCCAGTTCCCATCCCTCTATCCAGCCAACCCCCACCCCCAGTTTACCCAGGAGTTCTTTTCTACTTCCCCTTCCCAGGGAAACCCATGCCTCCCTCTTTGGACCCTTACAAGGATCCATTTAAATACTTATTCATTAAAAGAACATTTATTGAATTATTGCAAGGTACCAAGCAGCTTTTCTAAACACAGAACAAAAACTATTTTGTTGTTTAGGTGAGGACAAACATAAAAGTATCACAAAATTTATTCCAAAGCCAACTTTAATGGGGAGACATGAAGTTGGGCTGCAAAAGAATAATTTGTGAATTCATGCAGACAATAAAAGTGGGATGTGGAATTAAGGAATATACTTTTGGAACAATGCAGCCTAATCATGTGATTTGCTGAATCAGTCTTACTGACTCTACTGCTCAGCAGAGAGTGCAATCTGTTCCTTGTATACTAATTTATTTGTTTAATCTTGTAGAACTTTATGTAGACACAGAACAAATTCTTTGGGAAGTTTATTGACTATATTGTGTTAGAGGAGAAAGAATTGCTATGTCTTTTTATCTACTCCCTCCCCCCCCCCAAAAAAACAAGAATGTTATTCAATAGTCACATTTCATGTTTGCAGTAGTCTAGACTACTACCTTATCAAATTGCATATCTTTTGTAATATGTGGCTCAACCAACTTCACACATCAGTTGTTTGTTGCTCTGAGGGTGGTACTAAATCTTTCAGAGGAAGGTCAAAAAACAAACACTCGTCCTTACTGATTATTGCACTTGAATTGCTAAATTAACATGCTGCAGGCATTGTAACCTAAATCATAACCCAATTGAACTGATTATAAAGAGGCACTGATAAATGAGTTGTTTTAATAAGCATTTATTTATGGATTTGTTATCAGTACTCCTTCCATTAAAGTGAAATAATTAGGACGCTGAATCTGATCAGGATGACAGTGCCACAAAACAACATCTTGTCTTTGGAAGAGAACTCAAGAGTGTTCAGAAGAAAGTGAGGCAGTGTTCCCTAATGAACACAAATTCCTTTTGAAATTATTCCATTGCTCAGAGAAAGACGGTTATTTAATTAAAAAAAAAAAAAAAAAAGACTCAGCTATGAACATCAGTCACAATATCTACCAGTATGTGCAGAGAGGCAAGGAACAGCAGCCACATTTCTACTCTGGCATTCAGGATGTTTTGTCTTAGAATAGTTGCTATAAAAATGGAAAGGCTCGTCTTGGTACAAGCATCCAAGTGAAAACTATGAGTTGATTACTATTCCTGAATGAGTTTACTAAACTGCAGCCTAAGTCTGAACAAGGACACCCATAAATCCAAGCTGAGTCTTCTGGTCTTTGAGGTCACTGGGACACTGAACCTCAAAGCTGTCCTATGGTGATAGCCGCCTGGATTTACCTAATACTTTCAGATGCCATATAATAGATACTCTAACAACACACTGATAGCATTTCCAGCTCACCCTAATCCAGCTAGCCTTCATCCATTTTCCTCCTTTAACTCGTGATCCAGAATTTATGTCAGCATATCTGCCTTTCCAGTGATATTTTTGCAATTAGCATGAAAACTTTTCTCCTTACAATTCTCTTAGGAAATAATAATTTTCATCCTTTCTAATAGGTGAAGCAATATATTAAAATAATTATGCAGTTTAGTATGCTGCTATTATCAAGAGCTTATAAAAATCAAATCACTCTTAAAAGACTGGTATTCAGTCCTGCTTTGCTGCTGGATTTTGCGATTATCTCTTACATAGGGTATTAAATTTACTATAAGTTAGGTATGTGGATATGATAATGATCTATAAGGGAAACTGAGGCATGAATAGATAACGAAATAAAGGAGTTGTTTTGACTGGTCAGAATTGCAACACAGAATCATAATTTCCAGCACACTGGACATGTACTCTAGTGTTTGACAAATTCTCAATGTATTTTAAAGGTACAAATAACAAAACAGATGAAACGACATTGGTTGTCTCTCGGGGCTTTAAATTCGTACAAACATGGTGGCAAACTGTCCTGAAGGAAGCTTATGATCTGCTTATGATCTCGCAGAAAAGTCCTTTGAAAGGAAAAGGAAAATAAGTTGCTGAAATAAGAGATTCAGGGGCACAGGACCTTGCCACCATCTACCAAATCAGAGTGATGCATCTTCCTGGAAATGGTGGTTTCAGCATACAGAGAAAATGCTGCATCAAGTCTTAGCCTGAGGTGCTCTCAGTATGTGCTGGGGGAAAGGATTTCAGCTGTCTCCCTCTAGCCATTCTCTTGAATGTAGTCATGACAGCAACTTGGTGCCCTATGTCCCCTTGCGTAGTATTTAAGGATACCTCTGATGGGAGGTGTCATTCTGTAAATATATTTCTCTTATTGGTTAATGAATAAACACTGTTGGCCTATAAAGAAGCAAGATAGGCGAGACCAGGAGATAACAAGGATTCTGGGAGATGTAGGAATAAAGAGTCGAAATGCAGGACACAAGAGGTGTAAGAAAATACCATGTGGAAACACTTAGATTGAAAGAAATGAGTTAACAGTTAAAACAGAGCTAGCCAATAAGAAACACTAGTAACAGGCCAATAGTTTGATAGCTAATACAGTGTCTCTGTGTGTTATTTGGGGCTGATGCAGCTGTGGGACCAGGCTGGCAGGAAAGTGCTGGTAACATTCCTCAATCTGTCTTTTTCAGTTTGATTTTCATTTTTTTCATAGCTTCACAGAGATGTATTGTGGCTATGGATATATATATATATCTTTACAAGTCAATCTCAACATTTATCTTTTGTGACATTTTCAGCATATTTTAAAGATTTCATACCTATTGCAATCATAGGAGTCACAAGTCTTGGCATTTTTCCCCCTCATGGAAGATGGTTTAGTCACTGAGTCTTCTAAATTAAAATTCTCTTTGATAGACAAATGAGAAGGAAATTGAAGCTGATGAACGGAGTAGATATGGAGTTCATCTAGTTTATTAACTTCAAGTTGAGAATAAAATATTTTTGCTAACTCAAACTTTCTATTTTATTTGCATCCTGCTACCAATTCCTTAACTGATGTCATTAAGCATAGATGAATCCCCTGTGACTCTCATGTCCTATATTCTAGAAAAAATAATGACTGAAACTAATACACTACTGGCTTTTGCAGTGAGTAAGACTTTTTATTTTAAAGACTCCCCTCACATGTGACATACCAAGAAAATAACAGGGTTTGAACAACTTGTTGGAAAAAGATCGACTAAGATGGAAAGAGAGTAATTAAGGAGGAACAGGTAGAGACATTTTACTGGGGAAGAAATTACTCCCCCTGTACACGTCGATGAGTTAGAATTCCTTAGTATGCCTGTTGTGAGTATATGAGCTACACACACAAAGGGAAGGAGATGGAGAAGAGAGAGGAAGAGAGTGGGAGAGAGACAGAATTCATCATCAGTTTGCTTAGCACAGTAGCTGGTAAAACCTTTGTTTGTATTCACGAAGTAGAGACAGAAAGAACAAGATTCCTTATGCAAAACATCCAAGACCAGGTATCAGCCATTTGAGTACCATTCTCAACGAGGAAAGAGTTGTATGTGGTGAGTATAGCAAATGCTGCTACAATTCTTTTTCCACACCTTCAGTTGCTGTAACCTGAAAACCTGAGCATATTCCTCTTTCATGTTGAGTCTTAGGATAGCAATCTCTTTGGAGAATGGTTGTCTGAAACTCTCTCCAGCATGACCACTCAGGCTTAACCATAATCCAGCTAAAGCTGAGTCACTGATTGGCATCAGGTACTGGGGTGGCTAGATGAGTTTCTCTGGTTTAAAGTTTAATGGAACAGATCTTTTGATCTCTGACGCTGTTAGCAATGTGAAGTCCATTTTCTCCCACAGGTTTCTTTGGTGTTAGCTGGTGTGTTGTCCCACCCGGATCTCATGTCCCTAAGTTGAACCCAGTGCACCAAGGTTAGAACAGCTCATCTAACAAAGAGATAGATACACATTCATGTTTCACGGGACGTTAGCTTGATCCCGATTTCTTCTTCACTGCTTCAACTAGCCAACACAGAATATGACGTAGGAGTTTTTAAATGCTAAGAGTGGGTGTGATGTTCTATGTGCACATAATCTAGGTAATAATCCTAGAACTCTGCACATAGATGCTTTCTCTGCAGCTAGTACAGAATCAATTCCGTGGGTATGTAAGCCCTAGAAATTAATGTGCATCGATATATAATATTTTAATACATTAGCTTGAACAAACTTCTACCATTATCTGAATAAATGTAGGAGATATATGAAGCAAACTGCATTTTCCACGGTGCCGCTCATTTGATAATTCCAGGCTGTTTTCAACACTGCAGCCTTGAGACTGGTAAAACCTAATTGAAGTTTTCTGATTTGCATGTTTAGTGAAGTTTCTTCTTTGCTCGTCCATAATCATGGAAACACAAACATATTTGTCCATCCTGTGATGGGGCAGAGAGATTTTCTACTTGCAACCACCCAAGGCCCACTCCATTTTGGAAATCCTTATTACCAATCAAAAATAGAAAGTTTAAAGGCACAAACACCCCAAATTTTCATTGAACTTTCTGTGTAGAATATTATTATAATATCTATCCTCTCGACCCTTTGAAGAAAGTTGAGGGAAAGGAACAGTTGAGCACTTTCACCCAAATTAAATTATATTCAAATGAATAAAAATTCTAATAGAAATAGCCTAATATTAACATTAAAAATATAACAAAATATTTCAAAACATCATTCCTTCTGTGAGCCTCATGAATGAGCTTCCTACACTTAACTCTGTAGTACTCTCTGACCAAAAGTGATCAAGGACATTTTTGTTCAAATAGAGCTTTTGGTGGCTGAGGGGGTGGGGGGGAATGCAAACTGTTGATAAGGCAAGAGAAGCAAAACTTTTAACCTTTTTGCATTTCAGTTACACAAGCAAAACCAGATGATAGCACATCACACACTCAGAGCATGCCATGGGCACTGTGCAGAAAATGAAAATTAGTTCTTAAAGCCTTTTCATTCTTTGTGTCATAGTGTGGCTCATTTCCTGGCTGAATATGAAAGAGGATCAGTGACAAAATGGAAAAAAAATTATAACAGCTGTGAGTGAAAGCAAAGTCAGAGAAATAAAAGGACATCAGCAGCTCAAATAGAAGAGTGAGCAGCTGTAATTAGCTTCACTGTCTTAAGAGGATAATAATAATAATAATAATAAAACAAAGTCACTTCAAAAATATAAATAGGAAGAATGCCAGCTGAGATAGTGACTAGGGCTGTAGCAAACCATGGTAAATATTGAGCAATATGAAAGTAAATAGCGCCTGTGGATAAAAGTTTGACATCAATTCTAGCAGCTACAGTTTTCATAAAATTATCATACGTAATAAAAATCCTCTATATTACTTTTGAAGTAAGACAACATTTAATACCAAGAATGGCTTTTTTAAATAAAAGCAGAATACCCTCAAATATCCACATTAAACAGGCACACAAGGCAATTTTAATTACTGTGTGTTTGAGCAAGAGTGAAATTTCCTGTTTATAGGTATTTCCATTATGAGAAGCAGTACAAGGATACCAGATGCCTTGTCCCCCAACATTTAGCATTAATTTCTTTCCTGAAAACAGCCTAGTTTCCTTGTTTAATTAAAAAATCACTCTAAAGTATGTTCAGTCAAAGCTCATGTTTTTTTGTTTGTTTGTTGGTTGGTTGGTTGGTTGGTTGGCTTGCTTTTTGTTTGTTTTTTGTTTGGTTTTTTTGTTGCTGTTGATGTTTGTTTGTTTGTTTGTTTGTTTTGTATGTACCTGAAAAGGGATATTTCTTTTACCATGAACCGAACCACATTCAATATTTTTCATTTTAGTGAATTTAAGTAAATGTGCTCAAGACACATCAACAGAACATATATGCATGTTGTTAGGCTGGAGGTGAACATGTTCAATGATGATTTTAAGGTGGACAATCCCATTGCCTTTTTATTCTTATTGTGAAAGGCAGGACTCCCTTTGCCCATGCTGATAGGTATAAACATGAAATATTGCAGGTCATGACTTTGAAACTCTGATTCTCTTACCTGGACCTAACAAGTGCTGAAATTATAAATTTGTACTACTTTGCTAATTTGATTTGTGATGTTTTACTCTATTGCCTTTTTGAGGGGACCAACACCCAGCTACCAAATAAATCATACTCAGAGTCTTATTATTACTTATGAGTGTCTGGCCTTAGCTTGGCTTGGGGTTGCTGGATGGCTGAGTGCCTGACTCCTGGAGTGTCCTCCTCTCTTTGTTCTTTTGCTCCTCCTCCTCTTTCTCAATTCTACTTCTATTTATAGTCTCTGTCAGCCCCACCTATCCTCATTGTTGGCGATTCAGCTCTTTAATAGACCATCAGGTGTTTTAAACAGGCAAAGAATTACAGAGTTCTTCACAGAGTTAAACAAATGCACCGTAAACAAAAGCCACACACCTGAAAATAATATACCCCAATGTAGTTCAGCTTTTACTCCTTTGATAAAACATCATGCCCCAAAACAACTTGTGGAAAGGGTTTATTTGGCCCAGAAGTGGCAGGCCTTCATAGAGCCAAGCTAAGACAGGAACTAAGGGGCAAGAACCGAAGCAAAAGTCATGAGTGAATCTGTTTACAGGATTGGTTCCTTGACTTGATCAGTTTGCCTAGGGATGGCACTACACAACCTGGGCTAGACCCTTCCACCTCAACCATTAATAAGATGTATCACAAGTTTTTCTACAGACCAGTCTGATGAAGGCATTAGATAACTGATGTACCCTCTTCTCAGACGACTCTCCTTTAAGTCATGTTGAAAAATAAAGCTCAGCCACTATGCCCAGCATTAGAACAATCAATTAAAATAAATGACCTTCTTGCAAACCTGCTTAAGATGTTCACGAGAGGAAGATGCTTCAGAATTTTAGCTATAGCTTCTTAGCTTTGTGTCTTTTTAATCACTGAGTTTGCAAAATTACTGTGGGTGTGCATGACCACCATTCCTTTCATGTATAGAAAGCATGAACAGAGCCCCATATCTACGTAAGAGTGAGCTCTACAGAAAAGAAAATCGAGAGAGTTGTTCAGAGTTCTCCAAACATTTCACCATGTCCTTAAACCACTCTATGAGCTCTCAGTTATGGCTAGACATGGCTACACAGAACACTGATTCATGAGTGATGGAAAAGCAATCCTTTGTAATGTGGGAAACCATGAATACCAACATATCCACCTACTGCATTGTTCTTCTATATGATCCTTACCCTTTTGCTTATGATTTTCTCAGACTAGAACTTCAGAGCTATAGGAGGATATTTCTTCCCATTGTCACACACCCCAACATAGCTGCTTGACCTGAGTGATTGAATTCCTTCCCTCTTCTTTTAAGAAGCTAGAACTCTTAAATTCTCCTAGTTCCCTCTTAACTGCATTGAATGGCTGTTACTCCTTGTTAATATTTCTGCTGTGCCTTACGGAACGTCCAACCATTAACTTTAAAGCCGTATTCAGTAATCCTACACCATTCTGTACTTCCTGATCTCCTTGTAATTATCTGTTCTTTCTCCATGTTCAAGGGTGGATGTAGGGTAGGATTAAGACAGTGAGCATACCCTAAACACATACACATATACAGCTTCACTCTCTGTACAATCATTCTAAAAATCTTGGTCACTTTCCTGTCTTCAATCCTGACAGCAACATTCACATCTAAAAACAGATATTTGCCTTCAAAATTTATCCCCCAATAAGAAATTATAGAGCTCAGGCATCCTCTCTTCTGTTGCTAGGAGTCTACACTGGGGCCATCCTTGTGGATTCCTAGGAGTTTCTCTGGCACCAGGTTTCTCCCTAACCCCAAAATGCTCTCCATATCAAGACCTCTCTTTCATTACTCTCCCCATCTGTCCTACCCCCAACCCATCCACCCTGATCCTCACCCCCAGTTTACCCAGGAGATCTCTTCTATTTCCCCTTCCCAGGGAGACCTATGCATCCCTCTTTGGGCTTTCCTTCTTACCTAGCCTCTCTGGGGCTGTGGATTGTAGTCTGGCTGTCCTTTACTTTATAGCTAATATCCACTTAGGAGTGAGGATATGCCATGTTTGTCTTTCTGTGTCTGGGGTGCCTTGCTCACTCACATTTTGTATTCAAATTTTGCCTGCAAATTTCATGATGTCATTTTTTAACCACTGAGTAATACTCCATTGTGCAAATGTACCACATTTTCCTTATTCATTCTTCAGCTGAGGGGCAATTAAACTGTTTTCAGGTTCTGGTTATTAAGAATAACACTGCTATAAACATAGCTGAGCAGGTATCCTTTTGGTACTTTTGAGCATTCTTTGCCTATATGCCCAAGAGTGGTATAGCTGGGTCTTAAGGTAGATTGATTCCTAATTTTCTGAGAAACTGAGTTATCAATTGCCAAGGATGGGTGAAATGGCCTTCTCATATAATCAAGTTGGTGACTAACTGTTGCAAGTAGGTTTTCCTGTCAGCCTAGACCCACCACCACGCCAGCCCCAAATAACACACAAAGACTCTGTATTTGATATATTGCTGTTGGCCAGTTACGTGTTTCTTGTCGGCTAGCTCTGTCTTAAGTATTAAACCATTTCTATTAATCTAAGTATTTCCACGTGGTCTCATCTTACCTGGGCGTGGAGCCGGTGTCTGCTTTCCCCAATCTCTCCATCTTGACTCCTCCCTACTACTTCCTATTTCCTCCTTGTCTCCCAGTCCCTCCCCTCTTGCTTTCCTATTGGCCAACAGTGCTTTATTCATTAATCAGTATGAGAAACATATTTACAGAATGACATCTCCCAGCATCTCCTCTTTTCTGGCTAAATTAAAAAGAAGGGTTTTAACCTTAGCATAGTAAAATATATCACACAACAGTTATCAAGTAAAAATCACAGTTAGAAATATTTAGTTCATTAACATTTAGTAAGATTTAAGAAAATATTCCATCATCTATTCCATCTTTGTGAGTCTAAAGTCCTATATGTAACTTATCTTTAATTCTAAATAAGAAAAACCATAACCATAACTATCTATCTTCAACTCCTTCAAAGACCAGAGAAGGATAGTATATAAACTCTAGAAATGACAGAGACAACTCACTGCATGGTCAGTCACCCAAAGTTCTTCTGTAATGTTCCATCTTCAGCCCATAGGCCATGGTGTGTCTGGCAGACTCTTCAGCAAAGCAGGAAAGTTTAAACTGTCTTCTTGTATTGGCAGTTTGTCAGTCACTTTTCTCTGTGTCCTGTAGACTGTCTGGCAGACTCTCATGAAGTAAGAACTCTGTAGCAAGGTCCATCTTGAATCAGCAGTCACTTTTCTGTGGGTCCTGCATGTCCAGTTTATACAGCATAAAGTCAAACAGTCTAAACAAGAGCAGTATCCTGCCAAAATAGCTAATCTGGCCATATTGGAAGTAAACTCCATAACTCGTTTCTTCGATGTCCATCTTCCTTTTTGATGCAGGTGGTGTTGCCAGGAGCATTTATGTCTCACTGTCAAGAAAAACCCTAAACCATTTTAAATGCCATATTCTGTAGGTCTTTGAATGGTTTGGAGAATGCCTATTAATCTCAAATACATCTCTATATATCTAGAAATCCTAACTCACCTAACTATAAGTTTTGACTATTATAGGTAACTATCTATAATCTGCACTAAATTATACATTACATTTCTAACTGAGATATATAAACACAATACCTAAACAAGAGGAGACATATACATATCACAAAATTGACCTCTGTTCTTGTTCTTACAGGAAAACAGAGAAAACCTATCTTCAAATAGCCAAAATACACTGAACATATAGATACCTATGGAAGAGAAGACAGCTCTCCAGAAACAATCACTTAATGAAGAGGAATCTGATACATGATAAAAATATTTACTTGTAGTAAACTATTTCTATACAGAAATCTATTTCTATTTACTATCTAGTATTCCTGTAGTCCCAATTCATGTAAACTAATGCTGGCTTTGGAGTTGAATTTAGCTTTCCTTCTCTAAATTCAAGCATGTTGTTAAGATTAAATTCACGGTTTCTGCCTTAAATCAAGAAGCCAATTGGTGTAAAGCAGAAGAAAACAAAATCTGGGAACTCATTTGCTTATACGCAATTTTCTCTCTGAAATCCTAATTTTCTCATATACATTTTAAAGCTTATTGTTGCCTTTCCCTAATACATACCTTAAAACTTGAAAATTTACTTTAATATTGATGTTTAAGATTTCCACAAGGAATAATAACAATTCCTAACAGCAATCTTTGAACTCTCCGAATAGAAGATGGAGCCCCACGTCGTCATTTCCACTTGACTCAACCTGATGCATCTGGACTACAAACATCACCCTAAAACCGGTTTGAGACTGTTTTGCATGAGACAACCTCTATTTTAGGGATTTATATGTATGTATATGTACAGTAGTTATATTGTTTAGGTATTTGTCCCTACTTTACTCAGGGAAGTTTCAGTCAGTTTTTTAGCTAAGTTCATTGAATATTACAGATTATCTTCACTTATGTTTCCTTTACCTAAGAGATTAGTCAGTCACAGATGCTTAATCGTCAATCACTTCATAGACATGCAGAACATGGCATTTAAATGTTTTAATATTAGTACTCCGTTGACATGAGATGCTGTTGCTCCTGACAGCACCATGCACTTTCCCGAAAATATGTTGGACACTGTTGTTGCTCCTGCTGGAGTTCATTCTCGCCTCAGCTAATGGCCTGTTGGGCAAAGAACTGCCCCCACCTTGACCACTGATTTGGACATGTAGTCCTATGTGCTTACAGGAGACAAATATAGAAGACTGCTGAACCTTGCCAAGTCAGGGTAAGACAGCCTTTCTACCTCCCTGCTGTTGTTGTGGTCTGTCAAGTACTCTTGACCTTAGCCAAAACTGGGTGTACCAATGCTGCTGTGAGACTGTCCAGGTAGCTTGCTGTTTCTGTCCTTGCTGCACCTTTTGGAAGTTTCCCATCCACACTTCCTATCTACCCTAGTATCGTTATTTTCCTTCTCAGGTCTTGATGAGGTTGAAGATTAAACTATCACAACTATTATTCTCTCTTCCTAGTTAGATATATTAGGTACTAGAGTTCAGTTTTCCAGCTTAGGACAACTCTATTATAAACTCTGTTATGCCTTCACCCTAGAACTAGATATGTAGGTCATTTTGTTCTCGATTTTCCTTTTCTTAGAGCACACTTGTTGTTCACTGTTTTGTATATAGTTTTGTATCAAGCCGTAATCTTTTCTTTAGACTAAAAGGGGAATTGTAGTGGGATATTCACTTTGTCTCCTTCTGTGGCCCTGACCACGCCCATTGGGGGTGGAGCCAGAGGCGGAAGTGACCTGTGGAACTAGGTCTGAGGAGGAGCCAGGGAAGGCTCTCTTGCTGGTGGGACGTGGAGAGGAGAGCATCCGGTGGAACTTGCTGGTGTTCATCTGTCTATGTTGTTATTTCTCCCTGAATAAACATCTATTCGGCCTATTTGTTTATCCTGATCCTTACTAAACCACAATAACTAATTGTCATCAGAGTGCTTTCACCTAGTAACTGATGGAAGCAGATGCAGAGATACAGAGTCAAGCACTGGGCAGAGCTCTGGGAGTCCTACTAAAGAGAGAATTATGTGAGTCATAGGGTTCAAGATCATGATGGGAGAACCCACAGAGACAGCTAGCTGACCTGAGCTCATAGACTTGAACAAACACCTAGAGAGCCTGTATGGGCTGCAACTAGGCCCTCTTCATGTAGGTGACAGATGTATAGTTTGGTTTGCTTGTGGGGATCCCAGCATTGGAAAAGAACCTGTCCCCTGCAGGTGAGCTGATTTTTTATAACCTATTTTCCATGCTGAGATGCTTTGTTCAGCCTTGATGCAGGGGAAGAGCTTGGCCCTGCCTCAATTTGATGTGTCATGCTTTGCTGACTCCTATAGGAGGTCTGCCCCTTTCTGGATCAAGACAGAGGAGGAGTGGCCTGGAGGAGGCTAAATGGTAAATGGAAGAGGGAGCTGGAGGAGAGGAGGGAGGGAAAAAATGTGGTTGTTATGTAAAATAAATGAAAAGATGTAATTAAAATAGGAATTATAGAGTGCATTTGCTGTTTCTTTTGTGCGTTCTCAGTCCATCATAAGAGTTACATACTTTGATCAATGGAGATTCCACTCCTTTTTGCTGCTCTCACTCGTGACTTCTAGGCTCTGCTATTATCTTAACATAAAGCAATCTACTTCTCTCATTTCTAAAACCTTGTGATGTCCCGAGGCCCCGATAACAGCATCTCCAGAGCCTTCGTGCTTTGTTGGTGCAGAATTGCTCAATCACAGCTCCCATCTCACAAGCCCCTTGATAATTATAAAAGAACCCTTTATAATAACGGTAATTATTAGAGTCTACATTATTGGCACAGACCGCAATGCCCATTACAACAGGGCCACAACCTCCCTGAATAGTTTATCCTATAATTGTCTTTCACAAAAGTGTCGTCTTTAGCCTACCCAGGCTTTTTAATTGTGTTCTACTTACAAGCTGACTAATAACAGTTCTCCTCAGCTGGTATGTATCTCACTTGTTTACGTCTATTCATATCATGCGTTCTGCCAGAGACTGGCTGAATAAAACTGCTTTCATGACCTCCAGTGGCTGATTGCCATGATAAGGCTTAAAATTATTAATTCTAGTGATTCGTCATTATTTTAACACTCCTGATGGCCTGCAATTTAATACTTGGAATACACTCCCTTTTCTATGTCTGCCTTTTGTTTTTTACTAGATCAAAATGGCTGGAGGACAGATCCTGTACACTACTCTAGGCACTGATTTTTATATACTATATGTGAGCTCAATTAATAAAGAATTGCCGGTAGTGAGCTTTAAAAAGAGTGTTGTTGTCAACTCCATTCTGTGACAGAACACAAATTTAAATCATTCAATAAGGAGTAGCATCAAAAAATGATTTATATACACTTAACACCAAACCCCAAATCTCCAAACTTGACATTCAGTGCTGAAGAAAGAACTTGTCTGTTCTGTTCTCTCGTTATTTGAGTATACGCATCCCATGGTTCCATTCCCTGATCTCCGTATTGGATTATTTTCAAAAGTCGAATTTCTGAACCATTCTTAAAAAGTTATACTTAGGGATCTCAATTTTCTAACAGTCTCATTGTAATTGTACTATCATTAACTTCTAGGAGCTAAAAGATTATCTATATACCTTTTCCATTGATAACTGTTAAATTTTTTCTATAATATTTCACAGCAATTACAGCACATATGAAGCATACATCTAGGCTGAGACAAATAGGCTGATATTCTCCAGTATATGAGAAGCATCTGGAAGAAAGGCAAGTGATCTAAAAAAGGCAATGCCTTCAAGGCCCTCTCAGTTTCAAGCAGGGACTTAAATAGTGACTCAAGCAGCAAAATTAGGTTTCATTTATCTTTTCCAGCTGTCAAGGCTGAATTCTCAACATATTTAGCTCAGTCAAAAATCCCTTCATTGGTGTCAGAAATTAAAAGCTCTCATTTCTTTTATAATAAATAAGAGTATGATATGCCATCAAAGTGTCACCAACAAGGAAATGAAGGTCATAGACATTTGATCTCTGTGTTAACATTGGGAAAATAAGGGCCTGCATGAAAACAGTTGGTTGCATTTTGTCAGATATTCATTTTGCAGTCCAGTCTGACACAGAACTCTCTGTGTAGCCTAGGCTGGCCTCAGACTCATAGCAACCCTTTGGTTCTATTAATATAGGCATGAGCTACTGTTTCAGGCCACATCCATGTAAAGACAAGACCAGCCCCTGAAATTTTATGTTCAATGTCCTATTAGCCATTATCACTATATTGAATGGTGTACTTCTTTAAAGTGACCCTTAACTAACTGAACTTTGTACCATTTGGCTATTGTTTCAAATCCTGTTCTAATATTTTTAAAATCAAATAAACAATTCTTCCAATAACTTAATTCTTACTAGTTACCTGTCCAAGTATCTTCTGCCTTTTCACCTCTTGACTCATGCTAAAACTCTGTGTCCCAAAATATAGACAACATATATGCAATTTGTAAGAGACAGCCTTCTGATTCCATGTTCTTCTTCATTTCATTTCAGAATACAGACTTAGCTGTCTTTCTTTCATTGATTACATGATGCATATTTCAAGGATTACAACTACCTTTGAATGCTAAAAATAATTAGATCATGAATGTTATCAAGGATAAGTTTGCTATGTAGGGCTTGGAGTGATAAAAAGAAAGGGAAGAACCTGTCTCAGGACTTCCTGAAAATCAATACTCTACAGTCCTGACTTAATAACTACAGCTTAAGTCAGCGTTTTAGTGAACTCCCTTCATTTCTTCTGCTAACTCCAGCTCCTTCTCCAACTCCCACAGTTTTCTACAAAGTTAGCAGTTGATGAAGAGCTCCCTGTTAGGGCAGGGAAGGAAGTAGGAGCTTCTAACCTCTTCATCTTATTAGACTCTCTGTCTATTTCTAGGTTGAAAGCAAGTGTTTCCGTGGTTACTCAAAATACCCTGCCGAGTCTTTCTCCAAACGTTTAATGATAAAAATTGGCCCATATTGGAATAAGATACACATTAAACATGCACACTGTGTGGAATGATTGAATCAAGCTACTTGACAATTCATCACTTTATAATTTTAATGTAAAATTCCTAATTCTACATTACTATTAACTATGAAGTTGTGAAATACATCTCAGAAGTCATTCCTGCCTTCATTTACAGCATGCTATTTTTTATTAATTTTCTTTGCTTTTAATTAATTTTTATTTAAACTAAAAACATTCTTGTTTTAAATACCAATCCCAGTTCCCTATCCCTCCCATTCTCACAATGCCCCCGCTAACCCCCTATCCAACCACTCCTCTGGAAGGCTGAGGGCTCCCACAGGGGGATCATAAAAGGCTGTCACATCATTTGGGGCATTACCCAGGCCCTCCTCCATGTATCTAGGCTGAGAGAGTATTCCTCCATAGGTAAGGGCTCCCAAAGCCCATTTGTGTACTAGGGATAAATACTGATCCACTGCAGAGGCCCCATAGACTGCCCAGGCCTCCCAACTGACACTCACGTTGTTCGAACTGAGCATGCTATTTTTTTGACAATTCTCCAATATGTGTTCTGTTCACTAGTGCACACAGATGCCTGGTGGATAATCCACAATACAGGCACGACCTAGGAATCTATAACTGTGTGTCATGGACAGGACATGAATATATTAATAGACTGTCACACAGAAATTACTGTGTGGATAAGAAGTATCTTTCATAATGTTAAAATAATCAATTGAGTCAGAAAATACCATGCTGTGATTTGTACAAATTATGTCACATTAGCTGAAAATAAAACAAAATATTTAAACAAGCAGTATTGGTAATGTATCTATCCATTAATTTAGTTTTTATAGACTTCAATTAGTCTGATATATAGATAGGGAAAACATAAAAATTAAAAATCAGTAATAAATTAATTTTAACAACCTCAAACACATGAATATTATTAACATATATTAAAATAACTCAAATAGAAGTCAGAAAACATGTTGAAATTGAACAATGAAAACACAGTATATTGCAGCATTTTTAAAAAATAAAAGCTGGATGTTTTGGTTCTTTAACCCTAGCAATCCAGAAGTTAAGGCAAGAGGGTTACAAGTTAGAGGCAAATCTGGTCTCTGTAGTAGAATTATAACTCAAAAAAACAAAAAGGATAGTATCTAGGACAAAACTGATAACAATAAGTGGATCTACTATAGCACAAAATTAATCATCTAATCACATGTTAGGTAAAGATAAAAGAAAGTGAAAGGAAAACATTCATCATAGAAAATACCCATCGGATTTAAAAGCACAAAATAATAAAGGAAACATTGATGTTTTTAAATAGCAAATAATGTGATAATCCCCTATAAAGACAAATCAAGGAAAGAATACATATTTATCAACAACAGACATAGAAAGCACACAAGTTTCCTATATTACCTAAGACAATAATATGTTACGAACAAACTCATGCTAATCAATTTTAAAGTTATATGAAAGTACAATTTTGTGAAAACAATTTTAATCCAGCATAGAAATAAAAATAAGATTAGTATTATATTTTCATATATTTCTAATTTAAAATACTTATACACAAAACACCAAAACATTTTCAAAGAAGAATCCACAATCTAATAATAAGCTCCAACCTATGGGAGGGTGTCAGGGGACATGGGAGGTAGGGAGACAGAGAGAGGGAACTGGGATCCATATGTAAAATAAGAAAAAATTAAAAAAAATAAGCTCCAACCTAAGGTCAAACATGTCACTGCTGTTCTAACAACAGAAAATTGCGGACCTAACTCTTATTATTAAATAATAAATTAAATTAATTAATTAAATAATAAAATAAATAAATAAACCACAATTCAACATTATAGTTAACTAATCTATCAGAATAAATAATGCCTGTCTTGTCTTATTTACTTTTCTCTTTCTATGAAAAGACATTATGATCAAAGCAAACTTGTAAAAGAATGTATTTAATTGCGGACTCACAGCTTCAGAGATTTAGAGTTCAGGGAACATAGGCACAGTGGCAGGAATAGCCAAGAGCTTTCATCTTGACCATCAGTTGGGGGACTGATAAATACTTGGAATGGCCAAAATCTTTTGAAATCTTAAAGCCCACCCTCAAGTGACATGCCTCCTACAATAAGACCACATCCCATAACCATTCCTAAACAGTTCTACCACCTGGAATAATACGTGAGCATGTGGAGGCCATGTTCATTCAAGCCATCATAGTGTTGCAATGCCAGTGTCACTCATTATGTTAATAAGGAAAATGAAAAAAATCATTTCAACACATTCAAAAAATATTTGATAACACTCAAACGGATGCAGGAAAATTATGTGAGTTACGTAAGGGTTTAATAATATAAAAATTTCCTACTTTACATAAGTATCTCACTCTACTTACAGCATCCCAAGATGTAAAGCATTTGCTATAGTCAAAGTAGTTTCATAATGTTTAAGTTGTTATTATTTAGATAAGTAGCTGTTAGAAGATGTTACTAAGATTTCTATTGTGATGTCATGGGAATTTTGACTGAGATGGGAAAGAATATTTAATCTTTTGGTAAGATGTTCATTTTCAATATATTAATTTTTATCAACCTATGCAAACAGAAGTCTTTCCATGGCCTAGTATCTTTCTCACTCTCTTCAAAAATATAAAGTTTTCATTGTACAGGCTCAATGCCTCCTTGGTCATATTTATTCATATATATTTTATTTTCTTTGAACTCATTATTAATGGAAGAATGTCAGTGATCTCATTTTGATATAGATATATGTTTGACATAGAAGACTTACTGATTTCTTATGGCGATCTTGTATACTGCAAATTTGCTTAAATAGTTGACCTTTGAAGAAACTTTCTGGCGATGTTTTAAGATGTTTCATAGAGTATACGCTTAACAGTAACTGTTTGGATAAATTATGCATAATGAAATGGATAATGCATGTATGAAGGAAACTATTATTTTCTTTTGCCACAAAACCAACTCTGAATATCAGTTCTTTATCACTGCAGTTTATAAGAGACCTTTGATAGTATTCAGAAGGGGTAATGCAAGTTAGTAATATTATTATCATAGTATGGATTTCTGTACATGTGTAATGTGTATGTATGAATATAGGCTTTCTCATGCCACAGGACAAGTGCATTGGTAAAAGGACCACTGTGGAGTTGGTTGTCTGTTTCTATTTCCACAAGGACTCCACAACTGTATTAATGTTACTCAGCTTGTGTGACCAGTACTTTGTACATGCTGAGCCACTAGCCAGGCTGAAAATAATGGAAGCCTGAAAATAAGCATTTTAGAAAATAATAAGTTTTTAGCAATTCTTAATTTTACCCTTAAGCTTATTCCATCACCTTTCCCAATCAGGTAGAAATAAAAATTAAACAGTATAAGACTGTATTAGTCCCCACATTTTTTTATCTCTTATATGAAACTTCAAGTATTTTCATATATCTCTTTCTCTGAAAATCTAGCTTAGCTGAAATGATTTTGATAACATTTAAAATGGATTAATCATTATGAAATCCTAGAAACTTCTGATTTATAAATACTTTCAGTTTTACTTAGCTTAAAAGATTTACATTTTAAATTATTAAAATAAATCAATCATTATAATCTCAATTTTATACTGTCATATAAAGAAAAATTATGTTTGTAAGACATTTTAAGATTTAAATGTGTATTTAGACATCAAGGATTTTACAGTACTAACATACTTAATTATCTCTACATGCAAATAAGACATATCAATTAAGATGTGTTAATGCAAGTTCTATTCATGTCTAAGATACCTTCATACTAACTCATAGCAAGAAAAAAATGATAGAAATTTTACAGTGATAAGTTTAGAATCAAGCAGTGTTTAAGCCTCAGAAAAGTATCATGAGGCAGAAGAAGCCTCGGTGTATAATCAGCAGAAAAACATGAAATTGTGTGGTAATTTTACACTATTGATTAGCAAGATATACGTGAAAAGGTACAAAAGTTCAGTTAGTACAAAGAAATGTGTCATTTGCATATGAACCTCAGCAGACATTCCCTGATTGGGGTACTTGTGAATCACAGTCCTGGGGTGCTGGTGTATTATAGTCTTGGGATGCTGGTATATTATAATCCTGGTGCTTGTGTATTATAGTCCTGGGGTATTGGTGTATTGTATTCCTGGGACATTGGTGTAATATAATCCTGGGGTGCTGGTGTATGACAGTGCTGGGGGGCTGTTGTATTACAGTTCTAGGATGCTGGTTTATTACAGTTCTGGGACATGGTGTATTACAGCCATCTTATAATGCACTATGGCTCAATAAACCCCTCTGTTATTAGTCAAAACTATGGTGTTATTCTATTGGGAGTCTTTCCAAAAATAACAGTACATCCTTCCTGATTTTGAAAAACCTTAAAATTTGATCACTAGAACATATGGTACATAAATTGTGCCACTTGATTCACAGGGTCTCTTAGAGAATCCCAATTTCAGTGGCCTTGGTTCAGGTTTATTAAAGGTCATTGATGTCATTTATCTATTGCATTCTTCCTACTGTCTTGGGTATCATTCTTCCTCCACTGAGGGATAAGCTCTGAACCAGGGACACAGCTCAGTGGCAGGAACACCTGTTTGAGAGGCCATGTTCCACTGTAAGCACAGAAAACAGAAAAAGAAGTTACACACACACATATACACTCTCATACACATGCATGCACACACACACACACTTGTACACTCATACACATTCATATACTTACATATGCACACATTACTAGACACACACACATACATACACACACACACACACAAAGTCACATACACACACTCCCATGAGCTCACACACACACACCACACTGTGCAAATAAATGAAAATTATGTGACTACTCTGTTTAGTGTCTTAATGTTAGAATATTAGCAAACATAACACTATCTGGGAAGTTGAATCTGCTTAGTGAGTAATTAATTAATAAAAGAAATGTGTAAAATAGTAAAGTGATGCACTAAATTCTTATAAAGTCTTATAAAGTCTGTTTGTTAATCTTTTGAGTCTTTGCAATGATGTAAGATCTCTAGTACACGTTAATCCTGCATTTAGGCCTCTCCTGGGCTCCATAGGGAAACCTGGACTCAAGAAAAATATAACAAACCTTAAAAACAAAATTAAATGACTACAATGTACTCATTACAGTTACCATTCAGATGAAAGTTCACAGAGTCACAAATATTATACAGTTTATTCCAGAACAATTTGATGAGGAATAAATGAAAGCAAAAAATAAATATGGTTATAGTCTTTCCATTAATATTTATTTTCCTTCTTAGAAAAATCTGTGAACACCCTGGGTGTTTCCTCATTATCAAATGCTAAAAGCAAATAAGATTTTTTTAGATGTGTGCAATAATGCAAAAATCTTGAAAAGAAAACAGGTAGTACCTGAAGGAACAAACAAAGATACCTTGTGCATCTTTACAAAAGAACAAAATGCAGGCTCAGGTATGATCTCAGGATGGAATTCTTACCAACCATCCAACTGCAGAGTGAGCAGAAATTAGAGAGGAGATCGATATTTCACCACAGAGTATTTTTAGTGTTTAAAATTACAGGACACAGAAGACTCTGACAGAGAGCAAGTGAATGGTACACAGTGTGTGTGTGTGTGTGTGTGTGTGTGTGTGTGTGTGTGTGTGTGTGTGTGAAATTCTAAAAATGCTTCACTTGACAAAGCTGTACAAAGGGTTATCCATAGTGGCTGGCACTGACGACTGCTCTCCTCCAGATCTGAGCAGACAAAGCCGGTTGTCTGGTCTTACACTGTCTACTAAAGCTCGTGTGCTTGCATTAGGTCTAGTTTTCTAAAACATTTTACTGGCATGTAAGGTCTCTTCACTGTCACTTCATTTTCAGAACATGAACTGGTTCCCAGGAGACGTCATCAAATATTTAAATAGCTAGAAGTCACCATAGGCACTGGTCCTGGCACAGCCAGATGCTTCACAGACAATCTCAGCTCATGCCATTGACATTTGAAATAGAACTTCAGAACAATTTAAATGGCACACTAGCATTTTACATATAAGGATGCTAAAGTTTATTTCAATAATTCCTTGGGGCATTAAAAAGATGTTCAGTGTGTGTCTAAAAACATCATGGGATAAACATCTTTCATGAACTTTCAAAATATATTTCCTTCACTTTGATTTCTCATAAAACAAATGAATCAAGTTGGTCATGGTAAAAACTTAAACCATCAGCAGGGAAGTCAAAATAATTTGTTTACTCACTTATACCAAAGTTACTATTTTATTATTAATTTCACTATTATTTCTCCATCTGGAGATACATATATCACTGACTATTCTGTATTTAGTGCTTTTTGAGGGGGAATCTCTATATCAAGTGAAAAGTATCATTTTATTTGTCGCAAACATTTACTCCTCCTTAGTGGATGAGAATTGCGCAGGCTCACCTAATCTCAAGAGGTTTCAGGGCCACCTGCAAGGTGCATTAATGCTTACTATGCAGATAATCAAGCTGGGCTTTTCCCTTTTCACGTGAACAGATACTGTTCTGAAAAAGCATGAAATGCTTCTCCTTACACAGTTTCAATCTTTTCTCTGACAAGCAAGGTACCTCCCAAAGGACACCTACTTCTATCTTCTGAATCTTGAAGAGGAGACACCTGTTCACAATCCACAGGGACCTGCGGTTCAAATGTAACATGTGCTGTTAAGGCGCAGATTTGAATGTTCTCTCTTACTGTAGCAAAGTACAATGTTCTTTGAATATCATTCCCTTAGGTAAATGTCTTTGTGCTGAATGACTAGAGAGCTGTTTAATGAATGGCAAAGGTAAAACCAAACTGTTTTGTCTTACACACGTCTTAGAAAATTTTGGTATTTGAATTTTTATGATAACTTTCTGGTTAATTTCTCACACATGCATTTCTGTACTATGTAAAAAATATCATTTTAAACTCTTTCATGATTGTGTTAATGGGATCCTTAGAATGCCTCTGCAGCCTGATATTATATACCCCCAATATCTTGATGCCTATTTTGGGATTAATATTTTTTTAACTGAAGATTCAAGAGCTTAGTATGTTTCTTTGTAAAAAAGCTTTCTCTTATTTCCAAGTTATTATCTGGGTTCCAGTCATTGTAGAAAAATCAACCCATCTTATAGACATGTTGATAAATTATGTTCTGAGATACTGCTGAAGAATCATTTATGCATAGTATGTCTAGCTATATCACCTTGTTCTCAACACCATTTCCTGTCCCAAATCCATTCATTTAACCACAAAGGAGGGGGGTATAAAACTATACACCAGGACTGGCAGGAATACCTCAGACCCCTCAGCATCACTGCTTACACAGATGTAAGACGTGGGCAGAAGTAGATGAGACACAGGTGTATTGGTGGGGATGGTGGATAAGAATAAAGGACTAAGGTATGGTGATGCTGTTCATTTGGCTGGCCAGTCACCCATGACATTACACTGGAAAGGCTTCTGAGGCCTCCCACAAGTTATGTGAATGGCTTCTACAGACTCTCCCAAGACTCATATATGGGTTGTGTTTTGTGTATTTGTATGTATACTTGCCTTGGGATATTCCACCAGACACACAGTCTCCCATTTTCTCCGAGGTTAAGTAACTAAAGCTTCCACACAAAAATCTATAAACAAATGTCAGTTCACTACCTTAAAACCAATAGTTCCTAAATATATTATTTCTTTACTAGGTCAGCAGCACGTTTAAAACATAGTGGGGTCAACATGTCATGGTCCTATGTGCTTGTTAGAGTGAGCATAAAAGATTCAGTCATCCATACGTGGGACTGTAACAATGACTCCATTTCTTTCTAAACACAAAGATCCTTGAGAATCTCAGATATAAAACTTGAAAGGAAGGTAATTCTCCTCTTGTTCTTTCATAATAATTCTTTGAACGCAATACATATTAAGAATAACAGAAAGAAGTCTTTCATTTTACAGAGAGAATCATTTAAGAAATGAAAATGTCATAAGAAAAGAAAATGAAAATTGGAATCTAATTCTCTATAAATGTCTCCCGTGCTCAATTCATTGTCATTCATATAATAATGTGAGTGGGGTGGAGTCATCAAAATTGTCAAGAGCCTGCAAATATTCTTGTCTTGTGTCATTGGGTAAAAATGAAATAATTTAGAAGTATGTATTATATACAATATTCTTGGCATTTCTCCCGTGACCTATTGGATGCATGATTATGATAACCAAAATGTGCATGTTCAAATAATATACTCTCAATGTACAGCCATCAAACAAGAAGATGTACAATGAATATTGGAAAGTAGAGTGGATAATTGTGAAGAAAATTATGCATAGTATTTTCTTCATCTGTCAATTATTTGAACTTACTGCACTAACAGAAATAGAAATCTCTTTGTGTGTTTGTGTGTGTGTGTGTTTTCAAAGAATTCCCTGTGAATGACAATATATTCTTTAGCTACCAAGGATGCACCTCTATTCAAAAAACACCTACATTATATAAATAAGGTTTTACTTGGTCAAGTGTCCACTGCAGCATTCATGACTGGTTTTAGAAATGAAGATATGCCCTGTTGGGTTCATGTGTAATCAATATAACATTGTGCAATCGCTTTGGTTTCCCAGGAAGTTTCTGCATTTCGAGGAAGCAGTGCCACTATACAGAGATAAAGTTAGAAAGAAATTCAGTTGATTCTCTTCTTCTTTATCACTGTCTCTGTTAGCGTTCTGCTGATGTGACAAAGTACTCACAAAAAGAGGGAGAAAAAACTTTAGAGAAGGAAGACACATTTTGGCACATGATTTAAGAGGTTTAAGTTCATGGTTTCTTGACTCCACCAATGTGTGCCAGAAGGAAGTCCAAATGTCTTGCCAAGGACATGTTTAGAACAGCTGCTAATCTTGTGGCAACCAGAAAGCAAAGAAACAGACCACAGGGACCAAGAATGAGAGACAGCACCCAGGGGTCCAGTCTAAGTGACCTCCTTCCTCCAACTAGGGTCTGTCTATTAAGTTTAGATCACCTCCCAATGGTCCATTCAGCTATGACTTCCACAGTGATCTATTAAGTTGGGGCTCTCAGCATTCAGTCATGTGTGAATACTGTTGCATGAGATATCAATGCATGAGCCTCTGAGGGAAAGTGGTAAATCAAATCACAACATAATGAAATATACAGATCTTAGACCTACGGAAGAGACTCAGGAATCAGGGAAGCTGTTTGGGGCTCAAAAGCAGATAAAGGGAAAAGCCGATCTTCACTATCTCCTTGATGCTTTCTGCTTAGACATTTATCCTACATCCTATATTAATTGGAAATGAAATCAATTGGTTAGCTGTTATTATGCTATCATATGTCTTAGGAATGTCCAACATCAATTTTTTTGCCCCAGACACCAAATTGATAAGGGATATCCTTCTGTATGCTGTGAGTATGTGTTGCTTTTATTGGCTGATGAATAAAGCTGTTTTGACCAATGGCCAGGCAGAATATAGCTAGGTGGGAAATCCAAAAGGAGTTATAGAAAGAAGGTGGAGTCAGAGAGACGCCTGGTGGCCACCAAGGGGGCAAGGGTGCCAGAACATTACCAGTAAGCCTTGACCATGTGGTGATGCACAGACTATTAAAAATGGGTTAATTTATAAGAGAGAGCTAGCCAGTATTATCTGAGCCCTTGGCCATACGATTTTAATTGATACTAATCTTCAGAATGTTATTTCTGTGAGTGGCTGCAGGAACTGACTGGAAAGAAATAAAACTTACAACTAACACCAATCACCTACAACTTGGTGAAAGTCAATTTTCCTTGAAATAAATTGCCAGCTCATAGGCCAGGAACCAAAAGGAGAAGGAGGAGGAGGAAGGGAGAAGGAGGAGGAAAAGGAGGGGGAGGAGAGGCTGAATGGCAATTTCCACTCCCTCCCCATTTTCCCAATTACCATGCACATGTTGGTCAGCAAAACCCTGCAGAAGAAGGGAAGCCCTAACATAGGCAGATATGGTTTCTTCCTTTTTCAAAGAGAGATGACAGTTTTCTTGGCCCTGACTCACCTGCTAGCAAATCTTCGGGAGCTGAAGGTGTAAAGATCCAAGGCGACAAGAACTCATCACCTCTCTGAATAGAAATGAAAACAGTCCAATTTTAGGAAATGAGAACAGAGGGCTATCACAGGAAGCAATCCTGTGTTGATTGCCCAGAACACACCCGGCTGCCTCAGAAATAGAGCTGCTGAGGTACAGGTTCTGCCACTGTGTTTTGTCAAGGGGAGAGATAGTGTAGTTTCCTCCCCTTATCCTTTTATCTCTGCCTCGGCATTCCAGTGTGAGACCCTCTCCCTTAACTCGGCATCAGTGAGCTGTCTCTTGTTACTCTGTCTTCCTTGCTGTTATTATTCTTGCTACTCATAAAATGAACTCAGTGAATGATCTTATCTTTTATAAATAAAAGTGTGAGTTGTGACTTCATATATTAAAGTATAAGATAACACAGAAAAATTACAATGACAGTAATTTGGCTGAATTGACTTTCTTATTATTCTTCTTTTGAGTCGATGACCACACAGAGCTTTGCGGCAATAGTAAATGTTTCTCAATGATCTTGTATACAAGAAGTGTTCCGTGATGCTTTTAAATGAACTCATGGATATGAATACAGTCAAAATCCCAGCACATTACTGTGATGGGGAAAGTTGTTCTGTGTAGATGTTTCTCTTGTTGGTTAATGAACAAAACCCTGAGTTAGAGGTCAGAAAATTTCTCTGGTAAGATAAGCCACAGCCTCGTGGCAACACATAGATTGGTAGAAATGGATTAATAATTAAGACAGAGCTAGCTAGTAAGAAGCCCTAATCATCAGCCAACGGTGCATAATTAATAGGAATCTCGTGTGTTCATTTAGGATCAGAAGTGGCGGCCGGGTCTAACCGGAACTAGAACTGCATGTTACAGTATTGTCTCCAATGATGGCATTATGGCACACAGCTAACATGTGATGCTACTTTCAGTTCAAAAAATCTTTAATGGACACTGACAAAAATATTTTGAAGGTATCCAGATTACCTTCAAAGATGCAGTTTGCAGTAACTCTGCTAAAGATCTAGTGGTGAAAATGCCATGTGTCAGAAGCTCATCCAATCCCTTTTTAATGAGCAGAGTTAAAGTATCTTGAAGAAGTGATCAATAAAGAATAAGATGTAAAACTTAATATGCACATTTCCCACTGACACATGAATGATACAAATGCATGAAATTCACACGGCCCAGGTTAAAAAAAAAATACATAAATTAACTGATCTGCTGATCTGAGGTCTAAACTATCAGGTTTATTCAAGTTTATTGTCTCCTAACAGAAAATCAACACCCTTTCAAAAACTGTAATAGAATTTAGTCTAGTCTCTGGCCCTATGTGCTCTCTGTCTCTCTCTCTCTCTCTCTCTCTCTCTCTCTCTCTCTCTCTCTCTCTCTCCCTTCCTTCCTCCCTCTCTCCCTCCCCTCTACATACCTGTGTATGAGGATATAATATAAAGAAAAAAATGAGCTAATAGCTCATAACATAAAAATCACCGAAAATATCATTTAGGCCCAATAACAGAATGAGATAGTCCTATAAGCACTTCCACACTGAAACAGATTTGTTACTAAAAGTCTGATGCTGGCAAATTTGTCAGAAGGGCAGGTTGGATAAAAGTCAAGAGCTCTGTTAGCCTTCCAGTCATGCTTCAGCAGGTATATGAAAACAGAAACCTCTTGCTGCCATCCAGAGGAGAGAAAGCCTTCCGGCATCCTGCTACCTTGTGAGACGACCAGTGTCTGGTCTCCTGACACTAATACCAGCCTAAACACAGGTCTCTGGAAATCTAGGGGTCTGCTTCCACCACTGCAGAAGGAAGTGTCTATATAGTATTTCACCTTTCAAATGATTCCCAGGTAAATTGCACTGACAAAACCTAATCATATCCAAACTTGGGAGCAGGGAGTCGGTACTCTTAAGGTTTCCAGGCCCTGCAAATCGATAACTATCCAGAAAGAGTAAGGATGAAAGGAAAAGTTGACCACTATGCAACAATAATTCTAGCTAATTGGCATGGAAAATAAAAATGAAAGGTGTTAAAGCCTATGCCAGATGTTCCAAATTACAAGCCCCCCCTTCTGTTTGTAGTGCTATATCCAATGAGTTCATGAGTTCTTCTCTAGCACCAAGAAGAGAGGAGAGGGAGCCTCCCCACAGAGCCAGTCTCCCTGCCAGAACATGGACTAGAGTCCTACCGAGAGATGTCAGAGTCTGAAATGGAAAGGAGAGCTTTGGGAAATACGAAACACTTGTTTACCTAGACAATGTCCATCCTGCGTCTGTGAGAAAAGAAAAACATATTTATTCTAACACAGTAGGAAATAAATGAAAATGCACCGATTTGGCAACTCATGGTGTTTATGTTTTGGGTAGCCTCCAGATGCAGAAGCTCGGAGTTGCATCCAACCACCAACAAGGCAGGCCATCTCAAGACAGAAGCCACTGAATGGGGCTACTTAGGCCATTACTAGAAGGATGTTAATTAACAGCAAAATGACATGAGGCAGTGGTTTTAAGTATGGAAAAGCCTCATAAATTATTTTGAAGTGACAAGACAGAACCAAAAGACTTACTTTTGTTTTTAGGTAAGAGAAATGCACCAAAAAAAAAAAAAATACTACTTTACTATGATGACATACTTTTCACATAAGCAGAAAGGTTGTGGATGCTTAAGTTAGACACACACGGAATTGACTCAGCCTGTGTCTTTTCTGTGACTAGGCATTATTAACACATCTCACTTACGCATCTGGCATCCACTTCTGACGTCCTGTCCCTTTTTAGAGTACAGTATTTCACCTTTGTTAAACTCCTACTGAAAAACAGGTGAATTCCTCTAGCTCTATAGGGGGAAAAAATACCCTTTCCAAATAAGCTTGGGAAAAGAGCCTAACAAAGGCTGCTATAGACGCAGAATTTTTATCTGAATGTGACAAAGAAACCTACATGAAATCCTGGGGTGGAGGCCAAGGAAGCAGCCACCAGAAGCCATCATCTCTGGTTTGTCCCCTCTCTCCTGGAAGGACATTCTTATTCTGATATACAAGCCAAGCCAGCGGGTTCTTTTGACAGAGCATTTAATGTAAGCAGTAATTCTCCCTTCCAGTTCTACTATCTGTGAGGTACTTATTATCTTCATTTTAAAAAGTGAAGAAACAGGCACACAAAGATTAAATAGCTTGTTCAAATACTCTGTGCATGTGGGTACATCTTCTGTCTTCCCTACAAGCAGGGACTGAATAAACACACTTTCTAGACTCACATAACGTAGAAAGACACTTATGACCGACATCACCTTTCTAAAAGATTGCCGGTGTGTTTCTGAGGACTTTAATGAGGATTGGCCTGTGTTGTGGTGATCTATGGAGAGGAAATTTTAGAATGTGGGGATTAATGTAGAATTCTAACTTTAAGTGAAGTCATCCCTCATAATTTGAAATGTACATTTTTTATACATAAATAGGTGTATTTAGTTATTTTACACCCAGCTCCCAGTTCCCCAACCTCCTCCCCCACCTTGGCCCTCTCCCCATATCCCCCTCCATCTGTTCCAAAACACCAATCCACTCCATGAAGCATACATTTTAATTTACAAACTATTGAGTTCTTGTAATCATATTTTCCCCATTTGGAAAATCAGGTCCTTTTAAATTGAGTCGATGCTGTAATTCAAGTAAAAACTTCATCTAAAAAAAAAATCATTTATATACAAGACAACTGATGCATTTTATATGTGACCTTAAATTGTTATATAAGCACAAAGAAACACAAAATCCAATGGTTAAATATTAGTTCTTTAATAATTTTATGCTCTCTCCCATGTAGCCTAGAAGTTTAACCACAAACTAACTGCACCTTATCTTACTGCTTGCCATAGGTAAACTACACAAATAAACTACAAAACAGGCCAAAATTGGTGGAGGTTGAAACAAACTGAAGAATTTGTTTCTCATGGATAAAACTTATCTAACAAAGTCTGTTATAAAAACTGTTTTTAATCATTGTATAAATAATTTAATCAATGAGTCTACTAAATCTGTGACAGTATCATCATAGCCCAGCCCTCCTATGTGACAATTAAGTTCACATTTTTGTTAAACTCTGTAAAAAGGTTTCAAGACGGCTCAGTGGGTAAAGGTGTGCGCTGCCAGGTCTGATGACCTGAGTTCAATTCTCTTGACTCACATTCAAGAAGAAGAAATAAAATTGTCCTCTGTCCACAAGACACATGCTTTGGGCACACACACACACACACACACACACACACACACACACACACACACACAGATTCCGCATGTGAGGGTGAGAATGTAATATTTGACTTATATCTGGCTTATTTCACATGACAAAATGTTCTTCACTCCTCTCCACATTACTTAAAATGCCACACTCCATTCGGCTGTTCAGCCATATGTGTGTATACATATATACATTTATGCAATGAATACACAATGTATATCTAACTCTGTGTCATTTATTGACTGACACTGACGTTGATTCCACATTTTGACTAATCTGAATAACATGACGACAAACACAGGGATACAAGTAGTATTTTGAGAAACTGACTTCATTTCCTTCAGATAAATGGACAGTGGTAGCCTTTCTTGCTCTTTTATACGTCTAATTTCAGACAATATTAATATAAACTCCCACACAGTTTTTCACAATGACTGTGCTCATCTATAACCCATCTACTATGCAAATATGCATGTGTTAGCTGACAACGCAAAAATCGAGATTTCCTGTGGATGACTCAGAAATAAGACCAGTAAGACTAAACTTGTTGTTTTATATGAGAAGAGTGTTAGGGATGATTCCAAATACATTGTCTGTCCAGCAGAGAGGAGCAAAGTTTTTAGTGTTGACCAAGACCCCCCTCCTCAGTGATTGGAGTCAGTGCCTTTAAGGACAGAGATCTTGTTAGTGCTGGCAAATATCATCACTATACATTTACCAGCCTTAAAATTGCCACAGCAATACTCAGCATAAGAAAAAACACAACGGGAACAAGTATTCTAACAGGAAAGAAAAAAAAAAAAAAGAATCAATATGTACTTCTGAATGAAACTTGTAAGTAGATACGCATGAACCATGGTAATAGGCCCTGAAGATGTGAGCAAAGCTCTCAGAAAGGAGGAGTAGATATAGACCAGCCGGAACATGGTAATGTCTGTGCTTCATTTTGCTTCCACTGGTTAGATCCAGTAATATCCCCATTCTAATCCAATGCATGGCAGCTCGATTTTTACTAATGAAAAGCTCTTCCACATTGTGAGAAAAGTAAGTCGGATTCAAATCAAGACAAGTAAGAAAGGTGATGTCAGTTCCCCCCCCCACCCAGAGCTTAAAAATGCACTTTCCGCCCCCTAGGGATCAACTGCCTGTGAGACTGTTTAGGAAAACTCTATAATAATCTCTGTTATCCCTTCACCCTAAGTAGGTCTTAAGTTTGTGTGTTCTTAATTTTCCTTTTCTTAAAGCATACTTGATATTTGCTGTCTCAATATATAGTTTTGTATCAAGACTAAATCTTTTCTTTAGACTAAAAGGGGAGTTGCTGTGAGATGTCCACCCTGCCAGCGCTTGTTGCACTGACCACACCCATTGGGGGTGGGAACAGGTGTGGGCATGACCTGGGGAAACTAGGTCTGGCATCCCAGAGCCAGTATTCTCTCTTGCTTCCAGGTCAGAGACAGAGGGTATCCAGAGGCATCCTTCGGAGGGGAACCTGTTTCTGCTCTAAGTGATGTTTCCCTGAATAAACATCCATCAGCCTATTTGTTTTCCTACATTCTTATTGATCCATGATGATGCATCATCTTCCCCTTGAGTTTGCAGGATGTATCTTTTTCTTTCTTCAACCTGCCCATATTCCTGTCCCTAATGGCAAGAAACAAGTCTGTCAGGGGAGACAACATAAAACTAGCAAAGTATTGCTGGGTCATATTATTCTCCATTCTCTGAAAACATACTTCTTGGAGTCAATGTGGTACAGATGTGTTTAACGGCATGATATTAGCCTTGCGCTTCAGCACACGCAGCACTAGCAGACAGTCCAAGAGATCCAATATGGACACCCATGACGGTACCCTGCTTCCCCTCTCTCACCTCCTCATAACAGTGTATGCTGTTATGGAGGGAATTCCTTGCTGGTGAGGATTCCAGCTCGAGCTCCCTGCAGTTGCAAAGAAAAGCAAGGAAAGGCACCCTATCACCCTCTGTCAAACAGAAAAATGTGGGATTTTGCGGCACTTTATATCCTTTGCCTCTCTTTGACAAGCGTGATGTTGAACAGCATTAAATATTAATTTGTATAATGCAGTAGTCGTATAAAGCTGGGCATAAAACACAGCGGGGGAAATTGCATTTTCTTACTGTTAAGACTATTGCTACAGTGTTCTGGCACCTCGCGCTGTCATCCTGCTTAGTAGATTGATGTTTATTTTCCCAAAGCACATTGACTGCCATCAATAGCGTTACTAACTTGTCTACTGTTGTGTTGCCCTCAGAAGCTGTAAATCCAGCCGCCTGCAAAGGGGTCTTTAGATTCAAGAGACTACTCATAATCTCTTGACACAAAGTTAATCAAAATTCAGAAGTGACACATGAATGCTTGCCTGGGGCAAGCAGTTGATGTTAAACCTGGGCCTAGCTCTGGATTTGATCTATAACTCATCTCACGATGTAAGGCCAGGGACAACTTGACTTCAGAGTGCGCTATTCCCTTGTTTTCACAAGTGCAGTCTGTGTAAACAAATGTCCCGATTCTTTCCTAATTTGTTCCAGAGAAAGGTATTTGCCAAAAAGGGCAGCTTACCCTTTACTGTGCTCAGTCTTTGTTTACCCTTTAATCTTGTTCCTCGGGTAACTATTGAAACTATTGTTTTCATTCCATTTTCCCAGAATAACCACAACAGTGCTCCTCAAAACTAAGTATTCAAACCATTGCTTAAAGGCACTCTCTTCATTCATGTTATGTTTGGTCCCCCTTCTGCCATTTTATTCACAGTTCTCCATATCTGTTCATGTGCATGAACTAAGCTCTGGCCACTCATGACCCACTGAATGTTACCCAGCCAAACTCTGGCCATGGGCTTTCTTCTATAGAATCTCTTCTTTTCAGACTTGAGTTGATGAAGAATAACATCATAGCCCTTAGAACCTTTGTATAACTCACCAGCCATGGCATCCAGTTATATTTCAGTTCCCTATGCCTTCTGCTTTGCAAGTGTAGCCTCCCTTGGTCTTTCTATTTATGGAGAAGGAATTTGTTATTCTTACACCATGACATTCTAATTTAGAGGGTGCAGCTCATTGGCAGAGCCTTAACTAATAGGCACAAAGTCCCGAGTTTCATCCCAAGCTCAGCCCCTATTTCCCTAGAAAGTTCTTAGGTCAACCGTATCCAAGATAAGGAATAACTGACAGGTACAGCATTGAAATATTCAGAGAAAACAGATCCCTTTGATTACTTGGTTTAACACTATGCAGTCAGTGCTACATGAGAAGGAAGGAAAGCTCCCAAAGGTCATATCTGGAACTAAGGAAATGTGAAGTGTCAACTGAGTTAGTGTCTCTGTATTCCAATTCTTCCTGGAACTTACAGGGAAGGAGAGAAGCCCTATTTCTGTTCTCCCCTCCCTCTTCTCCCTTTTCCTCTCTCCCCTCTCTCCTCTCCCCTTGCCTCCTAGCCCCCTACCTCCCTCTCCTTCATCTCTTTCCCTCCCCCCTCTCCCCTTTGTCTGTCTGGCAAAGATAAGCAAGCCTTTGCTTCTAAACACTTTCACATTCCTAGAGAAAAAAATTACTTTATTCTGACTTTCATAACACCCCCCACTTAGAGTGTGGTATTGATTAGTGGTAAAGTATTTCTGGATTACTTCTCCCACTTTTTAACGTACTTCAGTGTTTCACAAATGAGTCCTGACATAAACTGGGTTCCAACTACTGTGATTCCAGGGCCAAAATAGATTGTAAAACTGAGATACCCACTTCACCATGGCTTTTATATGTTACATCCAAATTTCAGATAATGCCAGTGGATGCTATTAAAAAGTAGGTCCCATCTGTAATAAAGCCTCTCTTCTAAAAGCTCGGGGACCACTTTGTAAGAAAGGCCAGAAATAGAGTCAGAGGTCCAGGAGGACCAGAGAGAAATAGCATCTGTGGAAATGACAGGGCTACTGGACTGATGAGCTCCCAACAGCTATGGTCACATGCAGACGATCAAGCCAGTCAATATTTATACATAAAGGGAGAGAGGCTCAGAAGCCCTTGCATATAGTTATGGAGGTACCGGCAGTCTGTGGAGGGCAGCGCTCCCACGAGTGCATCAACAGCCCAAACTAGATGTGATGGGATATATGTATGTATGCATACATACATACATACATACATGAAGGACAATAAATTGGGGAGGTAGGGACTCCGGAGTGGAGCACAGCAGTTAAGTGTAAGAATGGGGAGATGATATGATCAAAATACCTTGCATGCAGCTATGAGTTTCTCAAATTGTGGGAATGTATTATTATTAAAATAAAAAAAAAGTCACATGAGGTTTTTAAAGAGAAGTGATGGGAGATGTCATTCTGTATATGTTTCTCATACTGGTTAATGAATAAAGCACTGTTGGCCAATAGGAAAGGAAGATAGGAGGGACTAGGAGACAAGGAGGAAATAGGAAGGAGGAAGGAGGAGTCAAGATGGAGAGACTGGGGAGACAAGACGCTGGCCCCTTTCCCTGGTAAGAAGACCACGTAAGACCACGTGGAAATACGTAGAAATGGGTTAATACTTAAGACAGAGCTAGCCGATAAGAAACAAGTAACTGGCCAACAGAATTGTATCTAATACAGAGTCTCAGTGTGTTAATTGGGGCTGGCGTGGCGGTGGGACAAGACCAGGCGGCAGAGGAAAAACTGTACTCCTTACAGAGAAGCAAGGGAAAAGGTATCTTTCCGGTAGTCTTCAATCCATATGGACTTCTCTTTGTGAATGGGATTGAGACCTTGTAAAGAGGCTGTAAGTAATGCTGAGCGTCCTTTGCCCCAGCCTTCTGCCTTGTGGGAACACAGGCCTCTCCCAACAGAGGAACCCGGCAACACTTAAATATCGGATTCCACAACTGTGAGACTACAAGTTTATATTGTCTATAATTTTCTCAGTCGCAAGTATTTTGTTACAGCTGCACAAAGCCAGACAAGGAATTCAGATTCATATATGTCTGTTGGAAATACTGTTCATCATTGAAATCTCTGCTGGAAATGTTGATGTTTCCGGGCTATCTCCAGCTGGTCAAGATGGAGATCAGGCAGCATTCTGATAAAATTCCATCAGTGTCCAGGTAAAACTTGTGATAGAATTTAGCCAGTGTCCAGATAGCTTAATGTTCTGCAAATGGAGGAGGCAGGCCTCGTGTTCTTTCCTCATGAATCCACTTAAGTGGCACACTACCAAAGCTGCTTCTGCTGGCAGCTCAAACCACCATTCCCACTGGAAGCCCCGCTGGTATCAACATCGTGGCCTCCTGGCATACTGGCCAAAGCTGTGCTGCGGTCTGCTGCTGCGTTCAGCCGCTGTCTTCCTTGAACTTTCGCTAACCAGATCCCAGCAGCTTTCCAGTCTTCAGTAGTGACCGGTCCCAGGCCTGACAACAGCTTCCCGCAGAGGGAGGTACCTTATGTCACCCTGCCTACTATTCCTCAGTATGTTGTGGCATGAGAAGCACATTCCCTTGGTGGTCTTACCTAGGGGGAGGTGGAATTTACTGGTTTGGGTCGTTCTGCGCATGGTCAACACTTGATCTTCCGTTTCCTTCCATGGGAGATGATTTTTGAGGTCTGTGGATATGGAAATCTTTTTTTTTTAACTAAAAAAAAATATTGATTTATTATATGCAATCCAGGAGGAGAACAGTGTACATACACTTCCCCACGCTAGGCTTGCATTCTCAGAAGCAACCTCATCCTACTTATGAACAAAGGCAAAGTCTGGCCTCGTGGTCAGAGAAACAGAACTGATAACAGACCAAAAAGACTCTTGTAGCAAAACAGACTTTCTAGTGCTGCCTTTCTACCCTGAGTATATCCAGCAGCTCAGGACAAAGTTGCATAAATTTGTCTCTAAGCATTGTAAAGTCCTCATAGCGTTCCAGAGGGACGGGTTATAGCTCCCGGCTCACCTTTCTTATCTCGGCTGTGTGATGTAGAAGGTTCTCGAGGACAAGCAGAGAGATATATAATTATGGTGGAAATTGTTCTTGGTTAGCTGGGAGCAATGGGTCAGGGCAGGCAAGATGGGAGAGTCTGTCAAGTCCACCCCTCCAATTCCAGGGTTCGTGGGGCACCTTAATTCGCTCAAGAAGAACCCCAAGAAGCTGAGGGCATGAATCAGACAACTCCACACCACTCAGGTCCGGATGTTTGAGCTCACAGATGATCAGACACTGGCTCAAGTAATCCAGGCCTAACTGTGAGAGAAGGAAGTAAGTGATTGACAGAGTCTCCAAGGGGTTGTTCTGGCACCTGAGCCCCTCTTCAGGGCAGCCTATTAGGAAGTAGATTGCACAGAGATTCTGGAGAGAGAGAAGTTTGGAGAACTGAGAAAGCAGCAGGCATATCCATTCCTGTTCTGCAGAAGTATCCGCCCTGAAGGGCTTCTGAATTCTTTGTAGGATGAGGGTGTGAAGATTTCTCACCTGCCCCAGTAAGGAAAAACGTGTGCCATGTATTGAAGACATCAGTGACTCAACTGCGTCTCCCAGATACAGCCTACACCTACCGTTTTGAAGAGCTGTGTAGCAGTGAAGACGGGTGCATTCCAAACATGCAGCCTTCTATAGCATAAATGGATGGAACCTCATTCCCCCTTGACCCACTGCAACAAGTACATGGCACATGCACTGATACTGGCCTTCATGACTTCAAGACCAGTTACTACGGTAAAAGGTTTCTCCTACACAGAGTTAGGACACATCCTCACTGACTGTTGTTGCCTCATAGCTTATAGGAGCAGTCAACTTCATGGCTTCCAGCACTAAGGTTTCAGAAGTCGGGTTCACATTTATAGAATCAAGTACTCTTAAGTTTTGAGCTGGGATGAACCTTCTCTGTAATCAACACATCTAGTCCATCAAGCAGAGCTTTCAAAGTCTCCATGCGGGATTTGTAAAACAGGCCGCCTGCAGGAAGGCATGCAAAAATTAATAAATTCTTGTGTTGTTCAGGCTCAAAAACAAATCAAAAAACCAGATAAATATTTCTGGCTTTGTCTCTTTTTTTTCTGCCTTATTATTTTTGAAATTGTATGCATTATGAGCGTGTGGATATAATTTGTGCCACATCCTCCCCTCCCTACAAACCTCCTGAGTTTCTCCACTCCCTCTAAACTTCATAACCTCGTGCTCTTATTATTTCTACATACCTCACACTCTGTGCATCTGAAAGTCCCAGAAATGCCAAGACTGCCATTATTTATTTTAAATTCTTATTATGAAAATCAACCCACCAATGTACATTATTTCATTTTTTAATGAAAATACTCTAGTTATGAAAATTAAGTTATAAATCTAAAACCCATATTTCAAGTTTCAATAGACTAAACAGAAGGAAGCAGGCTTGAGGAAAAATTATCCCATGGTAACCACACACTGGTGGCTCAGAACACACTCGGTAAATAACAACTGATGAAGCTGACCACACATTGCCATAAGACAACTTTCAGTTTTAAATAAGACTTTACAAACCACAGCCTAGCATGTCCTAGCATAAATAATATTTATGAGTGATAGTTCTCTTCAATCCTTTTGTGCCAGTGATTTAGGTCTGGCAGGCAATGCTAAGGTCTCTATTAGTCAGGTTTACATCTCTGAAGTTCAATGCAAAAACAGTCAAACACACCCCAAATATATTTGAATCCTGTCTATTCAAAGACTACATAAAACTTGAAATAACAAAAACACATTGTGTGTGTGTGTGTGTAAAGATTAAGAGGAAGTAGAAATAAATCAGAAAACAAGGAAATAATTTGAATTCAAGAATAATTATAAAGAGCTTCGGGAGAGGGACCACAAGGAATGGAGAGGTCAGTACATCTCCTTTCGTATCTCAATAAAGGACTATAACTCACAAAAACAAGATGCAGCACTTGCACCGTAGACTTATTGAAACAGCTGGACTGTCCCTAAGATCACGTTAAGGAATTTCCTAGTTGAAAAGACTCTAAGAAGGCATTTAGAGATGGCATGGTTGGCTACACTGCTACAGAGCTACAGTTTCCCTCCCTGAACCTGGAATTCCTGAGCAAGGCAGCTCACCCACTGGGACCCTCTAACACTTCTGTCTCCAGGTCCGTGTGCCACTATGACATTACTATATAAAGATTTTGAAATAATTCGGCTTTTCTGAAAAGCTTAGGTCAGTAAAGAGGTATTTTTTTTTATCAGATGTGTTTTGTAAAAATTCTACAACTCAGTTCTATGCCTACCATAGATTTCATCAGAAAATAGCCACCAGCTATTAAGCCAAAGAAGAGGAGGAAATTGATATCAAACAGCAGCCAATAGTGGAATCTCTTTGTCGTTCTACCCCATGATAATACCCTAATTAAATGGTGTTCTTAGTGTTCTCTACTATTTTGGATAATAATGTATTTTCAAAGCATTTTTTTTTATCTCCATAGAGAGATGAAACCCAACTCCTAGATGAGGACTATCCTTTCAATTCTGACATTACAATACACAGCAAATAAATTATTTTCCTCTCCTTCAGACTGACTTCAAAATAAGCAGTGATTTCTCCTTTATGTATGAAAAAGGATGATGGAGTACCTAACAATGGTGGCAAAAGTGCTTAGGACACAAAATTTAAGTGCTTGAAGAATTTAATTGTTTAGCCTTACTGGTGATTGATGGCTGTTGAGGTAAGTGGAGTCCATTTTCTTCAGGGATATAAACTCCAAAAACTGACCCATGCTCTAGTAGATGGTGGTAGACTCATACACATAGGATATAGCAATGACAAATGGACTTAGTGGTTCATGAAAAAAATAAAAGGCAGATACTAAGACAGAGAATAGAGGGAGACTTTAAGAGAACACATTGTATACATACATACAAGTTCCTAAATAATAATGATATTTAAAAATTAAAGTGGTCTTATTTAGGAAAAGTTGAAATCATTAACGTCAAATCTATATCAATAGCATGAAGGAGAATCACATATAAAATAGATTGAAATTCCATTTTTTTAATATCAGAAACAGCTTTCCCTGGAGTTAAGGAAAAATCTATAAGAATCAAAAATAGGGGACCTTTATAATTTTCATGATTGATGAAATCATGTCAGTTTAAGTATCTATTTTAATCATTATATAAGCTATGATTTTTGTATTTTCTCTGCTACACACTTCCTCTTAGATTTGTATTTTGGTTTTGGTGAATACATTTTGGTGAGCTATATGCATGGATATGTGCAATGATAAAATTATAAAGTGTACATATTTAGCACTTAAATATTTCCTTTTCCACACTGTGGACTTTCTTCCAAACATATAATTCATGCAGATGGGAAAAGCTCAGTAGGACAAATGTGATTTGGAAGCTCAATGAAACGATTTTAACTACATTTTATAACTAAGGAATTACAAAAATGTAACGCAGAATGCTAAGACCTTTCCGTTTTCTGGTATCTTCTTTAATTTCTTTCTTTAAAGACTCAAACACCAAATAATCCAATTAAAGAGTGGGGTATAGAACTAAATAGAGAATTCTCAATAGAGGAATCTATAATGACTGAAAGGCACGTAAGAAGTGCTCAAAATCCTTAAACATAAGGGAAATTCAAATCAACACAACTCTGAGATACCATCTTAACTCTGTCATAATGCCTAAAATCAAAAACACCGAAGACAGTTTATGCTGGAGAGGATGTGGAGAAAGGGGAACACTCCTCCACTGCTTAGGGGAGTGCAAACTTGTACAGCTACTTTGGAAATCAGTATGGAGGGAGGGTAGAGGGAGTTAGGAGACAGAGAAGGGGAGAAAAGAGATTTCATAATAGAAGGAGCCATTATAGGTTTAAAGAGAAATCTGGCACTAGGGAAATGTCCAGAGACCTACAAAGATGACCTTAACTGACAATCTAAGCAATAATGGAGAGGCTACCTTAAATGCCCTTCCCTGATAATGAGATTAATGACCACCTTATATGCCATCCTAGAGCCTTCATCTATCAGAGTGTCTGATGGAAGAAGAAGCAGACACAGCTAAACACTGAGCCAAACTCCTGGAACCCAGTTGCAGAGAGAGAGAAGTGGTGAGCAAATGGGTCAAGACCAGGCTGAAGACACCCACAGAAACAGCTGACTTAACAAGGGGAAACTCATGGACCCCAGTTTGATAGCTGAGAAACCATCATAGTACTGACCCAGATCCCCTGAATGTGGGTGTCAGTTAGGAGAACTGGGAAGTCTATGGGATCTCCGGTAGTGGGTCAGTATTTATCCTGAGTATAGGAATGGACTTTGGGAGCCCATTCCACATAACAGGATACTCTTTCAGCCTAGACACATGAGTGGGGGGGGGGGGGCATGGGCCCTGCTCCAAATGATGTGACAGACTTTGAAGATTCCCCCATGGAAAGCCTCACCCTCCCTGGGGAAGGGGACTGGATGGGATTTGGAGGGCAGGGGAGGAGGGGAGTGAAAGGGAAATGGGATTCACATGTAAACAAGCTTGTTTCAAATTGAAATTGGAATTTTAAGAAAAAAAAAAAAAAAAAAAAGAACACAAACTAGTAGAACCAGTTGAGAAAATTAGTGAACTAGTCACCATAACCACTCACACCCTGCAAAATCTGAAAATAGATGTTTACTCAAAGATTTATACATGAACATGCACAGCATCTAAATTCATAATAGCTAAGAAATGGAGGTAAGAAAAATGGTCATCAAACTTCTCAAGGAAAAGCAAATAGAAGTAAATGCTACTCAGAGTTGCATGCCAGCCAGTGGATTAATCTCAAAAGCAAAATGAAAGACTTCAGATACAATAGACTGTTGTAATTTTTGTGTGAAATATCTCCCAGAGCCTTGTGTGTTTGCACACTTGGTCACCAGCTGTGTCAAGCTTGTAGCTCTGATAGGTCCCACCCAGAACTCTCCACTTCACGATTGGTACCAAGAAGTAACCCCATACCACAAGCTTCCACTATGTAATCTTCTCTGCCTTGATGGACTGAAATGCTTGGAAAGTGAGCCATCCTAAATCTTTCCTTCCTTAAATTTCTCCTGCTGGGTAGTTTTCACTGAGATTACATAAGTAATACAAACACAAAGGATATGCTTCATGTGTATGTAACTTCTCTACAGAAAAAAACAGTAGCGCAGAATGTAATCAATGGCTACAGGGGGAGGGGGTATGCCTGAAGAACACTTGGAACACGCACGTGAAAAGGGTCCTGTGGGTGATCCTAAAACACAGTGCTGTAATGGCTTTACATCTCCACAAATTTGGTAAAGTTCATCACATTTTGTACTTAAAGAAGAAAAACACAGGGCTACAAGTTACTACTTAAGAAGGCTGTTGAGATGCTAACTATGGAAACCAAAGGAATATCCATTTTGGTGTTACAAGTGAATAAACACCATAGAAACTCACAAAGCATAGCCAGCAAATGAAGAATTTTGGCTGATAACAAACAGGACATTAAACTGTAAGAAGTCAATAGCCGGATATTTCCTAATTATATGCTCTAACTTCCCTTTACTGTAATAAAATAAAATAAAATAAGTGATTGCATCCCCCATTGAATAGAATTCTTTATTAAGTAATCCTAAATAGAAAACCAAGAATGAAACAGACTCTGGTGGCATCTGGAAACGTATTTTTAGATGAGATGTCAAATATTAACAAAATTAGTCACCCAGAGGAAGTATATTTCAAGACTCCCTCATTACAATCACATTTTAAGTCGTTATCAATCACAGTACAGTGCTGACAGGGCTCATTTTAGCTTTACAGGGGCCTCAGTCAAGTGTGATCATTCTGCATGTCATAGACGATGGAACACAGGGGCTCCCAAAAAAAGTAATCAGTACGCTGAAACAAAATGTCCATAATTGGAGTTTGATATCCCCTTACTTATTTATTTGTAATGTGAGCATGCATCATATCAATGCTATTTGCTAAATTACTGAAATCAAGAGTGAATGACAAAGGAAAAGTAAAAAAATAAACAAACTAGTGTAAAGTCTTGGCTATTTCACCCCTCCCTTAGTTTCTTAAATTAACTAATGAAATTTGAACTGATTAGGGGATTGACATTTATTTCTGAATTTGATTCCCATCTAGTTCTCTTTCACAGACACAGATCTCTGAAAACAACCAATCAATCTGCATTTAGAAACTGGTGAACCTAGTTTGCTGAGGCAAAGTCCCCCCGGATGGTTAAAGTTGCCATATTTCTTACAGCAACGCACTGGGGTAGAAGCTTATTTTCTCAAAGTTGTTTGCAGAAGCTGTCTTTGGAAATGGAGCAAAAGTCAAACCTGATTAAGGCCCATAAGTACTTAGGTTTCAAAGGTCAATCTCTTCTCCAGCGACAATAACTACCGCTGAAACAGGAGACACCTGACTCTTGCATCACATACCATATTAGGGTTTTAGAAGGTGGTTGAAATGCTACTCTGGGTACTGTTTTCCCATAAGTAATCAAGCATTTTTTTTTTCCTCCAATGTAAGAGTCTTGCATCTTCTGACAACTTTCATGAACTTTATCAAATTGATTCTGTTAGCTGACAAGTAGGTAAAGTCTCAGGATCTTTCACAGTATCTGCCCTAATCCCACTTTTCAAAACCAT
Source organism: Phodopus roborovskii (assembly GCF_943737965.1). NCBI lineage: Eukaryota > Metazoa > Chordata > Mammalia > Rodentia > Cricetidae > Phodopus > Phodopus roborovskii. The sequence goes on along the minus strand of NW_026126511.1, from coordinate 7,983,365 downwards.
TTTTTTTTAGATTATCATACAATTACATCTTTTCCCCTTCAAAAATCCCATATATCCTTCCTTGTTATTTTCAAATTCATGAACATTTTTTATTAATTGTTGAATATATATACACACATATTCAACACATATAACATATGTATGTATGTCATAAATGTGATGTATATCAACAATATATTTGATATACATATGTGTACAACTAGTTCAGTTTGTATAGTGTTGCTTTAGGGCTATACAGTGTGTGTTGGGTAATCACTTGGTATGCTGTTCTCCAGAGAAGTGTATTTCTTGGGCTCTGAGCATTCTTCAGTTGTCTGTAGTTCCTTGTCTAGGGTTGAGGCCTCCTGGTTTTTCTTTTCCTACATTAGTCTGCTGTTGCTTCTGTTTGGATCATTTTCAGGTAGTTTTGTTGGTGAGACTTTGTGGGTATAGCTTCTACCTTCCTAGGAGAAACTATCTTCGAGCAAATTCCGTGTTCCTCCTTCTTTAGTTTTCAATTCTAGACAAAAAGCAGAAATGTCCACATTTGCTTTATGAAGTTATGTTAAACTCAGTTGATTGAAAATTGGATACAATAAATTCTTAGCCACCAATGTCCTATGTTAGAATCACATCTTCAAATAACTGTGTTTTATAGAAAAATTCAGGGTTAGGGTTAACATGAGGCATTAAAGAAGAAAGTATATTATAAATGTGAACTTATCTTTGCATTAAATATTCAATATTCCATTGTTTTTTAACTACTAGATTAAAACTTAATTTCGTACTTTGGAAATCAAACATTTCCCTCAAGATAAATACTAAGTACTCAGTATAAAATCTAAGAAAAAAAGAAATGTTCATAAAACTAGCATTTCCCATAATAACAGCACAAATTTCAAAGTGTGTCAGAAATAACACAATAATGCTTTCACAAATAGTCTTTCACCAGTTTATGTAAGTGGCATTTTAGTAAGCACATGTTAGACACAGTCTTCAGAACAAGTGTTGATCCATGCACAACCTACTCATTTGAAAATTGCTGGTTCAGAAACTTAACCATGACATGTACTTAGCAAAGCAGTCATTAGTAAACCCAGTTTCTGGGTCAAATCAATACCATTGATAAAATGCTTTCAAAAGAACATGAACATTTTTTGCAATTTTGAAAGAGCCACTTTTCGTCAGATAATGTGCCCTTAACCTTATTGGAGGAAACACTAAGTACATCACTGTCCCCATAATGTGAGGGATGGCAATTATTAAATTGCACTCTTAGAAGAACAGACCTGTTTTTATCATTGACACCTCAATATCAACACAATTACTTCCCTATGGTAAGAATAAAAGGTACTCTAGAATGCCAGAACCTGGGCATCATTTGTCTTTGTCAAGAGGGTTTTCTTTCATGATTTAAATTTAAGGATTTAAGTACTCTATTTTGAAGCAATTTTAAGATGACAGAAAATCTTGCACATACATACATACATAAATATGGGTTCATTTAATCCTTTGATGCAATTAAAGGCACAGATAATGGTCACATATGAATACTATTAAGCTTCACATTAAAATCTCTGTGTGTAGCAAATATAATACCTAAGTTCTACAAATAAGTATGTAAATGCTTTGATATAAAAGAATAAATTCTTAACTACATGAAAATAAAAGTATCCCAGTGACTATCTCTCACTAAAGCTATGTGGTTTGGTGTATTATTATATATGTAGTACCTCATTAAATCTACGTGGTTTGGTCAATTATCATATATGTAGTTCCACATTAGATGTATGTGGTTTGATCCATTGCTATACATTCCATTCTGCATAGTGTGAATTACTGTTTTGGTTCTCATTTGTAAACTTAAAGGACAAGTTACCACTGTAAAAGTGAAATATAAAACTAGTTAAATAGTTTTAAATTTTCTGATTTTACCCTCAATGCTGTATTTATGCTAGAAAATATATTCAATTAAACTTCAGCCTAGTCCATTAGATCTTTTTAAATAGAAATATTTGGATATCTGTGTGGCTATAGTTAATTTTGAAGTTGAGTACATAAAATCAGCTGAGAAAAGGAGTCTAGAAAGGCATTAGCCCAACTTTTATCAGTGAAAATTCAAGAGAAAATATGCTAAATGCTCATACATAATGTTAATCTTCTTTTCTCTATTTTTTTTTTTTCATATCAAGCATATTTGGACTCTGAGCCAACACAAGATTTGGTTCCTTTGTAGTTTAGAAATCTTATTAGATTTTTTTCCTTTTACTCTATTTGACCAAATTTATAAAAAGGCAAAATGCAGCTGACTTTACTATGAGGCAACATAAAAGCAATTGATAAATCAAATATAAAGAAAGGAAAGTTTTCCACAGTCTCAAAGCATTTAATTTCGTGATTAGCATTTATTTAAATATATAATTTTCTGTTTGGCTAAGAACTTTCCTACCAGCCCCAGCAGCAACAACAAACAACTATGAAAAGTGAATACGTCTCTTCATTCTAATAAGACACCTCTTTATAGGCAAATAGGGTACAATGGTTATATATTTGGTATGAGGTTTGGGAATCAAAAAGAAGTAAACAGCTTTGAACCCTAGCTCTGCTACTTATTACCTGTGTCATCTGGAAGCTAACAGCTCAGAGATCTTGGGGGGCCAGAATAAACCATGTAAAGTCAATCCTGCCACTAGGTGCTTCTGTCATTAGCAGGCTGCCAACCTGTGAGAAGCAAGCATCACTCCTGTTAAAGGGGAGATAAATTTCTAAGCTGCTGAGAAAGAATGGGGTAAGGCTGACTTTTCACAAGTTGTTCTGGTTCTTGAGTGGACCCCAGGATGACTCTCAGTCAGTGTCTCTGTCTACAGCAGGAACACAAGCACAACCTTGGATATGCTAGGGCCCGACCCAGGCCCTCTCTACAGAGAGATAGTTAAATGGTCTTGCCTGGTAATACTGTCTTTCACGTTCATGGGAAAGTCATTTCAGAGAGTACTGAAAAGAACTTGAAATAAGCATGAGTTAAGGGAGAAAGTAGCAGGTTCAGAAAAGAAACTTTGAAATGTTTCAAGACTATGAAGAAAAGATGACTTATAAAAAGAAAAAAATTGACATCATCAAAAACCTCTAAAAACAGAGGTGGCTAAATTGCTGATGCATTTTGTCAACAATACAGATATCCTTAAAACCAAGGTACACCCATTGTGTAAATATATTTTGATTGGAGATGTCATTCTGTAAATGTTTCTCATACTGGTTAATGAATAAAGCACTATTGGCCAATAGGAAAACAAGATAGGCGGGACTAGGCAATGAGGAGGAAAGAGGAAGTAAGAAGGAGGAGTCAAGATGGAGAGTCTGGAGAGAGCAGGACGCCAGCCAGCTCTCTGGTAAGACCACAAGGAAGTACATAGATTAATAGGAATGGGTTAATACTTAAGACAGAGCTAGCTGATGAGGAACTAGTACCTGGCCAACAGCATAATATCTAATACAGGGTCTCTGTGAGTTATTTGGGGCGGCAGGACAAGACCAGCGGCGGGAGGAAAAACTAACTCCTTATAATATTGTTTATTCATAGCTGTTGTTTTGCTGTTTTCCTATTCCTCTCTCAGCCACATCCAATAATTCATATCACATCTGTGGCATTCAGGAGAATGAAGTGGAGGCCTGCATTGGAATCCCCAGCACCCTTGAAAGAAGCTGGGTGTGGCCACCTGTAACACGGGCATTGGGAGTAAAGCACGGGGCACTTCAAGTACCGGTCAGCCAGCCTTCCCAGAACAACCAAGTTCTGGTTCAGTTGGAGTTCCTGTGTTACTGTAACAAGTCAGAGAGCAAAGAGCAAGAAAGAATATGATTTCAACATTCCACAACCAACGTGGTCTGCGGAAACTACTGTGGAGTAGTAAGGCACGTGGGGTCACCGTCACTGCCCAAGCCACCATGAGGACAAGCGAGCCAGCAGAGACAGAAAGGCAGCCGAAGCTGTGGTAACAGGAAGTCCAGGGCTGGTGACACCCATGCTCAAAGGACGGCAGGAGGCTTAAGCTGGTCTTTTCTGTACATTTATTTCCTTTCTTCTTTCTGAGACAGTTTTACTCTTCAAATGACAAGGTAATCCCTTCAGCGTAGGACTTAATGGCATGCACACAATAATGGGGAAGGAACTCAAGTATTAAGCCTGATAAGGAGGGCAAGAATTTTATCATCTGACCCGGCTTATTGCTATGAAGATCTTCAATTTCAGATTTCTCTCTGTGGACTTTCTGTATTTCAGTTCCCACTGAGAGCTTGTAAAGTATTATTGGGGTGCCCTGCAATCAGAAGAGGACACATATGGGCACCTCAGAAGCGCGGCACAAGTGGCTGATGAAGCGCCGTTATCTCAGAAAAGCTGTTACCTACACACACCTCGAACTTGCCAATTCTACTTTTGAAACACCCTCCATTCTCGTCTGTCCCGCTATTCCCACTGGCGTTATCCATTTTTCTCAGACCTGCCTGGAATGGTACATTTTTCTTCCTGAACTGTGTGAGAACTGTCAGTCCGTGGCCGTTACTCACCCTTACTACACTGGTGATGTTATCTGCGTGCTCACGTCCACGCCACAGGACCATGACTATGCTCCACGCCATATTGCTTATGTACTTGGGACTTTCAGCAGAGTCAAAGAACATATAGGATCCGCCTCTTGTCACCTGCAAGATGCTGGCTGGGGTTTTTACTACAAGATCTCTCCTGGTCTCCAGTTCTCCCTGCATTCCACTCTGCAACATGTTAAACACACGTCCAATTTGGAAGCTGAGTTCTGACTCTGTCTCTTAAGACAAGCCTTACAGTCACCCACGTTTCATTTGCTTTTCCATACCTCACAATACGTGGACCAGCTTGCTCAGGGCATCCGCCATTTAAGCCCGCTAGACAAGAGAAAAACAAACTATTCGATTCAGTCTAAAACATTTCTAGGATTGGATGACAAATTATAAACTCATCTCACTTACACATCTTACAAGAGTTTTACTCTTTCCTCTCAACAATGTGTAATCAATTTTCACACTGCATTGCATATTACACCTCCACTGCTTCATAATTTGTAATATTTGTAAATGAGGGAAATTGTCATGTAAAGTGATGGAATGTAATCAATTTGCTCCGGGCACAGAAAAAGAATCTCCTGTGACCAACATTATAAACGTCTAAGGATTAAGTACAAAACATGGCTGGGTGGGAGAGCAATTGCATTTGGCACAGCTTCAAAAACATCATTTCAGGAAGAAGAATCCAATTCAGTTTTCAGGGTGTCTGTTTAAACCAATCCATGACAGGTCTATATAATCGATATCTACCGCCACTTACTTTGGCAGCGTTCCTGGAGTGATCATTTTCCAAAACTGTGCACTTCTAAGTCACTTTCCATTGTGTTTTATGTAAATTGTTTTGGCTGGTCTGCTGTATCATTTTATGTTTGACTTTTACTACAATAAAGAATTTGACCCAGGCATGGCGTTATATACAAAGTAGCAGACATTTCTTAATGCCTATCCACATTTCATATCTCTGTAAAGTCAGATTTAATACCATTCCATGCACTCATAGATGACTCTAAATAGTTGCTGGTTTCCTACATCTTTCTAATGCTTCCAAGCAAGCATGTCTCTATCTGTAATGTGCCTACTTTTCCAAATTTGCATGCAGCCACATAGCATGTAGGGGCAGTTCTAAATATCCTTCGAAGGGATGCGTGTTATTCTGGCCTATGGCCCACTCAGGAACATCCAGTCACCATATGAATAAAACTTAAATCCAGAGCCATGGCTGACAAATCCGTAGAGGATCTGGATCTGCTGCTACCTGCCTCTCCAGGCCAGCCTCACCCAAACCTTCCTACAGTCCACCAGGTTCCCTTCACAGTGACCTCTGTCGCATCCAGATAGCAAAGCAGGCTTCCCCTCTCCGCCAGCAAGGAGGCCCTGTTCACCACAGTTCATGCATCGAGCTTGCTTTGCATTCTCACTCTCCAGCTTTCCACGAGCACACCACCTCACAGAGGAGGCAGCCCCTGAGTTCACCACCAAAGTATTCATCCATGCAGCTCCCTGCACGCTCATCTTGACTCTTCAACGGCTCCCATCACGGTCTCTCATGTTTGGTATGTCCCTACATAACTATACACCAGTAAGACTTGCGTGACTGACTCCTTTTTAACCCAGCATTCCCACTACCATTCACAAAGGAGACGAAGCAAGAATGTCCACTATATGAATGACAGTGTTTCTCTTATCAATATCTGCTTGCCTCTGTTCTGTAAGCATGTGGTGTTCTCAAGCTATCTCTCAGTTCTTCCTGAATCGACGCATCTTGGATGGGAGGACCACAGAGCTTAAAGCAGCTAAACTGCAATCTTTAAGGGCTGATAAGGGAAAGAAAGAGGCTGGGGTTGGGAAAGTGACACAGTGGCATTATGATTCTTCATGACAATTGAGTATGGAAGTGAAGAGATTAACAGTACTAATCATCAGAAGGCTCTAACTCTGAAATGTACTTGGTAAGCTAACCCTGACTAACAGTAAAAGGAAACAAAGATCTCCAATGCTTGTGGATTTTGGTGTGTAGCATCACACGGAAGAGTGTAACACAAAGTGTGGTTAATGATCTGAATGCTAAATGTATATAGCCAGAGGGTGGGGTTGACACCTGAAAACCTCACAGTTGTCTTGTAAAGAATTCTGGATTAAAATGTTATTTCTAATGGGGGGAGAAGAATTTAGAGACCACCTTTAATGCCTTGTGACTTGCGGCTCCATCTTAACTTCTTGTTGTTGTGAAACTGTTTAGCAATGTTTGATACTGAGTTAAATAATGATTATGAAAGTGTGATTTGGTTAACCAATCATGCATGGAAAATGAATAGAACATTAGATTTCTAATGTTTTAGCTGGTGTCTAAGATTTCATACCAGTGGAAAACAGGAGTTTGCTGACATTTGGCTTTCTTTATTTCATCCTTGCCTGAGAATGTGGGACTATAACCAAAAGACTTTAAACCATAACAGCAATAGTATGCAGAATAGTGGCCACACACACATTCGATACCTCAGCTTGAGACTTGTCTATGGATAGCTGGATTGCTATTCTTGATTGTCAACATTATAGGATTTGGAATTGCTGCAGGAACACACGTCCAGTTCTATCTTTGAGGGTTTGTTTTGTTTTTTGTTTGTTTGTTTTGTTTTGTTTTGTTTTTTATTTGTTTGGTTGGTTGGTTTTTGGAGATAGGGTTTCTCTGTATTGTTTTGGAGGCTGTCCTGGAACTAGCTCTGTAGACCAAACTCACAGAGATCTGCCTGCCTCTGCCTCCAGAGTACTGGGACTAAAGGCACGCGCCACTTTATGAACTAGGTCAAGAAACATGGAGAAAGCCACCGTAAATATGGGCAACCGCTTCCCAGCGTGGGTGAGGGAAAGAAGGGCCTGAGTAGCAGCAGCATCCATCTCATCTGCTTCCCGGCTGCGGAAGTGTCTTGAGCAGCCACAGGCCCCTTCCCCACCATGATGGACTATTCCTGCATGCCAATAAACCTTCCACCTTTACGCGGGTTTGTGGCCAGTATTTGCCACAGCCACAAGGAGAATCAATGATACAAACATCAGCGAGAAAACATCTTCTTGATAGGTCTTTCCATAGGAAAAAGGGACAAGGAAATGTGGACGAGAGAGAACAAATAAGACCGCTCTCCCTAGCATTTCATAAGCGTTAATCTTATCAGACTCTAGTACTCTAGGGTGCACTTACCAAAATAACTCCCGGATAACGTTGGGAAACAGCTTTCACAAGTGTGGCACTGAGGATGTGCGCGCAACTCACTCAATGGTCTCAGTGAACACGGCCTAGTTAAGATCTGAGATACCACCTTCTGCAGCAGACGCGAACAAATACAGCCAGACATTACTCAGCAAATGAGAACACTCATCCCTAAATTGGGTGTCACCATCAAATCCTTCACCTCAGGGCTCAGGAAACCCCACAGCTCAGGAGGTGGAGAGAATGTAACAGCCAGAGGGGATGGAGGACACCAGGGGAACAGACAGGACCTTTGAATCAACACGAGCAAAGCTCATATGAAGTCTGAGACTGAGGCAGCACGCCCAGGGCCCGCACAGGTCCCCAGGCCCCATGCATGAAATGACTTCAAGTTTAGTGTTTTTTAACTGGAGCCCTGAGTGTTTGAATGAGAGGGTCTGTGATGCTGTGCCTTTTCCTGGCTCTTTTCCTTCTGTGCCTTCTGTGAGTGTGCCTTGTCCAACTTCCATGCGTTTATTTTTGTTTTATCTTATCATGTTTTATTTCATTACAGTTTGTTTCGTTATTATCCCTATAGGCTTGTTTGTTTTCTAATGAGAGGCAGAAAAGAAGAGGATGGGGATGGGAGGGAAGAGTAGAGGGAGGGAAAACCATAACCCGCGTATATTATACGATGAAATAAAAGGAGAATGAAAAGGGATTTTTGCAGATATTTAATGACCGAGGTGGCTCTTCAGTTCAAGTGTGTGAGTGTACCCGTGCATGCGTGCGTGCCTGGGTGCGTGCCTGGGTGTGTGTGTGTGTGTGTGTGTGTGTGTGTGTGTGTGTATGTATGTGTGTGTGTGTGTGCTCTTATAAGGGAGAGCAGATAGAGATTCAACAACACTGAGGTGATTAAAGTTTTGCAATACCAGGTTAATGAATGCACACACCTAGCAGATCTTGGAGATCAGAAGACGGGTCTCCCTTCAGCCATTGTGGGCAGTGCAACCCAGTCAGAACCTGGAAATTTACATCTGTTATTCAGAACTGTAAGACAGCAAGTCTACATTTTTTTATAAGCCGAATGTTTCTTTGTATCCAAGTTCTACACCAAGCCAATTGAATTGTGGAACCCTGCACTGAGTCCAAAGTGCCCAAGGTCCTGTCTTTGCCTCTGAGTAAAGCCTGAAAGCATGTCTTTGCAGTTTCCTATTCCAAATGCATTCTTAAATTCATGAGTCTTCATTTGCCAAGACCAAAAATATCCCTGACCTTCCATGATAATAATGCCTAATACCATACTTTATTTAAGCTGAGACTACATGGTAAGGTAGAGATAGTGATGATGTATGTTGGAAACTGCAGGGTCCTTTAAATTTGCTTTCATTTCTATCATAATTGGAAAAGAACTTTTAAACAAATAGACCGAAGGCCCAAAGGAACAATAAGTATCACTATATCATTATTTTGCACCAAATTATTCTGTAGAGTAGCATCAGAAATCTGGGTTGTTTTTTATTTTCTACTTCTTATTTTTAATTTCCCATAGTTTTTCTTTTCTGCTTTCATGTTCATCAGTAGTGAATAAATCTAGCTGTGCCAAGTGAAATAAAGAAGTAGTCATAGTTTTATGAGGAAATAGAAACATATCTAACCCCAACCTTTCCTTTTTAACCTGCCATCAGAGTTAATGCAAAAGGTCACCTCTTTGCCTGTATTTCATAAGGAATTAGTCATATGTATTATCGAGCTGGCTCCATCCCTAAAGAATAAATGAGAGATGAACCACACTGGACAAAAGCACATCATTATGTTCAGAGAGCCATTTGCTTGCAACAGGAAATCAATGTAAAGCAGTCCCACAACATTGCATGGCATTAAATGTCTATAAGCACTTTATTCTGCTTAAGTTGTGTGGTGTGCTCAGTCAACATTCTCCTTCTATAATCTCCCCCTAGGAAAACTCATCTCCTAGCAAAACAGTGGAGATCACTCAGAAAGTAATAGCTTTCTAAAACCCATCTCTATCTCTACTATCCCTCTGGGCTCCAGAAGCTATGTGGTTCAGTGGCTAAGTATGAATAGAGAGATATGCCTGTGTAACTCCAAGCCACCATTCAGATGCCAAACTATGTATCTTAAAGTATGCCTCACTTCATTATCATTACGTAGAAGAAATGCACAATGCCCCAGACCTGGCTATGAGCACTGGAGGAATGGGACAATTACTTCATTATTATTATTAGGTCTTGACAAGCAGATGTCCCAGGAATGCCTTGAAGGTAAATTATCTAAAGCTGAATCCATTATTCATCCCAAATAGTTGGTTAATTTCTATGACACAACCACACTCAATGTCATATTCAACACTAGTATCCAACAAAGTAAGTGATCCTTTAGGAGTTGTGGCCATTTTCCTTTTCCCTAATCTCCTGCCTACTCAGTTTTAGCTTTTTGAAGCATAATTTATAAATAAAATTATGTATATTTAAGTGTTCACTTACATATACACATATAATTATATATTGTATATACATAAAATATTTGTGTCAATCATGTTAATTTACATATCTATCACCAGACATAGCTAACTACTTTTTTCCTTATGCTTGTTAGTAAATTATTGTGGAGAAAGCTAATATATACTGTCATTGCAAATGTCAGGTATACAACATAATGCTATTAACTATAGTCAGCTTGTCATGTTAGACAATTGGAATTTAGTCAGTTTAAAACACAAAGTTTCTGCTGCTTACCCAAAATCTTCCATCCCCCTGCACCAACTCCCTGGAAATAACCTAAATAACCACTAGGTTTGGCGGTTTATTTGTTGTTGTTGTTGTTTTTGTTTTGTTTTTGTTTTTTGTTTTTTTTCTTAAAGAAGTTAAATTTTTTCTTCTCCTTTTGTCTTAGATTGCATTGATATTACACAAAAATGCAATGAAATATTCCACCATGAAAATAAGTATTTCCATTGTCAACAATATGGATGAATCTGGGGGTTGTTATACTACAGGAAATAAGTCAAAATCTGTGTGGTAACACCTACATCCTATTCTTTTATTTTTGTAATGACTCATCATCAATACATCTTCATCCATCACGACTTGCATGACCTAAAGTCAGGTCATCATATCTTTAATACTGTAACCTCTCTATTGGTCCCTTGAACTTTCACCTCTGGACCTCTCACTGCTGCCTAATTTCTTCCAAACAGTGGATATGAGAGTGATACCCAGCACACTCGAGTATGTTCCCTAAACTCATTCAAAGACATTTTTCTTTAAAAAAATTAATAAATTACACTTATAGTTTTCTGAAATTAAAATACAATGCAACATTTTCCCCCTTCCTTTTCCTCCAACCCTTCTCATGTGGCTCTCTATAACTCCATGGCCTCTATTTCTTTAAAAGTTGTAACACACAAATACACAGGCACATGCACATGCATGCATGTACAGTCATATGCATACACTTATATGTATACATACATATCCCTAGATGTATACATGCTATCTACTCAGCCTGTATACATGTCAGAGAAGCCAAACCCATAAAGACTCACCATCATGGCTGCTTCAATAATACCTGAATGATACCAACACACTTTCTAACCAGGAAAAGTGAACTCTCATGTGGGGGAGGACCTCAACTCTATTCAGTGAACTACAGAGAACTAAAGATTGCTGAAAGAATGAACATGCTCTCTTCCAATGAGAAAATATCCATAATTGGTTATCAAATACCAAGTGGAAAGCTCTGAAATCACAGACGTGAAGAGAAGCTCAGGGACAAAGAGCTCAGCACTTAAAGGCAAACGCGGCTCTTCTAAAATCAAGCTCCAACCAGCCTGCCTAAGAAGGTCTTCCCTGTAATCTTCCCAGAAGGCTCTCATACTACTTCAACTTGTGATAAAAGACATTAATAAGAATCATTTGATCCTGTAGGCTTGCTTAAACATAAATATAATAATGTGCACACAGCCTACAAGTCTACCTAGAAGTAAACAAGACAGAATACAGAATACAAAGGAGAGCAATATTGATGTGTGTAAGTATGTTTAACTCAATGCTATCCTCATTTAGATTTCTACACTGATCATTCATTAATTCTAATACCTTCAATTAGTTTTGACAACATTGTCTCATTTGTGCCTTTCCATTCAAGTTAAGCTTTTGGGACTTTGTTTTATAAATATCTAATAGTGATCAACAACTTAAAATTCAATGTAAACCTAAAAGGCCATTGTCCTAGCTTTGTTTCTGTTGCTATGACAACAAATAAGTTAAAAAAAAAAACTCTGACAGAATGCAGGGTGGAAAAGAGGTTTATTCAGCTTATGTTTCTAGGTTATGGTACACCACAGAAGAGAAGTCACAGTGGCAAGTACTCAAAGCATCTACTTACACCATATCCACAGTGAAATAAGTGCATAGGTCCCTCCTTGTTTAACAGGTTTGTACTCCACTCACATCATTCAGAGATAAAACTGTGAAATGTCTCCACCTTATTTAGGCTACATCTTCCTATATCGGTTAACAATCATGGCAACCTCCCGTAGACATATACATAGGGTTTCTACTGCTGTGAAGAGACACCATGACCACAGTAACTCTAATACAGAAAGGCATTTAACTGGGGCTTATTTACATATTCACAGGTTTAGTCCCTTGTCATCATGTAGGGATGCACGGTAGCACATAGACAAACACAGTCCTTAAGAAGCAGCAGAGAGTTCTATATCCAGATTGCCAAGCAGCAGGAAAAGATTGCCACAGTGGACCAGGCTTAAGCATTTGAAACCTCAAAGCCCAGCCCAGTGACACACTTCCTCCAACAAGGTTCTATGAACTCTAACAAGGCCACATCTTCCTGTGAGTCCATGGGGGGCCAGCCTCATTCAAACCATCACACTAACCTTGTCTAGATAATTAACTACTAGGACACTCTCCCATGTGATACTAAGTAGTATCACATTTAAAGTTAACCAACACTGTCATTACAGGAATTATCAATAAGAGCTGATACATCTAAAAATAATGGCACTTCCCTCTTTTAGAACCACATTATCACAGTGTGAGTGGACATCACCATTATTGGCTGCCATGTAAACAAGTCGCATAAGTTTGTGGGACCTCAGAGCTTCCCATTGAGAACTGTGTGTCTGCTAAAGGTATTTTCCTCCTAGGAGATGTGTGGGTTAACTGAGTTTCTGCAACTGTGTGAGGGAAAGGAAGGGATTTGGAGCCGCGTCACTACTACTTTAGAAGTGTAGTGACAGGAGTGAAATACGGATTAATCTACTCTCTGTCCGTCCTAGTTCCGTTTTTGTTGCTGTGATAAAACACTATGAAGACTTAAGGGAGAAGAGAGTCCGTTCGTGTCAGCCTACAGTTCCGGGTTGCCGCCCATCATTGAAAAGAAGTCAAGGCAGACACTACAAACAGCTAGTCACACTGCAACCACAGTCAAGCACAGGGAGAAATGAGTACTTACATCCTTCCTTTGTGTGTCTGTAGCTCAGTCTCCCTGGCTCTTGCACAGTTCAGGACTCCCTGACTAAGGAGTAGTGCCTCACAGTGGGATAAACTTCCCTCATCAGTTTGTTAATTAAGATATTTTCCCACGTGCATGTCCACACGTAAACCCAACACTGATAATAGCTCATTAAAATTTCCTCCCAGGTGATACAAGTCAGTGTCGAGTTGACAATTAAAGCTGATCATCACGTTTTATAATTTGGAAAAGTCATTTAATCCTGTCCCATCCCCACATTCTCTTTAATAATATAAGAATAATGTAGCTTCCAATTTCACAGTGTTCTTATTAGTATAAAATAAATGAATGTGTGTGTGTGTGTGTGTGTGTGTGTGTGTGTGTGTGTGTGTAAAATTAGGTCATCAACCAATAAACTGAATACTGTGTTTTTTGACAATATTAAAATTGCTATAATGTATCATTTAGACTTACTTAAAGTTGTTTCTTTTATTTTTTATTAAAAAATACATGGCCACTGATTGCTTTTTGACTTTTTTTGGCTGTTATCAAAAATAAATGTGTTTAGACAATTATTCTGATGATGGGGAATGTTCTTCTTTATATATGTTTCTCATATTGGTTAATGAATAAAGCACTGTTGACAAATAGGAAGGCAAGATAGGTGGGATTAGGAGACAAGGAGGATTCTGGGAGATGTAGTAGAGGAGAGTCAAGATGTAGGGATTTGAGAAAAGAGGTCCGGACCCTCTCTCCAGTAAGATAAGACTTAGATTAATAGAAATGGGTTAATATTTAAGACATAGCTAGCCAATAAGAAATGCTAGTAACTGGCCAACAGCTTTATATCTAATACAGCGTCTCTGTGTGCTATTTGGGACTGGCACGGCTGTGGGACCAGGCCTGATGGGAAAAGCTTCACCTAACAATTCTCTGTGTCTCATTATCATCCAACAAATTGAAAGCATACTCTTAAAAGTTTATTATTGTGTTAAATTATTTAGTTACTTTCCTGAAAACCTCCCTCTACTCATTACTAACATGGAAATTCAAGTGAATTTAATTTTACTTTCCCCTTCTGCAATTACCATAATCTTACCGCACGGGTGTTTTGAGTATTCGCTCATGTTTGACAGTAAAACCCTAGTAATGTATAAACATCTATGACACACATATTCTTCCTTATTATAGTATACTTTGGGGCTTTGCTTAACTGCATAAAAGGGAAAAGAAACTGAACTCACAGCTCTAGTTAGTCATGCTGAATACAAATGGATATTGGCAGTGAACATCTTCTCTACATCACTGGGCCAACCCCACATCCAAAGAACCAAGAACCTGAGAAAGCCACAAACACAGCAGTTTAAGTGGTTGATTTGTTGTTTTTTATTTTTCATATAAAGCATTATCTTTACTCTTACTCGAGTCACAGTTTCCAGAGACCTCAGTTGCTGTATAACCCTGACATACTTAGCAGAGTTGGCAAGACAGAACAAATGTTGCTAGTACCACCCCTGATCCTGCTTGACAACAAAGATCATGCAGGCTTTACCCCGTGTTCACTATATGCAGGATTTATCCCATGTTCTTCATAATAAAAGCCCAGAGTCAGATATTGGGCTTCAAGCTGAAGAGCAGAAAGGCAAAGCAGCCAGCTACTAGCTCTTGCCTCTACCTCAGATGGAAATGGAGAGATTCTACCTCCATGAGTTCTCAAACTGCAATCCCCTGAGTTCCTGTCTCCTCCCACCTTATATTCCTCTTTCTGTCCAGCCTTATCTCTCCACCTCCCTAGTGCTGGGATTAAAGGTGAGAGCTCTGTTTTTCTTTCAGACTGATTCATTCTCATGTATCCCTGGGTGGCCTTGAACTCACAGAGATCTGTCTGCCTCTGTCTCCTGAGTCTTGAGATTAAAGGTGTAAGCCACTGCTACACAGCTTCTCTGGATGTCTAGTGTGGCTGACTTTGCATTCTGATCTTCAGTTGGCTTTGTTAGATCATAAACGATATGTCACCACAACTACGAACTAAGAAGGGGAAATGAGTCCTAAAAATATGCCTAATAGGTGCAAAGTGCCTTGAAATGTCCATGTAGTAGCATTATAGTAAAAAGTTCTGATATTTTAAGAGTTTCAAGAACCACAGGGATCTGGCTCAAAAGTAATTCTACTTCTATGTAAATCCAAAGATGCTGTGACCATTTTGCCCATTTTCTAACTGAAATTTATCTCTTAAGTAAAAGCATGAGTCAGGAATCACCAATTGAAATTATTATTGAAAAGAAACACCACTTCAAACCACATTGTATTATTTGTTTTTCTGTTGCTGTGATAAAACACCATAACCAAGGCAACTTGTAGAATTAATAGTTTAATTTTGCTTAAGCTTCCAGAGAGATAAGAGGTCATCTTTATGGGGAAGCAGGAAGCTGGTGGCAAGCTTGGTGGAGAACAGGGGGCTGAGAGCTCACATCTCAACAACATGCACAAAGCAAAGAAAGCAAACAGGAAGTAGGGAAAGGCTGTATAATCTCAAGGCCCAACCCCAGTGACATATTTCCCCCAGCAAGGCCACACAATCTAAACCTCCAAACACAATGCCACCAGCTAGAACCCAAGCACTCAAACGCCTGAGTTTATGGAGGACATTTCTTAGTCAAACTATCACATGTTTGAGAGAAGGAATGGAAGTGAACGTATATGTTGTTGCTTAAGAGAAGATATTTTATAATCAAGAGAGTTTAAATCTAAAAGTTTCATCATACCATGTTTCTGATCAGTACATACATCATTACATAATCCTAGAGCATGTGCACCCCCCAAAAAAAAGTCCGTCTTAAATTTTCTACAAACCTATTTAGAGTAATGTTATTTCCATCCTTCTTTCAAAAGTTGATATGAACCTAAGTTGTAAAGATGCTTGTGGAAAGGTCCCACTTATGACATCAGGGACCGCTTTCCATTCCATTATTGGGAAAAAATAATCCTCACCTCAAGGAGAAGACAGAGATTTCCTCCTTTCAGTATTCAATAAATACTATTGGACTTGCCATTTTGTCAGTTTGGCTCTGTGTTAGCAGATTCCTAGAATTATAACAAAACACCACAGATATGTTAACTTTAAAGCAACAAAGGGTTTAATTTTACACTTTCAGATATTTTACTTCATGAGCACGAGCTAGCTGCCTTTGGCGAGGCATCGACAGTAGCCCATGGCAGTAAAGTATGTTTGTTTAATTCATGGCCTGAGATGGAAGGAGAAAGAGAAGTAGGCCACGGTCCTAGACTGACTAGCCATGAGAGCACATTTCCTCCATTAGAAGTGCCACTCATACAGTAATGAACATCTAAGGACCAAGCTTTTAATCTATGGGCATTTAGAAGATAGCCCAAATGTTGATGACACTAAGTCCTAAAGTTCTGTGTATTTGAAGAGAACACACCATGGTGATGTACCAGCCCAGAATCTCAGAGACTCCCTGGGACAAAATTTTTACATCAATGTGAAAAGTTTCCAAAAATATTGTAGAAAGGCAGTTTACAGCTAGCGATTTCATCTCTAGTAGGAGATACTGAGAATTTGACAGCCTGACAGCCTTGTACCCAAAATGGGGATCAACATTCCGCATTTCTGAAGTCTGAGAAAACTGACCAAAACAAGCACATGACGTGTTCCTGGCTTTCCATGGGATGTTTCATGGGAAGATATACTTTTGCATTTGGAAGTCTAAGAAACAAATAAAGTAGAATGGAAAAGAAAAGATTTCAATGTCTACAACATTACCTTTAAATTTTCTGCAAGAACTGCTCCCAGGGATTTGGAGAAATACTGAAGTATGTTTTTTTTTTTTTTTTTTTTTTTTTCCTGTACATGGATTTTCCAAGTTGTCAAGGAACTGATAGTGACTTCTTCCCCTGAGACACAGACTCAGAATAGTCCAGGACCAGGGTCCCTCTAGAAGCATACTTAATTTTTTTTTTTTTAAGATAGAGACTGCAGTGTGGGAGTCATTTCCAGGGTTCTGGAAGGTGCATACACTTAATTTTAACTGTAATTTTCCTTCTCCATTCTCCATTTGGACCTTAACTCATTTTGGTGTGAAAAGCTGTCTTTGTGTTCCTTCTTGAATACATCCCCACCTCCAATTCCCCTAGGTCATGTTCTAAATATTTGTGGAACAAACTCGAGAACTCGGAGCCTTTTTCTCTCAGTAGCCGAAGCCTTGTGAATGGAAGCCTGCCAATGCCATTCATCCTGTACCTCCAAAGCCGGTGATTTTCAAGGTCGTAATGAAATGAAGCCTCCATCCTTCTTCATTGTATTATTGCCGATTGCACCTAAATGCATGGAGCACTCTCTGCAGGGTGTTAATTATATCATGTGGAAAACAAACCCGTGTTGTGGACAGATGGTTCCCTCCAAACCCACACTTTGATGTCCTTAGCTGAATTGAAACTACATGTGCATATAACACTTTTACAGGAAGCTAAGGGTTAAAAAAAAATTTAAGTGTAGAGACCTAATCTAAAAGAGCTGGATCTCCTTATAAGGAGAAGGGACCAGGAATCACTCCTTTATCCTCATGCACAAAGAAAAGGCCAAAGAGGGATACATCAAGAAGAGGAACAGTGGATATGAACAAGTGGGAGCTCAGGTCTGACAGCTGGGGAGCCTGCATAGGACCAAAATGAACATGGGTGTCAGTTAGGAGGACTGGCCAGTCTATGGGACCTCTGGTAGTGGAACCAATATTTATCCCTTGACATGAATGGACTCTGGAAGCCCATTCCCTATAGAGGGTTACTCTCTCAGCCTAGATACACCAGGGAGGTCCTGGGTCCTGCCCCAAATGATGTGACAGATTTTGATGATCACCCACGGGAGGCTTCACCCTCCCTGAGGAGTGGATGAGGGGGTGGGATGGGGAATGGGAGGATGCGAGAGAGAGGGAATTGGGACTGGTGTGTAAAATAAGATTGTTTTTCACTTGAATAAAAAATTAATTAAAAAAAAAAGAGGAACATCTACAAGCCAGAAAAGGACCCTCCGTCTACATGAGAACTTGAGGGATATTAAGCTTTGTGGTGGTTCAGGAGATATAGAATGACTGAGGAAACACATCTCTGTGCATATGCATTTACAGAGAGGTTGGAATAAGGAGGGAAGACAACACGAAGGTAGGTAGCAACATTTCAAGGGCAAGGCTCTAGCCTGAACACAATGGAAGAGAAGAAGGAACCAGCTAGACACCAGCATTCACTTCTCTGCGCTTTGCTTCCTGTCTGTAGACATGGTGTGACCGTCTATCTCACGTCCCTACTGTGATCTTCCCTACTGTGATGACTGTAATCTTAAACCCTACGCGAATTAAACCTTCCTTCCTTAGTTTGGAGTATTAAAACGATGAGAAAAGAAACCAACATAGGCATGCAGTTTATGCAACTGTGTGGAAACGTGTTCTTTTACTAAACTCTCCAGCCCTGTGGTGTTTGGTTCTATCAACACAAGCTAACTAATATAATTGGATAAAATTCCAAAACACACTAACACAATCTAGTGAACATCTAAACTTTTTGTAGCCTAAAGACTGGCTTTTCTTTTACCTTGTTCTGATCAAACAATATTATCAAATCAGAGAGGAAGTAGATGACCCAGTTATTTCAACCCAGACCCTTCTGTAAGTTAGCTGGCAGAAGAAACACAATATTAAAAATATTGATTCTTTTACTTTAGTTTATTACACAATAAACTGCCTGTACCAACTCGACTCTAGTTATTTAACATGTGTACTAGTATTCAAACAAGAGAACAGACATAGGTCGTGTAACAAAAATGTTTTTCAGCTTTGTAAAATGAAAGACTCAACCATAACTACATACTCAAGTTCCAATAGGCCTGGTAATTCACATCATTTTCCATGCTTATGGTGAAATGAGGGAAAAAAAACTGGATGACAGTTCTAACATCTTAGAACATGTACAGACACAGACACATACTATCTTGTCAGTCTTATTCTTCAGGAATGCACTGAGAATATGAATATATATATATATATATATACATATATATATATATATGTATATATATATATATATATATAAATTAGCATCTCATATGAGAATCTAAGAGTCAGTGGGAAAAATGCCAACAGAAGTGCATGATGGATCTATGAGGAAAACTGAAAACAGCAAAATGTCTACCTCTTCATAAAATACAAAAAGAGTGGTAAAACAGAGGTAAACTCCGAGAGATGTGGTGTCTGTAACCTCAGCACTAGAGTCTGAGACATATGCATGAATATGACGATAGCCTAGATTTAATAGTGAAATTATGACCTGAAGTAAGATAAAACTCAAAAGTCTGGTCAATGGACTGTAGAAACAACCTGTCAAAGTTCAAGGTTTTAAAGAGCACAGAAAACAAATTTTAATATTGCTCTGTAAGTTAGCAAATGTAGTTAAGTTTAGGAAATGGTCACTAGTTGACAGTTGTACAAGATATGAACTTAATCTACAGAATTCTTATATAAGAACTTTTAAATGGTATGAACTCAAAAATGTGGGAGAAAAGGTCTCAGGGTGGTCTACGTTAAGAGGAAAGTAACCATAGGCTACACATCCACGTACAGTTCTCATGATGCAAAGACCTGTGTAGGAAAGAACAATGATGTATCTTATGCAGTTCAGGAAAGATCTTTATTGAGAAAGTTGGCAGGGTACATTGTCCTGAGAATTCTCATGGCCATGCCTTACTTATAGCTGCCTGAACTTGGCATCTCTTCTTAGCAAATACAAGGCCAAACAAAGAATGTTCTCTCAGCTCGAGGCATCTGAAACATTTCAAATTGTAGGATTATTAATGTCTCAGTGACTCCCTTCTTGGCCCCATAAAGCAATCTCCTTGCTACTCAACTTAGGGGAAGGTGAAGGGTGATGTTTATACATTCAGTGCCGAAAGCAACCTCATCAGAATCCCAGCCCACTTACCATTCCTAATGATAAAGTGGGCATATCTTAAGAAACATTGCAATGAATTAGAATTTTCTCAATTTAAACCTGCATTTCACAAATTTAAATTAATTCTGCAGGAAAACTGAATCAATTACAAAATCAAAAATATTCTAAATATAATAATGAAAAAAGTATATTAAAAGTAGTTGAGATTTTTAAGTACTTCCTAACAAATGATTTCAGTACCACTGAGACATTACAACATTCTGGTGGAGCATTCATTTCTTCCTACAATGAGCTCATTTCCAAAGATGCTTCAAAGAGAAAAGAAAATGGAAGCAGCCGAAAACACATCCCTTTAGCCCCAAGCTAACCCGGGGCTTAATGCATAAACCATTCTGTGCCAAATAGAAGAAACACGACAATCTGCTTTGGTGCTGTATTTATAAACCTTAAACATCTGAACTGACTCATTTACACACACTGTTTACTGTTAGTGTCAGTTGTATATCCTGATCTCCAAACGCAAGACAAATAGCATAGCACCCACTCCTAACCAGCTCCATGTGCTGCTCTCCAGTGTCTGAGTTGGTCCACAGAAGAAAATCTTCCGATTTTAAAACTCCCCCATCTTACCGGGTCCGTTTCCTGGGCGACCATCCAAAAGAATGCTTTGATCTAAAAGTAACACTGCAGCTTTAAAAAATTGAAGGCTGAGAAAAAGAATTGATCAACATGGAGCCTTTGATGTCAGTGAACGCTTTGGGATACCCCCAAAACAGGGATGAGGGGCCAAGTTTTCAGAAAAAAAAAAAAAAAAGGTGTATGCAGCAATTTAGATACAAGGACTTTCCAAAGTCTGCCATCTCATGATTCATGATGCCCCTTTTCCCATTGTGAACTTTGAAACTAAGAATTATTTTAGATTAGTAAATACATCTGGATGTGAAATAGTTAATTGTTAAAGTGGAGTTGTTCAAATAGAATTATTACAATAGAAAAGACTATGCAGAGCATAATTTTGCAGCCATTGTTGGTGATTTATTAATTTTGAATTAAAATCACTCATTTCATTAAAGACTTACTAAAAATAAGCCAGGCCTCAGAAAATCTGAACAGCAAACCATGGAGTTGCTTCAGTGGTTAAATACACTTGCTGCCAAGCCTGGTAAACTGAGTTCCATCCCTAGAACACACAAAATGGGAAGAAAGAAACAAATCCCATAGCGTTGTTCACCAACCTCAATATGTGTGCCATGGCATGTGGCATGTGCTCGCCACCACCATCCCTGGGCACAGACACACACACGCACACACACACATGCACACAAATACACATTGTACAAGCAAATATTTTTTATTCTTTTTTTCACTATTCTTTTTTATTTAATTTAGAAACAATCTTATTTTACATATCAATCCCACTTTGCTCTCCCTCCATCCTCCCAAGTCCCCCACCAATCCCCCGTCCCCCAACCACTCCCCCATCAAAATCTGTATTATCATTTCGGGAGGGCCTAGGCTGTATCTGGGCTGGGCGAATATCCCTGCATGGAAAATGGGCTCCCAAAGTTCATTTGTGCACTAGGGATAATATTGGTTCCACTGTCCCATAGACTACCCAGGCTCCGAAATGGTACCCACATTCAGGGGGCTTGGTTCAGTACAATGCTGGCTCCCCAGCTTCACAACTGGGGTCTGTGAGCTCTCACTTGCTCAAGTCAACTGTCTCTGTGGGTTTCCCCAGCATGGTCTTGAACCCTTTGCTCATCATTCCTCCCTCTCTGCAACTGGATTCCAGGAGTCTGGCTCAGTGTTTAGCTGTGAGTGTTTGCTTCTGCTACTGGGTGAAGGCTCTAGGATGGCATGTAACGTAGTCATCAATCTCATTATAGGGGAAGGGCATTTAAGGTAGCCTCTCCACTATTGCTTAGATCCTTAGCTGGGGCCATCCTTGTAGATCTCTGGATATTTTCCTAGTGCCAGATTTCTCTTTAAACCTAGTAAGGCTCCCTCTATTAAGGTATCTCTTTTCTTGTTCTCTATTCTTCTCTGAATCAGTCTTCCTGATCCCTCGTGTTCTGCTCCCCACTCCCCTTCTCCCCTTCTCCTCCCACCCCAATGCTTCCAATTTGTTTCGGAGCCCTTGTCTCTTTCTGCTTCTCCAGGGGACTCTCTTAGGTCCCTCCTATTTCCTAGGTTCTCTGGAACTGTGGGCTATAGGCTGGTAGTCCTTTGCTCTATGATTAATATCCATATATGAATGAGTATATATCATTCTTGTCTTTCTGTGACTGGGTTACGTCACTCAGGATGGTTTCTTCCAGTTCCATCCATTTGCCTGTGAATTTCAAGATTTCATTGTTTGTTTGTTTGCTTGTTTTCCACACTGAGTAATACTCCGTTGTTCAAATGTACCACATTTCACATTTTCTCCATCCATCCAGGTTGCTTCCAGGTTCTGGCTATTACAAATAACGCTGCTATGAACATAGTTGAACAGATGTCCTTGTTGTATGAATGTGCAACCTTTAGGTATATGACCAAGAGTGGAATTGCTGGATCTTGAGGTAGACTGATGCCCATAGTCCTGGGAAATTGCCATACTGATTTCCAAAGTGGTCACACAAGTTTCCTATACATTATAGATCTCTATAGTTATCCAAAATCACATGAAACTGAGTGAAGGTTGGTGTCTGATTTTTCTTTAAATGATTATATAAATGTATATATTGATCTTTTTGTTTTTAATTCATGGTAGGAAATGTGGTTACCAGTTTCCACTAAAGCCTGGTGTACATACACTCCGGTTGCAGAACACAGCGAAATCAGTCTCAAAACAATCAGAAAGTGTCTGCTCTGATGGCCTGGATTCACAGTACTGGAACTCTGCTGTTCAGACTGGAGAGAGAAAAGAACCAGTGGGTTTATCCAGCACTGGACCTGGCACGCTAGAATACCGACTTTCTGGGCATGGCACGCTAGAATACTGACTTTCTAGGCATGGTGTACACACTAACGCAACTGTGGTATGACTGTCAGGTGCTACATTCTGATTGGATTCAGGATCTATTCCACAGCGGGGAATTTCAAACTTGCTCTTGTAATCCTGGTGGAGGGTTCATAGCTTTATGTTAGAACCTGCTACTGTTTTGCCAAAGGATGATTCTGTTACCTTGCTGTCTAAATACTCTGAACCTTGATCAGAGAAGCAGTTAATGGAGAGGTACTGGGTCTGAGTAAGGGTAAGTGCACCCTTTCCCATTCCCCAGCCTCCCAGGATCTCAGAGACAGTCAGACACAGCAGCTGAGTGTCTAGTCAAGCAGGAGCAAGTTTATTGCCCCATAGAAAGCATCTTTTAAGCAAAAAACACCACAGAGCAGGAAAACAGCCTCTCATAAGCCTAGGTGCACTATGCTCTACCTAGTGAACATGAGCCATTCATGCAGTGATTTCATCTGGTTCCATCATGGCAACCAATCACCATTTTTTGTAAAAATCTCAGGACTTGCCCTCGTCATCTTTGACTGGCCCATGCGTCCTTCAGTTGGGGAGAGTGAAATGTTCTTTTTGGAGGGTGTGTCCTCTCAGAGCTTCCCCACACACTGATGGATGGCTCCATTCACAGGCACATGGGTCAGCTTGCACTGGGACTTGGTGACTCATCAAGAAAAAATAAAGCCAAATATGATGTTTGACAGTATCACGTGGTGGGGAGGCTTTGGAGGTAGTTGAAATGGGTAAATGAGATATATTTTTATCATATTTAGTTGTACGAATGGATGAAATTCTCAAAAATAAAAAGAGATACTCAGGCATGACAACTCATGGCCATCACCCTTACACTCATTAGGTATACAAAAAGTAAATAAAATCTGGAGGTCTAGATCACCCCTGGCCTTACCATGAATTCATGACCAATGTGACTAATTGAAAATATCTCATGAAACCTAAATAATAAAAAAGCAATAAATAAATTGGTTTGGTTTCTATTGACATTAGAACTGTCATCCATATTCTATTGCATTCAAGCATTTTCCACAGATGTAGGATTTCAATTAGAATTTTAAATCTACATCAAGTTATTTTAAAGAAAGTTCTTATGCCATCCTATTGCTCTGTCTCTCTCTCTCTCCCTCTCTCTCTCTCCCTCTCCCTCTCTCTCTCTCTCCCTCTCCCTCTCTCTCTCTCTCTCTCTCTCTCTCTCTCTCTCTCCCTCTCCCTCTCTCTCTCTTCTTCCCTCCCAGAAATTAGATTAGGATGATCAGACATGCTTTCCAATTCTTACTTTATGATTTATTGTCATTTGGGGGAGTCCACATCTCAGAGTTGATAACAGGGTTGAGTGTGATACTATAGGAAGACAGAGCCCAACAGAACTGAATAGGAAGGGATTTCCTACATATGCAGTACCTGGATTACAGGAACTGCCAGTGTTGTTTGTGAATCTGTTAAAGGTTTTAACCCTAACTCCAACCTCAAGGTGACCGTGGACCTCAACATGAGTTTACAACCATTGCTTTCCACATGGGCTTCTTGGGTTTGAATCTCAGTCTTGCTCTTGGTAGCTTCGAACCCATGAGAAAGTTTCTAAATTTCTGGAATCTACATAATGGTTTTGAGAGAGAGAGTGATAAGTGTTCTGTTATTAAGTTCCTTAGGACACTATTACTTCATATTAATCATCTCACAAGTGTAAGTGACTAATATCATAATTTTTATTTTATTATTATAACATGCCATTGCAAAAAGGAATCTGGCAATAACATTTGAGAAATTATATGCAAAGTAAGAAATATAACTGAAAGCCTCTAGCTACCAATAGAAATTTGTGTACTTTATAAAGACCTATAGAATTCATTTTAATCCAAAAAATTTAAAGTGACAGTATTAATAGGGTGCTAATGCAGAAGGGGAAAATCCCTGGAGTCCACCATCACACAAAGTACTGCAGTCAACTAATGACTAATTTTTTTAATTTATTTTTCGTAAAAATAAATTATGCCATTTCTTCCTAAACTTTCTTCCCTCTAAGCCCTCCTATGTCTCATTTCACCCCTCCTCGCCTATCCCACTTTCAAAGCAACTGTTAGTTGCCTAAGAGACCATCCCCTAGACAAATAGCGTGTTTATTGCTATTGTCATCATTCACGTCTTATTTAGACAGCCATTTTTAAGAGACATAGTCTCACAGCAGACTTCCTGCTTCTCTAGTACTTAGAATTTTGGTTTGGGATTTGTTTTTTTTTTTATTTTTTGTTTTCCTTTTTTACCTCTTTAGTCATGTTCCATGACCTGTAGGCACATGAGTTATGGTGTAATTTGTCCACTGGGACTGGGATCACCAACATCCATTAATTTCTGCAAAGTATCCAGTTTGGGTTTGCTATACTGGTCTCTACTTGCTATATACAGATGCCTCGTTGACTAGAGATACTAAAAGCCTAGCAAATTAACCAGAGCTAGTAAAGTCATGTATTTTACCCTCCCAGAAATGAGCTCACTGGTGGGTTATCCAAAAAAAAAAAAAAAAGTGTTCAGCACTGAAAACATATACATACAACAAAATAAAAGAACTCAATGCAGTAATCAAAAAAAAAGAGAAGTTGGAGGGAAGAAAGGGAAGGAATATATGTGTGTGTGTGTGTGTGTGTGTGTGTGTGTGTGTGTGTGTATTAATGTAGATCTATTAAATAATGAAAATAATGAATAAATGAATAAAAGTCTTGATTCCAAGAACTCATGTAGCCTTTTCGACACTCAATCAGATTTGGTGGAGTCAGGCAACAGAAACACAAGGTTGACTCGTAATGATCCTTATGTGGTTTTAACATTCAAGGACTAGCAAAGCCCATTCACCTTCATTATTTCACTGTCCTCTAAATGCTCACACATCTTATATTTAATGCCTAATTACAATGTGCCTGTGTTTGCGCTCATTATTTGTATCTTACAAACTTCACAGGGAAATGTGCTGAAATACATGTGGCCTGACATTTAGTTCTTTAATGCTGTGATTTTTTAAAAAAGTAACTGAGTGGGTGGAAAGATTCTAAGAGGCAGAGGATCGAGGACATTGCTGTGGGATTGCGTCTCCTAGTAACATCACAAGCTGTCTCCATAAAGCCTCACCAACAAGACTGCCCAAATGAGAGCTGTTCAGAGGATACCAACACACATGGCTAACTGCATGGGAGAAAGCCCGCAAGGCTTCAACTCCACACAAAGAACTGAGTGAAGTTGGCGTGGGGAGAGGAGGTGCTCCCCAGGGAAGAGCATACTGTCCAGAGGGAAACAGCCCTGAAAACATACAAATAACGTCATATGGACCCAACCTATTACAGATATAGGAATATATAGTATATGCAAATACATAGGTGCACTCGATGACAACTGATGAGAGAGAGAGAGAGACCATGAATTGGAAGGAGTAGGGAGAGGTAGAGGAAGGAAAGGGAAGGGAGGAACATTGTAGTTAGATTAATACCTCAAAAATAAGCAAAGAAAGTGACTGAGGGATGAGAACTACAGTTCCTTGTGGGGACAGCGAATGCAGTTAGGACTATGGCAGTTTAATGAAGTGGCAACTGTAGATTGTCCCCCAAGATCCATGACTTCTCTAGCTGTAGGGAGGTTAAGGTTTCCTGTACCAGATGTGCTTTTTCTCTTATTGAATGGGCCTAAAGTCTAATAGATATTATTTATTTAGAATATATATATATAGAGAGAGGGGGGGGGCATGAATTCGAGAGAGAGCTAAGAGGGGTACATGAGAAGGTTTGGGCGTAGGAGAAAGGGGGAGGAGTCATGTAAATTCTTTCTAACTTCAAAACACGGAACCTGGATTACTGAAAATGTGACTGAGGAGAAAGGTGCAGAGAATGGAGACGAAGATGACTGTGTCTGGGTGCAGGGCTTGTGAATTCTATGGAAAGAACATACGCCTTACAGCCCCAAGTCCCAGAACTTCGCAGCCAGCAAGACAACCGCCCCATCGGGAAGCAGGTGACAGACACCTATATTGTCACTTGCCGGATACTGTGCTGATAATGTTTGGCCATGACTATCATTCTCCCACATCCTCAGTGCCTGCCGATCTCTGCGGGAGGACTGAGGACTCAGTCAGGCTCCCCTGTCCTTGACTGCCTGAGCCGCACCTCTCTGAAGGCTCCTCCCACTTTGTCTAGACTTTTCAAATGATTTGTCCTTAAATTGTTCAGAAAATCCTCACAGTACCCTTTAAAACTCTAACATCTTCACTTCAGTTGCTCTTCTTTTTAAACGCTGACTGTTGATGGAGTCAATGCCCCACCCCATCCTGCAGCCATTTGGACCCAAATATTTAGTACCAGCTCTTCCTGCCTTCTCCCATTCTCTCGTCTTGCCAAGCAGCATTGATGAAATTTTGTTCATTCTAGAAGCTTCCCTATCTTCATACTTTATGTGGGCCGATGAATTTAATAGGGATTATTTATGTAAGTGTGGGTAGGACAGCGTATTTAGTGATCATACCACTGAGAAATAGTGACCCACCTTCCCCCCACAGCCATCAGATGCCTATAGCTCCTTTGGGAGAGGCGGTGATGGCCCATTGGTGAGTTCAGCCTGGAGCATGTTGCCACTGCTGCCATGAATTCATAGGTACAAGTGCAGTGTCATGCTCAGAAGATGGCATTTCCCAGTATTCCCTCCCATCCTCTCGCTCTTACGTTACTATTGCATGACGCTCCCTGAGCCTTGGGGTAGAGGGCATGGCAGTACAGAGGAGGAGGACAGGGCAATACAGGACAGCTCATTTGTAAGAAGATGACAGCTTATGTAGATGTGAAATCTCATCATTTTTGTCAGCACATGGCTTAGATTTTGTTACTTGGAAACAAAACATAATTCACATCATTTATACCATATATTATTGTATCAATTCAAACCCAAAGGCACTTTACTGTTAAGATGGTGGCTTATATCACTCAGTAGCTTCTAGAAGCATTGAAAAATTAAGTCAATTAATCAAAGTAGATATTTAGATGTGACTGCAGGTATGTACGAACACAGTCCAAAACTCAAGCACAAAAGGTATGTCGTGAATTTTGTAGGAATCTATGTGAGTTTCCTCATTCTGGTCTTGCAAACATTTTTTGTCTTGAAATGATGGTAGCCAAATCAAAGGTGAGTTCTAATCTGAATATTTAAAAATGCTACTCACTGAGTCAAATTTTCATCCTTGTGTTTAAATGCCATTTTATGTATTACTATTTCCAATATTATTTTCTCACACAGAAATGCTATTAAGAGTCCTTTAGTAAGATTCCCTAAAAAGTTATTTTTTAAAGGATGCAGATCACTTTATAGGGTTTATATCTAGAAAATTCTAAGAACAACAAGTCATCTAAACATAAATTCTATTGACACCAAGTACAGGACCTAATTTCAAAATATCCTATAACATAATTGAAGCCGTAATTACCTGACTTCGAGATGAACAGTTGGAGGTATTCATTTTTTTCCAGTGTATCACGTAATTTTTACCTAAGAAAATAATCCCTTTACATTTCCAACAACGGTTTTGATGGATAGGAACAAGAAGCATTTGCACTATAATTTTTCAGTGCTTTATAATAAAGTGAATGTTTTTCTAAATGTCATAGTTTAAATTTCATGGGGCGTGAAATCTCCTTTGAAATGAAGTTTAAAGCCTTTTTCAAATAAGGAGACTAATCTTATAGTCAAAAACACTTCATATTCCCAGACATTATTAACCTTGGAGTACTGCTTGCAAAAAAAATGATCATACTCCCTGACACATTAAGATTAAATTTGCCTTTATGTAATTATGTTAAAGAATACATTTAAATGATAAGATTGCAAGAGAAGTGTGAACAATAGTAAAATTTCCATTTTCTACTAATACATGTAGCCTCTCGTCATTTGTGTGGCAATGTTAATATATTTGCATAGCTTTCTACTAAAGGAAACTATTTGGAGATTGATCATTGGGCTTATTGTCAAAAATGGTAATGTTGGACAATAACCTAAAAAGAGATGACATTAAATCCATTCTACTTTCAAATGTGAAAAGTCACATTATTGTAATTGTTTTCATTAGTGCAAAAGCCTATTCACACAATCAGTTTTATTTTGGTCCATCTCAAAATGTTTTAAAAGATGCAGCAGTCAAACTCTGAAGAGCTGAGCTTATTACTTTGCTTTTTATTGCAAATGGATGTGCATGAAGTGTTTGCATGAAAATTACACAGTGATTGTCCATTTTTCTATATGCAAAAACCACTTCTAATATGAAATGCAACAATGAAATAGTACTTCTGTCTGACATAAGTAGTTGAAATCATCATGATAATACAAAGTACTATGAATCTTTTCTATTTTTACTCTCCTACAATGGAACTAATACTAATTCCCATTCCCATGATCCTGGTGTTTTAAAATATGAACAGAGATGTTAGACATTTAGAAAATCATGAAGTGTGGCTCATCAACTTTGCACTCTTCGATAAGCCAGAAGACTCAGATTTTTGTAGGTTAATAAATATTTCACAGTGCAGACTTCGACCTCTCCCTCTGGACTTCTTCCAACTGGAAATGTTCTTCTTGGTGGCCTGGTAATTGTCAGTTCTTCTGGAGCTTTGTCCCCACCTGGTGGTTGGTTAAGAGAATGGCTGACCCACTGCTCCTATATTACTGGATAGATGTATGTGGTCTTGGTCTCCAGTTTCTTTACTTTGGGTTTCACCTATTTGATGTGTATGGGCCATAACTTAATTTATCTTATAAAAATGTTTCCCTAGAAATATTATTTGTTCTCCATGCTGCCATTTTGCCCAAAACAATCTCATTCTCCATCTCTCAAACTCTCCAACTTTCATTTGAGAACCAAAGCATACACACTGACAAAGCCGGAAAGCAGGACCTCAATGTCGCTAGCAAGACTGCTCATGAAAACACACATAGAATGTATTGTAAGTTGCCTAAGGGAAACTCTGTGTCCTCTCAATTATTGTATTACATTTTAAATATATGAGTGTATCTCACTCTGTGTGTGTGTGTGTGTGTGTGTGTGTGTGTGTGTGTGTGTGTACATGTGCATGCTACTAAACGCATATGGAAGTCAGAGGACCAAGTAATCGAACACAGCTTATTGGACTTAGTGATAAACTCCCTTGCCCACTGAATTATATCATGCCTCCAGCCCCCAGCTCCCAGCCTTTGTAAAAGTTCCTGGGTGTCTCTTCACACAGTATTAACCAGTATTCAGTGGTGGAACCTGAGATTCAAAGGTGTTTTTTCTTTTATTTCTCTGCAATTCAAGTTTCAGGTCCATTACATGGAATTTTATGGACAATGTGTGTGTGTAAATTTCTCAATGTTCAAAGTATATCTTTCATTAGAAAAAGGTGTAGTGCATGAAGAAAGGAGTTCAGGAGCTCATTCCCTATGGAGGGATGCGCTCTTAGCCAAGATATATTCGGGGGGAGGTTAGGGAGTTCAGGAGCTCATTCCCTATGGAGGGATGCGCTCTTAGCCGAGATACATTCGGGGGGAGGTTAGGGAGTTCAGGAGCTCATTCCCTATGGAGGGATGCTCTCTTAGCCAAGATACATTCGGGGGGAGGTTAGGGAGTTCAGGAGCTCATTCCCTATGGAGGGATGCGCTCTTAGCCAAGATACATTGGGGCGTAGGCCCTGCCCCAAATGACTTGACAGATGTGATGAGCCCTCCTGGAAGGCTTCAACCTCCCTGGGGAGTAGATGGGAGATGGCATGGGGAGGGTGGACAGCATGACAGGATGGGAGGGAGAGGGAACTGGGATTGATATTTAAATAAGATTTTTTCTAATTAAAAAAGAAAAGAAAAAGGGTCTCCAAATTCCACAGAACCCACCTAAAAACCTGTGTTTAAATTAAATACTTCTCATACTAAATTGTGGTCTTTATTCTTGGTTTAATTTGTCCCTCGGCAGATATTGTTTACTCTTCTGAGCAAGCTGTAACAAAAATGCCTATGCTGACTTTTTTCTCCCAAAGATACACTTGAAATTTTTTAATTTATCAATATGTGTTGAAAACACAAGTCATTGACAAGGAACTTAGTAAAGGCACGCCTCTTTTCAGGTCAGAACAGACCCATGGGTGTAAGTGCATACAACAGGCAAGTCCATTGGGGGCTGCCAACTTTTAATCATTTGAAATGCAAACAACATACACAGCTAAATTTTTGCAGAAAAACAGCTTGAGTTTCATCACCTAAATTCAGGTATCTTGAGGTTTGTCTTTTGAAAAAGTGTCATAGACATTAGCAATGGAACCAACCCAGATGTTGCATGTGATTGCTCAAATAGAACAATTGTGTGGCAGAAAGAAAAAGAAGCCCTATTAAAATTTTCAGAATGAAGGAAAACATTTCAGCCGTAATCACCACAAAACACTGTGTTCCATGTTTTCTCATAAAATGACCCTGAGCTACAGGGAAGTTGAGAATCACCATTTGGGTATTCATTCAGCACCCAGCAGCTCTAAGGTGGCTTCATGTGTGGTTTCATTAAATTTGTTTCTAACTTTGGCTACTCTAAAGGAATTGAATCCATCCACACAACTTTCCAAAAACATGTATCATGTAACTCTATAAATCAATAAAATAAAATGTCTGTTTAAATTTTAATGCGAACTTGAATTTGCACTATGTTTAGAGTTACTTTCAATTTCTAGACTAGAGGTTGATTCTGCCCCCCCACACACACACACGGATGCAGAAAAAAGAAACAATTACATTATTCAAAATAAAAACTTCCCTGTAGAAAAGAGTAAATATACAGGGTCATAACTTCTACTTCTTTTAAATTATACACATACACACACATTACTGACATATTCCAGAACCTTACTGTGTACTAGGTAGAGTAACAAGATTTTTCAGGAAAAATAAATTATTATCAAACAGTATGCATCAAGATTATTTTAACCCTTCCTTCCTCCTGTAGTGACGTTGTTACTAGATAGGAGATATTGATATAGCCATGAGTCATCAGCCGCTTTTTGGAGCCACTGAGATATAAAACACAAGATTTATAATTGGCAGGCATTTGAGAATGCATTACAGAAACACTGATGTTTGTTTTTAATAAAGACAAGCTGACTTTCGGGTCTGTAATGTTTATGACTCAGAAAGAACTGCATGAGATGCTACAGTCACTCGATTGCTTCAGAAAACGTACAGACAAGTCATATTGACAACCCGTTGAATGACGCCATTGAGACACATCCTACAGAGACATGCTTCTGCCACATACTTGTTACACACACTTTCTTGCTCAGCTAATGTTAAAGAGAAATGTGTCCCTGGGGTATAAGGGCTGTGAGTCAGACCTTACAACCATGAGGTGTTCAAAGAAGGTTGGCTTCTGAAAAGCCAGAGGTGTACTTTTTGATGAGCGCTGCCTACCAAGCGCCTATCAAGTGTATCACTAAATGCCCCCCTCTATCATCATAAACCTGGGTTTAATTGCAGACCATCACTGAGAGACTGGATTGAATTCATCGATACCAGGCAGCCAACTCTACAGTCTGATCACTTCCTCATCAGTACAGTAAGGGTGCATGTATTGGATCTTTATCACATTTTTTTTCATTGGTTGTAAAATTGAGAGAAAATAGAAGCTGTTAATAGGGCACTCTTGTGAACAGACTGAGATTCTGTAACACTTTTTTACCTTTGCCGAATAGAGAGAGCTGTTCATCTAATGCTTAAGTTTCTCGAGTCTGTGAATAGTGCAAAAACCAAACAGGGTGTCAAGAATGCATCTCAAAATCTTCTGCTTAATATTGTGTCTATTTTAGGATCCTAAAAATATGCATACTAATTAATAGAACCAACTAACAGACCTGTGAGAAGCTTAAAAGCCATGACAGCCAAATGTGATTGGGACCTCATTAAGACTAAGATTATGCATTGATGAGCATGAGAAATGCTCTCATTGGCAATGGCATGCAATTTCATTTCTACGGGAAGTTACCTACGCTGCTAAGGAATTACTTGGGTAACATCTCTTTCCACAAAGTAATTACCTGTTATGTTTTGACGTGGATGACACTTGTAAATGGCAAAGTTTTAAGGTGTTGCAAATGCATAAATCACTGTCAA